>NC_135237.1:60825214-62066714 GCF_051348905.1 Ranitomeya variabilis | reverse complement strand
TGACACAAAATAGTTAATAACATTACCCACATGTCAACATCAGTACAATTTTGGAAACAAATCTTTTTTTTGCTAGGAAGTTTTAAGGGTTAAAATTTGACCAGCGATTTCTCATTTTTACAACGTAATTTACAAAACCATTTTTTTTAGGGACCACCTCACATTTGAAGTCAGTTTGAGGGGTCTATATGGCTGAAAATACCCAAAAGTGACACCATTCTAAAAACTGCACCCCTCAAGGTGCTCAAAACCACATTCAAGAAGTTTAACCCTTCAGGTGCTTCACAGCAGCAGAAGCAACATGGAAGGAAAAAATGAACATTTAAATTTTTAGTCACAAAAATGATCTTTTAGCAACAATTTTTTTTTATCTTCCCAAGGGTAAAAAGAGGAACTGGACCCCAAAAGTTATTGTACAATTTGTCCTGAGTTCGTCAATACCCCATATGTGGGGGGAACCACTGTATGGGCACACGGCAGGGCTCGGTAGGGAAGGAGCACCATTAGACTTTTTCAATGAAAAATTGGCTCCAATCTTTAGCGGACACCATGTCGCGTTTGCAGAGCCCCTGTGTGGTAAACATTGGAGCTCCCCAACAAGTAACCCCATTTTGGAAACTAGACCCCCCAAGGAACTTATCTAGATGTGTGGTAAGCACTTTGATCCCCCAAGTGCTTCACAGAAGTTTATAACGCAGAGCCGTGAAAATAAAAAATCATTTTTCTTTCCTCAAAAATTATGTTTTAGCAAGCAATTTTTTTATTTTCGTAAGGGTAACAGGAGAAATTGGACAACAATAGTTGTTGCCCAGATTGTCCTGAGTATGCTGGTACCCCATATGTGGGGGTAAACCACTGTTTGGGCGCACGTCAGGGCTCGGAAGGGAGGGAGCACCATTTGACTTTTTGAACGCAAGATTGGCTGGAATCCATGGTGGCGCCATGTTGCCTTTGGAGACCCCTGATGTGCCTAAATAGTGGAAACCCCTCAATTCTAACTCCAACACTAACCCCAACACACCCCTAACCCTAATCCCAACTCTAGCCATAACCCTAATCACAACCCTAACCCCAACACACCGCTAACCACAACCCTAACCCCGACACACCCCTAACCCTAATCCCAACCCTAACCCCAACACACCCCAACCAAAACCCTAACCACAAGCCTAATCTTAACCCTATTTCCAACCCTAGCCCTAATTCCAACCCTAACCCTAAGGCTATGTGCCCACGTTGCGGATTCGTGTGAGATTTTTCTGCACCATTTTTGAAAAATCCGCAGGTAAAATGCACTGCGTTTTACCTGCGGATTTACCGCGGACTTCCAGTGTTTTTTTGTGCGGATTTCACCTGCGGGTTCCTATTGAGGAACAGGTGTAAAACGATGCGGAATCCGCACAAAGAATTGACATGCTGCGGAAAATACAATGCAGCGTTTCCGCGCTGTATTTTCCGCACCATGGGCACAGCGGATTTGGTTTTCCATAGGTTTACACGGTACTGTAAACCTGATGGAAAACTGCTACGAATCCGCAGTGGCCAATCCGCCGCGGATCCGCAGCCAAATCTGCACCGCGTGCACATAGCCTAATTCTAACCCTAACCCTAATTCTAACAATAACCCAAACACTAGTTCTAACCCTAACCCTAGAGGAAAAATAAAAGTAGATATATTTTCTTTATTTTATTATTGTCCCTACCTATTGGGGTGATAAAGGGGGGGTTCATTTACTATGCTTTTTATTTTGAACACTGTGATAAAACCTACCTGGAACGAATTTTGGAAGATGGCGGCGCCCATGGAGCAGACGGACGGACACGGGGGGGGGGGGTTGGGATTTAATCAGAGCACGGGGGGGGGGGGGGGGGGGGGGAGAAAAATCGGAGCACGGGGGAGCGGACAGGCGGACGGGTAGGGGAGCGAAGCACAGGACGGAGGACTGGGGTGGAAATCGGTGGCGGTGGGCACATCAGGGTTTCCAGCCATGGCCGATGATATTGCAGCATCGGCCATGGCTGGATTGTAATATTTCACCAGTTTTCATAGGTGAAATATTACAAATCGCTCTGATTGGCTGTTTCACTTTCAACAGCAAATCAGAGCGATTGTAGCCACGGGGAGTGAAGCCACCCCCCTGGGCTGAAGTACCACTCCCCCTGTCCCTGCAGATCAGGTGAAATTGAAGTTAACCCTTTCACCCGATTTGCAGGGACGCGATCCCTCCATGATGCATATGCAGCGTCACTGGTCGGATTGGCACCGACTTTCAAGACGCATCATATGCGTCATAGGTCAGGAAGGGGTTAATGCAATGCCGCAGCGACCAGTAAAAAAAAACAAAAACGTAATTTTGGAGTTTCAAATTTTTTTCTCGCTACGACGTTTAGTGATCAGGTTAATCCTTTTTTATTGATAGATCGGGCGATTCTGAACGCGGCGATACCAAATGTGTATATTTGATTTTATTTTTATGGTTTTATTTTGAATGGGGCGAAAGGGGGGTGATTTAAACTTTTACTTTTTTTATTTCATTTTTTTTTTTCCACTTTTGCCATGCTTTAATAGCCTCCATGGGAGGCTAGAAGCTGGCATAGCCTGATCGGCTCTGCTACATAGCAGCGACCATCAGATCGCTCCCATGTAGCTTAATTACAGGCTTGTTATGAGCGCCGACCACAGGGTGGCGCTCACAGCAAGCCGGCATCAGTAACCATAGGTCTCAAAGACCTCTATGGTTACTATCCTGACGCATCGCTGAACCCCCCGATCATGTGACAGGGGTCAGCGATGCGCGCATTTCTGGGCACGCAGCTGGAAGCATAGTTAAATGCCGCTGTCAGCGTTTGACAGCGGCATTTAACTAGTTAATAGTGGCGGTCGGATCGCGACTCCACCCGCCGCTATTGCGAGCAATGTCGGCTGTTCAAAAAAGCTGACATGTCCTGGCTTTGATGTGGACTAAGCACCGGAGCCCACATCAAAGTAGAGGATCTGACCTCAGACGTACTATCCCGTCCGAGGTCAGAAAGGGGTTAAAGGGGGTGTCTTATAGACTCCGCATCACTTTTAACCCCTGGGCTTGATGTCAGCGGACATTACGCAGCTGACATCAACCCCCAACTACTACCCCACCCCCCCCCCTGCCAATGCACCAGAGCACGTGGGAAGAGAAAGGCAAAGCGCCAGAATTGGTGCATCTGATGGGCGCGCCTTTCCTGGGGAGGCTACGGGCTAATTTTAGGCTGGGGAAGGCCTAAAATGTCTATATATTTTTTTGCATATTGCGCCAGCAAATCACATGCATGCAAATACTTGGCACGGCTGTGATTGAGTCAGAAGTGCCCAAACCAGAAAAGCTTGTTGATTGGCTGCGCTGCAGCCTTTCAACAAGCTTTGTTCAGGCTGCCGAACCCAAACAGTAACACAGAATTCCCAGAGAATTCCTTGTTCAGGGTCCATGCACGGGCACCAAGTGTCTGGTACCACAGTAAGGACCCTGAGCTTTACTGTTAAGGCTCAACTATCCCTGCATACTAGCACCGTAGCCGCCAGCATACTAGCACCGTAGCCGCCAGCATACTAGCACCGTAGCCGCCAGCATACTAGCACCGTAGCCGCCAGCATACTAGCACCGTAGCCGCCAGCATACTAGCACCGTAGCCGCCAGCATACTAGCACCGTAGCCGCCAGCATACTAGCACCGTAGCCGCCAGCATACTAGCACCGTAGCCGCCAGCATACTAGCACCGTAGCCGCCAGCATACTAGCACCGTAGCCGCCAGCATACTAGCACCGTAGCCGCCAGCATACTAGCACCGTAGCCGCCAGCATACTAGCACCGTAGCCGCCAGCATACTAGCACCGTAGCCGCCAGCATACTAGCACCGTAGCCGCCAGCATACTAGCACCGTAGCCGCCAGCATACTAGCACCGTAGCCGCCAGCATACTAGCACCGTAGCCGCCAGCATACTAGCACCGTAGCCGCCAGCATACTAGCACCGTAGCCGCCAGCATACTAGCACCGTAGCCGCCAGCATACTAGCACCGTAGCCGCCAGCATACTAGCACCGTAGCAGCCAGCATACTAGCACCGTAGCCGCCAGCATACTAGCACCGTAGCAGCCAGCATACTAGCACCGTAGCAGCCAGCATACTAGCACCGTAGCAGCCAGCATACTAGCACCGTAGCCGCCAGCATACTAGCACTGTAGACGCCAGCATACTAGCACTGTAGTGGCCATCATAGTAGCACGGTAGCGGCCATCATAGTAGTACTGGTTTATAGTCAGAAACACATAGAAAATATATCCTATATTGTTGGCTGAAGCTGGAGAGGTCATTCATTTTTAATCGCACTGGAATAAAGTTCTATTTTAATTACCTGGACTTTCAGCTGAGGAGTTTTGCTATTGGATCTATAAAACCCTGAACCTGTGCCTGAGAAATTTACCTTTAATTCTAATGTAAATGAGGGGGCTTCAGTGGACCCATGGAGTGAGTGGCCAGGAGCTCAATGCACAGTTATGCCCCCCTTAATTTGTAATTTTGTACATCATGACTTTGGGAATGCGAATAGACAATGCCTGAGCACGGCTATGTGCAAACATTGTCAGTGTGGTTGCATTCTTCTCCTTGTGACCGCAGTTCGCTGTACATGGAAGTATGGAAGTACAGTGAGCAACTTCACAGAGGAGCCAGGGAGAAGAATGGACCAACCCCCATCAGCTAGTATCTGTGCGCACAGCTTAAAAGGAATCTGTCAGCAGGTTTTTGCTACGTTAACAGTATGAGGTAGGGGCTTACAGGTTTCAGGGATGTGTCACTTATTAGGCTGTGTACAGTGTCCATACAATAAATGTTTTATCACCAGTACATGATCACTACCTGGATTGATGCTCATGTGCGTACTGGAATCTCTGAAATCTGTGGTGTACGCCGGGTTAGCTTTCTAAGCTCTGCTACATCTAGAAACTGTCACAACTGCTGCACCCAGTAAACCAAGTGATACATTGCTGGAATAAGGGTCTCTTTTCCTACATTATGCTTCTCTCAGATGAGGCAGTAAAAACCTGGTGACAAGAGTCCCTTTAATATGCTTTTGGGGGTGGGTGACAGCCTCCCTGTAATGCCCTCATACATATTAGAGTAGGTGCACACGGTCAGTAAACTATTGCGGGGTTGGACGCTGCGTACTTCTGCAGCGTTCAGATGTTACAGCATAGTGGATGGAATTTCAAGATATCCCAGGCCCATTATGCGGCCAGTGACGCCCACGGCTCACCTGCGGAGACGGATATACGGCACGTCTTTCCAGATCGCAGCAGGTCAATTTATCTTGTGGAGACGTGAGCCTCCGCAAGATAAATTTCACCAATGTATTGGTGCAGTTAACACATGCGGATTCACCCGTGTCCAAAAGCCGGCAGCACTATGGACGGAGCGAACATGCGCTGCCGATTACTGACCGTGTGCAGCTACCCTTACACATGGCTCACACAAATTTATGTTGAATAAAGGAACACCACATGGTAACCTGCCTAATCCCCGACTATTAGGCTATGTGCACACGTTGCAGATTTCCTGCGGATCAGAAAGTGATTTACAGTACGATGTAAATCAATGGCAAAAAGAAAAAAAAAGAAAAAAAAAAAAAAGAAAAAATGTTGCGCTAATGGTGCAGAAAATTCTGTATGGAAAATGCTGCGGATTAAAAGAAGGAGCATGTCTTGTGCGGATCTACAGCGCTTCTGCATCCATTCCATAATAGAAGTCCGCAGGGGTAAAAACGCATGAAATCCGCACAGAATCCGCAACAAAAACACCCAAAATCCGCATAAAAAAAAAAAGACGCAGATTTTCTGCCAAGAGATGCAGAATTCGCACAGAAAATTCCACAGGCAAATCCACAACGTGTGCACATAGCCTAAGGCAGATATATTATATAATGTGGACCAACAACAAAATTGCAAAAACAAGCACTGGTGACCTGGCTGAACACTAGGATGATACAAGTTTTCACCCAGCAGGAAACACATTGCAGGGGGGTCAGCTAATCGTGACACCTCTTCCCAGTGTAAGAGATGGATGAAAGCATAACCAGCTACTAAAAGTAATAGCGCAGAGCTGATGATGCGTCACCGGTATATGCGACCACCGGTACAAGCAATCACCGGTACATACCATCTTATTACTTCGGGGGAGGTTGGGAGCAGCACGCACACAGGACACTTACCTGTGTCTACCAGGATAGGTTGCTACACAGGTCACCCAATGATGAAAGGGTTTCTCCTTTATTATTTTTTGGGGTATTTTTTTATTTTAATTTCACCATTGCCACTTGGTCTATGGTGAGAAGGGGGTACGGTCTCCCAAGCTGCTTATGTACAGATACCTGCCCACACCAGCTATTACCAGACATTTCTGCATCTTTCCGCTAACACTGAGCGGAACGGATAAAATGGGCACAAAGCAAAGGAACTGCGCCGAGGAGGAGTAAACAAGGATGTCCTGGTGGGATTACCAGCCACATCTATTCCCACCCATGAGCCATCAATATGTGGATTATAGATAACAGATTATCATCTGAAATTATGGAATATTTATACCTCGGAAACATGGGAATGGGATAGTTTACTGATTTAGTCTTTCGTGGTGGATCACTCCTTATGGTATAAGATAAATAGGCATTAAGGAAGTATGGAGCAGGCTTAGGAGCAGAGATTGCTCCATGCAGCGGGGGCTTAACACAGTGAGCACCAGCCTGTAACATTAGTTTGGAGGCATCTTTGATCGTGATTTGATTTTTAGATGCCACAGTCACAAGGGACTGCGGCCACAAAGCCATCATCCAAAAAGGCAAGGGCTCATCTTACTGCCCTAACCCCAACCAACTACCATCATTGACTGTCAGGGTTCCATCAGAAACCCTGCACAGGAGCACTAAAGCTTATTCTTCCAGCGATCAAGTGAAATGCTTTAGTCACCTCACTGAAAACAAAAAAAAAAAAAAAAACAATCTGCAGCTTCATATCTGAAGAATGTCAATACTCTCATCAATAATAATGAATGGGAAAAAAAATAAAAGCACATAGGAATAAGTGTAGAAAGATGCGTATTTTACACAGCTTTTTTTCCTGCCAGATTTTTCTGCTGCAAATATTGGACGTGTGAACATATTTAAAAGGCTTCAATGAAAAACTAAAGTGAAGAAGAAAATTGGCCCTTGCCGTTCAGAAGTTTAACAGTGGGACGGGGTCTTCGTCAGCTACCCAACTATCGGATCTGTAATCGCAGAGTGCTGGTGAGCTGTAAATTGTAAACAGGAACCCAATAAAGACCCCTTGTGTTAATTAGGATATTTGTAATTTAAAAAAATCTGGCCGTTCCATTGCAAAAAAGGAACATTACAGAACATTTTCAAGCAAAGACAAAATAACAGATTCAAGAGGGGGAGGAAAAGAAAAAAAAAAAAGAAAAAAAAGAGGGGTTAACGGTTTAATAACCACCATAAAAAAAACCTGTTAAAATGTGAACAGAGTCATAAAAAGGTCCCTGGAAATAATGCCCTAAAAACTCCCCTCAACATTGACATTACAACACCAAAAATTTGTTTAATGACAAAAATCAGAGTGAATGATATGAAAATTATAGAAAAAAAAAAAAATTATTAGCTCTGCTGGCAGCTCCCTTTACAATTGCTGATCAATGTCAATCCAGATCTGCTCGATGGGAGACAAGTCCGGAGCCGCTGCAGGCCATGGTAGGACGTTTAGGCCATGCAGGCTGCTCTCAGTAGAATCAGCCACATGTGACCTGGCATTGTAATGCCGAAAAATGGCTCACCGGATACTTGGGAGGAAGAGCCATACCACTGGTTATTTGACTAATTAATTTTGTACGACACATGAAATTTGGCTTCACATATCAAACCAAAAGAAGGAATCTGCATGACATTAGGCTACTAGTCAGAGGTCCATCTACAGGTGCTCCACTGACCTCATGCAACAGCTCACAAAGGTTATCATGATGGAAATCAACACAGCAATAGAGGCTGGAATGGAGCTGTAGCAGGAGATTGGTGTGGAGACCACAAGGGCAACGCCATAAAAAGGGCTTCAAGAGTGAATGTCACATTGTTCCTACTCCAGGGACTATGGTGGGGACTTGTATAATGTACAGTAGACAAACCCCGTCTAGCCTTAATTCCAGATACACTAATAGCTTTTGACATTCCACTGATTTGGTTGTGGAATAGTGGTGCAGCCATTTCTCCAAAGTGTCCCAGGAGTCATTTATCAATATAACACCACCAGGCTACACGTTGCTCGTGCTATCATGAGTGGCCCGTGTGGCCTACACATGCTACCATGGCCTGCAGAGTCTCCAAATTTGTCTTCCATTTAACACACCTGGGCAATTGCAAAGGGAGCTGCCAGCAGATGACCTTGATGAGTTGCACAGCACAAGTGCATTCAGTGTGGCAGAGTATCCATCAAACAATCACTAATAGCCAGTGATGCCATGTAAGTGCGGGGATTTCTGTGCTCTTACTCACAAGTGACTAAAGTGAAAAGTTTTGTAAAACTTTGTTTCCATTCCAGCATCATTTGCATATCATTAAGTCAATCAATCCTGTGATTTTCATAACTCAAAGACGATTCCTTTCTGATGTTGCAATTTCAATGTTGAGGAGTGTAGTTAGGACATGATATTCTGGGACATTATCTGAGGAGTGTAGTAAAACTTGGACGCATTGCTGCTGTTCTACCTGGTGACTGAGTGGCTCGGCCTTTTATATGCTCCGTGCTGGGATAATGCAGAACAGGTCATACAAGATGAAATAGACGTATGACACATGGCTTGGCTTCTAAATGCTTGTGTGTCAACTCCAGGGATCTGTGTCGGCAGGGAGAGGTTAGTTTCAGCTTGAGAAATTTGCTTGTATTGCCATCAGCAAATGCCGTCAGGTGGACCATGAGGTCACTAAAGACAACTGACCGCTACAATGCTTCCAGCAGTAGAGACCTGAAACTGTAGATCAGGTCTGAAGAAGGTGCAAACCATGAAGCACACACCAGAGTCTTTACAAAAGTTATAATACAGTGTTGATTCATTGCTACAATCAGTCCTATCATAACGTGTATTAATCAGTAGCAGTGAGTCAGATTAATGCTGCTTAAAATTAAGTAATACAAATATTCCTCTAAACTAACATAACATTAACCAAGACCAGGCCATTTTACCTCCTTGACTGGCACAGTTTTGAGTTTATTTTTCCATACCCTCTTCTTCGGATATTCACACAATTTTTGCATCTTTTATTAATAGTATTTTAAGCCTAATTTTCACACTTTTTTTTAGGATATCAGGTGATATAGGAGGGGGAAAGTAAAAGAAATACATTTGTTTTACAATTTTTCTTCTTTAGGACCACAATACATGACTAAAATGCATTTTAAGTTTTGTTCTCCTTTCCTTTTATATAAAACATGATTTTGTTTTTTTAAGGTAATAAATCGGACTGACAAGTGGCCATTTATTTTGTTGTAATAATCTATTTTACATACAAGAGCTTTGGGGCAGGGAATTTTAATACTTTATTTTAAATATGATTTCCACTGTAACTGGGGCTGGTAAATTAGTCCCAGTAACAGAGCAAATTGAATCTCCTGTCTGCATAAAGCTTCATTTACACATCAGTATTTTTGATCGGTATTTAATCAGTATTTGTGGGCCAATATCAGGAGTGTCTTCAAAACACAGAAAAGGTGTCAATCTTTCAATTAGTTTTCCTCTATAAGCTCTACTCCAGGCTTTGGCAAACACTGAAGCAAAATACGGACGTGTGAATGAGGCCTAACAGACATGATCAGGATGTATTCGGATCCAGCAGCTCCTGCTTCTACCTGGCAGCTGGTGATCAAATGATCGCTGGGTCCACCACCAGCCATCCTACACTATATACAGAGAGCTCGTTCAGAACCGTGTTAACAGCGATTGTGAAGACAGAGATGGTTTTAAAACCATCCCTGCCTTGTCTAAGGGTACTGTCACACTCTGCAACTTTCCAACGATCACGACCAGCGATACGACCTGGCCGTGATCGTTGGAAAGTCGTTGTGTGGTCGCTGGGGAGCGGTCACACAGACCGCTCTCCAGCGACCAACGATGCCGAGGGCCCCGGGTAACCAGGGTAAACATCGGGTTACTAAGCGCAGGGCCGCGCTTAGTAACCCGATGTTTACCCTGGTTACCATCGTAAAAGTAAAAAACAAACAAACCGTACACTCACATTCCGGTGTCCGTCAGATCCCTTGCAGTATGCTTCCCGCTCTGACTGAGTGCCGCCGTAAAGTGAAAGCAGATCACAGCGGTGACGTCACCGCTGTGCTCTGCTCTTACATTCCGGCCGGCAGTCAGTCGGAGCGGGAAGCAGACTGCAAGGGCCCTGACGGACACCGGAATGTATGTACGTACGGTTTGTTTGTTTTTTACTTTTACGATGGTAACCAGGGTAAACATCGAGTTACTAAGCGCGGCCCTGCGCTTAGTAACCCGATGTTTACCCTGGTTACAAGCGAACGCATCGCTGGATCGCTGTCAAACACAACGATCCAGCGATGACAGCGGGAGATCCAGCGACGAAAGAAAGTTCCAAACGTTCTGCTACGACGTACGATTCTCAGCAGGGTCCCTGATCGCTGCTGCGTGTCAGACACAGCGATATCGTATGGATATCGCTGGAACGTCACGGATCGTACAGACACAGCGATATCGTATGGATATCGCTGGAACGTCACGGATCGTACCGTCGTAGCGACAGAAGTGCCACTGTGAGACGGTACCCTAAGAGGAGTGACTGTGACAGCCGGCTCCCCTCTCCTGCAGACATACGATCTTGTGCACTTGCTATACTATGCACTGTAATTCTAAAGGGTCACTGCATAGCTATATACGCAGACCACCCAGGAAATTCCAAGTCTATGGGCAGTCTGCAAACAGTTATTATTGATAAATAAAATCTTTATACAAAAAAAATAAATATATACATACATACATACATACATACATATTAGCTGAAGAGCCCGGTGTTGCCTGGGTATAGTAAATATCTGTGGTTAGTTATAGCACCTCACTTCTCTTATTTTCCCCATCACGCCTCTCATTTTCTCCCTCACACCTCTCATTTTCCCCTCACCCCTTTTATTTTCCCCCTCACTCCTCTCATTCCCCCCTAACACTTGTCATTTCGACCTCACATCTGTCATTTTCCGATCACTCCACTATTTTCCCTCACTCCTCTCATTTTGCACTCACACCTCATTTTCCCCAGTATATACATGTTTGTCATCTCCCTTTTATATAGTATACACCTTTATGTCATCTCCTGTATATAGTATATACCTGTATGTCATCTCCCCTGCATATAGTATATACCTGCATGTCATCTCCCCTGTAAATAGTATACCTGTATGTCATCTCCTCCTGTATATTGTATATACCTATGTGTCATCTCCTGTATATAGTACATACCTGTATGTCATCTCTTCTGTATATAGTATATACTGGTATGTTATCTCCTTCTATACATAGTATATACCTGTATGTCATCTCCTATATAGTATATACCTGTATGTCATCTCCTATATATAGTATATACTTGTATGTCATCTCCCCTGTATATAGTATATACCTGCTGTATGTCATCTCCTCCTCTATATACCTAGGAGTCATCTCCTTTATATAGTATATACCTGCTGTATGTCATCTCCTCCTATATATAGTATATAGCTGTACGTCATCTCCTCCTATATATAGTATATACCTGTTAAGTCATCTCCTCCTGTATATAGTATATACCTGTAAGTCATCTCCTCCTGTATATAGTATATACCTGTAAGTCATCTCCTCCTGTATATAGTATATACCTGTAAGTCATCTCCTCCTGTATATAGTATATACCTGTGAGTCATCTGCTCCTCTATATAGTATATACACCTGTGTCATCTCCCCTGTATATAGTATGTACCTGTATGTCATCTCCTCCCGTATTAGACCTCGTTCACACATTATTTGGTCAGTATGTGGCTTGTTTTCCATGAGGTGAGTATTGCACGTGTGGCTAGTTTTGCATGTGGCGAATTTTGCGTGTGGCGAATTTTGAGCGGTGACTTTTGCGTTTCGACTTTTATGTGGCGAGGTTGGTGTATGTGTGGTGAAATGTTTGCTGAGGGTGGTATATGTGTTCAAGCACGTGGTAGTGTGTGGCGCATTTTGTGTTTGTGTTCATATCCCCGTGTGTGGTGAGTATCCCATGTCGGGGCCCCACCTTAGCAACTGTACGGTATATACTCTTTGGCGCCATCGCTCTCATTCTTTAAGTCCCCATTGTTCACATCTGGCAGCTGTCAATTTGCCTTCAACACTTTCTTTCACTTTCACTTTTTCCCCATTATGTAGATATGGGCAAAATTCTTTGATGAATTGGAAAGCGCGGGGTTAAAATTTCGCCTCATAAGATAGCCTATGACGCTCTCGGGGTCCAGACGTGTGACTGTGCAAAATTTTGTGGCTGTAGCTGCGACGGTGCAGATGCCAATCCCGGACATACATACACACACATACATACATTCAGCTTTATATATTAGATAAGCCAAAAAATGCATTGTGGGTTTTCTTAATTTATATATTCCTCTACAACCAATTCTAAAGGAGTTTTGTACAAGACTGGATAAACCCAGCTTCATCTCTCCAGAGCTCTATCTCTATCTATCTCTCTATTATGTGCTGCCCATTGTGATGGATTGTCAGTGGAACCCTCTTCTCCCACTCTTGACACACTGATGGCAGCACCACAGAAGAAATGCTAGTACAGGCTTCCAGTATCCTTTATTTCAGATGCTGCACATCTGGTATCTTCACAGCATAGACAATTGCCTTCAGATGACCCCCAAGATAAGTCTAATGGGGTCAGATCGGGAGACCTTTGTGGCCATTCAACTGGCCCACAACAACCAATCCACTTTCCAGGAAACTGTTCATGTAGGAATGCCCGGACACCCATAATGTGGTGTTGCACCATCTTGAACACATTTTATAAGTGGTCATAAACTTGTAAATAATTCACGAACGAATAAAGTTTGGTTAAAACCAATCACCCCATTTGTTTTTCTTGTGAAATTCTCAATAAGTTTGATGTTTCACGTGACCCTCTTCCCATTGAAAAAAATACAGTTGGATCCAAAATGGCCCCCATGGTCACCACCCATCTTGAAAAGTTTTCCCTCTCCCATGTACTAATGTGCCACAAACAGGAAGTTGATCTCACCAACCATTCCCATTTTATTTAGGTGTATCCATATAAATGATCGCCTCCCGCAATGGCACAGTTCCTGCGATGTCCTTGCTGCTTTTCCCATCGGATCACTAGATATTGAATCACATGATCGCTGCAGTCCTTTAGTATTCCATCAGAGCGGACATCCAGTCTATCGTCAGGTCTTCAGTAGTAAAGGCTTCTGGCGATCACCGGATGCTGATTGACTGTAGCGTATGTATGTATGTATGTATGTATGTATGTATGTATGTATGTATGTATGTATGTATATACATACACACATACACACACACACACATATATACACACACATTTATTAAAAGTACTACAGAATACTACTGAGAATAATGGGGATAGGGGAAAATATGTGAAAGTGGGTTAAGAGCTGGCTCAGGGATAGGAAACAAAGGGTGGTTATTAATGGAGCACACTCGGACTGGGTCGCGGTTAGTAGTGGGGTACCACAGGGGTCAGTATTAGGCCCTCTTCTTTTTAACATTTATTAATGACCTTGTAGGGGGCATACAGAGTAGAATTTCAATATTTGCAGATGACACTAAACTCTGCAGGGTAATCAATACAGAGGAGGACAACTTTATATTACAGGATGATTTATGTAAACTAGAAGCTTGGGCTGATAAATGGCAAATGAGCTTTAATGGGGATAAATGTAAGGTCATGCACTTGGGTAGAAGTAATAAGATGTATAACTATGTGCTTAATTCTAAAACTCTGGGCAAAACAGTCAATGAAAAAGACCTGGGTGTATGGGTGGATGACAAACTCATATTCAGTGGCCAGTGTCAGGCAGCTGCTACAAAGGCAAATAAAATAATGGGATGCATTAAAAGAGGCATAGATGCTCATGAGGAGAACATCATTTTACCTCTATACAAGTCACTAGTTCGACCACACTTAGAATACTGTGCACGGTTCTGGTCTCCGGTGTATAAGAAAGACATAGCTGAACTAGAGCGGGTGCAGAGAAGCGCAACCAAGGTTATTAGAGGACTGGGGGGTCTGCAATACCAAGATAGATTATTACACTTGGGGCTATTTAGTTTGGAAAAACGAAGACTAAGGGGTGATCTTATTTTAATGTATAAATATATGAGGGGACAGTACAAAGACCTTTCTGATGATCTTTTTAATCATAGACCTGAGACAGGGACAAGGGGGCATCCTCTACGTCTGGAGGAAAGAAGGTTAAGCACAATAACAGACGCGGATTCTTTACTGTAAGAGCAGTGAGACTATGGAACTCTCTGCCGTATGATGTTGTAATGAGTGATTCATTACTAAAATGAAGAGGGGACTGGATGACTTTCTAGAAAAGTATAATGTTACAGGGTATATACACTAGATTCCTTGATAGGGCGTTGATCAAGGGAACTAGTCTGACTGCTGTATGTGGAGTCGGGAAGGAATTTTTTTCTCCAATGTGGAGCTTACTATTTGCCACATGGGTTTTTTTTGCCTTCCTCTGGATCAACATGTGAGGGCATGTTAGGTTAGGCTATGGGTTGAACTAGATGGACTTAAAGTGTTCCTTCAACCTTAATAACTATGTATCCACATGCTGACAGGCAGCCTCAGGCTTCACTACTGCAGTGTTTTTTTACTGCCTCCTCTATTAGCCATAAGTATTGTATGTACAGTGCAGGTTTTAAATACCCTGCTTACACGTCGTTGTCTTCTTCAGTTCCCAGAGCTGCTCTTATCCCTCTCCTACATAACGTGACCACAGCTCTTTCTTGCCAGCTCACACCACAGACCATTAAATCCTTTCTTAATGTAAGTCTATGACCGCATCATTCAGAGTCTAATATACTTACATTGAGAAAGTGACTTCCAATCCACACAGAAATGCAGTTGTGAGATAGCAAGTCAGAGCTGCAGCGTCATGATGGATGAGAGGACCGGAGCCGCACTGGAAACGGCAGAAGACCGCGATCTATCTGTAATTACTGTAGGTATTTAATGCCTGCACTGCACATATATTACTAATGGCTAATAGAGGCGGCAAAAACAACAACCAACAGTGGACTTGACTTTTTTAAATTACCGTAATGTAAATATTTTTATTAACATTTCATTTATCATTATGAACATACATTACTGATTGCTAACAGATGGTGAAATAAAGAAAAAACATTGGGCGCGCTACTTGAAAAATGAGAAGATTTACGTTCAGCCATCCAAAAAAAGTCACGGTATCTCATGTGGTCCATCAGGAAAATTGCCCACCCCTGGTTTATTGGCATCACTGTAAACAAAGACCACAGAGGAAAGGTACCTTCACATTAAGCGACGCTGCAGCGATAGCGACAACGATGCCGATCGCTGCAGCATCGCTGTTTGATCGCTGGAGAGCTGTCACACAGACCGCTCTCCAGCGACCAACGATGTAGAGGTCCCCGGGTAACCAGGGTAAACATCGGGTTACTAAGCGCAGGGCCGCGCTTAGTAACCCGATGTTTACCCTGGTTACCAGCGTAAAATGTAAAAAAACCCAAACACTACATACTCACCTTCGCGTCCCCCAGCGTCCGCTTCCTGCACTGACTGAGCGCCGGCCCTAACAGCACAGCGGTGACGTCACCGCTGTGCTGTACTTTCACTTTACGGCGCTCAGTCAGTGTGGGAAGCGGACGCCGGGGGACGCGAATGTAAGTATGTACTGTTTGGGTTTTTTTACATTTTACGCTGGTAACCAGGGTAAACATCGGGTTACTAAGCGCGGCCCTGTGCTTAGTAACCCGATGTTTACCCTGGTTACCAGTGTAAAACATCGCTGGTATCGTTGCTTTTGGTGTCAAACACGACGATACACGGCGATCTGACGACCAAATAAAGTTCTGAACTTTGTTCAACGACCAGCGACATCACAGCAGGATCCTGATCGCTGCTGCGTATCAAACTAAACGATATCGCTAGCCAGGACGCTGCAACATCACGGATCGCTAGCGATATCGTTTAGTGTGAAGGTACCTGAACTGAAGAATCTGCAATGGATTGGCAGGGGATAAATGTGTCTTTTTTTATAATATACAGTGGCATGTAAAAGTTAGTTATTGTGAACAGTTGAACAAATTAAAAATGAAATGATCTCTCAAAGTCCTAAACTTAAAGGGAACCTGTCACCCCAAAAATCGAAGATGAGCTGCAGCCACCAGCATCAGGGGCTAGATAAGCCCCCGATGTATCCTGAAAGATGAGAAAAAGGGGTTAGATTATTCTCACCCAGGGGCGGTCCCGGTCCGGTTCTGGTCCAAAGTACTGCAACAGGGCAGACAAAGTACGCCTGCGCCCCAGCGTGAAGACAAGAAGTGGACGTCATCCTATGAAGATGGGAGGCCCTGGACCGGACAGCAACGCCCATCGGACCCGGACCGCCACTGGGTGAGTATACTCTAACCTCTTTTTCTCATCTTTCAGGATACATCGGGGGCTTATCTACAGCATTACAAAATGCTGTAGATAAGCCTCTGATGCCGGTGGCCGCAGCTCATCGATTTTTGGGGTGACAGGTACCCTTTAAACATGACAATTAATATTTTAGGCAAAAATAGTCATTTTTAATATTTAAAAAATTACAAAAAGGAAAAAAGAGCCGGTTCAAAAGGTTGGGAACCCTTGGAGATTTGCGTGACGTACATGTGCGGGGACTTGAACATATTATTTGAGCACACCGAAGACACTGAGTACACAAGCATGCTCGGATAACACCTGATCAGATAACGTACGCTCATCACTAATAATGATCCTAAACAAATGTCAAAATCCACTATATACTACCTCAAAAGGCACAAGCTGAGCGTTTTACAATGGCCCTCACAGTCCCCTGATCAGAACTTCACTGAAAATCTGCAGCTAGACCTCAAAACAGCAGTGCATGCAAGACGACCCAGGAATCTCACAGAACTGGAAGAATTTACCAAGGAACAATGGATGAAAATCCCTCAAACAATAATTTAGAGACTCTTGTCTTGCTGCAAAAAGTGTTTACAAGCTGTGATACTTGCAAAGAGGGTGCTACTAGGTACTAACCTTTTTGTGATTTTTAAAATAAGATAAAAACAGTAATTTTGACCGGGGTGCACAAACGTTAATATGGCACTATATAGTTTTCACAGAATTTTTATTTTTTATTAAAAAAAAAAAAAAAAAAATCTAAATCAGAACCAAAAAAAGCATGCAGATGTGGGGGCATTTCAGACACATGTTTGCTCTCACTTTCCTGGTCTGGACACATCTGCCAGAAAATTTACATTCCAGAGGTAACCTGGCTACATATTAATAGGAGAAAAAGAAATGATTCAATCAAATAAGATGAAACTACCGTATATACTCGAGCATAAGCCGAGGCACTTTCTTTTGCCACAGAAAACTGGGTAAGCTTAATGACTCGAGTATAAGCTGGGTATGCATTGTCCCCTCATGCCGGTTACGCACGCCTCCCCTTGTCGGTCCGGGTTATGCACGCCTCCCCCGTTCGGTCCCTGTCATGCATGCCTCCACCGTTCGGTCCCTATCATGCATGCCTCCACCGTTCGGTCCCTGTTACGCATGCCTCCTTATTCCCTATCCCTGTGTGCATGTTTCCTATTGAAAAAAACAAAACATCATACTCTCCTACCTGCGCTCCCTGGGTGCTGGCACTGCATCTCGTTCTGGCCGCTGGCGCCGGTCTGCAGCTCTTCCTGTGCTCAGCGGTCACATGGCACTGCTCATTAAGGTGAAGAATATGCGCTCCATCCCTATGGGAGTGGAGACGCGTCCATATTCATAACCTTAATGAGCGGTACCACGTGACCGTTCCGCACAGTAAGAGCTGCAGACAGGCACCGAGGCCGGAACGAGATGCAGTGGCACACCCAGGGTGCACAGGTAGGTGAGTATGATGTGTGCGCCGGCTCCTGGCACCCGCTGCCCCCCCCCTCCCCCACCGGCTTTCTGTACCGTGACTCGTGTATAAGACGAGAGGGGCGTTTTCAGTACAACAAAAATATGTGCTGAAAAACTCAGCTTATACACGAGTATATACGGTAATATTCTAGGGAAGAGATCATGCATCATTCTCCAAAAGGCGAGGCCCTGAAAATTTTGATCAATCAAAGCAAAATGAAACAGACAGTATTTGGTGAGAAGAAACTGAGAATTACTGTCCAAGGCCGGAATTCACACACCAAGTATCGAGTAATGCACAGAATGGCCATAGGTCTCCCGTCCCAAAGGTCACGGCCTCATACGGTGCCCATCAGGCTGTGAGGTTCGGCTTGGAAGATCTTGGCTCATCCTTTAATCTTGCCATTCATTCTCTCCTTATATCATGGGGCACGTTCCCTTTTTGGCTTTTAGCCATCAGGTTTTATAGAACTTATTGGTCCATTCATTAAGGGGGAAACCTTCTCCACACAGCTCTCCCATATACACTGGGTCTACTACTACCTGGGAAAAGGTCACTACGTGCGGGGAATTACAACAGTGAAAGTAAACTGGGCCTTAGGGCTCACATACTAATCAATATTTGCATGACTAATTACAAGGCAATAATGGTTGGTGTTTTTATAATTACTTTTGACAAAATCACTATTGACTTAACTCCTTAAAGAGGTTGTCTAGGCATACAATATTGATGACCTATTGCGAAGATAGGTCATCAATAACTGACTGGTGGGGGTCCAAGACAGCACCCCCACCGATCAGCTGGAATAGCTTAGTGTCTATTCAGTATAATAGGAGATGGAGCTAAAAACAGCCGATTGGTAGGAATTGGACACCCAGCACCTCCACCAATCTGACATTGACACCCTATGGCTCTGGGTCAGTTAACACTTTGATCATTCGGTGGTCACAAGCTGATTTGATCAAAGGGGACTTCAGAGACTGAGGACCCCTATGCATTCATCCATGGGGGCACAGAAAAGATCCCAGGGCTGTCTGATCAGTAAGTGTTTTTAGGCCACACAAACCATCAATGAGAAAAGCAATCCATCTCCAGGAGCGCACGCTAACCAGTCTCCCTGCTTCCTGAGTGTTCGTCATGAATATATCACTCCAGACTGACAGTTTGGACCAGGAGCTCTTTAGCAAAGGCTTGAAGGGCTGCACTCCATGCACAGCAGATCGACCACCTCTGACAGTCTTCAGCGGTGGCTGGTAACCTATGCTACCAGCAGCAAACAAACTTCTGAATCCCTCTGATTTGACACTTATTTGGGTTTTCCATATACCATAAAATAAAAAATATCTAACAGCTATAGGCTGGCATAGAGTTAAACTATAATTTGTGCCAATTACTGTAGTAAAATTGATTTTGTTTGAGAGGGGTGTGGGCACTTTTGGCCTCTTACTAAAGGCCCCGTCTCACATAGCGAGATCGCTAGCGAGATCGCTGCTGAGTCACAAGTTTTGTGACGCAACAGCGACCTCCATAGCGATCTCGCTATGTGTGACACGTACCAGCGATCAGGCCCCTGCTGCGAGATCGCTGGTCGTGTCGGAATGGCCTGGACCTTTTTTTGGTCGTTGAGGCCCCGCTGACATTGCTGAATCGGTGTGTGTGACACCGATCCAGCGATGTCTTCACTGGTAACCAGGGTAAACATCGGGTTACTAAGCGCAGGGCCGCGCTTAGTAACCCGATGTTTACCCTGGTTACCAGCGTAAATGTAAAAAAAACCAAACAATACATACTCGCCTTCTGATGTCCGTCAGGTCCCTTGCCGTCTGCTTCCTGCTCTCACTGACTGCCGGCCGTACAGTGAGAAGTGAGAGCACAGCAGTGACGTCACCGCTGCGCTCTGCTCTCAGTGTACGGCGGCTCAGTCAGTCAGAGCAGGAAGCAGACGGCAAGGGACCTGGACACCGAAAGGCGAGTATGTAGTGTGTTTTTTTTGGTAACCAGGGTAAACATCGGGTTACTAAGCGCGGCCCTGCGCTTAGTAACCCGATGTTTACCCTGGTTACCCGGGTGCTGCAGGGGGACTTCGGCATCGTTGAAGACAGTTTCAACGATGCCGAACTCGTTCCCCTGATCGTTGGTCGCTGGGGAGAGCGGTCTGTGTGACAGCTCCCCAGCGACCACACAGCGACTTACCAACGATCACGGCCAGGTCATATCGCTGGTCGTGATCGTTGGTAAATCGCTAAGTGAGACGGGGCCATAAGCTACAGACACCACTTAGAAAGCACAGAGGCCAGTCCAAGAAAAAAAAAAAAAGTGTAGTTTTCTATGCAAATGTAACGAGCATAAGTTGCCAATTGCTTTACAAAAGAAAACTAGTGTATAGTCAATGATAAAAATCCCTTAGTATTGATTAAAATACACTAAGTATAAAACCATAAAGACATTTTTTAGTAATAGTTTATCCTCTCATCAAACAATGGTGAAATCACATGCAGTATACGTGTAGAGAGCAGTGGCCGACACTGACAGATAAGGTCCCTGTGCAGTATATGGGCCCTTTCCAGTCCAATAGTTCTATTACAGAAGTTGCTCACTGCTTTGGAGGTGGTAGTAGCCCCCCAACCTCTTGAGCCCCGATGCAGTTGCACCAATGAATATGTCACCACCCCAACCCGTGCAAATACAATATAATGCAGCTTCGTGGTCAATGACTCGGTGACCCTTGCAGTAACAGCGCCCATGGTGCAGGGACATACCTTGCTCTTCAGCTGTATACGGATTTACAGCTGCTACAAGTGTTCCAGTAGATGCACTACACCGATGTAAAGTCCAGAAACGCACATGCGTCACACGCCAGACATCCGGCAATCACGCAACCTGCAAAACATAACAGGACGCCGTATTATAATAATATAATCACATATAGATTGTGAGCCCTCGCGGGCAGGGTCCTCTCTCCTCCTGTACCAGTCGTGACTTGTATTGTTTAAGATTATTGTACTTGTTTTTATTATGTATACCCCTCCTCACATGTAAAGCGCCATGGAATAAATGGCTCTATAATAATAAATAATGATAATAATATAGGGTAATACATAGGATACTATGATGACCAAACTTTTTTTTTTTTTTTTTTTTTAAACTCAGACAAGCCTAAACTCTCTTTGGAAAACTAACATGTGATAACATCCAACTGAGTGGACCCCTGCAATTCTTTAGGCTCAGCTCCATCCCCAGCAATCAGTAAAACTCCGCACATTCCTTCAGCATGGACAAATTCACACAAATGCAAGAAAAAAAAATATATACAAAAAAAAACAAAAAAAACCTTTTTTTTCTCACTAGGCATCCGTGTGCAGTCTGTTACAATAGGTTTTGTTTTTTTAATGCCGCTGATAATCATTTACAAGACCATTAAAGTTCCCTTGTGCTGCAGTATTGCAACGTTTCCGTAAAATTCAGATGCTATACTCTCGCTCTGTATGGCATGTGATTTATTTTTTAGGCGCACCCATACACTAGAATGGCAAAATCTCATCTGATTTACAGAAGAAACTAGTGCATGCTGCAATTTTTTTTTTTTTTTCACACTCAGATTTGGTCAGCGTAAAAAAAAAAAAATTGTTAATCTGCACTGACCCACTGAACAACATTAGTCTGAGTGCTGTCCATTTTTTAACCAATAGCACTAGGACTGAAAACACGGTTGTGTGCATCAGCCCTAAGGACATATGCCAGGACACTGAAAGTAGCCGACAGAACATCAATGTTAGCATGCCCGCTCCAGTCCAACGACCCAATTGGAAACAGAACAGTCCAGCACAAAAAAGGAACAGCGTCCAATCCAGGTGATGAAAAAATTCAAAACAAACTTTATTCTGCCATGATGCAACGTTTCGACCAATACAATACATGCTTGATAAAGACCTGTATTGGTCGAAACGATTCATCATGGCAGAATAAAGTTTGTTGTGAGTTTATTCACCACCTGGATTGGACGCGGTTCCTTTTTCTTGCCAAATATGCCAGGACAAGTGACCGAAAGGCATGTCTGAGGTCAAAATTAAATAGGTCTCAAGTCATTCTTGTTATCAAAAATATGGGAACCCCAAGCAACTCCAATTACGTCAAAGGGATTAGTTTCAAAAATAAATAAAAAAGACAACACCACTGAGAACAAAGTCTAATATTAGATGTATCAAAATTTTAACTTGGTCCTAGTGAACCATAAAGAAACTATTATAGTATCCAATCTCCCACACACAGTTATCAGTCAATGTTTGCAGCAGGAAGGATACAAGTGTAACCAGTGTTGGCCTAGTGAAGCTGCTGATGTCTCCCTCTAAGCTGCAAACACAAAGAAAAGTTCACAGTAGGAACGGAGAATACACACAGCCAAGTAAATACCTTTTCATGGAAATTAAGCTGCCAACTTGTTGCAGTCGGGCCAGAAGTCCCCAAGCATTGCCTAATCGCTGCTGCAGGATGCTACAGCCACACAATGCTGCATTACTGAGGAAGGAAACATGGTGTGTGGTCCCTACGAGTGGCGTAATTCAGCCTCAGAAAAATAAATAAATAAGAGGCCAATCTAATATTAGATCAGGAGAGGATCGGCTTTTTGAAGGAACGGGTGCTTGTGCCTTCCTCATCAGACACAGGCCACTTCAGCCATGCACAGTTCTTCTCTGGCAGCCTTGTACCATTCATGTGATTTGGATAAAGTTATAACATCCTGCGAAAGAGCAATGTAAGTGAGCCTGCCCAAATCAGATAGAAAAAATAAAAAATGGAGGCAGCACTTTTATCAGATCCAGGACTTCTTAAAAAAAAAAAAAACGCAATCAACAAGTCTTGGACCCAAACGGATGAGATTTTGGTCGTCTATATGGAGGATAAGCCATCAGTTTAAAAGGGCTGGACAACCTATAACCATAATCAGAAGCAGCCACTTGCATGTTTCTCTATGTCGGCAATAGAATGATACGTTTATACAATAGATCCATTCTTACAAACCTAGATTAGCAGAGATTTGCTGTTAATTTCAGCACTACTAAAGAATGGGAAGAGTCCTATATTTAAAACGTATTAAACCAAGATCAAGAGCTCAAAATACTCGGCATATTTAAGATCGGTAGCTCACTTTAGACATTAATGCTAATGGGATGAGTGAAAGGCAGTAATCCAAAAGCTGGAAAACCCTTGTCATCTGCTCCCGAGATGTGACCTCATGCTCTTATTATTCCATGAATTCGCCATCTCCTTGGCTCACGGAGGAGCAGTCATAGGGCCCTGAACGGAGACCGCACAAACAGCAGGTGTGACCTGCTCTCAGCATACACCTCAGATATACTGAAAACCTAGTTGGAAGAAGTTATGGATTGCTAATGAAGGAGCAAACAGCCAGAGTAAAAGCACAGACATCAAGTCTGAGAAGGACATAGTTACCCATGCCAGCTCAGAAATGGGGTTTTCACAGAAGCACAAAACATCCTACAACATGAATTAGCATGGGTGAAAAGGGGGCGTTTTGTGACACTCATCATGGAGCCAGAACGGAAAGACTTCTGCCATACACGTGTTATATGAATCACCATTAGTATCATTGGTCACCATGTAAGGTCACATCTGCATCAAGAGACTTCCACATTATATCAAAAGGAAGAAAATTAGTGTTTAAGGGTCCTGAAGACATTTGATGTTTAGAGCCTAAAACCCCCATAGAATTCCTCCAAACCCACTGTTATCGGCCAACCATATGTTTATGAAGGCCTCTCGAGTATTTCAGAGGAGTGAAAGATCCGGCCATTGGATTTCATCAGCCGATCCTTTAGCTCAGTCTGAAGATAAGACAGAAAGCAGAGTCCGAAACCAGCTCTGAGCCGAGCGTGCCTGTGTATGGAGGAATCGCGGGAGGTAGCAGAGGGCACCTGTGTATGGAGGAATCGCGGGAGGTAGCAGAGGGCACTTGTGTATGGTGGAATCGCGGGAGGTAGCAGAGGGCACCTGTGTATGGTGGAATCGCGGGAGGTAGCAGAGGGCAACTGTGTATGGTGGTATCGCGGGAGGCAGCAGAGGGCACCTGTGTATGGTGGAATCGCGGGAGGTAGCAGAGGGCACCTGTGTATGGTGGAATCGCGGGAGGTAGCAGAGGGCACCTGTGTATGGTGGAATCACGGGAGGTAGCAGAGGGTACGTGTATGGTGGAATCACGGGAGGTAGCACTACTATACTTGTGTATGGTGAAATCGCAGGAGGTAGCCGAGGGCACCTGTGTGTGGTAGAATCGCAGGAGGTAGCAGAGGGCACCAGTGTGTGGTGGAATCGCGGGAGGTAGCAAAGGGTACTTGTGTATGGTGGAATCGCGGGAGGTAGCCAAGAGTACTTGTGTATGGTGGAATCGCGGGAGTTGGCCGAGGGCACCTGTGTATGGTGGAATCGCGGGAGGTAGCTGAGGGTACCTGGGATTGGTGAAATCGGAGGAGGTAGCCGAAGGATGACAGTCCAGTCAACCGCTATCTAATGTGTATGGCCAGCTTAAAGTTACATTCCCGCAGAGAATCTCTGCTGTCGATATTGTTCTACAAATTGTAAAATAGGTAGGTTTCAAAATCGGCAGCACCAGTCAATATACAGTACGCTGATGATGTTCTCTGCTGTCTGTCCATAATGTGGCTTAAAACCCCATGCACATCACTGGCACTGTAATATACAGCAAATAATGCGCCCAATAATCTGCAGCACTTCCACCCCTGTCAGATGCACACAAATACTACATTGCCCCTGCAGAGCCACGGCAGATGATATTTATGGCTAGCAGCCTCCTTTCTCCCTGCAAAATCAGCCGATTGAAATGGTAGCCAGGGCAATAAGGTGATCGCACCGGCGGCCACAAGGATTGCGCTAATGAGACAACTCCTTCATAGACTAACATTTTAGTAAGTCCTGCATTTTTAACAGGCCCACCGCCAATCCATCAAAAACACTGCCCTGAAGCATGCTGTTCAGCAAAGGAAGGGCGAGATCCTGCATGAGGCGAGTGCATAGGACGGGGGTACAAGGTCACACTTTCAGCTTTATTTACAGCATAAATACCGTATATACTCGAGTATAAGCCGAGATTTTCAGCCCAAATTTTTGGGCTGAAAGTGCCCCCTCGGCTTATACTCGAGTCATGATCGGTGGTGGGGTCGGCGGGTGAGCACTGTCATATACTCACCTGCTTCCGGGGCTCCTGTCGCTCCCCCTGCACGTCCCACTGTCTCCGGGTGCCGCAGCCTCTTCCCCTGAGCGGTCACGTGGGACCGCTCATTAGAGAAATGAATAGGCTGCTCCACCTCCCATAGGGGCGGAGCCGCCTATTCATTTCTCTAATGAAGCGGTGCCGGTGACCGCTGATAGAGAAAGAGGCTGCGGCACCGAAGACAGGCAGGGGGAAGGAGCGGGACGCCGGGAGCAGGTAAGTATGTCATATTCACCTGTCCTCGTTCCACACGCCGGGCGTCGCGCCATCTTCCCGGCGTCTCTCTGCGCTGACTGTTCAGGCAGAGGGCGCGATGACGCATATAGTGTGCGCGCTGCCCTCTGCCTGATCAGTCAGTGCAGAGAGACGCCGGGAAGATGGCGCCGAGGAGCTGCAAGCAAGAGAGGTGAGTATGTGTTTTTTTTTTTTATTGCAGCAGCAGCAGCACAGATTTATGTGGAGCATCTATGGGGCAACGGTGCAGAGCACTATATGGCAGAGCTATGGGGCAACGGTGCAGAGCACTATATGGCAGAGCTATGGGGCAACGGTGCAGAGCACTATATGGCAGAGCTATGGGGCAACGGTGCAGAGCACTATATGGCAGAGCTATGGGGCAACGGTGCAGAGCACTATATGGCAGAGCTATGGGGCAACGGTGCAGAGCACTATATGGCAGAGCTATGGGGCAACGGTGCAGAGCACTATATGGCAGAGCTATGGGGCAACGGTGCAGAGCACTATATGGCAGAGCTATGGGGCAACGGTGCAGAGCACTATATGGCAGAGCTATGGGGCAACGGTGCAGAGCACTATATGGCAGAGCTATGGGGCAACGGTGCAGAGCACTATATGGCAGAGCTATGGGGCAACGGTGCAGAGCACTATATGGCAGAGCTATGGGGCAACGGTGCAGAGCACTATATGGCAGAGCTATGGGGCAACGGTGCAGAGCACTATATGGCAGAGCTATGGGGCAACGGTGCAGAGCACTATATGGCAGAGCTATGGGGCAACGGTGCAGAGCACTATATGGCACAGCTATGGGGCAATGGTGCAGAGCACTATATGGCACAGCTATGGAGCAACGGTGCAGAGCATTATATATATGGCACAGCTATCTATGGGGCAACGGTGCAGAGCATTGTATATATGGCACAGCTTTATGTGGAGCATCTATGGGGCCATAATGAACGGTGCAGAGCATTATATATGGCACAGTTTTATGTGGAGCATCTATGGGGCCATAATGAATGGTATGGAGTATCTATTTCTAATTTTGAAATTCACCGGTAGCTGCTGCATTTTCCACCCTAGGCTTATACTCGAGTCAATAAGTTTTCCCAGTTTTTTGTGGCAAAATTAGGGGGGTCGGCTTATACTCGAGTATATACGGTAATCAAAACGGAGACAAAAAAAGGCATGGTAAAAAAAAAAAAAAGCAATGAAAAACACAAGTAACCCAATTTAAATAATAGGTGCGGAAATTCTGCAGCGTCAAAAACTCCTAAAAGCTCATTGTGAGAACATAGCCTGCCTTAAAGGGTTGTCCACAACTGGGCCAACCCCTTCTCACACCACACTCACCTCCTGTGCTGGCGCCGTTCGCGCGGTATCAGCATTTTCTCTTCCAGGGTTGTTGTGACATGTGACCCCGGCGCCCACTCAGCACTAGTGTCACTGTCCTGTCAAACTGAACATGAAGAGGACGTCCGGGCTGCAGCTGATCGGAGCCCCCCTGAAAGTGAGTGCTGACACTGAGGGAATGGCGACAGCACAGGAGGCGAGTATTAGTTTCTTTATTTTATCGGGGCCAAGCATGGGTGTGAGAAGGTGCTGTCCAAGTAGTGGACAACGTCTTTAAATGGTATTCAAGGCGGTGGCAAAGGACTAAGAAGCCATGTAAGGCTATGTTAACACGTTGCGATTTTTGCTGCGTTTTCTGCTAGCAAAACCGGCTACAATAAAAAATCATGTGTTGCTGCATTTTTGGTGTGCCTTGCGCATGCTGAAAGTTTAGTATCCCCCCCCCAACGCACTCAAAAAAAAAATAAAAAAATCATGATGCAACTTTCTTTTGGTTTTTGCACCAAAAACGCGGCAAAACCTGATACCTGCGCTTTTTTGCACTTACTCATTGTTTCCTAGGGGGTGAAAAAACACTGCAAAAACGCTCAAAGAAGTGACATGCAGCAGTTCTCCAAATCAGTCAGGAAAATAAAACCAATGTGTGTGCATGAGATTTCTGGAATCTCATAGGTTTTGCTGGTACTGTAAAACGCAGCTTTAAATTTGCATAAAAAAAGCGCAGCAAAAACGCAACGTATGAACATAGCGTAAAACAACTCCTGGCCTTTCCTTATCAGCAGAGAAATTCTATCGTGCCTTCAGACAAGGTTCAGACAGCAGTACATAGTGACGCCCACAGTACACAGTCATTCTAAATGCTCTTCATGCCAGGAAAAAAAAAAAAAACACATGTAAAAGTCCTAACATCAGCCTAAGGCACATACACAAATACTGATGAGCACAGTGTGTCAGAATCATTAGTGTAGGTGTTATTACTAACCGTCTATGATCATCACCCTGCAGAGCGTCTCTGAGACTATTACAGAGGGGGCCCTGACAAGCCCCCCCCCCCCCCCAATAACATTTAGCAGGCAGCATCCAGCTCGGATACATTACAATCATTGAGCAGAGGATAAAGTTGGTGAAGTTAGTGGCTGGCAGCGGCACGCTGGATGCAGCAGACGCAGTGCAGGTCCTGCAGGAGCTGACACAGCTCACCATCCGTCTGACAGCACAATTATACACAGTGTGGGGATGGCGGCATTTTGATGACCGTGTGCAGTTACTTTTTGGGGCCAATATGGCTTCCTCGTTGGCCTAATATTCCCTTCACGTCAGCAGCTACACTGTGCGCATGGTTAGCAAGATCCATACAAGCACACACCCACACGGGACACATCTGATGCATTCAGGATTTACAGCATATTTTACCCATTGTAGTGCATGGGTAAAATCTGGGAATAACATTTTAAAATTAAGTCAACATTGCCCCCTTTTAACCCTTAAATGGACACTATCACTAGCATTTCCCACCTAATCAGAGGGCTGCATGATGTAGAGACAGAGACCCCTATTCCAATGATATGTCACTTAATGGGTTGCTTGCTGAAGTTTTGATAAAAATCACTGGTTTATCAGAAGATTATCCCCCGAGGACTGGAAAACCTGCTGACAGGTAGTCATCCATATTCATGAGCGCTGTATAACCTCACCACCAAATAGCAGCTTTCTGCCTACTCACAGTGCACACAGAATCAGTATTGTGGGTGGATTTATACAGAGCTCAGCCTTCAGAGAACTGCTAGCTCTGCAGCAGATAAAGTGATTTCATCAAAATAGCGGCAAGCGGCCAAGTACGGTATATAACATTGGCGGAATCAGGGTTGCTGCCCCTGTATCGTGTTGCTCCCAAATTGAGTCATAAAAAATGGTGACTGATTCCCTTCAAAAAGGTTGTGTAGAATTATTCTTTACTTCATCCTACAACTGTAGATGTAGAGAATTAACACTTTTTTTTTAATTATTATACTCACACTCCGCAGGTCCTGCACTTACTCAGCAACATCACAACTACCAAACGGGACCGCTGCAGCTAATCATTAGGCTCATAATTAATGCTGAAGTAGAGGAAATGAGTTGCTAAGCGCAGTGATTGACTGCAGTAGTCACATTCCCTTTTGTCATGGCTTCACAAGCTGCACACGGTTAAAGCCCGCAGCAGTGGCAGAGGCGCAGCACTGGATAGGGGGAGGTTAGGAAGCGGCTATGTTTGCTGTTTTCTAAGTCTGCATGCCTACGTGGATCTCATTCATATTGCACCCTTTGCATTGCAAAATTGCAGCACCGGTCAACTTAGACTGCAGATTTTCTCTGCAAAGTGGAGGGGAGATTTTTTTTTTTTTAAGTAAAAAAAAATTCATTTCAACCCTTAACCACAATGTAGCTACTATGATACATAGCGTATACGACCCAGATGTACATACTCTAAATAAGTATCCACATTGGGTAAAGTGGTGGCTGAATGCTCGGATAAGGCTACTTTCACACATCAGGTTTTTGCCTTCAGGCACAATCCAGCGAGGTTTGAAAAAAACGGTTCCGTTTTTTTATCCTGCCAGATGCGGTTTTTTTTTTCATACAGTTGTATTAGTGCCGGATTGCGCCTGATGGCCACATGATTCATCCGTTTTTTGCCGGATCCATCACAAATTTCTATTCCGGCGGATGGAGAAAACGTCCATAGGAACGTTTTTTCTGTCAGGCGAAAAAACACCCAGCGACGGTTCCAGCGATAAACGGATGAAACAGATGTGAAATGACAAATCCGGCATCTGAATCCGGTTTTCCAGGCATATCTCTCACTCTTCCCAGGAACAGGAAGTACAAATTGTATGCCTGATGAACAAAAACTGATCCAGCAAAAAAAAAAAAAAAACAGATCCGGCGAATCAGTTTTTCACAATTTGCACCGGATACGTTTTTTTTTTGTTTTTTTTTTAAATAGACGGATTATGCCTGAAGGCAAAAAGCTGATGTGTGAAAGTTGCCTAAGCCATCACTATATGAATGGTGAGGGTCCAGCCTCTGGGACAACAACCCACCCTGAAAATGAAATGCGGATATTGTATGTATCACACTCATGTCTTCTGCAAGACAAGCCCTCTAAGGAATTTGTAGGGTATGTGCCCGCAGCATCTTTTTTCAGGCAGATTCCTCATGGAACAGAAGCCAGGCATTAAAAAAATTATGTTCCGCCCTTTTTAACCACCTTGGGCTTTGAAAACCATGAAGAGGCCAAAAAGTGACCTGACCATTGTTCAAACTATTTTGTATGCAAAAATTAAAAAAAAAATAATACTTAAAACCACGCTGGTGGGAATGTTGGTGAAAAAAAAAAAAAAAAAAAAAATCAGGAAGAGCCCCACTAGCATTTTGTTCTCCTGAAAAAAAAAAAAAAAAAAACCTATTTGGATACGCCAGTGTCTATAAAACGACGTGCACATACCCATGTGCACAAAAAAAAACCCCATGGCCTCTTATTTCCAGAAACCTTTGTGGACAGAGGTGGCGCCGTTTTTGGAAGCACGCAGCCATGCTTTCATGTCCAACACAAATTACTGACATTTATGTTCAATAAGGAGTAATAAATAAATGTGAGTGATAAATTAGGAGTGGCTAACAATTCTTCTCGTCTGATGGAGAGACTTTTGTGCTGCATTATCGCTGGGTGTCAGCCCCGGCAGGCGCTCGGCCGCTGATGTCACCACGCTGCTATTTAGATAATGCAATAAGGTGATATTGAAGAGTAAATAATGACAGGTTGGGATATGTAGATCGTGTGTGACAAACATTGTGACATAAGAGCCAAGAATAGAAATAAAGCCGGCTGATGGAGTCGGATGGATGGACGCTGCACTGCACATGGTTGCAGCAATGAAGGTGGACCGCTCCCATCACGAACGTTATTCTACAATAACAGTTTTGCAATTTTCCATTAAGAAATGTTAATAGGAAAGACGCCAGAGGAGAAAAAAAAAATGTAATTGTGAAATTTCTACACAAATCACATATGCTAAACCACGAACTGTAGCCACCAGATACACAGCGCCAGTGCCACATTTCCATAGTGGATCCTATCTGGGAGTAAAGCAGGAACATCTCGGGAAGACGCTGCCGATCATTTATTCTTGGCTTCATGGTAGGAATTGATGCCATGGAGGATACACATTAGACTCTGTTCACATCTGCGTTGTCTTTGGTTCATGACAGAAACCAGGATGCAGCGAGTGCTGGGTACCGGCCATCATTTACACAGTGGTCAGATGGAATTTATCACAGGGTCTTCCATTTCTTTTTAACATGATCTATGGCTGTAAACACACAGGCATATAATGGATCCATCACACAATACACCACTCAAACCTCTATGGGATACTGGTGTACCTATGCACTGTTCATATGAAGGCATACAAGAGAATCTGCCACCAGGTAATTGCTATGCAATCTGAGAACAGAATAATGTAGGGGCAGAGACCCTGATTCCACCGATCACTTACTGGGTTGCTTGTTGTAATTTGATAAACACCAGTTTTCTCTGCTGCAGATCTAGCTGTTCTCTAAATGCTGAGCCCTGTAACATCCTGCCAACAAGACTGATTGGCAGCTGTGTACACAATGCATAGGCAGAAGGATGACAAATGGTTGGGGTGAGGGGTTACGCAGAGCAAAAGTACTATGTGACATGAGACAACTAGTCCTCTAGTCATAATCAGCTTCTGAGAAAATACAGATTTTATTGAAACAATAAGCAGCCTAGTAAATGATAAATCACTGAAAACAGGGTTTCTGCCCCAACATCACACTGCTCTTAAATTACACATAAAAGAACTACTGACTGATTCCCTTTAAGCCCTTAATGACCTCCAATACTTCTTTTTACTGACCTGAGATACAGGAGAACAGCATCCCCATACAGGTGACAGTCCTCTAGCTATCAGATGTACAATATAGCCAACTTGCTACATCAGCCACAATCAGTGTTGGCACCGTCCATATCTGTTTAACCCCTTAGATGTGGCTGTCAATAATCACTACATCATACAAATTGTATGGTTAACTGAGTTTGTGGGCTCCCTCTTAGGGTACCGTTACACAAAACGATTTACCAACGATCACGACCAGCGATACGACCTGGCCGTGATCGTTGGTAAGTCGTTGTGTGGTCGCTGGGGAGCTGTCACACAAACAGCTCTCCAGCGACCAACGATGCCGAAGTCCCCGGGTAACCAGGGTAAACATCGGGTTACTAAGCGCAGGGCCGCGCTTAGTAACCCAATGTTTACCCTGGTTACCATCGTAAATGTAAAAAAAAACCACATACTCACATTCCGGTGTTTGTCAGGTCCCTAGCCGTCTGCTTCCCGCACTGACTGACTGCCGGCCGTAAAGTGAAAGCAGAGCACAGCGGTGACGTCACCGCTGTGCTCTGCTTTTACTTTCCGGCCGGCAGTCAGTCAGTGCGGGAAGCAGACGGCTAGGGACCTGACAAACACCGGAATGTGAGTATGTGGTTTTTGTTTACATTTACGATGGTAACCAGGGTAAACATCGGGTTACTAAGCGCGGCCCTGCGCTTAGTAACCCGATGTTTACCCTGGTTACAAGCGAACGCATCGCTGGATCGCTGTCACACACACCGATCCAGCGATGACAGCGGGAGATCCAGCGACAAAATTAAGTTCCAAACGATCTGCTACGACGTACGATTCTCAGCAGGGTCCCTGATCGCTGCTGCGTGTCAGACACAACGAGATCGTATGGATATCGCTGGAACGTCATAGATCGTACCGTCGTAGCGACAAAAGTGCCACTGTGAGACGGTACCCTTAGACTCCATCAGCACCCTGAGATCATGATTGGGTGGTCCTGATGTTTGCCATGGCAGTTCATGGCCAAATAGCGGCCTTTAGGTGGTAAAAATACACTTTGTTTCCTGTCATGCCACTTTGCATTAATTCCTAAAAAGCATTGCAAGGGTTAATAAACTACGTGAAAGCAATTTTGAATATGTGGAGGGGTGCGGTTATTAAAATGGTATCACTTTTGAGGGTTTTCCAATATATAGGACCCCAAAAGTCACTTCAAACCTGGATAGGTCCCTAAAAAATAAATTTTGTAAAATTTCCAGGAAAAAAAGAAAAAAAAATTACTGGTACATTTTTAAACCTCCTAAAACGCTAACAAAATAAAAGAACATTTTACAGATGGTGCTCATTTAAAGCAGACATGAGGTAAAAGTTATTTATTAATGTTTTTGTGTGGTATGACTGTCTGGATTAAAGGGATAATCAAAGTTTGAAAATGGCTCATTTTTACATTGTAGTCAAATTTCAGTTTTCTTTTTTTTTTTAATAAACACAAACATATCAACCTAAATTTACCATAATCATAAAGTATAACGTGCCACGAAAAAAACAATCTCAAAATCACTGGAATTTGTTGAAGCGTTCTACAGTTACTACTATAGAAAGTGACACGGGTCAGATTCTAAAAATGTTGGCCCAGTCACTAAGAGGTTAAAAACAAATGGATCGCATGTTGAAATATCAATTTTTCGATCCTTATCTGCCCCAACTGTTGGGGGGTATAAAAGGAGTATAGAACAAATCTGTCACGGCAGCGGTATCTCCGTGCTAAATGCTTCATATCTGAATAGGATTCAATTGTTCAGATTTATCAATGTGTCATAACAATAATATCTTCTGTAAGAGGCAGCTGAACACTGCGGCCGATGACGTGGAGCACGGAGCGGCGTATAAACATGTAAAGCTGCGCTCAGATTTATCACAGATCAGCAGCCTCATAACTTTTTCCAATCGTTGATGACAACCAAGTGTTCACTGAAGAAGAATTATACTTAACGGGAATGATTTATAGCGTGTGATCAATCAATAAGCGACTACTCAATGGGCCGCGGAGAAATACGATTAACCACCATTACACAAGGCTCCAGATCAGAGTCTACACTTTACAGGCACTAAGGCTTAAAAATGGTTACAAAAAATAAAATTCTGTAAACATATCTCTTGCAAGTACAGTGCCGAGTAAAAGCCCCCAACGTAATGTTACTAGACGGCACATCATGGCAGCAAAATCATGGGATACCCCTGTGATACGTGATGAACGCCCTGCGAGAGGTCAGGAAATAATTCCGTTTATAATGGGACATTATTAGTTACAGGGATATGAAATATTCATCCCAGTCTGAAGAGGCCGTTTGGGGCTTGCCTTTCTTCGGGTGTGGGGGGAGAGCATTGAAATTATTTTTAAACGAATGGGAAAACCTTAACATTTTCCATATGATTAATCAGATTATTTTTAGTAGTGGGGCTGTGAAGGGTGAACCTTTTACATTGTAAGAAACACAAACTACATTAGACACCACAAGTCAAACTTTTTGGCATCGTTTTTAATTGTGTGATGCTATTAACCACACAACCATCACGCGTGCTTAACATCTGTGCATTTAGTGGAGCACATAAGCAATATGTGTCAGACACAGGCTGTACCCAGGTTGTAGGGTTGGAGACATTTTAAAGCAATTGATGTCGGTCAAGTTAAAGTGGTCGTTCAGCAGACGGAAAATATGTTCCACTATGTCTGAAGTGACAAAATAAAGAATCTTACTGTCATAAAACCTGCCTTGATGTCCTAGTTTCAGCACCACAATCCTGCCAACGCCTCTTCTGCATGGGGCACAATACAGTTAGAGATCCTAGTGTTGGCATGAGACCAGCGGCATGTATAAAGGAGCAGTGCTGTGGAATATGTTGGCATTACAATAATAAAAATTACTATTAAATTATTATTATGGCTGCTTGACTCATTTCAGTAGCCAATGCATAAACAGAAAAGGGGCGGGACTGGTGCAGTTAAATGAAATCTACCACCAATTTTTAGCTTTGTAATCTGAGAGCAGCCTGATGTAGGTGCAGAGACCCTGATTCCAGCGATATATCACTTACTAGGCTGCTTGCTGCAATTTTAATAAAATCAGTGTTTTATCTTCTCCACAGGCTGAGCCCTGTATAACCCCGCCCACATTACAGATGGTGTTTACAGAAACCTGCCAATCAGAGGTGGCGGTGGGGTTAGACTAGATGGCAGCTGGTCAAGAAGTCCTCTAGCAATAATCTCCGGCTGATAGAACTATGATTTTTTTTTAAGCTACAGCAAGCAGGATAAGTAGTGATACATCACTGGAATCAAGGTCTCAGTCTCTCCATCTTTACGATTAGGTAGCTAAAAACAGGTGACATTACCTTTAAATATCCAATAAGCTGACATAAGAGGGCTGGCTTGTTCACTTCAGTAGCCAAGAAAGCTCATCTCTCCATCAATGAATCGAGTTTAGCCAACAAGCATAGCCCTCGATACACATTACTGGTCACATGTAGGCACACATCTCTCTAAGTTGAGATGGCAGGATGGCAAGAGCAAGCATTGCAACTAGGACACATTTGGAAACAAATGAATATTAGTAAGTGTCATATACATGTACAGTATATCTCATTGCAAACACATAGAAACATATTTTTGCTTCACTATGCAGCTGGTATGAGTTATTAATCTGTGCCAGGAATGGTTCGTGCACTATGAATACGTCCCAACTCCTTTACTAATCGAAGATTAATATCAATAATCGTTTTCTACAGCCAAAGAGCAGAAAGTCAAGGACCCGTGGCAGCTGTAAAGCGACAACTCTGTACTCTATTCTAGGACTACAGATCAATAAAGAGAGTGCAAACAGTGCTGTCCACACAGGCAGCCATGACACATGGCGGTGCATTTCCAGGCCAGGAGTACAGGCTGAGCCCGCGTGCGGCTGATTGCACTGGATCTTCAGGTTATTATGAAATCGCTTAGCTTTTATAACTTCTTATCAGGGAAATACTGTTCATGTAACTCCCCATTCCAATCTTTAAAGTGAACCTGTCAGCACCTCCCACCCCATAGCTAGGGCTAGCCCGTTTTTCATTTCCTAACCTGCTGTACAGAGGAGAACTGAGTTTTATCATCAGATTTAGAGCCAATGTAAATTATAGTTGAAGGCGTCCTCAGCTAACAGGAAGTTCCAGCATTCCCCACGTGACTCCACTAAGCCTCCAGGGCTCATCATAGGATTTGCTATGCCCTGTCCATGATACAAATGAAAAATGAATTTAGTTTTTTTTCTACAAATTTTGACAGACTACAACCAATAGTGAGGCCCAGATCACCATAGAGAAAAATAGCTAGGCAGAGCCCTAGCATGCCATCAATGTACCTGTAAAGCCAGAGCATTGAGGTGGTCTCCCACACAGGACCCCCGTTATCATCCACATGTTAGAGGACCTCTTGCTCTGCAAGAGTCAGCAAGTCCACATATATAAATTCATGGGATTGACATCTGTGTAAGTACATATCTCCACCTGCAGTATAATTGTCTACTATTGGGTGCGGAATACAAGAAACACTACACTAATCTCCCGAACGGATGCGGTTCCTCCGATTTCAGAGTTGTGGCCCCACCAATCACAGAGCAGAGTTAGCTCTGCTGGGATACCACTGTTAAGGCTGTAATGGTCATATGACCGGTGGGGGACAGTGCTGAGAGCAAAGGAATGGACACTGTCCAGGAGGTCATTATAGCACTTTTGTTATGTTGCACCCAAGGGCTTTTAATAAAGGGGCTAACCAGAAGTGGCCAGGGTAGGGTGGGAGATCTGTCAAGGTAGCACAGACCAGTAACTTGGTGCAGCAATCAGGACGTCATACCTAGAGCCACATAAACAAGGTCCAGAGGGGGCGCAATGGCAGGGAATAGGTTTTATTTCACCTTATTTTGCCACACGTGCAAACCCCTTTATAGTGTGCAGCGGTACAAAATCCCGCCGCTGGGGTACCTTCCCTTACCAAAAAAGGATGTCATCTATTGTGATCTAGGATATCGGCGGATACAATTGTTTATCTAAAACCAATGAAAATTAAAAAAAATTATCCTCCAAAAAATTCAGCCACCGGCAGTGATACAAAATCACAGCTTGTGTTTTTGTAAGAGTTGTAATTCTATCGCATATAGCAGACAAAGAAAAAACTACTTTCTAGTTCTACAAATAAAAAAAATAAATAAATAATGCAAGAAAACAATATCCGCAGCAGACAGGAGCCCAGCTATATAAATACTATATCTGCAGCAGACAGGAGCCCGGCTATATAAATACTATATCTGCAGCAGACAGGAGCCCGGCTATATAAAACACTATATCCGCAGCAGACAGGAGCCCGGCTATATAAACACAATATCCGCAGCAGACAGGAGCCTGGCTATATAAACACAATATCCGCAGCAGACAGGAGCCCGGCTATATAAACACAATATCCGCAGCAGACAGGAGCCCGGCTATATAAATACTATATCTGCAGCAGACAGGAGCCCGGCTATATAAATACTATATCCGCAGCAGACAGGAGCCCGGCTATATAAATACTATATCTGCAGCAGACAGGAGCCCGGCTATATAAATACTATATCCGCAGCAGACAGGAGCCCGGCTATATAAATACTATATCCGCAGCAGACAGGAGCCCGGCTATATAAATACTATATCTGCAGCAGACAGGAGCCCGGCTATATAAATACTATATCCGCAGCAGACAGGAGCCCGGCTATATAAATACTATATCCGCAGCAGACAGGAGCCCGGCTATATAAACACAATATCCGCAGCAGACAGGAGCCCGGCTATATAAATACTATATCTGCAGCAGACAGGAGCCCGGCTATATAAATACAATATCCGCAGCAGACAGGAGCCTGGCTATATAAATACTATATCCGCAGCAGACAGGAGCCCGGCAATATAAACACAATATCCGCAGCAGACAGGAGCCCGGCAATATAAACACAATATCCGCAGCAGACAGGAGCCCAGCTATATAAATACAGTATCTGCAGCAGACAGGAGCCTGGCTATATAAATACTATATCCGCAGCACACAGGAGCCCGGCTATATAAATACAATATCCGCAGCAGACAGGAGCCGGGCTATATAAATACAATATCCGCAGCACACAGGAGCCCAGCTATATAAATACAATATCCGCAGCACACAGGAGCCCAGCTATATAAATACTATATCCGCAGCACACAGGAGCCCGGCTATATAAATACAGTATCTGCAGCAGACAGGAGCCCGGCTATATAAATACAGTATCTGCAGCAGACAGGAGCCTGGCTATATAAATACTATATCCGCAGCACACAGGAGCCCGGCTATATAAATACAATATCCGCAGCAGACAGGAGCCCGGCTATATAAATACAGTATCTGCAGCAGACAGGAGCCCGGCTATATAAATACTATATCTGCAGCAGACAGGAGCCCGGCTATATAAATACTATATCCGCAGCAGACAGGAGCCGGGCTATATAAATACTATATCCGCAGCAGACAGGAGCCCGGCTATATAAATACAGTATCTGCAGCAGACAGGAGCCCGGCTATATAAATACTATATCTGCAGCAGACAGGAGCCGGGCTGGGCGCACACAGGAGGATGAGAGTTGTAGTGCTCTCTGGGCCATATGATGCCAGGTGACGTCCATGCTCACGGATCTCATGTGCTACTGCTGGGTGCCATGTGAGGCAGCATATGGTGAGGTGCGTGCGTTCTATTGTCCTCTGTTGTCAGCCATCAGTGGGGCTCTGCAGTGCGGGCGGCGCCTGGACGGTGGAGGACGGTGCTGGGGGTGCGGGGACATGAGGGGACGGGGCGGCTCCGTGGGCCGCTCTCACCTGCTCGCCGTCAGGTCTCGGCCTGCTGGTCTCGCAGTCTCCGGCCTCCTCCTCTCTCGGACTCTTCCCCTCGGCTGCTCGGGTAGGCGGGCGGCTGTCAGGCGGGAAAGGAGGAGGAAGAAGAAGGAATACTTCGGTCCGTGACGACGGGAATAGGAACCAGACAACACGCCGTGCTCTGCCCGCAGGGGAACAGCCGAGGATACGCTCAGGGAGCAGCGGGCGGCACTGGAGGCGGTGGGTGCTGGCGGCAGCGGCGGGACGCCCGCAATTATCACTACAATTTCTCTATCCCGTGAAAAGGAGGAGGACGTAAAAAAAATCCCGAGACAGTGTAACTTCCTGCGCCCGCCGGAAGTCCTGCCTCCGTTGTCTCCACCTATTGGCGGTTGTGAAGGGGGCGGGGAGAACGCGGCGGCCTGGAGCGCACTGCGCCTGACGCAGGGAACCGCCGCTGACGTCACGGGGAAGTCCGGCGGCGCTGAAGAGGCGGAGTCTGGCTGCAGCTAGGATCTCCTCCCTCTCCAGCCCATCCTCCTAGCAACAAGTGACGCGAGGAAAAGTGATTTATTCATAGGTGGATGCGGAATAATCGCATCCTGCTCCCTATAGGTCAGGGGTGTCAAACTGCATTCCTCGAGGGCCTCACACCATGCGTGTTTTCAAGATTTCCTTCTCATTGCACAAGGTGCTGGAATCATTCTGTGCAGGTGGTTAAGTTATCACCTGTGCAATACAAGGAAATCCTGAAAACATGACCTGTTTGCCGCCCTTGAGGAATGCAGTTTGACACCCCTGCTGTAGGTGCTGCCCATCACTGGGCTCATGTCAGTCTCCCCTCTGGCTGGTGTCACTGTCACTCCAGGAGAGCTCCCAGCAGAGTGTCTGTCTGCCTCCCGCTCTTCCCTTCTCCATAGAATTTTATAAGCACTATCATTTGATAGTCGGTTACTCTTTAACCCCTTCACGACCGTAGACATACTCAGTATGTGTTGCTCGCCTGGTGCTTAGTGACCTCAGACTTACTCTACGTCCTTTGGATGTTGAGGGCACACATGCTGCGCACGTGCAATCACCGCCGATGTTAGCGGATTCTGACAGCTGACACCCACCATTCAGTACAGGAGCGCTGCCCGCGCCGCTCCCGGTGCTTTAGCCCCATAAATACTGCAATTTCAGTATTCAGCGTGCACAGGGAGGGAGCCCCCTGTGCTCTCTGATCAGCGCCCTCACGGCAGCATCACAAAGGCCTGATCATTGCCATATTGACCCGATGTTATCATGACGATATCCGGAGCACCAGACTACGACAAGCCCCTCAGACCATGCACAGCGCACGGTGTCGGGCAGTGTCAGAGAAGCACTGACAGTTATGAGCCATTGCATTGGATTATATCTGCGATCAGGCTGCTGAAAGTGAAAGCCCCATGCTGGGACAAAATAAGAAAGTAAAAAAAAATTGCACAAATATTTTTTTTAAAAATCACAAAATAATATACAGTACAGACCAAAAGTTTGGACACACCTTCTCATTTAAAGATTTTTCTGTATTTTCATGACTATGAAAATTGTACATTCACACTGAAGGCATCAAAACTATGAATTAACACATGTGGAATTATATACTTAACAAAAAAGTGTGAAACAACTGAAATTATGTCTTATACTTTAGGTTCTTCAAAGTAGCCACCTTTTGCTTTGATGACTGCTTTGCACACTCTTGGCATTCTCTTGATGAGCTTCAAGAGGTAGTCAACGGAAATGGTTTTCAATTCACAGGTGTGCCCTGTCAGGTTTAATAAGTGGTATTTCTTCCCTTATAAATGGGGTTGGGACCATCAGTTGTGTTGTGCAGAAGTCTGGTGGATACACAGCTGATAGTCCTACTGAATAGACTGTTAGAATTTGAATTATGGCAAGAAAAAAGCAGCTAAGTTAAGAAAAACGAGTGGCCATCATTACTTTAAGAAATGAAGGTCAGTCAGTCCGAAAAATTGGGAAAACTTTGAAAGTGTCCACAAGTGCAGTGGCAAAAACCATCAAGCGCTACAAAGAAACTGGCTCACATGAGGACCGCCCAAGGAAAGGAAGACCAAGAGTCACCTCTGCTTCTGAGGATAAGTTTATCTGAGTCACCAGCCTCAGAAATCGCAGGTTAACAGCAGCTCAGATTAGAGACCAGGTCAATGCCACACAGAATTCTAGCAGCAGACACATCTCTACAACAACTGTTAAGAGGAGACTTTGTGCAGCAGGCCTTCATGGTAAAAGAGCTGCTAGGAAACCACTGCTAAGGACAGGCAGCAAGCAGAAGAGACTTGTTCGGGCTAAAGAATACAAGGCATGGACATTAGACCAGTGGAAATCAGTGCTTTGGTCTGATGAGTCCAAATTTGAGATCTTTGGTTCCAACCACTGTGTCTTTGTGCGATGCAGAAAAGGTGAATGGATGGACTCTACATGCTTGGATCCCACCGTGAAGCATGGAGGAGGAGGTGTGATGTTATGGGGGTGCTTTGCTGGTGACACTGTTGGGGATTTATTAAAAATTGAAGGCATACTGAACCAGCATGGCTACCACAGCATCTTGCAGCGGCTTATCTATTCCATTCGGTTTGCGTTTAGTTGGACCATCATTTATTTTTCAACAGGACAATGACCCTAAACACACCTCCAGGCTGTGTAAGGGCTATTTGACCAAGAAGGAGAGTGATGGGGTGCTACACCAGATAACCTGGCCTCCACAGTCACCAGACCTGAACCCAATTGAGATGGTTTGGGGTGAGCTGGACCGCAGAGTGAAGGCAAAAGTAACAACAAATGCTAAGCATCTCTGGGAACTTCTTCAAGATTGTTGGAAGACCATTTCCGGTGACTACTGTTGTGAATTAGACTTTTTGGCTCCCTCTTGTGGTTACTAGTGATATGACTCTGGGATTGTCTTTCCTCAGTTTGGCACCCACCTGGGTCGTTAGTCCAGGGGTGTTGCTATATAAACTTCCTGGATCCTTAGTCCAGTGCCTGGCATCGTTGTAATCAGATCCTTTCTGTTTGCTCCTGTCTGCTGGTCCGGTTCGTGCAAAATTAAGTTAAGTCCTGCTTCTTTGTTTTTTGGTTATTTGCTTGCTCTCATTTTTGTCCAGCTTGTACTAAATGTGATTCCTGACCTTGCTGGAAGCTCTAGGGGGCTGGTGTTCTCCCCCCGGGCCGTTAGACGGTTCGGGGGTTCTTGAATATCCAGCGTGGATATTTTGATAGGGTTTTTGCTGACCATATAAGTCATCTTACTATATTCTGCTATTAGCTAGTGGGCCTCTCTTTGCTAAATACCTAGCTCATTCTTATGTTTGTCTTTTCCTCTTACTTCACCGTTATTATTTGTTGGGGGCTTGTATCCAACTTTTGGGGTCTTTTCTCTGGAGGCTAGAAAGGTCTTTTTTTTCCCTTCTAGGGTTAGTTAGTTCTCCGGCTGGCGCGAGACGTCTAGAACCAACGTAGGCACGTTCCCCGGCTGCTGCTATTTGTGGTGCTAGGATTAGATATATGTTCAGCTCAGTTACCACTGCCCTATGAGCTAGTTTTTTGTGTTTGCAGACTTAGTAATTATTTCTGAGACCCTCTGCCATTGGGGTCATAACAGTATGCCAGGCCAACATTGAATGTTTAATGCATTGCAGAAGTGGGATAATAAGAAAGGAAATTCTGAGTTTTTTTTTTTTTTTTTTCCTCTCTTCCTCCCCTTTACCTCTGAGTGGCTTGTGCTTGCTACAGACATGAATGTCCAGACCTTGATTACAAGTGTAGACCAGCTTGCTGCTCGTGTGCAGGGCATACAAGATTTTGTTACCAGTAGTCCAATGTCTGAACCTAAAATACCTATTCCTGAACTGTTTTCTGGAGACCGATTTAAGTTTAGGAATTTCAGGAATAATTGTAAATTGTTTCTATCTCTGAGACCCCGTTCATCTGGAGATTCAGCTCAGCAAGTTAAAATTGTTATCTCTTTTTAACGGGGCGACCCTCAGGATTGGGCTTTCTCGCTAGCGCCAGGAGATCCGGCATTGGCAAATATTGATGCGTTTTTTCTGGCGCTCGGATTGCTTTACGAGGAACCCAATCTTGAAGTTCAGGCAGAAAAAGCCTTGCTGGCTATTTCTCAGGGCCAGGATGAAGCTGAAGTGTATTGCCAAAAATTTCGGAAATGGTCCGTGCTTACTCAGTGGAATGAGTGTGCTCTGGCCGCAAATTTCAGAAATGGCCTTTCTGAAGCCATTAAGAATGTGATGGTGGGTTTCCCCATTCCTACAAGTCTGAACGATTCCATGGCGCTGGCTATTCAAATTGACCGGCGTGTGCGGGAGCGCAAAACCGCTAATCCTCTGGTGGTGTTGTCTGAACAAACACCTGATTTAATGCAATGTGATAGAATTCAGACTAGAAATGAGCGGAAAAATCATAGACGTCAGAATGGGTTGTGTTTTTACTGTGGTGATTCTACACATGTTATATCAGCATGCTCTAAACGCCTAACAAGGGTTGTTAGTCCTGTCGCCATTGGTAATTTGCAACCTAAATTTATTTTGTCTGTGACTTTAATTTGCTCATTGTCTTCTTACCCTGTTATGGCGTTTGTGGATTCAGGTGCTGCCCTGAGTCTTATGGATCTGTCATTTGCCAAGCGCTGTGGTTTTGTTCTTGAACCGTTGGTAAATCCTATTCCTCTTAGAGGTATTGATGCTACGCCATTGGCGGAAAATAAACCGCAGTTTTGGACGCAGGTAACCATGTGCATGACTCCTGAACATCGGGAGGTGATTCGTTTTCTTGTTCTGCATAAAATGCATGATTTGGTCGTTTTGGGTCTGCCATGGTTACAGACCCACAATCCAGTCTTGGATTGGAAGGCAATGTCTGTGTCAAGTTGGGGCTGTCAGGGAATTCATGCCGATTCTCCGCCGGTGTCTATTGCTTCCTCTACTCCTTCGGAAGTTCCTGAGTATTTGTCTGATTATCAGGATGTATTCAGCGAGTCCAGGTCCAGTGCTCTGCCTCCTCATAGGGACTGTGACTGCGCCATAGATTTGATTCCAGAAAACAAGTAAATGGGTGGAGGGCACCACAAAATGTATCAAGGGGAGGAGGGTTCACCATGGGTTTGTAACAAAACATGAAAAAGACAGCAAGACAAAAAGATCATGCCCATATATAAAGGAACACCTCCAAACAATGATAAATAATGAAAATATATATTTATTATTGGCAAAAGACCTCAAAAAATGTATATGTGTACATGCAAGGAACGATGACACAAAACATTTAAAAACATTTAAAATTGCATACAATGCAATAACATGCCTATGCTGGAATAATAGTCAAATCCTATGATAGGGAAAATGACATCCCACAAAAGGCATGCTTCTCCCCATAAGACAATCCACAAAATCTAACCACACAGTCAAAATATAGAAATAATGACCACTGAACAAAGTGGTATCAATGTTGCAATACCATGACTACCAACATGAGGTGCATAATTCCTATATAGAATGACCGCAACAATATACAAATCATGGTCAGGGAGATACAGTACAAAGGGGCCCTAAAGGAAACACGTGCCTGTAGATAGAGTCAGAAATATGACTCAAAAGATAGCTATTATGTGGTAAACACACGTGGCCTAAAAGGGAAAGGGAGAGGAAGGACTGCAAGGAATGTATGAAAGCCCAATGAAATAAACCTCAATCCCATGAAACACCCCTATCATACCAAAAATTCAAGCCCATGACCATGAATGAAAATCCGTGTGGAAAGGGTAAAGATCCATGTAGAGAGGGGAAGCAGCCTGTGGGTAGGCTCCCACGCGTATCGCCGCCCAAATGGCGGCTTCCTCAGGGAAAGAAAATTGTGTGATGTGAACGTACCGTGCAGTAACCTATATACACATTCCTAAAGACATAAAACAAATTCACCTGTGTGCAAAGAGATTGCATATGATGCCGCCGCCATATGATGCCGCCGCCATCTTGTCCATGTTCAAGACCAAAGTAAGAGCAATAAAGTTTGGTCACAAGCTGATTAAAGCGCATGCGTGCGCACATAGAGAAAGCTGTCACCCGAGCTATGCCTCCGGCTGCCAAACTGCGCAGACGCCAAAGTGGGCAGTCTGCGCATGCGCAGCATTTGTACAAAGACTTCTCCAAACCCGGAGAAGTCCTAAGCGCAGAAACATGTAATTACTGCGCAAAGACAAAGGAAAACTTATAGGCGCATACGTATTGCATATCCTAGTCCCCCATATATTATAATGAATATGGTTTGCGTAGTGATTTAAAGAAATTCATGAAATTAATTGAGCGCACAATAACCAGATGACAGCATGGCCCTATGGTATTGGAAAAAATATAAAAAAAAAAAAAAATATAAAAAAAGGAAGATAATGAACCATTTAGTATATTCGAAACCCAAGACAGGCATAATGTATTACCAGAAGTGTAACCACAGGATAAATTTGTAAAATAGATTACAAAGAGGGGTGTATGTGTATGTATGTGTATGTATATATATGTATATGTATGCATGCGTGTATGTATGTGTGTGTATGTATGTGTGTGCCATGTGTGTGCATGAATGTATGTATGTGTATAAATGCATGCGTGTGCGTGTATGTGTGTGTATGTGTGTGTGTGATGCAACACAACTGTGTGTGAAATACGTGCACTGCACACCACAAATTAATGAAATATGCAGAAACAGCGGATAATCACTGCAGAAAATGGGAGATGGTGGCTTTAAGCACTCGCGCTGCACAAATCCCGATCCACTGTGTAAGTATAATGAATTGCAGATAGGCGCGAAATAAGTTAATCAGACGCATATGTATATATAACAATACACACGCTGGCATTGGTCCTGAACCAGACATGTGCCTATAAGTAAAAATAAAAATAAGAATACGGCGCATTGAGCCGTAGAAAGGCTGAGTCTATGGTATTGCAACAATGAGAAAAGTAAAAGTTGAGTATAGACCAATAGGTGCAAAATACATAATGTATTAACATGTGTGTAAACAGACAGCGTAACTCCAACAAATTCATCTATTATAAATCATATGGATAGCTTTAAGAAAGCACAGCACAACATATGACACAAATCCCATTCAGCCATAAAAACCAGAGAAAAGGAGTTCCTCGTTCAGTCCGTTTGGTGATAAGCTTTTTAGGTTGAAAATCCAACGGGATTCACGGCGTAGTAATTCCTTCGTCCGATCACCCCCACGTATATTGCTCAAAACCTGATCCACAACCATGACCTGTATCTTGTCGCACTTGCCCGCATGATTGTTCAGGAAGTGCGATGCTACAGATGAAATTGGTTTGTCCTTTTCCTTGTCCCCCTTTGCTCTGCTGATGTTGGACATATGCTGTTGTATTCTGCGTCTGATTTCCTGGGTTGTCTGCCCAACGTAAATCTTCGGACATGAACAGACCAGTACGTATACCACATTTCTGGATCGACAGTTGGCGTATATCTTTGTTTCAATACGTTCTGGAAAAATGGAAAGCGTAATGATGTTAGTGGCAACCATATAGGGGCAAATGTTGCAACTGCCACACGGATAAGATCCCTTAAGACGGATCCCCGACCCTAGATTGGAAGTCGGTCTCCTAAAATGACTAGTGGTCAGGCAATCTTTCAAATTTTGAGCCCTCCTGGCAATCAACTTGGGTGTATCGGATATGTGAGGCCTAAGCTTGGCTTCACTTAACAATATGCCCCAATGTCTACTCAAAATGTCATAGATGTCCTGCCATTGATTATTGTAGACCGTGATTACATTGATAGATGACATCTCATCCCTGACCCTAGACTGAAGGAGACTCTGTCTGTCACTGTGCCGTGCGTTCTCAAAGGCACATGATATAATTTTATGCGGATAACCTCGCTCAGACAGACGGGTAGTTAAATCACGTGCTCCTTCCTGAAAATCAATATCGGAACTGCAGTTTCGTCTTACCCTCAAAAACTGTCCTTTTGGCAGATTTTTCCGCAGATGATAGGGGTGGAAGCTGGAAAAATGGAGTAACCCATTGGTGGCAGTTGTCTTGCGATGGATCTTTGTTTGAATTTGACAACCGGACTTAATGATTTGAAGATCCAGGAATTCAACTGATGTAGCAGAAATGGATGCTGTTAAAGAAATGTTGTATGGATTAGTATTAAGTGTAGTAATGAAATCCTCACAATCCGCTCTAGTCCCCGTCCATAGGACCAACAGGTCATCTATGTATCGGAACCAACGGAATACATTGGTCTTGAAAACCTGCAATGGGCGTACCTGTGTCTCCTCCCACCAACCCATGAAGAGGTTGGCGTAGGAGGGAGCACACCGGGCGCCCATTGCAGTACCGGAGATCTGCTTGTAAAAGATTCTGTCAAACACGAAATAACTGTTGGTCAATACGAAAGATAGAAGATCCACCAGAAACGACTGATGTCTACGGTCACCTGTGGTTTGTTTGTCCAGAAAAAACGAGATGGCTTCAATTCCCAAAGCATGGTTAATGCAAGTATATAGAGAGGCGACGTCCATTGTTACAAGCAAGGTGTTCTCAGGTATTCTCAAGTCCTGTAGCTGGCGGATCAAATGAGGTGTATCCTGGATGTAAGAACCTAAACGAGTAACAAAAGGTTGCAAAAAATGATCCAGGTATATACACGGTCTCTCATAGAGACTACCAATTCCTGCCACTATGGGCCTGCCTGGTGGCTCGCGTATGGACTTATGGACTTTTGGGAGCAAATATAAAGTGGGAATGATCGGAAAGGCCGTGGACAGGAATTTAAATTCTCTGCCATCCAATATGCCATTAGTTTTGGCTGATAGAAGCAAACAATCCAGCTTCCTCTTGAATGTAACTGTGGGGTCAGAGGGTAATATTTGATAACAACTAGTGTCATTGAGTTGTCGGCGGGCCTCCTTGATATACATATCTATTGGCCATAACACTATGTTACCCCCCTTATCAGCCTCCTTTATGACAAAGGACGGATTCTTCTTAAGTCTTGCCAAGACTTTTCTTTCCCTATGCCCCAAATTTTCGCCTTGCTGTACAAATGCTGCGCATGCGCAGACTGCCCACTTTGGCGTCTGCGCAGTTTGGCAGCCGGAGGCATAGCTCGGGTGACAGCTTTCTCTATGTGCGCACGCATGCGCTTTAATCAGCTTGTGACCAAACTTTATTGCTCTTACTTTGGTCTTGAACATGGACAAGATGGCGGCGGCATCATATGGCGGCGGCATCATATGCAATCTCTTTGCACACAGGTGAATTTGTTTTATGTCTTTAGGAATGTGTATATAGGTTACTGCACGGTACGTTCACATCACACAATTTTCTTTCCCTGAGGAAGCCGCCATTTGGGCGGCGATACGCGTGGGAGCCTACCCACAGGCTGCTTCCCCTCTCTACATGGATCTTTACCCTTTCCACACGGATTTTCATTCATGGTCATGGGCTTGAATTTTTGGTATGATAGGGGTGTTTCATGGGATTGAGGTTTATTTCATTGGGCTTTCATACATTCCTTGCAGTCCTTCCTCTCCCTTTCCCTTTTAGGCCACGTGTGTTTACCACATAATAGCTATCTTTTGAGTCATATTTCTGACTCTATCTACAGGCACGTGTTTCCTTTAGGGCCCCTTTGTACTGTATCTCCCTGACCATGATTTGTATATTGTTGCGGTCATTCTATATAGGAATTATGCACCTCATGTTGGTAGTCATGGTATTGCAACATTGATACCACTTTGTTCAGTGGTCATTATTTCTATATTTTGACTGTGTGGTTAGATTTTGTGGATTGTCTTATGGGGAGAAGCATGCCTTTTGTGGGATGTCATTTTCCCTATCATAGGATTTGACTATTATTCCAGCATAGGCATGTTATTGCATTGTATGCAATTTTAAATGTTTTTAAATGTTTTGTGTCATCGTTCCTTGCATGTACACATATACACATTTTTTGAGGTCTTTTGCCAATAATAAATATATATTTTCATTATTTATCATTGTTTGGAGGTGTTCCTTTATATATGGGCATGATCTTTTTGTCTTGCTGTCTTTTTCATAGATTTGATTCCAGGTAGTAAATTTCCTAAGGGAAGACTATTTAATCTGTCTGTACCTGAGCATGCCGCAATGCGTTCGTATATCAAGGAGTCTCTGGAGAAGGGGCATATCCGTCCATCCTCTTCCCCTCTTGGTGCGGGATTCTTTTTTGTGGCCAAGAAGGACGGATCTTTGAGACCTTGTATTGACTATCGGCTTCTGAATCAAATCACTGTTAAATTTCAGTATCCTTTGCCTCTGTTGTCGGACTTGTTTGCCCGGATTAAAGATGCCAAGTGGTTCACCAAGATAGATCTTCGTGGTGCGTACAACCTTGTGCGCATTACGCAAGGAGATGAATGGAAGACTGCATTTAATACGCCCGAAGGTCATTTTGAGTACTTGGTGATGCCTTTTGGGCTCTCTAATGCTCCCTCAGTGTTTCAGTCCTTTATGCATGATATTTTCCGGAAGTATCTGGATAAATTTATGATTGTTTATCTGGATGATATTCTGGTTTTCTCTGAAGATTGGGACTCACATGTGGAGCAGGTCAGGATGGTGTTTCAGGTTTTGCGTGAGAATGCTTTGTTTGTTAAGGGCTCAAAGTGTCTCTTTGGAGTACAGAAGGTTCCCTTTTTGGGGTTTATTTTTTCCCCTTCTGCTGTGGAGATGGACCCAGTCAAGGTCCGAGCTATTCATGATTGGACTCAACCCTCGTCAGTTAAGAGTCTTCAGAAGTTCTTGGGTTTTGCTAACTTCTACCGTCGTTTTATCGCTAATTTTTCTAGCGTTGTTAAACCTTTGACGGATATGACCAAGAAAGGTTCTGATGTTGCTAACTGGGCTCCTGCAGCCGTGGAGGCGTTCCAAGAGTTGAAGCGCCGGTTTACTTCGGCGCCTGTTTTGTGCCAGCCTGATGTCTCACTTCCCTTTCAGGTCGAAGTGGATGCTTCTGAGATTGGGGCAGGGGCCGTTTTGTCGCAGAGAGGCCCTGGTTGCTCGGTAATGAGACCATGTGCTTTCTTCTCTAGGAAGTTTTCGCCTGCTGAGCGGAATTATGATGTTGGCAATCGGGAGTTGCTGGCCATGAAGTGGGCATTTGAGGAGTGGCGTCATTGGCTCGAGGGTGCTAAGCATCGTGTGGTGGTCTTGACTGATCACAAAAATTTGATGTATCTCGAGTCTGCTAAACGCCTGAATCCTAGACAGGCCCGCTGGTCATTGTTTTTCTCCCGTTTTGACTTTGTGGTCTCGTATTTACCAGGTTCAAAGAATGTGAAGGCTGATGCTCTTTCAAGGAGCTTTGTGCCTGACTCTCCTGGAGTCGCAGAACCAGTTGGTATTCTTAAAGAGGGAGTTATCTTGTCAGCCATTTCTCCTGATTTGCGACGTGTGTTGCAGAGATTTCAGGCTGGTAGACCTGACTCTTGTCCACCTGACAGACTGTTTGTTCCTGATAAGTGGACCAGCAGAGTCATTTCCGAGGTTCATTCCTCGGTGTTGGCAGGGCATCCGGGAATTTTTGGCACCAGAGATCTGGTGGCTAGGTCCTTTTGGTGGCCTTCCTTGTCACGGGATGTGCGGTCATTTGTGCAGTCCTGTGGGACTTGTGCTCGAGCTAAGCCTTGCTGTTCTCGTGCCAGCGGGTTGCTCTTGCCCTTGCCTGTCCCGAAGAGGCCTTGGACACACATTTCCATGGATTTCATTTCAGATCTCCCGGTGTCTCAGGGCATGTCTGTCATCTGGGTGGTATGTGATCGCTTTTCTAAAATGGTCCATTTGGTGCCTTTGCCTAAGCTGCCTTCCTCTTCCGATCTGGTTCCTGTGTTCTTTCAGAATGTGGTTCGTTTACACGGCATTCCTGAGAATATTGTGTCTGACAGAGGATCCCAGTTTGTTTCCAGGTTCTGGCGATCCTTTTGTGCTAGGATGGGCATTGATTTGTCGTTTTCGTCTGCCTTTCATCCTCAGACTAATGGACAAACGGAGCAAACTAATCAGACTCTGGAGGCTTATTTGAGGTGTTTTGTTTCGGCAGATCAGGATGATTGGGTGACCTTCTTGCCGTTGGCTGAGTTTGCCCTTAATAATCGGGCTAGTTCCGCTACTTTGGTTTCGCCATTTTTCTGCAACTCTGGTTTCCACCCTCGTTTTTCCTCGGGACATGTGGAGCCTTCTGACTGTCCTGGGGTAGATTCTGTGGTGGATAGGTTGCAGCAGATCTGGAATCATGTGGTGGACAACTTAAAGTTGTCACAGGAGAAGGCTCAGCGTTTTGCCAACCGCCTCCGCGGTGTGGGTCCCCGACTTCGTGTTGGGGATTTGGTATGGCTGTCTTCTCGATTTGTTCCTATGAAGGTCTCCTCTCCTAAATTTAAGCCTCGCTTCATCGGTCCTTACAAGATATTGGAAATCCTTAATCCTGTGTCCTTTCGCTTGGATCTTCCGGTGTCGTTTGCCATTCACAACGTGTTCCATAGGTCTTTGTTGCGGCGGTACATTGTACCTGTGGTTCCTTCTGTTGAGCCTCCTGCTCCGGTGTTGGTTGAGGGCGAGTTGGAGTACGTGGTGGAGAAGATCTTGGATTCTCGTCTCTCCAGACGGAGGCTTCAGTATCTGGTCAAGTGGAAGGGCTATGGTCAGGAGGATAATTCCTGGGTGGTTGCCTCTGATGTGCATGCGGCCGATTTAGTTCGTGCCTTTCACGCTGCTCATCCTGATCGCCCTGGTGGTCTTGGTGAGGGTTCGGTGACCCCTCCTTAAGGGGGGGGTACTGTTGTGAATTAGACTTTTTGGCTCCCTCTTGTGGTTACTAGTGATATGACTCTGGGATTGTCTTTCCTCAGTTTGGCACCCACCTGGGTCGTTAGTCCAGGGGTGTAGCTATATAAACTTCCTGGATCCTTAGTCCAGTGCCTGGCATCGTTGTAATCAGATCCTTTCTGTTTGCTCCTGTCTGCTGGTCCGGTTCGTGCAAAATTAAGTTAAGTCCTGCTTCTTTGTTTTTTGGTTATTTGCTTGCTCTCATTTTTGTCCAGCTTGTACTAAATGTGATTCCTGACCTTGCTGGAAGCTCTAGGGGGCTGGTGTTCTCCCCCTGGGCCGTTAGATGGTTCGGGGGTTCTTGAATATCCAGCGTGGATATTTTGATAGGGTTTTTGCTGACCATATAAGTCATCTTACTATATTCTGCTATTAGCTAGTGGGCCTCTCTTTGCTAAATACCTAGCTCATTCTTATGTTTGTCTTTTCCTCTTACCTCACCGTTATTATTTGTTGGGGGCTTGTATCCAACTTTTGGGGTCTTTTCTCTGGAGGCTAGAAAGGTCTTTCTTTTCCCTTCTAGAGTTAGTTAGTTCTCCGGCTGGCGCGAGACATCTAGAACCAATGTAGGCACGTTCCCCGGCTGCTGCTATTTGTGGTGCTAGGATTAGATATATGGTCAGCTCAGTTACCACTGCCCTATGAGCTAGTTTTTTGTGTTTGCAGACTTAGTAATTATTTCTGAGACCCTCTGCCATTGGGGTCATAACAGACTACCTCTTGAAGCTCATCAAGAGAATGCCAAGAGTGTGCAAAGCAGTCATCAAAGCAAAAGGTGGCTACTTTGAAGAACCTAGAATATAAGACATTTTCAGTTGTTTCACACATTTTTGTTTAGTATATAATTCCACATGTGTTAATTCATAGTTTTGATGCCTTCAGTGTGAATGTACAATTTTCATAGTCGTGAAAATACAGAAAAATCTTTAAATGAGAAGGAGTGTCCAAACTTTTGGTCTGTACTGTATATATACTGTGTATTTATCTATGTAATTGCCTTGTAATGTTTTCATTTCCTGTTCTGTCCAGATGTCACTGTATCCCAGAATTCCAATCGGAGGAAGGTCACTGACCGCCATATTGGGACACCCAAGTGATAGGTGTCAATATGGAAACTGCTGTTGGTACCAGCCTCTTGCGCGGTACCACCAGTGGAACACCGTCACACCACACACACACACTCAGGCAGCCTCTTGCGCGGTACCACCAGCGGAACACTGTCACGAACACGCCGCCGGGATCAGCCAAATGATACACTGACTGCCGCCATCTTTGTACAGGAGGAGTGTATGTGCAGTTTTAATGTGACCGCCGCTATCTGTCTGCACAAAGATGGCTGCGGTCTGATTTACTGCGCCTGTGCGAATTCTGTACAGGCGCAGTGAATCATTCGACTGATCCTGGCGGCAGATGGGCGATGTGTCTACAGGCAGAGGAAGCCGGTCACATTAAAGGGATTTTCCCACGAACTAACCTTCATTTTAAAAATTGTGTCTGTCCGTCTACGGAGCATACCACATCTCCTGGGCAGGGGAGGAAGCAAAAGACAATGCAGACATTACAGCAGGGGATCAGAGAGGATTCATTTGTGAGGTAAAATATTTCACTGACTGTTTTTAAAAAATATTTTACCTCACAAAATGTATCCTCTGCGGTCTCCTGCTGTAATGTCAGTATTGCCTTTGAGGGGAGAACACAGCACAGGCTGTGCAGTTGCCATTATACTTGGGTCCGCTGCACCCTGTTACTGAATTTGTATTGAGGCCCAGTTAGACAAGTAAGCATCTCTGACTGTTTTTGTTTTTTCTTGAATTTTTTCCTCTTTTTGTGTTTTTTGTTATGTTAGAGAACACAGCACAGGAAGGAGAGAGACAAGGGGGATAGCACATGGGGTAGACAAGTCAAAGAAGAGAGCACAGACGGGAGAAAGTCAGCACATGGGGAAAGACAGAGTGGATAGGTGGGTGAGCACATGGGAGGGAGGTTCTCAATGCTGCAAAGCCTGCCCTCATCGTGACATCACCTCCCTCCCAATGTGATTGCATCGGGCCTCCATCTAGTATATATATATACATATGTATAGAAAAAAGTGGACAAAAAGCATCACAAAACAGAGGAAAAAAGGGTGCAACGCCTTCCAGGCATGTACCAAACCTTGTATACAGCAAAAAAATGATGAAGGCAGCACACCAATTGGAATATCCAGATGAAGTTTATTGGCCCGTATGAGACGTTTCGGTCCCAAGTGTGGACCTTTCTCAAGCAAGGTTCAAAGTGCATGGTATTATATAGTGAACATGACATTCAATCAATAAATAATAATTAATAAAATAGTGCATCATATCACATGTAGAAAAAGGATGCATCAACATGATAGCATCAAAAACAGTGTATATAAAGTGCTCCATTGTGCAATTAATATCACATACAGAAATATCAATAAAAACGCTATGAGCATAATTACCGTAGTAATCAAATACCACTGTGTATATTTCATTTAGAAGTATGGCTCACCCCATTCTTAATGCAACAAAAATTGGCGCCGATAAACGGCGTTTTAATACATCAAGTGTGCATGTCAGGAAGTAAATTTTAGCAGCCAGTATACTCATAATTCCGCTCATGCGCAGTTATACTTTTGAAGTTCACGGTGCCATCTTGGAAACGTCCCCCGCACTGCGCAGATACCGAAAACGAGCACATTGAAAAAAGAATCTCTGACCACATAAAGAACTTTTGCTCGTGCGCTTTTTACAATTGAAGTTTGCAATGACATCTTAGATAGTCCAGGAGATCTATTAATTGTACATCCAGTTCAATATAACGGTTAAGATTCTACGTAAAGGGCATAATAAATCAGCCCTCAACATTTAAGAATATAAATTCTTGGCACAAAACCTGAAGTATCTAATCGTGGTTTATAAAAAAGGAAAGGACTACCCAATTGTACTGGGAGCACCCCCCATTAGCTGGGGCAGGTCTCCCACGGCACCAAAGGACGGTGGGAAAGCTGCCCACAATGAAGGAACGGCTCTCAACCTCCATCCAATTGGGTAGATAGTCCACATATAGCACCACAACACCAACAGATTAGATATGCACAAGATATTATACTATATTAAACTAGTAATCTCCACTTCCAATGGTGCAAACATATGGTGAAAAAAACAGAAAAATAAAAAATATATATTTTTTCCATGACGTGCCAAGAACATTCTTTCATGCAATATATTGCGAATGGGAGAAGCCATATATCCCGAAATTTGTAAAAAGAACATCAATAGATCTAAGAAATAAGAAATAAAAACATAAAATTAGAAAAATAATAATAATAATAATAATAATACACATACTACACCATAGAAAATATAAAAAAAGAACTCATAGAACACACAAGGGCAAACCAAAGTCCTATAATGGAATCCCAAGTTTATAATCAACATTTAGACCAAAAGGTTTCAACGAATTCAATCTCTTAATCCACTTCAACTCTTTAATCTTTAATAATTTCTCTCCATCACCACCTCTTCTCAATGGGGGAACCTGATCTACGATCCTACATTTAAGATCCTTTTCAACATGTTTGAACTCCATAAAACGTTTGGAAACAGGTAGATCCATTCTACCTTTCCTAATTGTATACCTATGTTGGTTCATTCTTGTTTTGAAGTCACAGGTAGCCTCTCCTACATACAAAAGCTTACAAGGACACTGTAGAAGATATGTAAAAAAATCAGAGGAACAGGAAAGCTAATATTTAATTGTAAAAAATTCATTAGATATTGGATGTTGGAAAGTAGTACCCTACAGCATACAGTATATGAGCAGTTTACACAACTTAAGCATGGGAAGGACCCTGTCCTAGATCTCCCTGTTAGTGAGGTTTGTACAGCCTTCCTTAAAGGACCTACATCTGAACGTATCAATTTATCCTTCAGATTTGCCGCTCTCTTATAAGAAATTAAAGGAGGTGATTGAAATTCATCTATATTAGGCAAACATTTACTCAACATTGTCCAATGTCGATTTATTATACAGACAATTTTCTTACTCTCTTCACAAAATGAAGTCACAAATGGTATCCTCTTGCAAATTGATTTAGTAATTTTAGTTTTTTTAAAAGTTTGTTACGATCAAATTATTTAAACTTTTCCTTCCATTTATTCATCAAAACCTTAGGATAACCTCTCTCCACAAACTTATTCACCATATTATCCAATGATGGATCCAATTTCTCAACATTGTTTACAAATACGTCTAACACGTAACAGTTGACTAAATGGCAACGACTCTACCATTTTCCGTGGATGGTGACTATCATAGCAAAGCAAATTGTTCTTATCTGTGGGTTTCACAAAAAGTTCTGTGATTAAATTATTGTTAATATTCCTTATCAAAACGTCAAAAAACTATTTCACTTTCAGAATATACCAAAGTAAATTTAATCTCCTCACTCAAATTATTCAGAAATAGATGATAATCAACCAATTCACTAGCAGTACCTGTCCAAAGGAGGAAGACATCATATGTGTATCTCCACCACCTGAGCACACGATCAAAGTGGTGGGACATATAAATAAGATCCTTCTCCATGACCATCATGGTTAAGTTGGCATATGCGGGTGCCATATTGGCACCCATGGCAGTACCTCTTAATTGTATATAAAACTCCTTACCAAATAAAAAATAATTATTCCTCAATGCCAACTCCAGTAAATCAAGAATAAATCTAGAAGCAGATGACCCATATGAAGCCATCAAGAGTCTTTTAGACACAGAGGCTAGCCCAACTTCATGATTGATACAGGTATGAAGAGATACCACATCAAACGAGGCCAAAATAATTTTGCCCTCAATCTTAGTGTCATTCAATTTACACAAAAAATCTGTTGTGTCTAAAACAAAAGAAGTTGCTTTTTTAGCCAAATGACTCAATAGTTTGTCTAGAAAAATCACAATATGATTGAAAATTGATCCACTACCGGACACTATGGGCTGACCAGGGGGACTACTCAATGTTTTATGTATCTTGGGTAAAACATACAGGACAGGAGTAATCGGATTCTCAACAATTAAAAATGTATACAAACCTTCATCAATTATCCTCTGTTTCAACCTATCATCTAGTATTTTTTTGATCTTACCAGCAATGGTGAATTTAGGGTCTCCATGTATTATCTTATAAACCTTATCATCAGACAACTGTCTCATTTCTGCTATATACATACTTGCATCCTTGACGACGACAGCACCACCCTTATCAGTTGCTTTGATGGTGATATCGTCGTCACGGACCATCGCCTGCAATGCAATCCTCTCTTTACCAGACATATTCGGATATTTAAATTGACTATGGTCATTCATATTTTTGATCAATTCAACATCATTATTTACAGCAGAAACAAATGCCTCAATAGCGGGTACATTATCCATAGGGACAACATCACTCTTATTCCTCAGTTCAAAGTCATGCAATCTAAAAGTGGACCCTAAGGTCTCAGATCCAACATCCAACTTTGAACTTTTTGAATGCCAATACTTCAATTTAATTTGTCTAAAAAATTTGAACAATTCAGTTTCTAATTGGAATCAATTAATATGACAATTTGGACTATATGAGTAAAGCTCGGCACACATTTATCCTGCGCACTGCGCTGAGTACTTACACTGGGATTTCCGTGTAAATCTTTAAAAAATACGTGAATCATACGGAACCTCCGGTGGAAGATTCCATATAATGAGGCAGATAGAGGCACTGTGGATGCCATAGGACCTCTGATCCAGAGCTGTCCGTTTTTTTAGGCATGCATAAAAGTGCTGTCGGCTACAGTTTTGTGCACCTCTGAAAAGAAGGAAACCACTGAACAGAGGCCAGACTGAGTCCAGAGTTACTCTGCTGCCTCTTTACAGTGAGTGGATCCCTTGGGGTTTCATCTGAATCATGTCACTAGCAGATTGAGATGGAAACTCTTAAGTAAGTGCTCAGCGTAGTGCACCAGATAAATGTGATCCCAAATGTTATGTAAAATGTTCCCAATAAAACCTTCAAAACAACTATGGCTCCTCGCACCCCAAAAAGAAATCCAGCGAATTCTGAGCGCCCAAATCCAAATGCCCCCCTCTCTTTTGAGCCCCAGTGTGTCTAAACCACATTTAGTGTCCATATGTTTGGCATTTCTGTAGCAATGGAAGCCTGCCTAAGTTAAGGGTGTGCATGACTCCAGAAGCATGAGCTGGACATCACAACATACTGGACACTATAACATGGTGAATACAACGTACTGGTCACTACAACGGCAGTTTGCAATTTACTCAGCTATATCCTTCTGCTTGTTTCTGGAAAACACCCATTGAGTCAAAATTGTCACTACATCTGTAGATAAATTCATAAACGGGTAGAATTTCCAATTGGGGTCACTTGAAGGGGGTTTCTGCTCTTCTTGCATTTAGGGGCTCTGTATATGGAGTCCACAAACTATTCTAAGAAAACCTGGGGTCCAGAAGGCAAATAGCGCTCTGTCCCTTCCGAGACTCGCCATGTGGCTAACCAGTACTGTACAGCCACATATGGGGTATTTCTACATTCAGCAGAAATTGTGGGACACATTTTGGTGATATTTTTACCCATTTCTCCTTGTGAACATGTAAAATCTGGGGCTAAAATAATTTTTTTTATGGTAAAAATGTAATCATTTTTTTCTTAACAAATGGTATAAAATTCTGTGACAGACCCGTGATGTCAATATAATCATTGCACCAGATTAATTCATCAAGAGGTGTATTTTGTAAAATAGGGTCAATTTTGAGCAGTTCTGCTGTTCTGGCACCTCAGGGGCTCTCCCAGTGGGTCATGACACCAACACACCATAAGAGTAAAATATGCTCTATAATATGGCGCTCCTTCCCTTCTGAGCTTTGCACTGTGCCTTAAAAGTATTTCCAGTTTACAGTACAGACCAAAAGTTTGGACACACCTTCTCATTTAAAGATTTTTCTGTATTTTCATGATTATGAAAATTGTACATTCACACTGAAGGCATCAAAACTATGAATTAACACATGTGGAATTATATACTTAACAAAAAAGAGTGAAACAACTGAAAATATGTCTTATATTCTAGGTTCTTCAAAGTAGCCACCTTTTGCTTTGATGACTGCTTTGCACACTCTTGGCATTCTCTTCATGAGCTTCAAGAGGTAGTCACCGGAAATGGTCTCCCAACAATCTTGAAGGAGTTCCCAGAGATGCTTAGCACTTTGTGGCCCTTTTGCTTTCACTCTGCAGTCCAGCTCACCCCAAACCATCTCGATTGGGTTCAGGTCTGGTGACTGTGGAGGCCAGGTCATCTGGCATAGCACCCCATCACTCTCCTTCTTGGTCAAATAGTCCTTACACAGCCTGGAGGTGTGTTTGGGGTCATTGTCCTGTTGAAAAATAAATGATGGTCCAACTAAACGCAAACCGGATGGAATAGCATGCCGCTGCTAGATGCTGTGATAGCCATGCTGGTTCAGTATGCCTTCAATTTTGAATAAATTCCCAACAGTGTCACCAGCAAAGCACCCCCACACCATCACACCTCCTCCTCCATGCTTCACGGTGGGAACCAGGCATGTAGGGTCCATCCGTTCACCTTTTCTGCGTCGCACAAAGCACGGTGGATGGCACCAAAGATCTCAAATTTGGACTCATCAGACCAAAGCACAGATTTCCACTGGTCTAATGTCCATTCCTTGTGTTCTTTAGCCCAAACAAGTCTCTTCTGCTTGTTGCCTGTCCTTAGCAGTGGTTTCCTAGCAGCTATTTTACCATGAAGACCTGCTGCACAAAGTCTCCTCTTAACAGTTGTTGTAGAGATGTGTCTGCTGCTAGAACTCTGTGTGGCATTGACCTGGTCTCTAATCTGAGCTGCTGTTAACCTGCGATTCCTGAGGCTGGTGACTCGGATAAACTTATCCTCAGAAGCAGAGGTGACTCTTGGTCTTCCTTTCGTAAGGCGGTCATCATGTGAGCCAGTTTCTTTGTAGCGCTTGATGGTTTTTGCAACTTCACTTGGGGACACTTTCAAAGTTTTCCCAATTTTTTGGAATGACTGACCTTCATTTCTTAAAGTAATGATGGCCACTCGTTTTTCTTTACTTAGCTGCTTTTTTCTTGCCATAATACAAATTCTAACAGTCTATTCAGTAGGACTATCAGCTGTGCATCCACCAGACTTCTGCACAACACAACTGATGGTTCCAACCCCATTTATAAGGCAAGAAATCCCACTTATTAAACCTGACAGGGCACACCTGTGAAGTGAAAACCATTTCCGGTGACTACCTCTTGAAGCTCATCAAGAGAATGCCAAGAGTGTGCAAAGCAGTCATCAAAGCAAAAGGTGGCTACTTTGAAGAACCTAGAAAATAAGACATAATTTCAGTTGTTTCACACTTTTTTGTTAAGTATATAATTCCACATGTGTCAATTTATAGTTTTGATGCCTTCAGTGTGAATTCACAATTTTCATAGTCATGAAAATACAGAAAAATCTTTAAATGAGAAGGTGTGTCCAAACTTTTGCTCTGTACTGTACATGTAGGGTATTGGCGCACTCAGGAAAAATATTTACAACAAAGGTCCATTTTTTCCTATTAACCCTAAGAAAAATTAAAATCTTGATAGTTCAAGGTGCTCACCACACACCTAGATAAATTCCTTGAGGGGTCTAGTTTCTAATATGGGGTAAATTGTGGGGTTTTTCCACTGTTTAGGCACATAAGAGGCTCTCAAAACACGACATGACACCTGCAATTCCATCAAAGTCTGCATTACAACATATCACTCCTTCTTTTTTGAGCTCTGCCCTGCACCCAAACAGTTTTTTTCCCCCACATATGGGGTATTGGCGTATTAAGGAGAAATTGCTCAACATTTTGTATGGTACAATTTCTCCTGTTACCCTTGTGAAAATAAAGAATTGGGGCTAAAGTAACATTTTTGTGGGAAAAAGTTTGTTTCAGGTGGCTTGAATTTTCCATAATGGGATCCGATTGTTCCGTCCCCAATCCATGATGCCTATATTCTTCTCCACTTTATTCTGTCAAGTTTTGTATTTCTTCCATTCTTCCTTATTCTATATTCTTATCACTTACCATTCACACAGTAGGCTGTTATCATTTTCAAATTTGGTCTTTCCTCTCTACGTTGGTTGCCAGGTCCTGTAATTGCCTACTAGTGATGAGCGAACATGCTTAGATAAAGCATTATCTGAGCACGCTGGTGTGCTAACCGAGTGATTTTGCCGTGCTCAAATAATATATTCGAGTCCTCGCGCCTGCATGTTTCGCAAATGTTCAAGAGCCTCAACATATGCAGGGATTGCCTAACAAACAAGCAATCCCTGCATGTGTTGCAACTGTCAGATAGCCGCGAGATATGCAGCAGCGTGGACTCAAACATATTTTTCGAGCACGTTGAAGACACTCAGTAACATGAGCATGCTCAGATAACACCTTATCCGAGCACGTTTGCTCATCACTACTGCCTACCCCTCATTTATCTCTCCACATGATCTGCTGAACGCTCTTGTGCTCCATGTCAGGCTTTGCAAGTGGCCTGACGTCCTCTGTGATCGTCTTCCTAGGCTTATATAAGGCTCACCAGGATGCACACCTGTGCAAATCTGATGAAACTGTGATAAAAATACTCATAAAACTCAGACCATACTTGAAAATAGCTTGACGTCTCAATGAGGCCTAAGAAAGCGCTAAGCTGAATTTGTATCAATTGCTAGACAAATTTAAATTATTAACTTACATTTACAAATAATTTTCAGTGCTACATATTTCACATTGTTTCCAAACTAAATTAATCTATTTTATGTATTATAAAGCCCTGATTTGTTAAAGGGGTTATCCAGGACTTTTATTATTTTTGTGTATGGGGCTAAGAACTAACAGGCAGGCAGATGCTAACCACCTAACTGTTCTGCACGGAGACAATCTCTGTCATGTCAGCCGGCGATTGCCCTGCTTCATTTCACCTCTCTACAAAAGAGCAGCTCTTTCTCTTCCAGGCTGCTCTGTCGATGGGGCGTCACTGCTGACGTCATGCTGATTGACTGCCGGCTCCCTGCAGTTCACCAGCGGGGAGCTGGCTGTCAATCAGCATGACATTGGCAGTAGCATCCACCAATAGAGCAGAGCAGAAGAGAAGCTACTCTGTTGATGTGACATCAGCGGAAGCTGCATAATCGCCAGCAGGAGCCATCCATGAGCGCTTTGCGCGGGCAGAGAGCGGCGCCGGACATAACAGGCAGATATTTAGCTAGTATCTGCCTGTTTGTTCTTAGCCTCATAGGGAACAATAATAAAAGTCCCAATAAGTCCTTTAATGATATATTTATAGCTGCTAAGCTCTAGTGCACCTTTGTGTCAGTGCTCAGCTTCCTGCCATTCTAGTATTATAACATGGAAAACAAGAAGAACCAGGTAATGTAGGAGGAGCTGTAAATCCATCCTATATGTTTTATTTCACAATATTGCGCTTAAGATTGTATGCATTCTCTCCTTATTATTCATCACCAACTCCCATCTGAAGCAGTGAGGCCCTTCCCGGCACATATTGCACCCAGCCATTCTTCCTCCCTACTCTATTTTACTAGCTATGTTCTAAGTCATCTCAGTATTCTTGGCCACTTAAGTAACTCCGGTTAGATCATTGTACACCTGTGGTATGCCACTCATTTCAATTACACCGAGAACCTATTACTGAGGTTTTTACTGTTTACAACTTTTTAGATCTGACTTTCGATGGAACAGGTCATTGTTTTTATTCCTCCTAGATTCTCTACAAATCTGTTATTAAAAAACCCTTTTGTTTAGCTTTGTATACATAACCTCATTACGATCAATGATGGACATAGCACCTCATAAGCAGCTGTCAATCAACACCAATGCCATCAGTGTCCGCACTAAGAGGGCTGTGATCGATCACTCAATCTGACTGACCGATCACAGCATGATCGCGCAGGAGGTGCTAAAATATCAGCAACTCCCAGAGGAACTCGGCGCTGCTAGTGGCCGAGCTGTTGCACTAACAGCCAGAGACTATGCCAACACCGCCACTGGCTGTTTGACTCCCTAAATACTGCGATCGAGAGTGATCACAACATTTAAGAGGCAGGGAGAGGGAGAGAGCTACCTCGCCCTTCAGATCTGCGCCCTTGGAAAATTATTGCTGGGACCCAATCGTTGCCATGGGGAACCACTGGGGTAGTAATGACAACACCCGGGTCAGAAAGCTGCGGAATGCTTCTTAGACCATGTATTGCTGTCATCACACCAACCCGAAGAATAAAGTTGTCTAATCACTTCTACTGCACGAGGAACGACATAATAAGTAAAACCAATTCTTCACCTGCTGTTGATTTGTTCTTACTGCCTGTCATGATCCTATGGTAGCTTTTGGACTGACGCGCCAGGGGTTAATTATTTTGGCCTCTCTATGGATCTGGGAGGGCTTTTTATAGCCTCGGTTAGCTCGAATCCTTGTCAGTTATACTCCCTTGGCTGAGTTAGTTGACCCTGGTGTTTTTGCGTGCTTTTGCCTTGTGCCTGCTCTGTGAGATTATATCCTGTTGCTGACCCGGTCTGTCCACCACATTGCTCTTGCCTGTTGATTTGGTACTGTGCTGTTTGGTTCTACGGTTGATTGACTGCAGCTTGATCCTTGACTACCCTTCTGTCTCTTCCCTTGGTACCCGTATTGCCCGCTCGGTTTTCTGACTTCTGCCTGTTCCGGTTTACCCCTTTGTGTGTGTGCTTGTCGGCATTCACACTTCTTACCTTTCCCGTTAGTCTTCGCCGCGTTCTGCTCAGCAATCCGTGAGCTCCCGTGGCTGGTCCTGCCTCGGCCACTCCCCCTGTGGTCATGTGCCGCAGGTCCTGCGTGTCGGCGGTCAGGCTATCCCGTCCTCCGGGCGCCGCCATCCACGTCCAGCATTGCACCATACCGGACACTGCCTCCCAAAGATCACAGTGAGGCCCATCGCATATTTATCCTGCACTTACACCAGGTCTTTCCATGTAAATCTCTGAAATACGTAATTCAGACGGAACCCCCAGCAGAAGATCCCCTATAATGAGGTAGATAAAGCCACTGTGGGCACCGTTTGGCCTATAATCCAGCTCTGTCTGTATTTTAGGTGTGCAGAAAAGTGCCCAATGGTGTAAGTTCCTGTGAGGCACATGTGGTGTTAACATGCTCACTGCACCCCTAGATGAATTAATTAAGGGTGTGGTTTGTAAAGTTACATCGCTTATGGGAGGTTTCTGCTGTTCAGGCATCTCAGGAACTCTGCCAATTTGAAATGGCATCCTCAAACCATTCCAGCAAAATCTGAACTCCAATACGGCGCTTCTTCCCTTCTGTGCCCTGTGTCCAAACAGCTTTCCCCCACATATGGAGGATCAGTGTACTCATGAGAAATTGCACAACAAATTTTGTGGTCCATTTTCACCTGTTACCCTTGTAAGATTAAAAACAATTGTAACTAAAAGAACATTTTTGTTGGAAAAATGTGATTATTTTCACGGCTCTACATTATAAACTTCTGAGAAGCACCTGGGTTAGGGTGCTCACCACACATACATTCCTTGAGGGGTCTAGTTTCCAAAATGAGGTCACTTGTAGGGGGGTTTCCACTGTTTAGACATATCAGGGGCTCTGAAAACGCAACTTACGATACGATACACTTTATTGATCCTGAGGGAAATTATGGTATTACAGCAGCGTTACAAACAGCATTTCAAACATTACAACATTACAAATAACCTGGCGTCCGCTCTCGATTCCAGCCATTTTTGTGTTAAAAAAGTCAGTGTTCCTTGCCTTCCGAACCCTGCCATGAGCCCAAACAGTAGTGTTCCCCCAAATATGGGGTACCGGTGTATTCATGAGAAATTGAACAACAAATTTTGAGGTTAATTTTCCTGTTACCATTGTGAAAATAAAAAAATTGGGGCTAAAGTAAAAATTTTGTGAAAAAAAAAAGGAAAATGTTATTTTTTTCTTCCACATTGGATTAATTTCTGTGAAGCACAAGGGTTAATAAACTTCTTGAATGTGGTTTTGAGCACCTTGAGGGGTGCAGTTTTTAGAATGGTGTCACTTTTGTGAATTTTCTGTCATATAAACCCCCCAAAGTCACTTCAAATGTCATGTGGTTCCTAAAGAAAAATGGTTTTGTAAATTTTGTTGGAAAAATGAGAAATCGCTGGTTATCTTTTAACCCTTATAACGTCCTAACAAAAAAAAAAAATGTTTCAAAAATTGTGCTGATGTAAAGTAGACATGTGGGAAATGTTATTTATTAACTATTTTGTGTGACATAACTCTCTGGTTTAAGGGCATAATAATTTGAACATTGTTTAAAATAAAAGTTTGAAAATAGTGAAATTTTCTACATTTTTCGTCAAATTTTATTTATCATTAGCGTACAAAGTAGCTAGGTACTCAAGGGGTTAATACAAAAACTGCAAGAACTATTACTATCCCAATGAGAATATGCATAGGTAAAATCTGCAGATAATAACAGTATCAGTCAGGTGGGCAAAGCACATGGTGCAGACATTGTCTACCTGCAAAAATGAGTATGCCTCAGAATTTCATACGCACGGTCATTCTGAGGTAGTAATGGGCATGAAATTAACAAAATTTCCTCAACAAGTGGACGAAGGCTGTGTGCACACGTTGTGGATTTGATTGCAGTTCCGCAGCATTTTTTGCAGCACGGAATTGCATCAAATCCGCAGTGTAGTGCACAACCAATGTAAGTCTATGGGAGCTACAGACTTGTTGTGCACATGCTGCAGAAAAAGCCGCACCGAAACGCAGCTTTTTTTTTCCGCAGCATGTCACTTCTTTTGTGTGAAACTGCAGCGTTTCTGCACCCATAGACTTGCATTGAGTCAGGCACATCCGCAGCAAAACCGCAGATGTAAAAAAGATCTGCGGTTTTGCTGCGGATGTGGGTCTGAGAAACGCTGCAGATCGGGAGGAGGGAAGTATGTGGTCGGAGTGAGGGCGGAGTGTGGGCGGTGACTGTGTGCGTGTCTGTGTGGGCGGGGTCTGCAGGCTGTCCAGGTGTGTGCGGCGCTGTGTGGGACTGTTTGGGTGTGTGCTGGAATGTGCGGATGTGTGCAGGACTGTGCGGGAGTGTGCTGGACTGTGAGGGTGTGTGCTGGGCTGTGCAGATGTGTGCGGGACTGTGCGGAAGTGTGCTGGACTGTGAGGGTGTGTGCTGGATTGTGCGGATGTGTGTGGGACTGTGCGGGTGTTTGCGGGACTGTGCAGGTGTGTGCTGGACTGCGCGGGTGTGTGCTGGACTGCACGGGTGTGTGCTGGACTGTGCGGATGTGTGTGCCGGACTGTGTGGGTGTGTGCTGGACTGTGCGGGTGTGCTGGACTGTGCGGGTGTACGCGGGACTGTGCAGGGCTGTCCGGGTGTGCGCGGGACTGTGCGGGGCTGTCCGGGTGTGTGCGGGACTGTGCGGGTGTGTGCGGGGCTGTCCGGGTGTGTGCGGGGCTGTCCGGGGGGGTCTTTGGGGGTGTCTGTGCAGGCATATTCCGATGGGACTACAAGTCCCACGGGCTATGCCTGCTACAGTGAAAGTAAGTGACGCATTAGCCAATGATGGGACAGTAGTAGTCCCATCATCCGGCTAATGTGTTGAATGTGAAAAAAAACAAAAACACATGTACAGTACATACAACATACAACACGCAACATACAACAAGCAACATACAACAAGCAACATACAACACGCAACATACAACATGCAACATACAACAAGCAACATACAACACGCAGCATACAACACACAACATACAACACGCAACACACAACATGCAACACACAACACGCAACATACAACACGCAACATAAAACATACAACACGCAACATACAACACGCAACATAAAACATACAACACGCAACATACAACATACAACAAGCAACATGCAACACACAACATGCAACATTCAACACGCAACATACAACACACAACATACAACACGCAACATACTGCACACAACATACAACACGCAACATACAACATACTACACGCAACATACAACACGCAACATACAACACGCAACACACACCATGCCACATACAGTACATACAGTACATTCAATACATACATATAGACATACAGTACATATAACATAGAGTACATACTCACCATCACCCTGTCACCTTGATCCCCGAAGCCAGTGTCACCTGTAAAAAATATTAAAATAGTAAACAAACTCTATATTCCCTGATACAATACGAAAGATATGCTTTCACACTGTATTCCTCTGCCACTGTAAAAAATAGTCTCACTAGTCTCACTTATGCCACTGCTGTGTGGGAAAATTCCCATGCAGCAATGCCATAAAGTGAAACCCTGAACTAAGGTAACCTCAGTGATACACTGCAGGAGCCATTGTCTCCTGTCAGTGTGTCACTGAAGGCCCTATAGAGCAGTGACAGCACCCGATGTCACTGTTCTATAGGGGAGATCGTCGTGGGACACTCGTTATTACAGGGACAGGGAATATACGGTTTATTATTTTACATTTTTTGCAGGTGATCGAGTATGGTAAGTATGGTTACATTAAGAATAATAAAATACTTTTTTTCTGGCTGTGTCTTTATTTTTTAACCCTCTCACTACCCTAGGACTAGTAATGGATAGGCGTCTTATTGACGCCTCTCCATTATTAACCAGGCTTACAATAGCAAGTTGACATTAACCCCTTATTACCCCATATCCCACCGCTACACGGGAGTGGGAAGAGAGGGGCTAAGTGCCGGAATTGGCGCATCCTACAGATGCGCCATTTCTGGGGCGGCTGCGGGCTGGTATTTGTAGCCGGGGGGGCCAATATCTATGGCCCGTCTCTAGGCTATGAATATCAGCCTGCGGCTGTCTGCGTAGCCTTTCTGGCTATAAAATATAGGGGGACCCCACGTCATTTTTTTGGGGGGGTACCCCTATTTTAATAGCCAGTAAAGGCTACGCAGAGAACTGATATTCATAGCCTGGGAGGGGCCATGGGTATTACCCCCTTCCCAGGCTACAAATATTGACCCCCGGACGTCGGCTTTCCCCCTCTGGCGCAGAAAATTGCGCGGGAGCCCACGCCATTTTTTTTACCGTTTTTTTTAATTAAACATTAATAAACATCGGCCTTGCTATTATATATCTATGGATAATCTATCTATAGTTATATTTATAGATATATCTATCCATATATCTATAGGGCATGTGTCCATGGGCAAGATTGCCGGCATTTTGGACGGAGCGGAAAACTCGCTCCACCCAAAGCGCCGCCCCCTTCTGTACGTGCGATGATTCTGGATGTGTTCATTGCACACATCTGGAATCTCCGCACCCCATACATAAGACCCTGTGATTTACCTTGCGGCGACGGAGCGTTCCCGCAAGGTAAACAGAAATGCTGCGTTCTGAAAAGACGCGCTGCATGTCCGGAAACGCAGGGCCGCCGGATGCGTGTTCGCACGCATAGTGGAGACGGGATTTCATAAAATCCCCTCTACTATGCTGTAACATCTGGACGCTGCGGATTGAATGCTGCGGTTGTACACAGCATCCAATCCGCAGCTAATCCGGATGTAATCCTGAATGTGGACACATACCCTACACTATCCATACATCTATCAATAAATATATCTATCCATATATATATCTATTCATAGATATATCTATCTATCCAGATATATCTATAGATAGATATATGAATAGATAGATGTATGCATCTATAGATCTATCTATATGTAGATCTGTCTATCCATGTCATTCCTTCTATCTATAGATCTATCTATCTATCTATCTATCTATCTATCTATCTATCTATCTATCTATCTATCTATCTATTATCTATCTATCTATCTATCTATCTATCTATATCTATCTATCTATCTATCTATCTATCTATCTATCTATCTATCTATCTGTAATGGAGTGTGGGTTGGACAAATGTAAAAGAGGAGGTTGGACAATACTGACATCACAATTTTTTTTTTTGTTCAATAATACATCTTTATTTAGCTATCAAAAACGCATACAGAAACACATTAAAAACCGCGCAAAAAACGCATAAAAACCGCATCAAAACTGCAGCTGCGTTTTCTGCCAGGAGATGCAGATTTTGTGCAGAAAATTCTGCACCCAAATCTGCAACGGGTGCACACATGCAGCTCATACACTCATACAGACATTCATGGATCTCGGTCTGATTACGGACAGTGCTTTACAGACTGGCTGTGTTTCTTCCGATCTGAGCGTGATATCCTTATAGAAATATATGAAGCTAGCATGCGGTGGTTATCAGCCCACGGCCATTCCGTGATTACCACGAGTGTTTTGCTGAACAATTATCAAAGTGTAAAAAGTTTTTTGGAGAGCGAGGGTCCACATTGTGCCTAAAGGGGCACTCATTTGGCACTGCCTAAATGCTTGTCCAGGTTTCTTGCTACTGCATTGAATGTACAAGAGAAAGCAAGATTTAAAGCTTGACAGAGGAAGGCGACTGATTACTTTATTCTCAAGGTTGTCCGCGGAAGCCAATATTGAGTCCATGTGTTTGCTACATTAATAAAATTATTTGTTTTGTGGCACAGTATTCTGAGAGTCATAACATTTTTTTCTCTGTCAGTGAGAGCAGTACCATTTTAGGTTACAGTATTTTTTTGGTTATAAGTTAACCAAGTATTTCAATAGGGTGTATTGTTACGGGCATAGCGATACCAAAATATGTTTTTTTTATTGTTTCAATTTTTTTTATGTAATAAGCAGGAAAAGAAAGGAGAACCATCACCCTTAGGGTATGTTTCCACGGTCAGGAAACGCTGCTTGTTTGACGCTGCGCAGAGCTGCAGCGTCAAACAAGCAGCGTCCAGATGTTCCTGCATAGTGGAGGGGATTTTATGAAATCCCGTCTCCACTATGCGTGGAAACCCGCACGCGGCGGCCCTACGACTCCGGACATGCTGCGCGTCTTTTCAGATCGCAGCATGTCCGTACACCTTGTGGGGACGCAGCGTCCCCGCAAGGCATATCACAGGGCGCTATGGGAGAGAGCGATCATCCCGGATGTGAAGAGTTAACACATCCGGCATGATCGCGTCCCTGAAAGGGGGCGGGGCTTAGCGCCGAGCGGCTTCGCCGCTGCGACGATACCGCCGGCCATCCTGACAGTGGAAACATACCCTTACTTTGGCCCCAAATTAAAGTACATAGTCTGATAAAGTCAGTCACACTATCCATCGGACATGACAAAATGTTTGAAAAGCAGCCTCCGAATTTCAACTATTGTTCCCCAAACTTTTAGTGCACTCCGTTAATTAAAAGAATTCAGTACGCAAGAAGTTGAGTCTGTTTTTCATTCTCTAAGGCAGGTTTCACATATGTGTCTGTTCACGCAGCGTTTGATCCGCCTAGATCTGCATGCGTCATGCATACATATATTTAACATGGTGTACACATGGACATGTGTTTGCATGCGTTCGCATGCGTCGTTTCGCAGCGTGCGGCTGGGCGCGGCAAATGCAACATGTTGCCTTTTGGAGGCGTCAAAAATGTGTCAAATATGCACAGGCAGATGAGTGCGTTAAAAAAACGCATTACTGTCTATGGGAAAGCATGCATATGCAAGGACGTGTACGCATGCGTTTGATGCACTTGCGTACTTCGGACTGCGCATGTCCAGGAACTGTTTGACACACGCCCATTGAGACACGCCCTCATGGAAATATCGAACACATGCACATAAACAACGCAAACACAGGCAAAAAACGCATACAAACGCATGCACATGCAGCGGTTTTGTTGCCATCATGCGTAAGATGATGCGGATAAAAAACGCTGCGTAAACATGCATTTGCATGTGTTTTGGCATGCGTTTGCGCATGCAAATGATACGCTGCGCACATATACGCAAATGTGAACTTAGCCTAAGAGCTAACAACACCTCCTCTGCTTTGATTGACAGCCAGCCATGCCGCTTATATCTGTCCACAATCCCCACTGATTCTAGTAGTGGTGGCCAAGGTTCTGAGGTTCTGTGTATGTGACAGGTAACAGATTTTTTGTAGTGCTGACGTCATGCCTATTCACACACATAGGCAGAGGCTTGTCAGTCACTGTCAGTGGACGGAGTGGAGCCGCCGTGGACCCGTCTGTACGATTAGTCTTGGCTCGAACCCGGGCAGCTATTAAAAGTATATTTTTCTCAGAAATGCTGCAGCATTTCACAAACACATACATGGCAGTAATGGTACAGCCAATGGCTGATATATGCATCCATGGATTGGGCAGCATGTATCACCTGTTAGGTTTCCTTTAATGACATGAGCTGCATGTTATGAGTTGTTGTCCTTCTGAGAAAATAAATATGAAACCTGCCATGACTCTGTTGTCGGGTATACTGGGAGAAGGTGCCCCTTCCCTGTCCCCAATGCTAGGGCGCCCTAGCTCACCCTGTTACCCGGATTACTTTTGATCGTGAAGATGCCATACCTTGCCTTAGTGCCTGGATCCACCCTCAATCTGTAACGTTCCCCCACCCAGGGAAGAAGGGAGTAGTAGTGTACCGTAACACACCAACCAGACTAACAAGGTAATGCAAACAAGGATAAAGGAAAAATAATAATACAAACATACTCACAAAAAACAGAGATATACACTGGAGAGTGGATGATGTGGAAAACCATAGTAGGCGAAGGAGGGAACCCAGTACACACCCAAAACCTCACAACAGTCTCAGATAAATCCACCAAACACCTTCTGACACAATAACCACAAATCACCAACTCCAACCATGCAGCATAAGCTAGCTCTGACTATGAGTGTTAGCCAGGGCCCAGATTATATAGGAGATGGGAGTGGCTAACAGTGAACAGCTGAGAACCTTAATGCAGTAAAGCTTCCTAGAGCTCTCAACTGAGCAAATTAACCCCTGCACTGCTACAATAATCCTGCACCATTTTACATGAAGGTGAAGTGCTTCTAATCAGTGCAGGAGAAGGAGAAATCAGACGCTGCGGTCTTCTGACTCCACTCTGTCACAGTAAACCCATAACAGGTGTCCTTAGTGGTCAGAAATACCGACAGATACTTATCCGTTATGTAATACTATCAATAAGGCGTCTGATTGGCTCCAAATTTATTCTGCAGCAGGACAACCTCAAATATACAACCAATAAAACCGCTGCATGACCAGCTCTATCTTCGCCTACTGTATTCTCACCCATCCCTTGTAGATTGTGAGCCTTCGCGGGCAGGGTCCTCTCTCCTCCTGTACCAGTTATGACTTGTATTGTTTAAGATTATTGTACTTGCTTTTATTATGTATACCCCTCCTCACATGTAAAGCGCCATGGAATAAATGGCGCTATAACAATAAATAATAATAATAATGTTGTGGAAGGCGTTATGGAAGTGATGATTATGGCCCCCACAGAGCCTTGATCTCAACATCATCTAGTCCTTCTGAGATCACTTGAAGAGACAGAAGAATTTGCTCAAGCCAACATGCACAGAAGATTTGAGGTTAATTCTCCAAGATGTTTGGAAAGCTCCCAACCAATTTGCTTCAAAAGCAGGTATAGCTAAAAGAATTGATGCTGTTTTGAAGGTAAAGGGTGGTCATGCCAAATATTTGTAGTCACACCACTATTTTTATTTCTTTTCTTAGTTTGCTTCATTTTTTCCACATCCGCCTAAACTTTTGTACAGTACTGTATGTACTAACACTACTTATTGATTCCTGAGTTCTGATGAAAGGCGAGTACTAAGTTTAGATGAGCCCCACAGAGATCATCTACAGTACATGTAGTCCCTGATTGCAGCTGTACTTAGTGGTATTAGGGCACTTTATATGGTTGGTCTGGTGACATATTGATTGAGGATAGAATAGGATCACATCCTTTTCTCCACTTCCGCAGTCCCAGTATCTGCAGTACTTGTATTGTACAGCTTGCAGGAACACCATAGCTCCTGGATGATGCCGCAGATTTGTGAGTCAGCCAATAAGTTTTAATGCCCTTTAATAAGCAATAAAATGTGTACACTGGGAACCTTTTAATATTTCCTAAAAAATAAACTAATCCTTTCAAATAAAGACGTCAAACGGATTGTTGTCAATGACTAACAAGTAAATCCTGGGCGCCTTAAAAACATGGAGAATTTTGCAAGACCATGGCAAATCATCACATAAGGATTAACTAAGCCTCAGCATCGTGCAATACTGTGTGTCTGTGGATGTATTGCTTGTTTTTTTTGTGTGATATAGTTATAATGGTAAATGATTTATTGACAATATACATTCATATGCAGAATTTCATGCCTCAATCCTTGTTTTAACTAGTTCAAGACCAGAACATTTTATTGTGTTAGACTTTTTTTTAAGACCTTTAATAAAAAGTTTACATATATTTCTGTTTGGTTATTCAAATATTGGATATTCATGTTTTCCTCTTTATTTTGTGATATATTGGGCCTAATTTTTATCATTTTTATGTGTGTATTTTTCCATTTTAGCAGAAAAAAGGAAATACCGTATATACTCGAATATAAGCCGACGTGAGTATAAGCCGAGACCCCTAACTTTGCCACAAAAAACTGGGAAAACTAATGACTCGAATTTAAGCCTAGGGTGGAAAATGCAGCAGCTCCGGTAAATTTCAAAAATAAAAATAGGTACCAATAAAAGTTAAATTAATTGAGATATCAGTAGGTTAAGTGTTTTTGAATATCAATATTGAATTAGGTGCCCCATATAATGCTCCATACAGTTTATGATGGGCCCCATAAGATGCTCAATACAAAATACGCCCCATATAATGCTGCACAAAGGTTAATAATGGCCCCATAAGATGATCCATAGAGATATTTGCCCCATATAATGCTGCACAAATGTTGATTATGGCCCCATAAGATGCTCCATAGAGATATTTGCCCCATATAATGCTGCACAAATGTTGATTATGGCCCCATAAGATGCTCCATAAAGATATTTGCCCCATATAGTGCTGCACAAACGTTGAATATGGCCCCATAAGATGCTCCATAAAGATATTTGCCCCATATAGTGCTACACAAACGTTGAATATGGCCCCATAAGATGCTCCATAGAGATATTTGCCCCATATGCTGTTGCTGCGATTTAAAAAAAATAAAAATGGCATACTCACCTCCTGTCGCTCAGGCCGCCGGCACTTGAATACTCACCGGTCCTTGTTCCGGCGCCGCTGTGTCTTCCGCGTCCTCTGCACTAACGTTCAGGCAGAGGGCACGCACTAACCACGTCATCGCGCCCTCTGACCTGAGCGTTACTGCAGAGGATGCAGAGACGGAGCGGCGCCTGGAACGAGGAAAGGTGAATATCGCGCAGCGCTCCCCCTCCCCATTATACTCACCTGCTCCTGGCACGGTCCCTGCATCTCCGGTCTCCGGGAGCTGACAGCTTCTTCCAGAGTTGAGCGGTCACTGTTACCGCTCATTACAGTAATGAATATGTGGCTCCACCCCTATGGGAGTGGAGTCGGGTCCATATTCATTACTGTAATGAGTGGTACCACGTGACCGCTCAACGCTGGAAAAAGCTGTCAGCGCCCGGAGACCAGAGATGCAGGGACCTCACCAGGAGCAGGTGAGTTTGTCAGAGCTGCCGCTTCCCCTCCCCCGCCGACCCCCGTGGGACAATGACTCGAGTATAAGCCGAGAGGGGCACTTTCAGCCTAAAAAAATGGGCTGAAAATCTCGGCTTATACTCAAGTATGTACGGTATATACACTGCTCAAAAAAATAAAGGGAACACTTAAATAACAGAATATAACTCCAAGTAAATCAAACTTCTGTGAAATCAAACTGTCCACTTAGGAAGCAACACTGACAACCAATTTCACATGCTGTTGTGCAAATGAAATAGACAACAGATGGAAATTATTGGCAATTATCATGACACACTCAATAAAGGAGTGGTTCTGCAGGTGGGGACCACAGACCATATCTCAGTACCAATGCTTCCTGGCTGATGTTTTGGTCACTTTTGAATGTTGGTTTTGCTTTCACACTAGTGGTAGCATGAGACGGACTCTACAACCCACACAAGTGGCTCAGGTAGTGCAGCTCATCCAGAATGTCACATCAATGCGAGCTGTGGCAAGAAGGTTTGCTGTGTCTGTCAGCGTAGTGTCCAGAGGCTGGAGGCGCTACCAGGAGACAGGCCAGTACACCAGGAGACGAGAAGGGGGCCATAGGAGGGCAACAACTCAGCAGCAGGACCACTACCTCAGCCTGTGTGCAAGGAAGAACAGGAGGAGCACTGCCAGAGCCCTGCAAAATGACCTCCAGCAAACCACAAATGTGCATGGGTCTGCACAAACGGTTAGAAACCGACTCCATTAGGATGGACTGAGTGCCCGACGTCCACAGATGGGGGGTGTGCTCACAGCACAACACCGTGCTGGACACTTGGCATTTGCCACAGAACACCGGGATTGGCAAATTCACCACTGGCGCCCTGTGCTCTTCACAGATGAAAGCAGGTTCACACTGAGCACATGTGACAGACGCGACAGAGTCTGGAGACCCAGCGGAGAGCAATTTGCTCTCTGCAACATCCTTCAGCATGACCGGTATGGCAGTAGGTCAGTAATGGTGTAGGGTGGCATTTCTTTGGAGGGCTGCACAACCCTCCATGTGCTCACCAGAGGTAGCCTGACTGCCATTAGGTACCGAGATGAGATCCTCAGACCCCTTGTGAGACTATATGCTGGTGCAGTTGGCCCTGGGTACCTCCTATTGCAGGACAATGCCAGACCTCGTGTGACTCGAGTGTGTCGGCAGTTCCTGCAAGATGAAGGCATTGAAGCTATAGACTGGCCCAGCCCTCTCCACAAACCTGAATCCGATTGAACACATCTGGGACATCATGTCTCGCACCATCCACCAACGTCACGTTGCACCACAGACAGTCCAGGAGTTGGCGGAGGCTTTAGTCCAGGTCTGGGAGGAGACCATCTGCCACCTCATGAGGAGCTTGCCCAGGCATTGCAGGGAGATCATACAGGCACACATTACTGAGCATCATTTCCTTGTCTTGAGGTATTTCCACTGAAGTTGGATCAGCCTGTAACTTCATTTTCCACTTTGATTTTGAGCATCATTCCAACTCCAGACCTCCGTGAGATATTGTTGTGATTTACGTTGATCATTTTTAGGTTTTATTGTTCTCAACACATTCCACTATGTAATGAATAAAGATTTACAACTGGAATATTTCATTCAGTGATATCTAGGATGTGGGATTTTAGTGTTCTCTTTATTTTTTGAGCAGTTTATATATATTGTGAGGTAGTGACCGGTGTTATATGCGGGGGTCGCTATGTGTCCCCCAGGATGCGCACAGAAGCATATTGTGGCCGCGGGAGTGCATTACAGTCACAGGTATAGCTGTGATTGCAATGCAAAATAAAAGTAAGTGTTGGTCTTGGGCAAGCTATTTGTCCAAGGCAGATTTAGGAAAATCTGCCATGGGCTTGTATTTTTTAAACGGACTACAGGATGGTAGTGGGGCAGTCCATTTCCTTCCCGGCCATGTTTTCCATGTGGCCTACGGCCACAGTGTAATAATTATAGGGGATAATTCAGATGACTCTTTGCGTGGAACAAGACAACAGGACACAGTTCTATAAGTGGTAAAGTTTATATTATCACGCGGTGATTCAAGCAGGTGCAGAGAGAAACTCAAGTCCACAACACTTGGTGCAAATAATAAACGCAGATTAGCAGTCAATAGGAAACTTCAGAGGTAGATGCAAACAAACCGAAAGTCTATGCAGCACAGTTATTCTTGAGGAAACTTGACAAGAATAGATCCTTGACTTAGTCCAGACACAGATAGATATGCTTATAAGGCAGTTCAAATCATATCTTAGCTCAACCAGGGAGGCCTGGTTAATAGTCTCAGGTTTTGCAGAGCAGAAACAGCTTACATGTCCAGCAAATGCAGATGGAAGTAACACGAGCAGCAGATGAAGGAGGATCACTGAACACCGGTGTATGCAGCAGGAACTCAGAGCAGAGTGGCAGGATCTCCAACACAGGTTCACAGGAGCAGGTGCAGGTGCAAGGCCAGGGAGTAATCAGGAGCTGGATGCAAAGCAGAATAATCTAGCACAGACTGAAGGCTGGGGTGGAGTTTTATAGCAGGAAGACAAGTGCACATGAGACCAAAGACGCCATGTTGGAAAAGGGCAGTAATGCACAAAAGGTAAAAAATGTTCAGAGTCCTGACATTACTCCGTCCTTAGAAGCGGCCTCAGGACGATCCTGGACCTGGTTTCTCAGGGAATCTCTGATGAAAACGAGAAATCTTCTGTTGGGCATTGATGTTTTCCACAGGTTCCCAAGAGTCTTCCTCAGGGGGATATCCCTGCCATCTTATCAGATATTGGAGCCGATTCCTGCGAATCCTGGAATCAATAATTTCCTCCACCACGAATTGTTCTTGCCCATCAATCACCACAGGCTGCGGAGGTGGCACAACACGTCCCTGGAAGGTATTAGGAGATACAGGCTTTAGTAAAGATACATGAAAAACTGGGTGTACCTTCATTGTCCTAGGTAGCTTCAGCCGGCAGGCCACAGAGCTCACAATACCGTTGATCTTGAAAGGGCCAATGAATTTCTGTCCAAGCTTTTGTGAAGGAACATTTAACTTCAGATTCTTAGTTGCTAACCACACGGAATCTCCTACCTTGAACATGGGTGCAGGTTTACGGAATCTATCAGCCGATCTCTTATAACGTTCTTGAGCCGTGGTCAGGGATTCCGGAGAATTAATTGGAGACCTAGGTAAAATACACGGATGATAACCCAGATTGGCAAAGAAAGGTGTAAATTTAGTGGAGGCGCTCTGAGAATTATTATATGAAAATTCGGCTAATGGCAACAACTCCAACCAATCATCCTGGAGATGGCTGACATAGCATCTTAGATATTGTTCCAGCGTCTGGTTGGTACGCTCAGTCTGACCATTTGTCTGGGGATGGTAAGCAGAAGAGAGACAGACATTAATATTGAGTGCAGAGCAAAACCCCTTCCAGAATCTTGAAGTGAACTGTACTCCACGGTCAGAGATTATCTCATCCGGCACCCCATGCAACTGAAAGACATTCTGTATAACCAAGTTCACTGTATCTTTAGCAGAGGGGAGGCCGGTGCACAGAACAAAATGAGCAGCCTTAGTCAGGCGATCAACTACCACCATGATTGTATTCATGCCCCCCGATGTAGGCAGCTCCACAATAAAGTCCATTGATATAGACCCCCAAGGGCGGGATGGAACAGGTAATGGTTGTAGAAGACCCATAGGTGCCACATGAGGAGTCTTGTAACGGGCACATACCTCGCAAGAGAGAACATAGTCCTTGGTATCCTTCAGGCAAGTTGGCCACCAGAAGAATCGGCTCAGGAACTCTTGTGTCTTCTGTACCCCCCTGTGACCAGCCAACTTGGAGTCATGTACCAACTTGAGGATCTGCAGACGGACGACCTCCGGGACGTAGATACGTCGATCTCTGAACCACATGCCACCTTTAAAGATAAGATTAATATTCACAGGTGGGTTGGCCAGAAATACATCACCTTCATAGGCCTCCCTGCACTCCTTCCACAAGTCCTGATCGTGGATAACTCCGATGAAATTGGCATCAGATAGAATGGTCTTGGACGGGGATCCAGGTACGGAATCCGCAGTATGGATTCGGGATAAAGCATCAGCCTTCCCATTACGAGAACCTGGATGGTACGAGATAACAAAGTTAAATTGATTTAAGAATAAGTTCCAACGAGCCTGACGAGGAGAAAGACATCTAGCGGATCTAAGGAACTCTAGATTGCGATGGTCAGTTGTTGTGAAATTGGATTCTGGGCTCCCCCGGTGGCCACTTGTGGAATTGTACTTGTGTGCATCATCCTCTCTGTTCACCTGCTCCTATCAGGATGTGGGAGTCGCTATATAACCTTGCTCCTCTGTCAGTTTCATGCCGGTCAACAATGTAATCAGAAGCCTTTCTGTGCATGTTCCTGCTACTAGACAACTCCCAGCTAAGTTGGACTTTTGTCCTTGTGTGTTTTTGCATTTTGTTCCTGTTCACAGCTGCTGTTTCGTTACTGTGTCTGGAAAGCTCTTGTGAGCGGAAATTGCCACTCTGGTGTTATGAGTTAATGCTAGAGTCTTAAAGTAATTTCTGGATGGTGTTTTGATAGAGTTTTCTGCTGACCATGAAAGTGCCCTTTCTGTCTTCTTGCTATCTAGTAAGCGGACCTCGATTTTTGCTAAACCTATTTTCATACTACGTTTGTCATTTCATCTAAAATCACCGCCAATATATGTGGGGGCCTCTGTCTGCCTTTTGGGAAAATTTCTCTAGAGGTGAGCCAGGACTGTCTTTTCCTCTGCTAGGATTAGGTAGTTCTCCGGCTGGCGCTGGGCATCTAGGGATAAAAAAACGTAGGCATGCTACCCGGCCACTTCTAGTTGTGCGGCAGGTTTAGTTCATGGTCAGTATAGTTTCCATCTTCCAAGAGCTAGTTCTCATATATGCTGGGCTATGTTCTCTCGCCATTGAGAATCATGACAGTTTGACCGGCCCAAAAAAAAGGGTTAAATTACTGGCTGAGAAAGGAGAGAAAAAAGAAGTCTGCTACAATTTTTTTTTTTTTTTTCCTCTAGTTCTGAGTGTGCTCTTAATTGAATCACTTGCTAGTCTGCCTATACTGCAGCCTTCCTCTCTTTCTCTCCTTCTAATCCTTGAATGGCTCTGTGTTCACCTGTTTCAAATGGATCTTCAGAGTGTAGCTACAGGTTTGAATAATCTCGCCACAAAGGTACAAAATTTGCAAGATTTTGTTGTTCATGCACCTATGTCTGAGCCTAGAATTCCTTTGCCTGAGTTCTTCTCGGGGAATAGATCTCACTTTCAAAATTTTAAAAATAATTGCAAATTGTTTTTGTCCCTGAAGTCTCGCTCTGCCGGAGACCCTGCACAGCAGGTCAGGATTGTAATTTCCTTGCTCCGGGGCGACCCTCAAGACTGGGCTTTTGCATTGGCACCAGGGGATCCTGCGTTGCTCAATGTGGATGCGTCTTTTCTGGCCTTGGGGTTGCTTTATGAAGAACCTCATTTAGAGCTTCAGGCGGAAAAGGCCTTGATGTCCTTGTCTCAGGGGCAAGATGAAGCTGAAATATACTGCCAAAAATTCCGCAAATGGTCTGTGCTTACTCAGTGGAATGAGTGCGCCCTGGCGGCGATTTTCAGAGAAGGTCTCTCTGATGCCATTAAGGATGTTATGGTGGGGTTCCCTGTGCCTGCGAGTCTGAATGAGTCCATGACGATGGCTATTCAGATCGATAGGCGTCTGCGGGAGCGCAAACCTGTGCACCATTTGGCGGTGTCTACTGAGAAAACGCCAGAAAATATGCAATGTGATAGAATTCTGTCCAGAAGCGAGCGGCAGAATTTTAGACGAAAAAATGGGTTGTGCTTCTATTGTGGTGATTCAACTCATGTTATATCAGCATGCTTTAAGCGTACTAAGAAGCCTGACAAGTCTGTTTCAATTAGCACTTTACAGTCTAAGTTTATTCTATCTGTGACCCTGATTTGTTCTTTGTCATCTATTACCGCGGACGCCTATGTCGACTCCGGCGCTGCTTTGAGTCTTATGGATTGGTCCTTTGCCAAACGCTGTGGGTATGATTTGGAGCCATTGGAGGCTCCGATACCTCTGAAAGGGGTTGACTCCACCCCATTGGCTAGTAATAAACCACAATACTGGACACAAGTGACTATGCGTGTTAATCCGGATCACCAGGAGGTTATTCGCTTTCTGGTGCTGTATAATCTACATGATGTTTTGGTGCTGGGATTGCCATGGCTGCAATCTCATAACCCAGTCCTCGACTGGAGAGCTATGTCTGTGTTAAGCTGGGGATGTAAAGGAACTCATGGGGACGTACCTTTGGTTTCCATTTCATCATCTATTCCCTCTGAGATTCCTGAATTCTTGTCTGACTTTCGTGACGTTTTTGAAGAACCCAAGGTTGGTTCACTACCTCCGCACCGGGAGTGCGATTGTGCCATAGACTTGATCCCGGGTAGTAAATACCCTAAGGGTCGTTTATTTAATCTGTCTGTGCCTGAACACGCGGCTATGCGAGAATATATAAAGGAGTCCTTGGAAAAGGGACATATTCGTCCTTCGTCATCTCCCTTAGGAGCCGGTTTTTTCTTTGTGTCTAAGAAAGACGGCTCTTTGAGGCCGTGTATTGATTATCGACTTTTGAATAAAATCACGGTTAAATATCAATATCCGTTACCACTGCTTACTGATTTGTTTGCTCGTATAAAGGGGGCCAAGTGGTTCTCTAAGATTGATCTCCGTGGGGCGTATAATTTGGTGCGAATCAAGCAGGGGGATGAGTGGAAAACCGCATTTAATACGCCCGAGGGCCATTTTGAGTATTTGGTGATGCCTTTTGGTCTTTCAAATGCCCCTTCAGTCTTCCAGTCCTTAATGCATGACATTTTCCGCGATTATTTGGATAAATTTATGATTGTGTATCTGGATGATATTCTGATTTTTTCGGATGACTGGGACTCTCATGTCCAGCAGGTCAGGAGGGTTTTTCAGGTTTTGCGGTCTAATTCCTTGTGTGTGAAGGGTTCTAAGTGTGTTTTTGGGGTTCAAAAGATTTCCTTCTTGGGATACATTTTTTCCCCCTCTTCCATCGAGATGGATCCTGTCAAGGTTCAGGCTATTGGTGATTGGACGCAACCCTCTTCTCTTAAGAGTCTTCAGAAATTTTTGGGCTTTGCTAACTTTTATCGTCGATTTATTGCTGGTTTTTCTGATGTTGTAAAACCATTGACTGATTTGACTAAGAAGGGTGCTGATGTTGCTGATTGGTCCCCTGATGCTGTGGAGGCCTTTCGGGAGCTCAAGCACCGCTTTTCTTCCGCCCCAGTGTTGCGTCAGCCTGATGTTGCTCTTCCTTTTCAGGTTGAGGTTGACGCTTCTGAAATCGGAGCTGGGGCGGTGTTGTCGCAGAGAAGTTCCGACTGCTCCGTGATGAGACCTTGTGCTTTTTTTTCCCGTAAATTTTCGCCCGCCGAGCGGAATTATGATATTGGGAATCGGGAGCTTTTGGCCATGAAGTGGGCTTTTGAGGAGTGGCGTCACTGGCTTGAGGGGGCCAGACATCAGGTGGTGGTATTGACTGACCACAAAAATTTAATTTACCTTGAGTCTGCCAGGCGCCTGAATCGTAGACAGGCGCGCTGGTCGTTGTTTTTCTCTCGGTTTAATTTTGTGGTGTCTTACCTACCGGGTTCTAAGAATGTTAAGGCGGATGCCCTTTCTAGGAGTTTTGAGCCTGACTCCCCTGGTAATTCTGAGCCCACAGGTATCCTTAAAGATGGAGTGATATTGTCTGCCGTTTCTCCAGACCTGCGGCGGGCCTTGCAGGAGTTTCAGGCGGATAGACCTGATCGTTGCCCACCTGGTAGACTGTTTGTTCCTGATGATTGGACCAGTAGAGTCATCTCTGAGGTTCATTCTTCTGCGTTGGCAGGTCATCCTGGAATCTTTGGTACCAGGGATTTGGTGGCAAGGTCCTTCTGGTGGCCTTCCCTGTCACGAGATGTGCGAGGCTTTGTGCAGTCTTGTGACGTTTGTGCTCGGGCCAAGCCTTGTTGTTCTCGGGCTAGTGGATTGTTGTTACCCTTGCCTATCCCGAAGAGGCCTTGGACGCACATCTCGATGGATTTTATTTCGGATCTGCCTGTTTCTCATAAGATGTCTGTCATCTGGGTGGTGTGTGACCGTTTCTCTAAGATGGTCCATCTGGTTCCCTTGCCTAAGTTGCCTTCTTCTTCCGAGTTGGTTCCTCTGTTTTTTCAAAATGTTGTTCGTTTGCATGGTATTCCGGAGAATATCGTTTCTGACAGAGGGACCCAATTCGTGTCTAGATTTTGGCGGGCATTCTGTGCTAGGATGGGCATAGATTTGTCTTTTTCGTCTGCTTTCCATCCTCAGACTAATGGCCAGACCGAGCGGACTAATCAGACCTTGGAGACATATTTGAGGTGTTTTGTGTCTGCGGATCAGGATGATTGGGTTGCTTTTTTGCCTTTGGCGGAGTTCGCCCTCAATAATCGGGCCAGCTCTGCCACCTTGGTGTCCCTGTTTTTCTGTAATTCGGGGTTTCATCCTCGATTTTCCTCCGGTCAAGTGGAATCTTCGGATTGTCCTGGAGTGGATGCTGTGGTGGAGAGGTTGCATCAGATTTGGGGGCAGGTGGTGGACAATTTGAAGTTGTCCCAGGAGAAGACTCAGCTTTTTGCCAACCGCCGTCGTCGTGTTGGTCCTCGGCTTTGTGTTGGGGACTTGGTGTGGTTGTCTTCTCGTTTTGTCCCTATGAGGGTTTCTTCTCCTAAGTTTAAGCCTCGGTTCATCGGCCCGTACAAGATATTGGAGATTCTTAACCCTGTGTCTTTCCGTTTGGACCTCCCTGCATCCTTTTCGATTCATAATGTTTTTCATCGGTCATTGTTGCGCAGGTATGAGGTACCGGCTGTGCCTTCCGTTGAGCCTCCTGCTCCGGTGTTGGTTGAGGGTGAGTTGGAGTACGTTGTGGAAAAGATCTTGGACTCTCGTGTTTCCAGACGGAAACTCCAGTATCTGGTCAAATGGAAGGGATACGGTCAGGAGGATAATTCTTGGGTCACTGCCTCTGATGTTCATGCCTCCGATCTTGTCCGTGCCTTTCATAGGGCTCATCCTGATCGCCCTGGTGGTTCTGGTGAGGGTTCGGTGCCCCCTCCTTGAGGGGGGGGTACTGTTGTGAAATTGGATTCTGGGCTCCCCCGGTGGCCACTTGTGGAATTGTACTTGTGTGCATCATCCTCTCTGTTCACCTGCTCCTATCAGGATGTGGGAGTCGCTATATAACCTTGCTCCTCTGTCAGTTTCATGCCGGTCAACAATGTAATCAGAAGCCTTTCTGTGCATGTTCCTGCTACTAGACAACTCCCAGCTAAGTTGGACTTTTGTCCTTGTGTGTTTTTGCATTTTGTTCCTGTTCACAGCTGCTGTTTCGTTACTGTGTCTGGAAAGCTCTTGTGAGCGGAAATTGCCACTCTGGTGTTATGAGTTAATGCTAGAGTCTTAAAGTAATTTCTGGATGGTGTTTTGATAGAGTTTTCTGCTGACCATGAAAGTGCCCTTTCTGTCTTCTTGCTATCTAGTAAGCGGACCTCGATTTTTGCTAAACCTATTTTCATACTACGTTTGTCATTTCATCTAAAATCACCGCCAATATATGTGGGGGCCTCTGTCTGCCTTTTGGGAAAATTTCTCTAGAGGTGAGCCAGGACTGTCTTTTCCTCTGCTAGGATTAGGTAGTTCTCCGGCTGGCGCTGGGCATCTAGGGATAAAAAAACGTAGGCATGCTACCCGGCCACTTCTAGTTGTGCGGCAGGTTTAGTTCATGGTCAGTATAGTTTCCATCTTCCAAGAGCTAGTTCTCATATATGCTGGGCTATGTTCTCTCGCCATTGAGAATCATGACAGTCAGTTAGCACTATGATCTGTTGTGCAGCTCCTTGTAGATGATGCCTCCATTCTTTGAAAGCCGCAATAATAGCCAGCAATTCCTTTTCTCCCACGTCGTAATTCTTCTCTGCTGAGGTTAGTCTACGGGAAAAGAAAGCACAAGGATGTAGCAGACCCTTCTCTCCAGTTCTTTGGGAGAGAATAGCCCCCAAAGCATTATCAGAAGCATCCACCTCCACAATGAAAGGATGTGTTGGATCTGGGTGTATCAACAGTGGTGCTGATGTGAAACAGATCTTCAGCCGATCAAAAGCTTCTTGTGCCTGTGATGACCACTTAAAGGGATTTTCCTTCTTTGTCAAGGAAGTAATGGGACGGACAATATCAGAAAAATTTCGAATGAAGCGTCTGTAGAAATTTGCAAAACCAATAAAACGTTGGACCTCCTTAACGTTCTTGGGTACCGGCCAGTCAAGGATAGCCTGAATCTTACCAGATTCCATGTTCAGCCCCTGGAGAGAGATGATATAACCCAAGAACTGTATCTCAGAACGATGGAACTCGCATTTCTCCGGCTTGATATACAGTTGGTTCTCTTTCAGATGTCTTAAAACAGTTTTGACATGTTCTTCATGTTCCTGTAGAGAGTCAGAAAAGATTAGTATATCGTCCAAATAGATCACCACAAACTGGTCCAACAAATCTCTGAAGATGTCATTAACAAGGTGTTGAAATGGTGCAGGGGCGTAACAAAGCCCGAAGGGCATCACAAGAGATTCAAAGTGTCCATACCGGCATCTGAATGCTGTCTTCCACTCATCCCCTGGACGAATACGCACCAAATTATAAGCCCCACGAAGATCCAGCTTAGAGAACACCTTAGCATGGCGGACTCTTTCCAGTAATTCGGGAATCAGAGGCAAAGGGTAACGGTTTCGTACGGTTACCTTATTGAGTTCCCGATAGTCAACACAGGGTCTCAGGGTCCCATCCTTCTTCTTTACAAAAAAAATGGGTGCCCCTGCTGGTGAGGAAGAAGGACGTATGAAGCCTTTGGCCAGATTTTCATCAATATACTCCTTTAAGGCTTGAAGCTCAGGTGCCGCCAAAGGGTATACGTGACCAAAAGGAATATCTGCCCCAGGAAGCAACTCAATGGAACAGTCATAATGCCTGTGTGGAGGAAGTTGATCTGCACTCTTCTTGTCACAGAGGTCAGAGAACTCTTTATATGCTGGAGGTAAAGAAGATACCTGTACATGTGGTTCCGTAGCCGTGGACTCAGGGACAGCTTCTGTTAACGCTGAGTTGCTCCTTGTTGTAAAGATAATCTCCTTTGTCTCCCAGTTGATAATTGGGTTCTGAGAATGCAACCAAGGAATGCCTAAAATCACAGGAAAATGAGGAGAAGAAATTAGCAAGAAAGAAAGTTGCTCCTGATGATTAGGCTCCAACAAAATTTCAAGGGGTACGGTCTCCTGATCCACAGGCCCAGAGATTAAAGGTGACCCATCCACTGTTTCAATGGTAATTGGAGAGGCTCTTTGCTGAATTTTAATACCATGTTCCTTGGCAAATGCGATATCCATGAAATTGCCACCTGCACCAGAGTCAATCATAGCTGAACTGGAAATCCACTTTCCTGAACACAGGATCTTAATAGGGAGAGAACAGCGAGAGTTCTTTTCCTTCATCTCCTTGGGGGGTGAAGTCATAGAAAGTGAATGGAATACAGCGTTTAAAGGCAGGCTACATTCAGAGATGTCAGATTCATCATCACAGTTGTCATACTCCCCTATTGCTGCTAGCACCTTGTTAGGCCGTCTAGGACACTTAGGACAATTGATCAAGAAGTGGTCAGACTGGCCGCAGTAGAAACATAGACTTTCATGAAGGCGATGCTCCCGGCGTTCATTGATCTCACGTATCTGAACGGAATCAATTTGCATGGGCACCTCCTCCACTTCCCGAGATGTTTTACCTGCAGGCTCTTTGGAAGGAAGGGAAAAGTTAGCAATACGGTTATATGCAGCAAATTTCTCCTGCCTACGCTCAGTAAGGCGAATGTCTATGCGCACACAATGCTGTATAAATGTCTCTAGTTCTTGTGGTGACTCTGAGCGAGCTAGTTCATCTTTTATAATACTAGACAGACCCCTTTTAAAAATAGGCAATTGTGCATAACTGTCCCAATTGGTATCTACAGCCAATCTCCTGAATTCAGTGGCATACTCAATAACAGAACGTTTAGCCTGGCGTGAAGACAACAAAGCAGATTCAGTGGTTGCACGGCGAATAGGATCATCAAACATTAATGCCATAGCGGCCAAGAAATCATCCAAGTCATTTAACCGTGGGTCACGAGACTCAATCATCGGATTCGCCCAGGCGAGCGCTCGTGAGGTCAGTAGCATTATTACACACAATACTTTGGATCTATCAGTAGGAAAACGGTCAGCATGCACATCAAAATATAGCATACATTGATTCACAAAGCCACGAAATTTGTCGCGATCACCATTAAATCTGAATGGGGGCTACTTAGGTGGGCTAGCTGGTGGCGGTTGCCCAGAGGGTAAAGTCACTTGTGCAGCTATTTGCATGCTTATGTCCTGAAAAGCCCGTCCATACTGGGACTCTATGCCAGCAAGTTTGTTTTCCTTGGCTGCCATGCGATTGCTTAAGTCCTGCAAAGTTTGCCCAAACACTTGTTGATTGTGTTCAAAGCTTCCAAACTTCTTTTGCAGACCTTCCACATCTTTCTGCAGTGATCTAATTATGGAAACACCTGCTCTAATCTGCTCTCTGCAGTCATTGTTCCAGCAGTCTCCTTTTTTTTTCTTTATGGCTAGATTATCCTGTAATAATTATAGGGGATAATTCAGGAGACTCTTTGCGTGGAACAAGACAACAGGACACAGTTTTATAAGTGGTAAAGTTTATATTATCACGCGGTGATTCAAGCAGGTGCAGAGAGAAACTCAAGTCCACAACACTTGGTGCAAATAATAAACGCAGCTGTTGTGAATTCTGTTCTTGGGCTCCCTCCGGTGTTTATAAGTGGTAGCGCTGCTGTCTGTCCTTCACAGCAGTTATCAGGTGTGTCCACTCTGGACTGGGCTATTTAGTCTGGCCTCACCCTTTAGTCAGTGCCAGTTGTCCATTGTATTCTGGAGGATTCACATCCCTTCATGGTTTCTCCTGCTTCCTGTTCTTTTCACCAAGATAAGTTCTGCTTGTTTTGCAGCCCACATGTTGTGGGCCTCATTGTTCAGTGCATTTCATGTTTTTTCTTGTCCAGCTTAATCTGTGTAAGGATTTATGCAGTCAAGCTGGAATCTCTGGAGAGGCAGATATACCCTCCATATCTTTAGTTAGATGTGGAGTTTTTTGTATTTTCTGTGGTGGATATTTCCTAGTATTTTAATACTGACCGCATAGTTCTCTGTCCTATCTTTCCTATTTAGCTAGATTGGCTTCCTTTGCTAAATCCTGTTTTCAGCCTGTGTATGTTTTTTCCTCTCCTCTCACAGTCAATATTTGTGGGGGCTGCCTATCCTTTGGGAATTTTCTCTGAGGCGAGATAGTTTTCCCTTTTCTATCTATAGGGTTAATTAGTCCCCCGGCTGTGTCAAGGTGTCTAGGATCAGTAGGTACATCCCACGGCTACTTCTAGTTGCGGTGTTAAGTTCAGGGTCCGCGGTCAGTATAGATACCACCTTCTCCAGAGTACGTCCAATGCTACTCCTGGGCCACCAGATCATAACAGTACAACTGGCCATCAATGAGTTAACCGCATCTCAGAAGAAGGGAAAGAAAGTGCTGAGCCATTTTTTTTTTGTACTCTGTTGTGTTTTTTTTCCCTCTTTACCTCTGGGTGGTTCAGGAGTTTGGCGCTGACATGGATGTTCAGGGACTTGCTTCTCGTGTGGATCAACTTCCTGCTAGAGTACAGGGTATTTCTGATTATATCATTCAGACTGCAGCTTTGGAGCCTAGAATTCCAACTCCTGATCTGTTTTTTGGGGACAGGTCTAAATTTCTGAGCTTTAAAAATAACTGTAAACTGTTTTTTGCTCTGAAGCCCCGTTCCTCTGGTGATCCTATCCAGCAGGTTAAAATTGTCATATCTCTGTTGCGTGGCGACCCCCAGGATTGGGCATTTGCCCTGGAACCTGGGAATCCGGCGTTGCTTAATGTAGACACCTTTTTTCAGGCGCTTGGGTTATTGTATGATGAACCTAACTCTGTAGAGCATGCTGAGAAAACCTTGTTGGCCCCGTGTCGGGGTCAAGAAGCGGCAGAATCATATTGCCAGAAATTTAGAAAATGGTCTGTGTTGACTAAATGGAATGAGGATGCTTTGGCGGCAATTTTCAGAAAGGGTCTTTCTGAATCCGTTAAGGATGTTATGGTGGGGTTCCCCACGCCTGCTGGTTTGAGTGATTCTATGTCTCTGGCCATTCAGATTGATCGGCGCTTGCGTGAGCGCAGAGTTGTGCACACTATGGCATTGTCTTCCGAGCGGAGTCCTGAGCCTATGCAGTGTGATAGGATTGTGTCTAGAGCTGAACGACAAGGATTCAGACGTCAGAATAGGTTGTGTTTTTACTGCGGCGATTCTGCTCATGTTATTTCTAATTGCCCTAAGCGTACCAAGAGAATCGCTAGTTCTGTTACCATCAATACTGTACAGCCTAAATTTCTGTTATCTGTGACCCTGATCTGCTCATTATCGTCATTTTCTGTCATGGCATTTGTGGATTCAGGCGCCGCTTTAAATTTAATGGACTTAGAATTTGCCAGACGTTGTGGGTTTCCCTTACAGCCTTTGCAGAGTCCTATTCCTTTGAGGGGTATTGATGCTACACCATTGGCTAAAAATAAACCTCAGTTTTGGACACAGTTAACCATGTGCATGGCGCCAGCCCATCAGGAAGATTGTCGTTTTCTGGTGTTGCATAATCTGCATGATGTTATTGTGCTGGGTTTCCCATGGTTACAGGTGCATAATCAGGTGTTCGATTGGAAATCTATGTCTGTGACTAGTTGGGGTTGTCAGGGGGTTCATGGTGACGTTCCTTTGATGTCAATTACCTCCTCCCCCTCTTCTGAGTTTTTGTCAGATTTCCAGGATGTATTCAATGAGCCCAAGTCCAGTTCCCTTCCACCGCACAGGGACTGTGATTGTGCTATTGACTTGATTCCAGGCTGTAAGTTCCCTAAGGGCCGACTTTTCAACCTGTCTGTGCCAGAACATGCTGCCATGCGGAGCTATGTTAAGGAGTCTTTGGAGAAGGGGCATATTCGGCCATCTTCTTCTCCATTGGGAGCAGGTTTCTTTTTTGTTGCCAAGAAGGATGGCTCCTTGAGACCCTGTATTGATTATTGCCTCTTGAATAAGATCACGGTCAAATTCCAATACCCTTTGCCTTTGCTCTCTGATTTGTTTGCCAGGATTAAGGGTGCTAGTTGGTTTACTAAAATTGACCTTCAAGGGGCATATAATCTTGTTCGTATTAAGCAGGGCGACAAATGGAAAACTGCGTTCAATACGACCGAGGGCCATTTTGAATATCTTGTGATGCCATTCGGACTCTCTAATGCTCCATCTGTGTTTCAGTCCTTCATGCATGATATATTTCGGAATTATCTTGATAAATTCATGATTGTATATTTGGATGATATTTTGATTTTTTCGGATGATTGGGAGTCTCATGTGAAACAAGTCAGGATGGTATTTCAGATCCTTCGTGATAATGCCTTGTTTGTGAAGGGGTCTAAGTGCCTCTTTGGAGTACAGAAGGTTTCTTTTTTGGGCTTCATTTTTTCTCCCTCATCTATAGAAATGGATCCGGTTAAGGTTCAGGCCATTCATGATTGGATCCAGCCCACATCCGTGAAGAGCCTTCAGAAATTTTTGGGCTTTGCTAATTTTTATTGCCGTTTCATTGCCAACTTCTCCAGTGTGGTTAAACCCCTGACCGATTTGACGAAGAAAGGCGCTGATGTGATGAATTGGTCCTCTGCGGCCGTTTCTGCCTTTCAGGAGCTTAAACGCCGATTTACTTCTGCCCCTGTGTTGCGTCAGCCAGATGTTTCTCTTCCTTTTCAGGTTGAGGTTGACGCTTCTGAGATTGGGGCAGGGGCCGTTTTGTCTCAGAGGAATTCTGATGGTTCCTTGATGAAACCGTGTGCCTTTTTCTCTCGAAAATTTTCGCCTGCGGAACGCTATTATGATGTCGGTAATCGTGAGTTGTTGGCTATGAAGTGGGCATTTGAGGAGTGGCGACATTGGCTTGAGGGGGCTAAACATCGTATTGTGGTCTTGACCGATCATAAGAATCTGATTTACCTCGAGTCTGCCAAACGGCTGAATCCTAGACAGGCCCGATGGTCCCTGTTTTTCTCCCGTTTTGATTTTGTTGTCTCGTATCTTCCGGGTTCTAAGAATGTTAAGGCTGATGCCCTCTCTAGGAGTTTTTTGCCTGATTCCCCTGGGGTCCTTGAGCCGGTCGGCATTCTGAAGGAGGGGGTGATTCTTTCTGCCATCTCCCCTGATTTACGACGGGTTCTTCAGGAATTTCAGGCTGATAAACCTGACCGCTGGCCAGTGGGGATACTGTTTGTTCCTGATAGATGGACTAGCAAAGTGATTTCTGAGGTTCACTGTTCTGTGTTGGCTGGCCATCCTGGGATTTTTGGTACCAGAGATTTGGTTAGTAGGTCATTTTGGTGGCCTTCTTTGTCATGGGATGTGCGCTCCTTTGGGCAGTTGTTGTGAATTCTGTTTGTGGGCTCCCCCGGTGGTGTTTTATGGTAGTGCCACTTATTTGCCTTCTTCTATCCTTGATCACCTGTTGACACCCATTAGGGGAGTTTCCTATTTAAGGCTGCTTGGCTGCTGGTCCGATGCCGGCCAACAATGTATCAGTAGCATTCTGTTGCATTCTCCTGCCTCAAGATCCTGTTCAGCTAAGTTGAATTTTGTTTCTAGTTTATGCTATTTTTGTCCAGCTATTTTGCAATGTGACTCTCTGTAGCTGGAAGCTCTCGTGGACTGAAATTGCCACTCCAGTGGCATGAGTTGTCACTGGAGTTTTAAAGTAATTTCAGGATGGTGTTTTTGAGTAGTGTTTTGAAGTTGACCGTGAAGTGACTCTTTCCTGTACTTCTGCTATCTAGTAAGCGGACCTCACTGTGCTAAATCTGCTGTTCATCCTACGTATGTCTTTTCCTCTTGACTCACCGTCAATATCTGTGGGGGGCTGCTATCTCCTTTTGGGGTTCATCTCTGGAGGTAAGGCAGGCCTGTATATTCCTCTGATAGGGGTAGTTAGATCTCCGGCTGGCGCGTGGTGTCTAGGGCATCGTAGGAAACACTCCCCGGCTACTTCCAGTGTCGTGTCAGGTTCAGGTCACGGTCACTTTAGTTCCCATCACCCGAGAGCTAGTCCGTTGTTATTTTGATTTCCCTGCCATTGGGAAAATCATAACAGGCAGTCCTGTGGGACTTGTGCGCGTGCCAAACCTTGCTGCTCACGCGCCAGTGGGTTGCTTTTGCCTTTGCCGGTCCCTGAGAGGCCTTGGACGCATATTTCTATGGATTTTATTTCAGATCTTCCGGTTTCCCAGAGGATGTCGGTTATCTGGGTGGTTTGTGACCGGTTTTCTAAGATGGTTCATTTGGTACCTTTGCCTAAATAACCTTCCTCTTCTGAGTTGGTTCCGTTGTTTTTTCAGCATGTGGTTCGTTTGCATGGCATTCTGGAGAATATTGTGTCCGATAGAGGTTCCCAGTTTGTTTCCAGGTTTTGGCGAGCCTTTTGTGCTAGGCTGGGCATTAATTTGTCTTTTTCTTCTGCATTTCATCCTCAGAGAAATGGCCAAACCGAGCGAACTAACCAGACTTTGGAAACTTATTTGAGATGTTTTGTGTCTGCTGATCAGGATGATTGGGTGGCTTTCTTGCCATTGGCCGAGTTTGCCCTTAATAATCGGGCTAGTTCTGCTACCTTGGTTTCACCTTTTTTTTTGTAATTCTGGGTTTCATCCTTGTTTTTCTTCGGGGCAGGTTGAGCCTTCTGATTGTCCTGGGGTGGACTCTGTGGTTGACAGGTTGCAGCAAATTTGGGCTCATGTTGTGGACAATTTGGTCTTGTCTCAGGAGGAGACTCTGCAGAGCTCTACCTGTGTGAAGCAACACAGCCAAGTGGAGCCAAAAGGCCCGGCACCCCTCAGTGTACACGGTGGTGCAGTCGCCCACGGCAACCGGTCTCGGAGGTGGACTGTCTTGTTTCCCAGCGATCCGGAGGATTTCGTGTTCTGTGTATTTCTGTGAGTTTGGACATTAAAATACGTTTTGTTTTGAACTTTGCTGGTTCACTGCCTCATCACTGCACATTGTGGACACCGCTGAACTAATATATATACAGTATATATATTGTGAGATAGCTCTCACTAACACATTGGGGAATACTCGCTTGGCAATGGGATACCCTCAGACAGGCACAGTTTTTCATTTAAACAGTCTATCCGGTTTATTTTATGCAGCATAAACCGGGTTATGCACAGTTCATTGTACACATTTCATATAAGGCTTCAACTCACAGACACTAAACATGGTGGACTTCTCACTTCACCCAGTTACCATGTGTGACCATACGCTGAACAGTTCTCCTGCTCCACCTGCTGACTCCTTGTCAGTCCTCTCTCTCAGTCAAGCTGCCGAACTGAGATCACTGTCCTGGGCAATGCCTTGCTCCCCAGGCCACCTGACAGTCCAGATCCTCAGACGGGCTGTAGCCCCCCAAACGCAGTGCCATCACGGACTCTGCACACACGGCCTCTCTGTGCGCTATTCAGGATGTCCATCCCCATTTGGGACCGCCCAACACACAGGCCTCCAGGTCCATACTTGTAACCACTCCCATAGATGGGTGGTGTGTGTGTGGCCCAGCTCTCAGAAGTAGCCCTGCCAGCCGCCCTCTAAAACAACACAATTACTTGTGGGACTACAGGTCCTAGAACATCCTTACTTCAGGCTGACAGTGCAGAGTATCTTCCTGTGCGACACACATAACGGCCATTCACAACAATGCCGGACTTTGTCTCATCACCACAGTTACGCCTGCAATTGCCATGCATTCCTATGGCCTCAATACGCCTCCATGCGTATTCTGGGGAGACCATGCAGCGCCCCCTACCTGTAACAGGGGTCACTGCATCACAATATATATATATATATATATATATATATATATATATATATATATAATATATATATATATGTATATTCGGGTGAAATAATGATTGACCCAACAATGCAGACAAGCTGAAGGCTGCTGTCAATACAACCTGGGCTTCCGAAACACCTCAGCAGTGCCACAGGCTGATCACCTCCATGCCACGCCGCATTGTTAGTTCCCACTAGGGTATATTTTAAACATAAAGAAAAAACCCTTAAAACATTCCTATATTAAAAATTCTGTTAAAAAAATTGAAAATAGTCCAAAAACAGATAAATACAAAAGCACCTCTCAATCCTTAGGACTGAGGCAGGTGTATATATTGTAAAGCTGCAGTAGCATCGTACTCAGTGAAGAGGCAGTGACCCACAAAGTTTCAACACAAAAGTCTCTTTAATGTGTTTCCTCACAGCATTAAAGTCCAATTCACACAAATGCATATAACTTCAGTGTATATTCAGTGTTCAGTTCACACCAGTTCATAGCAATACATATTACATGGCTTTAGATTTATGGTCCCTAAACAGGCCAGACGTCCCTTGTCCAGTTTCCCTGGGCGACCGCACGCCATATTACAGTCTTCATATACACAGCCTCATATGTTGCAGACACTACACACGCCAGCCCTCTCCGAATAGCTCCCATGGGTGTCCTGCATCGCTATATCACAGTCTCTTTACTCACACAGCCATACACAGCCCAGGATATCCTCCGGACAGCAGCCGGGCACCATATCCACCTGTTTGCAATCGTTACACATGCTAGTTCTCTTTAGGGCACAGGACATCCGCCTCCAGGCACAGGACTGTCCACATCGTCTCTTTCGGGCATAGGACATCCACCTCCGGGCACAGGACTGTCCACATCCGACTCTAACGGGCACAGGACAGCCACCTGTCAGTATTCCGGGTTTTCCAAGTCACCTTGTGAATGATTTTGCCCTTTGTTAAGATGGAGTTTGTTGTTTTTGTCTGCCCTACTTCCTATTCGTTTGTTTAAAACCCGGGTCAGGTATCAGCCTCTTTGCTGGAGTATTCTGATTCTGTTCTCCTTCAGCTCAGCTGCTGGTTCTGAGTGTGTCTCTACCTCTGGCTCTGGACATTCCCTGCTTATGTAAGCTACACTCTCTATGTTATCATTAGTCTGCTGACTTGGAACTTAACCCTTGGTTCATTCCTCCTGGTAAGAACTGTGTTTTGAACTTCGTTTATGGACGTTGTTTCTGGACTGTGTGTTGCTACTTAATTCTTCATTTACTCCCCCCGGTGGAAGCTGTTGGAAATAACACCAGTAAAATACTTATGTGAACCTGTTTCTGAACTTACCTGTGTGTATGCCAAATCTGGGTTCAACTTGTGACTGAACTTACCCGTGTTTATGCCACATCTGGGATCAACTTGTGAACTAGTTTCTAGACTTACCCGTGTTCATGCCACACCTGGGATCAACTTGTGGACTTGTTCTGGACTTCCCTGTGTTTAATTCATACCTGAATTTGACTCTTTCTGCACCGACAGTGTTTGGATCTGCACTACTTCACCTGTCACACTCACCTTTTGAGCACCTTGCTGAGGACTCTGCCTTAAGAACTCTGCCGATTTGCTGTATATGTTTCAAGGACTTGTTTCATTCCAGGACACTGTGGGTTATCAGTATATTGTTTTGGGTGTTATTGCTGTTGTACAAATACACTATTTGCACTAAAGAAACCCGTCTCTGTTCATTGCCCCACGCTATCAGAATCCTTGAGTTCCTACAATAGTATTACACCACCTCCGGGCACAGGACTGTCCACATCCGAGACCAGTACCATGGACGACTTGCATTGCTGTATATGCTGCGGGTGCCAGGCTATTCAGCTACCCTGGGTGCTGGCTCCGCTGGCCTGTGCCTCCATGCACTCAGCCAGCGCCCTGCAGGCCTCTGCTCTGCACACCAGCACACATCAGACTGACACTCAGGTTGCACCACACACCTGACACACCCACACCCCTTACCGCAGGGCTATTAACACACACAAACCTGTGGCATTCAGCCATATGGAAAACCCGGACCGGAAATTTGTGACTCCCATGCACACCTATGGACTTCATCCGTGTGCATGCACAACCTGGGGAGCACACACAGCGACCCCTGTTGCGACCTGGTGGTTAAGAGGCCACACTGATATGACCTGGTGGCTAAAACGCAACATGGAACGAGCTCTGAGAAGGTGGTATCTCTACTGACCGCAGTCCCTAATCCTAACAACAACACTAGTAAAAGCCGTGGGATGTTCCTGACTCTCCCTAGACACCTCTTCACAGCCTAAGAACTAACTACCCCTAAAGAAGGAAATAGAAAGCTATCTTGCCTCAGAGAAAACCCCAAAAGGAAAGACAGCCCCCCACAAATATTGGCTGTGAGTGGAGAGGGAAATGACGTACACAGAAATGAAATCAGATTTCAGCAAAGGAGGCCAATACTAAACTTGATAGACAGAGAGAAAAGGATACTGTGCGGTCAGTATTAAAAACTACAAAATCCACGCAGAGTTTACAAAAATAAACTCCACACCGACTCACGGTGTGGAGGGGCAAATCTGCTTTCCCAGAGCTACTAGCTAGCCTGAAATTACATAATGACAAGCTGGACAAAAAGAGACATATTTGCAGAGCAATAGAGTCCAAGCAAATGGACAAACAAGAACTAGCAAAAACTTATCTTTTGCTGACAAGGACAGGCCATATGAGAAATCCAAGGAGAGAACCAAATCCAACCAAGAACATTGACAGCTGGCATGAACTAGAGCCCAGAGCAGGTTTAAATAACAAACCCAGGCAAGGCGATTAGTGAAGGCAGCTGCTACAGCTACCTAAAGGAGCAGCAGTTCCACTCGAAACCACCAGAGGGAGCCCAAGGGCAGAACTCACAAAAATACCATTAGCAACCACAGGAGGGAGCTCCAGAACGGAATTCACAACAGTACCCCCCCTTGAGGAGGGGTCACCGAACCCTCACCAGAGCTCCCAGGCCGATCAGGACGAGCCAAATGGAAAGCACGAACCAAATCGGCAGCATGAACATCGGAGGCAACAACCCAAGAATTATCCTCCTGGCCATAACCCTTCCACTTGACCAGATACTGAAGCTTCCGCCTCAAAAAACGAGAATCCAAAATCTTCTCCACCACATATTCTAATTCCCCCTCAACCAACACCGGAGCAGGAGGATCATCGGAGGGAACCATAGGTACCACATATCTCCGCAACAAGGATCTATGGAACACATTATGAATGGAAAAAGAAGCTGGAAGGGCCAAACGAAAAGACACCGGATTGATAATTTCAGAAATCTTATAAGGCCCAATAAAGCGAGGCTTGAACTTAGGGGACGAAACCTTCATAGGAACATGACGAGAAGACAACCAGACCAAATCCCCAACACGAAGCCGGGGACCAACACACCGACGACGGTTAGCAAAACGTTGAGCCTTTTCCTGAGACAACGTCAAATTGTCCACCACATGAGTCCAAATTTGCTGCAACCTGTCCACCACAGAATCCACACCAGGACAGTCAGAAGGCTCAAGCTGCCCCGAAGAAAAACGAGGATGAAAACCAAAGTTACAAAAGAAAGGCGAAACCAAGGTAGCCGAACTAGCCCGATTATTAAGGGCAAACTCGGCCAACGGCAAAAAGGTCACCCAATCATCCTGATCAGCAGACACAAAGCATCTCAAATAGGTTTCCAAGGTCTGATTGGTTCGCTCCGTTTGGCCATTTGTCTGAGGATGGAATGCTGAAGAAAAAGACAAATCAATGCCCATTCTAGCACAAAAGGACCGCCAAAACCTAGAAACGAACTGGGAACCTCTGTCAGACACAATATTCTCCGGAATACCATGCAAACGAACCACATGCTGAAAAAATAATGGAACCAAATCAGAGGAGGAAGGCAACTTAGGCAACGGTACCAAATGGACCATCTTAGAAAACCGGTCACAAACCACCCAGATGACAGACATCCTCTGAGAAACAGGAAGATCAGAAATAAAATCCTTGGAAATATGCGTCCAGGGCCTCTCAGGAATAGGCAAAGGCAAAAGCAACCCACTGGCACGGGAACAGCAAGGCTTAGCCCGAGCACAGGTCCCACAGGACTGCACAAACAAACACACATCCCGCGACAAGGAAGGCCACCAAAAGGACCTAGCCACCAAATCTCTGGTACCGAAAATCCCAGGGTGACCAGCCAACACCGAACAATGAACCTCAGAAATTACCCTGCTAGTCCATCTATCAGGAACAAACAGTTTCCCCACTGGACAGCGGTCAGGTTTATCAGCCTGAAACTCCTGAAGTACCCGCCGCAAATCAGGGGAGATGGCAGAAAGAATCACCCCCTCCTTAAGAATCCCAGCCGGCTCAAGAACTCCCAGAGGATCAGGCAAAAAACTCCTAGAAAGGGCATCAGCCTTCACATTCTTAGATCCCGGAATATACGAGACCACAAAATCAAAATGTGAGAAAAACAGAGACCACCGAGCTTGTCTAGGATTCAACCGCTTAGCAGACTCGAGGTAAATCAGATTCTTATGATCAGTCAAGACCACCACGCGATGCTTGGCTCCCTCAAGCCAATGTCGCCACTCCTCAAATGCCCACTTCATAGCCAACGACTTCCGATTGCAGACATCATAATTACGCTCAGCAGGCGAAAACTTTCTAGAGAAGAAAGCACATGGTTTCATCAACGAGCCATCAGAATTTCTCTGAGACAAAACGGCCCCTGCCCCAATCTCAGAAGCATCAACCTCAACCTGAAAAGGGAGAGAAACATCTGGCTGACGCAACACAGGGGCAGAAGTAAAATGACGTTTAAGCTCCTGAAAGGCCTCAACAGCCGCAGAGGACCAATTCATCACATCAGCGCCCTTCCTCGTCAAATCGGTCAGAGGCTTCACCACACTAGAAAAATTAGCAATAAAGCGGCGATAAAAATTGGCAAAGCCCAAAAATTTCTGAAGGCTCTTTACAGATGTAGGTTGAGTCCAATCATGAATGGCCTGGACTTTAACAGGGTCCATTTCAATAGCCGAGGGAGAAAAAATGAAACCCAATAAAGAAACCTTCTGAACTCCAAAGAGGCACTTAGACCCCTTCACAAACAATGAATTAGCACGAAGGACCTGAAATACCATCCTAACCTGCTTCACATGAGACTCCCAATCATCGGAGAAAACCAAAATATCATCCAAATACACAATCATGAATTTATCCAGATAATTCCGGAAAATATCATGCATAAAGGACTGAAATACCGATGGAGCATTAGAGAGCCCGAATGGCATCACAAGATATTCAAAATGGCTTTCGGGCGTATTAAATGCTGTTTTCCATTCATCACCTTGTTTAATACGCACGAGATTATACGCCCCTCGAAGGTCGATTTTAGTAAACCAACTGGCACCCTTAATCCGAGCAAACAAATCAGAAAGTAAAGGTAAAGGATACTGGAATTTGACAGTGATCTTATTGAGAAGGCGATAATCTATACAGGGTCTCAAGGAGCCATCCTTCTTGGCAACAAAAAAAAATCCCGCTCCCAACGGTGATGAAGACGGGCGAATATGCCCCTTCTCCAAGGACTCCTTTACATAACTCCGCATAGCGGCATGCTCTGGCACAGACAGATTGAAAAGTCGGCCCTTAGGGAACTTACAGCCAGGAATCAAATTAATGGCACAATCGCAGTCCCTATGAGGAGGCAGGGAACTGGACTTGGGCTCATCAAATACATCCTGGAAATCCGACAAAAACTCAGGAACTTCAGAAGAAGGGGACGAGGAAATGGACATCAAAGGAATATCACTATGTATCCCCTGACAACCCCAACCAGTTACAGATATAGATCTCCAATCCAGCACTGGATTATGTACCTGTAACCATGGAAAACCCAGCACAACAACATCATGCAAATTATGCAACACCAAAAAGCGAATATTTTCCTGATGTGCTGGAGCCATGTACATGGTTAACTGTGTCCAGTACTGAGGTTTATTCTTGGCCAATGGCGTAGCATCAATCCCCCTTAAGGGAATAGGGCTCTGCAAAGGCTCCAAGGAAAAACCACAGCGCTTGGCAAATTCAAAGTCCATTAACCCCTTCATGACCCAGCCTATTTTGGCCTTAATGACCTTGCCGTTTTTTGCAATTCTGACCAGTGTCCCTTTATGAGGTAATAACTCAGGAACGCTTCAACGGATCCTAGCGATTCTGAGATTGTTTTTTCGTGACATATTGGGCTTCATGTTAGTGGTAAATTTAGGTCAATAATTTCTGAGTTTATTTGTGAAAAAAACGGAAATTTGGCGAAAATTTTGAAAATTTCGCAATTTTCACATTTTGAATTTTTATTCTGTTAAACCAGAGAGTTATGTGACACAAAATAGTTAATAAATAACGTTTCCCACATGTCTACTTTACATCAGCACAATTTTGGAAACAATTTTTTTTTTTGCTAGGAAGTTATAAGGGTTAAAATTTGACCAGTGATTTCTCATTTTTACAACAAAATTTACAAAACCACTTTTTTTAGGGACCACCTCACATTTGAAGTCATTTTGAGGGTTCTATATGGCTGAAAATACCCAAAAGTGACACCATTCTAAAAACTGCACCCCTCAAGGTGCTCAAAACCACATTCAAGAAGTTTATTAACCCTTCAGGTGTTTCACAGCAGCAGAAGCAACATGGAAGTAAAAAATGAACATTTAACTTTTTAGTCACAAAAATGATCTTTTAGCAACAATTTTTTTATTTTCCCAAGGGTAAAAGGAGAAACTGGACCACGGACGTTGTTGTCCAATTTGTCCTGAGTACGCTGATACCTCATATGTGGGGGTAAACCACTGTTTGGGCGCACGGCAGGGCTCGGAAGGGAAGGAGCGCCATTTGACTTTTTGAATGAAAAATTGGCTCCAATCTTTAGCGGACACCATGTCGCGTTTGGAGAGCCCCCGTGTGCCTAAACATTAGAGCTCCCCCACAAGTTACCCCATTTTGGAAACTAGACCCCCCAAGGAACTTATCTAGAAGCATAGTGAGCACTTTAAACCCCCAGGTGCTTCACAAATTGATCCGTAAAAATGAAAAAGTACTTTTTTTTCACAAAAAAATTATTTTAGCCTCAATTTTTTCATTTTCACATGGGCAACAGGATAAAATGGATCCTAAATTTTGTTGGGCAATTTCTCCTGAGTACAACAATACCTCATATGTGGGGGTAAACCACTGTTTGGGTGCACGGCAAGGCTCGGAAGGGGAGGCGTGCCATTTGAGTTTTTGAATGGAAAATTAGCTCCAATCGTTAGCGGACACCATGTCGCGTTTGGAGAGCCCCTGTGTGCCTAAACATTGGAGCTCCCCTACAAGTGACCCCATTTTGGAAACTAGACCCCCCAAGGAACTTATCTAGATGCATAGTGAGCACTTATAACCCCCAGGTGCTTCACAGAAGTTTATAACGCAGAGCCGTGAAAATAAAAAATAATTTTTCTTTCCTCAAAAATGATTTTTAGCCCAGAATTTTTTTTTCCCAAGGGTAATAGGAGAAATTGGACCCCAAATGTTGTTGTCCAGTTTGTCCTGAGTACGATTATACCCCATATGTGGGGGTAAACCACTGTTTGGGCGCATGGCAGGGCTCGGAAGGGAAGGCACGCCATTTGGCTTTTTGAATGGAAAATTAGCTCCAATCATTAGCGGACACCATGTCGCGTTTGGAGAGCCCCTGTGTGCCTAAACATTGGAGCTCCCGCACAAGTGACCCCATTTTGGAAACTAGACCTCCCAAGGAACTAATCTAGATGTGTGGTGAGCACTTTGAACCCCCAAGTGCTTCACAGAAGTTTATAACGCAGAGCCATGAAAATAAAAAATAATTTTTCTTTTCTCAAAAATGATTTTTTTAGCCCACAATTTTTTATTTTCCCAAGGGTAACAGGAGAAATTGGACCCCAAAAGTTGTTGTCCAGTTTCTCCTGAGTACGCTGATACCCCATATGTGGGGGTAAACCACTGTTTTGGCACACGTCGGGGTTCGGAAGGGAAGTAGTGACGTTTTGAAATGCAGACTTTGATGGAATGCTCTGCGGGCGTCAGGTTGCGTTTGCAGAGCCCCTGATGTGCCTAAACAGTAGGAACTCCCCACAAGTGACTCCATTTTGGAAACTAGACCCCCAAGGGAACTTATCTAGATGTGTGGTGAGCACTTTGAACCCCCAAGTGCTTCACAGAAGTTTATAACGCAGAGCCGTGAAAATAATAAATGTGTTTCCTTTCCTCAAAAATATTTTTTTTAGCCCAGAATTTTTTATTTTTGCAAGAGTAACAGGAGAAATTGGACCCCAAAAGTTGTTGTCCAGTTTCTCCTGAGTACGCTGATACCCCATATGTGGGGGTAAACCACTGTTTGGGCACATGCCGGGGCTCGGAAGGGAAGTAGTGACGTTTTGGAATGCAGACTTTGATGGAATGGTCTGCGGGCATCATGTTACGTTTGCAGAGCCCCTGATATGCCTAAACAGTAGAAACCCCCCACAAGTGACCCCATTTTGGAAACTAGACCCCCCAAGTAACTTATCTAGATGTGTGGTGAGCACGTTCAACCCCCAAGTGCTTCACAGAAGTTTACAACGCAGAGCCGTGAAAATAAAAAATCATTTTTCTTTCCTCAAAAAAGATGTTTTAGCAAGCAATTTTTTATTTTCACAAGGGTAACAGGAGAAATTGGACCCCAATATTTGTTGCCCAGTTTGTTGTGAGTACGCTGATACCCCATATGTGGGGGTAAACCACTGTTTGGGCACACGTCAGGGCTCGGAAGGGAAGTAGTGACATTTGAAATGCAGACTTTGATGGAATGGTCTGTGGGCGTCACATTGCATTTGCAGAGCCCCTGATGTGCCTAAACAGTAGAAACACCCCACAAGTGACCCCATTTTGGAAACTAGACCCCCGAAGGAACTTATCTAGATGTGTGGTGAGCACTTTCAACCCCCAAGTGCTTCACAGAAGTTTATAACGCAGAGCCGTGAAAATAAAAAATAATTGTTCTTTCCTCAAAAATTATGTTTTAGCAAGTAATTTTTTATTTTTGCAAGGGTAACAGGAGAAATTGGACCCCAACAGTTGTTGCCCAGTTTGTCCTGAGTACGCTGGTACCCCAAATGTGGGGGTAAACCACTGTTTGGGCGCACGTCGGGGCTTGGAAGGTAGGGAGCATCATTTGACTTTTTGAACGCAAGATTGGCTGGAATCAATGGTGGCGCCATGTTGCGTTCGGAGACCCCTGATGTGACTAAACAGTGGAAACCCCTCAATTCTAACTTCAACACTAACCCCAACACACCCCTAATCCTAATCCCAACTGTAGCTATAACCCTAATCACAACCCTAACCCCAACACACCCCTAACCACAACCCTAACCGCAACACACCCGTAACCCTAATTCCAACCCTAACCCTAATCCTAACCCTAATCCCAACCGTAACCCTAATCCCAACCCTAACCACAACTGTAACCCCAACACACCCCTAACCCTATCCGTAACCCTAACCACAAGCCTAATCTTAACCCTATTTCAAACCCTAGCCCTAATTCCAACCCTAACCCTAAGGCTATGTGTGTTATGACCCCAATGGCGAGGGTCTCAGAGATATCAGCAAGTCTGCAAAGTACAAAAATCCAGCTCATAGGGCAGTGGTAACTGGGTTGACCATATATCTACTCCTAACGCCAACCCTAGAAGTAGCCGGGGAACATGCCTACGTTGGTCGCTAGATGTCTCGCGCCAGCCGGAGAGCTAACTACCCCTAGAAGAGGAAAACAAAGACCTCTCTTGCCTCCAGAGAAAAGACCCCAAAAGTAGGATACAAGCCCCCCACAAATAATAACGGTGAGGTAAGAGGAAATGACAAACACAGAAATGAACTAGGTTTAGCAAAGAGAGGCCCACTTACTAATAGCAGAATATAGTAAGATAACTTATATGGTCAACAAAAACCCTATCAAAAATCCACGCTGGAGATTCAAGAACCCCCAAACCGTCTAACGGCCCGGGGGGAGAACACCAGCCGCCCTAGAACTTCCAGCAAGGTCAGGATACAGATTATATACAAGCTGGACAAAAAATGCAAACAAAAACAAATTGCAAAAAGCACAAAAGCAGACTTAGCTTAATCAAGCAGGAACCAGGATCAGTAGACAAGAGCACTACAGATTAGCTCTGATATCAACGTTGCCAGGCATTGAACTGAAGGTCCAGGGAGCTTATATAGCAACACCCCTGACCTAACGACCCAGGTGAGCATAAAAGGAATGACAGACATACCCAGAGTCAAATCACTAGTAGCCACTAGAGGGAGCCAAAAAGTAAATTCACAACAGTACCCCCCCCCTTAGTGAGGGGTCACCGAACCCTCACCAAGACCACCAGGGCGATCAGGATGAGCGGCGTGAAAGGCACGAACTAAATCGGCCGCATGCACATCAGAGGCGACCACCCAGGAATTATCCTCCTGACCATAGCCCTTCCACTTGACCAGGTACTGAAGCCTCCGCCTGGAGAGACGAGAATCCAAGATCTTCTCCACCACGTACTCCAACTCGCCCTCAACCAACACCGGAGCAGGAGGCTCAGCAGAAGGAACCACAGGCACCACGTACCGCCGCAACAAGGACCTATGAAATACGTTGTGAATGGCAAACGACACCGGAAGATCCAGGCGAAAGGATACAGGATTAAGGATCTCCAATATCTTGTAAGGACCAATGAATCGAGGCTTAAATTTGGGAGAGGAGACCTTCATAGGAACAAATCGAGAAGACAGCCATACCAAATCCCCAACGCGAAGTCGGGGACCCACACCGCGGCGGCGGTTGGCACAACGCTGAGCCTTCTCCTGTGACAACTTCAAGTTGTCCACCACATGATTCCAGATCCGCTGCAACCTATCCACCACAGAATCCACCCCAGGACAGTCAGAAGGCTCCACATGTCCCGAGGAAAAACGAGGGTGGAAACCAGAGTTGCAGAAAAATGGCGAAACCAAGGTGGCAGAACTAGCCCGATTATTAAGGGCAAATTCAGCCAACGGCAAGAAGGTCACCCAATCATCCTGATCAGAAGAGACAAAACACCTCAAATACGCCTCAAGAGTCTGATTAGTTCGTTCCGTTTGTCCGTTAGTCTGTGGATGAAAAGCGGACGAAAACGACAAATCTATGCCCATCCTAGCACAAAAGGATCGCCAGAACCTGGAAACAAACTGGGATCCTCTGTCCGACACAATATTCTCAGGAATGCCGTGCAAGCGAACCACGTTCTGGAAGAACACAGGAACCAGATCAGAAGAGGAAGGCAATTTGGGTAAAGGAACCAGATGGACCATCTTGGAGAAACGATCACATATCACCCAGATGACAGACATGCCCTGAGACACCGGAAGATCCGAAATGAAATCCATAGAGATGTGTGTCCAAGGTCTCTTCGGGACAGGCAAGGGCAAGAGCAACCCGCTGGCACGAGAACAGCAAGGCTTAGCTCGAGCACAAGTACCACAGGACTGCACAAATGACCGCACATCTCTTGACAAGGAAGGCCACCAAAAGGACCTGGCCACCAGATCTCTGGTGCCAAAAATTCCCGGGTGCCCTGCCAACACTGAGGAATGAACCTCGGAAATGACTCTGCTGGTCCATTTAGCAGGCACAAACAATCTGTCAGGTGGACAAGAGTCAGGCCTACCAGCCTGAAATCTCTGCAACACACGTCGCAGATCTGGAGAAATAGCTGACAGGATAACTCCTTCCTTAAGAATACCCACAGGTTCAGCGACTCCAGGAGCATCAGGCACAAAGCTCCTAGACAGAGCATCGGCCTTCACATTCTTAGAACCTGGTAAATACGAAACCACAAAGTCAAAACGGGAGAAAAACAATGACCAGCGGGCCTGTCTAGGATTCAGGCGTTTAGCAGACTCGAGGTACATCAGATTTTTGTGATCAGTCAAGACCACCACACGATGCTTAGCACCCTCGAGCCAATGACGCCACTCCTCAAATGCCCACTTCATGGCCAACAACTCCCGATTGCCCACATCATAATTTCGCTCTGCCGGCGAAAACTTCCTAGAGAAAAAGGCACAAGGTCTCATAGTAGAGCAACCAGGGCCTCTCTGCGACAAAACGGCCCCTGCCCCAATCTCCGAAGCATCCACTTCAACCTGAAAGGGAAGTGAGACATCAGGCTGGCACAAAACAGGCGCTGAAGTAAACCGGCGCTTCAACTCCTGGAAAGCCTCCACGGCAGCAGGAGCCCAGTTAGCCACATCAGAGCCTTTCTTGGTCATATCCGTCAACGGTTTAACAACGCTAGAAAAATTAGCGATAAAACGACGGTAGAAGTTAGCAAAACCCAAGAACTTCTGAAGACTCTTAACTTAACTGACGAGGGCTGAGTCCAATCATGAATAGCTCGAACCTTGACTGGGTCCATCTCCACAGCAGAAGGGGAAAAAATGAACCCCAAAAAGGGAACCTTCTGTACACCAAAGAGACACTTTGAGCCTTTAACAAACAAAGAATTTTCACGCAAAATCTTGAAAACCATCCTGACCTGCTCCACATGCGAGTCCCAATCATCAGAAAAAACTAGAATATCATCCAGATAAACGATCAAAAATTTATCCAGATACTTCCGGAAAATGTCATGCATAAAGGACTGAAAAACTGAAGGTGCATTAGAGAGTCCAAATGGCATCACCAAGTACTCAAAATGACCTTCGGGCGTATTGAATGCGGTTTTCCATTCATCTCCTTGCTTAATGCGCACAAGGTTGTACGCACCGCGAAGGTCTATCTTGGTGAACCACTTGGCACCTTTAATCCGGGCAAACAAGTCTGACAACAACGGCAAAGGATACTGAAATTTGACAGTGATCTTATTTAAAAGCCGATAGTCAATACAAGGCCTCAAAGATCCGTCCTTTTTAGCCACAAAAAAGAATCCCGCACCAAGAGGGGAAGAAGAAGGACGGATATGCCCCTTCTCCAGAGACTCCTTGATATATGAACGCATCGCGGTATGTTCAGGTACCGACAGATTAAACAGTCTTCCCTTAGGAAACTTACTGCCTGGAATCAAATCTATTGCACAGTCACATTCCCTATGAGGAGGCAATGCACTTGACCTAGACTCGCTGAAGACATCCTGATAATCAGACAAATACGCCGGAACTTCCGAAGGCGTAGAAGTAGCAATAGACACGGGCAGGGAATCTCCATGAATTCCATGACAGCCCCAGCTTGACACTGACATTGCCTTCCAGTCCAAGACTGGATTATGGGTCTGCAACCATGGCAAACCCAAAACAACCAAATCATGCATCTTATGCAGAACAAGAAAACGTATCACCTCCCGATGTTCAGGAGTCATGCACATGGTAACCTGTGTCCAAAACTGCGGTTTATTTTCTGCCAATGGCGTAGCGTCAATACCCCTAAGAGGGATAGGATTTTCTAATGGCTCAAGAACAAAACCGCAGCGCTTGGCGAATGACAGATCCATAAGACTCAGGGCAGCACCTGAATCCACAAACGCCATGACAGGATACGATGACAGTGAGCAAATCAAAGTTACAGATAGAATGAACTTAGGATGCAAATTACCAATGGCGACAGGACTAACAACCTTAGTAAGACGCTTAGAGCATGCTGAGATAACATGTGCAGAATCACCACAGTAGTAACACAAGCCATTCTGGCGTCTATGAATTTTCCGCTCATTTCTAGTCAGGATTCTATCACATTGCATTAAATCAGGTGCCTGTTCAGATAACACCATGAGGGAATTTGCGATTTTGCGCTCCCGCAACCGCCGGTCAATTTGAATTGCCAGGGCCATGGAATCATTCAGACCTGTGGGAATGGGAAAACCCACCATCACATTCTTAATGGCTTCAGAAAGGCCATTTCTAAAATTTGCAGCCAATGCACACTCGTTCCACTGGGTCAGCACGGACCATTTCCGAAATTTTTGGCAATACACCTCAGCCTCGTCCTGGCCCTGAGACATAGCCAGCAAGGCTTTTTCTGCCTGAATCTCAAGATTGGGTTCCTCATAAAGCAAACCGAGCGCCAGAAAAAACGCATCAATATCAGCCAATGCCGGATCTCCTGGCGCCAGCGAGAAAGCCCAATCCTGAGGGTCGCCCCGTAAAAAAGAAATAACAATTTTCACTTGCTGAGCGGAGTCTCCAGAGGAACAAGGTCTCAGGGACAAAAACAATTTACAATTATTCCTGAAATTTCTAAATTTAAATCGGTCTCCGGAAAACAGTTCAGGAATCGGTATCTTAGGTTCTGACCTAGGATTTCTGGTAACATAATCTTGTATGCCCTGCACACGAGCAGCAAGCTGGTCCACACTTGTAATCAAGGTCTGGACATTCATGTCTGCAGCAATCACAAGCCACTCAGAGGTAAAGGGGAAAAGAAAAAAAAATGAGAGAGAAAAAAAAAAAAAAAAACCTCAGAACTTTCTTTCTTATAATCCCACTTCTGCAATGCATTTAACATTTAATACTGGCCTGGCAAACTGTTATGACCCCAATGGCGAGGGTCTCAGAGATATCAGCAAGTCTGCAAAGTACAAAAATCCAGCTCATAGGGCAGTGGTAACTGGGTTGACCATATATCTACTCCTAACGCCAACCCTAGAAGTAGCCGGGGAACATGCCTACGTTGGTCGCTAGATGTCTCGCGCCAGCCGGAGAGCTAACTACCCCTAGAAGAGGAAAACAAAGACCTCTCTTGCCTCCAGAGAAAAGACCCCAAAAGTAGGATACAAGCCCCCCACAAATAATAACGGTGAGGTAAGAGGAAATGACAAACACAGAAATGAACTAGGTTTAGCAAAGAGAGGCCCACTTACTAATAGCAGAATATAGTAAGATAACTTATATGGTCAACAAAAACCCTATCAAAAATCCACGCTGGAGATTCAAGAACCCCCAAACCGTCTAACGGCCCGGGGGGAGAACACCAGCCGCCCTAGAACTTCCAGCAAGGTCAGGATACAGATTATATACAAGCTGGACAAAAAATGCAAACAAAAACAAATTGCAAAAAGCACAAAAGCAGACTTAGCTTAATCAAGCAGGAACCAGGATCAGTAGACAAGAGCACTACAGATTAGCTCTGATATCAACGTTGCCAGGCATTGAACTGAAGGTCCAGGGAGCTTATATAGCAACACCCCTGACCTAACGACCCAGGTGAGCATAAAAGGAATGACAGACATACCCAGAGTCAAATCACTAGTAGCCACTAGAGGGAGCCAAAAAGTAAATTCACAACATATGTGCCCACGTTGCGGATTCGTGTGAGATTTTTCCGCACGATTTTTGAAAAATCTGCAGGTAAAAGGCACTGCGTTTTACCTGCGGATTTACAGCAGATTTCCAGTGTTTTTTTGTGCGGATTTCACCTGCGGATTCCTATTGAGGAACAGGTGTAAAACGCTGCGGAATCCGCACAAAGAATTGACATGCTGCGGAAAATACAACGCAGCGTTTCTGCACGGAATTTTCTGCACCATGGGCACAGCGGATTTGGTTTTCCATAGGTGTACATGGTACTGTAAACCTGATGGAAAACTGCTTCGAATTCGCAGCGGCCAATCCGCTGCGGATCCGCGGCCGATCCGCTGCGGATCCGCGGCCGATCCGCTGCGGATCCGCGGCCGATCCGCTGCGGATCCGCGGCCGATCCGCGGCCGATCCGCTGCGGATCCGCGGCCGATCCGCTGCGGATCCGCGGCCGATCCGCTGCGGATCCACTGCCAATCCGCTGCGGATCCGCAGCCAAATCCGCACTGTGTGCACATGCCATAACCCTACCCCTACTCGTAACCCTAACCCTACCCCTAACCCTACCCCTAGTTCTAACCCTAGTTCTAACCCTAACCATAGTGGAAAAAGAAAAAAAAATATTTTCTTTATTTTATTATTGTCCCTACCTATGGGGGTGATAAAGGGGGGGGGGTTATTTATTATTTTTTTATTTTGATCGCTGCGATAGAACCTACCACAGCGATCAAAATGTACTTGTAATGAATCTGCCGGCTGGCAGATTCGGCGGGCGCACTGCGCATGCACCCGCCATTTTCCAAGATGGCGGCGCCCATGGAGAAGACGGCCGGACACCGGGAGGGACATCGAAGCTAGGTAAGTATGGGGGGGTGGGATCGGAACACGGGGGGGGGGATCGGAGGACCGGGGGAGCGGACAAGAGGACCGGGGGAGCGGACAGGAGGGAGGAGGGGACCGGACAGGAGATCGGGGCAGAAAGGACGACTGGGGGGGCGATCGGTGGCGGTGGGGGCAGATCGGGGTCTCCAGCCATGGCAGATGCTATTGCAGCATCGGCCATGGCTGGATTGTAATATTTCACCATTTTCATAGGTGAAATATTACAAATCGCTCTGATTGGCTGTTTCACTTTCAACAGCCAATCAGAGCGATCGTAGCCACGGGGGGGTGAAGCCACCCCCCCTGGGCTGAAGTACCACTCCCCCTGTCTCTGCAGATCGGGTGAAAATGGAGTTAACCCTTTCACCCGATCTGCAGGGACGCGATCTTTCCATGACGCCACATAGGCGTCACAGGTCGGATTGGCACCGACTTTCATGACGCCTACGTGGCGTCAAAGGTCGGGAAGGGGTTAAGTTCAGGGCAGCGCCAGAATCCACAAATGCCATAACAGAAAAGGATGACAATGAGCAAATCAGGGTAACAGACAAGAGAAATTTAGGCTGTACAGTACTAATGGTAACAGACCCAGGGACCCTCTTAGTACGCTTAGGGCAATCAGAAATAGCATGAGCAGAATCACCACAGTAAAAACACAGGCCATTCTGACGTCTGAATTTCTGCCTTTTTGCTCTAGTCAAAATCCTATCACATTGCATAGGCTCAGGACTCTGCTCAGAGGACACTGCCATATGGTGCACCACCTTGCGCTCGCGCAAGAGCCGATCAATCTGAATGGCCAAAGACATTGACTCATTCAGACCAGCAGGCGTGGGAAACCCCACCATAACATCTTTAAGGGCTTCAGAAAGACCCTTTCTGAAAATCGCTGCCAGGGCATACTCATTCCATTTTGTGAGCACAGACCACTTTCTAAATTTTTGGCAGTATACTTCTGCTGCTTCCTGACCCTGACACAGAGCCAGCAAAGTTTTTTCTGCCTGATCCACAGAATTAGGCTCGTCATACAGCAATCCGAGCGCTTGAAAAAATGCGTCAATATTGAGCAATGCAGGATTTCCTGGCTCAAGGGAGAATGCCCAGTCCTGCGGGTCGCCACGCAGCAAAGAAATAACAATCTTCACCTGCTGAATGGGGTCACCAGAGGAACGGGGTCTCAGAGCAAAAAACAATTTGCAATTATTTTTAAAGTTCGAAAATTTAGATCTATCCCCAGAAAATAAATCAGGAATAGGAATTCTAGGCTCTAATACCGGAGTCTGGACAACATAATCTTGGATACTCTGTACCCTTGCAGCGAGTTGATCCACGCGCAAAGACAGACCCTGAACCTCCATATCAGCACCAAAATCCTGAACCACCCAGAGATTAAGGGGAAAAAAAAGACAAAACAAGCTACAAAGGAAAAAAAAATGACTCAGAACTTTCTTTTCCCTCTTTTGAGATGCATTTAACACATTGTGGGCCAGCTGTACTGTTGCGACCTGGTGGTTAAGAGGCCACACTGATATGACCTGGTGGCTAAAACGCAACATGGAACGAGCTCTGAGAAGGTGGTATCTCTACTGACCGCAGTCCCTAATCCTAACAACAACACTAGTAATAGCCGTGGGATGTTCCTGACTCTCCCTAGACACCTCTTCACAGCCTAAGAACTAACTACCCCTAAAGAAGGAAATAGAAAGCTATCTTGCCTCAGAGAAAACCCCAAAAGGAAAGACAGCCCCCCACAAATATTGGCTGTGAGTGGAGAGGGAAATGACGTACACAGAAATGAAATCAGATTTCAGCAAAGGAGGCCAATACTAAACTTGATAGACAGAGAGAAAAGGATACTGTGCGGTCAGTATTAAAAACTACAAAATCCACGCAGAGTTTACAAAAATGAACTCCACACCGACTCACGGTGTGGAGGGGCAAATCTGCTTTCCCAGAGCTACCGGCTAGCCTGAAATTACATAATGACAAGCTGGACAAAAAGAGTCCAAGCAAATGGACAAACAAGAACTAGCAAAAACTTATCTTTTGCTGACAAGGACAGGCCTTATGAGAAATCCAAGGAGAGAACCAAATCCAACCAAGAACATTGACAGCTGGCATGAACTAAAGCCCAGAGCAGGTTTAAATAACAAACCCAGGCAAGGCGATTAGTGAAGGCAGCTGCTACAGCTACCTAAAGGAGCAGCAGTTCCACTCGAAACCACCAGAGGGAGCCCAAGGGCAGAACTCACAAAAATACCATTAGCAACCACAGGAGGGAGCTCCAGAACGGAATTCACAACAGACCCCTACCTGTGACATGACTCAATGCCGCACATTGCAATCACAGCTACACCTGTGACTGCCATGCACACCTATGGCCTTAATACGCCCCCGTGAGCATTCTGGGGAGCACAAACAGCGCCCCCTAGCTGTAACAGGGGTCACAGCCTCACAATATATATATCTATATATAGATATATATATATAATTATCTAAGGGGTACTTCCATTTGTCTGTAACGGAAATCCCGCGTCGCTGATTGGTCTCGCCAGCTGCCTGTCCTGGCTGCCGCGACCAATCAGCGACTGGCACAGTCAGGCCGAGAATTAGTCCCTCCCAACTTCCGTCCAGTCAGTGCCTGGCGCCAGCTCCATACTCCCTTCCCCAGTCAGCGCTCACACAGGGTTAATGCCAGCGGTAACGGACCGCGTTATGCCGCCGGTAACGCACTCCGCTAACGCTGCTATTAGCCCTGTGTGTCCCCAACTTTTTACTATTGATGTTGCCTATGCAGCATCAATAGTAAAAAGATCTAATGTAAAAAATAATAAAAAAACAAAAAACCTGCTATTCTTACCTTCCGTCGTCCGACAATGCGCCTGCCGCCAGCTTCCGTTCCCAGACATGCATTGCGAAATTACCCAGAAGACTTAGCGGTCTCGCAAAACCGCTAAGTCATCTGGATAATTTTGCAATGCATCCTGGGAACGAAAGATGATGGCAGCCGCGCGCGCATCGGCACAGCTTCGCTGGACCCCGGAGGGTGAGTATATCGCTATTTTTTATTTTAATTACACGGTGAGTGGCCCGGCCCGGGCATAGTGATCTATGTGTACGGTGGCCCCAGCTGTGCGGAGTAGTCGTGTATCATATAAAGCTGTATGGGACTATTTACTTATATGGGCAGTGTTAGATACTATGTGGGCTGTGCTATATATTACATGGGCCGGTAGCAAGCCACCACTGACTAACCTTCTGGTAAAAATGAGATCCTGCAGAGCCGACGCCGCGTGTGTACTCAGCGGTGAGTGCGGGCGGTGCGCAGGACCTGTGTGACGTAGTAAGTCACGTGACCGTAATCCCCCGGGGAGTGAGTACGATGTGCAGCTAGGACATAAACAACCTGCCACCTGCTCACTATATCCTCTTCACCCGCAAGGATTTGGAAACTCTAGGAAAAACAGGAGCACCGCTGTGTCCCTCTGCCTCATGATCTGGAGGTAGGAATACACCTATTATATTTACCCTTTATTTATATGTGTGTAACAAATTGAGGAGGTACCGGCATCTATCCGGTCACTCTATTGGCACTAATTCAGACTGTTATCAATGGCCATTTTTTGAACTATATGTATAGCTTTTATTTCGTTTCGCTAATAGTCCAGCGCGTACCCCCATACACTTAGGTGTATACCAGTATTTATTTATTTTTTACAAGCCATTTGTGGAGGTTTGTTGGTACCGCCGCAGGAATCCATATTAGCAGTGACACTTTGCGCTACCACTTTTAATTATTCTACAATATGTATGTATATAGCAGCCACATAGTATGGAGCACAGGCCACTTAGTACTCCTATATACTACGTGGCCTGTGCTGTATACTATGTGGCTGCTATATACATACATACATATTCTAGAATACCCGATGCATTAGAATTGGGTCACCATCTAGTGTGTATATATATATATATATATATATATATATATATATATATATACACACACACACACACATACATAGGGATTTTAGGAAAAAATGTTATTCCTTTCGTGTCCCTACTAGGACCCTAATAATCTCGTAGCCTTCCCGACAGCGGAGGTTGGCACCCTAAAGTTCGATATGGCTATGGCACTGTTCAATGCTCTAGCTTGCCTAAGATGTCATTACAGCCCTATTTATATGGATCTCTGTTAGTTTTCTTATTCAGAGTCAATATATTAGACTTTAAGTAATGCAAATGGTATCTACATGTATTACCTCAATTTGGCAACAGACAAAAAGGAAATATCCATATCCACAATTGCTAAATGCCTGCCTAATAGGTCGCATATATCAGCTGACCTCAACAAACTTACAATGGAGGTATACTATATTCAGCAGGGTGCAGATGTTAGAGCTTATAGGTCTATTGTGGGTTCGTATGGTCAACAGCAATAGACCAATAGTTTAAACATGGCATCTAATTAGACAAAACAAAAATAGCCCCATTTTAAAGTAAGTCAATGAGATCATAGTGGATCACTTAGCTTTGCTTCAATGTAGTGATGGTCCCATGTCCCTACGCGTTTCGCCCCCTCCTCATATTGGGGCTCGTTAGGGTCCAAGGAAAGGAGTGCGCCCCAGTGGGGAGACAAAAGAATAATGGGGCTTTGATGTAGTAACTGATGCAAAAAGGAGCCCAGACCAAGTATTGAGTGCAGTTGGAGGTGGGAACATCATGGTGTGGGGCTGTTTTTCAGCATATGGTACTGGCAAACTTAATGTAATTGAAGGAAGGAAGAATGGACAAATGTACTGAGACATTCGTGATAAGAATCTGCTGCTATCTACCAGGATGATGAAGATGAAGCAAGGGTGTACATTTCAGCAAGACAATAATCCCAAACACACAGCCAAGGTAACTCTCAATTGGGTTCAGAGAAAATCACCTGATCAGCTAATCACCTGACCTGAATCCAATAGAAAATGAAAGGAACTAAAGCTCAGCGTTCATAGGAGCCCACGGAATCTTCAAGATTTGAAGAGTGTTTGTGTGGATGAATGGGCCAAAATCATACCTGAGCAATGCATGCGACTAGTTTCTCCATACAGGAGGCGTCTTGAAGCTGTCTTCACCAACAAAATGTCATGGGTGTGCTAGGTGCGACAGCCATTTTGGATGCAGCTGCAAAAAGTCTTTGTGCTTGGCTTTGCAAGCACCTTCTTGATTTTCATCTCTGTTATGGAGTGATATACTTCTCCCTTTAGGACCAGGCAGCGACCTCCACCTTCTGCTGCTTATTGACACACCTTTGTTGGATGCTTAACCCCTTCACCCCAAAGCCTGTTTTCACCTAAGTGACACGGCCAATTTTTACAATTCTGACCACTGTCACTTTATGAGGTCATAACTCTGAAACGCTTCAACGGATCCTGGTGATTCTGAGATTGTTTTCTCGTGACATATTGTACTTTATGATAGTGGTAAAACTTCTTCGATATGACTTGCATTTATTTGTGAAAAAAACAGAAATTTGTCGAAAATTATGAAAATTTAGCAATTTTCAAATTTTTCGTTTTTATGCCCTTAAATTAGAGAGTTATATCACATAATATAGTTAATAAACAACATTTCCCACATGTCTGCTTTACATCAGCACAATTTTGGAAACATAATTTTTTTTTGTTAGGGAGTTATAAGGGTTAAAAGTTGACCAGCGATTTCTCATTTTTGCAACAAAATTTGCAAAACCATTTTTTTTACGGACCACCTCACACTTGAAGTGACTTTGAGGGGTCTATATGACAGAAAATGTCCAAAAGTGACACCATTCTAAAAACTGCACCCCTCAAGGTACTCTAAACCACATTCAAAAAGTTTATTAACCCTTCAGGTGCTTCACAGGAATTTTTGGAATGTTTAAAAAAAATTGAACATTTAACTTTTTTTTCACAAAATTTTTACTTCAGATCCAATTTGTTTTATTTTACCAAGGGTAACAGGAGAAATTGGACCAAAAAAGTTGTTGTACAATTTGTCCTGAGTACGCCGATACCCCACATGTTGGGGTAAACCATTGATTGGGCACATGGCAGAGCTCGGAAGGGAAGGAGCGCCATTTGACTTTTCAATGCAAAATTGGCTGGAATTGAGATCGGAACCCATGTCGTGTTTGGAGAGCCCCTGACGTGCCTAAACAGTGGAAACCCCTACAAGTGACACCATTTTGGAAAGTAGACCCTCTAAGGAACTAATCTAGATGTGTGGTGAGCACTTTGAACCTCCAAGTGCTTCACAGAAGTTTATAATGTGGAGCCGTAAAAAAAATTAATATTAATTTTCACAAAAAATGATCTTTTTGCCCCAAATTTTTTATTTTCCCAAGGGTAGCAGGATAAATTGGACCCCAAAAGTTGTTGTGCAATTTGTCCTGAGTACGCTGATACTTCATATATGGGGATAAACCACTGTTTGGGCGCATGGCAGAGCTCGGAAGGGAAGGAGCGCCATTTGACTTTTCAATGCAAAATTGGCTGGAATTGAGATCGGAACCCATGTCGTGTTTGGAGAGCCCCTGACGTGCCTAAACAGTGGAAACCCCCAGAAGTGACACCATTTTGGAAAGTAGACCCTCTAAGGAACTAATCTAGATGTGTGGTGAGCACTTTGAACCTCCAAGTGCTTCACAGAAGTTTATAATGTAGAGCCGTAAAAAAAAATTAATATTAATTTTCACAAAAAATGATATTTTTGCCCCAAATTTTTTATTTTCCCAAGGGTAGCAGGATAAATTGGACCCCAAAAGTTGTTGTGCAATTTGTCCTGAGTACGCTGATACTTCATATATGGGGATAAACCACTGTTTGGGCGCATGGCAGAGCTCGGAAGGGAAGGAGCGCCATTTGACTTTTCAATGCAAAATTGGCTGGAATTGAGATCGGAACCCATGTCGTGTTTGGAGAGCCCCTGACGTGCCTAAACAGTGGAAACCCCCACAAGTGACACCATTTTGGAAAGTAGACCCTCTAAGGAACTAATCTAGATGTGTGGTGAGCACTTTGAACCTCCAAGTGCTTCACAGAAGTTTATAATGTAGAGCCGTAAAAAAAAATTAATATTAATTTTCACAAAAAATGATATTTTTGCCCCAATTTTTTTATTTTCCCAAGGGTAGCAGGATAAATTGGACCCCAAAAGTTGTTGTGCAATTTGTCCTGAGTACGCTGATACTTCATATATGGGGATAAACCACTGTTTGGGCGCATGGCAGAGCTCGGAAGGGAAGGAGCGCCATTTGACTTTTCAATGCAAAATTGGCTGGAATTGAGATCGGAACCCATGTCGTGTTTGGAGAGCCCCTGACGTGCCTAAACAGTGGAAACCCCCACAAGTGACACCATTTTGGAAAGAAGACCCCCTAAGGAACTTATTTAGATGTGTGGTGAGCACTTTTAACCCCCAGTTGTTTCACTAAAGTTTAGAATGTAGCGCTGTGAAAATCAAAAAATCATTTTTTCTTTCCACAAAATGATGTTTTAGCCCGCAATTTTTTTTCCCCCAAGGGTAACAGGAGAAATTGGACCACAAAAGTTATTGTCCAATTTGTCCTGAGTACGCTGATACCCCATACATTGGGGGGAACCACTGTTTGGGCGCACGGCAGAGCTCGGAAGGGAAGGAGCGCCGTTTGAAATGCAGACTTAGATGGATTGGTCTGCAGGTGTCATGTTGCATTTGCAGAGCCCCTGATGTACCTAAACAGTAGAAACCCCCCACAAGTGACCCCATATTGGAAACTAGACCCCCCACGGAACTTATCTAGATGTGTTGTGAGAACTTTGAACCAACAAGTGTTTCACTACAGTTTATCACGCAGAGCCATGAAAATAAAAAATTTTTTTTTTTCCACGAAAATTATATTTTAGCCCCCACATTTTTATTTTCCCAAGGGTAACAGGAGAAATTGGACAACAAAAGTTGTTGTCCAATTTGTCCTGAGTACGCTGATACTTCATATATGGGGATAAACCACTGTTTGGGCGCACGGCAGAGCTCGGAAGGGAAGGAGCGCCGTTTGAAATGCAGACTTAGATGGATTGGTCTGCAGGTGTCATGTTGCATTTGCAGAGCCCCTGATGTACCTAAACAGTAGAAACCCCCCACAAGTGACCCCATATTGGAAACTAGACCCCCCACGGAACTTATCTAGATGTGTTGTGAGAACTTTGAACCAACAAGTGTTTCACTACAGTTTATCACGCAGAGCCATGAAAATAAAAATTTTTTTTTTTCCACGAAAATTATATTTTAGCCCCCACATTTTTATTTTCCCAAGGGTAACAGGAGAAATTGGACAACAAAAGTTGTTGTCCAATTTGTCCTGAGTACGCTGATACTTCATATATGGGGATAAACCACTGTTTGGGCGCACGGCAGAGCTCGGAAGGGAAGGAGCGCCGTTTGAAATGCAGACTTAGATGGATTGGTCTGCAGGTGTCATGTTGCATTTGCAGAGCCCCTGATGTACCTAAACAGTAGAAACCCCCCACAAGTGACCCCATATTGGAAAGTAGACCCCCCACGGAACTTATCTAGATGTGTTGTGAGAACTTTGAACCCCCAAGTGCTTCACTACAGTTTATAACGCAGAGCCGCGAAAATAAAAAATATATTTTTTTCCACGAAAATTATATTTTAGCCCCCATGTTTTTATTTTCCCAAGGATAAGGCTGGTTTCACACTTGCGTTTTTTTTAAAAACGCATGTGTGAAAAAACGCATGTAATCGCGGTAAAACGCATGCGTTTTTTTAGACGCATGCGTTTTTATAGAAAAACACAAGAAAACAAGAAAAAACCAAAAAACCCTAACCCTACCCCTAACCCTACCCCTACCCCTAACCTGAAATACGTGGCACTGAAATACGTTTATATACGTATATACGTATATAAGTGCCACGATATTTCAGTGGCCACGTATATAAGTGCCACGTATATAAGTGCCACGTATATAAGTGCCACGTATATAAGTGCCACGTATTTCATGTACATGCCACGATATTTAAGTGCCACGTATTTAAGTGCCACGTATTTAAGTGCCACGTATTTAAGTGCCACGTATTTAAGTGCCACGTATTTAAGTGCCACGTATTTCACGTAAATGCCACGATATTTCAGTGCCACGTATTTCACTGAAATACCGTGGCACTTAAATACGTGGCACTGAAATATCGTGGCACTGAAATATCGTGGCACTGAAATACGTGGCACTGAAATACGTGGCACTGAAATACGTGGCACTGAAATACGTGGCACTGAAATACGTGGCACTGAAATACGTGGCACTGAAATACGTGGCACTATGACTGTCAGAAAATGTTCATTAAACGGTTAGGGATGAGTTTAGGGGTAGGGTTAGGGTTAGGGTTTGGATCCCTTTATCACCTTGATGGTGGTGGGTGACTTTTCAGTGTGTTCTGTTTTTTTTCTATAAAAACGCATGCGTTTTTAACGCAAACAAACGCGTTGAGATCGGACGCCATGTCGCGTTTGGAGAGCCCCTGATGTGCCTAAACAGTGAAAACTCCCCAATTCTAACTGAAACCCTAACCCCAACCCTAACCCTAGTCCTAACCCTAGCGCTACTTTCACACTAGCGTTTTTTTGCATACGTCGCAATGCGTCGTTTTGGCGAAAAAACGCATCCTGCAAAGTCATCTGCAGGATGCGTTTTTTCCCCATAGACTAACATTAGCGACGTATTGACACACGTCGCAAGCGTCGTGCGACGGTTGCGTCGTGTTGTGGCGGACAGCCGGCAGCAACAAACGTTACATGTAACTTTTTTTGTGCCGACGGTCCACCATTTCCGACCGCGCATGCGCGGCTGGAACTCCGCCCCACCTCCCCGCACCTCACAATGGGGCAGCGGATGCGTGGAAAAACAGCATCCGCTGCCCCCGTTGTGCGGCGCTTGCACAGTATGTGTCGGTATGTCGGGCCGACGCAGCGCGACGGCCCCGTACCGACGCTAGTGTGAAAGTAGCCTAACGGGAAAATGGAAATAAATATATTTTTTAAAATTTTATTATTTTTCCTAACTAAGGGGGTGATGAAGGGGGATTTGATTTACTTATATAGCGTTTTTTGGGCGGATTTTTATGGTTGGCAGCCGTCACACACTAAAAGACGCTTTTTATTGCAAACAATAGTTTTTGCATCACCACATTTTGAGAGCTATAATTTTTCCATATTTTGGTCCACAGAGTCATGTGAGATCTTGTTTTTTGCGGGACGAGTTGACGTTTTTGCTGGTACCATTTTCGGGTACATGACATTTTTTGATCGCTTTTTATTCCGATTTTTGGGAGGCGGAATGAACAAAAACCAGCAATTCCTGAAATTCTTTTAGGGGGTGCGTTTATACCGTTCCGCGTTTGGTAAAAAGGATAAAGCAGTTTTATTCTTCGGGTCAGTACGATTACAGCGATACCTCATTTATGTAATTTTTTTATGTTTTGGCGCTTTTACACAATAAAAACTATTTTATATAAAAAATAATTGTTTTTGCATCGCTTTATTCTGAGAGCTATAACTTTTTTATTTTTCTGCTGATGATGCTGTATGGCGGCTTTTTTTTTGCGGGACAAGATGACGTTTTCAGCGGTACCATGGTTATTTATATCCGTCTTTTTGATCGCGTGTTATTCCACTTTTTGTTTGGCGGTATGAGAATAAAGCGTTGTTTTTTGCCTCGTTTTTTTTTTTTTTTTTTTACGGTGTTCACTGAAGGGGTTAACTAGTGATATAGTTTTATAGGTGGGGTTGTTACGGACGCGGCGATACTAAATATGTGTACTTTTATTGTGTGGTGTTTTTTTTATTTAGATAAAGAAATGTATTTATGGGAATATATTTATTTTTTTTTTCTTTATTTAGGAATTTTTTTTTTTTTTTTTTTACACACTTGGAAAAATTTTTTTTTTACTTTTTTACTTTGTCCCAGGAGGGGACAGCACAGATCGGTGATCAGACCGTGTGCATAGCACTCGGTCTGATCACCGATGTGCCAGGCACATTGCAGGGGCTTGCCGGCGCCTGCTATGAGGATTCTCAGCAGACGCCGGCAAGCAGGGTCATCTTATGACCCGGAAGGAGTCCCGCGGCCATCTTGGATCCGGGGACTCCTTCCAGGTCACCGGAGCAGCGCGATCTCATCGCGCTGCTCCGGTGGGAGAGCGCAGGGAGCCCCCGTCCCTGCGCGATCCCCCTCTATGCCGCTGTCACTATTGACAGCGGCATCAGAGGGGTTAAATGCCCGCGATCGGCGACAGCGCCGATCGTGGGCATTGCTGCCGGGTGTCAGCTGTCATATACAGCTGACACCCGCACCCGATCACCGCGGCGCTCAGCGTGAGACCGCGGTGATCGATGCGCCGTACTAGTACTGCGGCTGGCACTAATGCAGTGCCGGCAGCGCCGTACTAGTACGGCGCATGTCACGAAGGGGTTAAATACCCTGAGTCCCTTCAGCAAGACGCTGGTGTTAGCTCTATTTATCACTGACTGTTACAAGTGCTAGGAGTTGACAAGTTTCTTCTTGTTGTCTCTTGGAGGATTGCTGGAGTGAGCTCTCTTGTGTCATCTCAAGCTAAGTGTATTCCAACATTTGTCTTCCTGCTTTGTCTTTTGTGGTGGTGGGGGCTGACTAGCGTCTCCCCTGTCCCCTCCCTATCCAGGGCCTATCGGTAGGGGCAGTCATGGTTTAGATTACTGCTCGGCGATCGGTGCGGAACTTAAATAGGGACGTTAGGGGAGACAGGGTGTTGTCATATCTGCCTAGGGGGTCTCCACTCCCCTCTTTCCTAGTGTTTGGGCTCACCCACCCTCTTCCCGTTGTTGTGCACCTAGCTTCTCCCTCACCCTGCGTGACGCAAAGGCTTTTATAAGTATATAAGTATTAAATAAATTTCAGTAAGTGTGTTCAATACTTTTTCTGTATCATTTCTCATTATTAGACATAACAAAATATTTAGAATTGAGAGTCATCAGTGGTTGATACCTTTTAATGGCTAACTGAAAAGATGGTAACAAATCGCAAGCTTTCGAGAATACACAGGTCTCTTCATCAGGCAAAGATTAAAAGAAATTCTGAAGAATCACATATTTATGCACAACATAGCACAGAAAAAAAAAACATGGATAAGACAGGTGACATGAAGCAGAATTACCATGAGTGATAAACAGTTATGTCCATAAATATTGGACCAGTTCTTAGATAAGGCATGTTTTATTGTCCTCTGATTGGGGTCTGGTTCTGTTGTGATGACCCCTCATAGTCTGAGGGGCAAGTTCCTTAGTTGATGTAAAAAGACATAAATCCATGCGACACATTCATTCCTGCACTAAGACAGTCAAAGGTCGTCATCAGTTTATATTCCCATACTCTTCTGTCTCTCTTAGATTTGAAGCTACCTTTTAACACAAGTAATTTCATGTCCATAATGTTATGATTTGGGAGACAAAAATGTATTGCCACAGGTAGATCCATTCTTTTTTCTCTTATTGTGTGGTGGTGAGAATTCATTCTTGTTCTAAGCTTTTGCCCTGTCTCCCCCACATACAGACCCCCAGTTGGACATTTAGTACAAATAATTAGGTACACCACATTAGAAGTGATGCAGCTGAATGTACCTGGTATCTTGCAGTCCTGATGTGAGTTGGGGATCTTTATCTTGTCTGTGGTCATTATAAATGGACAGGTTTTACATTTTTTCTGATTGCAGGGAAAGGTACCTGCAGCTGTTGGAGAGGACAGGGAGCTCTTGACAATGATGCTTCTTAGATTTGGGGGCTGCCTAAAACACAGTAGTGGGGGTCTGGAAAAATGGATTTTAATCGGGCATCTTTTTGTAGTAAAGGTTGTAATTTCCGGGCAGCTCCCCTTAGCACCTCCAGATTTGGATTGTAGGTAACTACTAGAGGCACCCGGTTATTTTCTTTTTTAGCTTTGTAATGTAGCAGGTGATTCCTTGATATTCTGGTGGCTCTTGTAATCTGGTTTTCAATTGTTCTTGGATGGTAGCCCTGATTCAAAAAGGTCTTTCTGAGGCGACCAAGGTTGGAACATATACGATTGTATCTGATGGCTTGGCTGTAGACAATGGAGTTTTTTATGTGTTTTGGATGGAAACTGTCCCATTTAAGGTATGTTGGACGGTCGATTGGCTTCTGATACAGGTCTCTATTTTATTGTTCTGCAGCTTTCCATCCAAAACACATAAAAAACTCCATTGTCTACAGCCAAGCCATCAGATACAATCGTATATGTTCCAACCCAATGGATAGGGCTGAACACCTTGGTCGCCTCAGAAAGGCTTATTATGCCTCAGAAAGCATTATTAGGAGCAGCCATGCCCCAAAAATCTCTTTGTGCACATAGCCAAAAAAGGCATGTCACACGTTCAATATTTGGTCAGTATTTTTCATCAGTATTTGTAAGCCAAAATTGGGATTGGAACAATCAAAGGAAAAGTATTAGGCCGGGGTCACGCTTGCGAGTGTAATGCGAGTCTCTTGCATCAATATCCGGCGCTGCCGCCGCTACTCGGGACCGAGTCAGGGGGGCCTGCCCGGTGATGCTAAAGAGAAATGAATAAATGAATATTCACGCTTCCCCACGCCCCCATGGGCGTGGAGAGGAGTGAATACTCATTTCACTTTAATAGCGGGCAGTGTTAGCCGCAGGCTTAGGCTAACACTGCCCGCATGTAAAGTCGGTGTGGCTGCATTGGGGCCACGGAGGTGGGCCCCTGCAGGGCGGCTCTCAGGGCAATCGGCGGGCAGGGAGCGATCCCTATAGCTTGGCAGTGGAGAAGAGCTGCAGGAATCCGATCCTGTCCTGCTTCCTGACAGCGCGGCAGGATGACGTCATCATTCAGAGCGCGGCTATTTCAGAGAGAAAGCTGCCGGCGACGAAGATGCTGCCCGAATGTGCTGCGGGTAACGTGCGGAGAGGTGAGTGGTGCTGTGTGCCTGTCTGCTTGCGTATGTGGTGCGGTGCTTTGTGTGTGTGAGTGAGTGAGAGAGTGGTATGGTGCCGTAAGTATTGGAGATGTGTGTATTGGAGATTGGCAATTATGTGGGTGATGGAGAGCAGTGAGGGGGTGGTGGGAGAGAAGGCAATGTTTTTGGTGGTGGAATGGATGATGGAGTGGCAGGGGTGGAGGCAATGATGCAGGTGGTGGAATGGGTAATGATGGGGTGGTGGGGCAGAAGACAATGATGGTTGTGGTGGAAAGTACAATGATGGTGGTGGCCGGGGGGAGGCAATGATGGAGGTGTTGGAATGGGCAATGATGGGGGTGGTGGGGGAGAAGGCCATGATGGTAGTGGTGGAAAGGACTATAGTGATGGTGGAAAGGACGATGGTGGTGGTGGGGGAGGAGTAAATGATGGAGGTGGTGGAATGGGCAATGATGGGGGTAGTGGGTGAGAAGGTAATGATGGAGGTGGTGATGAGGACAATGATGGTTTGGAAGGGCAGAACAATGATGTAGGTGGAAGAGAGCTGCATTATACTTTGAGGGGGCTTCATTATATTCTGTGGGGGACTGCATTATTCTCTCAGGGGGCTACATTATATTCTGGGGGGCTACATCATACTATATGAGGGGGGCTGCATTATGCCCTATGAGGGGGCTACAGTATATTCTATGAGGGCTGCATTATACCTTATGAGGGGGTTGCATTATACTCTGAGGGGGCTACATTATATTCTGTGGAGGGGCTGCATTATATGAGAGGGGCTGCATTATACCCTATGAGGGTGCTACATTATATTCTATGGGGAAGCTGCATTATACCTTAAGAGGGGGTTGCATTATATTTTGTGGGGGTTGCATTATACCCTATGAGGGGGCTGCATTATATTCATTGAGGGGGGCTACATTACATTGTATGAGGGGGCTACCCCAACCCCTGCTACATAATTAAGATGTGTACTACCTTATATTATACCCTGATATTAGTGTGTTTTACCACACAATTGGTGGTCTTGTATTTATTTCTATGTAGCTACATAGTGGGCACCAAGAATGATTTTTTCTGGTGGGCCCAAGGTGCTCCAGTCCAACGCTGGCAATATAAGCTATCAAAACACAGTATATATCCAAAATAGTACGAATAAAAGCTGTGGCCATAATGTCCTGGCCAGGAGGACTGTACCGGTGGTTTATTTTTACCACACAGCGATGGCTGTAAAAAACAAAACCCAAAATACAGTGATGCAATTCTATTTTTTCACATTTTCTACGCACTTGGGATTTTGTTTTCCAGTTTTTCAGTACATTCTATGATAAAATTAATGGTATCATTCAAAACAACAATTCATGTCATAAAATAAAAGCCCTTGCACAGCCAAGTAGATGGAAAAATAAAAAAGTTATGGCTCTTGGACTAAATGGAGGAAAAAATGAAAGTACTCGTTGTAAAATGTCTGCTCCTAAAGGGTAGCAAGCAGGTTAGAAAACATACTGTGCATTGCTCCCCCTTCCCGGGTCCATCCATGAGATTCCTCTGCTACTCTCAGTGTCCGCTATTGTCTGTAGTGCTGACATCAAGTGACCAGTGCTGCAGCCAGTCAGTCAGCGCTGCAACCAGTCAGAGCTGCAGCCAGTCAGTCAGCGCTGCAGCCAGTCAGTCAGCTGCTCTGAACAGCTTGTGAAGTGTACTCTGAGGTGACTGCAGCATTGTCCACATGATGTCAGCACTGCAGACAAACAGATACTGAGAGCAGCAGAGGAAACAGTGCTGGACCTGGGGAGGAGGAGTAAAGAAGTTTTGTTTGATTTTTACAATTGCAGCCTTTCAAGGGCTGATTTTTTGGAACAGAATCTCTTCTACGAGTTCAGATTGAAGACGTTCTGCTCCCCTCAAAAAAACTAAGTGTGAACTGTGAACACTAATAGTGGCTAACAGACGGATCCCGAGTGACTGGACCAGGGCACAGGCTGCTGCTGGCCTACAAGCACGTGCACCCAGGACATCACTCCATATCGACTATGGGCAAAGTTGCCCTCATCCATGATGGCGGCGAAGGATTTCCGCTTCCGACCCTTCCCACGTGCTCTCTTCCTGTCTTTTCCACTCTGTCCGGACCGGGACAGGACGGGCCGCAGACATGGCGCTCTATAACTTCAAGAAGATCATGGTGGTGCCGACCGCCAAGGTAAGTGAGCTGAGGCCGGGCGGTCTGCGGTGTGTACAGCCGGCGTCATGTCCGGGGGCTGCGGCCCGACTGGTGGGGAGTGACCCAGGAGAGGCACGTGGAGGGGCGGCCGCATGGTGCACAGTCCTGGCCGTGCAGCTGTGTGACGTGGAGGCTCCAGTACGGGGGTAGTCCCATCAGCTGTGCCCCTGTATCCCCCGATGCCCCCAGTCTCACAGTCTCCTCATTCCCCCCTCCCTGCTGTCCACAGTGCCAGCTCCAGCCTATGGTGCCCTTATGGTGCCAGCTGACCTGCCACTATTCCTCCATCGGTGATGCCCCCATTGCTGCTCTCCCCCATATCTCCTCTGTAGCATCCAGTGACGCGCTGCCCCTCTATCTAACCCTCACCCCTGTCCTCCTGACGTCAGTGGAGGTGACTATCGTCCTTCTCAGCCCGTGAGCCCCAATCATCGAACCTTCACACCGGTGTCCTAATAAAAACTTCAAAAAGTTGCAAAACTTTGTGTCTGCAGTGCAGTTTTTGCTCTTTTTCTGTTCTCACGCCATGTGCTCACTTCACCTTTGAGCTTACCTCTGCTCAGACGCTGCTCCCCCCATTGGACACTGACCCCCCTACCACCCCCCTCTATCATCGGGGGGCCCCCGATTCTGTAAGACCCCGTGCTCCTCTCCTGGAGCCTCACACTCTGCCTCCTCGCCAATGTGAGGGTCGCCGATATTGATGAATCGGGATCAAAGTTTTTATAACCGGCACAAAAATGTAAACATTTTGCGGGAACCCATTTTGGGGTGACGTGCGACATTTCTGACCCCATTTCTTCACATCACAACAAGGTGACGTTCCGCACCAGTTATCGCTTTTTTGGAAAGAAGCAAAACAACTTGTCGCCACTATTTTCATGGTGTATAGAAAGTGACAATTTGCACCAAATTCTCCACTAACGGAGGTTTGTCACCCTCAAGTGTTCCAGTGAGAAGTCAGTGTTCAGTGACTCTCGCCCCTTTGGTGTCGGGCCTTCCAGTAACAGTAGGGAGGTGTTATACTTCCACAGGCGCGTTGTCAGGATTTGCGCCACACTCTATAAATACGGGGTGATCGGAAGAGGAGGAGGAGGGTACACCAAGGATTCGCGCATGTTCTGCCATATTTGGTCAATGAGGGCATTATCTGATGATTGTATCCTGGTCGCCATGGCAATGTAAGACAGGAAATCGGCCATTTTTACTTGTCGTTTTTTTTTTTTTATATACGTTGTGTGTGTTTTGATATGTGACGGGAGTTAATGTCATGCGATTAACCCTTTGTGCCTGTGTCTTGCAGGACTTCATAGACCTCACGTTGTCCAAGACCCAAAGAAAGACGCCGACGGTTGTCCACAAACATTATCAGATCAACCGGATCCGGCATTTTTATATGAGAAAAGTGAAGTTCACCCAGCAAAATTACCACGACCGCCTCTCTCAGATTCTCACAGATTTCCCAAAATTGGATGTAAGTCGATGTTTTAGGGGTTTTCCATCGGTGGGTATGTGAGAGGGCACACAGGGCCTGTATACAGGACAGTATGATGTGCGCATGGCGGCGCACCGCTCAGCAATGATTGGCTGAGGGGGGACACGTGACCAGAGCTCGCGGACCTTCACCAGCTGGTGTGTGCAGGGTATGATGTCCGTGTCCTAGAAGCACAAATTGTGACCCTTCATGAGATCTGTCGAGGTCTGACGCTCAGTCTCCATCCCGTCTCCGCACAGCGCCACCTTGATACTCCTGTGATGTCGAGCCTATGGTGGGCTGCATAGGAGATTGACATTTTTACTGCAATCCTGAATTATTACAGTATATACCACAAATGATCTAACCGTCTCAAATTCAAGTCCCTCCAGGGGCAACTAAAAAAAAAAATAAAATAAATGTAAGCCTGAATTGCCATTTTTCACAGTTCAAAAATTAAAATAAATGAATATTGGGCATTAATGCATCCATAAAAGTCCAATTTATAAAATATAAAATGGTTTAACCCATATGATAAATGCTGTAAGGAGATAATAAAACAAAATATCTCAATTCCGTTTTTTGATCGTTTTTGCATCCTTCCCTTCCTACCACAGGTCTGACTTTTTTTTTTTCCCCTTCAAAACCACTAAAATAATAATATACTAAGTTTGGTATAGCCATAATCGTTCTGACCAGAAGAATCATGTTGCCGGGTAGTTTTCACAGCTGAATGAGCATTGTCAAAAATCAACCGCCCAAAAAAATATGATGGAATTGCATGTGAACACTTGATTATTTTGTTCCCCATAATTTGCAGTTATTTGCTCTGGGTCCCACAATAAGAGGTCGTCTGATCACCGGAACTATAAGTAAAGGGAGGGAGAAAGTCAATGAACCTAGATCTGGGGACTGCATGGATTCATTTATTATGCCCCCATCTTCCATACACATGCATGCTCGGTTCCATCTAGCGTGTGTGATCTCGTTAGGAAGACCAGATTCCTGCAGCTTGTGATGACCCCGTTCTGCTGTTCCGTACCTAAGCTAAAGGGAATGAGGAGGTTGATGTTTGCCAACGTCCTGAATGCATCGCTGTCTTTCTCCCTAGGACGTACATCCGTTCTATGCAGATTTAATGAACGTCCTTTATGATAAGGATCACTACAAGCTGGCACTGGGGCAGATAAACATCGCCAAGAACCTGGTGGACAAGTAAGGCTTCTCACTCGCGTGGACACTTTCATCCTGCGTTGTATTCCTTGAGCTCTTGTGACTTTTTTATGTTGTGTCTTAGTGTGGCCAAGGATTACGTGAGGCTGATGAAATATGGAGACTCCTTGTACCGCTGTAAACAGCTGAAGCGGGCGGCCCTGGGGCGCATGTGCACCATCATCAAGAGGCAGAAGCAGAGCTTGGAATACCTGGAGCAAGGTAACTCCACCATGCAGATGTTTCTGGAGACGCAAGATGATTATTCGAACGTTTCAGTCTCTTCCATACAGAGAAGTCATTTTGACTCGTAACCTTTTTTTCACTCTCTTTACAGTGCGTCAACATCTCTCCCGTTTGCCAAGCATTGACCCCAACACTCGTACCCTGCTTCTCTGCGGCTACCCAAATGTCGGGAAATCCAGCTTCATCAATAAGGTTGTGATAATCTCTCATCATTTTTTTTTTTATTTGGGGATTATTTGATTATGAAGCTGGTAAAAATACTTAACGCTAAGTAGTGATTTTATTGACTGCTTTGCTTTTACATACAGCAAAGCTATACGGTGCCTCCTTCAGTTCTATTGTTCTACAAGGCCACAATACTGTCATATAGCATGCCACAGTTAAAGGGATTTTATCACCTTTCTTGTATTTTACATATGGACCAAGTGATCTATAAAAATATTAAGTAACAGATACTTGCCTATCATTCCCCCATCGCTGCATAATTCTACAGGACAGGCCCCCTTCCCCATCCACAGGTCTCCCCGTACTCTTCCAGCAATGTCGGTGTAAGACCACCGTAGATAACCAGTGGCTTCCAAATCGTCTAAGCAGAAGAGAAGGAGAGGAGACCAGGCGAGTGGTTCTGCGGTCTGGATTGGTAGTTTAGCATCTGCTATTTAAGGAGTAGCTGCACTTTTCAATAACACAAAACGGCTCCAAAATAATTACACTCGGCAGCACATTGTCCTGTGTAAACAGGCTGCCGAGAACAATGATATTCTATGTGCACAGAACCATCGTACTAACGATCGTTCTGTGCGGTCGGCTTGTGTAAACAGGCTAGTAAACCACAGGCTAGTAAACCACAGGCTAGTAAACCACAGGCTAGTAAACCACAGGCTAGTAAACCACAGGCTAGTAAACCACAGGCTAGTAAACCACAGGCTAGTAAACCACAGGCTAGTAAACCACAGGCTAGTAAACCACAGGCTAGTAAACCACAGGCTAGTAAACCACAGGCTAGTAAACCACAGGCTAGTAAACCACAGGCTAGTAAACCACAGGCTAGTAAACCACAGGCTAGTAAACCACAGGCTAGTAAACCACAGGCTAGTAAACCACAGGCTAGTAAACCACAGGCTAGTAAACCACAGGCTAGTAAACGACAGTCTTCATCTTGTATGTAGCTGAACCCCGGCTGTTCACTCGTATCCCAGCGTTGGAATCGTCATGTCTCACTACGTCATGATGCCCTCCGATATGGGAACACAAACTTGGCTACGTACAAGTGACTGTTAAGAGAAAACGTCTTAGTGATTGATTTGTGTTTTTCAGGTGACAAGGGCAGATGTAGAGGTCCAGCCATACGCCTTTACAACCAAGTCCTTGTTTGTGGGGCACATGGATTACAAGTACCTCCGCTGGCAGGTAAAGATCTGGGGGTGTGGGCAGAATGTCATATTTCCATATACATAGACATGATCCACTTTCCATAAAATGTATTTTATATTTAGAATGTTGGTTTGTATCAGTACATTTATAACCTAGTTTACATGCGGCTTTCTGGAAGCTACCATGTTACTGTGAAATGACTGACTCTTGTCATGGGGTACATTGCAGGTAGTGGACACCCCTGGGATTCTGGATCATCCCCTGGAGGACAGGAACACCATCGAGATGCAGGCGATCACTGCCCTGGCTCACCTCCGGGCCGCCGTCCTGTACGTCATGGATGTGTCGGAGCAGTGCGGACACACTATAGAGCAGCAGCTGGAGCTCTTCAGCAACATCCGACCTCTGTTCTCCAATAAGGTAGGGTCCCGCCATCAGATGCTGGAGACCGACGGGAACACGGGAAAGTAAAACTTATCATCTTTATTTTTCCCTCATAGCCTCTCATTATCGTTCTGAATAAGTGTGACGTGAAGCGCATCTCTGAGCTCGAAGAAGAACAACAGGTAAGAATGTGACAACTCGGAAACCTACTGTATTGCAAAACTAAGGACCACCATAGTCATAGCTATGATGGTCCGGAATGAAAAGAATCTGTGAGGTGGATCATAAAGAAATGACATCGCTGACGAATCGCGTTCGTGTCAAATCTGCAAATATTTTGAAACAAGCTGTCGAGAGATCTGGTCTGTGTAAACGTTTTCCCTGAGCAAATGTTCATTTGTGGCTTGTCCTTATCTTTTAGGCAGTCATTAAAGAACTTACCCGTTTTCGGGGATAATTTTTTTTTTTTTTATATATATATACATCTATTTTTTTTAACCCAAATGCATGTAATTGAGACTAAAAAAATCAATTTTGTATTTTGATTTAATGTTGCATCGTTTGCCTTCTATGATTCTCCGTATTGCACTGTCTAGTGCTGCGGAATGAGCTACCTGCGAACCCATCAGTCGGCCGGGGCGTTTGTTCATATTACCTGTCTGTACGTTTCAGAACTGGTAGTGCTGGGGCATTTCTAGATGTCTTATTTCTTGAAATCCCAGTGTCAAAGCAGCAGATTTTCTCCAGTTTCAGTAAGGCTGTACATAAATGGATCTTAAGAAATAAGCAATGACAAGGAACTTCATGAGGTCTGTGCTTGTGTATAATCCATTGCCTGCACTTTATGGAAAGTAACACGTTGTTGTTTCCAGAAAATCTTTAAGGACTTTGAGAATGAGGGCCTGCCGATAATTGAGACCAGCACCCTCACAGAGGAAGGCGTCATCCAAGTGAAGACTGAGGTTCGCTGACCTTGTAATGGTGGCTACGAGCCGTCTTCTCAGGGCCGTGGAATATAATGTCTGTTTTCCTCTTTTCTGATCGCAGGCGTGTGACAGACTGCTGGCTTATAGAGTGGAAACCAAGATGAAGGGGAACAAAGTAAATGATGTCCTGAACAGGCTGCACCTGGCGGTACCAAATAAGCGGGATGAGAAGGTGAGGCAGAAAATGTCCTCCAAAGCTGTCATCTGCGCTAACTGGATGTAATAAGACATGTCGCTTATATTAAATGGGTTCTCCGGTGAAAACACGTCACCTCCTATTCCCACAGGATGGGTGATAACTTACCGTCTGACCACTCGGACCCGCACCGCTCTGCAGAACACAGAGCTTTTAGTTTCTAGAATGGAGAGGCAGTGCGAATTGGGCTCTGTTTGTTCCTTATGGGGCTGCCAGGTTCTTCACTCCATAAGGAAAGATTGGAGTGGCGTTCAGAACATCTAAGCTGTTGCACCATTTTCTAATGGGATCCAAAGTTCCCCATTTGTGCTGAAGGTCCCTGCTAGGACATCCACCAATCAGCAAGTTGTCACCTATCCAGCTGATAACTTTTTTTTTTTTAACCAGACCCTTTAAGTCTGAGGGTGTAATGATTGACTGATTTATTACTACACTGACCATACAGATATAGGCTATGTTCACACAATGCGGTTTTCGCTGCGGATCCGCAGCGGATTTGCAGCTGCGGATCCGCAGGCGTTTTCCATACAGGGTACAGTACAATGTTACCCTATGGAAAACGAAATCCGCTGTGCCCACTATCCTTTTTTCGGCTTGAAAATCCGCGCTGATTTTCTGCGGAAAAAAAGAAGTACCATGTCAATTCTTTCTGCGGATTCCGCAGCCGGTTTCCACCTGCACCAATAGGAAAATGCAGCTGGAAACCCGCAGTGGAATCCACAGTAGAAAAAGGACTGAAAACCGCAGTGAAAACCACCGCTGGTTTTGCACTGCGGTTTTCACAAATCAGGACCTGAAAAATCCGCAGCGAAAAAAGGATCGTGTGAACAAGCCCATAGAGTGAGGAGTTTTGTATACGTTCCTCTTTCAATTAACCTTTTTTGATCTCCCACTTGTTGCATTGCAAATGAGCAGAGAAATCTGTAAACTTGGCTCACCGTGAAGAGTAAGGGTGGGTTTGCAATTGGTGTATTTGCCCAGCGTGTCATCAAAGTATCTATGGACCCTGTTCATCCGAAAACAGCCAAAATAGGATTTTAAGTAACGAACACAAAGCCATCTGTCAGGAAATCCTCCTCCGAGAACGCACCTATTAATTGGGTTCAGTTCTCGGGACATTGTGTTACCTGCGGGACATTATACCCTATAGTGGCCCTTTATTCCTATTGGGAATGTATCGGGATTCTTCTGACTTTTGACATCTGCCAAACGGGAAGATTGTTCTGTTAAGGAGCGCTACCCTAATGTAATGTACTTATCACTAATTTTGTTTCAGGAAAGACCTCCTTTCATACCAGAGGGAGCGGCATTAAGAAAGAAACGGATGGATACTGAAGCTCCTAAGAAAAGATTGGTTAGTGGTTTTCCCATTCTCCTCAGTGTTTGTGTAGCATGCTACGGCTGTTTTCACACAGCAGAGATTTTGCCATAGGCCATATCCATTATTTGCTGTTTTTCTTTAGAAATAGAGATCCAAGACTAAAAGGCAGCATATGTGCATGTATATTTTACCCCATTGTAAAGGTGTGCACAGAACGGCTATTGTCACCCCATCTCTGCGGCGTATCTGTGCAGAATGAGCGGTCAGTGCTGGGGTGTGTATACAGCCGCCAGTAACTGTATAGTGAGGGGTGACTGTATCGGCTTCTTCCATGCCCCCCATGATAGTCGGCGGCTCCTGGGGGGAAACATTCATTTTCTCCCAGTACCTTCACTTTCAGTACGGTGTTCAGGCAGCATTGTAACACTATGTACATGCAGATTAACCCTATACCTGCAGGTAAATAGGGTTTGCCAAAATGACAGGTTCCCTTTAATTCAGTGGATCATATCTGTGGATGTATCATGCAGAATCTGAAACCGTACTTAATATGAACTTTACAATCCATGCCATTTCCATTGTTTGCAATGAGGCATAAAGTATTTCATTAGCTGCAGAATGTCAGTAGATTCTGTCAGGACTTCATTTCTGGATCTGCCCCTGAATCCTGACAGAATCCTGAAGAGGTTTCCTAATGTGTGTTTTTGTTTTTTGTGTCTTTTAGGAGAAAGACCTTGAAATGGAGTTGGGCGATGACTATATCCTGGATCTGCAGAGTAAGTATCACGCAGAGATGATCTAGTCCCCAGCAGATGTTTGTAGTTCTCTGTGTTCACAAATTAGAAATGGTTTTAACATTTAAGTTTGCTTCACTTTCAAGAATACTGGGATCTAATGAACCCATCAGAGAAATACGACCGGATCCCAGAAGTGTGGCAAGGACATAACATTGCTGATTACATAGATCCTGTAATTATGAAGGTAAGTTTAGGTGAATCGTCGTGTCAGTAGTCGAACCTGTTATTTATTTTTCTAGTTTCCAATTGGTAGTAGAAACCTTTTACCTTACGTAAAGGAGAACTCTGGTCTAAGCACGTTACCACATGTCTACTGGATAAGTGATAACTGTTGGGGACCACTGCTGGGACCTCCATCAACTCCTCCTGGCTGCAGCCTTGTGTCCAGGGGAGCTATTAGACACAAGCTCTGGAGATTGGGATCTCAGAGGTGTCACCCATAATGATCAACTAGAGTTTTCCAGTATCTGGGTCGGGGTTGTGATTGTCAGACACAAGCCCTGAGAATCACCACCTACCTGACGGCATCTGCGGCTCTTCTGTTTACCTGGCCTGGCGCAACTCCACGTGCACCATATGCCACAACAATGACTTTGCGCTAGGCAGGCTATTCAAAAGAAAAGCTGTGTATTTCGTGAGGTCAGAACCAGTCCTCAAGGCTCCTGTCCGGACCTCCACAGATTACTGACCTGGCTGCTGGATCGGGTCCTCTGAATCGGATTGCACAAACTCGAATGATCTCCTATCCTTTGGAAATAAAATCAGCGATTCAGTGCAAGGATCCTGCAAACTGAAGCATAGAATGGCGTGGACTATTTTCTGGATGATTTGGGAGTATAGGTAGATTTTAAGGATGTAAGTGGAACTTTGCTTTACAGGAAAGTTAATGATCTGGCGCTATGTCTTGCAGTAGTGAGCTAGTGAACCTCTACAAATACATTAACACTTAGGTTTTTTTTCTTTTTTAAAGTGGTTGAACAGTTTAGGAAAAGGGTTTTTTTTTTTTTTCCCCCATAGAATCAGATCCACTACTTCCCATGAGCTTTCTGCATTACTGCAGTTCACCCACATTGACTTCAATGGAGCAGTGTGGTTCCTGGACATGGTGAGAATTGTTAGGGGTCTGGCCATCTCTGTGACGATATCCGCTTTTAGTAATTTTCATGATTGGGTTTGGGAATCCTCTTAAAACCAGCATGATTAGAGGTGAGCAAGTGATGAGGTTTGTTCATTAACTAATTGTCCCATATCCATCATATGTTTTTGTTTTTTATTGGCAGAAACTAGAAGAGTTGGAGAAAGAGGAAGAGCTGAAGGAAAGAGCTGGCGAATATGACAGTGAGATTGAAAGTGAGGATGAAGAAATGGCAGAAATTCGCCAACTTGCCAAGCAAATTCGTAACAAGAAAAAACTAAAAATTCTGGAGTCAAAAGAAAAAGATATTCACGGGCCACGACTGCCAAGAACTGCGAAAAAGGTAAATGCCTCCCCATCGAGGTGTGCTCAGTCATTATAAGGATGAAATCATGTGCAGGTTCTTTGCCTCCGGATATTCTTCTATCCGCTCTGAAACTGGTGAGACAGAATGTGAATGATGTGTATATTATACTAGATGGTGGCCCGATTCTAACACATAGGGTATTCTAGAATATGTATGTATGTATATAGCAGCCACATAGTATATAGCACAGGCCACGTAGTATACAGGTCCTTCTCAAAAAATTAGCATATAGTGTTAAATTTCATTATTTACCATAATGTAATGATTACAATTAAACTTTCATATATTATAGATTCATTATCCACCAACTGAAATTTGTCAGGTCTTTTATTGTTTTAATACTGATGATTTTGGCATACAACTCCTGAAAACCCAAAAAACCTGTCTCAATAAATTAGCATATTTTACCCGTCCAATCAAATAAAAGTGTTTTTTAATAACAAACAAAAAAAACATCAAATAATAATGTTCAGTTATGTACTCAATACTTGGTCGGGAATCCTTTGGCAGAAATGACTGCTTCAATGCGGCGTGGCATGGAGGCAATCAGCCTGTGACACTGCTGAGATGTTATGGAGGCCCAGGATGCTTCAATAGCGGCCTTAAGCTCATCCAGAGTGTTGGGTCTTGCGTCTCTCAACTTTCTCTTCACAATATCCCACAGATTCTCTATGGGGTTCAGGTCAGGAGAGTTGGCAGGCCAATTGAGCACAGTAATACCATGGTCAGTAAACCATTTACCAGTGGTTTTGGCACTGTTAGCAGGTGCCAGGTCGTGCTGAAAAATGAAATCTTCATCTCCATAAAGCATTTCAGCCGATGGAAGCATGAAGTGCTCCAAAATCTCCTGATAGCTAGCTGCATTGACCCTGCCCTTGATGAAACACAGTGGACCAACACCAGCAGCTGACATGGCACCCCACACCACTGACTGGGGGTACTTGACACTGGACTTCAGGCATTTTGGCATTTCCTTCTCCCCAGTCTTCCTCCAGACTCTGGCACCTTGATTTCCGAATGACATGCAAAATTTGCTTTCATCAGAAAAAAGTACTTGGGACCACTTAGCAACAGTCCAGTGCTGCTTCTCTGTAGCCCAGGTCAGGCGCTTCTGCCGCTGTTTATGGTTCAAAAGTGGCTTTACCTGGGGAATGCGGCACCTGTAGCCCATTTCCTGCACACGCCTGTGCACGGTGGCTCTGGATGTTTCCACACCAGACTCAGTCCACTGCTTCCTCAGGTTCCCCAAGGTCTGGAATCGGTCCTTCTCCACAATCTTCCTCAGGGTCCGGTCACCTCTTCTCGTTGTACAGCGTTTTCTGCCACATTGTTTCCTTCCAACAGACTTACCATTGAGGTGCCTTGATACAGCACTCTGGGAACAGCCTATTTGTTGAGAAATTTCTTTCTGGGTCTTACCCTCTTGCTTGAGGGTGTCAATGATGGCCTTCTTGACATCTGTCAGGTCGCTAGTCTTACCCATGATGGGGGTTTTGAGTAATGAACCAGGCAGGGAGTTTTTAAAAGCCTCAGGTATCTTTTGCATGTGTTTAGAGTTAATTAGTTGATTCAGAAGATTAGGGTAATAGGTCGTTTAGAGAACCTTTTCTTGATATGCTAATTTATTGAGACAGGTTTTTTGTGTTTTCAGGAGTTGTAGGCCAAAATCATCAGTATTAAAACAATAAAAGACCTGACAAATTTCAGTTGGTGGATAATGAATCTATAATATATGAAAGTTTAATTGTAATCATTACATTATGGTAAATAATGAAATTTAACACTATATGCTAATTTTTTGAGAAGGACCTGTATAGGAGCCATGTAGTATATAGCAGACAAATACTACGTGGCCTGTGCTATATACTTTGTGGCTGCTATATACTTACATACATAAATATTGTAGAATACCCGCTGCGTTAATACAGGCCACGCAGTATATAGCAGCCACGCAGTATATAACACAGGCAATGTAGTATATAACACTGGCCACGTAATATATAGCACAGCCCACGCAGTACATAGCAGCCACGCAGTATATAGCACAGCCCCTCAGTATGTAACACTGGCCACGTAATATATAACACAGCCCACGCAGTATATAACATAGCCACGTTAGTATATAGCACAGAGATGTAGTATATAACAGAGCCCACTCAGTATGTAACACAGCCCACGTAGTATATAGCAATGTGGGCACTATATGCGTGGTTAAAAAAGACTTAAAATAAAAAATAAACATATACTCACCTTCCGAAGGCCCCTTGAAGTCCTGGCCCTGTGTGCGGTGCACGCGGCAGCTTCCGGTCCCAGGGTTGGTATGAGCACAGGACCTGTGATGACATCGAGGTCACATGACCGTGACGTCATGGCAGGTCCTTCTCGCATAGCATCCTTGGCATTGGAACCTGCCGCTTGCACTGCCAAGGACAGCGGGCGACGTCAGAGGGTGAGAATAAGGGTTTTTTTTATTATTCTTATTCGTAACATTACATACGCAGCATCAATAGTAAAAATTCGTAACATTACATACGCAGCATCAATAGTAAAAATTTGGTCACACAGGGTTAATAGCTGCGTAACCGGAGTGCGTTACACCGCGCTCCGGTAACGCTGGCATTAACCCTGTGTGATGGCTGACTGGAGGGGAGTATGGAGCGGGCACTGACTGCGGGAAGGAAAAAGCAGCCATTTTGCCGCCGGACTGTGCCCGTCGCTGATTGGTCGCGGCAATGGTCGTGGGCGTTTTGCCATGACCAATCAGCAACTTGACAGACAGAGGCCGCGACCAATGAATATCCGTGACAGACAGACAAAGACAGACCGAAGGACAGACAGACGGAAGTGACCCTTAGACAATTATATAGTAGATGGAAATAACGCTGCACCGCACTGGCGTCAGGTTTTATTTCTGTAAGTGAGCAAAACCGAAAACATTGCTGCCTATAAATATTCAATTACATGGAACAAATACAGACTGGAAAAAAATCTAGAATCTGCCGCAGAAATCTGGGTTATGGCATTTATGCTAAATAAACGTGGTAATTTTTATTTTCAGGTGCAACGCAAGACATTAGAGAAGGAGATGAGTGATCTTGGGCTCGATATGACCGAGAAAAATGAGGTAAGAAAACATAGTGCATCCCAGTATCAAGACTTGAATAATGCTCAGTTCTATCATTCTTTGGGGTCCTATATGGAGCGAACGCCACGAGATCTCCCCGCTCTAATCAGGAATAGTGCTGATAACAGTCACAAGATCACCGTGATATCTTGCGGCTTGAACGCTGCCGACCGGGGATAGTTTCAGCGCTGTTTTCGATCAGATACATCACTGCGGATTATAGCGTGGTATATAAATGGAGACGCATTACATTTCAGACATAGGACTGCTACGGTTTCCTGTCCCATTGTAGCTTCAGGATAGTTGGGACGTGCTAGTATCACAATACATTCATTGAAAAACATTTGTGCTGCAAATAATATAAATCTTTTAGAAAAGCTGTAGAAAATCTCTGTAAATCCTATTACCACTAATGGGATTATTTATGGTGTTACTTGTTACTTTCAGACCCATTATGCAACACAAGCAAGATCCAGGAGTGTGCAGAGGAAACGAAAGCGGGACGAGTCTGAACCGCCAACGTCTGTCACCCGCAGCAGGAGCAACTCAAAACCCCCACGAGATCAGTCCGGGGTTCGTGATGCAAAGGTGCGTGTCCCCCTTATTACTACTGATTATTGTTACAAGTTGCCCCCAGACCGTCACAGCATCTCAGCAGTATATTGACTTAGTGAGAATCTGTCATTTGCCAAAAATGTTGAGTGCTTCCTGCTGTTCTCCTCAATCTGCGCCCATATTTCCTTTATTATTTTTTTGCTTCTTGTTAGTGATGAGTGAGTGTACTCGTTGCTCGGGTTTTCCCGAGTATTTATGACTGCTCAGAGATTTCGTTTTCATCGCGTCAGCTGAATGATTTACAGCTATTAGCCAGCTTGATTACATGTGAGGATTCCCTAGCAACCAGGCAACCCCCACATGTACTCAGGCTGGCTAGTAGCTGTAAATCATTCATCTGCCCCAATGAAAACGAAATCTCCCGAGCACTAACAAATACTCGGAGGTTACCCGAGCGTGCTCGGGAGAACCCGAGCAACGAGTACACTCGCTCATCACTACTCCTTGTATATAAATCTAGTTTTATTAGCCAAGGGAGCATGATCCTATTGTCTTCTTTTGGCATCTTCTTGAGGATCATGCCATCTTGTATATTTACATACTGTAGAGGAAGGGAGGGGGGGTCATATTAAAGGAACAGAAGAAAAACATTCCAGATTCAGAATATATTTATAAAAAGTGATTAGTGATGAGCGAACATGCTCGGATAAGTCATCAACTGAGCATGCTCGTGTGCTAACCGAGTGTCTCCTGCATGCTCGAAAAATTTGCTAAAAGGCAATCACCACATGTGTTGAGGCTGCGACTAGAACATTTTTTTTTTTTTCTTCAATCACGCCGAAAATACTTGATTAGGACATGACCGTGCTCTGGTAAGACCTTATCCGAGCACTCTCGCTCATCACTAGTCTTGGAGCATCATTTTATTTTTTTTAAATTTTTTTTAACATTGCAATTATAACAGGGGTGACGGTTGGACTCCTGGTAATATTACGTGACTTTTTATGCTGGGTGTCTCGTGTACCTTGAGTCATGTTCTGGTCACAACGTCTTGAAATGACATCATACATTTTGTATTTACCATTTTGTTTCTCAGATGGCCAAGAAAGCAAAGACTATCATGAAGAAATCTCAGAGGAAAATGAATAGAATGGGCAAGAAAGGAGAATCTGACAGACACGTGTATGATCTGAAGCCCAAACACTTATTGGTTGGCAAGAGGAAATCTGGTTCCACAGACCGAAGATAATGGTGTTACAAGAGCAGCCTCCATCGTGGTCTGCTGCAGAAAGGACATTGTACAAGGAGCGAGCGCCATCCTTATAGACCTCCGACCACAATGTGTCTGCCCTACAGACCATCAGCACATTGTCTTCACGGATCAGACTCTGTTCTGGACTTCACCACCCTTCAGATTGGGCCTTGTATTTCTTTAGTTTGATGCCTTCAGATGTAAAAAATGAAGTCTGGAACATCTGATATTTATTCATTAAAAATAACTCTGGAAGAAAAACTATGAGGTATCTGGAAATCACCATTTGCAGCCTTATTTTCCATAAGTAGAGAATATTCCAGCATCTCTTTGCTCAGACAGTGAAATAAAACTATTGTGCCAGCTTGTGGGCTTCTTATACATTTGTCTGCTTTATTATAGGACTGATATAAAGGTTTAATCAAAGAAAAGATCCTTTCAGAGAACAGTTGGTAAACCTTTGCCAATAGAGATTTATGTTTTCATCTGTTGGGATCCATCACAATTTTGTAACAAATTTCATTCTGCTATAAGTGCCCACTTGTGAATAAGTATTCAACCTCCTCTCCAAAAAGTCAGTACTTTGTAGAGCCTCCTTTTGTGGCAATTTCAGCTGCAAGTCGTTTTGGATAAGTCTCTGAGCTTGCTACTAGGATTTTTGCCCATTCCTCAAGCCAAAACTCCTCCAGCTCCTTCAAGTTAGATGGTTTCTTCTGTGAACAGTAATCTTGGGCTATGTGTCCACGTTGCGGATTCATGTGCAGATTTTTCCTCGCCGTTTTTGAAAAATCCACAGGTTAAACCGCGCATTATCTGCGTTTTTTGGTGCGGATTTCACCTGCGTTTTTACACCTACGGATTCCTATTGAGGAGCAGGTGTAAAACTTTGTGGAATCCGCACAAAGTATTGACACGCTGTCGAAAATAAACTGCGGAAATTTCCGCAGCATGGGCACTGCGGATTTGGTTTTCCATAGGTTTACATGGTACTGTAAACCGCATGGAAAACTGCTGCCAATCCCGCAACGTGTGCACATACCCTTAAAGTCTGACCACAGATACTCAATTGGATTAGGGTCTGGGCTTTTTTTACTTGGCCACTCAAAAACATTTACACATTTCCCCTAAAACCTCTAGTGTTGCTTTAGTAGTATGCTTTGGGTCATTGTCTTGCTGGAAGGTGAACCTCCGTCCTAGTCTCAAATCACTGACAAAACTGAAACTGGTTTTGCTCAGGAATATCTTTGTACTACCCATCGTCCCCTCGACTTGGACCATTTTCCCTGTTGCAAAAAAACATCCCCACTGCATAATGCTGCCACCACATTTCACTGAGGGGATGGTGTTCTTGGTGTGATGAGCTGTGTTGGTTTGAAGCCAGACAGTGTTTACCTTGGTGGCCAAAAACAGGGATTTTTGCGTACTCACCGTAAAATCCTTTTCTCTGAGCCACTCATTGGGGTACACAGGACCGTGAGTGTATGCTGCTGCCACTAGGAGGCTGACACTGTGAGTACAAAAAAAGTTAGCTCCTCCTCTGCAGTATACACCACCCACCGGCTCTAGAGACAACCAGTTCAGTGATAAAGTAGTAGGAGATTATGAATGCTAACAATAGATACAACATGTCAAACCTGAGAACAACAATAGCCAACAGGGTGGGTGCTGTGTCCCCCAATGAGTGGCTCGGAGAAAAGGATTTTACGGTGAGTACACAAAAATCCCTGTTTATCCTTCACCACATTGGGGGACACAGGACCGTGGCACGTCCAAAAGCAGTCCCTGGGTGGTGAAATAACACAATAGATTAAACCCCAGGTACCCGCTGTCTAAAGATGCACCACCGCTGCCTGCAGAATTTGTCATCCCAGACTCGCATCTGCTGAAGCCTGAGTGTGGACATTGTAATGCTTTGAGAAAGTGTGCAGGCTAGACCAGGTCGCTGCCTTGCAAACCTGTTCAGCTGATGCTTGATGCTGAATGGCCCACGAAGCACCGACCGACCGAGTGGAGTGTGCCTTGATTCTTGCTGGGGCAGGTTTGCCTCTGACACGGAAGCTTCCTGAATAGCTGACCGAAACCATCTAGCGATAGTTGACTTAGACTCTGATGAGGGGCAGTACCCCGTAACACAGTGTCTGCAAATTGAGATTCTGTTTTGGCTATTATCCTAAGTCATGTGACAAGGCTCGTTAAAGGGTCGACATTGACTGTTAGGATTGCTACTTCCAATGGGTGGCACTAGAGTTCTAGTTCTCTTCCTCTCTGAAGAGATAATTTGCAGGAGATTGATCGGAAGACATGACTCCTGAAGAGCCCAACGCCCCTGAGCCGTCCAAAATCGCATGTTGTAGGGGACCTAGATGCAGCTGAGCGAATGGGACCACTTCCATTGCAGCCACCATTTTCCCAAGGACCCTCATGCCGAAACAGACAGAACGAGGAGATGGTTGACAAAGAGCTCGGACCCCTTGCTGAAGGGCAAGGACCTTGTCCTGAGGGAGAAGCACCAACCCTCCAGGTCCAGGATCATGCCCAGGAAGGAAATCCGCTGAGCTGGGACCAGAGAAGATTTGTTCAGGTTTATCAACCAACCTAGCCGAGAAAGTATCCAAAGAAATGCGGACTCACTCCTTGCAGGCCTGGAAGGACGGTCCCTTGATCAAAAGGTCGTCTAGGTAGGGCAAGATGACCAAACCGCAGGAGTGTAGAATGGACATGACAGCCGCCATGACCTTTGTGAACACCCTGGGGGCGGTAGCAAGGCCGAAGGGCAAGGCTGTGAATTGAAAATGTTCCCCACGAATGGCGAATCGCAGGAACCTTTGGTGAGGGGGAAAGATCGGAATGTGAAGGTATGCGTCCCGAGTATCGATGGATGCCAGGAACTCCCCCATGCTCCATCGAGGAGATGACGGAACGGAGAGACTCTATCCTGAAATGTCGGACTCTTGACAAATTTGTTCAGGAACTTTAGATCCAGGATGGGCCTGACTGTACCATCCTTTTTTGGGACCACAAACAGATTCGAATAGAACCCCTTGAACCACTCGTTTACCGGAACCAGGGTAATGACGCCGTCCTGGCGGAGTGACTCGATGGCTTGGTAAAAGGACCGAACTCTGGTTCCCACTTTGGGGGGCCGAGAGGTAAAGAACCAGGTTGGGGGGTGGGAAGCCAACTCTATTTTGTATCCGAAGGACAGCAGAAGCCAAACGGGACACAGGAGGATCCACTGGAGAGGATTCTGCCCACTGTTTGCGGAGGTCAGATGGGAAAGGATATCTGGTCTCAAGGGACTCCTGTCCTGTGAAGCGTTTGTCTGGCCGCTCTCTGTGGCGCCGAACTATGTCCTGGAACTCAGGTTGATTGGCAAACACCCTATGAGGACGTTTAGCCATTTTAAAGGACACCGCATTATCTGCGTGTGCAGAAGCTGGTTCTTCGCTAACCTGCAAGGTCTGGTTGACGGCCTCTATGAGACTATTGTTGTCTGGTAACCCGGAGATTACTGTATAAGTCAAGGGGCCCTTCAGACTTGTACTCAGAGGCTTGTTCGTTATCAATCCCTGGAGAGGGAAAGCGAGAAATGGAGATCACGGATGCCGAGGCGCCAGAGGACCTGGGAGACGTGCTATGTGTCCGTTTCCTAGATGCCTGTGTTTGCTTTAAGCGAGGACTGCCCCTGCAGGCCGACGGTTCCCGAGATGTATGGAAATCCCCTGAGACAGGCAGATTAGTGTCCCCACTCCAGGAGGGATCCTGAAGGGCCTCAATGGCCTTGGTTATGGAAGCCATGGCTTGTGATGGGGATGCAACCCACTCGGGGACTAGTCACAGGATCGGTAGCGGTGGGGGGCTCCGGAGCGCATTTGGTATCACGTTTTGCTGAGCGGAGTAGTGTGTCCGCTCGGTAACGCAGCCTGACAGGAGGTACATGAGGTGAAAAACACTGTATGTGTTTTGGTGGCCTTTTTTGGAAGTCTTAGGTAGGGACATGCTGTACCTTTATCTCTAATGTATATGTGCATATACTGCAGGGAAGAGCAGAGCCCTTTGAGAAAAAGATGAGAGGCCTGGAGACAGTGTGCAGAGCACTTATCCAGGTCCTGTGCCCATGAGACAGCCTAGTCGCCTTGGTTGGAGCGCAGCCCTGTCCTCCTGTGTGCCAGCTCCGAGTAAGATGGCTGCCGAGAATAGAAGAAAGCGCTTCTCGTGGAGAACGAGAAGCGCCAGGAAGGTGGGCGGTACCGTCGGCGCTGTCCTACGCTCGTGGGCAAGGCTACCGCCTTGCGGCATAGCAGTGGCCAAAGCCAGGGACTAAATTAGTGGCACCTGGCCGAGAAACACAACCAGGCCCACGACGCGCTACCGGAGCCCCCCCCCCCCGGGGTCCTCAACTTACCTGGATGGAAGGCGTTGCCTGGTGCAGGTAAGAAATGGACGGTGCAGGGACCATCTTATCCACCTTCCTCTTATATGGGGGTGGTGGAGAGGAACCGTCCCGCTCCATGCAGCGCCGCTGTTGCATCAGTGGTGGTGCAGTGGGAGCAGCACGGACACCATAGGAGCTTCTGTGTATCCTAAGGGTTCACAAAAAGTATGGTCTGAATAGCAGACCCCGTGTGCTCCTACGGACACTAAGCAAGAACTGTTTGTCTCTAGAGCCGGTGGGAGATGTATACTGCAGAGGGGGATCTAACCTTTTTTGTATTCACTTCGTGTCAGGCTCCTAGTGGCAGCAGCATACACCCATGGTCCTGTGTCCCCCAATGTGGGGAAGGAGAAAGTTAAATTTTAATCTCATCCGAGGAGTCTCCCACATGTCTTTCGACAAACTCAAAACGAGTGATACAATTTTTGTGTGCAAGTAAAGACTTTTCTGGCCACTAGTGATAAGCAAATGTGCTTGAGTCCCCATGGCTGCATGATTTGTGGCTGTTTAGATAGCGACCACACAAGTGGAGATTGCCTAACAGCTACAAAACATGCAGCCGCGGAGACCTGCATATCCGAGCACATTCATTCATCACTACTGCACATTCTTCCATAATAGCCACCTCTATGGAGCGTATAGCTTATTGTGGTTGTATGAACAGACATTCCTGTTTCTGCTTGGGATCTCTTCAGCTGCCCCGTGGAAAGTCTCATATCCTGGAAGATAAGAGAAATTTGTGTTGAGGGCACCTTTTAATGCAGAAGTACAGTGGGTATGGAAAGTATTCAGACCTCTTTAAATTTTTCTCTCTTGGTTTCATTGCAGCCATTTGGTAAATTCAAAAAAGTTTATTTTTTCACATTAATGTACACTGCGCCACATTTTGACTAAAAAAAACTATGGGATATTTCAGTTTTTCTTTTAATAAACTTGCAAAAATTACATTTCTGTTTTTTCAGATGGGGTGCAGAGTGTACATTATGAGAAAAAAAAATATCTTTATTTTTAATTTACCAAATGACTGCAATGAAACAGTGAAAAATGTAAAGGAGTTTGAATACTTTCTGCACCCACTGTAGCTTGAGCTACTCCGAATTTTATTGAGGTGTGGCTAGGATGCCAGGATAGGTAGACCTTTATGGATCATTTACTCTTTGGATTTAGTGCTATTTCCTCCTCAAGATGAAGGACAATCCTCACGTGACCAGCTCAGAAGGTAGAGATGTCTTCTCTCGTTCAAGAATATCTGTCCGACATACAATATTCATGCACATGCGATGTGGGTTCGAAAAGCTACAACATAGAATTTTCTTTAATAGCCCAAACTGTTTTTCTGCACTTCCCCTCTAAACATCCTCACCCAAACAGGCATCATTTGTTGTGAAATCCAGACAGAGTTGGAACGTTTCCACTATTTTTGTTCAAATCTTTCTTCTTCCGAAAAAGGACAAAGTGTTGTGCCCTGTACTGGATCTCAAGTGATATGCAAGAGTTCTACATTTCCAGATGGAGTCTTACAGGTCAGTCATTGGAGCAAGTAGAATGTCATCCATAGATATCTAGGATACTTGTCCGGAAATCCTGATCTTCCATTTGCCGTTGGAACACACCACTACTAATTTATTGCCCACCCTTCGGACTGCCCAATGGATGTTCACAGATCTTGGCCTATGTGATAGTGGTTCTCTTTTCCATTGATGCTGTAGACTTGTCTTATCTTGACATCATAATGAGAGAGCATAATTTGGAGAGCCTGCACACCCTGTACTGTTTTAGTTTAATAATCACCTAAAAAATCGTCCTAATTGCTAAGTTTAACCTTTTGGGGCAAGCTCTTTATTTAACTCCAATGGAGCCATGATTTTTTTTTTTTTTCTACCACAAGGAAATTTTCAGACATTCAAGTGCCATCACTTCTGGGACACAGGGAGATATCAATCTGGCACTGCAGGCGAGTCTTGGGTCGCATTGTTTCATCCATGGAAGTGAGAACTGCTTCCATAGATGAATTTCATACTCACCCTCTCCACTGAGCTATGCTGACAAGGTGAAACAAATCTAAGAAATCTATAGAACAAAAAATACTTCATTAAGAGCCGGTAAGTCCCTTCGGCAGCATCTCCACCACTTCTCTCTTGGAATTGTCCTTCTTACTACTTTTATAGCTAGCCATCGTATCAGATGCCAATCTGCACAGCTTGGCAGGAATTCTTCAAGATCAAACAAGGCAAAGAATTTGATCCTCTCAACATGCTGGAACTACGTCTAATCCAGATTGCCCTAAAAACACTGGACACGGCCCTAATCAGGGTATAGACGAACACTGACAGTGGTCACCTCCTTGAATTAATAACCAGGAGCCCAGCTGCTAAGTTGGAGAAGGTAGGATTTTATACAGGGACGAAGAACTAAGGGTACCGTCACACAGTGCCATTTTCATCGCTACGACGGTGCGATTCGTGACGTTCTAGCGATATCGTTACGATATCGCAGTGTCTGACACGCAGCAGCGATCAGGGACCCTGCTGAGAATCGTACGTCGTAGCAGATCGTTTGGAACTTTCTTTCGTCGCTTGATCACCCGCTGACATCGCTGGATCGTTGTGTGTGACACCGATCCAGCGATGTGTTCGCTTGAAACCAGGGTAAACATCGGGTAACTAAGCGCAGAGCCGCGCTTAGTAACCCGATGTTTACCCTGGTTACCAGCGTAAACGTAAAAAAAACAAACAGTACATACTTACATTCCGGTGTCTGTCCTCCGGCGTCTCAGCTTGTTTTTTTTACGTTTACGCTGGTAACCAGGGTAAACATCGGGTTACTAAGCGCGGCCCTGCGCTTAGTAACCCGATGTTTACCCTGGTTACCCGGGGACTTCGGCATCGCTCCAGCGCCGTGATTGCAAAGTGTGACCGCAGTCTACGACGCTGGAGCGATAATCATACGACGCTGCGACGTCACGGATCGTGCCGTCGTAGCGATGAAAATGGCACTGTGTGACGGTACCCTAAGACAAATATTGCCCATCAGATGTAATCATCCATCATATGTTTTTCAATACAAGGCCTCAGCTCTCTGAGTATGTAAAGTGGACATCGAGTCATTGCTTCACACATCTGACACATTTTACAAGGCTTCCCCTGCTGATGCTTCCTTAAAATGTCGATTCCTGTAGACATTAGCTCAATAGATAAACCACCACCTCCATTATTGCCTGACCCCTAAGGACAGCTTTGAAATGTCCTTTGCCCCACAATGGCACAAATAAAATTGACTTTTTGTCCTTACCTGTAACAGCCTTTTCTCAGACCATCCATTAGGTGAGTCACACTTCCCCACTCATGTAGAGTAATGGAAAGCCTCTAGAAAATTATCAGCCATTCTGGGCTGAGGGAAGCAGGACACACAAACTTATCATCCCTGAAAGCAAAAGAATACCTCAGGCCTTCTCTTCCCTGACAGTCGGGTCCCCCCACCCTCTCTACACATCAGATCATTGTCCAATCCACGTTTCGGTCAACTTTATTTCAAGACTAGAATCATGACAAAGCGGCTTTGATTTAAGTACCATCATATTTACCCAAAGGTGAAAAAAAAAACGCCCTCCATTATAGTTAGTGGTGTCTATCCGGCATCATTCTGTTTTTATGTTCTTCTAACAAAATTAAGGCAGAGAAAAAAGGTACTCCGCACTCGAGTGTGAACCATTTTGTCAGTATTTTTACGCAAAAACCTGAAGAGGGTGATAAATGCAGAAGTAGTGTACTTGTTTCTATTAGATTTATTTTTATAGCGCTTTTGGCTGACAAATACTGATGTAAATTACTGACCAAATCTTGAACGTGTGAACATGGCCATAATCAGTAGACATTTCCATGTCTTGAACACCGAGTATTTTTTTTAAATTTATTATGAATTTCTAAAATAATGGTTCAATTCCAGAAAATGAAAGTTATTTTGCTTCCGCTAGTTTTTGTTTAGCTAAATGGACAGCAAATAAGAAGCTATTTTTTCCTTTCTATTTTGCACTGAATTTCAGTAGTCGCCTCCATGTGCATAATTAATAAACCACAGCACCGTCGGCACCGCACCCATCACATGGACCGTCACACGATTAGTTTCATCCTTCTTCCGTTCACATTCTATGGATTTTATCATGATCCTCAAACGATTTTAGATTCTCCAGGTTGTCCCACCATTTATATAGAAAAGTGTCTGCGATGAGCTGGAACCAAGGGGTGATCTTCACCTCGCCCCGCTTGGCCCTCTCTAATAACTGCGTCAACTCTTCTTTTGACACGTAGCAATGGCTTTGGATTTCATTGGGATCAGGATCGACTTTGACTTCCTTCTGTATGAACAGGATGTAATCTATCTCATGTTCTCCCCAGATGCCATCTGACTGAGCTTTGTAGTGAATCCTGGTTAGATACCGAAGTTCATCGGGTTTTACCTGGAAGTACATAAGGTAAATCACTGTCAATGGGCAACCAACCATCAAGTCAACTGGAAAGTATAATGAGTACAGAGCTAAAAGGGGTTGTCCATAGACAGAAGTAATCATAAATCCCACGACTAGGGTCAGCCATTGCTGCATGGAGTAGAAGAAAAAGGTTTGTAGGACCTTGGTCGTCTGTGGCCGCTGGCGCAGAGCACTAAGAATTTGATAGCTGATGGATCCCCGGCATTTCTTATAATATTAGACCCCTGCAAAGCCATGCGTGGGTCCACAACATAAGAAGAGAAGTCGGAGATGCCGCAGATAGAAGGAAGTCCACAGCGCTCTGGTCTGGTGACTACCGGCGTGGCCACTGGTCCAGGGTCCTGCTAATGTTTTTGCTCAAGTCTAGGCAGCAGTTACATTGTCACTCATAATGTTCTTCTCCTATCTCCATCTCTTTCTGTAAGAAATCAGTGCACTCACAAGGAAACTCAACAGGATCTCCAGAGAAAACCATGGTGAGTGCCATAAATGTAAAAACTGAAAAGCAGTCTACATCTGTGGGCAGGAAGGGGCGAGCACAGGAAGGGGCGAGTACAGGTGGAGGCGATCGCTGATATATGAAAACAACACAGACACATGTGGCCAGGACGTGGTCACCCTTAAACAGTTTACTGGTAAATCAGGAGAATTCTGACTAAGGGTTTGTGCATATGATATCCGTCGACGCTGGTATAGCCGGTGAGTTTTTCTAGCAAAAGAGGGTGATTTTCCTGAAGAATCTTTTTTGACACTTTATTTTGGTCATTTTTTTTTTTTAACCCATACATAATGAATGGCTTTTAAACCGAAGAAGATGCCAGAAGAATAGAACGATCACTTATTTCAGCCGCTTTACGTTTTTTGAAGCTCAAAAAGACGGAACATGTCAACTATAAAAATATGACCGACAACTGCCAAACAGTCATGTTGTAGCCCTACAAGAGAGAGCACAAGCCAATGTATAGTGCTATAGCGCCCATAGGTGGCAATTCAACGTTCACAATGACACAGTGTACAGTACAACACGGTCACCGTACCTGCTCCATTGGAATTCCTAATTCGGCCTTCAGGCGTCTCTGGGCAGCTCGTCGCACCCCTATTGAATTTTCTTCCTCAATTTCCGTAGGGGTATTCAGTGGGTGACTGCAGCAGGTGTTGGTATAACAGCCTAGGCCAAGACAAAAGAATATAGAAGATCTCCACGATAAGTGTTCACTGTATACGGGTGTTACTTGTAATGCAATACATTGTGAAACCCCAATAGCTTCAATATAAGGGTACCCACTAAACAGGACCCCAAACCACCAACTGGAGAATTCAACATGTATTTGTCATGCGGTTTATGGACAAGAAGCTGGTGACACTAAAAAAAAAATCTTAAGCCTATACTACTGAGCACCCATGGTATAATGCCAGTGACAGATCATTAGGTCTTAAAAATAAGATCATGGGGATCTGACGGATCTGAAAATTACAAGAACTGGTAGGAATCCTAGAGTAAGAGCCCCACAGATCAACAAGAGAAGATATGCCCGAGTGATTGCTATAAGAACAACCTGACATCTCAGGTTCAGCAACTCATTGCCATTTATTATTGGCTAAAAGGAAAAAAATATAATTTCATCTCCAGCCTTCTGGTCTTTATATAGAAATACAAACCCGGGAAGGTGATCTTAGCCTCCGATCTTTGCTGTAACAAGAGTTTATTTTCTGTGTTAAATAAGAAGATGCTGAAGGCTCTGTGCAGCAAACCTGGGGAAAAAAAAAAGAATATAAAAAATGAATTGCAAATAATAATATATCAATAAAAAACATGACTATGCATCTACAGTCCTAAAGCACACGGACCAAGGGGGATAGGCTGCTTCCAAATAATGCAAAGTACACGTTGGAACAGTCATGATCCGATTATAAATGTTTAGTTATTTGTGATGAGCAAACGTACTGGGATAAGGTGTTATCTGAGCATGCTCATGTGCTGAGTGACGTCAGCGTGCTCGAATAATATGTTCCGCATCCCCGCGGCTGCATGTCAAGCGGCTGTTCAACAGCTGCAACAAATGGAAGGATTGCCTAACAAACAGATAATCCCTCCATGTGTTGTGGCTGTCGAATAGCCGTGAGACATGCAGCTGCGGGAACTGGAACATAGTTTTCGAGCACGTCGAAGACATTTCGTTAGCACACGAGGCCTAATTAGAATGATCTGCACAATATGAGGCACGTAGGATCCCATTATCACAAGTGTTACCTAACATGCATGTGAATAGGGGTTGTTCTAAGCAGAAAACCTTTTAAAAGGGACTGTCAGTGCAATATGACTGATCAAACAAAGCACGGGTGCTCAGTGTACCCCTGCGGTGGCCAAACATTTACAGGGAACCAGGGACGATACGGCCGCCACCTTTAAGCCCTGATATACAGCATTCTATAATGCTGTATATCTGCCCCCAACCCGACGAGAAAGAAGAAAAATAACTTTTATTATACTCACCTGCGGGGCGGTCCGGTCTGAGGGGTGTCGCTCTTCTTGATCTGGTGCCTCCCGTCTTCTTGCGATGCCGTCCCCCTGCTTATTCATGTGGATGACACGTCCCTAAATCATCCATAGTCTCCCCGGCATCGCGCTCCATAATTCTCTGCACAGCAAAGTTTCGCAGTGCGCAGGAAAGGCCAAAGAGCCCGCGCACTGCAGTATATATCAGGCCAGATCTCATATTGGTCAAGCTTGGTGACAGGTACCCCTTCAGTGCACCCTCCCACCATCTCCACCCCTCCCCCTCTATTTTGATTGACAGCTCGGGCCTTATAGAGAGAGAGGGGCAGAGATAAGTGGAAGCCAGGCTGGTGGGAAGGTGCACTTTATGATTGGCTGCATTCATGGAGCACCGAGCGCTTGTGCTTGGTTTGATCAGTCATACTTGTGATCTCTTTAGAAGAGTTTTCTAGTTTTTGTGACGACTTGACAACAATCAGCAAAATTGTCTCTTTAAGGCTGGGTTCCCACACTGAGTATTTCATGCGTCTCTGCTGTTGCCGATTGTCTGCACCTATTAGGTAAATTAGGTTACCTAATTTTTAACATTTTTTTTTTTAACATGTGTTTTTTCCAGCTGCAGTTTGTTTTTGCCATGTTTTAAATAAAACCGCTTTGTCTTGCAGACTGGCTGTGACTTAGGAGAAAGAATAATGAGATAAAAGTCGTCTGTGGATTACATGGTTTTAAACTGTGGAGTTCCCTCATCTCATTCTAGTCTAAAAAATAAGCAGAAAAAAACAACGACCCAAATTTATCACACAAGGAATCGATGCTGCAGAATTCACATACGCACCGCATGTGATTTATACATATTCCATTCATTCTGCTGGACCGCTAAAACGCTGCATTTTCAAAAAGAAGTTGCAATAAGAATGTACCAAATACTGTTTGCGGGAGATTAGCCTTAAAGGGGTTGTACCGCCTCGAGCTACAAGTTCGCACATTGCGCAAACTCCACACTGTCAGGATTCTCCGGGAGCTGGCAGTCATGTGACTTCTGGGTTTAAATTTGCATACTCCTGGCCACACTCACACTAGACGTGCAAGGCCTAGAGCGCAATACATCTGTACTGAGCGAGGCTGCACACGTCTAGTTAGCATGTGACCACGTCTGCAAATCACATACATGCAGTCATGTGCCGGCCGCTCCCAGTACCGGAATTGTGAGGATTCACAGTTCTACAGTCGCATATTATTAAAGGTCTATTTTGTGTTATGCTGGGCACACTGGAGAAAAACTCACGGACTAAAATGTTGGCACCCTTGAAATTGTTCCATAAAATGAAGTATTTCTCCAAAATTATTGCAATCACGTATGTTTTTATACATGTTTGTTGACATCGTTTCTTGAAAAGAAAAAAAAAAAAAAAAAAGGCAAATTGGACATAATTTCACACTACAAAACCCCAAAAATGTTGGCATCATCCCAAAATTTTGGGTAAACCACTTTGTCTCAAGATTGTGGTGCTCGTTCAAACTCACCTGTGGCAAGTAACAGGAGTAGGCAATATGAAAATCACAGCTGAAACCAGATAAAAAGGGGAGAAGTTGACACAATCTTAGCACTGTGAGTCTGTGTGTACAACACTAAGAAAGGAGACCAGGAAGAGAAGAGAACTGTCTGAGGACTAGAGAATCAAAATTGTTGAACATCAACAATCTTGAGGTTAGGCCGGTTTCACATTAGCGTTTTGAGGAGCTGCGGAGGGCTGCAGACTTCCTCCGTGAAGCCCCGCCTTCGGCCGCACCTCCACAGCGAGCTCCGCCTACTTCTGCATGCAGCCTGTGTACCTATCTTTAACATTAGGTACGCAGGTCGTGCGGCTGTATGCGGATGCTTCCACATGCGTCGTTTTGACAATGCAGAGAAAAGACGAAATTGCAACCAGCTGCGTCCTACGCTGGTCGCCGTATCGTCAAAACGACGCATTCGCAAGCATCCGCATACAGCCGCACGACCTGCGTACCTAATGTTAAAGATAGGTACACACGGGCTTCACGGAGGAAGTCCGCAGCTCCTCAAAACGCTAATGTGAAACCGGCCTTACAAGGCCATCTCCAGAGATCTTGATGTTCCTTTGTTCACAGTATGCAACAAAATCAAGAAGTTTACAACTTGAGGGTGCCAACAATTTTGTCCAGCCCATTTTTGGGGGAAATGTTTATAACAAAACGTGTGTAACTGCAATAATTTTAGGGGAGAAATACTTCACTTTCTGGAACAAATTCCAGGGTGCCAACACTTTCGCCCATGACTGTTGAGCATTTTAGAATGCGGTATGAGGGCTAACAGGTGCGGACCCTACTATATATGTAACCTCCCCAGCACTCGCTTTACCTTTGTTGATATTTTCGTTCAGGTGACAGTTCTTCTTGGTGTCTGCTCCTATCTTCTTGTCGTTCTCATCGATCAGAATACACATCTCCGAGAGCAGCTGCACCTGCTTCTCATCCAGAGAGTGCGTGTCCACCTCAGGCATGGCTGCGCCGTACGTCCTGCTGCAGAAACAGCGGGGTCATGTTTAGCAAGAAGCTCTGCACAAATGAAAGCATCAGTAAGGCCGGGTTCACACATCAGACTTTCATGGTTAAAGTACGGACAGCCATGTCCAGTCCGGCCGCAGGTGTCCTGACCCAAACTCAACAGCCTCATGGGACTGCTGAGATCAGGTGAACAGATCTCCGACTGGTCAAGACACAGCGGTCTGTAGCCGAAAAATGGGGAAAGATTCCGGCAGAACCATCCAGAGATAAAATGGATTTATTTAAACGTAGTTAAAATAAAAGGCGAAGCCTCGTACCTGACGCGTTTCAGGTGTATACACGCCCTTAGTCATAGGCTCACATACAAGTCTATGGGTGAGTGTGAAACATCAGACTGCACTCAGATGTCATCTGAGTGCAGTGCGACTATGGCAGACCATGTTCTCCTCACCGGTCATCCCATTCTCTCAGAGCCTGACCTGATAGAGAACACGCAGATCATGTGGCCCCAGCCTAAGACTCAGTTCACACAGCTCGTGAAGGTGCTCACAAAAATATTCAAGGAGAAAATGTTTCAGGAGACACTTTGGGTTTTTTTATTAGGTTTTTTTTTTTCCTTTAGTGGCTATGAAGAGTTTTTTTGCCACCTTCTGATTGGACAGAGCCTAGTTTGGAGCATTTTCCATCAGTATCTGCTTTAATTAAATCGCATGCACTTTTTCTTTAAAAAAACAAAACAAAAAACAAAACAGGAAATACTGAAAAAAACAACTTCTCATATGAGCAGCAAAGTGCATTTCCCATAGAAACAAACAGGAGGAGATCTCCAGAGGATTCTCCCCCAGATCCTCCATGTGGACACGGCCCAGGTGTGACATAGCTGTGCCCCCTGATGACAGCGCTCCCATGTATAAACAGATGAGGGGCGGCTCCTCGGCACACCCCGCTCCTAGTGTTCTGCAGGGCTGTGATTGGCTGCTATTACCAGCTGCAGTGGATCCCCTCCCAGGTGTAACAGACCCACTCTTGCACACCACACACGGACGGATGGTCCTGCACGATGAGCACACGTCCGTGCGCACTGCCGCCCCGTCCCATGATGCACAGCGCGGCGCTCACCTGCTGCACACCGCACTCCTCACGTCCTGCCGCAGAACTGCCCGCAGACTTGTGCGGCCACTGCCAAGACCCAAGACACGGGCTCCGCCTACTATCCCCGCCCACAACATCTCTCAGCCAATCAGGACTCCGAACCACTGCGTCCCACCATCTGGCGATCCGCCGCACATTACACGACACCGCCCGCCCGCAGCGCTGCTCCGGCTGCTCCTCGTCACCCCGTGCTGCACGGAGCCTCCTAATCTAACGGCTACATAAAGCACAAACGGCCTCTGCTACACGGAGCGGATTTACGTCCGCACGTTCCAACAGAAAGCCAGGAACAACCTGACCACGCCCACTGCTCCGTCATACGTCACGCGTGTGTTGGAAGACACGCCCTCTGGAGCAACAGAGCCCACATAGTACCGCCCCCGCTACCATCACACTGATTGGCTAAAACACTTGTCCATTAAATGATGCTACAGAGGAGGCGGGGGGGAAAGAAGTGTCACGTGGTGCCGGCATTCCTATACTACAAATCGGTCAAAAGTACAATCTTCTATGTTGCCCATAGCAACCAATCACAGCACAGCTTTCAGCTTAACCCCTTATACACACTGACAATTTTTGCTTTGAGAATTTGTTCTTACTTTTTCCGTGAATTGTATATTTTTTTTATTTTCCATAAATGCGGCATTTTTTTTTTTTTAAATCTCAAGGCAAGTAGTAGCGTTGAGCGGCATCGATCATCTTGCCTTGTAATGAAAAGCATGAAAAATATCCAAATTAGGTAAAATGGTGGAAAAAAAACACATTTCCACCGTTCTTTGGGTTTTGCTCTTCCGACTTTCGTTATGTAGTAAACATGACCTGTGGCCAGGACCCGACTCACCGGATCACTGCAGTAGCAGACACCCACAGGATATTATTATTGTAATGGCTGAAAAATGTCAGAAGTTTCAAAATGCAAATGGTCTCTTCAGAGAGGAAAAGGGCCTGAACTCGGCGTTGGTTTGCAAATTGCAGAGCAGGTGGCTCTGCAACATCCAGCGTGTGTGTGAAGTCATCACAGAGCCAAGGGAAGTGGTCGCCTGGCGCCCCCTCTGCGTGACACAGCGGTGCAGTCGCCCGTGGCAACAGGTCTCGGATATGGATTGTGTAGACGCCCCGTCTGCGATCCGGAAGATACTGTTTTCCATTTGTGAGTCTTGGACAATAAAGACATTTGTGTTGAACTTTACTGGGTCCCTGCCTCATTACCGCACGGTGTGAACACCGCCGCACTACAACCCCCAACCCCTGTCCATAGAAGCCTGGATCAAGCTAATATTTACTGTACATTGATACATGTGAAATAATATCTGAAAAGTTTGCCAAGTCTATATAATCGGAATTAATAATAAATATAATCTGTATATAATTAAAATAATATCGCCATTATAATACTCAAAAACTGTGCCATACATTTCTCCAAAAATACTTTCATATGGAGACAATTAATGAGGCTGATGTAAAGGTAGCTATAGACTGCACCAGCAAGCAGCTGCACTAATATATGCAAGGGTTTCACAGCACTCCTGATTAGCCATGCAACCTTCAATGTTTATCCACAAAAACCTTATGGCCAAGAATAAGCATGCCAAAATGTGTTCAAGGGGTGGTGCCAAGTATGTAAGCTACGCCTTCTTTAAGGAATAACTTCCTGATCACAGGGATCAGACCGTTGGGGACTGCTACGATCCTGAGAACAGTGAGCATGCGCACCTCCATTCATTCTGTAAGGTGCACAGGGTGATAGTCATGGGTGAGGGGGCTGCTGGGTTCCCACACCCTGGTACTCTACAAATAAGTGTTGTCCCAATTCTCCTGTTCTATGCGCGCGGTGCATAACACGCAGGTCGCAAGCCTCAGCTGTCTGAAGTTCTTCAACTTAACACACGCCGCACAGACATTAGGGGACGTCAAACTTGTTTTATAATAAAAAAAAGTTTACTTAAAGGACTATTCCCATCTCCAAGATCCTATCCTAATATGTAGTAGGTGTAATAATAATAATATTAGCAAATACCTCCAATTAGAAATGTAGTATAGTTCTTCTGATTCACTATGCATCTTTCCTCATGTACAGGCATTAGATATCCATTGTTATGACCACTGATATAGTGACAGCTAATTGCTAGTGTGGCACCCCAGGAGTTCAGGTACCACAATGGTATTGCCTTCCTCTCGGGGAGCGTGATGCCATGCCTGGAAACGAGGAGGATCCCTTTGACATGTAACCTGTCCATGCAACATGTTCTGACTCCAGTCCAGAAGGGGGAGCTCTGAACCCGGTTTCAGGGGAGCTTTCCTAGATAGATATACATTCTGGTCTGGAGGAGGAGTCAGTTAGTCTGTAGCAGACAAGGAACAGTGAAGGAGCACAGGAGTGGTCAGGAGCTAGAGGACAGCTGCGAGTGAGCTTCCTCTAAGCTGAAGCTCGGAAACCGGGCACCGGGAGCCTGAGGCTGTGTGGAACTACATGTCCCACGGCAGAACTGGAGGGCAGGAAATTGAAAGTGACTTGCCCACATTACACCCTGAGGTACAGCAACATCCAGAGCTCGGAGAACACCGTGAACAGAAACCCCAATGAAACTGTTCGCGTTGCCTACCATGCAGGAACTGTTCCAGGACAGAGAGTAAGATGGAAGCAAATAAGGTAGCACACTGTAGCGCTGAAACATGCAAACATGAAACATGAAAATTTAACTGCATTACTGCACTAGAAATATGAAAAATGAGAGCGTTTAGCGCATAAAAAAGGCCAATTTTATGTGTACCTGGTAGCCACTTTACGGCATCTCTCTTATACCAGGTCCTACGATTTCCTTCCTCACTGAGAATAAACGTCTCCATCTGAATGGGTGCCTATGGAAAGAAGAGGTTTCCATAGGCACCCATTCAGATGGAAACGTTTATTCTCAGTGAGGAAGGAAATCGTAGGACCTGGTATAAGAGAGATGCCGTAAAGTGGCTACCAGGTACACATAAAATTGGCCTTTTTTATGCGCTAAACGCTCTCATTTTTCATATTTCTAGTGCAGTAATGCAGTTAAATTTTCATGTTTCATGTTTGCATGTTTCAGCGCTACAGTGTGCTACCTTATTTGCTTGAATGCATAGGAGTTGGCGACTCTAGGTTTAGCACCTGTTCACACTTAGTCTATGTATGGATGTGACGGTCAGTTTTTTCAAAAGAGAGTAAGATGGGACCTTGACAGAAGCCACCAGCAGCAAGTGACTATTATTTAGCGCATAGTGGAAGGCTCCCAATCTGAGCTGGAAAACGGAATCCCACTCATTTTCAGGCTGCCTGGACTCCATTGACACATGTTGCTGGTACTCTAGACTGAGGCTGTCTACCATCAGTAAACCAGGTAAAGAGACTGCAACCCCGTGTCCTCCATTTATTTTCCGGCACCACACCATCCTTGCCAAACACATTGGGAGCCCTGGGGACCCAGCTTCATCTGAGGGAAACCATGACATCCCTGCTGCTGTAACACCACCCCAGAGGACCCCATTAAGCAGTACCAAGTACCACAGGTGGCGTCACAAACTTGGATTACTTTACAAACCCCTTTAAAAACCGTCCCTTTTACTTGGACGCCCAGGGCCATGGACAGGGTCACTGCCACTGTGACTTCCCTTTAAATGACTATCGGACCCGATACCGAGTAACCCCTAGGCCCTGGCCGGGCGCTTCACTAGTGGTCATAACCATGGATACCTAAGGTCCTGCAATGCCTGCACATGAAGAAAGGGACATAGAGAATCAGAAAAACAACACATTTCAAATTGGAGGTAGTTGCTATTATTATTACTACATCTACTACATATTGGGATAGGTTCTTGGAGATGGGAATACCCCTTTAACTGTCCAATTTTCATCATATTGAAACATGCAGTATTGGGCACAAACTTTTCAGTTTTCAAAGTCCATAGCACAGCACGTTCTGATATTCGCTCTCCTTGAGCTATCCCTTTCTTCTCTGGCACCTCTGACCCATGGGATACTCCATTTTGCTCTGCAGCCTCCTTGAGTCCTGTTCCAACTCCCTTATGTGATTTCCCGTGCAACTTTCTCTCCTAGAAAGATATTGAGGCACGCTTCTCAGTGCTTCAGTTGGACTGTAGGCCCCGTATGTTCCAGGAATGTCCGCTCCGAGTTATGGCTGACATTCTTTTGCTGCTGAACAGACCGTGTTACTCCTGACTAGGGTTGAGCGACCTTTACATTTATAGGATCGGGTCGGGTTTCACGAAACGCGACTTTTTCAAAAGTCGGGTCGAGTGAAATCGGCCGATCCTATAAAAAAGTCGGGGTCGGGGTCGGCCGAAACTCAAAACCCAATGCAGTGCATTGGGTTTCCAATGGTTCCCAGGGTCTGAAGGAGCGGAAACTCTCCTTCAGGCCCTGGGATCCATATTTAAGTGTAAAATAAAGAATCAAAATAAAAAATATCGCCATACTTACCCTCTGATGCGCCCTGGTACTAAGCGGGAACCTTCCTTCCTTAGAATCAGCCTTCCAGGACCTTGCGGTGACGTCGCGGTGACGTCGCGGCTTGTGATTGGTCGCGCGGCCGCCCATGTGACCGCTCGCGCGACCAATCACAAGCCGCGACGTCACCGTGACGTCACCGAAGGTCCTGGAAGGGCTGATTCTTAGGAAGGAAGGCTGCCGGAAAGAAGCCGAGGGTGAGTATATTCCTATTAGGTATATACTCACCCTTGGACGCGCCCTGCTTCTTTCCGGCAGCCTTCCTTCCTAAGAATCAGCCCTTCCAGGACCTTCGGTGACGTCACGGTGACGTCGCGGCTTGTGATTGGTCGCGCGAGCGGTCACATGGGCGGCCGCGTGACCAATCACAAGCCGCGACGTCACCGCGACGTCACCGCAAGGTCCTGGAAGGCTGATTCTAAGGAACGAAGGTTCACGCTTTGTACCAGGGCGCATCAGAGGGTAAGTATAGCGATATTTTTTATTTTAATTCTTTATTTTACACTTAAATCTGAATTCCGATACCAATTCCCGATATCTTAAACATATCGGGAATCGGTATCGGAATTCCGATTCCAGATTCAGAAGATCGCCGACTTCATGGCCGACCCCACACAGGGGTCGGGTTTCATGAAACCCGACTTTGCCAAAAGTCGGCGACTTCTGAAAATTGCCGACCCGTTTCGCTCAACCCTACTCCTGACCTCAGACATCCAACTACTGCTCTCTCTCCATCTAATCTCTTACTCTGACTGCACTAACAAGGAAGTATTCCCTTTGGTAACTGTCCCTGCCCCGCAAATACTGGAGCTGTTCCTGAACACATTAACTGTTTCTATCCCAAACCTGTCTACTTCCTGAACTTATTGTGCCCATCACTGTGCTATACCTGTCTCAAGGCTGCTGCAACAGGGAGGAGCCAGAAGACTGCAGCGTCTGAGTTCTCGTGCTCCTGCACTGAATAATAGCACTTCTCCCTCATATTATATTGTGTAAGTTTCTTTCAGCATTGCAGGGGTGAAACAACCCCTGGTGGAGCCAAAGGTCGCTTTACATGACAGGTTCTCTGGGGGGCATGACAAGATGGTTGCTTTCAGGGAAGCCTGTAAACATTACTTAAAGTTGCGTCCTCACTTCTCTGGAACTGAGTAGTAACGCGTGGGGATCATAATTTTACTCCTTCAAGGTGACCCCCAAACCTGGACATTTTCTCTTCCGGACGACTATCAGTCGCTACGGATGGTTGAGGATTTTTTCCAGGCGCTAAGTCACATATACGATGACCCAGACCACGTATCCCAGGCCAAGTCCACACTACATCAGTTTCAGCAGGTAGCTGACAGTGTGGAGACGTTCTGGCAGAGGAGTATTACTCCGAGTTTCTGAGGTGATCCCCTGATACTAAGTGCAATGACCCTGCACTCCATAGCCAATTCATTCAAAAGGGTTATCGGTAAGGGTAAAGGATGCTTTTTCCCTGCATGAAACTCTGGTCTTCCTGGAGGCGACCATGTCTCTGGTCATCTGTGTGGACTGCCGTCTTTGTCAGAGACCTAAAGAGACACTCCAATTTGTGGGGGGCCCAGTGTCAAGGAAACCTGGATCTGAGTCTACCATGGAACCCATACAGTTAGGTCGGGTGGCAAGTTCTGTAGGTTCAACGGTAGTCCAGCGTAAAGGGGAGTGTGTTTTTTCTACGGTGGAAAGGATCATTTTGTTGGCGCGTGTCATTCTATATCCCCCATAAACAGACTGAGACATTCTGAGACTATTTTTTCATGACATATTGTACTTCATGATAGAAGTAAAATTTGTTCAATATGACTTGCGTTTATTTGTGAAAAAAATCGGAAATTGTAGAAAATTTTGCAATTTTTAAGCTTTTAATTTTTATACCCTTAAACCAGAGAGTTAGGTCACACAAAATAGTTAAAACATAACATTTCCTATATATCTACTGTCACGACTCTGTTATCGGGTGACCTGGGACCAGGGGCTTCTTCCCTATCCGAAACACTAGGGGTGCCCTAGCTCGCCCTGTTCCCTGTGTTTCTTCTGAAGGTGAAGATACCTGAGCCATGTACTTTGCCTTATCTCCTGAATCAGCCCTCCGTCTGTACCCTTCAATCCACCAAGGGAAGAGGCGAGTAGTTGTGCACTGTAGTACACCAAGCCGACAAACAAGGTAACACGAACAGGGGAAACGGAAAATATCAGGCATACAAATATTCACTCACATATAACACAAGAATGCAGTGTACCTGTGTTTACCTCCGTGTGCAGCCGAGTCAGCCAATCTACCACAATATTCAAAGGTGCTGCTCACAAAATTAGAATATCATCAAAGAGTTTCATGTTATGATCCCAATGGCAGGGGACCTCAAAGATTACAGCAAAGTCTGCAAAACATAAATACCAGCTCATAGGGAAGTGGTAACTAGGCTGACCATATACCTGATCCTAGCGCAAACACTAACAGCAGCCGGGGAACGTGCCTACGTTGATTCTAGACGTCTCGCGCCAGCCGGAGAACTAACTACCCCTATCAGGGAAAATAAGACCTCTCTTGCCTCCAGAGAAAAGACCCCAAAGTAATACAAGCCCCCAACAAATAATAACGGTGAGGTAAGAAGAAAAGACAAACGTAAGAATGAACTAGATTTAGCAAAGAGAGGCCCACTGACTAATAGCAGAATATAGTAAGAAGACTTATATGGTCAGCAAAAAACCCTGCAAAATATCCACGCTGAATATCCAAGAACCCCCAAACCGACTGACGGTGTGGGGGGAGAATATCAGCCCCCCTAGAGCTTCCAGCAATAACAGGAATCACATATTGTACAAGCTGGACAAAAAATATGAACAATGCAAATGATCAAGAGTACGAAAGCAGAACTTAGCTTATCTTGCAAAGAACCAGGACCTGAAGACAGGAGCAAACAGAAGTGAACTGATTACAACGATGCCAGGCACTGGACTGAGAATCCAGGAAGTTTAAATAGCAACACCCCAGGCCTAACGAAGCAGGTGAGCACCAACCTGGTAAAAGACAATCCAAGTGCCAAATCACTAGTGACCACAAGAGGGAGCCAAAAAGTATAGTTCACAACAGTACCCCCCCTTTAAGGAGGGGTCACCGAACCCTCACCAAGACCACCAGGGCGACCAGGATGAGCAGCGTGGAAGGCACGAACCAAATCGGCCGCATGAACATCAGAGGCGGCCACCCAGGAATTATCCTCCTGACCATAGCCCTTCCATTTGACCAAATACTGGAGCCTCCGTCTAGAGAGACGAGAATCCAAGATCTTCTCCACCACGTACTCCAACTCGCCCTCAACCAACACCGGAGCAGGAGGCTCAACAGCAGGAACCACAGGCACAACGTACCGCCGTAACAAAGACCTATGGAACACATTGTGAATGGCAAACGACACCGGAAGATCCAAACGAAAAGAAACCGGGTTAAGAACTTCCAAAATTTTATAAGGACCAATAAAGCGAGGCTTAAACTTAGGAGAGGAAACCTTCAGAGGGACATACCGAGAAGACAACCAAACCAAATCCCCAACACGAAGTCGGGGGCCCACACCGCGGCGGCGGTTGGCAAAACGCTGAGCCTTCTCCTGTGACAACTTCAAGTTGTCCACCACATGATTCCAAATCCGCTGCAACCTATCCACCACGGAATCCACCCCAGGACAGTCAGAAGACTCAACATGACCCGAGGAGAAACGAGGATGAAAACCAGAGTTGCAGAAGAATGGCGAAACCAAAGTAGCGGAACTAGCCCGATTATTAAGGGCAAACTCCGCCAATGGCAAGAAGGTCACCCAATCATCCTGGTCCGCAGAAACAAAACATCTCAAATAAGCCTCCAGTGTCTGATTAGTTCGCTCCGTTTGACCATTAGTCTGAGGATGGAAGGCAGATGAAAACGACAAATCAATGCCCATCTTAGCACAAAAAGATCGCCAGAACCTGGACACAAACTGGGATCCTCTGTCGGACACGATATTCTCCGGAATGCCGTGTAAACGAACCACATTCTGAAAAAACAAAGGAACCAGATCGGAAGAGGAAGGCAACTTAGGCAAGGGTACCAAATGGACCATCTTGGAAAAACGATCACACACCACCCAGATGACAGACATTCCTTGAGACACCGGAAGATCAGAAATGAAATCCATGGAAATGTGCGTCCAAGGCCTCTTCGGGACGGGCAAGGGCAAAAGCAACCCGCTAGCACGAGAACAACAAGGCTTAGCCCGAGCACAAGTCCCACAGGACTGCACAAATGACCGCACATCCCGTGACAAGGAAGGCCACCAAAAGGACCTAGCCACCAAATCTCGGGTACCAAAAATTCCCGGATGCCCTGCCAACACCGAGGAATGAACCTCGGAAATGACTCTGCTGGTCCATTTATCAGGAACAAACAGTCTGTCGGGTGGACACGAGTCAGGTCTACCAGCCTGAAATCTCTGCAACACACGTCGCAAATCCGGAGATATGGCCGACACGATCACTCCCTCTTTAAGAATACCAGCTGGCTCTGAGACTCCAGGAGAGTCAGGCACAAAGCTCCTAGAGAGAGCATCAGCCTTAACATTCTTCGAACCAGGCAGGTACGAGACCACAAAGTCAAAACGAGAGAAAAACAATGACCAACAAGCCTGTCTAGGATTCAGGCGCTTAGCAGACTCGAGATACATCAGATTTTTGTGATCAGTCAAGACCACCACACGATGCTTAGCACCCTCGAGCCAATGACGCCACTCCTCAAATGCCCACTTCATGGCCAACAACTCCCGATTACCAACATCATAGTTCCGCTCAGCAGGCGAAAACTTCCTAGAGAAAAAAGCACATGGTCTCATCACAGAGCAACCAGAGCCTCTCTGCGACAAAACAGCCCCAGCACCGATCTCAGAAGCATCCACTTCAACCTGAAAGGGAAGTGAGACATCAGGCTGGCACAAAACAGGCGCCGAAGTAAACCGGCGCTTCAGCTCCTGGAAGGCCTCCACGGCTGCAGGAGCCCAATTAGCTACATCAGAACCTTTCTTGGTCATATCCGTCAAAGGTTTAACAACGCTAGAAAAATTAGCGATAAAGCGACGGTAGAAATTAGCGAACCCCAAGAACTTCTGAAGACTCTTAACAGACGTGGGCTGAGTCCAATCATGAATAGCTCGGACCTTGACTGGGTCCATCTCCACGGCAGAAGGGGAGAAAATAAAACCCAAAAAGGAAACCTTCTGCACTCCAAAGAGACACTTTGAGCCCTTCACAAACAAAGCGTTATCACGCAAAACCTGAAACACCATCCTGACCTGCTTTACATGAGAATCCCAATCATCCGAGAAAACTAGAATATCATCAAGATACACAATCAAAAATTTATCCAGATACTTCCGGAAGATATCATGCATAAAGAACTGAAACACTGAAGGGGCATTAGAGAGCCCAAAGGGCATCACCAAGTATTCAAAATGACCTTCGGGCGTATTGAATGCAGTTTTCCATTCATCTCCCTGCCTAATGCGCACAAAGTTGTACGCACCACGAAGATCTATCTTGGTGAACCACTTGGCGCCCTTAATCCGAGCAAACAAGTCTGACAATAGCGGCAACGGATACTGAAACTTAACAGTGATTTTATTCAGAAGCCGATAGTCTATACAAGGTCTCAAAGACCCGTCTTTCTTGGCCACAAAAAAGAATCCCGCACCGAGAGGGGAAGAGGATGGACGAATATGCCCCTTCTCCAAAGACTCCTTGACATAAGAACGCATCGCGGCATGCTCGGGTACAGACAAATTAAATAATCGTCCCTTAGGAAATTTACTGCCAGGAATCAAATCTATAGCGCAGTCACAGTCCCTATGAGGAGGAAGAGCACTGGACCTGGACTCACTGAATACATCGTGATAGTCACACAAATACTCAGGAACTTCTGAAGGAGTAGAAGTAGCAATAGACACCGGCGGAGAATCGCAATGAATTCCCCGACAACCCCAACTTGAGACAGACATAGCCTTCCAATCCAAAACAGGATTATGGGTCTGTAACCATGGCAGACCTAAAACGACCAAATCATTCATTTTATGCAGAACAAGAAAACGAATCACCTCCCGATGTTCAGGAGTCATGCACATGGTCACTTGTGTCCAATACTGCGGTTTATTTTCCGCCAGTGGCGTAGCATCAATTCCTCTGAGAGGAATCGGAACCTTTAAAGGCTCCAGGACAAAACCGCAGCGCTTGGCAAACGACAAGTCCATAAGACTCAGGGCAGCACCTGAATCCACAAATGCCATAACAGGGTAGGAAGACAATGAACAAATTAAAGTCACAGACAAAATAAATTTAGGCTGCAAATTACCAATGGTGACAGGACTGACAACCTTGGTTAGGCGTTTAGAGCATGCTGATATAACGTGTAGAATCACCACAGTAAAAACACAGCCCATTCTGACGTCTATGATTTTGTCGTTCGGTTCTAGTCAGGATTCTATCGCATTGCATTGAGACAGGTGTCTGTTCAGACAACACCGCCAGAGGTTTAGCGAATTTGCGCTCCCGCAAACGCCGATCAATCTGAATAGCCAGCGCCATAGAATCATTCAGACTTGTAGGAATTGTAAAACCCACCATCACATTCTTAATGGCTTCAGAAAGGCCATTTCTGAAATTTGCGGCCAGAGCACATTCATTCCATCGAGTAAGCACGGACCATTTCCGAAATTTTTGGCAGTACACCTCAGCCTCATCCTGGCCCTGAGAGATGGCCAGTAGAGCTTTTTCTGCCTGAATTTCAAGATTAGGCTCCTCATAAAGCAATCCGAGCGCCAGAAAAAACGCATCAACATCCGCCAATGCAGGATCTCCTGGCGCTAACGAGAAAGCCCAATCCTGAGGGTCGCCACGCAAGAAGGAGATAATAATTTTAACTTGCTGAGCTGAATCTCCAGACAAACGAGGTTTCAAACATAGAAACAATTTACAATTATTCCTAAAATTCCTAAATTTAAATCGATCTCCAGAGAACAGCTCAGGAATAGGTATCTTAAGCTCTGACATAGGACTGCTAACAACAAAATCCTGAATGCCCTGCACACGTGCAGCAAGCTGATCCACACTAGTAATCAAGGTCTGAACATTCATGTCTGCAGCAAAGCTTCAAGCCACTCAGAGATAAAGGGGAGGAAAAAAAAAAAAAAAAAACTCAGAACTTCTTTTCTTTTAATCCCACTTCAGCAATGCATTAACTATTTATTGGCCTGGCATACTGTTATGATCCCAATGGCAGGGGACCTCAAAGATTACAGCAAAGTCTGCAAAACATAAATACCAGCTCATAGGGAAGTGGTAACTAGGCTGACCATATACCTGATCCTAGCGCAAACACTAACAGCAGCCGGGGAACGTGCCTACGTTGATTCTAGATGTCTCGCGCCAGCCGGAGAACTAACTACCCCTATCAGGGAAAATAAGACCTCTCTTGCCTCCAGAGAAAAGACCCCAAAGTAATACAAGCCCCCAACAAATAATAACGGTGAGGTAAGAAGAAAAGACAAACGTAAGAATGAACTAGATTTAGCAAAGAGAGGCCCACTGACTAATAGCAGAATATAGTAAGAAGACTTATATGGTCAGCAAAAAACCCTGCAAAATATCCACGCTGAATATCCAAGAACCCCCAAACCGACTGACGGTGTGGGGGGAGAATATCAGCCCCCCTAGAGCTTCCAGCAATAACAGGAATCACATATTGTACAAGCTGGACAAAAAATATGAACAATGCAAATGATCAAGAGTACAAAAGCAGAACTTAGCTTATCTTGCAAAGAACCAGGACCTGAAGACAGGAGCAAACAGAAGTGAACTGATTACAACGATGCCAGGCACTGGACTGAGAATCCAGGAAGTTTAAATAGCAACACCCCAGGCCTAACGAAGCAGGTGAGCACCAACCTGGTAAAAGACAATCCAAGTGCCAAATCACTAGTGACCACAAGAGGGAGCCAAAAAGTATAGTTCACAACAGTTTCAGTTCTTCAATGCAAAAAGTGAAACTCATATATTATATAGAGACATTACAAACAGAGTGATCTATTTCAAGTGTTTATTTCTGTTAATGTTGATGATTATGGCTTACAGCTAATGAAAACCCAAAAGGCATTATCTCAGTAGATTAGAATAATTAACAAAAAACATCTGCAATAGCTTCCTAAGCATTTAAAAAGGTCCCTTAGTCTGTTTCAGTAGGCTCCACAATCATGGAGAAGACTGCTGACCTGACAGATGTCCAGAAGGCAGTCATTGACACAGTCCACAAGGAGGGTAAGCCACAAAAGGTCATTGCTAAAGAAGCCGGCTGTTCACAGAGTGCTGTATCCAAGCATATTAGTGGAAAGTTGAGTGGAAGGAAAAAGTGTGGTAGAAAAAGATGCACAAACAACCAGGATAACCGCAGCCTTGAAAGGATTGTTAAGAAAAGGCCATTAAAATTTTTTGGGGAGATTCACAAGGATTGGACTGGTGCTGGAGTCATTGCTTCAAGAGCCACCACACACAGAGGTATCCAGGACATGGGCTGCAAGTGTCACATTCCTTGTGTGAAGTCACTCATGACCAATAGACAACGCCAGAAGCGTCTTATCTGGACCAAGGAGAAAAAGAAACTGTACTGTTGCTCAGTGGTCCAAGGTGTTTTCAGATGAAAGTAAATTTTGCATTTCATTTGGAAATCAAGGTCCCAGAGTCTGGAGGAAGAGTGGAGAGGCCACAATCCAAGTTGCTGGAGGTCTAGTGTGAAGTTTCCACAATCAGTGATGGTTTGTGGAGCCATGTCATCTGCTGGTGTAGGTCCACTGTGTTTTATCAAGACCAAAGTCAGCGCAGCCATCTACCAAAAAATTTTAGATCACATCATGCTTCCCTCTGCCGACAAGCTTTTTGGAGATGGAAATTTCATTGGCTGTAAGCCATAATCATCAACATTAACAGAAATAAACACTTGAAATAGATCACTGTTTGTAATGACTCGATATAATATAAGAGTTTTACTTTTTGTATTGAAGAACTGAAATAAATTAACTTTTTTGATGATATTCTAATTTTGTGAGAAGCACCTGTATGTGTACAATTTTTCTTTAATTTTTAACTTAGACCATTTATGGAACTTTCACTTTTTTCATTCTGATCTCTTATAAAGCATAGCAATGCATGGGCCACCATGGTAACAATCGGGCCCCCTCAATAACATCACAGGAGCACTGATTGGAGAGCATAGGGGGCCTCCTCCCTCTGCCTGCCTTCTAAATGCTGCAATTGCTATTGATCAAAGCATTCAGCTGGTTAAACTGTCTGGAGCGGTGCGGGCACCCATCCTGGCAGTGAGTGCCGGGTGTCACCGGTGAAATCAGCTGATCACCAGGCGGCGATCTCGCGCATGCATTTTCCTGTGAGAGAAAAATTGCCATGACGTATCCATACGTCCAAGATCGGAAAGTATTTACCAACCTGGATGTATGCATATGTCCAAGGTTGTGAAGGGTTAAACGGTTCACGTTTGGAGACAATTTTCATTACTTAACTGTTGTCTATTTCTGGCTGCAGAACTGATAATCTGTCAGACTGGTGAACATTTTATCTGCATTTTTCTGAGCTCCACTTAGCTGATGCACAGACCACATCAAAGTTGAATATGAAGGGAATCACATAGCGGGTAAAATCCAAAATGATTTTTTTTTTACCCAAATACCTGAATTTAGATTAAGCAAAAAAGTTGTTCTCAAAGGTTGAATTGAATTGAAAAAGAAAAAAAATGAATAAAAAAAATCCACTACAAAAACACAATAAACAGAGCAGTTTCCGCATGTGGGAACACGGCCTTAAGCTTCCTTTAGCTTATTTTCTGCACCAGCAAGCCTGCAGCTTCACCCTGGTAAAATCAGATGTCTCCAGTGTATGTCTCTGTGCACACATATCCGTTGTCATTGACCTTGTATGTCATTCACGCAAGAATCGATTAGCTTCAGATACACTGACACGTGGGCTTTATGCTGGAACTCTGCCACCTAGTGTCCTTCTTCGAGTATTTCTATAGCAAACATCTCTATTTCTTGGGCTACATTCACACATCTTGGTGACACGTCCATGAGCTGTCCATTTTTCCCCCCAGATAACATATAGACCCACACCCATAGATCCATAGTTTTAAAAACTGATGTGTGTCCTTATCCTATCTCATCAGTTTTCTGGCCATTCATGGGTCTCCTGATAGGAGTTAGTGGCCAAATATTACAGAAGTTTACATTGTAAAACAGTGCACTATAGAAACACAAAACGTTGCCTTTATTTGGTTTAGGGCCAGACAGACGGTTGTATTTCTCACATCACAGTGCACAGACTGGCCCAGCACCTCTCCTGACCTGAGCATGACATTGTGATGTATATCCAGGGCCGCACTGGCCATCTGGCAAATGCCAGAAGGGCCTGTCTGGTTGTGGGCTGCCTTGTCTGCTACATTGTTAACAGAATTGGTGTTCTCAAGTAGTGTTGAGCATTCCGATACCGCAAGTATCGGGTATCGGCCGATACTTGCGGTATCGGAATTCCGATACCGGGATTCCGATACTTGCCGCGTATCGGATACCGGAATCGGAAGTTCCAAGATTCAAAATGCAGAAATTCAGCCAATGAGAATGATTCCAAGTGTGGGCACATCCTGTTCAGCATGGAGGGCATGAAACTACTGGCATGGCTGTGATTGGCTGCTGAAATGATGTCATGATGCAGTTTAAAAGTCGCTGGCGCCATTTTGCGATCACTCTGCTGTGAATTCAGTTAGTGACAGGACGCTGTTTGCTGACTGAGGGACAGTTTAGAGATAGCGATTTGCTTCTTTGTGCTTTCCAAAGGCTAATTTAGCAACCGCTGTGTTCACCTACTATTCACCTTGCTTTTGCCTTGTAGCGCTGTTTTCACAGCGATCTGCAAGGTCTGTGTGTGTGTGTGTGAGTGCAGCCCACTCTCTAGTCTGAGTGCAGCCACATAGGCCATCCATAGCTGGTTGTATTCAGTTCAGGGAGGGTGGTTCATTGCCTCATACTGTTCTTTTTTATTATTTTTTTTTTTTTTTCAAGTAGTGTAGTCTGCTGCTAATTAATTTAAAAAAATCCTATTAGTGTCTTTCCACCCGTCTCCAGCTAATTTGTGGAAAAACACTACATAGGATAACGTAGAGGAGGGTTTTTGGGCCTTGCAGCGCCGTTTACGGCTGTCTGCACGGTCTCCGTGTGACTGCAGCTCGCCCTGTAGTCTGTGAGCAGCCGTAGCCTGGTTGTCTCCAGCTCAGGGTTGTTCACTGCGTCATACCGCCAAATCAATTTTAATTTTTTTTCAAGTAGTGTAGTCTGCTGCTAATTAATTTAAAAAAATCCTATTAGTGTCTTTCCACCCGTCTCCAGCTAATTTGTGGAAAAACACTACATAGGATAACGTAGAGGAGGGTTTTTGGGCCTTGCAGCGCCGTTTACGTCTGTCTGCACGGTCTCCGTGTGACTGCAGCTCTATCTGTTGTCAGTTCAGCCCCCAAAAAAGAAATAAATAATAAAGTTCACCAAACACACCAGTTACACCACTTTACATTTGTGTAGGCCACATTAGCTCATATTAAAGTCTAGTCCACACTTTAGAAAATTAGTGTTTCTTATACCTGTTAGGAGGAGTTGCTCAGGAATAAGCACACAAATCCGTTAGTACTTTTCTGCTTATCTTTATCAGTCAACCAAGATGAAGAAGGCAGTGAGTAAGGCACGTGGGCGTGGGCGTGGGCGCGGAGCAGGGAGGGGACGTGGGGATTCCGTGCCTGCTGCGGGCACCGGTGACTCATCAGCACCCACTTTCACCAGGCAACAGTCGTTCATGCGCAGCTTTGTGTCAGAGCGCCGTACACCGCTGCTGCGTCAAGACCAAATTGAAGCTGTTGTCGGATGGATGGCAGCTAATGCATCAACTTCCATTAGTGCCACATCCTCTCAGACACAGAGCACTGGAGAGCAGCCATCTGTCTCTTCACCACCTGCCAAATTGCCCAGGCAGACAGAGAGCCCAGGACAGGAGCCGTCTCTACTTCTGTTCTCTGAATCTCTTGGCTTGGAAACAGGGGGCCAGCCAAGCAGCATTGGAGAAATGGAAGAGGCAGGGTGCAGTGATGCCCAACAGCTTTTTCTGTCTTCCTCTGAAGAGGCGGGTGGGCCAGTGGCTCCGGTCACCACATCGCAGGCCGCATCAGCTGATGATGACACTCAGGTGCCACTTACTGGTGCGTGCTCTGCTGCTGAGACTACCCAGGAGGAGCAGTTGGGGGCAGAGGGTAGTGTAGATGATGAGGTCCTCGACCCATCTTGGCGTGAGGGACAGGAAGGTGGTGGGAGCAGCTCTGAGGAAGAGATTCCCCGTACGGCCCAAAGAGGGAGAGGGAGGGGGAAGACTGCGGATCCTGCAGCCTCCGCTTTGGCACCCGTTAGGAGCATGTCTCTTCCAAAAGCCAAAAAGGGCGCTCCCAAGACTTGCAGTGCCTGGTCCTTTTTTGACACAGTTGCAGATGACATTTGCTATGTCAGATGCAACGTGTGTCATCAAAAAGTCAAAAGAGGGAAAAATGTCAGCAACCTCAATACCTCCAACATGTGGAAACATGTGCGCAACAGGCACCCGGCGGAGTTAGAAAAACACACTGAAGAGGTAGGCCAACCAACAGCGGCAGCTACCACCTCTTCAGCTCGTGTTGCCTCTTCCTCTAGCTCACACGCAGCTGGTTCGGCTTCCTCCCAGGATCGCCGTGGAAGAACCTCTGGCCCTGTTGTCCAGAGACCCGCTGTAATTCCACCCGCAGCGCCACTTTCCCAGTCATCCACACACTCCCAGCCCAGTCTACAGCCATCGGTAGTACAGGCATGGGAGAAAAGGCGGCCTTTCTCGTCAAACCACCCACGAGCACAGGCTCTGACTGCAGGCATTGCCAAACTTCTGTCACTGGAAATGCTGTCATTCAGGCTGGTGGAGACTGACAGCTTCCGTGACTTGATGTCATTGGCAGTCCCACAGTACAATGTGCCCAGCCGCTTTTACTTCAGCAGGCAAGCCGTCCCTGCCCTGCACAAGCATGTGGAGGGACACATAAAACACGCGCTACTGAACGCCGTCAGTAGCAAGGTCCACCTCACCACCGATGCGTGGACCAGTCAACATGGACAGGGGCGATACCTTTCCCTCACTGCCCATTGGGTTAATGTTGTTGAGCCAGGTACAGACCGTGCGAGTGGCGCAGGACGTGTCCTGCCCACTCCAAGGATTGCAGGAATCCATTCTGTACGCATTGACTCCTCCTCTTACACCAGTTCCTCAGAATCATCGCTGCAGGAGCCGTCACAGTCCACCTCCACATGGACCCGTGATGAACGTGTACCTGTTACGACCGACATGAGCACAGCCGTGGCCAAACGTCAACAGGCCGTCTTGAAATTAATTTTTTGGGGGAATCGTAGCCACACAGCGCAGGAGCTCTGGAATGCCATCAAGCAGGAGAGCGATGTGTGGTTTGTGCCAGCGAATCTCCAGCCAGGCATGGTAGTGTGTGATAATGGCCGAAATCTGGTGGCAGCTCTGGGCCTCGGCAACCTCACTCACATCCCATGTCTGGCACATGTGCTCAATTTGGTCGTGCAGAGCTTTTTGAGGGACTATCCGGATCTTGATGCACTGCTGCACAAGGTCCGCCTAGAGTGTGCTCACTTGCGGCGTTCCAGCACGGCAAAAGCGCGCATTGCGGCTCTGCAGCGCCGACACCGCCTGCCGGAACATCGCATCATATGTGACCTACCTACCAGGTGGAATTCCACGTTACATATGTTGGAGCGGTTGTGTGAGCAGCAGCAAGCTGTAATGGAGTACCAGCTGCTTCAGGCGCAAAAAAGTCGCAGTCAGCGCCGTACAGACTTCACAACCACAGAGTGGGCCACTATGAATGACGTCTGCCAGGTTTTGCGTCCCTTTGATTATTCCACGCGGATGGCGAGTGCAGATGATGCACTAGTCAGCATGACTGTCCCCCTTATCTGCCTGCTTGAAAAATCACTGCAAGCGCTAAGGGATGATGTTGTGGAAGAGGTGGAGGATGAGGATTCACCATTTCCATCATCTTCTGGACAGTCAGCGCCACGTGGTTCCTCACAAACGCGTAGGCAGGGGACAGTTTGTGAGGAGGATGAGGAGGAGTCAATGGAGGAGGAAGACATCCGTCCAGAGGAGGGAGTTACCGAATTGTCCAGTACTCAGTGTGTACAGCGAGGGTGGGGTGATGACGAGCAGGCAGAGATCACGCCTCCAGCAGGGGACAGCGTTTCTTGGGCAGTTGGCAGTCTGCAGCACATGGTGGATTACATGCTGCAGTGCCTGAGAAACGACCGCCGCATCGCCCACATTCTCAACATGTCTGATTATTGGGTGTTCACCCTCCTCGATCCTCGCTACCGGGACAACGTAGAAAGCCTCATCACACCGTTGAACCGGGAGCGAAAAATGCGGGAGTACCAAGACACACTGGTCAATTCCATCATCTTCTCCATTCCAACTGAGAGAAGTGCTGCTAGTGCATTACAAAGCAGCTCAGTGCGTCCAGGCAGTGGAGGAGGCTCTGCACAAAGAGGGAGCAGAAGCAGTGCCTCTGCTCAAGGCAAGACCAGTATGGCCCAACTGTGGCACAGTTTTCTGTGCCCCCCACAAAAGTCTACACCATCACAGACGGCTCCAGTCAGCAGGAGGCAACGGTTCCGTCAGATGGTGACAGACTACATGTCTTGCCCTCTTGCTGTACTCCCAGACGGCTCTTCCCCTTTCAAGTTTTGGGTCTCAAAGCTGGATACATGGCCAGAGCTAAGCCAGTATGCATTGGAGGTGCTGTCTTGCCCTGCGGCCAGTGTATTATCGGAACGTGTCTTTAGTGCTGCAGGTGGTGTACTAACTGACCGTCGCATGCGACTATCCTCCGATAACGTTGACCGGCTTACTTTCCTGAAAATGAACAAGGCCTGGATCTCGCAGGAATTTGCCACTCCTCCTCCTGATTAAATAATTAGGTCACTGTATACGTTATCCAGGTCTCCTGTTGTGTTCATCTTTCTACCACCTGAACTTAAATTCCTGTGCTCCAACACCGCCAGTTGAGGCTCAGAAGTGCCGTCTGCACAGTCAAAACATACGACCCAGTGTTATTGGGTTTCAGTAACGTCAGCTGATCCCCAGCTGTGTAGCCGGCAATGTGTCATGCGACCGCCACGCTGACACAACAACTGAAATGTAAGGGAATCTGTCCCCCCCCCCCCCAAGGCGTTTGTTACTGAAAGAGCCACCTTGTGCAGCAGTAATGCTGCACAAGGAAAAGGTAGCTATTTTTGTTTAGCTCCTTGCACACGCAGAACTTAACACTTATAAAATGTGTCCACTGATACCGTAAAACCGTCCCGGAGGTGGGACTTTCCTTCGTAATGTGACGCAGCACAGCCGTCATTCCTACCCCCCCGGCGCCGCGCACCGGCTCCTCAGCGTTGTTTTATTCCGTCCCGGAGCCTGCGCTGTTATGTTATCCCGTGGCCAGGCACACTTAGCGCTGCCCGTCTTCTGGCATCATTTGGTGTCAGGATGGCTGCGCCTGTGCGGCCGTGCTGGCAGAGAGCCCGCCTCGCAGTGTCTTCTGATTTAATCCCACTGGGGGCCTGGGATCCATGGACATGCGCAGTGCATATCTGAACCTCCACCTCTCACTCATTTCCCTATGGCTTCTTCAGACTGTTCGGTGTCAGCTGGTCCCTAATAGCATGCCACGGCCGTGACACCGCACAGTCTTAAGAAGCCGTAGGGAGGGGAGTGAGAGGCGAGGATATGCACTGCGCATGTCCATGGATCCCAGGCCCCCAGTGGGATTAAATCAGAAGACTCTGCGAGGCGGGCTCTCTGCCAGCGCGGCCGCACAGGCGCAGCCATCCTGACACCAAATGATGCCAGAAGACGGGCAGCGCTAAGTGTGCCTGGCCACGGGATAACATAACAGCGCAGGCTCCGGGACGGAATAAAACAACGCTGAGGAGCCGGTGCGCGGCGCCGGGGGGGTAGGAATGACGGCTGTGCTGCGTCACATTACGAAGGAAAGTCCCACCTCCGGGACGGTTTTACGGTTGCAGGGGACACATTTTATAAGTGTTTAGTTCTGTGTTTGCAAGGAGCATGATGAAAAGAGCCACCTTTTCCTTTTGCATCTTTTGTGCTGCACAAGCTGGCTCTTTCAGCTACAAACGCCTTGGGGGGGGGGTTAAAGGTTCCCTTTCGACTTTCTCAGGCTTCGGCCTACATTGTGTTCCTCTGCTTTTCCACCTGTCCCTGGGCTCCAACACCGCCAGTTGCCGTCCAGAAGTGCTGTACGCACAGTCAACAGTCCCTCCTCTGTTATTGGGGTTCAGTAACGTCAGCTGTTCCCCTGCTGTGTGTGTGGCAATCCCTCCTACCTCCTCCAACCTCCTCCTCCTCCACCTGTCCCTGGGCTCCAACACCGCCAGTTGCCGTCCAGAAGTGCTGTACGCACAGTCAACAGTCCCTCCTCTGTTATTGGGGTTCAGTAACGTCAGCTGTTCCCCTGCTGTGTGTGTGGCAATCCCTCCTACCTCCTCCAACCTCCTCCTCCTCCACCTGCCCCTGGGCTCCAACACCGCCAGTTGCCGTCCAGAAGTGCTGTACGCACAGTCAACAGTCCCTCCTCTGTTATTGGGGTTCAGTAACGTCAGCTGTTCCCCTGCTGTGTGTGTGGCAATCCCTCCTACCTCCTCCAACCTCCTCCTCCTCCACCTGCCCCTGGGCTCCAACACCGCCAGTTGCCGTCCAGAAGTGCTGTACGCACAGTCAACAGTCCCTCCTCTGTTATTGGGGTTCAGTAACGTCAGCTGTTCCCCTGCTGTGTGTGTGGCAATCCCTCCTACCTCCTCCAACCTCCTCCTCCTCCACCTGCCCCTGGGCTCCAACACCGCCAGTTGCCGTCCAGAAGTGCTGTACGCACAGTCAACAGTCCCTCCTCTGTTATTGGGGTTCAGTAACGTCAGCTGTTCCCCTGCTGTGTGTGTGGCAATCCCTCCTACCTCCTCCAACCTCCTCCTCCTCCACCTGCCCCTGGGCTCCAACACCGCCAGTTGCCGTCCAGAAGTGCTGTACGCACAGTCAACAGTCCCTCCTCTGTTATTGGGGTTCAGTAACGTCAGCTGTTCCCCTGCTGTGTGTGTGGCAATCCCTCCTACCTCCTCCAACCTCCTCCTCCTCCACCTGCCCCTGGGCTCCAACACCGCCAGTTGCCGTCCAGAAGTGCTGTACGCACAGTCAACAGTCCCTCCTCTGTTATTGGGGTTCAGTAACGTCAGCTGTTCCCCTGCTGTGTGTGTGGCAATCCCTCCTACCTCCTCCAACCTCCTCCTCCTCCACCTGCCCCTGGGCTCCAACACCGCCAGTTGCCGTCCAGAAGTGCTGTACGCACAGTCAACAGTCCCTCCTCTGTTATTGGGGTTCAGTAACGTCAGCTGTTCCCCTGCTGTGTGTGTGGCAATCCCTCCTACCTCCTCCAACCTCCTCCTCCTCCACCTGCCCCTGGGCTCCAACACCGCCAGTTGCCGTCCAGAAGTGCTGTACGCACAGTCAACAGTCCCTCCTCTGTTATTGGGGTTCAGTAACGTCAGCTGTTCCCCTGCTGTGTGTGTGGCAATCCCTCCTACCTCCTCCAACCTCCTCCTCCTCCACCTGCCCCTGGGCTCCAACACCGCCAGTTGCCGTCCAGAAGTGCTGTACGCACAGTCAACAGTCCCTCCTCTGTTATTGGGGTTCAGTAACGTCAGCTGTTCCCCTGCTGTGTGTGTGGCAATCCCTCCTACCTCCTCCAACCTCCTCCTCCTCCACCTGCCCCTGGGCTCCAACACCGCCAGTTGCCGTCCAGAAGTGCTGTACGCACAGTCAACAGTCCCTCCTCTGTTATTGGGGTTCAGTAACGTCAGCTGTTCCCCTGCTGTGTGTGTGGCAATCCCTCCTACCTCCTCCAACCTCCTCCTCCTCCACCTGCCCCTGGGCTCCAACACCGCCAGTTGCCGTCCAGAAGTGCTGTACGCACAGTCAACAGTCCCTCCTCTGTTATTGGGGTTCAGTAACGTCAGCTGTTCCCCTGCTGTGTGTGTGGCAATCCCTCCTACCTCCTCCAACCTCCTCCTCCTCCACCTGCCCCTGGGCTCCAACACCGCCAGTTGCCGTCCAGAAGTGCTGTACGCACAGTCAACAGTCCCTCCTCTGTTATTGGGGTTCAGTAACGTCAGCTGTTCCCCTGCTGTGTGTGTGGCAATCCCTCCTACCTCCTCCAACCTCCTCCTCCTCCACCTGCCCCTGGGCTCCAACACCGCCAGTTGCCGTCCAGAAGTGCTGTACGCACAGTCAACAGTCCCTCCTCTGTTATTGGGGTTCAGTAACGTCAGCTGTTCCCCTGCTGTGTGTGTGGCAATCCCTCCTACCTCCTCCAACCTCCTCCTCCTCCACCTGCCCCTGGGCTCCAACACCGCCAGTTGCCGTCCAGAAGTGCTGTACGCACAGTCAACAGTCCCTCCTCTGTTATTGGGGTTCAGTAACGTCAGCTGTTCCCCTGCTGTGTGTGTGGCAATCCCTCCTACCTCCTCCAACCTCCTCCTCCTCCACCTGCCCCTGGGCTCCAACACCGCCAGTTGCCATCCAGAAGTGCTGTACGCACAGTCAACAGTCCCTCCTCTGTTATTGGGGTTCAGTAACGTCAGCTGTTCCCCTGCTGTGTGTGTGGCAATCCCTCCTACCTCCTCCAACCTCCTCCTCCTCCACCTGTCCCTGGGCTCCAACACCGCCAGTTGCCGTCCAGAAGTGCTGTACGCACAGAGCCAAACACCTCGCCAATGTGTTAGTGGGGTTCAGCACCGCCAGCTGTTCCCCTGCTGTGTATACGGCAACGTGTACTGCGACCGCCACGCAGGCACAACAAGTTAAATTTAAGGGAACCTGTCCCCCCCCCCCCAGGCGTTTGTTACTGAAGGAGCCACCTTGTGCAGCAGTAATGATGCGAAGGGAAAAAGTGCCTCTTTTCGTGGTGCTCCTTGCAGATGCTGAACCTAACACTTATGAAATGTGTCCCCTCACAGCGTTCAACCGTCCGGTAGGTGGAACTTTCCTTTGTCATGTGACGCAGCACAGCCGTCATTTTTACCCCCTTGTCGCCGTGCGCCGCCTCCTCAGCGTTGTTTGAATCTGTCCCGGAGCCTGCGCTGTTAGGTTACCCCTTGGCCATGCACACATTTTGCGCTGCCCGTCTTCTGACATCATTTGCTGTCAGGCTGGCTGCGCCTGTGCGGGTGCGCTGTCCGAGATTCAGCCTCGCGGTGTCGTCTAATGTAATCCCACCGCGGGCCTGGGATCCGTGTCCATGCGCAGTGCATATCCTCGCCTCTCACTCCCCTCCCTACGGCTTCTAAAGACTGTTCGGTGTCAGCTGATCCCTAATAGCATGCCACGGCCGTGACACCGCACAGTCTTAAGAAGCCGTAGGGAGGGGAGTGAGAGGCGAGGATATGCACTGCGCATGGACACGGATCCCAGGCCTGCGGTGGGATTACATTAGACGACACCGCGAGGCTGAATCTCGGACAGCGCACCCGCACAGGCGCAGCCAGCCTGACAGCAAATGATGTCAGAAGACGGGCAGCGCAAAATGTGTGCATGGCCAAGGGGTAACCTAACAGCGCAGGCTCCGGGACAGATTCAAACAACGCTGAGGAGGCGGCGCCCGGCGACAAGGGGGTAAAAATGACGGCTGTGCTGCGTCACATGACAAAGGAAAGTTCCACCTACCGGACGGTTGAACGCTGTGAGGGGACACATTTCATAAGTGTTAGGTTCAGCATCTGCAAGGACCATAATTAAAAGAGCTAAGTTTACCTTTTCCAGCATTAGTGCTGTACACGATGGCTCTTCCAGCTACAAACGCCTGGGGGGGGGGTTAAAGGTTTCCTTTCAACTTGCTCCAGTGCAGGCTTCGGCCTACACTCCGCTCCCCCTGCTCCTCCTGCTGACCCTGGGCTCTAACACCGCCAGTTGGGGCCCAGATGTGCTAGCTGCACAGAGAAAAACACCTCGCCAATGTGTCAGTGGGGTTCAGCACCGCCAGCTGTTCCCCTGCTGTGCAGCCGGCAACGTGTCCTGCAACAGCCACGCAGGCACAACAGACCCAAAGCTGCCGCCAGTGCAGGCTTCGGCCTACACTCTGCTCCCTCTCCTCCTCCTGCTGACCCCGGGCTCCAACACCGCCAGTTGGGGCCCGGTACTGCTAGCTGCACAGAGAAAAACACCTCGCCAATGTGTCAGTGGGGTTCAGCACCGCCAGCTGTTCCCCTGCTGTGCAGCCGGCATCGTGTCCTGCAAAAGCCACGCAGACACCAGAACTGAAATTGAAGGGAACCTGTCCCCCCTCCCCCAGGCGTTTGTACGTTTTTAAGGCCACCTTGTACAGCGGTAATGCTGCATGTGTGCAAGGTGGCTCATAAACGTATTCTCCTCGCACATGTGGAACGGAAAACACGTCTAAAATGTGTCCTCTGTGTGACCATTTAACCGTCCCGGTGGTGTGACTTTCCTTTGTAATGACACGCTGCAACCCCCTTGGTAGCGCTGCCCGTCTTCTGGCATCATTGTTTGGCTGCCTGCGCCTCTGCGGCCGCCCTGACCCACACAACGCCCCTCGGTGTCTTATTTCTTGGGAGTGCGAGGGTGTGTTTGATGGGCATGAGCAGTGCATCAGTTCGCCTGTCCCTCATCTCCTTCCGCCTTCTTCAGACTGTGCGGCTTCATGGCCGTGGCATGCGATAAGGGATCAGCTGACGCCACATAGTCTGAAGCAGGTGTAAGAACCCAAGCGAGAGGCGAACATATGTACTGCGCCAGGCCATGAATCCCAGCCCCGCAGTGTTTTAACTATGTCAATACACTGCGGGGCTGTGATTCATGGGCATCGCGAACCGCACCAGCCAACATTAAATGAGGTCAGAAGATGGGCAGCGCTAACAGCGCTAGGCCAGGGGATAACACGACAGCGCAGACTCCTGTACAGCAAATAACAACGCTCAGGAGGCTGCACCCAGCACCAAGGTGGGATTCTTGACATCTGTGCTGCGTCTCATTACAAAGGGAACTCGCGCCTCCAACACAGTTTGACTGTATAAAGGGCTAAATGTTATACGTGTTCCATTCAGCGTGTGCAAGGAGCCAAATTAAAAGAGCAACCTTTGACTTGTGCACCACTACTGCTGCATAAGCTGTGGCTCTTCTACTTTGTAACCCCTGAGGGGGGGTTAAAGGTTACCTTTGAAATTGGTTCGATTAGGCTTCGGCCTACACTCTGCTCCCCCTGCAGAGCCCGGGCTCCAACACCGCCAGTTGGGGCCCGGTACTGCTAGCTGCACAGAGAAAAACACCTCGCCAATGTGTCAGTGGGGTTCAGCACCGCCAGCTGTTCCCCTGCTGTGCAGCCGGCAACGTGTCCTGCAACAGCCACGCAGGCACAACAGACCCAAAGCTGCCGCCAGTGCAGGCTTCGGCCTACACTCTGCTCCCTCTCCTCCTCCTGCTGACCCCGGGCTCCAACACCGCCAGTTGGGGCCCGGTACTGCTAGCTGCACAGAGAAAAACACCTCGCCAATGTGTCAGTGGGGTTCAGCACCGCCAGCTGTTCCCCTGCTGTGCAGCCGGCATCGTGTCCTGCAAAAGCCACGCAGACACTTGCTCTTGTACCTTCTGCTCCTCATCCTGGTTCCAGTACCGTCAGCTGGTTCCGGGCAGAGCCTTTGGCTTAGGTGCCTCCCTCTGGGTATCCGAGTTCCACCAACGTCAGGTGGTCCTTGGTAGTGCTTTCAGGCACGGGTACCTCCTGCTTAGTAACCGGGTTCCAGTAACGTCAGCTGGTCCTCGGTAGTTCCATTGGCTCTTGGACCTTCGGCTACCCATCCGGGTTCCAGCACCGTCAGCTGGTTCTCGGCACTGTCTTTTGCTCTTGTACCTTCTGCTCCCCATCCTGGTTCCAGTACCGTCAGCTGGTTCCAGGCAGAGCCTTTGGCTTAGGTGCCTCCCTCTGGGTATCCGAGTTCCACCAACGTCAGGTGGTCCTTGGTAGTGCTTTCAGGCACGGGTACCTCCTGCTTAGTAACCGGGTTCCAGTAACGTCAGCTGGTCCTCGGTAGTTCCATTGGCTCTTGGACCTTCGGGTAGCCATCCGAGTTCCAGTTCCATCAGCTGGTTCTCGGCATTTTCTCAGCCTTCTTGTACCTTCTGCTACATTTCCAAGTTCAAGAGACTAAACACGATGACCCGGAAGAACACCCCTAAGATGACGACGACACCAGAGACGACAACCACCGTGATGACGACGACCCTGGAGACGATGACCCTGAAGACCACCGTGATGACGACGACCCCGGAGACGACGACCCTGAAGACCACCCCGATGACGATGACCCGGGAGACGACGACCCTGGAGACGACGACCCTGGAGACGACGACGACCTGGAAGACCGAGAAGCAGAAGAACAAGAGGCTGCAGAACAAAGAGCAGAAGAACATTAAGCATAACACTAAATATCAGAGCAAAAAATATTATCTAAATTATAAGCAGAAGAAGACTAAGCAGTGTATGGGGGTGAGTCCGTTCCTCCTCGTGGTGCCCCTGGATAAAGCCTGATGCTGCAGGCCAAACTGAACGCGGACAAATGTAACTGTTTTGTGACAGGCAGAACGGAAGGTGTAATCTTCAAACTTTTATAGATAACAACTACAGGAATGCCTGTCACAAATAAGAATATGATGAAGAAGTAGAATATGATGAAGATAATAGTAAAATAAAAAGAATATGAACAATGTAACCCAAAAAATAATAGGTAGAAGATGAAGAAGAAGATGAATAAGGTGAAGAAGTTGATGTCAAAGAAGCTGATGATGAGGATAATGAAGAAGAAAGCGTGGGAGAAGAAAAAAAGAAGGTGAAGGGCGTTGAAGTAGTGAAACATCAATATGTGGCATAAAAAAAAAAAAAAAATTAACATAGTCAAATTCTTTCTAACGCCGAACGTCATCCAAAAAAAAAAAAATCCTGCTATTCTATTACATTGGGCTAAACCTCTGTGCCTTTAATGTCTCCGCCACGTCCCCCAATACATCCTACATTATTCTTAGTTGTTTTCCTTCATGTAGAATGAACCTACAAGTGTATAAAGGGTTTATTTTAATTCCGATATTTTCGTCCCATTGACTTGCATTGGGATCGGGTATCGGTATCGGATTGGATCCGATATTTTGACGGTATCGGCCGATACTTTCCGATACCGATACTTTCCGATATCGGAAAGTATCGCTCAACACTATTCTCAAGACATCCATACCACAGAGGCGTAGCTAGGGGTTCAGCCCAGGGGGGGCGAGACATCTGAGTGGGCCCCTAACCTCTGATTACAACTATGGTGATGCACCCTAATAGTGGACGTAGGAGAACCTCAGCAGATGATCCTGCTGCAACTAAAAAAAAAACATCTCCACAAGACCAATACTGATATTACCACCATATTGTGACCATATAGGGGTAGATACCAGTCCTACAAAGCATACAAGTGATTACAGCACAGTTACAGATGGTGACTTACCACTGACGTTCTTTCTGATGGAATCATTAACTTATCCCGTCTTTTCCATCTGGTCCAGACCGACATGGTGACTGCTGCCGTATGTGTCCCTATTACTGCTCCTGCTGTGTGGTACAAATGCAATACTCCTCATACTACACCACATAGTAATGCCACCACTGTGCCCTTACATAGTACAATGTCTCCTTTGTGCTCTCACAGTAGCCCCAAACTCTTTACAGGGGTCACAGTAGTCCCCACACTGTATATAGGCCCTACACTGTATGATGGCCCGACAGCAGCCTTCAAACTGTATAGTGACCCCTGAGTTAGCTCCCACACTGTATAATGACTCCTGCCTTAGGTCCCATGCTGTGTAACAGCCCCCACATTATCTACCATACTTTATAATGACCCCTCTGTTCTGTCTTCATACACGTTGATACGGTGTGTGATCCAACATACAGCATAAACCACTTCTGTCTTCCAAATAAGCAGACTGTTCTCTGTAGTCTAACTTGTTTATTGGTAACAGGTATTGAAAATGCGGTAAAACTAAAGGAATACAAATTACATATATAAGTATTGGGCTAAACAATCACACAGCTGATACTTTACAACTGACAAAGAAAGTATACAGTATGATGCAACCTATGTACATAACTACATACAGTAAGTCCCTGGTAATCACATTTCCTGTGTACTGGCTGCTATACAGTTAAACACATTCTGTACAACACTACATTGCAAGAACAGGGATAATGATCTTACCGGATAAACTTTACCAGGATGGCAACTAAGTAAGGTATTTCCAGCACAGCAGAATAACACGTGTGTCCAGGAAGAACACAGAGGGAAAATGGAGGTTCCTCATCCCAAAATGCCTTGGTGCAATCCCACAATGCAACACTCTAATTATTACTAAAAATAAAAAACACAGGTTATAAGTTTAACCACCACTGGGTGGTGCTATAACACAGCAAAAACCAAAACACTAATAGTAGTGAACCTTTAATGCATGAAACGAGCTACACTGTCCTCATAAAAATGGACAGAACACCCTCCATTAGCTTCCACGCTGTATAATGGAACCCGCTGTAGCTCCCACTCCTTGGATTCTGGTCACTGACTGTCCCTCTCTGTGGGCTGATACTCGCACAGCCCTGAAATATATGACAAAGACATAAATAGAAGAAACTGCCAGTGGGTGCGTATAGAGGCCATCATATGGGTATAGCTCCCTGAATGTGTCCAGGTAACCCTAAAGGAATACTCTTGTCTGGACAAGACCCTGTTGTGAATTTGGATTCTGGGCTCCCCCGGTGGCTACTGGTGGAATTGAACTGGTGTCTTCATCTTCTCTGTTCACCTGTTCCCATCAAGATTTGGGAGTCGCTATATAACCTTGCTGCTCTGTTAGTTGCTTGCCGGTCAACAATGTTATCAGAAGCCTCTCTGTGCTTGTTCCTGCTCCTAGACAACTACTAGATAAGTTGGACTCTTGTCCATGTTTGTTTTTGCATTTTTGTTCCAGTTCACAGCTGTAGTTTCGTTACTGTGTCTGGAAAGCTCTTGTGAACAGGAATTGCCACTCTGGTGTTATGAGTTAATGCCAGAGTTTTAAAGTAATTTCTGGATGGTGTTTTGATAGGGTTTTCAGCTGACCATGAAAGGGTCCTTTCTGTCTTCTGCTATGTAGTAAGTGGACCTCAAATTTGCTAAACCTATTTTCATACTACGTTTGTTATTTCATCTTAATTCACCGCCAATACATGTGGGGGGCCTCTGTCTCCTTTCGGGGTATTTCTCTAGAGGTGAGCTAGGACTAATATTTTCCTCTGCTAGCATTATTTAGTCCTCCGGCTGGTGCTGGGCATCTAGAATCAACGTAGGCATGCTACCCGGCCACTGCTAGTTGTGCGTTAGGTTTAGTTCATGGTCAGCTCAGTTCCCATCTTCCAAGAGCTAGTTCCTTTATATGCTGATGCTATGATCTCTTGCCATTGAGATCATGACAGTTTGACCGGCCACTAAAGGGTTAAAATCCTTGGCTGAGAAAGGAGAGAAATAAGTAGTCTGCTGAAATTTTTTTTTTTTTTTTTTCTCTCCTTCTAATCTTTGAATGGTTCTGTGTCCACCTGTTTGTAATGGATCTTGAGAGTGTAACTGCAGGTTTGAATAATCTCGCCACGAAGGTACAAAATTTGCAAGATTTTGTTTGTCATGCACCTGTATCTGAGCCGAGAATTCCTTTGCCGGAATTTTTCTTGGGGAATAGATCTGGGTTTCAGAATTTTCGAAATAATTGCAAATTATTTTTGTCCCTGAAATCTCGCTCTGCCGGAGACCCTGCACAGCAGGTCAGGATTGTGATTTCCTTGCTCCGGGGCGACCCTCAAGACTGGGCTTTTTCATTGACACCAGGGGATCCTGCGTTGCTCAATGTGGATGCGTTTTTTCTGGCCTTGGGGTTGCTTTATGACGAACCTCATTTGGAGCTTCAGGCAGAAAAAACTTTGATGTCCCTATCTCAGGGGCAAGATGAAGCGGAAATTTACTGCCAAAGATTCTGTAAATGGTCTGTGCTTACTCAGTGGAATGAGTGCGCCCTGGCGGCGACTTTCAGAGAGGGTCTCTCTGATGCCATTAAGGATGTTATGGTGGGGTTCCCTGTGCCTGCGGGTCTGAATGAGTCCATGACAATGGCTATTCAGATCGATAGGCGTTTGCGGGAGCGCAAACCAGTGCACCATCTGGCTGTGTCCACTGAGAAATCGCCAGAGAGTATGCAGTGTGATAGAATTCTGTCCCGAAGCGAGCGGCAGAATTTTAGACGGAAAAATGGGTTGTGTTTCTATTGTGGTGATTCTACTCATGTTATATCAGCATGCTCTAAGCGCACTAAAAAGCTTGGTAAATCTGTTTCCATTTGCACCTTACCGTCTAAGTTTATTCTATCTGTGACCCTGATTTGCTCTTTGTCATCTATTACCACGGACGCCTATGTCGACTCTGGCGCCGCGTTGAGTCTTATGGATTGGTCCTTTGCCAAACGCTGTGGGTATGATTTAGAGCCTTTGGAGACTCCTATTCCTCTGAAGGGGATTGACTCCACCCCATTGGCTAATAATAAACCACAATACTGGACACAAGTAATTATGCGTATTAATCCGGATCACCAGGAGATTATTCGCTTTCTGGTGCTGTGTAATCTACATGATGATTTGGTGCTAGGATTGCCTTGGCTGCAATCTCACAACCCAGTCCTCGACTGGAGAGCTATGTCTGTGTTGAGCTGGGGATGTAAGGGGGCTCATGGGGATGTACCTGTGGTTTCCATTTCATCATCTATTCCCTCTGAAATTCCTGAGTTCCTGTCTGACTATCGTGACGTCTTTGAAGAATCCAAGCTTGGTTCGTTACCTCCGCACCGAGAGTGCGATTGTGCCATAGATTTAATCCCGGGTAGTAAATACCCAAAGGGTCGTTTATTTAATCTGTCTGTGCCTGAACATGCTGCTATGCGAGAATATATAAAGGAGTCCTTGGAAAAGGGACATATTCGTCCATCGTCATCTCCCTTAGGAGCCGGTTTTTTCTTTGTGTCAAAAAAAGACGGCTCTTTGAGACCATGTATTGATTATCGGCTTTTGAATAAAATCACTGTTAAATATCAATACCCATTGCCGTTGCTGACTGATTTGTTTGCTCGCATAAAGGGGGCCAAGTGGTTCTCTAAGATTGACCTTCGTGGGGCGTATAATTTGGTGCGAATCAGGCAGGGGGATGAGTGGAAAACCGCATTTAATACGCCCGAGGGCCATTTTGAGTATTTAGTGATGCCTTTTGGTCTTTCAAATGCTCCGTCAGTTTTCCAGTCCTTTATGCATGATATTTTTCGTGATTATTTGGATAAATTTATGATTGTGTATCTGGATGATATTCTGATTTTTTCGGATGACTGGGACTCTCATGTCCAGCAAGTCAAGAGGGTTTTTCAGGTTTTGCGGTCTAATTCTTTGTGTGTGAAGGGTTCTAAGTGTGTTTTTGGGGTACAGAGGATTTCCTTTTTGGGATATATTTTTTCCCCCTCTTCCATTGAAATGGATCCTGTCAAGGTACAAGCTATTTGTGATTGGACGCAGCCCTCTTCTCTTAAGAGTCTTCAGAAATTTTTGGGCTTTGCTAACTTTTATCGTCGATTTATTGCTGGTTTTTCGGATATTGCTAAGCCATTGACCGATTTGACTAAGAAGGGTGCTGATGTTGCCGATTGGTCCCCTGATGCTGTGGAGGCCTTTCGGGAGCTCAAGCGCCGTTTTTCCTCTGCCCCTGTGTTGCGTCAGCCTGATGTTGCTCTACCTTTTCAGGTTGAGGTCGACGCTTCTGAGATCGGAGCTGGGGCAGTGTTGTCGCAGAAAAGTTCTGACTGCTCCGTGATGAGGCCTTGTGCCTTCTTTTCCCGTAAATTTTCGCCCGCTGAGCGGAATTATGATGTTGGGAATCGGGAGCTTTTGGCCATGAAGTGGGCTTTTGAGGAGTGGCGCCATTGGCTTGAGGGGGCCAGACATCAGGTGGTGGTATTGACTGACCACAAAAATTTGATTTATCTTGAGACCGCCAGGCGCCTGAATCCTAGACAGGCGCGCTGGTCATTATTTTTCTCTCGGTTTAATTTTGTGGTGTCATACCTACCGGGTTCTAAGAATGTTAAGGCGGATGCCCTTTCTAGGAGTTTTGAGCCTGACTCGCCTGGTAACTCTGAGCCCACAGGTATCCTTAAGGATGGAGTGGTATTGTCAGCCGTTTCTCCAGACCTGCGGCGGGCCTTGCAGGAGTTTCAGGCGGATAGACCTGATCGTTGCCCACCTGATAAACTATTTGTTCCTGATGATTGGACCAGTAGAGTCATCTCTGAGGTTCATTCTTCTGCGTTGGCAGGTCATCCTGGCATTTTTGGTACCAGGGATTTGGTGGCAAGGTCCTTCTGGTGGCCTTCCCTGTCACGAGATGTGCGAGGCTTTGTGCAGTCTTGTGACGTTTGTGCTCGGGCCAAGCCTTGTTGTTCTCGGGCTAGTGGATTGTTATTGCCCTTGCCTATTCCTAAGAGGCCTTGGACGCACATCTCGATGGATTTTATTTCAGATCTGCCTGTTTCTCAGAAGATGTCTGTCATCTGGGTGGTGTGTGACCGTTTCTCTAAGATGGTCCATTTGGTTCCTCTGCCCAAGTTGCCTTCTTCTTCCGAGTTGGTTCCTCTGTTTTTTCAAAATGTTGTTCGTTTGCATGGTATTCCTGAGAATATCGTTTCTGACAGAGGGACCCAATTCGTGTCTAGATTTTGGCGGGCATTCTGTGCTAGGATGGGCATAGATTTATCTTTTTCGTCCGCTTTCCATCCTCAGACGAATGGCCAGACCGAGCGGATTAATCAGACCCTGGAGACATATCTGAGGTGTTTTGTGTCTGCTGACCAGGATGATTGGGTTGCTTTTTTGCCATTGGCGGAGTTCGCTCTCAATAATCGGGCCAGCTCTGCCACTTTGGTGTCCCCGTTTTTCTGTAATTCGGGGTTTCATCCTCGATTTTCCTCTGGTCAGGTGGAATCTTCGGATTGTCCTGGAGTGGATGCTGTGGTGGAGAGATTGCATCAGATCTGGGGGCAGGTGGTGGACAATTTGAGGTTGTCCCAGGAGAAGACTCAGCTTTTTGCCAACCGCCACCGTCGTGTTGGTCCTCGGCTTTGTGTTGGGGATTTGGTGTGGTTGTCTTCTCGTTTTGTCCCTATGAGGGTCTCTTCTCCTAAGTTTAAGCCTCGGTTCATCGGCCCGTATAAGATATTGGAGATTCTTAACCCTGTTTCCTTCCGTTTGGACCTCCCTGCATCCTTTTCTATTCATAACGTTTTTCATCGGTCATTATTGCGCAGGTATGAGGTACCGGTTGTGCCTTCCGTTGAGCCTCCTGCTCCGGTGTTGGTTGAGGGTGAGTTGGAGTACGTTGTGGAGAAAATCTTAGACTCTCGTGTTTCCAGACGGAGACTCCAGTATCTGGTCAAGTGGAAGGGATACGGCCAGGAGGATAATTCTTGGGTGAATGCATCTGATGTTCATGCCTCTGATCTGGTTCGTGCCTTTCATAGGGCCCATCCTGATCGCCCTGGTGGTTCTGGTGAGGGTTCGGTGCCCCCTCCTTGAGGGGGGGGTACTGTTGTGAATTTGGATTCTGGGCTCCCCCGGTGGCTACTGGTGGAATTGAACTGGTGTCTTCATCTTCTCTGTTCACCTGTTCCCATCAAGATTTGGGAGTCGCTATATAACCTTGCTGCTCTGTTAGTTGCTTGCCGGTCAACAATGTTATCAGAAGCCTCTCTGTGCTTGTTCCTGCTCCTAGACAACTACTAGATAAGTTGGACTCTTGTCCATGTTTGTTTTTGCATTTTTGTTCCAGTTCACAGCTGTAGTTTCGTTACTGTGTCTGGAAAGCTCTTGTGAACAGGAATTGCCACTCTGGTGTTATGAGTTAATGCCAGAGTTTTAAAGTAATTTCTGGATGGTGTTTTGATAGGGTTTTCAGCTGACCATGAAAGGGTCCTTTCTGTCTTCTGCTATGTAGTAAGTGGACCTCAAATTTGCTAAACCTATTTTCATACTACGTTTGTTATTTCATCTTAATTCACCGCCAATACATGTGGGGGGCCTCTGTCTCCTTTCGGGGTATTTCTCTAGAGGTGAGCTAGGACTAATATTTTCCTCTGCTAGCATTATTTAGTCCTCCGGCTGGTGCTGGGCATCTAGAATCAACGTAGGCATGCTACCCGGCCACTGCTAGTTGTGCGTTAGGTTTAGTTCATGGTCAGCTCAGTTCCCATCTTCCAAGAGCTAGTTCCTTTATATGCTGATGCTATGATCTCTTGCCATTGAGATCATGACAGACCCCAAAGAGGGAAACTGAAATGAGGGAACCAGAAAAAAGAGGGAGAGGTAGAATATTACCAATCTAAAGAAAAAAGTACACCCTTTGGCTCTTCTGATCCTTTTTCCTCTTCTCCCCCTTGGGGATCTTGTGGTCTAGACTTAGTATACGTAAATGGACCTGCACCGATATGTGATTTTTTATATGCACCTACTTGCTGTTTCTATTTTCTTCTGTCTGGCTATTTATCATCTTAATATATACTTACCTTGTAATGGCTTCACATCCTGTTCTGTCCAGATGTGTCCGGATCCCAGAATTCTAAGAGGCGGAAGTTCACCGACCTCCATATTGGGACACCCAAGTGATGGGTGTCTCAATATGGAAACTGCTTATGGTAACAGCCTCTTGCGCGGTACCACCAGTGGAACACCATCGCACCACACACACACACTGTATACGCCATACGCACCACACCCACACACACTGTATACGCCGTAGGCAGTACACACACACACACTTTATACTCATCCTCTTGCGCGGTACCACCAGCGGAACACCGTTGCAAACATGCCACTGCCGGGATCAGCCGAATGACTCACTGACCGCTGCCATCTTTGTACCAGAGGAGCACATAGCACATGGGGTAGACAGGTCAAAGAACAGAGCACAGACGGGGGGGGGAAAGAGAGAGTGGATAGGTTGGTGAGCACATGGGGGGGGAGATTCTCAATGCTACAAAGCCTGCCCTCATCGTGACATTACCGCCCTCCCCATGCGATAGCATCGGGTCTCCATATAGTAAATATATATTCATCCTCAACTTTTTTAATAAAAGGTTTTACCTTTTATTTTTCATATTTCGTGTTTTTTTATTTTTTGTGTCTACCACTTTAGATTTACTGATATGAAATCATGCAGACACTGGTCTGATAGGATCCTGACCCAGGCTACAGGATAGAACATATATATAGGTTGGGGTCTTATCAGACCAGTGTCTTTGTGTATGTGTATATACAGTATATATATATATATATATATATATATATATATATATACACACACACACTGACAAGACTGGTCAGTAATGTGCATTGAAAGACGTGACCCTGGCTGCAGGACCCCACGCGAGGATATTTGACTCTTTCCCATATATGGTATATAGGAAAGAGACATACAGTATATCCTCATCTGTGGGGTCCTGCAGCCAGGGTCACGTCCATGAGTGCACATTACTGACCAGCCGCCATAAATCTTCAGTGCCTTAGTAACTGCGGATACAGCACAGGAATCCTGCTGGGTCTTATCAGGAGAGCAGCAGAGTAGAGCAGAAGTGGGAGCTGTACTTACACCACTGTGTCCTGCTCCTCTCTCACTGGAAAAAGATGCTCCTTCCTGTGTGCTCTGCAGCAGACATGGCCACTCAGCCTGCAATGTGGGCATGTCTTCAGTATACTGGAGGCAGGCAGCTGTCAGGTACAGTGCTGGCACTCAGCGTGTATCAGCATGGGGGGGGGCTTTGGGGAATATGTTCCTCTCTCTTGCAGGGAGATCATGTCTCTTCTCTACCACGGAGCTTACAGTAACTATATCGGCGGGCTGTGCATGCTGATATAATTACAGTAAGTGTAGCATAGCTCCGGGTGGGCCCCTATGAGCGGTGGGCCCGGGGCAACCGCACCCTCTGCCCCCCTGGTAGCTACGCTACTGCCATACCATTTATAGTTTTGACGGAGCCTACCCCAGCAGGCCAAAGGTATCATTAGAAATATTGGTCTTGTAGTAAATCTTCCTTTACTCTATCCATGGGGACCCATGGGCCAGGGTGATTTCAAATGCCAGGGCTGAATTTCAACCCCAGTCCGTACCTGTGTATATCTATGTAGCTGTCACGCTCAGGTCAGGAGAACTGACAGTCAGTCTGAGGATTTCAATGCGATCCTTGCACGAGACATACAGCCATCTGTCTGCCCCCTTAAAGTTGAACTGTAGCAAAAACTCTAGATTCCCATATGAATTCTTATCAGTAATTATGATGTCTAATGTTCATGCAGCAAAATGCACTGCAGATTTTATTTATCCAGAAAGTAACAGATGACATCAGAAGATATACACATACGAATATAGTTCTGTGCAAAAGCAGGTGTGGAACAATGCTGCTAAGTAAGGCCTCTTTCACACTTCTGTCGGTACGGGGCCGTCGCAAACCGTCGGCCTGACGTACCAATGGACGTTGTGCAAAATAGTGCACAACGTGGGCAGCGAATGCAGTTTTCAGACGCATTCGCTGCCCATTATGAGTTCCGGGGAGGAGGGGGCGGAATTTACAAAAAAGTTACATTGAATGGTTTTTTTTGTGACAAGGGTCCGCCAATTACCGACGCATCCAGTGCACGACGTATGGAACGCGTGTCCATACGTCGCGATGCATAGGTAATACAAGTCTATGTGCAAAAAACGCATTCTGCGGGCAACTTTGCAGGATGCGTTTTTTTCACAGAACGACGCATTGCGATGTTCACATTCCGACGGAAGTGTGAAAGAGGCCTAAGAATGCAGTTAAAATAGAAAAGATTTATCAAGTAACAAAATGCAAAGTCAATGAATAAAATAGAAGTCTAAATTAAATCAATCACTGGCAAATAAACATTTTGGTGCCTCAAATATTCAACTTGTTTCTGGGAATATTTGACATTCTGTCACTGGCTTACCGCGATAGAGAGGAGCCAGAAGACCGCAGCCTGTGATTTTTCCTACTCTTGCACTGATTGAAGGCACTTCACCTTCATATTAAACGTTGCAGGTTTCTTTTAGCAGTGCAGGAGTTAATGAGCTCAGTTCAGAGCTCCTGTAAACTTTCCTGCAATAAGACTCAGCTGTGCACTTTTAGCCACTCTCATCTCCTATATAATCTGGGTCCTGGCTAGCACTCATTGTCAGAGTTAGCTATTACTGCGTGGCTGGAGGTTGTTGGTGTTTGTTATTTGAGAAGGTGTTTGGTGGATTTATCTGTGAATGTTCCTTGGTTTTGGGTGTGTGATAATGCTTCTTTGTCTCATACTTTGGTTTAACCCCATCTTCCATTCCCCAATGCATTCCACTGTTGTTTGTGTGAGTATATTTGTATGATTGGTATTTTTCGTTATCCCTGTTCATATTACCTTGTTAGTCTTGTTGGTGTATTACGGTACACTACTACTCCCCTCTTCCCTGGGTGGGGGTACAGACTGAGGGTGGATTCAAAAGCTAAGGCAAGGTATGTGGCCCCGGCGTCTTCAGCATCAGAAGTAACCCGGGGAAAAGGGCGAGCTAGGGCGCCCTTAGCATTAGGGACAGGGAAGAAGCTCCTGGTCCCAGGACACCGACAACAGAGTCTCAATACCTGCTGATTCAACAATTGCCCCAATTTTTCCATATCAGCTCTAGTTTTTGCAATACAGAACATACGCCATATACCTCTGCTCCCCCATTAAAAATCTGGATATTTTAGTGTCTAAATTAATATCTTTTAGGCAAGAAGAAAATGTTTTTTATGTATTTTAAGTTTTTTTTTTACTTTCTGCAAGTCTTATAAGAGTGGGATCTGCCAGGATAATCCCGCATAAGATTCCGACAACAGTGTGCCATCATGTGTTCATCCCATTTTTCTTGGTATCAGCCTTTCATTATTTTATGTTTTGGGTCATGGTCCTGCTTGTTGAAATTTTTCACCTTGTTCTTTGCTTACAGGCGTTATCCGTGACTAGTTTACTTTTTTACTATGGGCCTAAGAACTAACAGGCAGGTAGTTTCTAAATACCTGCCTGTTCTGCTCGGCGTTGGCTTAGAACCATAATGGACTGCTCCTCTGATTCTGTGGCTTCACATCAACAACCAGCTTCCCGAAGTTAGGCAGTGGCGAGCCGGCTGTCTATCAGCATGACATCGAAAGGCAGATGCTCTGTCGCCGTATCATTAACAGAAGCTGCAAAATCGCCACCAGGAACAGTCAATGACTGCTCAGAGATGACAGACATCAGCAACGGGCAGGTAGATAGCGATTACCTGTCTGTTAGTTCTTAGGCCCAGAGTAAGAAAAAAAAATTGCCCCTCATAACCACTTTAAAGAGATTTTTAAAAAAAAATGTTTGGACATTATGTTAAAAAGTTTTTAAAGTTAAATTGTGTAAAAACTATTTTTTTCTATAATACTCTAACTGAGCTGCTGGGGGCTGCCATTTTTATTTGCTGGTGTGTAGGTGTCAGAACACAACACTTGCACACAGTAAATACAGCAGCCCAAGGCCATAGGAGACTGTGGTTGGTGTCCGACTCTTATCTCCTATCTTAATCAAATCAATATTGAGTGACCAACCTGTGCCTTCAAAACAGCCTCAGTTCTTCTAGGTATACTTTCATTGCTACCTTCCAATAGGTGGCACTACAGTTCTAGTTCTCTTCCTCTCTGAAGAGACAATTTGCATAATTAGCATATTTTCCAGAGGAGCATTGCAGCTTTAAGTCTCCCCATCTCAGCATGCTTAGCATGTCACTCTCCGCAAGGAGAAATGATACTTCTTGGATATAGGTATACTTTCACAAAGTTTTTGAATGAACTTGGCAGGGAGGTTGTTCCAAACATCTTTAAAGAACTAAATACAGATTTGTGCAGGCATGTACAAATCCTTATGTTACTTCATATAATCACAGATAAACTTGAGGATGTTGAGATCAGGGTTCTGTGGGGGCCGTATCATCACATCCAGGACTCCCTGTTGTTCTTTTCAATGAAGATAGCTCTTAATGACATTAGCTCTATGTTTTGGGTCATGGTCCTGCTGCAGAATAAATATGGAGCCAATCAGCCAAGGAAACTTAGTGCAGCAGACAAAAGACATTATTCTTACTTCCCTTAAAAAAATCACAAGATGTCCAGCAATACCATAAGCTCAGACTTGGCAGTAACCAGTATTACAACCGTCCACTGTTCAGAGCAGTCTGGTTGGAAATGGTCCTTTTGGAAGAACTGTGGCAGGAAACTATACCTTCGAAATCGAAACAAGGCCAAGAGACTCTAATATTCAAGAAAACATAGGGCATGTGGAGCAGAAAATATTAGCAAGTGCTCTGAATGGATGAGTCAAAATGTGAAATATTTGGCTGCCACAAAAGGCAGTTTGTTCGCCAAGGGGTTGGAGAGAGGTACAAGAATGAGGGTCCACTGACAATAGTGAAGGACAATGGAGGGCCCTTGCACGTTTGACTGCTTTTCAGCAAATGGAGTTCAGGATTAGGTCAGGAATAATGGAGTCCTGAATACTGAGAAATACAGGCAGATGACCATCATGTAATGCCATCAATGAGTCATCTCATTGGCTCCAAATTTATTCTCCAGCAAGAAAATAACAACAAACGTACAATGTAATGAAGAACTCAACGTAAAGAAGATGGAGATTTGAAAGTGATGATATGGCCCGTCAGAGTCCTGATCTTAACATTATCGAGGCCGTCTTAAATTACATGACGAAATAAAAGGTTTTGGAAAACCTCTCTGCACTACAGTGCCTAAAACACTCTGTACACCCTATTATTTAAATGCCAGGTTTTTGTCATATAAAAAAATCATACTACAAAGGATGATTTCAGAACTTTTCCACCTTTAATGTCATTCATAATGCTTTAAATTATAAACATTTCATGTTTTTACATTTTCAAACTTTTATTGACAAATACATCAAGACTTAATACTTACAGAGTTGACCCTTATTTTTCAAGATCTCTGCAATTTCACGGCATGCTAGGCAGGGCTGCCACTAGGAATTTTGGGGCCCCATACTGGCAACATTTTGGCCCCCTTGAGACTCCGCCCAGGCTCCACCCAGCTCCGCCTCCACATCTCAAACCTTCCACAGTCCCACCGCCCGCTCTTGGAAAAACTGATCTTCTGCACCACGTCCTCACCAATCTGATATTAACAGATCCCAGCAAACACCAGATCACATACATAACCAGCAGTTTTTGTTTTGGACAAAAGAATTTTTAAGCTACCACCACGACAAGGTAGACTCTTTTGGCCGGACTCTACTCTACTCTAGCCTATTAAACATTTCTTTATATTTTCTATATTTTTATGTATTTTTCTTTAAGGGAATGAGTCACATATATTTTTTAGAATGACCATTAATACCACATACAAGGGACAAATACCATCACACCATGACCAGACGACATATTACCACAACAGTGACCGAATAATAGCACATACAAGGAACAAATACCTCCATACCGTGACCAGATCACATATTACCATCACATAGCGACCAGATAATACCACATACAGGGAGAAATACCGCCACACTATTACCAGATCATATACTACCACCACATAGTGACCGAATACTACAATACTGATGATTAATAAAAAAAACACAACACTAATGCCATTATACACAGGAGATCTGTATATAATGTCAGTGTACAGGTAATACAGTGATCAACAGTGACATTATACACAGGAGCTCTGTATATAGTGTCAGTGTACAGGTAATACAGTGATCACTCGTGACATTATACACAGGAGATCTGTATATAGTGTCAGAGTACAGGTAATACAGTGATCATCAGTGACATTATATACAGGAGCTCTGTATATTGTGTACAGTGAACAGGTAATAGAGTGTATAGTGTCAGTGTACAGGTAACACACTGACTCACAGTGACGTCTCTAGCTGAAGTTCTTCATCTTTGCTTTTCTTTTTCATGCAGCGCAGACTGCCATCATTTGTTCCAGCCAGGATTTGCTCTCTGCATAAAATAACACATAGTTACCTAGAGCACCGCTTCCAGAGCACATTCCCCACTTTTCCCTTTCTTCTACACTACACATCTGAATACAGACGTGCACCCACCATTAATATATAATTAGTTATTATTAATCCGCCACTGCACCCCCACCAACTATAATAAGCCATTTTCCCCAATTAATAAATATATACATTAATTAGCCCCTGTACTCTTTCCCCCAATTCATTACCAGTCACTGCATTTAACGCCCCCTACTAGGTGCCTCCCGCTCCACCGATTCATTATATTTACATGCCTTTTCTGCCCTAATTCATTGTTGTCTTCTCTCTCTCACCCCCACCCTCTATTCATTATCAACGGCTCTCCCTCCACATTCAATACATAATTTACTCCTACCACCCTCAAAATTCATCAATATTTGCTCTCCCCAGGGTCTCATTTGCTTTCACCATCCCCCACCTTCAATTTAATTGCTATCCCCATCCCTCACTTCATCATTTGCAGTCCCCCTCACTTCATCATTTGCTGTCCTCCTCTCCCCTCACTTCATCATTTGCTGTCCTCCTCCCCCCTCACTACATCATGTGCAGTCCCCTTCCGTTCATGTGCAGTCCCCCGTCTCCTGCCTCACATCATCAATTGCAGCCCCTCCATCATTTGCAGCCCCCACTCCATCATTGTTTACAGCCCCCTCCAACATGTGCAGATCTCCCTTTTCATCATGTGCAGACCCCCCTTTCATCCTGCGCAGACCCCCTTTCATCATGTGCAGACCACCTTATAATCATGTGCAGACCCCCCTTCATCATGTGCAACACCCCTTTATCATGTGCAGCCCCCTTTATCATGTGCAGCCCCCTTCATCATGTGCAGCCCCCTTTATCATGTGCAGCCCCCTTTATCATGTGCAGCCCCCCTTTATCATGTGCAGCCCCCTTCATCATGTGCAGCCCCCTTTATCATGTGCAGTGCCTCCTTCATCATGTGCAGTACCCCTTCATCATGTGCAGCCCCCTTTATCATGTGCAGCCCCCTTTATCATGTGCAGCCCCCTTCATCATCTGCAGCCCCCTTCATCATGTGCAGCCCCCTTCATCATGTGCAGCCCCCTTTATCATGTGCAGCCCTTTTATCATGTGCAGCCCCCCTTTATCATGTGCAGCCCCCTTCATCATGTGCAGCCCCTTTATCATGTGCAGCTCCTTTATCATGTGCAGCGCCCCTTCATCATGTGCAGCCCCCTTTATCATGTGCAACCCCCTTTATTATGTGCAGCCCCCTTTATCATGTGCAGCCCCCCTTCATCATGTGCAGTGCCCCCTTTATCATGTGCAGCACCCCCTTTATCATGTGCAGCGCCCATTCATCATGTCCAGTGCCCCCTCATCCCCTTCTCACCCATTTAATTCATTTTATATAAGAAAAAAAAGTTTTACATACTTACCTCATAAGTGATCCTCCAGCAGGCGCAGCTCCACTTATGGTCAGTGTCGTCATACATGTCGGCGCATACTCAACACCGACACCTGACCAGAAGTCCATGGAGAGCAGAGGGAGTCGGAGCTGCGCAGCCGTCCATATAAAGACGGCCGTGCACAGCTCCCAGAAAGCTCTGGGGCCCTGGCGCCGATGTGTGCGCCGCCGGCCTGCAGCATATTAGTGCAGGATGGGGCCCCATGAGCAGTAGCACAAGAGGCGGGCCCTGCGGGCCCCCCTGTGTGCCGCTGGTCACCGGGCCCCATACGGCAGTAAGGGCAGTAATGCCCTGATAGCGGCCCTGATGCTAGGTACCAACTTCTGGGCCAAATCCTTACTGCTGGCAACCCATTCTTGCCTAATAAGTGTTTGGAGTTTATCACTCCACTTTTATTTGCGTAATTTTGTTTTACTATGGAAATGAGATCTGGAGATTTTCCTGGCCATGTACCCAGAATTTCAATGTTTTGTTCAATGAACCACTAAGTCATCAGTTTTCCTTTTTGACGTGGTGCTCCATTATCTTGGAAAAAGCATTGTACTTCACCAAATTGCTTCTGGAACTTTGGGAGAAGTTGTCCTTGGAGAATGTTTAGATGCTATTCTTTATTCATGGCAGTGTTCTTTGGGAAAATTGTGACTGAGACCACTCCCTTGGATGAAAAGCAATCCTACACATGAATGGTCCCAGGATGTTGTACTTTTGGCATGATACAGGAGTCATGGTAACACACACCAATTCTTCTCCGGTCAATAATTCTTGCAAATATCTCACACGCTCTTAAGGGGGCTTCATCAGAGAAAATAACTTTACCTCAGTCCTTTACAGTCCACTTCCTGTACTTCAGAATGTCAGTCTGTCCTTGATGATTTTCTTGGAAAGGTGGAGTCTCGGCTGCTCTCCTTAACGGCAGGCTAGCTTCCAAAAGACTCTGCCTCAAAATATACGTTTTAATGCACTGACACCTGCTTACTACCATTTCTGAGCAAGCTCTACGCTAGTTTTGAACTGATCCCATATCTGAATCTTCTTTAGGAGACATTCCTTGGTGTTATGACTGAGCCCTAACGCTCGGACACAGATTAACAAACCAGGAGAGATGTTCAGCCTGCACATCGCAGGTGCCTATACAGACTAGGCAAATGCCTAACTTAACCCTGTTTTTTTCCTGCCTGACCACAGAGTTTGGCACCCTAAAATTACTCAATGGTGCCCCCACTCAACGTCGGCTGACCATGAGTGTCCTTAACTGCACCCTCAAATATACACAGATTGTAACCAAAAATGACAACAACAGAACATAGTGGACACAGACAGAGGGTGAGACACAGGGCTAAGGACGTGTTCACACAGTCATACATGAATGAGGGAAGAAAAAGAAAACAACACAAAAACACCTTTGGTAGAAGTCAAATCCCCCAGACCATAAATGTAACAACATAGGAGGAGTGCTGGGAAGGGGAACATGCAAGCAAACCACAAGAGAAGCAATTGAGAAACCTCATCAAGATAATCTTTCACTGGGGAGCTGCGACTCCAAACATCCATCTAACTTGGAATATAGGCAGCAAAACTGCATGTGCCAGGATAGTATAAATTGCGTCCTCCCAAGATGTGATAAGACAAACCAACGAGGAAGTGAAGACACCTGCATAGAAGCAACACAGCAAAGAAAAGAAAAGACAAAAGCATTATCAGCAGTTGGACAGAGACAACACAGGCTGTGGTCAAACAGAGCGGTCAAGCTCCGCAGTCGAGTCATGACACTTGGACTTACTGGACTGTCTTGGGTGCCCTGAGACCTTCTTTCACAGCAATGGAACTACTCTTTGCAGTTTTTGATGATGTTATAAATGATTTATAAACTACAACTATAAAAGCTGAAGCAGCGAAAGTTGTGAAAAACAAAATATGTTTTAGTCTCAAAACTTTTGTCAACAACTGTAGGTGTTCAGGTGTTTAGTATACCTTTTTGTATTGAAGAAACTCTATGTTCTTGCTGAATTGTAAAAGCCGTAAATAGCAAGTAAACGTTTGGCACTGAACCTTCGCTTATTGCATAAACCTGAGTCAGAAGTTCTTGCATTCATAATGCTGAATCGGCAACTTTATTGTATGAAACGACAAAGACTCAGCAAAATGCAGCAGTCAACCATGGATTGTGTCCTACAGAATTCTACATGTGCAAGAAATATTAACACGGGAATAACACTATTTACACACCATGGTAATCCTGTAATTACATCAAGCATTCTCTATGAAACAAGGAAGTTAGATCAATACCATCAATTACTGTATATACAGTTTTAACCACAAAACAGAACAAAGAGGTTCTGCAGCAAAATAGCATACCTTAAAATCTCCAGTAGCAATCATTGGGCCCATTTTAACCCACTGAAACACTTTCTATCGAACTACTTTGATAACATGGTCACTATTGACCCCGACATTTAAGGGGTTCACTTTACGGATCAGTTTTCTCATGATCCTTGCATTTTCAGCAGTTGTCTGTGGCAGTGCCTGCAAGATCAACGTAATGCAGTTAGATCTAAGTAGATAAGGGTGATGGACAGGTCTGGTCACGGGCTCCTCCTCAGCGGCTGCAGAACAGAAGGAGAACATGGAATACTCATCTATTAGTACGTCACACAAAATCATGTCCCCAACATATTTGTTAAAATAAAGATATAGTAATAAACCCCTTTAACGCTGCTATACACATTAGACAAGGTTGGCTGAAGATGAAAATATTGGGGGAAAAGAAGGATTGGACATGTTGAAATTCAATGCCTGATCCTAACAGCTGCTTACTCCCTTCTCCATGCTGCTTACTGGGTGTATACGAATTAGACGGGCTGGAGAAATAGCTTGTAGCCAAAGGAGCAATTCACTAGAAGATATTGACCATCACTCTTCTCACAATTTGGAAACACCTTCATACTTATATATGTCATCTGGCCTCACAACCCTATGTAATGCCTGGAAAAGGTACATAGAAAAAGGATATACGGCACTCCAGGCGAGAGGATAAGGTGCCCAAGTAGGGTCCCAACCGGTAGTCCAATAATAGCAGAAACTTGGCACTCAGACATAGTAAAAGTGAAAACAGATTTATAGGCAATCCATATACTATTAAAGTTTCAGTCTATTCAGACAAGCACCATATCGCAGCGACGCAGATCGCATTTGTGACAGCACTGGTCTACATATCCCAAGAACTTTACAGGTGGCAATCAGTTCTGGTGAAGGTCTGAATAGACTGAAACGTTAATATTATATGGATTGCCAATAAATCTGTTTTCACTTTTTCTATATCCGAGTGCCAAATTTCTGCTATTACTGGGTAAGGTATATAATCACCAAATATCTGTGAAGTTTTGGACAATTTGGAGAAATGGGGCACATTGCTCCCAGTGTCTGTGGATGAGATAAAGTCCCATTCCACTCTCTTGAAACCAATCACAAGCCTCAGATATCGGGTCATCGAAGAATGAGCCATCATCACTTCCTGTCCTGGTGGAGATCCCTGGAGCCGTGCCCACTGAAGTGACGTGTATCAGAGCATGGCAAATATACATTTTATTATTATTTTAGAATATTCCTTAAAAAAAGTAGATTGAACAACTCATTTTGATGGTAACTTCCTCCATTCAGTAGCAGAGATCTTACAGATTTGAAGGATGGGTGATGGTTGTCAGAGCAAAGGCACCATGCCGCAGCATCCATGTAACCTGTGCAGCCGTACAGGAGCCCTAGAGGTAAGGAGACCACTGCCTGCTCCCAAGCAGGTGAACTCATGCATTATGATGAGCTATTGGACTGCAAATGGCCCATATATTGTTCTTGCACAGGGACTTTTCCTGTCTGTGTCCACTCCTGCCATACACATTACAATAAAGTTGTCCGAATCTGCCGATATTGGCAGGTTCAATGACAATCTAATGTGTATGGGGTCTCCCCCAACAGATAATATTTTTGGGAAGAAGGATCAAGCTTGCTGAATTTCAGAAGCAAATTATTTTCTTCTTCTGGGGGATAAGCAGCCAAGCGAGTATTCATGCATTGGGGAGACAGGAGAGATAGCTTTTAACAGGATGATCATTCGGTTGACAACTATCTAATGTGTACTGGGGCCTTTACACACTTAGGTAAATGTTTCCTCTTTTATTAGTAGCAATCATTGTGTTTCTTTGAAATGTTGTGACCATTACATCCAACAAACCATACAGTCAATGCAATGGAGCTAGAGACAGGTGTCACTGGTTAGCCTTACTACACTGGAATTATGGGACTGAATCCAACTATACAAAATATTTCTTAAATAATATATAATAAATAATAATATTTTTTTGTCCAGTAGTAGATAAGCCCTTTTAAATGCCATCAATGTGCTGAATAAAATTTAAAAATACATAAATCCCCCCCCGGATCGGGGCTGCTCCTCCGCTCTGGTCACTGTGTCCCTCAGCAATCTTATGATATTGGAAAACTCAGGCTTCAGTTTGTTGTAGATAAAAACAAACTCTACTATAACTCACCCTCCCCGGGTCCAGCACTGAATCCACCCCTGCTCCCTACGTCTGTTATTGTCTGCAGCGCTGACGTTTTGTTAACAGCGCTGCAGGCAATCAGTGAGCTCAGCGACTCTGCCTGAGTTGACTACACGCACCGCTGAGCTCACTGATTGCCTGCAGCGCTGTTCATGTGATATCAGGGCTGGAAACAACGGACACTGGACCTGGGGAAGGCGAGTAAAGCAAAATTAGTTAAAAAAAACCCTGCAGCTGGAGGACAGGGATTTTCCAACATTGGAAAATCCCTTTAGGGTAAGTCTCCACGTTCAGGATTGCATCAGGATTTGGTCAGGATTTTCCATCAGTATTTGTAAGTGAAAACCAGGAGTGGGTGATAAATACAGAAGTGGTGCATATGTTTCAATTATACTTTTCCTCTGATTGTTCCACTCCTGGTTTTGGCTTACAAAAACTGATGGAAAATCCTGACCAAATCCTGATGCAATCCTGAACGTGGAGACTTACCCTAAAGCTTTCAAATTCTATGTGTATTTCTCATTAATTTTCTCTTTCTGGATCTTTATAGCTCCCAGTGGGGAAAAGGATTGATGTGAGTGACACATTCTGTGTTTGAATGTGTCTGCACTTAATAAAACGTTAAGAAATAATCTATAAGAGGTATATTACTTTTATCAGACAATGTAAATAGCTCCAGACTGATAACACCGCCACTCCAGCTCCTGCTAATAACTCATGGTTGGTTGAGTCATTGTACACTTAACAGAGCACTACATGATTTATAGTACAGGATCCGACTGGAAGTTTTTGCTGCTATCAGTTCTCACAGGCAGAATCTATGAGGTCTTATCATGAAAATGTAGAGGAAAGCAAGTGGAGCACTTACCAATGGCAATGTCAGCAGACGCCTGAGGACGCACATTCAGTTGAAGTTTACCCTGGTGTCGGCGGGTACCCACCCGCATGGGCCCGGTGATGGTGACGACCTCGGTGTCCGCAGCCGTTATGCTCCTTACACCCCTGCTCCTCTTGTTTTACTCTAACTTTTCATGGTCATTTACATGTATCAAGCTGTAACTTGGGTGTTGTGGTAGTACCAGCATTTTCCTTTGTCCTCTGATGTTTTATGCCTATTACACCATCGTCATCTTTAGGTAGAGGGTTATACCCATCATTATAGATGGGCATTGTTCTATAGTGCTTGTAAGTACAAACAGGGCTGGTTTTATTCAAAAAGGGGGACCATGGGCAAAAGTTTAAAGTGGGGCCCCAAATGCTCACATATTGCACCATCACACAGAAACGTTTCAGTTGTATTTACCTGCACCGAGTTCCGTCCATTAACCCCTTAGTGACAGAGCCAATTTGGTACTTAATGACCGAGCCAATTTTTACAATTCTGACCACTGTCACTTTATGAGGTTATAACTCTGGAACGCTTTATCGGATCCCGCTGATTCTGAGATTGTTTTTTCGTGACATGTTGTACTTCAAGTTAGTGGTAACATTTCTTCGATATTACTTGCGATTATTTATGAAAAAAATGGAAATATGGCGAAAATTTTTAAAATTTTGCAATTTTCAAACTTTGTATTTTTATGCCCTTAAATCAGAGAGATATGTCACAAAAAATAGTTAATAAATAACATTTCTCACATGTCTACTTTACATCAGCACAATTTTGGAAACAATTTTTTTTTTTGTTAGGGAGTTATAAGGGTTAAAAGTTGACCAGCAATTTCTCATTTTTACAACACCATGTTTTTTTTAGGGACCACATCACCTTTGAAGTGATTTTGAGGGGTCTATATGATAGAAAATAACCAAGTGTGACACCATTCTAAAAACTGCACCCCTCAAGCTGCTCAAAACCACATTCAAGAAGTTTATTAACCCTTTACGTACTTCACAGGAACTAAAACAATGTGGAAGAAAAAAATGAACATTTTACTTTTTTTTGCAAACATTTTACTTCAGAACCATTTTTTTTAATTTTCACAAGTGTAAAAACTGAAATTTAACCACAAATTTTGTTGTGCAATTTTTCCTGAGTACACCGATACCCCATATGTGGAGGTAAACCACTGTTTGGGCGCACCGCAGAGCTTGGAAGTGAAGGAGCACCGTTTGACTGTTTCAATGCAGAATTGGCTGGAATTGAGATCGGACGCCATGTCGCGTTTGGAGAGCCCCTAATGTGCCTAAACAGTGGAAACCCCCCACAAGTGACACCATTTTGGAAACTAGACCCCCCAAGAACCTTATCTAGATGTGTGGTGAGCACTTTGAACCCCCAAGTGCTTCACAGAAGTTTATAACGTAGAGCCGTGAAAATAAAAAATCGCATTTGTTTTCACAAAAATGATTTTTTCGCCCACAAATTCTTATTTTCACAAGGGTAACAGGAGAAATTAGACCACAAAAGTTGTTGTGCAATTTCTCCTGAGTACGTCGATACCCCATATGTGGAGGTAAACCACTGTTTGGGCGCACCGCAGAGCTTGGAAGTGAAGGAGCACCGTTTGACTTTTTCAATGCAGAATTGGCTGGAATTGAGATCGGATGCCATGTCGCGTTTGGAGAGTCCCTGATGTGCCTAAACAGTAGAAACCCCCCACAAGTGATACCATTTTGGAAACTAGACCCCTTAAGGAACTTATCTAGATGTGTGGTGAGCACTTTGAACCCCCAAGTGCTTCACAGAAGTTTATAACGTAGAGCCGTGAAAATAAAAAATCTCATTTTTTCTACAAAAATGATCTTTTTGCCCCCAAATTTTTATTTTCACAAGGGTAACAGGAGAAATTAGGCCACAAAAGTTGTTGTGCAATTTCTCCTGAGTACGTCGATACCCCATATATGGGGGTAAACCACTGTTTGGGCGCACCGCAGAGCTTGGAAGAGAAGGAGTGTCGTTTTACTTCTTCAATGTAGAATTGGCTGGAATTGAGATCGGACGCCATGTCACGTTTGGATAGCCGCTGATGTGCCTAAACAGTAGAGACCCCCCACATATGACACCATTTTGGAAACTAGACCCCTTAAGGAACTTATCTAGATGTGTGGTGAGCACTTTAAACCCCCAGGTGCTTCACAGAAGTTTATAACGTAGAGCCGTGAAAATAAAAAAATCGCATTTTTTTCTACAAAAATGATCTTTTTGCCTCCAAATTTTTATTTTACCAAGGGTAACAGGAGAAAATGGACCCCAGAAGCTGTTGTACAATTTGTCTTGAGTACGCCGACACCCCATATGTGGGGGTAAACCACTGTTTGGGCGCATGGCTGAGCTCGGAAGCAAAGGAGCGCCATTTGACTTTTCAATGCAAAATTGACTGGAATTGAGATCGGACGCCATGTCGCGTTTGGAGAGCCCCTGATGTGCCTAAACAGCAGAAACCCCCCAAAAGTGACCCCATTTTGGAAACTAGACCCCCCATGGAACTTATCTAGATGTGTAGTGAGAACTTTGAATGCCCAAGTGCATCACAGAAGTTTATAATGCAGAGTCGTGAAAATAAAAAATATATATTTTTTAACAATAAAGATTTTTTAGCCCCCAAGTTTTTATTTTCACAAGGGTAACAAGAGAAATTGGACCCCAAAAGTTGTTGTCCAATTTGTCCTGAGTATGCTGGTACCCCATATGTGGGGGTAAACCACTGTTTGGGCGCACGGCAGAGCTCGGAAGGGAAGGAGTGCCATTTTGGAATGCAGACTTTGATAGAATTGTCTGCGGGCGTTATGTTGCCTTTGCAGACCCCTAATGTACCTAAACAGTAGAAACCCCCAACAAGTGACCCCATTTTGGAAAATAGACCCCCCAAGGAACTTATCTAGATATGTGGTGAGAACTTTGAATGCCCAAGTGCTTCACAGAAGTTTATAATGCAGAGTAGTGAAAATAAAAAATATTTTTTTTCCCACAAAAAAGATTTTTTTAGCCCCCAAATTTTTATTTTCACAAGGGTAACAAGAGAAATTGGACCCCAAAAGTTGTTGTCCAATTTGTCCTGAGTATGCTGGTACCCCATATGTGGGGGTAAACCACTGTTTGGGCGCACGGCAGAGCTCGGAAGGGAAGGAGCGCCATTTTGGAATGCAGACTTTGATAGAATTGTCTGCGGGCGTTATGTTGCGTTTGCAGACCCCTAATGTACCTAAACAGTAGAAACCCCCACAAGTGACCAAATTTTGGAAACTAGACCCCCTAAGGAACTTATCTAGATATGTGGTGAGAACTTTGAAAGCTCAAGTGCTTCACAGAAATTTATAATGCAGAGTAGTGAAAATAAAAAAATATATTTTTTTCCAACAAAAAAGATTTTTAGCCCCCAAGTTTTTATTTTCACAAGGGTAACAGGAGAAATTGGACCCCAAAAGTTGTTGTCCAATTTATCCCGAGTACGCTGATGCCCCATATGTGGGGGTAAACCACTGTTTGGGCGCACGGCAGAGCTCAGAAGGGAGGGAGTACCATTTGACTTTTTTAGCGCAAAATTGGCTGTCGTGTTTGGAGACCCCCTGATGTACCTAAACAGTGGAAACCCCCCAATTCTAACTCCAACCCTAACCCCAACACAGCCCTAACCCTAATCTCAACCCGATCCATAATCCTAATCACAACCCTAACGATAATCACAACCCTAACCCCAAAACAGCCCTAATCTCAACCCTAACCATAACCCTAATCAAAACCCTAAATCCAACACACCCCTAACCCTAATCCCAACCCTAACCCTAATCCCAACCCTAATCCCAAACGTAACACTAATCCCAACCCTAATCCAAACCCTAACCCTAATCCCAACTCTAACCCTAACTTTAGCCCCAACCCTAACTTTAGCCCCAACCCTAACTTTAGCCCCAACCCTAACCATAACTTTAGCCCCCGTCGTCACAAAAAAAGTTCAATGTAACCTTTTTTTTGTACGTCGCGTCCGCCATTTCCGCGGATGCGTGGCCGTAACTCTGCCCCCTCCTCCCCAGGACATAGACTGGGCAGCGGATGCGTTGAAAAACTGCATCCGCTGCCCACGTTGTGCACAATTTTCACAACGTGCGTCGGTACATCGGGCCGACGCATTGCGACCGCCCCGTACCGACGCAAGTGTGAAAGAAGCCTAAGGCTACTTTCACACTAGCGTCGTACTCGGCCCATCGCAGTGTGTCGGGCCGACGTACCGACGCTAGCGTTGTAAGCGCCGCACAACGGGTGCAGCGGATGCTGTTTTTTCAACGCATCCGCTGCCCCATTGTGAGGTGCGGGGAGGCAGAGTTCCGGCCACGCATGCGCGGTCGGAAATGGCGGACACGTCGCACAAAAAAGTTACATGTAGTTTTTTTTGTGTCGACGGTCCGCCGAAGCACGACGCATCCGTCGCACGACGGATGCGACATGTGGCAATCCGTCGCAATGTGTCGCTAATGCAAGCCAATGGAGAAAAAACGCATCCTGCAAGCACTTTTGCAGGATGCGTTTTTTCTCCAACGACGCATTGCGACGGAAGCCAAAAAACGCTAGTGTGAAAGTAGCCTAACCCTAACCCTAGCCCTAACCCTAAATTTAGCCCCAACCCTAACCCTAACTCTAACCCTAACCCTAACCCTAACCCTAATTTTAGCCCCAACTTGTCTTCTCCTGCCGGCCGGCAGATGGCAGCAGATGGCGGGCGCACTGCGCATGCGCCCGCCATGATGAAAAAGCCGGCTGGCAGGAGAAGACAGAAGAGGACCCAGGGACCCCGGGTGAGTATGATAGGGTCCCCGAATCCCCCTATTTCTCTGTCCTCTGATGTGCGATCACATCAGAGGACAGAGAAATAACTGATCGCTTTTTTTTTTTTTTTTGCGGTCGCCGGTAAACTGTTAATTACCGGCGATCGCAAAGCAGGGGTCGGTGCAAACCGACCCCGATCATGTTCTTTGGGGTCTCGGCTACCCCCGGCAGCCGAGACCCCAAAGAACATCCGGGTGCCGGGCGGCGGGCGCACTGCGCGTGCGCCCGCCATTTTTTCCCGGAAGAAAGATGGCGGCGCCCATGGGGAGACACGAGGAGCACCGGGGGAGGTAGGTAAGTATTGGGGGGCTATTGGGGGCCATCGGGGACCACATTTCTCTGTCCTCCGATGTGCGATCACATCGGAGGACAGAGAAATTAAACGGCAAATCGCGTTTTTTTTTTTTTTGTTGCGACCGCCGGTAAACGGTTAATTACCGGCGATCGCAACTCGGGGGTCGGTAAAACCCCCCCGAATCATGTTCTCTGGGGTCTCGGCTACCCTCGGCAACCGAGACCCCAGAGAAAATCCGACTCTGGGGGGGCGCTATTCACTTTTTCCACAGCGCCGTTAATTAACGGCGCTGTGGATTAAGTACCCTTAGCGGCCGCCGTTAAAAGGCGTATCGGCGGTCGGTAAGGGGTTAAAAGAGCGTAATCGACAATATTGAAGTCGATGCAGGGGGCGGCGCCGGTCCCCATAGCGGCATAACACTGGCTGGGGGCCCTGGAGGAGTGGGGGCCCTAGGCAGCTGCCTGGTCTGCCTGCCCCTAATGCCGGTCAAGAGTACAAGCAGTTTACTGCTTTTTAAAATTTACAGCCGTTTTTGAGATATCGTAGAAAAGAGAAAGACGTGCACTCTTGCTCATTCGGTGGTGCTGACTGTACGTGGAGTTAATCCACCAAATTGCAGTCTTGAGAATAAACAGTCGCACTCGAAGTTCCTTTAAATTGCAAAAATAGTGGCTTTTTATTTTCAATACACCAAAAGTAAGTGGTTCACCGCAGTGGTATAAGGCAATGTTTCGACCCGCTGGGTCTTTATCAAACCTTACTCATATTAGAAAAACAAGAGGATTTGATATCAACGCTTTTCTTTTCTTTACAGCTAGCTATCTTAGAGACCGACCACCGAGACAACCGGCCAGCTTTAGCATAGTGAATAAGAAGCTAGACTGCAATGGTAGTCGGTCTTTTAGGTAACGAGCAGTAAAGAAAAGAAAAGTGATCATATCTTAACGACTGCAAATTTTAAGAAGCAGTAAATTGTAAATGTGCTTGATTTTACAAGCGCTATCTGACTATATCCATCAATGAAGATGGGAATATCCCTTTAAGATATGCACAACAGATTCTAGCTGAGCCGCAGAGCAGCTACTTAGATTCTCTCGATCATCTACAACAGATCAACAGTTAACAACAGGTTTAGGTCAGGTCTACACGCTTCTGTCACGTGACATGAAGATTGGGGCTTTACACATATCCAGTTTTTTTGTGTAACAGGTCTGTAAAAATATAAAAAAGAGACATGTCCATTTTTGAGCCAAGCCATGGATAACATTTGCAAATTCTAATCAATGGGTTGGTGAAACAATGGACAACACACAGATACAGTCCACGTGCTGGCTGTTTTATTGTTTAATAGTAAAAGAAGCTTGAATTTTAATTTTTTTTTAGCGTTAAAGAAAAACTGATATCTGTGGTAAAAATGAACACAAACCAAAAATGGATGAAAATCGGATCCTGATAAAAAAAAAAGATAATCCGGTTTTTCTCATGTGCATATCTTCTTGGTGCACTGCAGCAAGGTGGCTCAGTGGTTAGCACTGTTGGCTTGCAGCGCTGGGGTTCAAATCCCACCAAGAAATTTGTCTATTCTTCTTGTGTTTTGAATGGGTTTTAGTCTCACACCTTTAATTCATACTCAACTTAACTTTCAAAATATAAGATCCCTTTGCTGTGTGGTAAGCTGTTTACAGACCTTAGATTTTGCTGGAAACTGCAACAAAGAAACTATCAGGGAAAACCTGCACAGCATAATCGCTGGGAGCAGCGGCGTCCCACCTCCCAGGGATGCTACCAGTGCATGTCCTAGAATGCTATATCAGGAATGAGTTAGCACCCCCGCAAGCTCTGCCCCCTGGAAGTGACCAGTGAAGAGTGACGGGTGACCACCCGAAGCCCACTCAGGACCTCGAGGGGCTCCCTCAGGTAAGGAGCTACCATTCCTGACACTAGAACAGCTAAACAGGGGTTAATCAGAATCACAGTAAATGATGGCAGCCATGTACTGACTACTATGGAACATGAGTGTAAATGTGATTGGCTAACTCTGAACACCACCACATCCACAATTAAAAGAGGGGGCTCACATTCATGCAACCACATTATTTTAGTTTTCATATTTTTATTTTTTACTAACAAAATTATTTCAGTTTGTTTCTCAATGGATTTGTACAGATTATGAAAGTTCTGAAATGATTCTCCTTGGCATCATATTTTTACATGACACAAAGCTGGCATACAGTGGTGTGTAGACTTTTTATAACCTCTCTATATATTTTTGAGGCTGTTGAGCGCCCGGATTGGACACCACGGTTCGTACTCGGGCTAGGTTTCACAGACATCTGAATTCGATCTCCAGGTATTCCCTGAAGCGATGAATCGATGGAGCTCAAGTGACATTTACATTTGGAGGTAAATCCTACACTGCAAAAATGCACCTTTTCTGGACTTAAAAATGATGATGGAACGATATGAAAAACAAACGCATTGGCGCATTGGTCGCATGATGGAAAACTGTGGTCACACGAGGAATATCACAGCAAAATACCCCCAAAATGGCACATTACGGCATAAAAAACACAGCGTGGTCTGAAAACTGTATAGATGTCATACGATCCAATGTACTGCAGTGTAACAGCTGCCATCCCCTTTGCACACTGTACAAGCACATATAAATGTTGTGATGTTTCCATATAGTTTGGTCCATGTAGAATATGTGCTGTGCAGAGAAGAGCCAGTGGCAGTATAATGATTTCTGTGCCACCACGGTTTATTGCGTAAAGTGGGCACGCTCTTTTATTCTGTGCATAGTGCTCTTTTTATAGATAGCAAGCTATGAGTGCCACTAGGGGGCAGTATAGCTTACTGGCTATGCTACAAGCTAAACGCTTCGGCTACAAGGACATGTTGATAGAAAGCCCAAAGTGACGTCACTATGGTCAGCACATTGCTACCGTTATACTAAGCTCCAAAGATTTTTTTTTTACATTTGGAACCACTGGAATTTTGGGGACATGCCCATTCACAACCAGATCTTTTATGCCGGCATTAAAATTCTTCACCCCGTGTAATCAGATGTGCTGCCAATTTCATGATACTGTATGAGAACAGAGCGATCTTACTAAAGGGGTTGTCTGCAGTAGCAATTCTGGTGCAGCACATAAAGGAGCAAGCCACTCAGCAAAGGTGCCAAATTCATTAAAGGGAATGTGCCTCTCATTTCGACGCCTCTTGTTCTCCATCATTGGTGCATTGGCCCATTTTTTTTCTGTAGCAAGACTAAGGGTATCTGCACACCATCAGTAAACGCTGCGTCCTTGTGCAGCATCCAACCCGCAGCGTCTAGATGTTACAGCATAGTGGATGAGTTTTCAAGAAATCCCATTTCCACTATGCGTGCAGGGCTGCATCCGGCTTCCCTGCGGAGACGGGCATGCGGCGCGTCTTTCCAGTCCGCAGCATGTCTAATTATCTTGCTGAGATGCGAGCGTTCACGATAAATATCACCCGTACAATGTACAGGACGCGGTGAATCTGCACGGTTCAATGAACACCTGCGGATTCACCTGCGCTCAATAGACGGCAGCGCTTTGGACGGAGCGGAAATGTGCTGCATCCAAAGCACTGCCGATGCCTGATTGTGGGCACATACCCATAGGGTCAGATTCATCATGTGCAATTTTTTAAGTCACTTTTTCTTTTTTTGTCCAGTGGCATTCACTGACTGTTTACATCAAAATTACTTGTTCTTCATGAATTTTGTCCCAAATCAAAACTCTTCTTTGGGCCCGATTTATTATTGCCTTTGCACCTGTTTTTGCCAAGTTTTTTGTGTTTTTCAGCTGCACCTTTGAAGCCTGGTTTATGTGTTGCTATGCCTGTTGTAGTTTTTTTTATGTTCGCCGTTGTGGGCACGGTTTGGGGTCGCCGGATGTTTTCAGCTGAGTCATTTAAGGCAAATTTTTTAAAAAGTTGCAAAATTTAGAGCAAATACAGTCCTGTCTCACACTGGAGTGTTTGTACACATGCTAGATATTTTGGTGCTTAAGCCAAAAAGACTTTTTTTGATTTTGCTAAAAATTCCTGAAACCAGGGCGCCATTTTGAAAAATTTTGAGCAAAAAAATTGGCAAAGGACAAAATAGAAAAGTGACTTAAAGGGGTTATACCAGAATCCAGTAATGTTTTCAAATTTCTTGAAGCTAAGTAACCTAACGTTACCCAACCATGCCATCATATACTCATTGGCTCAGTTTCTCCATATCTGTGTCTCTCTGCTAAGTGTGTACTGCGCGATCCTTCAGTGTGGACCATGTCCCTCTGTAACCTCCATTTCCCACAAACACCTGCTTCTTTTTATTATTATTAGTTATTTATATAGCACCATTGATTCCATGGTGCTGTACATGAGAAGGGGTTACATACAAGTTACAGATATCACTTACAGTAAACAAACTTACAATGACAGACTGATACAGAGGGGCGAGGACCCTGCCCTTGTGGGCTTACATTCTGCAGGATTATGGGGAAGGAGACAGTAGGTTGGGGGTTGCAGCAGCTTCTGTGTTGGTGAGGCGGTAGGCTTTCCTGAAGAGATGAGTTTTCAGGTTCTTTCTGAAGGATCCGACTGTGGTTGATAGTCGGACGTGTTGGGGCAATGAATTCCAGAGGATGGGGGATATTCGGGAGAAGTCTTGGAGGCAATTGGATGAGGAGCGAATAAGTGTGGAGGAGAGAAGGAGGTCTTGGGAGGACCGGAGATTACGTGAGGGAAGATATCGGGAGATTAGTTCAGAGATATATGGAGGAGACAGGTTATGGATTGCTTCGTAGGTCAGTATTAGTAATTTGAACTGGATACGCTGAGGGAATGGGAGCCAGTGAAGAGATTTGCAGAGGGGGGAAGCAGAGGAGTAGCAAGGAGAGTGATGGATTAGTCGGGCATCAGAGTTAAGGATGGACTGGAGAGGTGCAAGGGTGTTAGCAGGGAGGCCGCAGAAAAGGATGTTGCAGTAGTCAAGGCGGGAGATGATGAGGGCATGCACAAGCATTTTAGTAGATTGAGGGTTGAGGAAAGGGCGGATTCTGGAGATATTTTTGAGCTGGAGGCGACAGGAGGTGGAAAGAGCTTGGATGTGCGGTTTGAAGGACAGGACAGAGTCGAAGGTTACTCCGAGGCAGCGGACTTCGGGTACGGGGGAAAGCATGATGTCATTGATTGCGATAGATAGGTCAGGTAAGGAAGATTTGTGGGATGGAGGAAAGATGATGAGTTCAGATTTATCCACATTGAGTTTGAGGAAGCGAGAGGAGTCCCTGCACTTTCCTGTACAGAACGGATATTAGCGGCTCCTTGTGATCTGCTATTGGCCCCTGGGGCAGAGCTGACAGGAGGAGGTGTGGCCCTCCAGGGTCCTGGTCATCACAGTAGCATTGCTTCCCTCACGGGGGAGGTGATGTTACATTTGGAGGCAAGAAGGGATAACTGTAACCAGGTAACACAGGCATGAAACATGTTCACACTCCAGGCCAGCAGGGGGAGCTTATGATCCTATTTACTAGGTGATTCCCCATATATATAGTAGTTTGTAGGGAAAGTTAGTCAGTTTGTGCCAGGAAACAGACTGGAGCAGTCTGAGGCAGAAGAAGGTGTACGGAGCTGTGTAGCCGCAGTGAGCGTGTAGGAGAGCGAAGCACAGGAGATGAACTCCAGTGGGAGACCACCCACGAGCGGGCTGCCTCCTTCTGAGGCGCAGAGACCGGTAGCCAGAACACCGAGGACTGTAAGGGACTCCACGACTTACATCAGAGACCGGCAGGACAGCTGAACTGCAAGTTACCTGTCCGCCTTAATACCCAGGAGGCACGGTGACACCTGTAGAGCCCGGGGCGTGCTAGAGTCCCTGTAAAAAGGCTCCAGTCACCAGTCATACGGGTTATGTCCTATCCTATATGGGAGACAGAGAGAGAGAATATCTGTGAGGACCTTATATGAAGCCATAAGCAGTATAAGGGACCACCACAGCCCTAGAGGAAGGCTTTGATTTCCACCTGGATAAGGGGACTCCTAACTTGCCTCCAAGCCGGCCGGACCCTGTCTGCCCTGTGATCTGGTGCTCTGGACTGTGGCTGCCTGAAGTCTTCAGTAAACCAGGTAAAGAGACTGCAAACCTGTGTCCTCGTTCTTTACTGCACTATTCACCATCTTCCATCTACACACCGGGAGCCCTGGGGATACACTTCACCTGTGGGAAGTTATACCATGTAGCTGCCATAACATCACCCCAGAGGACCCCTTAAAGCAGCGTCGGTCCCCACTGACCGAATACCACAGGTGGCGTCACGAACATAAACTTTATTCCCTTTAAAACCCTTCCCCTTTTACATGGGCGCCCAGGGCCACGGACCAGGTCGCCACCGTGACATCCCCGTGAACGCAGGACCCGGTACCGAGTACCCCACGGCTCTGGCGGGCGACTCAGAGGCATTAGAATGGCTATACTTATTTTTAACTAGATGGTGGCCCGATTCTAACGCATCGGGTATTCTAGAATATGTATGTAGTTTATTTATGAAGTTTTCCGAATAATGCAATTTATACACAGGATTCGGCCAGGCGCAACCAATTAGCGAAGCGTGGTTCCAATTCGCGGCAGGACTGCGCCTGTCACTGATTGTTCGCGGCCGGCCGGGCGTGACCAATCAGTGAAGCCATGGCCGGCTCCAGGTTTTTGAGGGCCCCGGGTGAAAGAATCTCAGTGGGCCCCCCTCTTTAAAACATACCACGATTCAAGATGCACAGATACAGCAGAGAAATATACCACAGCCAAGTAGCATATAACACAGCCCACGTAGCATATAACACAGCCCACGTAGCATATAGCACAGGCCACGTAGCATATAGCACAGGCCACGTAGTATATAACACAGCCCACGTAGCATATAGCACAGCCACGTAGAATGTAGCATATAACACAGCCACGTAGCATATAGCACAGCCACGTAGCATATAGCACAGCCACGTAGTATATAGCACAGCCCACGTAGTATATAGCACAGCCTACGCAGTATATAGCACAGCCCACGCAGGGTATAACACAGCCCATGTAGTATATAGCACAGCCCACGTAGTATATAACACAGCCCACACAGTGTATAACAGCCCACATAGTATATAGCACAGCCCACGCAGTGTATAACACAGCCCATGCAGTATGTAGCACAGCCCACGCAGTATATAATACAGGCCACATAGTATATAACACAGGCCACGTAGTATATAACACAGGCCACGTAGTATATAACACAGCCCACGTAGTATATAACACAGCCCACGTAGTATATAGCACAGCCACGTAGTATATAGCACAGCTCACGCACTATATAACACGGCCACGTAGTATATTGCCCAGCCACGTAATATATTGCACAGCTACATAGTATATAGCACAGCTCACGTAGTATATAGCACAGCTCACAGTATATAACACAGCCACGTAGTATATTGCCCAGCCACGTAATATACAGTGGGGCAAAAAAGTATTTAGTCAGTCAGCAATAGTGCAAGTTCCACCACTTAAAAAGATGAGAGGCGTCTGTAATTTACATCATAGGTAGACCTCAACTATGGGAGACAAACTGAGAAAAAAAAATCCAGAAAATCACATTGTCTGTTTTTTTATCATTTTATTTGCATTTTATGGTGGAAAATAAGTATTTGGTCAGAAACAAACAATCAAGATTTCTGGCTCTCACAGACCTGTAACTTCTTCTTTAAGAGTCTCCTCTTTCCTCCACTCATTACCTGTAGTAATGGCTCCTGTTTAAACTTGTTATCAGTATAAAAAGACACCTGTGCACACCCTCAAACAGTCTGACTCCAAACTCCACTATGGTGAAGACCAAAGAGCTGTCAAAGGACACCAGAAACAAAATTGTAGCCCTGCACCAGGCTGGGAAGACTGAATCTGCAATAGCCAACCAGCTTGGAGTGAAGAAATCAACAGTGGGAGCAATAATTAGAAAATGGAAGACATACAAGACCACTGATAATCTCCCTCGATCTGGGGCTCCACGCAAAATCCCACCCCGTGGGGTCAGAATGATCACAAGAACGGTGAGCAAAAATCCCAGAACCACGCGGGGGGACCTAGTGAATGAACTGCAGAGAGCTGGGACCAATGTAACAAGGCCTACCATAAGTAACACACTACGCCACCATGGACTCAGATCCTGCAGTGCCAGACGTGTCCCACTGCTTAAGCCAGTACATGTCCGGGCCCGTCTGAAGTTTGCTAGAGAGCATTTGGATGATCCAGAGGAGTTTTGGGAGAATGTCCTATGGTCTGATGAAACCAAACTGGAACTGTTTGGTAGAAACACAACTTGTCGTGTTTGGAGGAAAAAGAATACTGAGTTGCATCCATCAAACACCATACCTACTGTAAAGCATGGTGGTGGAAACATCATGCTTTGGGGCTGTTTCTCTGCAAAGGGGCCAGGACGACTGATCCGGGTACATGAAAGAATGAATGGGGCCATGTATCGTGAGATTTTGAGTGCAAACCTCCTTCCATCAGCAAGGGCATTGAAGTTGAAACGTGGCTGGGTCTTTCAACATGACAATGATCCAAAGCACACCGCCAGGGCAACGAAGGAATGGCTTCGTAAGAAGCATTTCAAGGTCCTGGAGTGGCCTAGCCAGTCTCCAGATCTCAACCCTATAGAAAACCTTTGGAGGGAGTTGAAAGTCCGTGTTGCCAAGCGAAAAGCCAAAAACATCATTGCTCTAGAGGAGATCTGCATGGAGGAATGGGCCAAAATACCAACAACAGTGTGTGGCAACCTTGTGAAGACTTACAGAAAACGTTTGACCTCTGTCATTGCCAACAAAGGATATATTACAAAGTATTGAGATGAAATTTTGTTTCTGACCAAATACTTATTTTCCACCATAATATGCAAATAAAATGATAAAAAAACAGACAATGTGATTTTCTGGATTTTTTTGTCTCAGTTTGTCTCCCATAGTTGAGGTCTACCTATGATGTAAATTACAGACGCCTCTCATCTTTTTAAGTGGTGGAACTTGCACTATTGCTGACTGACTAAATACTTTTTTGCCCCACTGTATTGCACAGCCCACGTAGTATATATCACAGAGACGCAGTATATAACACAGCTCACGCAGTATATAACACAGCCCACATAGTATATAGTACAGCGATGTAGTATATAGCACAGCCCACGTAGTATATAGCAGAGACGTAGTATATAACACAGCCCACGCAGTATATAACACAGCCTACGCAGTATATAGCAATGTGGGCACCATATCCCTGTTAAAAAAAATAATTAAAATAAAAAATAGTTATATACTCACCTTCCGTCGGTCCCCGGATCCAGGCTAGGCGTTTAGCAATGCTCCTCGTGACACTCCGGTCCCAAGAATGCATTGCGGTCTTGCGAGATGATGACGTAGCGGTCTCGCAAGACCGCTACGTCATCTCGCAAGACCACAATGCATGGCCTAGAGCGCCGCGAGGAGCGGGAAAGGCACCGCTACGTGAGTATATAATGATTTTTAATTTTTTTTAATTATTTTTAACATTAGATCTTTTTACTATTGATGCTGCATAGGCAACATCAATAGTAAAAAGTTGGTCACACAGGGTTAATAGCAGCGTTAACGGACTGCGTTACACCACGGCATAACGCAGCCATTAACCCTGTGTGAGCGCTGACTGGAGGAGCACTAACAGAGTAGGAAGGGGCGAATTCGCGGCAGGACTGTGCCCGTCAGCGGGCGGGATTTCCGTGACAGACAGATATACAGACGGAAGTGCCCCTTAGACAATTATATATATAGATTAATGAATAGATATCAATAAATGTGATTCTTTTCTGTCCCCCACCCTGTGTACGTTCTTATATTCCTCCCCTGAATAATTCTGTACGTGTTTTGGATATATTTCCCCTATTTGTGCTCTCCTAGCTTTTTGTTGCCCATAGCAACCAATCACAGTGCAGCTTTCATTTTACCAGAGCTATTTAAAACATAAAAGCTGAGTTCTGATTGGTTGATGTAAGCAACAAAGACAGTTTGTGTTTCAGACAGTGCAGCAAGGCCTGGTTGTATTGATAGTGTGTTTATGGGCAGGAGGCGGCCATTATGGGCAGACATTCATGCGATTAATTGGTTTAGTGGCTGTTCTGTATCTGTCACATAGCTGAGCAGCGTAGTTGGAGAAGAGCACAGCGGTTCCACCTATGACCGCAGCGGGCACGCTGTGCCCATGTCCACCCTGTAGAATAAGGACGGCACAAGCATGCACGCTGCCTCTCGCTGCATTATAGGGCCTCATTCCCACTTCAGTATTTGTGTGCCAAGACTAGGAGCGTCTCCAAAACACAGAACAGGGGTCAATCTTTCAATTACAGTTTTTCTCTGCAAGTTCCACTCCTGGCTTTAGGCACACAATCACTAAAAATACTAAAGTGTGAACAAGGCCTAAGACTGGTAGAAGAATAGCCGATGTCTACTGAGCATGTGCGACCTGTCGTAAAACAACTACAGGACGAATCCATGAGCAACCAGGTAGACAAAAGCCCCCGACCTGCAGATCGTCAGGTGGCGACAGCCAGAGCAGCGAACACTTTTGGAAATGGTTTACTTATGTTAGGATTGTAAGCCTCCGAGCTGTGATTGAAGAAGTGCAAGTGATGCAGAGGGGCCGTTAGTTCTATCCTGCCTGCAGCTGGGTTTCAAAGGCTATAAGCAGCCATGCTGGATCCTTGCTGTATAGAGCACAAGTGATCGGACGATTGCAGCTTCAAGTTCCCTAAGGGGACTATTAAGAACAGTGAAAAGCAAAAAATAAACATGGTCACAATCACCCTTCCCCCACTAAAAATAAAGGTGTTAAAAAAAATACACATTAGTGGTATCGCCGAGTTCAGAGATGTCTGATCTATCATGATATAAAAAGAATTAACCCAATTGGTAAACACCGTAAAGGAAAAAAAACGCCAAAATAGTGTTTTTTTTTTCTGGTAGCTGTAATTCCACAAAAATGCTGTAACAAGGGATCAAAATGTCCCATCTGTCCCAAAATAGAAGCAATAAAAACTTTGCCTCATCCAGCAAAAAATAAGCTTGAAAATAAATAAAAACATTATTGGTGTCAGAAAATGGAGACACAACCTGATAAAAATTTGTTTTGAAAACTTACGATTTTCTTTCACCACTGAAATAATAAAATCCTGGTGTTTGGTATCGCAGTAATCAAACCGAGGAGCAGAATCATGTTGTGAGGTTAGTGTTGCCATAAAATGTGCACCCTAAAAACAAATCTCCCCCCAAAAATTCAGAATTGCTTTTTTTCCACAATTTCTCCCCACTTGGATTTTTCCCATTTTCCAGTACACTGTGCAGTATTAAAGTAATGGGTCACTCAAAAGCACTACTCCTCCAGCAAAAAAAGCCTCCTCCATCTTTATCCCGGCAGATTCGCTTCTCCCCTACACAATGTACATGTTTCCCATCACAGGTGAGGCCAGGAACACAGTCAGCTCCATGCCCGACCCAATGCTTTAATTATGAGTCCTGCCATCATACACACAGGCCGGTATCACACACACTGCGCTCTGCTCCATCACACACACAGGCCGGTATCACACACACTGCGCTCTGCTCCATCATACACACAGGCCGGTATCACACACGCTGCGCTCTGCTCCATCACACACACAGGCCGGTATCACACACACTGCGCTCTGCTCCATCATACACACAGGCCGGTATCACACACGCTGCGCTCTGCACCATCATACACACAGGCCGGTATCACACACGCTGCGCTCTGCACCATCATACACACAGGCCGGTATCACACACACTGCGATCTGCTCCATCATACACACATGCCGGTATCAAACACACTGCACTCTGCTCCATCATACACACAGCGCTCTGCTCCATCATACACACTGCTCTCTGCTCCATCATACACACAGGCCGGTATCAAACACACTGTGCTCTGCTCCAACATACACACAGCGCTCTGCTCGATCATACACACTGCTCTCTGCTCCATCATACACACAGGCCGGTATCACACACACTGCGATCTGCTCCATCATACACACAGGCCGGTATCAAACACACTGCGCTCTGCTCCATCATACACACAGCGCTCTGCTCCATCATACACACTGCTCTCTGCTCCATCATACACACAGGCCGGTATCAAACACACTGTGCTCTGCTCCAACATACACACAGCGCTCTGCTCGATCATACACACTGCTCTCTGCTCCATCATACACACAGGCCGGTATCACACACACTGCGCTCTGCACCATCATACACACAGGCCAGTATCACACACACTGCGCTCTGCTCCATCACACACACAGGCCGGTATCACACACGCTGCGCTCTGCTCCATCACACACACAGGCCGGTATCACACACACTGCGCTCTGCACCATCATACACACAGGCCGGTATCAGACACACTGCGCTCTGCTCCATCACACACACAGGCCGGTATCACACACACTGCGCTCTGCACCATCATACACACAGGCTGGTATCAGACACACTGCGCTCTGCTCCATCATACACACAGGCTGGTATCAGACACACTGCGCTCTGCTCCATCATACACACAGGCCGGTATCACACACACTGCGCTCTGCTCCATCACACACAGGCCGGTATCACACACACTGCGCTCTGCACCATCATACACACAGGCCGGTATCACACACACTGCGCTCTGCACCATCATACACACAGGCCGGTATCACACACACTGCGCTCTGCACCATCATACACACAGGCCGGTATCAGACACACTGAGCTCTGCTCCATCACACACAGGCCGGTATCACACACACTGCGCTCTGCGCCATCATACACACAGGCCGGTATCACACACACTGCGCTCTGCACCATCATACACACAGGCCGGTATCACACACACTGCGCTCTGCACCATCATACACATAGGCCAGTATCAGACACACTGCGCTCTGCTCCATCATACACACAGGCCGGTATCACACACACTGCGCTCTGCTCCATCATACACAAAGGCCGGTATCACACACACACTGCGCTCTGCACCACCATACACACAGGCCGGTATCACACACACTGCGCTCTGCTCCATCACACACACAGGCCGGTATCACACACGCTGCGCTCTGCTCCATCACACACACAGGCCGGTATCTCACACACTGCGCTCTGCACCATCACACACACAGGCCGGTATCACACACACTGCGCTCTGCACCATCATACACACAGGCCGGTATCACACACACTGCGCTCTGCTCCATCATACACACAGGCCGGTATCACACACGCTGCGCTCTGCTCCATCACACACACTGCGCTCTGCTCCATCATACACACAGGCCGGTATCACACACGCTGCGCTCTGCACCATCATACACACAGGCCGGTATCACACACACTGCGCTCTGCTCCATCATACACACAGGCCGGTATCACACACACTGCGCTCTGCTCCATCATACACACCGCGCTCTGCTCCATCATACACACTGCTCTCTGCTCCATCATACACACAGGCCGGTATCAAACACACTGCGCTCTGCTCCATCATACACACAGCGCTCTGCTCGATCATACACACTGCTCTCTGCTCCATCATACACACAGGCCGGTATCACACACACTGCGCTCTGCACCATCATACACACAGGCCAGTATCACACACACTGCGCTCTGCTCCATCACACACACAGGCCGGTATCACACACACTGCGCTCTGCTCCATCACACACACAGGCCGGTATCACACACACTGCGCTCTGCTCCATCATACACACAGGCCGGTATCACACACGCTGTGCTCTGCTCCATCATACACACAGGCCGGTATCACACACACACTGCGCTCTGCACCATCATACACACAGGCCGGTATCACACACACAGCGCTCTGCACCATCATACACAGACACAGGCCGGTAACAAACACACTGCGCTCTGCTCCATCATACACACAGCGCTCTGCTCGATCATACACACAGGCCGGTATCACACACACACTGCGCTCTGCTCCTTCATACACACAGGCCGGTATCACACACACAGCGCTCTGCACCATCATACACAGACACAGGCCGGTATCACACACACAGCGCTCTGCACCATCATACACACAGGCCGGTATCACACACACTGCGCTCTGCACCATCATACACACAGGCCAGTATCACACACACTGCGCTCTGCTCCATCACACACACAGGCCGGTATCACACACACTGCGCTCTGCTCCATCACACACACAGGCCGGTATCACACACACTGCACTCTGCTCCATCATACACACAGGCCGGTATCACACACGCTGTGCTCTGCTCCATCATACACACAGGCCGGTATCACACACACAGCGCTCTGCACCATCACACACAGGCCGGTATCACACACACAGCGCTCTGCACCATCATACACAGACACAGGCCGGTATCAAATACACTGCGCTCTGCTCCATCATACACACAGCGCTCTGCTCGATCATACACACAGGCCGGTATCACACACACACTGCGCTCTGCTCCATCATACACACAGGCCGGTATCACACACACACTGCGCTCTGCTCCATCATACACACAGGCCGGTATCACACACAGCGCTCTGCACCATCATACACAGACCGGTATCACACACACTGCGCTCTGCACCATCATACACACACACAGGCCGGTATCACACACACAGCGCTCTGCACCATCATACACACAGGCCGGTATCACACACACAGCGCTCTGCACCATCATACACAGACACAGGCCGGTATCACACACACAGCACTCTGCACCATCATACACACAGGCCGGTATCACACACACTGCGCTCTGCACCATCATACACACAGGCCGGTATCACACACACTGCGCTCTGCTCCATCACACACAGGCCGGTATCACACACACTCCGCTCTGCTCCATCATACACACAGGCCGGTATCACACACACTGCGCTCTGCACCATCATACACACAGGCCGGTATCACACACACTGCGCTCTGCTCCATCATACACACAGGCCGGTATCACACACGCTGCGCTCTGCTCCATCACACACACTGCGCTCTGCTCCATCATACACACAGGCCGGTATCACACACGCTGCGCTCTGCACCATCATACACACAGGCCGGTATTACACACACTGCGCTCTGCTCCATCATACACACAGGCCGGTATCACACACACTGCGCTCTGCTCCATCATACACACAGCGCTCTGCTCCATCATACACACTGCTCTCTGCTCCATCATACACACAGGCCGGTATCAAACACACTGCGCTCTGCTCCATCATACACACAGCGCTCTGCTCGATCATACACACTGCTCTCTGCTCCATCATACACACAGGCCGGTATCACACACACTGCGCTCTGCACCATCATACACACAGGCCAGTATCACACACACTGCGCTCTGCTCCATCACACACACAGGCCGGTATCACACACACTGCGCTCTGCTCCATCATACACACAGGCCGGTATCACACACGCTGTGCTCTGCTCCATCATACACACAGGCCGGTATCACACACACACTGCGCTCTGCACCATCATACACACAGGCCGGTATCACACACACAGCGCTCTGCACCATCATACACAGACACAGGCCGGTATCAAACACACTGCGCTCTGCTCCATCATACACACAGCGCTCTGCTCAATCATACACACAGGCCGGTATCACACACACACTGCGCTCTGCTCCATCATACACACAGGCCGGTATCACACACACAGCGCTCTGCACCATCATACACAGACACAGGCCGGTATCACACACACAGCGCTCTGCACCATCATACACACAGGCCGGTATCACACACACTGCGCTCTGCACCATCATACACACAGGCCAGTATCACACACACTGCGCTCTGCTCCATCACACACACAGGCCGGTATCACACTCACTGCGCTCTGCTCCATCACACACACAGGCCGGTATCACACACTCTGCGCTCAGCTCCATCATACACACAGGCCGGTATCACACACGCTGTGCTCTGCTCCATCATACACACAGGCCGGTATCACACACGCTGTGCTCTGCTCCATCATACACACAGGCCGGTATCACACACACAGCGCTCTGCACCATCACACACAGGCCGGTATCACACACACAGCGCTCTGCACCATCATACACAGACACAGGCCGGTATCAAATACACTGCGCTCTGCTCCATCATACACACAGCGCTCTGCTCGATCATACACACAGGCCGGTATCACACACACACTGCGCTCTGCTCGATCATACACACAGGCCGGTATCACGCACACACACTGCGCTCTGCTCCATCATACACACAGGCCGGTATCACACACACAGCGCTCTGCACCATCATACACAGACACAGGCCGGTATCACACACACTGCGCTCTGCACCATCATACACAGACACAGGCCGGTATCACACACACTGCGCTCTGCACCATCATACACACACACAGGCCGGTATCACACACACAGCGCTCTGCACCATCATACACACAGGCCGGTATCACACACACTGCGCTCTGCACCATCATACACACACACAGGCCGGTATCACACACACAGCGCTCTGCACCATCATACACACAGGCCGGAATCACACACACTGCGCTCTGCACCATCATACACACAGGCCGGTATCACACACACTGCGCTCTGCTCCATCACACACAGGCCGGTATCACACACACTCCGCTCTGCTCCATCATACACACAGGCCGGTATCACACACACTGCGCTCTGCACCATCATACACACAGGCCGGTATCACACACACTGCGCTCTGCTCCATCATACACACAGGCCGGTATCACACACGCTGCGCTCTGCTCCATCATACACACAGGCCGGTATCACACACACTTCGCTCTGCACCATCATACACACAGGCCGGTATCACACACACTGCGCTCTGCACCATCATACACACAGGCCGGTATCACACACACTGCGCTCTGCTCCATCACACACAGGCCGGTATCAAACACACTGCACTCTGCACCATCATACACACAGGCCGGTATCACACACGCTGCGCTCTGCTCCATCATACACACAGGCCGGTATCAAACACACTGCGCTCTGCACCATCATACACACAGGCCGGTATCACACACACTGCACTCTGCACCATCATACACACAGGCCGGTATCACACACGCTGCGCTCTGCTCCATCATACACACAGGCCGGTATCACACACGCTGCGCTCTGCTCCATCATACACACAGGCCGGTATCACACACACTGCACTCTGCACCATCATACACACAGGCCGGTATCACACACACTGCACTCTGCACCATCATACACACAGGCCGGTATCACACACACTGCACTCTGCACCATCATACACACAGGCCGGTATCACACACACAGCGCTCTGCACCATCATACACAGACACAGGCCGGTATCACACACACTGCGCTCTGCACCATCATACACACAGGCCAGTATCAGACACACTGCGCTCTGCACCATCATACACACAGGCCGGTATCACACACACTCCGCTCTGCTCCATCATACACACAGGCCAGTATCAGACACACTGCGCTCTGCTCCATCATACACACAGGCCGGTATCACACACACTGCGCTCTGCACCATCATACACACAGGCTGGTATCGCACACACTGCGCTCTGCTCCATCACACACACAGGCCGGTATCACACACGCTGCGCTCTGCTCCATCACACACACAGGCCGGTATCACGCACACTGCGCTCTGTACCATCACACACACAGACCGGTATCGCACACACTGCGCTATGCTCCATCATACACACAGGCCGGTATCACAGTCACACACTGCGCTCTGCACCATCATACACACAGGCCGGTATCACACACACTCCGCTCTGCTCCATCATACACACAGGCCAGTATCAGACACACTGCGCTCTGCTCCATCATACACACAGGCCGGTATCACACACACTGCGCTCTGCACCATCATACACACAGGCTGGTATCGCACACACTGCGCTCTGCTCCATCACACACACAGGCCGGTATCGCACACACTGCGCTCTGCACCATCATACACACAGGCCGGTATCACAGTCACACACTGCGCTCTGCACCATCATACACACAGGCCGGTATCACACACACTCCGCTCTGCTCCATCATACACACAGGCCAGTATCAGACACACTCCGCTCTGCTCCATCATACACACAGGCCAGTATCAGACACACTGCGCTCTGCACCATCATACACACAGGCCGGTATCACACACACTGCACTCTGCTCCATCACACACACAGGCCGGTATCACACACACTGCGCTCTGCTCCATCATACACACAGGCCGGTATCGCACACACAGCGCTCTGCTCCATCATACACACAGGCCGGTATCACACACACTGCGCTCTGCTCCATCACACACACAGGCCGGTATCACACACACTGCGCTCTGCTCCATCACACACACAGGCCGGTATCGCACACGCTGCGCTCTGCTCCATCACACACACAGGCTGGTATCACACACACTGCGCTCTGCTCCATCACACACACAGGCCGGTATCGCACACACTGCGCTCTGCACCATCATACACACAGGCCGGTATCGCACACACTGCGCTATGCTCCATCACACACACAGGCCGGTATCGCACACACTGCGCTCTGCACCATCATACACACAGGCCGGTATCGCACACACTGCGCTCTGCACCATCATACACACAGGCCGGTATCACACACGCTGCGCTCTGCTCCATCATACACACAGGCCGGTATCACACACGCTGCGCTCTGCACCATCATACACACAGGCCGGTATCGCACACACTGCGCTCTGCTCCATCATACACACAGGCCGGTATCACACACACTGCACTCTGCTCCATCACACACACAGGCCGGTATCACACACACTGCGCTCTGCTCCATCATACACACAGGCCGGTATCGCACACACTGCGCTCTGCACCATCATACACACAGGCCGGTATCGCACACACAGCGCTCTGCTCCATCATACACACAGGCCGGTATCACACACACAGCGCTCTGCACCATCATACACACAGGCCGGTATCACACACACTGCGCTCTGCTCCATCACACACACAGGCCGGTATCGCACACGCTGCGCTCTGCACCATCATACACACAGGCCGGTATCGCACACACAGCGCTCTGCTCCATCACACACACAGGCCGGTATCGCACACACTGCGCTCTGCTCCATCATACACACAGGCCGGTATCGCACACACTGCGCTCTGCACCATCATACACACAGGCCGGTATCACACACGCTGCGCTCTGCACCATCATACACACAGGCCGGTATCACACACACTGCGCTCTGCACCATCATACACACAGGCCGGTATCACACACACAGCGCTCTGCACTATCATACACACAGGCCGGTATCACACACACTGCGCTCTGCACCATCATACACACAGGCCGGTATCACACACACTGCGCTCTGCTCCATCACACACACAGGCCGGTATCGCACACACTGCGCTCTGCACCATCATACACACAGGCCGGTATCGCACACACTGCGGTCTGCACCATCATACACACAGGCCGGTATCACACACGCTGCGCTCTGCTCCATCATACACACAGGCCGGTATCACACACACTGCGCTCTGCTCCATCATACACACAGGCCGGTATCACACACACTGCGCTCTGCACCATCATACACACAGGCCGGTATCACACACACTGCGCTCTGCACCATCACACACAGGCCGGTATCACACACGCTGCGCTCTGCTCCATCATACACACAGGCCGGTATCACAGTCACACACTGCGCTCTGCACCATCATACACACAGGCCGGTATCACACACACTCCGCTCTGCTCCATCATACACACAGGCCAGTATCAGACACACTCCGCTCTGCTCCATCATACACACAGGCCAGTATCAGACACACTGCGCTCTGCTCCATCACACACTCAGGCCGGTATCGCACACACTGCGCTCTGCACCATCATACACACAGGCCGGTATCACAGTCACACACTGCGCTCTGCACCATCATACACACAGGCCGGTATCACACACACTCCGCTCTGCTCCATCATACACACAGGCCAGTATCAGACACACTCCGCTCTGCTCCATCATACACACAGGCCAGTATCAGACACACTGCGCTCTGCACCATCACACACACAGGCCGGTATCACACACACTGCACTCTGCTCCATCACACACACAGGCCGGTATCACACACACTGCGCTCTGCTCCATCATACACACAGGCCGGTATCGCACACACAGCGCTCTGCTCCATCATACACACAGGCCGGTATCACACACACTGCGCTCTGCTCCATCACACACACAGGCCGGTATCACACACACTGCGCTCTGCTCCATCACACACACAGGCCGGTATCGCACACGCTGCGCTCTGCTCCATCACACACACAGGCTGGTATCACACACACTGCGCTCTGCTCCATCACACACACAGGCCGGTATCGCACACACTGCGCTCTGCACCATCATACACACAGGCCGGTATCGCACACACTGCGCTATGCTCCATCACACACACAGGCCGGTATCGCACACACTGCGCTCTGCACCATCATACACACAGGCCGGTATCGCACACACTGCGCTCTGCACCATCATACACACAGGCCGGTATCACACACGCTGCGCTCTGCTCCATCATACACACAGGCCGGTATCACACACGCTGCGCTCTGCACCATCATACACACGGGCCGGTATCGCACACACTGCGCTCTGCTCCATCATACACACAGGCCGGTATCACACACACTGCACTCTGCTCCATCACACACACAGGCCGGTATCACACACACTGCGCTCTGCTCCATCATACACACAGGCCGGTATCGCACACACTGTGCTCTGCACCATCATACACACAGGCCGGTATCACACACACTGCGCTCTGCTCCATCATACACACAGGCCGGTATCACACACGCTGTGCTCTGCTCCATCATACACACAGGCCGGTATCACACACACAGCGCTCTGCACCATCACACACAGGCCGGTATCACACACACAGCGCTCTGCACCATCATACACAGACACAGGCCGGTATCAAATACACTGCGCTCTGCTCCATCATACACACAGGCCGGTATCGCACACACAGCGCTCTGCTCCATCATACACACAGGCCGGTATCACACACACTGCGCTCTGCTCCATCACACACACAGGCCGGTATCACACACACTGCGCTCTGCTCCATCACACACACAGGCCGGTATCGCACACGCTGCGCTCTGCTCCATCACACACACAGGCTGGTATCACACACACTGCGCTCTGCTCCATCACACACACAGGCCGGTATCGCACACACTGCGCTCTGCACCATCATACACACAGGCCGGTATCGCACACACTGCGCTATGCTCCATCACACACACAGGCCGGTATCGCACACACTGCGCTCTGCACCATCATACACACAGGCCGGTATCGCACACACTGCGCTCTGCACCATCATACACACAGGCCGGTATCACACACGCTGCGCTCTGCTCCATCATACACACAGGCCGGTATCACACACGCTGCGCTCTGCACCATCATACACACAGGCCGGTATCGCACACACTGCGCTCTGCTCCATCATACACACAGGCCGGTATCACACACACTGCACTCTGCTCCATCACACACACAGGCCGGTATCACACACACTGCGCTCTGCTCCATCATACACACAGGCCGGTATCGCACACACTGCGCTCTGCACCATCATACACACAGGCCGGTATCGCACACACAGCACTCTGCTCCATCATACACACAGGCCGGTATCACACACACAGCGCTCTGCACCATCATACACACAGGCCGGTATCACACACACTGCGCTCTGCTCCATCACACACACAGGCCGGTATCGCACACGCTGCGCTCTGCACCATCATACACACAGGCCGGTATCGCACACACAGCGCTCTGCTCCATCATACACACAGGCCGGTATCGCACACACTGCGCTATGCTCCATCACACACACAGGCCGGTATCGCACACACTGCGCTCTGCTCCATCATACACACAGGCCGGTATCGCACACACTGCGCTCTGCACCATCATACACACAGGCCGGTATCACACACGCTGCGCTCTGCACCATCATACACACAGGCCGGTATCACACACACTGCGCTCTGCACCATCATACACACAGGCCGGTATCACACACACAGCGCTCTGCACTATCATACACACAGGCCGGTATCACACACACTGCGCTCTGCACCATCATACACACAGGCCGGTATCACACACACTGCGCTCTGCTCCATCACACACACAGGCCGGTATCGCACACACTGCGCTCTGCACCATCATACACACAGGCCGGTATCGCACACACTGCGGTCTGCACCATCATACACACAGGCCGGTATCACACACGCTGCGCTCTGCTCCATCATACACACAGGCCGGTATCACACACACTGCGCTCTGCACCATCATACACACAGGCCGGTATCACACACACTGCACTCTGCTCCATCATACACACAGACCGGTATCACGCACACTGCGCTCTGCTCCATCACACACACAGTCCGGTATCGCACACACTGCGCTCTGCACCATCATACACACAGGCCGGTATCACGCACACTGCGCTCTGCACCATCACACACACAGGCCGGTATCACACACGCTGCGCTCTGCACCATCATACACACAGGCCGGTATCACACACACTGCGCTCTGCACCATCATACACACAGGCCGGTATCACACACACAGCACTCTGCACCATCATACACACAGGCCGGTATCACACACACTGCGCTCTGCACCATCATACACACAGGCCGGTATCACACACACTGCGCTCTGCTCCATCACACACACAGGCCGGTATCACACACACAGCGCTCTGCACTATCATACACACAGGCCGGTATCACACACACTGCGCTCTGCACCATCATACACACAGGCCGGTATCACACACACTGCGCTCTGCTCCATCACACACACAGGCCGGTATCGCACACACTGCGCTCTGCACCATCATACACACAGGCCGGTATCGCACACACTGCGGTCTGCACCATCATACACACAGGCCGGTATCACACACACTGCGCTCTGCACCATCATACACACAGGCCGGTATCACACACACTGCACTCTGCTCCATCATACACACAGACCGGTATCACGCACACTGCGCTCTGCTCCATCACACACACAGTCCGGTATCGCACACACTGCGCTCTGCACCATCATACACACAGGCCGGTATCACGCACACTGCGCTCTGCACCATCACACACACAGACCGGTATCACACACACTGCGCTCTGCTCCATCATACACACAGGCCGGTATCACAGTCACACACTGCGCTCTGCTCCATCCTGACAGTGACACTCTGACAGCAGGCGGGGGCGTGGCAGTGCCACCTGGAGCGGCTAATGGACGTTCTTTTTGACCAATGACTGCAGAGGTACAGCATCCAATCGGCGCCGACTTTGTGGAGCTGGTGTGTGACAGACCAGGAAGGGGGCGGGACTTCCGTTGTCAAGGCAAATGTCCGGAGCTGCTGTTCGTGTGCGGGGTAGTGAGCAGGAGGTGGGAGCCCGGGCTGCTCGTACGGCTGCTGTGCAGGTACCGGGGGCTGCCGGGTGGGTGATGGGGGGATCGGGGGTGCAGGGCGGTGACGGGAGGGGATGATGGAAACAGCAGCTGCACGGTAGGAGGATGGGGGATGACAGCACTGGGCACTGGGGACCAGACACTAAGGATACAGGGAGCAGCCGCTCGACATTGGTGCATGTCACGACTGCTAATCACCTGTCATGACATCCAGAGGCTCCTGACATCTCCCTGCTGCTCACTGGTGACCAATGTAGCTGCACCCTACATATATAGGCAGTGGTGACCCCAATGCAGGCGGGCAGAGATTCCTCCTCCCTCGTGCAGGCGGGCAATGGTGACCCCAGCGCAGGCGGGCAGAGATCCCCCCCCCCCCGTGCAGGCGGGCAATGGTGACCCCAATGCAGGCGGGCAGTGATTCCCTCCCCGTGCAGGCGGGCAATGGTGACCCTAATGCAGGCGGGCAGAGATTCCCCCCCGTGCAGTCGGGCAATGGTGACCCCAATGCAGGCGGGCAGAGATCACCCCTCGCAGGCGGGCAATGGTGACCCCAGCGCAGGCGGGCAGAGATCACCCCTCGCAGGCGGGCAATGGTGACCCCAGCGCAGGTGGGCAGAGATCACCCCTGCCCAGGCGGGCAGAGATCACCTCTCACAGGCGGGCAATGGTGACCCCAGCGCAGGCGGGCAGAGATCACCCCTCGCAGGCGGGCAATGGTGACCCCAGCGCAGGTGGGCAGAGATCACCCCTGCCCAGGCGGGCAGAGATCACCTCTCACAGGCGGGCAATGGTGACCCTAGCGCAGGCGGGCAGAGATCACCCCTCGCAGGCGGGCAGAGATCACCCCTCGCAGGCGGGCAGAGATCACCCCTCGCAGGCGGGCAATGGTTGACCCCCTGCCCAGTCAGGCAGTGGTGACCTCAACAATCTGGGAGAAATGATCATGTCATTGCTTGTCATCTTAATTTTTTTTTTTTATTTTTTTATCGTTTTCTTTTGGGCCAAACTAATCACAAATAATTTTTGGTGATGTGCTAAGATATATTTTATCTTTGCAGCATAACTGAGCAGTTTGTGACACGCTGACAAGTGATGTAGTCTGAAGCTTCTGGATAACGGAATCCACCATAAATCCAAGCAAAACCAGATAGTTAAAAGGGGGCTGTCTGCTTATCTTATTAAATGGGTAATTGCTACATTTTTGTAGAAGCAAGAAACTGTACAACTTACATCTTGTTAAAAATCCTCTCCTTTCTCATGGACAGGGGGATTGCCACCTCTGCAGTCTATCAGCAGTGGTCAGTCTCATAGGCAAAGTGTGCCGTGCTTACAAGCTCTCTACAATAGAACTTATACTTGCTGCTCTGTTGCTGTCCGGATCCCTGCACCCAACCGGCCTCAGGGCTCCCACGCTTCTCCAACGCTGCAGTGACAGATGGCACACATCACTAGTCCCAAATGTCAATCTTCAGGATAGCACCGCCCCTTTCAGGATGTCGGGAGGCTGGGTATAGGTGCACTCCTAACAAAGAGATGAGACAATCCCTTTAACTTAAAGGGAACCTGTCACCTGAATTTGGCGGGACCAGTTTTGGGTCATATAGGCGGGGTTTTCGGGTGTTTGATTCACTATTGCCTTGCGCTGGCGTGTACTCCGGAGGACAGAGAATGAACTTCAATCCAATATTGCGGCCAGCATGCAGCCAGCGGATAAGGAAAGGGTGAATCAAACACCCGAAAACCCCGCCCATATGACCCAAAACTGGTCCTGCCAAATTCAGGTGACAGGTTCCCTTTAAAAAGTGAATCTGTCAGCAGGATTTTACTCTCCAACCTATTTATATGTGAATCTGGCTCCTGCAAAAACAAGTCTGTCCTCACCTTTTAGCTAGGTGGTCCTTCTTTCTCTTATTGAGAAATCAGCATTTGAATCAGTATGCAAATGAAGCTGAAGTGCTTTCAGGTCGAGGAAGCACTTCCCATACCTCTCGCTGCGGCTCTATTCCCCGCCTGTGCTGCCTCCTGCTACTTGTCTGACATCACACAGAAAAAGGAGAGGTCAATCAGGAGGATGCAGGGCTGGGCAGGGAATTGAGCCGCAATGACAGAGGCTTTGGAAGTGCTTTCACGCCCTGAAAGCACTTCAGCTTAATTTGCATATTGATTCAAATGCTGATTTCCCGCTAGCTAAGGATGTATTGCTAATAGGTGGAGAATTTAGGGTATAGTGTATATATGGTAGGTACACGATTTGGTATATTTACAGCCCTGTCCTAAACCGTGTTCACACGTAGCATAAACGCTGCCTTTTTTGCTGCTTTTTTTCCCGCTATATAGGCTTCTGAAAGAAACATGTAAAATAAAATCAAAGCTTTTCTGATCTTCAGTGAAAAAGGATCAAGTAAAGGGGGGATGCAGGAGACCCCGTGACAGTCGCAGAAGATTGTTAGTGCATGGTTTGGTGCTGGCACCTGCACTTCTGCTACGTGTGAACATGGCCCTATGTTTCCAGCCACTAGATCCTGCGCTGAATATTTCATTGAGTCTTTTTTTTTTTCCAATTGTATGAAAGCTGATATTTCTGCCACTCCGTCCCTCAGGGCGCGTTCACACGTAGCGGCTCTCTGCAGATTTCACATCCAGATGCACTGGGGATTTTCCGCTCAGAATATTACAGTACTGGGAAATGGGATGAGGTTTTACCAAATCTCGTTTACACCATGCATAAAATAATGTGGCCAAAGGTGCGTCATCACCGATTACAGAACATCAATGTATACTGTGTAATTTTTCTCAAAGAGCAAATTGTTCCGCGTTTTTTTTTTTTTTGGGGGGGGGGGGGGCTCAAGAGACCTTCGGTTGGTCTGTAAAGGACGATCTGCCTCGGATCATGATATTGGGACATCTAAATTCAGCTTAATTCTGAATAAGCCACGTTCACATACGGAGCCAATGGTTTCTTTTTTTGCTGCGCTGTGGTTACCACACCTCTGATGCTGTTAGACTCTAGAACACATCGCAGTCACATTGCTTTTTTTTTATTTTTTTATTTTTTAGCTCTAGGTTATGCCGCCATTTTGTCCAGAGTTGCATCAAAATTCTGTGGTTGAAATTTAGTATGACTCCATCATCTGAGTGTAGAATACCTCACTAGTGACCATGTAGGTCGGCATCCAGATTTGTGACAGATGCCTGAACAGAATATTGGAGTCATAACTCTACAGAAGAAGAGAACTGATGGACATTGGAGAGTGTTTAATTTTAGGTGAAATAATGGTTGGTTCTCTGCAGCCTTCCTCCCAATGGAGGATCTGAGTGCTAGCCTATATCTACGACTCCTCACTGCATGTAGATAATGCATGGGGCTTCTAAGTCAGCACCGACATTTAAAAAAAAAAAAAAAAATATATATATATATATATATATTTCAGATTTGAAATGCCATTTAAGTCTAATTGTTGCATATTTAGTCATTACTGGATTAATTAAAGGGAATATGTCACTAACTTTTTGCTACCTCATCTCAGAGCAGCATAATGCAGGCAAAGTGACCCTGAATCCAACGATGAATTACTTAGATTACTGGGTGCAGACATTCTGACACAGAGGTCCTAGATGTAGCAATGCAGCAGAGCTGATAAAGCTAACCCCGCCCACACCAGGCCCTGTATGTACATTGTCTATAATCACTGAGCTGCTTATCACAGGAGGGGGCGGAGTCAGACTAATATGCACGTGCAGTAGTCCAGCAATGATGATCACCATGTGATACAGCCTGATAAGTGACACAACAGTGAAATCTGTGTTTTACCCCCTTCTTCATGCTGTCCTCAGGTTATACAGCAAAAACCTGCTGACAGATTCCCTTTTAAGTGGGATAAATAATGTATTCTGTGCATTGTCAGGAGTTCTGGACAGAATGCGAGTAATGTTTGGGCCCTTTTCACACTGGAATTAAAATACCATCCAACTAATTGCTGCCTGATTATGTGTAGACGGGCACATAACTTGTCGCACGCTTCTTCTTGGAAGTACGAGGCAGAGAACGGAATCCTAACCAGTGTGCAAAATGCATTGTCCGTCCGTGACTGGGATGAAGCGGAGCCAGGTTACAATGTCGCCCCTTCAGCACTCCCTGGCGGGCTTTTCACACTATCTTTGAGGACGTTGTCACTATGCGCACGTGATTGCTGTACTTATAAGACTATAGCAAAGGATTGAAAAGCCAAATGACAGCGTTTTTGGTATTATTGTTTTTTAGTTTTTAAGTGAAGACTACTTAAACGCTTTTCAATGTATGCCTAAATTGTCAGTGTTTTTTTTTTCTATGTAATCTGAGAACCGCATAATGTAGGGGCAGAAATCCTGATTCCAGTGCTGTCACATACTGGTCTTTATGGTGTGATTATTTTACAATCGCTGCTTTCCATGTTGCAGATCTCCTTCTCTGAACGAGGAGCTCTGTATAACCCCGCCCACACCACTGATTGCCAGCTTCCTGTGTACACTGTGCATAGGCAGAAAGCTGCCAATCAGGGGTGGGGGCGGGGTTATACAGAGCAGATGACCAGGAGACATGTGACCACTAGTCCTGTAGAGCTAATCTGCTGATTAAAACAGATTTTACTGAAACAGCAGAACACAGCACATTAAGTGACACATCGCTAGAATCTGTTCTCAGCCCCTGCATAATCCTGCTCTAAGACTACATAGGAAACAACTACTGACAGATTCTCTTTAAGGCAGATTTTTGGTGCCAATTCTCAACCAACTTTTTTTTCCGCATACAACTAAAAAAAAATCAGCAAAATGCTTGGTGTTAGGTATTTGTAGCAAATGTAACGTGCATTCAGGACAGGCTGGACTCTTCAGATTTCTTCCTGAGTTTTTTTTTTTTTTTCTTGCCCTCTGCTGTTTTGTGAGCTTTGCAAGTTCTGAAAAATGTATTCTGCTGTAAAAAAAAGCAATAAATGTAAACATTAAAGGAGTTCTCCAGGTTTGGCCCGAAAGTCTGCAGTCACATTTCGACTAGACTTGATCAAGCTCTCTTGATTTGCTTGTATTGAACGAGGCTGAGCATGTCTAGTTGGAATGTGGCTGTGAGTGGGCATATCGCATGACCCCCGCTGCCGGCACCGAGAATCCTGACTGCACACGCTTTGCATGATGTGAGGACTCGCAAGCTTTCATGTCAACCTTGGGGACCATGGTGCCCGGCTGATGTAACCTGCGTCCTGACAGTGCCGATTCTGGAGGAAACGAGCAGCAGCGGTAATATGTGCTGGTCGCTGTATGAAGGCGACGTAATCCCGGTCCTCCTCTATTCTGGGTATTATTCTTAGATTTCTAATCAAACCCTTCCACGTGTTTTGGGTGGGACCTGATCTCGATGAGAGCAGTAAAGCGTTGTTTTCTCTCTCGCCCGTCCGGCACGACCCACGCTGCCGTGCCCTGCTATTTTCACTCTTCTGAGAGAGTTCATTGAAAGTTCTCTCCTCGCCTGCCAGAGTTACTTAGAAACTGTTCCTTCCCAGCGACGCAGTGTTTCCATGGGTGGCAGCGGCTTGTGCTGCGACGGACGGGACTGTGAAAGTGGCAGCTGTAAGGACCCTTATTACAGCAGTGGTTTAGGCCCACACACAGGCCTGGACTGGCCCACAGGGGTACAGGAGAATCCTCTGGTGGGCCGCTGTGTAGGCTTGCTTTATAATTTGCAGAAAAAAATTATAATAATTTATTAAACAAGCTAGACAAATGAATATTACACAGAAGCAAAAGTAAACTTGTGTATTAGGCTGCCGTCACACATGCGAGTTTTACGGACGTAAGAGCGCAGAAACTACGTGCGTAAAACTCGCATAACATACGGCACAATGCTTCTCAATGGGTCTCGTCCTATCAGCCGTATATTACGGATCCGTAATATACGGCGTTCTACGGCCGTACAAAATCGCAGCATGCTGCGTTTGTCAGCGTATGGCGCAAATAATACGCCAATGAAAGTCTATGGGGGCGAGAAAAATACGGATTCCACACGGACCAGCAGTGTGACTTGCGAGAAATACGCAGCGGTGTTATTGAAAAGCCGGTAATTCAATTGCCGGCTTTTCATTTCTGCTGCCTAAACCCGACAGGATATGAGACACGGTTTACATACAGTAAACCATCTCATATCCCCTTTTTTTTTTGCATATTCCACACTACTAATGTTAGTAGTGTGTGTATGCAAAATTTGGGTGCTGTAGCTGCTAAAATAAAGGGTTAAATGGCGGAAAAAATTGGCGTGGGCTCCCGCGTAATTTTCTCCGCCAGAGTGGTAAAGCCAGTGACTGACGGCAGATATTAATAGCCAGGAGAGGGTCCATGGTTATTGGCCCCCCCCGTGGCTAAAAACATCTGCCCACAGCCACCCCAGAAAAGGCACATCTGGAAGATGCGCCTATTCTGGCACTTGGCCACTCTCTTCCCACTCCCGTGTAGCGGTGGGATATGGGGTAATGAAGGGTTAATGCCACCTTGCTATTGTAAGGTGACATTAAGCCAGATTAATAATGGAGAGGCGTCAATTATGACACCTATCCATTATTAATCCAATTGTTTGAAAGGGTTAAAAAAACACACACATGATTTAAAAGTATTTTAATGAAATAAACACAGCGGTTGTTTTAATATTTTATTGCTCTCTCAATCCATTTGCAGACCCTCGCTTGGCAAAACAATAAAGCCACAATATACATACCTTCTGCTGACCCGTCACGTCCCACGAGGTAATCCATCTGAAGGGGTTAAAATAATTTACAAGCAGGAGCCCTGCAAATGCAGCTGTGCTCGTGCTTGTAATTCCCCGGCGAATGAAGGAAATGTAGGTCATTGACCTACATTTCCTTCAGTCGCGGTGATGCGCCCCTGCTGGATGTTCTCATGAAGTGCAGCCTGGGAACTTTTTCCCACGCTACAGGTCATATGAGGACATCCACCAGGGGGCGCATCACCGCGACTGAAGGAAATGTAGGTCAATGACCTACATTTCCTTCATTCGCCGGGGAATTACAAGCACGAGCACAGCTGCATTTGCAGGGCTCCTGCTTGTAAATTATTTTAACCCCTTCAGATGGATTACCTCGTGGGACGTGACGGGTCAGCAGAAGGTATGTATATTGTGGGTTTATTGTTTTGCCAAGCGAGGGTCTGCAAATGGATTGAGAGAGCAATAAAATATTAAAACAACCGCTGTGTCTTTATTTCATTAAAATACTTTTTAATCGTGTGTGTGTGTGTGTGTTTTTTAACCCTTTCAAACAATTGGATTAATAATGGATAGGTGTCATAATTGACGCCTCTCCATTATTAATCTGGCTTAATGTCACCTTACAATAGCAAGGTGGCATTAACCCTTCATTACCCCATATCCCACCGCTACACGGGAGTGGGAAGAGAGTGGCCAAGTGCCAGAATAGGCGCATCTTCCAGATGTGCCTTTTCTGGGGTGGCTGGGGGCAGATGTTTTTAGCCACGGGGGGGCCAATAACCATGGACCCTCTCCTGGCTATTAATATCTGCCGTCAGTCACTGGCTTTACCACTCTGGCGGAGAAAATTGCGCTGGAGTCCACGCCAATTTTTTCCGCCATTTAACCCTTTATTTTAGCAGCTACAGCGCCCAAATTTTGCATACACACACTACTAACATTAGTAGTGTGGAATATGCAAAAAAAAATGGGGATATGAGATGGTTTACTGTATGTAAACCATGTCTCATATCCTGTCGGGTTTGGGAAGGAGAAATGAAAAGCCGGCAATTGAATTACCGGCTTTTCACAGATATCGCGCTGTAGTAAATATAAATACAGACTATATATATATATATATATATATATATATATATATATATATATATATATATATATATATATATGTGTCTCAATGACATATATATACTGTATATATGTTTTCCCGAACATCCATTAGATGTCGGTTTTGCAAGCCTGCGAGAAAATATCGCAGTACGGATGCCATACGGATTACATATGGAGGATGCCATGCGCAAAATACGCTGACACACCCTGCCTACGGATCACTATTTTGGGAACATTTCTCCGTATTACGGCCGTATTGTCTTACGCCGAGTGTGACGCCGGCCTTAGGGTCTTGTTGTTTTTTTGCTTGGAACTGATAGTGGGCCCCAAGAATCAATGTTACTGGTGGGGTGTTGCCAACCCAGTCCGACACTGCCCACACCCTCCCCTCGTCATCAGGACAAGTTCTGGCTCCATTCTCTAGTCATTGATCTTGGAAGAGTGTATGCCAGGTAATATTACCTGCTCCCTTTTTTACCTCAGCCCAACTTGACTTTTTCAGTCACCAATTTCACTTTTCGAAAAATGGCCAATTCCACCACCTCCCCCCCCCCCCCGGTGAGGTTTTCATTGTGCTTGACGAGCATCGCTATGGCCCCACGGTTGTCCGTCTCCGCCCGACATCTAGGCCAGCCCAGGGTGGATGGACCGCCCTAGTACTGTAGGGCCACCGTCGCCTGTGCTGCAGATTGGGCCTACGTGTGAGGCCTCATTCGGTCGTCTGCTCTCACATACGGGTTTTACATGGATTGAAGTTGCGCTTGTTATAATCTGGGCGACAGTCCACAAATCTGTGTTTCTTTGAGGACCGAACTTCTGGAAAAAATGGAGACATGACTATTTTTGATCCAAATCACTGGTCAAACTCGCCGACTCAAATAAATAGATCAAGTGAAAAATATAGACAGATGCAGATGTCGTCCGCTGCTGTCTGTTTCTGTCCAGACCCGACCATACATATTAGTGCCTCAGGCTCCTGGCGGCTTTATTTTATTTCTTTTACTTGCCTGTATAGCAGAAATTGGCATCACTGTCCCCATTGGGGCTCACAATCCAGATTCCCTAGCAGTATGTCTTCGGAGTGTGCGGGGAAACTGGAGGAAATCCACTAAAACACAGGGAGAAGATACAAACTCCTGGCAGATGTTGTCCTTGGTGGGCTTTGAACCTTGCTCCCCAGCGCTGCCATGCTACAGTGCTAACCACTGAGCCACCGTGCTTCCCAAATTTCTCTGAATATTACTGTGTCAGGGAGGCAACCTAGAAGCCTGTACCGCGGCGTCTGCTGATCCATGAAATTCTTGAAAGCTGCTTTGTGCTTTGGCCCCATACACATTTGTTTTGGGAGCTGCGACGTGATCAGCATAAAGTTTAATCATTTGGAGGAGCATAAAAAAAAATCCTGTTCCTCCAGATGGATGACTCTAAGGCTGCCGTCACACTAGCAGTATTTGGTCAGTATTTTACATCAGTATGTGTAAGCCAAAACCAGGAGTGGAACAAATAGAGGAAAAGTATAATAGAAACATATGCACCACTTCTGTATTTATCACCCACTCCTGGTTTTGGCTGAGAAATACTGATGTAAAATACTGACCAAATACTGCTAGTGTGACGGCAGCCTAACTATTAAAGGGAACCTGAGACGTTGTACATGCAGAGCTACCTGCGGGCGGGGAGTCTTAAAGCTGATGGAACTGACTGATCTGTAGGTTTGTGGAGAAAGCTTCTGCTGGAGGCTCCAGGTACACATCCCACATCCTTGTCATCCGAGGTGCATTCGTTTTTTGACTGTTCCCGTTTTTGTCACTGACGCAGATAGTGTTTCATCCATTGACTCTTAGCGGTGGATCCGTTAAACAGATGGAGCTCCGATGTAGAAGGAAGGGTTCAGACAAGCAGAATAAAAATCGTCTGACTTTCATCGGTTTTGTCACCATGTGTACGTTTTTACATCCATGTGACATTGGTATTTATACGTCCATGGGATAAAATGTTAAAAATTGCAATATATCCATAAAAATCAGATGCTATAGGGATGGTCTGATTTTTTTTATTTGCTCATCCATAGGCTTGCATAGACTATTCTCATCCGAAATACAAAAGAGAATAGTTCATGCTGCACCCATACAAAAAAAAATTGTTATCTTTAATTTTATTTATTGTGATCACTCCTTATTCTGGACTTAGGAGTCCAGTGGGTGGTCCTGACCAGTAATGCAGTCTTCCCTGTGTGCACACTCACTAGGTAGGACCGCCCACTGGACTCCTAAGGAGACTTTGAAATCTAAAAGGTCCAATAATTGTTTATGGAAGCCGACAGCCTAGATGTGACCTAATACACCCACCAAAGTGAGGAGAATGCACCCTACGTTAATGGCTTACCATGTACCGGCTTTTATTGTAAATTTATCTAATGGACAACCCCTTATAATATAACTTGATATGTTGCTTCAGACATTTCTTTCTTTTTAATTTTAGGACAATTGCTCCATCTATCAGACATTATAAAACCCTAATGGGCCAGGAGGACCGCTCTGCTTAAAACCGGTGAGTGGCTCATTCCCTAGTGGGAATATAACATGGTATCGGATATGTCATACAGAAGATGGTATTAGTGGGGTCCATCCACGGAGACCTCCGGCAATAGCACTGAATCCTCATAATTGCATTGAAAAATAAAAATAGTTTTTTGTCTAATTTATAACTGTGACATATAAAAGCCTTGGAACCAAAAAAGGCTATGTGCACACGTTGCAGATTTCCTACGGATTCGCAGCGTTTTTTTACCGCGCAGAAACGCTGCAGAGCCGCATGTGATTTACAGTACAATGTAAAGCAATGGAAAAAAAATACTGTGCTAACAATTCCGCGCGGAAACAAAGAAGGAGCATGTCACTACTTTTGTGCGGATCTGCAGCTTTTTTGTACCCATTCCATTATAGAAATCCGCAGGGGTAAAAACGCAAAAAATCCGCATCAAATCCGCACCTGCGTTTTCTGCCAATTGATGCAGAATCCGCACCAGAAATTCCAGAGGCTAATCCGTAACGTGAGCACATAGCCTTAATGCTGTGGCTTCCAAGATGCATTTATCTATTATGTGTTTTTTTTCTGTTCAGTGATGTGGGCACTACTGTTTTTCAGTTTAGCATTGCTTGGGTTCTTATGGCCGGACCCCCAAACACTGATGGCTGATTCATACAATATGCTGTGAATATCTCTAGTGGAAACAGGCAGAACCATAGTAGATGCAGGGGCTGCCTTTTCATCTGGGCCCTGTAGCCGAGAGGGACCGTATGGTGTATAGGAGAAGACCAGTCCTGTTAAGGACCCTCATAGCTTGGTGCTGGGACCCTATCAGAGATTTTGCATTAGGGCTCATGAACTTCGGGCTCATGAACTTCATCTTATGCCAGTGGTGAGAAGCCACGTTTAATATTAAGCTATATTTACTTGGTTTTAGAAAAGAGGATCATCCTTTTTTTTTTTTTCTACTCTAAATAGCGCTTTTCTTGTGAGTGCATATGTCTGGTATTGCAGTTTAACAGTCCAGACTTAACGTAATAGCTGTCTACAAATATGTGAAGGGCTGTCACAGTGTAGGGGGATCATCATTATTCTCATTTGCACATAGAAACACGAGAAGCAATGGGATGAAACTAAAAGGGAGAAGATACAGCTTAGATATTAGAAAAATCTTTTTGACAGTGAGGGAGATCAATGAGTGGAACCAGTGGCGGCCAGGAGAGGTGGTGAGTCCATTCACACACAGATCTAATGACAAAAAATATTTATGCGATCGGTTCTTTCATATGTAAATGATCTTTTAAGATCTATAGGTCAGACATAGATCTCCCTGAGAATCTGCACCAGATATTATTTTAAATTAAAGGGGAGATCCCAGTGTGAGAAGTGTAGATCAGGAGAGCAGACAGTCAGTCGTTACATGTCTCACACTGGTAACTCTCCCTCATTTATAATATGCTTTGTAGGTAAATTATTGGGGCGATTTAGGTCTTTGAGCTTAGCTCTATGTATAGATCTTAACAGCTTATTTACATACATGAATAACGTGGGTTTCTCTGGAATAAGACATCGGATCCCAGACCTCAAGGTATCATTTTATTTAACTTTCTATGACCTACAGCCTCATATAGACGGTTTAGGAGCGCTGATCCTACTGACAGATTCCATTTGAAAGCACTAATTTAAAAAAATAAAATAAATTTGTAATTAAGTAATAGTGTAAAATATAGTGGTACATAGTAAAATTAAAGCTAAACAAAAATTAAACTAACCAAAAAATAAGTGCTGGAGCAGAGCAGCAGAGCCGTGCCGTTTTGTGTATGTTCAGGAGGAATGCTTGTAATGTATCCTGTGCCGCACATTTGTTCTGTGTCATAGCGTCCATTGTTTGCATTGCTCCTGATTGCTTCTTGCATATCTCGCTCGCTGTGTGTTAGGGACGGTTCAGTGCTTTTCTAAACCATTAGACGCAGTTTGAATTCTTTATCTTTGACTTTGATTTCAGCCATGTAAGGCAAAATTTTCTTTCATTCAGATTGTTTCAGAAATTCTGTCTGTTCATCCATCCATTTTGTGTGTATGTACGTGTGTAAATATAATATATGTGGACAAATTACACTGTGTAATAACAAAAATCCCGAAGTCATATCAACCGTCTGGGTGGAAGCACATATAAATGATGTGCCCCCAGACAAATTACATCCGCTCCATAGAATACATATGAAGGCAGGAGAACAAGGAGCATACAATGATGATAAATGTGAATATTAAACTTTATTGGTACAAACATTAAAAATGGTAATCAGTAATCCAACATAGTATAGGTATTCCAATCAATCGCGGAAGGGGAGCTGCCGCCCCTTTGCTACCCCAGTACTAATAAATAGCCGCACACCAAAGGTAACAAAGCCCCATGTGCAGAGTAAAATTGGTGAGCCTGAGTGAAAACAATATCTCAAACAGTCCAATATCATACACTGCACTAAAGCAAAAAGTAATAAACCACCTGTAACATGGCAACAAATGTAAAGAGCAGGCTTACCAGAGGAGAGAGGCGCAGAGGGGGGGCACCGCCGGAAAGGAGACCCCGACGCGCGTTTCGCGGCACTAACGCTGCTTTCTCAAGGGGATGTGGAATGAGGTGGTACAGGACCTTCTAGTACCCCCCGACCCCGGTCACATGTGTCGCTCCAGCCTATCGCAATGGCACAAATGGCGCCTGCATGGAGGCCAGGCGTCAAGCCAAATGCGCAAGCGCCGGGAAAACATCCCAGAAGCAGCGCACAGAGACGTCCGCCCACATGTCGGAGCCGCTCATACACAGCGTGATGCGCACGGCCACAGGAGAGGACATGTTGCAAAAGGGAAAGTAGTGACCGCTGGCACAGTAATAGAATATTATCATATACATTGTTCACCGTATCGTACGTAATAAAAGCTGTGCAAAAATGATACAGTCCTACAGTAAATTGTTTGGGTATATAAGAGTCCATTCACATGATGCAAGCAATAAGCAGCAAGTTCTTGTCCATATTTTCAGATATTAGGAATGATGGAAAATTAATTCCATACGGAGCGGGGGGGTAAATTCAAAGTAGGAACCATGGATAGGAAGTCTTACTGATAATAAAGAAAAAGATGATTAAAAACATTGATAAAAACAACAAAGAGAAATCCGGCAGAACAATGATAGGGTACTACATGAACAAACCAGAGGGCTAAAAGGACATGCTAAAGATAGGGGGCAAAACTCAGAGATTCGTTAAGAACTCTATGGGTCAGAGTATCAAGCAGAACGATCCATTTGGTTTCAACCTGCGCCAAACGTTTTTTATTATCACCACCTCTAATGCCAAGGTGAAGTGCATCAATCCCCCTAACTGAGAGTAGTTTTTCATTACAATTGTGGTGTAGCCTAAAGTGGCGGGGAATTGTTTTTAAATCAGTCATTGTGGACACTGTCCTGGCCGCGCCAATGTCCCGCACATGCTCCCGTACACGGACTCTCAGTTCGCGGGTAGTAAGACCAACGTATATCTTCGGGCATGGACAGGTGGCATAGTAAATCACATTAGTGGTGCCACAGGTTATACGCTGTCTTATTTGGAATATTCTAGAGCCATCACTCGAAGTAAAGTCAGAGCAGCGCAGGACATTGGCGCAGGCAAGACAATGCCCACATGGGATGGATCCCGGACGCGGGCCGCCTGTACCAAAAATATTGGTTGGAGCAGGGATGTAATGGCTCCTAACCGGCATGTCACTGAGATTCAAACACCTTTTCGGAGTCATGAGGGGGGAACTGCCCAGGGCGACACACAGAGAGTGTTCACTCCGAAGGACATGCCAGTGCTTTTTAAGGATGGAACGCATGCTCTCCCACTCATGGTTGTAGGTGGAAATAAATCTAATTTGTCCGCCATCACCCCCATCACGACGTTGAGTAGTAGAGTGCAGTAGGTCACTCCGTGGGGTTCTCTGGGCACGGTCATAACCTGCTTTAACAGATCTGCCAACAGCTTGAGGATCAGCTCACAGAGAGGGCCGTCCAGGTCGGAGGTCCCCAGGAAGCGGCGAACAGCAAATTACACTGTGTGCAGAATTATTAGGCAAGTTGTATTTTGATCACATGATACTTTTTAGACATGTTGTCCTACTCCAAGCTGTTCAGACTTGAGAGCCAAGTACAAATTAAGTAAATCAGGTGATTTGCATCTCTGTAATGAGGAGGGGTGTTGTCTAAAGACATCAAAACCCTATATAAGGTGTGCTTAATTATTAGGCAACTTCCTTTCCTTTGGCAAAATGGGTCAAAAGAGAGATTTGACGGGCTCTGAAAAGTCCAAAATTGCGAGATGTCTTGCAGAGGGATGCAGCAGTCTTGAAATTGCCAAACTTTTGAAGTGTGATCACCGAACAATCAAGCGTTTCATGGCAAATAGCCAACAGGGTCGCAAGAAGCGTGTTGGGCAAAAAAGGCGCAAAATAACTTCCCATGAATTGAGGAAAATTAAGCGTGAAGCTGCCAAGATGCCATTTGCCACCAGTTTTGCCATATTTCAGAGCTGCAACGTTACTGGAGTAACAGAAAGCACAAGGTGTGCGATACTCAGGGACATGGCCAAGGTAAGGAAGGCTGAAAAACGACCACCTTAGAACAAGAAACATAAGATAAAACGTCAAGACTGGGCCAAGCAATATCTTAAGACTGACTTATCAAAGGTTTTATGGACTGATGAAATAGGAGTGACTCTTGATGGGCCAGATAGATGGGCCAGAGGCTGGATCAGTAAAGGGCAGAGAGCTCCACTCTGACTCAGACGCCAGCAAGGTGGAGGTGGGCTACTGGTATGGGCTGGTATCATCAAAGATGAACTTGTGGGACCTATTCGGGTGAAGATGGAGTGAAGCTCAACTCCCAGACCTACTGCCAGTTTCTGGAAGACAACTTCAAGCAGTGGTACAGGAAGAAGTCGGTATCGTTCAAGAAAAACATTATTTTCATGCAGGACAATGCCCCATCACATGCCTCCAACTACTCCACAGCGTGGCTGGCCAGTAAAGGTCTCAAAGAAGAAAAAATAATGACATGGCCCCCTTGTTCACCTGATCTGAACCCCATAGAGAACCTGTGGTCCCTCATAAAATGTGAGATCTACAGGGAGGGAAAACAGTCCACCTCTCGGAACAGTGTCTGGGAGGCTGTGGTGGCTGCTGCACGCAATGTTGGTCGTAAACAGATCAAGCAACTGACAGAATCTATGGATGGAGGCTGCTGAGTGTCATAAATTAAAGGTGGCTATATCGGTCACTAATATTTTGGGTTTTGTTTTTGCATGTCAGAAATGTTTATTTCTAAATTTTGTGCAGTGGTATTGGTTTACCTGGTGAAAATAAACAAGTGAGATGGGAATATATTTGGTTTTTATTAAGTTGCCTAATAATTCTGCACAGTAATAGTTCCCTGCACAAACATATCCTCCTAAGATAGCCAAATCTAAAAAAAAAAACACTCCAACTTCCAAAAATATTAAGCTTTGATATTTATGAGTCTTTTTGGTTGGTTGAGAACATAGTTGTTAATCAATAATAAAAATAATCCTCTAAAATACAACTTGCCTAATAATTCTGCACACAGTGTAGATAAAAACAATTCGGAACCGACTGTCTTGATATTCACAAATCTAAGATGCTCTCCAAGTTTATTAAAAGGAACCTTTATACATGTGGAAGTTTTGGTATGTCTGTATAGTTGCTTGTCCCTCCCCACCTACAAAACCTTTTCTGTAGAGGTCCAATGTGCCAGTCATGAGAAGGCAATAAGTGCACTAGGGAGTGTCAGTGCATCAGGACTGCTTCCAAGTGCATTGACACCCCCCCCCAGTGCACTTCTTGTCTAATTTGCATATGGCTTCTACACTAGATGTATCATGATTGGCACATCAGAGCTCTACAAAAAAATATATATATATATATTTTTTTTCTTTTGGGGTATGAAGACAACTGCAGACAACTGCCTAAACAGTCATGTGTCCACTTCCATACGTAAAACCGCATCTGCCAACCAGTCTACATTATTCCTAAAATATTGAGACTTGTAACAACAACAATGGAAATATTAATAGAGGATAAGTTCCTGATCATGGGGGTCCAGTCACTGTCTAAATGCAGCGTACGCTCCTCCGCGCCATTCATCCATTGAATACGTGATAACTTATGCACCTGATACAAAACCTTTAATGGTGGTGTACAAGATAAGAAATAAGGTGTCTTTTTTTTTTTTTTTCCTTGTTCTGAACAGCGCCACATTTGTTCACAGGCAGTGTCTGGTACTGCAGCTTTGCAACATTCACTGTAATGTAGAAGAGCTGCAAAACCAGAAAGGCCAATGGCAAAGTGATGTGCTGTTTTTAGAAATAAATAAACAAAACCAAAAAACCCAAATTTTAATCAGTAGACAGCCTGGTTATTTTAACCAGTTATGCTATCGCCCTTTTTTTAGGATATTTTAGGTTTTGCAGTTCGTTTTGTTTGCTTCTAAAATCATTCTTTACTGCTTAGTTATGGCCAGAGCCGGGCACAGTAGTGCGGTGCGATCACAGCTGGGCTCCCGCCCTTATGTATATACAGGGTATTGGTTATTGGGAGTGCACCCTCTAATGAAATGTCTCACATTCCCACATACTTTTCATGGCCATATTATAAATATTTTGCATTCTCTGTCTTTCCCTCACTACGACCTTCTCCTTGTTCATTATTACTAAGTTCACTCAAGTTAAAGGGAACCTGTCATGTCATTTGTAGCTTGTAAATTGTCCCAGTGCGATGTTAGTGATGCACTAACGCGTTTTTTTCCATTAAACTCGGCTGTAATTATTATAAAATGCACTTAATATAGTTATATGGACTGACTCCGACTCCTAAAATATATAATAAATTTGGTCCAGTAGCACAATGTAGGATGTGCGTAAATGTTTTCATAAAATGTCCTATAAATGTCTGTTCTGTTTCTGATCTAAGGATCTAAGGATCTCAGCTTTTAGTTGAGATGAATCTGTGCTGCACTTTATGTACATGCTCAGTAGTGACCAGTGCTGTGTGGTCAGAGTTGAGATTGAATCTGTGCTGCACTTTATGTACATGCTCAGTAGTGACCAGTGCTGTGTGGTCGGAGTTGAGATGAATCTGTGCTGCACTTTATGTACATGCTCAGTAGTGACCAGTGCTGTGTGGTCGGAGTTGAGATTGAATCTGTGCTGCACTTTATGTACATGCTCAGTAGTGACCAGTGCTGTGTGGTCGGAGTTGAGATTGAATCTGTGCTGCACTTTATGTACATGCTCAGTAGTGACCAGTGCTGTGGGGTCAGTCGTGGAGTCATGGAAATTGAGGCATCAGAGGTTTGGCTTACTGGCTCCACATCCCTGATTATACACACCGATCTACATCTATCCCAGGCATTGGGGAATACTACAGAGCAGAGTATGTAATGATTAGAGTTGAGCAAATTTGTTCGGATTTAGTCGCCGAATCTGGATTTGCTATATTGTTACCCTATTCGTGCCAAATTTGTTTGATGATCAGTTCCAAACATATTCGGTAATTTCTGCTCCCATTGATTCTAATGACGTTCGGCTGTGTTTAACGAATATTGCAAAAACAATATTCGACACCAATTGTAATCAGAACCGAATGATGAAAAATTTGCTTAACTCTAATAATGATGCACAACTCAACTCTCTGTCCCTTTGTATAGTAGGTGCCAGCAGTGAGATCTGTGTGACTTGAGGAGAGCAGAGCTGTGTGTTAATACATTCACAGCTCTGCATCTATCCCATTGGGAAATAATGCCCTGATAGCTGGCACTGATTCAGAGTAAAGTATAAAGGACGCTGCAGCTCTCCTCTCACAGCACTGACAGTGTGGTGGAAGGAGAGCAGAGCTGTGTATTACATTCAGATCTCTGCATTTATCATAGACGCTTATCATCTGCATCTATCCCAGGCTTTATTGGGGAGTAATGCCCTGATAGCTGGCGCAGATATGGAGTCATGTATGTGGAACACTGCAGTTCTCATTTCACAGCACTGACATTGTGGGGATAGGAGAACAGAGGTGTGCGTCATTACATACTCTGCAGTATTCCCCAATAGATGCATATCGGCGTGTGTAATGACACAGGGCTCTGCTCTCCTCCTGGCACTGGTAATCACAGGAGATGCCAGCACTGAGATGAGTGTGACCTGGTTGGACACATCAGCCTTTACAAGTCACACAGAGGGAGTTGGTTTTAAATTTGAGGCGCTCATCAGTCCAAAATCCAGCCTGAAAACCTTGTCAGACCCAACTTGTGCAGATGAGGCCATATTCCAAATGCAGGATCCTTTCTGCCGTTGAGCGGAGTGGGAGTGCAGGGTTCTGCTCAGCTGTTGGGGTACATGCCCGGGCACCTCGGGGCATCTCTAGCAGGACATCTCTGGAGCTTGTGAGCTGCAGGATGCGACCGTGCCCCAGGCGTTTTCAGTATGCGGCTCGCGTGCTACATCTTCCTGGTCTCTGTGGGATGAGAGGCTGCGTCATTCCCGGGAGCTTTGTTGTTGATAAATGATGAGAAATTACTCAATTAATGATTTAACCACCCAATATAAATGCTTCCAGTTTGGGGATTTCCTCAGACAGTAAAGATTCTAGTAAGGGCTCGGTCAGGCGTCCGTTTTCCGGGTGCGAGTGCTATCCTTGTTTTTACCTAGCATAGTCTATAAGGCTGTTGATATGTCCTTTTTTTTTTTTTCTGGACTGAACGCACGCAAAATTGCAGAGACATGTCTAATATTTGGATGGAAATCGGCAATGCGAGACTATGGGCCCATGAAAAAATCGGACCGCACTCTGATTTTTTTTTTTTAGACTGCTAAGTAGGAGAAGGAAGAGGAACTTTTTTAAAATTTCTTATCTGAAAAAAGGCGGATGAAACTCTGATGTCACTCTGATAAAAATCTGATAAAACCGAATAAAGTCACTAGTGAAATTAGGGCAGTTTTTCTAGTAGGAGAAAATCACTGACATCTGAATGAGCCCTAAGTGACATTTGCAAAAAAAAAAAAAAAAGTTTTAGAAGAGCGTGGCGGGGACTCGAGCATGTCACTCACGCACCCGCGATATTCGGTGCATACCCGAGCACTCGATGTAAACTCAACTCGATGCAAGTGTCAGAATCCGGAAAACAGTGACATTTACATCGGGTAATAAACTATTTATGGCATGTAGCGGGTCCTCACATTGTCTCTGTATGGGCTGTGCCATAAAGACCACTCCCTCGTGTATTGACCCCATCTATACGTTATAGAGGGGTTCCCCTCCTTGGAGTGAGCCCTTATGGGGTACCTGACCTCTCCATGCATTACATGGACGCCTGGTTACTTTGCCACCATGATATGTCTACGTTTCACCTTAGTGCCCAGACATGGTTTACCAAGGGGACAATTGATTCCCAGTTGGTTTTATTAAAATAAAAAAACAAAAAAAAACTCGGCCAATTGGGAATCTAGGAAAGTGTAGGATCATAAATCCAATGGCTGTGACTTGTGCTTGGGTTTATTAATGGTGAGCACTTTATGGAGGTTCTCCTACATACGCTCAGCGGACGTTAATAATTCAGGTAAATCAACGTTGTTCCCGTCTCTGGCTGTAATCCTATGTCACTTCCATTAGCAGCTCCGCGGCAGATAAGTGCACTATATGTGATAACGGCTTTGGACATTCATTGTGTATTGATTAAAGGCTAACAGTATCTAGAGCCTGTAGGGGAAGGAGGTGGAGGTGCCCGGACGGGTCATATTGTTAGGTAGATCTAACCACATAGGGGCTGTGTCTAGTGAGCATGTGTGAATAATCTTACATAATCCGAACTGACTATTTCAGTCCGTGCACTTCCTTTTTCTTTAAGGGGATACGTCAACTCTTTTGATGTAAGAGCCTAACAGCACATTTTTTCATGGAAGTCCTAGTATGGATGACTCTTGTCCCCTTGTAAATAAATAAATAAAAAATAAATGACCCCCCCCCCCCCCCCCGAAACAAAAACAAAAAAACTCTTACCCTTGTAGGGGTCACGAGTGTGTTGCATCCGTCTGGGAGACCTGGGGTTAGAAGATCACCACTACTTAATTTGAATAGCAGATCTTCCATTTAGCCTGTGTGTTTGTGTCCCATATTAAGTGGATTTGGTTTCTTTTAGTGCTGAAGAGTTTAACAACCCTTTCTATGCTGCTCAGAAGCTTGCAGCTCCATTTTCAGCTGCTTCTGATCTGGTCATTACCTCACCCTATAAAACCTGGCCAGACCTTCTCTGCTTTGTCAGTGAAAGCTTTGCTTCCTGTCTTCTTGGAGACACTGTGCTGAATAGGTGCTCATTGTTGCTACTGGAGATCGTGTACTGTTTTTGGGTGTATGCTTACCTCATTATCCTATTCCCATTTGTCCTATCCTACCCTATATACCTCTCTACTTTGGTGAGTGTTTGTAGGTTTGTTGCTTTTTGTTTTCCCTGTTTAGTCTGTGTCTTATTTGTTATATTTCTGTCCCAGACCTCATGAGGTGGGGTGGGGGAACAAGTCAGGGGTTAACAGGAGCACAGTAAGATCGGAGACTCGGGCCTCTCTATCGTCAAGAATACCCTCAGGACAGGGATAGATAGGGTCCCAGTTCCAGGGACAGTTTCAGGTCCTCCTTCCTTAACGAAGACCGTCACAGCTTGACAGTAGTGATCAGGTTTAGCACTCATGAGAAATCTAGCTGTTTCAGAAAGTGGGAACACTAGATGAGGTGGATCTTCTAAGCCAAAGGTCTGGGCATTGGTACAGCAGCAGGCGGGTGTTGCATGCGGTAAACAGCAGAGTTACTGGAGGCAAATTAAAAGTCTACAATGGGTCCTGGAAGTCACAAGCGGACAGGAGATGTCCTGGAGGCCTGCAGGTGGACTCGTAGAGGCAAACTAAAAGTCTTAAAGAGATCCTGGAGGACTCAAGCGGAAAGGAGACGTCCTGGAGACAACTGACAAGCAGCAGAGTTACTAGAAGCCGCTGACCAACAGGGGTATTCCTGAAGAATAAGGACAGGTAGCAAGGATACTGGACAGAGATAAGTAACTCTGGGATTGGAAACCACAGGCGACCAGAAGACTGCCTGGAGCCTGTGAACTGCAACAGTGCACATACAAACTAAAAGCGTTACTAGTAATACCAAGACCCAGGTGAGCGTCTCGGGAGACCTTACATAGGCCTAGGAAGTAAACAGCAGGGAGCACGCCGGGCTACTTAAAGCCCGACATAGAGCACCAGAACACTAGAATAGAAAATGTATGCAAATCAGATTGGAAGTGCAATGGGGGCGTGGCAATGCACTTTCAGCCTTATTTGCATATGGCTTCTACACTAGATTTCTCTTGATTGGCACAAATTGAGTCTGAGAAATTTTTAAAAAAATTTTTTCGGGCATATCCCTGCAGTTATATCACCCCTATTTACATGTAAAAATTGTGCTGATTGGTATCCTTTTTAATATTCTTGAAAAACAAAACAAAACAATTCCTCTGCTATTCCTCCTGGAAATGTTTGATTGAATTGACAACTGGATGATAGTATTGCGTTTTGTGGTATGGTCTGTCTGTTTAAGGTGCCATACATGTCCAATAGATGCAGATTCGCCATGAATACTTCTGATTGTTTGCTAAAGGGTTAAAATGCCTGTAGGATTAATAGCCCCGGGCAGAAATGTCCTGCAGATGACGACGAATGCTCCGCATGTCTTCCTGCTCTTAGATCCAGACCTCAGGACCCAATATTTCCCCCGTATAATAATCTCTGGTGGCTAGCTTCTTCCTGTTCACTATTCTCGGGCCGCCCTGGATGCAGCATAATTAGTAGAAGAATTTATTAGAATTAGCAGAAGCCGGCTGCTAATTGTTGTCTGTAGGACTTGTGGGTGACGGAGCAGGTTCACGTCGCGCCCACAGTTTCTATCGTTTCCTTAACTAGGACAGGATCAATGACACTGTAATCTGTTATGTAACTTTACAACATTTGTTTTACATCTGTGCTAATTACCAACCCACCTGCAAGCCTAAGGCCATGTTCACACGCGCGGCAGCATTGCTTTTTTTTTTTTATTTATTTTTTGTTGTTGCATATTTTCCACAATTGTTGGTAAATATGCAGTAGTAATCTACTTTGTTTATTTTTTTTATTGCATTTTTTTTTTTTTTATATACCGTACTTTTTTTTTTTCTAGTACAAAAACAATTGTGATTGTTGCGTATTTTTTGTTTCCTCCTTCATGCTCCTCATAAAAATCTATGAAACGCCTAAAACCCCCCCCCCCCCAAAAAAAAAACAAAGCGTTGCAGTGTCTTTATACATATAATGGGCAAAAGGTTTAATTAAGACATATAGAGGCACCAGTAGGGAGAGACTTGAGTTACTGCAGAACTTTACTACCTCCCTGCAGCAGCCAGAATGGTAAAAGAGAAGTAGCAATGAATCCGTGTGATATTTTGCCCACACAGGGAGTCATGAGCTGTTTGTGTGGCTGGACAGAGAACTTGCTAGTTGATATAGTCTTGTGACCGCCATGCTCATCCACTTACCTTTAAAGTTCTTTAGGGGCTCGTTCACACAACCATATTTCCAATCAGAGTGCGGTCTGCTTAAAAAATAAATAATAATAAAAAAAATTGGATTGGACCACATGAATTATTTTTATTCTGTAAATTGGGTAAGACTCTGGATTCTGAGCATGTAAAAAGAAAAATGAATGCCGTTCGGAGAAACAGTATGATGTCCGATCTTTACGGATATATCGCAATACTGTAATATAGGGATCTGTGGTCTTGTATATTATTAACTGCTGAGTAAAAAAAAAAAATTCTGCATAGAGGACAAGTGTGAAAAACAAACAAAACAAAAAAAAACAAAAATGAGTTTTCTGGATGAAACTCTGAAGATTTTTTTTATGATAAGATTTAGAATCTGCCATTCAGCCACTAGTGGTCTAATTTTGTCCAAAAGGATAAACCGTCATACTCAAGAGTTTAAGTTGCAAATAATTTAGAATTTTATTTTCAAAACTGCAAAATTGAAATGATTCACGGCAGTTGAGACAATAAGGTATTCCAGTGGTATAAGGTAATGTTTCGACCCACTTTCGCTAATCATGTCCCCTATCCTGAGCCCCTTCCGCTAATCATGTCCCCCATACTGAGCCCCTTCCGCTAATCATGTCCCCCATACTGAGCCCCTTCCGCTAATCATGTCCCCCATACTGAGCCCCTTCCGCTAATCAGGTCCCCCATACTGAGCCCCTTCCGCTAATCATGGCCCCCATCCTGATCCCCTTCCGCTAATCCTGATCCCCTTCCGCTAATCCTGATCCCCTTCCGCTAATCCTGATCCCCTTCCGCTAATCCTGATCCCCTTCCGCTAATCCTGATCCCCTTCCGCTAATCCTGATCCCCTTCCGCTAATCCTGATCCCCTTCCGCTAATCCTGATCCCCTTCCGCTAATCCTGATCCCCTTCCGCTAATCCTGATCCCCTTCCGCTAATCCTGATCCCCTTCCGCTAATCCTGATCCCCTTCCGCTAATCCTGATCCCCTTCCGCTAATCCTGATCCCCTTCCGCTAATCCTGATCCCCTTCCGCTAATCCTGATCCCCTTCCGCTAATCCTGATCCCCTTCCGCTAATCCTGATCCCCTTCCGCTAATCCTGATCCCCTTCCGCTAATCCTGATCCCCTTCCGCTAATCCTGATCCCCTTCCGCTAATCATCTCCCCCGTCCTGAGCCCCTTTCGCTAATCATCTCCCCCGTCCTGAGCCCCTTTCGCTAATCATCTCCCCCGTACTGAGCCCCTTTCGCTAATCAGGTCCCCCGTACTGAGCCCCTTTCGCTAATCATCTCCCCCGTACTGAGCCCCTTTCGCTAATCATCTCCCCCGTACTGAGCCACTTTCGCTAATCATCTCCCCCGTACTGAGCCCCTTTCGCTAATCAGGTCCCCCGTACTGAGCCACTTTCGCTAATCAGGACCCCCGTACTGAGCCACTTTCGCTAATCAGGACCCCCGTACTGAGCCCCTTTCGCTAATCAGGACCCCCGTACTGAGCCCCTTTCGCTAATCATCACCCCCGTACTGAGCCCCTTTCGCTAATCAGGACCCCCGTACTGAGCCCCTTTCGCTAATCAGGACCCCCGTACTGAGCCCCTTTCGCTAATCAGGTCCCCCGTACTGAGCCCCTTTCGCTAATCAGGTCCCCCGTACTGAGCCCCTTTCGCTAATCAGGTCCCCCGTACTGAGCCCCTTTCGCTAATCAGGACCCCCGTACTGAGCCCCTTTCGCTAATCAGGACCCCCGTACTGAGCCCCTTTCGCTAATCATCTCCCCCGTACTGAGCCCCTTTCGCTAATCATCTCCCCCGTACTGAGCCCCTTTCGCTAATCAGGACCCCCGTACTGAGCCCCTTTCGCTAATCAGGACCCCCGTACTGAGCCCCTTTCGCTAATCAGGACCCCCGTACTGAGCCCCTTTCGCTAATCCGGTCCCCCGTACTGAGCCCCTTCTTCTAATCCGCTCCCCCGTACTGAGCCCCTTCTTCTAATCCGCTCCCCCGTACTGAGCCCCTTCTTCTAATCAGGTCCCCCGTACTGAGCCCCTTCCGCTAATCATGTCCCTCCTTCTTCTCAAGCACATTTTAAAAAGACGCAAACTACTACTCTTACTTTCCCCACCCCCACAATGTGTGGCTTCCTCCACTATAGCCGTCACAAAAGCAGGCAGCTGACCTCAGCATGCAAGTGATGGGCAGCGAATGACGTCCCTGCCATGAGCCGCCGGTGACAGGCAAGCTTAGGTCAGCTAACGGCCTCTGATTGGCGGCAGCGTGTTGCAGTGTCCGGACATAGCTCAGCGCTATGATGGGCAAAGACAACCCTCGGGATATAGTAGTACAGGCTTTCCACGTCGGACAAAGATGCACTCACCTCTATAGTTCAGTAATCTGCGTTATATATATATATATATTATCTTGTCACCAGTGTGGGGTTTTTTTTTCTTTCTCTCTGCTGGGGAAAAAGATGTAATGTTTGGCCTTTGAGGACCAGTTTTGGCCTCCATTATTTTAGGTTTCCTTTTGTCCAGAAAATATTATGATGTATGACATCGGAGACTTCTTGGTACCTTAACCGCGTGAGTCCCCGGTACAGACTGCTGACATGGTAACCACAGCCACCGTACACCGAAAACTATTGAGAGACTCCTGAATCTAGCTTTCCATTAAACTTCAGGAAATTGGTCGCTTTGCCGCTGGTGTTGGTGTCGGGGATCCTCCGTCCACCCTTCCTGTGTGGCAGAGCTGCGGCTGATCGCCACATAATCATTACTTCTGGAATTCGGATTTCTGCGTTCTCAGAGTCTGTGTTTTTAATGTGGTGATTATTATTTAAAGGGGATTTTTCTAGAGTAACTTTAATTTGCCCTGTTATTGTTTCCAATCTTTTACAGAGTAGCTGCTCCTCCAGAATCTCTGCCAATTTCAGGGGAATTTGAAAAAAAAATGACTTCCATGATATATGCTCATTTTTTACCAAGTGGTGTCCATACTTTGTAACTGCCCTGAAAGGGAGTCCGTCCGCACAAAATGACTGTTCAAACCAAGCACAGACACTTTCTGTACTCTTGGCGTGGCCGAGCCGTACAGTGCATCCTCCCACTTGTTTTACATCCTCTGGCTCCTGTGAACATACAGCTGTCAGTCAAGTCTAGTAGTTGGGAAGGTGTTTGTGCTTGGTTTGAACGGTCATTTTGTGCTGACTGACTCTTTTAAGGGCTCATTCACAACTCTAATTTTTGCACACAATTTCTTTTCATGGATACCACTCATACCTATGATAGATATTCTATTAGGCTGTGCACATTTCTTTTTTTTTTTTTTTGTTTCTATTTTTGGTGGTCCATGGAAAATATTGCAAGTCCGGTTTTGATCTGTGGGTTGGATCAAAATTGGCAATGGCAGTCAATTGGACTGTGGAAAAATCTGATTGTGGTCTAATTTTCATGGACTGTCAGAAAGGAGAAGGTGAATAGTGAATATTTTTTATATATTTTTTTTTTTTCTCCACGTAAGAGAAAAATGGACCCGGCTCTGACCCGGCTCTGACCCGGCTCTGACCCGGCTCTGACCCGGCTCTGACCCGGCTCTGACCCGGCTCTGACCCGGCTCTGACCCGGCTCTGACCCGGCTCTGACCCGGCTCATTGGTCTGTTTTTCTTGAACATACAAAAATTTGGGCTTGTGAAGGAGCCCTAGGATAGAAGGATGTTTGGATATTGTGATCAGAATGATCATTACTGTCATGACTACATGATCTCCTTGTCCTCGTTGCCAATGTCTTTTGTCAGAAAATTGTTTTGGGATCTGCTGAAAATAATTGTTGGTTCTTCGATGTTGTTGCTGCTACTGCTTGTCCTTATGCCAAGAGTTCGCATAACTGTTTTTCAAAGGGGTTTATGATCCATGTAGACCTGGACATTTGTTTATCTGATCACTACATTTATTGTGCCCTGCTGTCTCAATTGAGTTAGATTGATTGGTAACGAGAGGGGGGAAGACCGAAAAAAAAAAAAAAAAAAAAAAGTGAGATCTAAGAGCTGGCCACCTATAAATGTAGATATAGCTTGGGGAAGCATTCATGCAGGGGGCATTCGTGCACTATTATTCGTGTACATTTTTTTTTTTTCAAAGTACTTTTTTTTCTAAGTATTCAGCAGTTATAACATGGCAGTTAGACAGGGCAGGAGACAGGTAAGACAATCAAAATCTATTCCCTATTCAGTTGGCACACAGCAAATACTCACCATATGTATTTGTATAATCTATATCATGGCTGCTGCTTTCACACACAATCACCGCCCTTGCATAAACTCTTTACACTCCATCCATATCGGCCCCTCTGTCCTGGCCTCTCCTATGTATAGCACTCATGCTCTGTTCACATTGCTTAACAGTACAGATCCATTCAGTCCCACCATCCAACACAAGAGACGCTCTCACAAATCACTTAACCATCTGCTCACTCTTTCTATCCTCCTTCTCCTAGTTGCTGGAGACATCTCTCCGAACCCCGGCCCCCCATGTTATAGCCAGTCAAACCTCCCAACTGCTACACCCAGAAACCCCTCTAACCTTATTAATATTCCATGCATGCCTTCTGTCTCTTTCAATTGTGCTCTTTGGAATTCTCGCTCTGTGTGTAATAAACTCTCCTTCATTCATGACTTCTTCCTTTCTAACTCTCTTAATCTCCTGGCTCTTACTGAAACCTGGATCCAGCAGTCAGACACCACCGCTGGTGCTGCTCTCTCATTTGGTGGACTACACTTTTCTCATACCCCAAGATCAGACAACAGAGCAGGTGGAGGCGTTGGTCTGCTCCTTTCACCCAAATGTACCTTCCAAGTTATCCCCCAAGTACCCTCACTTGTATTCCCTTCCTTTGAGGTCCATGCTGTCAGATTCTACGTCCCCTTCTCCATGCGAGTGGCGGTGGTGTATCGTCCTCCCGGCCCCTCTCACCAGTTCCTGGATCATTTTGCCACCTGGCTTCCACACTTTCTCTCTTATGACACCCCCACCCTCATCATGGGTGATTTCAATATCCCAATTGCTTCTCCCCTCTCCCCATCTGCTTCTCACCTTTTATCTCTAACCTCCTCTTTCGGCCTCTCGCAGCATACTAACTCTCCAACACATGATGATGGAAACTCCCTTGATTTGGTCTTCTCCCGGCTTTGCTCACTGGATGATTTCACAAACTCCCCTCTCCCGCTCTCTGACCACAACCTTCTTTCATTCTCTATCAAGAACTGCCATCCCGCTCAGGTCATCCCCACTTTCCACACTTATAGAAACATACAGGCCATTAACACCCAGAAACTTATGAAGAACTTGCAGTCTTCATTGGCCCCAATCTCCTCCATCTCTTGTCCTGATTCTGCTCTGAAGCATTACAATGAAACCCTGCAAAGTGCCCTGGAAGAAGCTGCACCTCCTATACATAGAACAACTCGGCACAGACGGCGACAACCGTGGCACACGCTGCAAACACGTTTCCTGCAGCGGTGCTCCAGGTGCGCCGAACGTCTGTGGAGAAAATCTAATCTGCCCGAAGATTTCATCCATTATAAGTTCATGTTAAAAACATACAACTCTGCCCTTCACCTCTCCAAACAAACCTATTTCAACACCCTCATCACCTCGCTGTCCAATAACCCTAAACGTCTCTTTGACACTTTCCGGTCCCTACTCAACCCAAGAGAGCAGGCCCCAACCACAGATCTCCACGCTGACGATCTGGCCAATTACTTCAAAGAAAAAATTGACCACATTCGACAGGAAATCATTTCCCAATCTCTTCATACCAAGCACTGTCCTCCCTCCCCCACTGCATCTAGTTCACTCTCTGACTTTGAACCAGTTACAGAAGAAGAAGTAAGCAGGCTCCTTGCATCTTCTCGCCCGACCACTTGCACCAGCGACCCCATTCCGTCGCATCTCCTCCAGTCCCTTTCCCCGGCTGTCACCTCTCACCTAACAAAAATATTCAACTTTTCCCTCACTTCCGGTATTTTTCCCTCCTCATTTAAGCATGCCATCATACATCCACTACTTAAAAAGCCCTCCCTCGATCAAAATTGTGCCGCTAATTATAGACCTGTCTCTAATCTTCCCTTCATCTCTAAACTCCTGGAACGCCTGGTCCACTCCCGTCTTACCCGCTATCTCTCAGATAATTCTCTTCTCGACCCTCTTCAATCTGGTTTCCGCTCTTTACACTCTACTGAAACTGCCCTCACTAAAGTCTCTAACGACCTGCTAACAGCTAAATCTAATGGTCACTACTCCATGCTAATTCTATTGGATCTCTCCGCAGCATTCGACACTGTGGATCATCAGCTCCTCCTCACTATGCTCCGCTCCATCGGCCTCAAGGACACCGTTCTCTCTTGGTTCTCCTCCTATCTCTCTGGCCGATCCTTCACTGTTTGTTTTGCTGGTTCCTCCTCCTCTCACCTTCCCCTTACTGTTGGGGTTCCTCAAGGATCAGTCCTAGGCCCCCTCCTCTTCTCTTTGTATACTGCCCCTATTGGACAAACAATCAGTAGATTTGGTTTCCAGTACCATCTCTATGCTGACGACACCCAATTATATACCTCTTCTCCTGTTATCACGCCGACCTTTTTAGAAAACACCAGTGATTGTCTTACCGCTGTCTCTAACATCATGTCCTCCCTCTATCTGAAACTGAACCTGTCAAAAACTGAACTCCTCGTGTTCTCTCCCTCTACAAACCTACCTTTGCCCGACATTGCCATCTCTGTGTGCGGTTCCACCATTACTCCAAAGCAACATGCCCGCTGCCTTGGAGTCATCCTTGATTCCGAGCTTTCATTCACCCCCCACATCCGATCACTGGCTCGCTCTTCTTATCTGCATCTCAAAAACATTTCCAGAATTCGCCCTTTTCTTACTTTCGACTCTGCAAAAACTCTTACTGTCTCACTTATTCATTCTCGTCTGGACTATTGTAACTCTCTACTAATTGGCCTACCTTTTACCAGACTCTCCCCGCTCCAATCTGTCCTGAATGCTGCTGCCAGGATCATATTCCTCGCCAACCGTTACACCGATGCCTCTACCTTGTGCCAGTCATTACACTGGCTACCCATCCAATCCAGAATCCAGTACAAAACTACTACACTCATCCACAAAGCACTCCATGGCTCAGCACCACCCTACATCTCCTCTCTGGTCTCAGTCTACCAACCTACCCGTGCCCTCCGCTCTGCTAATGACCTCAGGTTAGCATCCTCAATAATCAGAACCTCCCACTCCCGTCTCCAAGACTTTACACGTGCGGCGCCGATTCTTTGGAATGCACTACCTAGGTTAATACGATTAATCCCCAATCCCCACAGTTTTAAGCGTGCCCTAAAAACGCATTTGTTCAGATTGGCCTACCGCCTCAACGCATTAACCTAATTATCCCTGTGTGGCCTATTAATAAAAAACAACAACATAATCGCGTTCCTCCATCATGTTCTCATACACTTTATGCAGTTAATAGCCTCTGTGTCTGTACTGTTACATACTTAGGCTGTTAACTGGTTCATGCAGCTTTACATGAACACCCGAGCCTTACACTATGGCTGGTCCAAATAACTAAAGCAATTGTTACCATCCACCTCTTGTGTCTCCCCTTTTCCTCATAGGTTGTAAGCTTGCGAACAGCAGGGCCCTCATTCCTCCTGGTATCTGTTTTGAACTGTGATTTCTGTTATGCTGTAATGTCTGTTGTCTGTATAAGTCCCCTCTATAAGTTGTAAAGCGCTGCGGAATATGTTGGCGCTATATAAATAAAATTATTATTATTATTATTATTATAGCATTTTACAAAGAAGTGACCAGTATCTTCCAGTTCACCAGCGACATTTTTAAATCTATCTCCTGTCATCCTAATTGGTGTAAAAAAATGTTTTGGGGAAAATGAAGAAAAATTCGAAGTGTTGTGTTCTGGCCTGCTTCGGTAGAGGAGCCATTGTGTGTCTTCTCCACTAAACTTCAGCTCTTTTTCTTTGAGTAAATGCTTTTCCGACAGCCGTGGTATCTTCTCTGTCCCGAATAGATGCGGTGTGGGGCACAGCGAGGTGACGGATGGTCCTGATTAGCCAAAATAACATTGAAAATGGACAAAGTAAAGACCAGCTCTTAAAATTGTATGGTGAAGTAGTAAAGGGACTTGTTTTAATGAATTTTTGATGCTTTTCAGTTTAGACTTTATCTCATTGCTCAGCAAAAGCTTTTTATGCTTCAGGTTCAGATATAAATGCATTAAATATGGCGAAGCGTAAAAGTCCCGATCTCAGAGCTGCAGGTTGTGTTTTTACTGCTAAACGACTAATGTTAGAAGTTTCATGTAAAATGTATACAAGAATCATAACTTAACGTGGGATGAATGGATCAGAGCCTTCCCCCACCGAGCCGAGGATAGCCCACTCCTGGCTGTATCAGCAGAGGTGTCCGATGGTGCTCACACCTGTTTGTTAGACAATCCCTGCATGTGTTGCAGCTGTCGAACGGACATGCAGCCGCGGGGACTCGAACGTATTTTTCAATCGCGCTGAAGACCCTCGTTTAGCACCCGAGCATGCTCAGATAACGCCTTATCCGAGCATGTGCGCTCATAACTATTTATCACCTTTCCTATGGATAAGTGCTAAATATGTTTGTGGGAAGACCCCGTAAAGGGTTATGCCCCAAAGCCATAATGCGGTCTCTTTTCTGCAAATAACGCAATTAATCGTGTGTAATCACAACCTATTTGAAATCTGTCCTGGTTTGCAGCTCTCTCCCTCTCTTACCTTCCATTGCCAACGGATCTATCCTCCAGTGGTTCTAATGCTGTTGGTCGAGCATGCTAAAAAAAAATAAATAAATAAATAAAAAGATGAACTGAAAAGAGTTGGTGTGCATGCAGCGTGTAAGTGCATGTTCACACTGGCCACTAAGCTAACAAAACCCAAGATAAAAAAACTCATTCAAGTTAATTTTTAGTTTTTTTTTTTTCTTTTCGTTTGCACCCTGTGCATAAAAAATGTGTGGCTTGCCTTTTTTCTTTTTTTTTTTTTTTTTTTTTTTTTAAGCTGCACATTACAGTCATGTGGTTCCCCATGGTTGCGTATCTACTATCTGGGGTTCAGACCTTCTTAGCCCGTGTCCACATGTGCGTCACTTGACAAATGGTAAGGTAATATGGAGCCATGGTCAGGACGGGACCTCGTCCTATGGTGCTAAAAAGCTAAAGGTTGAACTTCATGACCTAGGTCTTTTTTTAACCTATGTAACTATGTATTCACAGAATGTGGGCATATTGCAGTTTTTCTACAATTATTGCCGTACTGTTTCCATTTGATCTTGATATACATATATATGTCCTCTAGTGATGGCTTTGATGTCCTGCACAACCCCGAATACATAGGAATGTTCTCATTTTTTTTTTTTTTTAAATGTGGTTTATGTAATGGCTAGATAAAGGCCCGATACTATTGCACGGGGAGGGTGACCCGGCTGGCAGGGTGCCCCGGTGGTCTAGATCCGAGCGGCGGCCTGGATCCCAGTGGTGGGGAAGGGGGTCTTGCGGCAGGGGAGTCCCAGCAGCGGGGGTCCATCAATGACCCGCTGGTGGTACTGCGCAAGGGCCCGGTACCACCAGCGAGTGCCATATTGGAATACCCATCACTTGGGTATTCCAATATGGAGGGCGGCATACTTCTGGCGCGGTGGATTGTGGGATTTGAGGACGTCCAGATGGAAGTGGATGACAGACAATTTAAGGTACCGTAATTATATATGGAAGGAGAAATGGGCCTATAGTGCACATCACATTTTTTCCTTGTGGTTTTTAACATGTCTTAAAAAAAAAAAAAGTGCATTTTTTAAAGCCTTTTCTGCAAGTAAACAGCATGAAAACCTGCTTTTGTGTGCAGTTTTTATTCTGATTTTAGGCAATGTTAGCATACATTTTTTCAGTGCTTTTTATGCAAATTTAAAAGCTTTTTTTTACAGTACCAGCAAATGCTGAGATTTCATGCACACGCTTAATTTTTTTTATTCACGCTGTTTTCACCCATAGAAAGCAGTAAGTGAAAAAAAGTTGCAAATCTTGCAACAGTTTTTTTTTTTTAAAACATTTTTGTGAATAAAACTAACTTTATTAAACCTGTCCTGTAGACGAAGCACCCATGTAGTACGCAACCAATAACCCTGAAATCCGGGCATTGGGAATGCAGCGTTTTACTATCAAGAGTGCGGGTTTTCATTAAAGAAAAAAGCAGCATAATAAAATCTGCTTTGGAAATGCACCATAAATCATGCCTTATTGTTCTCCTCATATTATAATTAAATTAATAATCAAATTATAATAAAAATGCATCTAAACCCACACTGAAAAGAACACGTCAAAAGCTGAAGTAAAACGTCATAAAAAATGCAAGCTGTTTTAAGAGGTGGATTTTTGAATCAGAAACATCCACTTAAAAGAAACCTTGATGGAACTACCCTTTAAAGTGGCTTAAATGGGTCTGTTATAGATTCACATGTTTTTTTTTTTAGCCCTTTTTTTTTTATTTACCAGATTTTTTATGTTTGGGATGTTGGGAGTTACAAGTAATGTCTTGTGTGGTGGTGTTGTTGTTTGTTTTGTTTTTTAATAGATTAATCAAAAAGTATTGAGTATTTACTGGGTGAAGGAATGGCTTTGTTGGAGACTGGTTGTCAGGCAGTGAAATTGTTAATCTGAGGACAGCGCTCTGTTTCCTGTCCATTTATTACTTGACTTTCCCTTCCTGGTTTTCTGGGCCCTCTTCCCACCTCCTACGTACCACCCTTCATGGAACAATGTCTGTTACACAATCGGTGCTTATATTCTATCACTTTTGCTGTTTTTATTATCACTAACTCCACATTTCTAGGAATTTTTATAATTCTTGGGGTCATTCAGGTCATGTGCTAAAAACAAGTAATGGAGGACCTCTAGCAGTGTATAGGACCATACTGTGCCTCTGTGTGCCCCCCCCACCGCCATACAGTGGTCTCCATATATTACGGTATATCCTAATGGCTTTCCTGCAGCCCGTCATCTGCTCCGCATCCTGAGAATAAGACTTAGTTCACACTTGTAGCACTGATGCTGAAATACACATCATAAGTGCAATCCTCCTCGTCTTCGTTACGGGCTTTTACACGACATTGTTCATGTGCAATGGAAAAGAAAAATTCTGATTCCTTCCCGTAATGGCACCAAAAATCTGCCCAAACGTAGACGTAGGTAAGGCTACGTTCACATTAGCGTTAAGCTAATGTGCGTCGGGTTTGGGTCGGCGACGCAGCGGCGACGCATGCGTCATGCGCCCCTATACTTAACATGGGGGACGCATGCGTTTTTTTTGTTGCGTTGTGCGACACATGCGTCTTTTTTGCCGCAAACGTCGGACCAAGAAAACGCAACAAGTTGCATTTTTCTTGCGTCCGATTTTCGGCAAAAACCGACGCATGCGTCGCAAAACGCAGCGTTTTTGCGTGCGTTGTGCGTTGCGTCGCCGACGCAACGGCGCACAACGCTAGTGTGAACGTAGCCTTACATGCTAATTTTGGATAAAGTGTAGTTGCCTTTCGGGTTACACTTTTAATGAGGTTATTTCTATTTTCATGGTCGGATTGCTTGTAAAAATAAACACTTTTTTAATTTACCGTAAGTTAAAATTTTCAGTCGATCTACAGACGTTTGTCTTTAAATTTCTTTTGTTTACAGCTTGTTGTCTAGGAAACTGACCACCGCTGCTCTCTAGCTTGTAAGCCCTGCACTGAATATGGCTAGGATTAGGAGCATACTTCAATGATCCAAGCCGTGCTTACAAGCTCAACACGAAGCTTGTAAGCGCTGTCCATGTTTTAAACGGCATCGGTGGTTGGTCGCTTAGGCCATGAGCTCTAAACAAGAACAGATGAAAATTATAATAAACAATAAATTGCAAAAGGTTTCGTTTTTAGAGGCATTATCCAAAAATACCCATCTGTGAAGATGGGAATAAGCCTGTAACCAAATGACACGATATGCGGATGGGGCCAGCGAGATATGGCGGACTCTCTGGGGCCGGGGCCAACGAGATATGGCAGACTCTCCGGGGCCAATCATCGTTTAGTGCTGAAGAGGCTATTACATAACTTCCTAAAGATAGTACTGCATCCTTGTCGCTATCCTACTTTATTTACTGAAGGGTCTGGGAGACAGTACTATCTGTGCCGACATTACTTACAGAAACCTACCAGAAAGCAGTACTATCTGTGCCTGTTAGTTACAGGACGATACAGCGAAACAGGATTATCTGGGCCTACATTTATTTACAGGAAAGTACATGGAAACAGTACTATCTGTTCCTGGAAGTTTTACAGGAAGACGCAGGAATACGGTGCCTACAGTATTTACATGGAGGAAGTGGGAGGCAGTACTATCTGTGCTTACATTTACAGAATGTTACAGGGAGGCAGTACTATCTGTGCTTACATTTACAGAATGTTACAGGGAGGCAGTACTATCTGTGCTTACATTTACAGAATGTTACAGGGAGGCAGTACTATCTGTGCTTACATTTACAGAATGTTACAGGGAGGCAGTACTATCTGTGCCTACGTTATTTATTGTAACATAGTGCTGTTTTCCTCTAGTTGAGCTTTACGTGCACAAAATGAATACATAATTATGGATCTTTATCTGAGCTCATTCAGCAATAAAAATGCTTTGCGAAGCTTGAGTCACTGTAAATGACAAATGTATTTTTACTTTGTGTAAAACATTGTTTCAGTCCTGGACTTTCAACTCTAAAAATAAATGGACACTCTAAGCTTAAGCTTTTCATAGCGTATCTGATGAGGATCCTTCCATTTTCTCTTTGCACATTTAAACTACTGGTTGAGTTATGTTAGACGAGCCGAGGAGAGCGCTGCAGCCACGTATCACTACCGTATGTGCTCAGTCTGTGCCGGACAGCATAGCGCTCTAGGCCGATGCACATCTACAACAAGTCATATACAAGGAACACTCCTATGAAATGGCCACTTGATTCTTTTTTCCTCCCCCCTTCTGCACATGCATTATTTACAAGAAGTGCTAGAGGACACGGTACTATTTGAGCCTGTGTTGTTTGCAGGGAGAGACGGAGAAATGGTACTGTCTGTGCCTCCGTTCTTACAAGAAGAAACAGTACTGTCTGTGCCTACATTTTTTTTTTTTTTTTTTTACAAGGAGAGACCGAGAAACAGTACTATCTGTGCCTATATTACTTACAGGGAGAGGCAGAGACATAGTTCTGTCTGTGCCTACCTTATTTATGGAGAGAGACAGAGAAATAGTAGCCTGTGTCTATATTATTTACAGGGACAGACATAGTACTGTCTGTGCCTATATTATTTACAGGGAGAGACAGAGACCTAGTACTGTCTGTGCCTACCTTATTTATGGAGAGAGACAGAGAAATAGTAGCCTGTGTCTATATTATTTACAGGGACAGACCTAGTACTGTCTGTGCCTACGTTATTCACAGGGAAGGACAGAGACATAGTACTGTCTGTGCCTACCTTATTTACAGGGAGACACAGAGACTTAGTACTATCTGTGCCTGCATTATTTAAATGGAGAGACCGCTATAAACAGTATTGTCTGTATCTACCTTATTTATAGAGAGAGACAAAGGTCATTTAATGGGTTATCCAATGAAAAACAGTCGGATTGATGGGGGTCTGATAGCTGGCACCAGCAGTGATCGCAGAACCGGGAAAGGGAGCAACCGGTTGGATGCCTGATCACCATTAACTCTATGGAAGTGCTGGAAAAACTCCTCCTCTCCATAGATTGTGAGTTGAGCATACGCACTGCATCATTTGTACAGGTCCCAGTGGTTGGACCCCCACAATCAATAAGTTATTGCCTGTCTTGGGTATAGGTGGCCGCTTGTTTTCACTGGACAAACCATTGACCTTTTTTCCTTTAATCCATCTTGACCTTTTGGATCACATTCCCAGTAAGTTTATAAAGGAATTAATTGTAAGTTCTTCAGTGCTTTAGTTCTTTTCTACGTGAGCTGGGCTTTTCCTCTATGGCCGCATTGCTCTGGGGACTCCTGGCAGATACAGTACAATGGTCTTCTGTCCTGGCTGCCGTTACCTGCTCCTCTGGGTCACAACATCTCCTGTGCCGAGGCTCATGTCACCGCTGAGTACGGACTCCGCGCATTCCTGGAAGCGAAGTCTTTAGATCTGATTGTTCTGGATGACGATGATACCAAGTAAGGTATCCAGCAGCAGGTACGGGCGCGTCTATGCTCCTGCTCGCCTGATTGTGAGCTTCAGCTATGCTTTTGCAATCACCGTGAGAACTTGGCTGATTCTTGCATTTCTCCACTAAATATCCATTATTGAGTATAGTTTCATAGAACATTGTTGTGTGGTTTCTTTTATTCCTCCTGGGAAAGTTTGAGCAAATTGAGAACTGAATCTTCTCCAAGGAGTGTGTTCTCCTGCCCAATCAATGCTCACAGCCAATTCACTAGCGGAAGATGCTGCTACATTTCCAGGAGGAGTAACGGAGGAACAACACAGAAACTTTGCTCCAAAATTATTACGGTACTTTGGGGAAAGAGGTTTTCTCTAATCTTCTGATTCATGTTCCTGTGGAACTGACGTCACCATTAGATTTACAGACGTGACCATGGGTGATGTGTGCGGACGATGACGTACTAGGATGAGGCAGATTCCATGGTCGGATCCAGTCTGTACTCGTCCTGTAATTGGCGGCAGTGACACACCGTTTGCGTAGGCGAAATGTCTGCAGCGTACGGTACAATAGACCCTAATATAATAATGACTATCGGAGATTGCACAGCAGTGACCTCTGCGCTAGATGAATGGTGCATGAATCAGCAGCTGTCAGGCGCCGCTCACTTTGGCCGCTTGTGTAGCACCTTTACATTTGAGATATCACGTTTTTTGACTGCTTTTCTGTACTACAGAGTGTTTAAACCACCTATATAACAAGCTGGTCCTCGCTAATAACGAGAATAGATTTTGGGTATTGCGGAATATTTTTCTTGTTTATTGTACAGTTGGGTCCTGGGGTAGAATATTCGTTATGTAGGTGGAGTGTAGAGTACAAAGATAGAATCGGATCAAGAAAGATGTGATTGATTGACGTGTAGATTTTATATTTAAATCTGAAAGTTATTGATGGGGGGGGGGGGGAATAATCAATCGCTGGAACCCTAAATTAATCTGAGAAATGGCTATGAAACCTGGCACCGCAGCCCTGTCTTGGATGGAGCAGAGGTGCCCTTGCTCAACATTCTCTCCATTCATTGTCTATGGGACTGTTGGAGAAAGTTGAATACACCCCTCTGCTGTTTCCGGCAGTCCCATAGACCATGCACAGAAGAAATGTTGAGCATGAGCACCTCCACTCCATCCAAGACCAGAGTCCGCAAATCCTGGTTCTTGCTTTGGTTCCATAGCCCCGTTCTCCGAATCACTGGTTGTCCCATCACTCAGATCTCCAGCGATTAGTAAATTAGCATCACGGTGGCTCAGTGGTTAGCACTGGAGCCTTACAGCGCTGGGCTCCGGGGTTCAAATCCCACCAAGGACAACATCTGCAAGGAGTTAGTATGTTCTCCCTGTGTTTTTGTGGGTTTCCTCCGAGTTCTCCGGTTTTCTCCCACACTTCAAAGACATACTGATAGGGAATCTAGATTGTGAGCGCCATAACAGTGATGATGTCTGTAAAGCTCTGTGGAATATGATGGCCCTATATAAGTGAGCAAAATAAATGATACCAAGAAAAAGTAAAATTGAATAGCACAACCAAAAAATAGGTAAAATCTTCAGACTTTATTCCATAAGTATCAAACAATTAAAATCCACATGCTGGTGATAGAAAAACACTGACGCCTTTTTGGCGCTGTATGCAACCTTAGTCATGCTTTCTTGAGCGTAATAAATTATAGATTGGCGATAACTTTTTATTCTGGGAATACCTCTTTAATTTAAGGGTTTTACATAAATATTGTATTTTTAGGGGTCGTCCAAATTACATTTGAAAACTTGCCATTTAGCGGAGAACGTGATAAAATGGCAAAATATCTTCCTATATAAATCTGCTCCAGCGTGGCGCACTGTGGTGGTCCTGTCGGTAGCGGTGCTCCTGTGATAGCTTTTGACCGGTGCAGCCAATCACTGGCCTCACTGGTGACAGCAGCGCGTTCCATGATTTACCAACACTCACGCAGGTTATCGGAGCGTCGGCTCTGGAGGAAAGCGAACCAGCGCAGGCGGGAACAGTACTGGGGCATGTGACAGGAGTAGGTGATTTTTCAGCTGTCCCAAAAACTGATATCTGAGAAATGGTGAAATCGAGCAATGCTGTGTACAGAGCTCTCCTGGTCTGTCCCTCGAGGAGACTTCAGGAGAGATAATGACCCATTGTATATAGTGTTCACAGTGATCCATTTGGCCACATTCCACTTCCAGGCGGCACCGACAGCCGCGTCCTGTTTGTACGAGGTCTTTTTGACTCACATTCTAAATTCTTTTCAGTTTTTCCTTCCTAGGCACCAAATTCCTGTATCTAAGGGAAGGGGGTCATTGGTTAGAGCTCATTCAGTGGCCAAAGTGACTTTTCAGTTGCCAGGGATCACGCACCGCATGTTTGGTGTGTAAAATATGTGGTAGAGTTCAAGCGTAATCTTATCCACATGTAACATAAGCCAATTTCTGAGCGGATTACGGAGCGTTTTTTGTTTAGGCTTGCAACATGTCCATTTCTGTAGCGGAATCTCCTCTTTTTGGTGAAGCTTTTACGCCTTAATTTCAATAGGAATCTTACAGGTAAATTAGCTCTTGCACAGTTTTGGTGCTCAAATTTCCGCAACACAAAATCTGTTCCATCGATCTGCTCTGAATGGGGTTGTTTCAGAGAAATGACAGAGATGCAGAACCTCCAACCTCTGAGCATAACGCGAGCGAAAAGCCCGCAAGGCTCGTGCTCGCCTCGGGTTGATTGCAGAGGTGACTGGTGACCCAGGCAGAGAGCGATGTACAAGTAAAATAAAAAAAAAAAACAAAACCCAAATCTTGAGAACAGAGAAGATTTCTAACAACACGTTAGTTGCCAAGTTACTCGGTATTAATAGCACTTTTGACCATTTCTAATGTTGAGCAAACCCCTTCTAAAGTAACTTAGAAAATACAGAATATAAGAGCCGCACAGTATAGACAGTGAGTGCCAGGCTTCGGTCAAAATCATGTACTCAGCACAAAAGGAGTGTCCAAACCAAGGACCGCACGTTGTAGACCTAGTCCTAATCCACCTCTACATTTACCAGAAATCCTTCCTTATTCATGCATATTGGGGTGCTTGTTGCGCCCTTGGTGTGGCCAAGCGGCTCAGTTCGCCACCCCACGTACTGATTAACAGGAGGCAGTCAATCATTTATTTAGCTCCAACATATTCCACAAGAATTTACAGACCTCCTCATCACTCTCCCTATTGGGGCTCACAATCTGTCTTTGGAGGGTCGGAGGAAACCGGGGAACCCGGAGGAAACCCACGCAAACACGGGGAGAACATACAAACTCCTTGCAGATGTTGTCCAAGGTGAAAGTTAGACCCAGGATCCCAGCGCTGCAAAGCAACAGTGCTAACCACTGAGCCACCATAGTGCCGTAGTGTGGCGGCAGATATACGTGTCCACTTACAAGGTGCCGTGCTTAGTTTGGTCCCATGCGTTATGCCGTCAGATTCCCTTCATGGTCATCATGCCCCCAGGACACAAATACACAATCCTTTATTTTGCTTTTTTTGGCCATTGACTTTAAGCGGTCAGTGAAATGCTATTCCTTTGCTCTCCCCTGTAATTTTGCATGTTTAGTTCGACATCTATTCCTCCTGACAGTCACATTATACATGCATGCTCATTTCGGCTGAGCGTGCATGTGTTTTCAATGGGGAGACTAGAGTGAGCCACTTGCAGGAAAGCCTTTCGGTTGTTTATTTCCTGGGGAAACAAAACTAGTATGTGATGAAATTCAATACTTGCCGCCCTGTGTAATCTGTCGTGATGTCAGGAGGTCCGTACTCCACAAGCCATTTTTTAATGGATTCAACCTCGGTTTGTGTGACTTTGTCCTTGATGAGCACACTTGGCAGTAAAGGAGCCCATACAGGTGACTTTGGTGTCTGTTGCGAGCCCGACATTTGACAGCGTGCCGTGCTATGACGGTGCCATGTGAAGTCCTTGGGTTCTTCAGCACCACCGGTTCTTCCTCTACGGTCTGCTTATTCCACAGCCGTGTGCTTGACTTATGTACCTGCTACAGAGCTGCAAATGCTTTAGGACACTAATAAATAAGAAAGGACTGTTCACATTTCTGGATAGAATTGGGTATTGGATTTTCTTCCAATTGACAGAACCTGCTTTGAACCAGAGGCGAATATCTGATGCAGATGTGATCAGTCCTCCTCGTAGTGCTTGGGTTTGTCCCGATGCGACCACCCGTATGTCTAGGTGAACACTTTGCCTGGTTGAAATGCCGCGGACATGTAGATTTCTTCATTTTCATATTGTTCAGAGCTCACTTTGAAGAAAACAAGTGTTGAACGGCGGGTGATAATAGAGGATCAAGCTAAACCCTGTAGGGGGTCAACAATCGGATTAGTACGACATGTCAATGAGTTATCGGAGCCAAGAGCGTGTGGAAAACCCTGCAGCCACATAGGAAGAGCTCAGTAACGTGTTAGCACCCGACAGATGGGCCGCGCGCCACATTAGCAAATATTTCAGAATGTAATTATTGGTGAATAATTAAATGTATTAAAAAAGAGGGGATTGTCTAATTATTGTTCGACTGCTGAATGGGTTAATGATAAAGATTGATTTAATGTTAAAGATGAATGCATGGGTCACTAAAAATATAGAAAAATAAGATATATTGACAATTTCTAATTCCCTCTTCTCGGTTAATCGAGAAAATGGGTTACACAGTATCAGAACTGTAATGATTTTGAGTTTTTAAGACTCAAGAATATGCGATTGCTGCTGGGGTCTTGATGAGTTTTCGGTGTTATTTAGTAGTTGGGGTTATTTTGATTGGCGGTGGTGTTCTGGCTGGACCGCCACAAGTCCTAGGGCTAGGAGATGGTGCTGCTGGTGTTGTTCTGTCCTGACCATCAGCCATTCCTGGTTATAGTGCTGTTGGATTCTGGTATTGTCCTGGCTGGACCACCACAAGTCCTAGGAGATGGTGCAATTGGTGTTGTTCTGGCCGGACCGTCAGCAACTCCTAGGAGATAGTGCTGTTGGCTGCTGATGTTGATCTGGCAGTCCTAGGGCGTTGTTCTGTTTGCTGCTGGAATTGTTCTGACTAGCACGTCACCAAGTCCTAGGATGTAGTTTGATCTTTTGGGGTAAGGGACTTGAGTCCTGAGGTGACCAATATGTTCTGGATGACCATGGGTGTCTCTCTTGCTGAGGTATATAGAATATTATTTTGGTTCCAAGACTAGTAGGCATGGCCCTTAACTGACTGCTATTATTTTGTGACTCTACCAGAAAGCTTTGGGTTGCAGTGGTGGTACTGGATAGGAGAGTACAACCATAGCTGACTTCACAGTGCACATGGGGTCTTCTTTTCATACAAATGACGTTATTACCATAGATGCCATGTTTGTCAGTCAAGGAGCACCGCGCAGTGTGCCACACCCTATTCAGCCCACCACATGTTCAAGCTTTGACCTCCTACATGGTTATGTCTCACACTAGGCACAAAGTTAATACAGAAAGCTTTGCCACCATATACAGGTGTACTGTCATATCGGCAGCTTGTATTGCGATTGCTTTCAAAACTAGAAGTATCAATGTTTTTATTTGTATTTTTTTTAACCAATTAGCAAAATGCAAAGTGAACGTACAAAAGAGAAATCTAAAGTCATTATCAGTATATTGAGAAGTTTTTAAAAACCTCTTGAGAAACGCTTTTCTTGCTCATTTCTTTTGTGAAAACCACTGGTTTTTTTTGAGTGATTTTTTTTTTTTTCCTCCCTACTTCGGTTTTCAAAAAATGCCTGGTCAGGAAGAACAAAATGCTGGTTATTGGTTCCTGATGGAATCTGCTCTCAACTGGGCACTGTGTGATCAGAAGGCTGCAGAAAAAACAAACAAAAAAACCCCTCCAAATCCGTTTCAGGAAATACTTCAGGAAACGCTCCTTGTTGGGTGAGTTTTTGGAGAAGTTTTCCATTTCCTGACGTGATCTCTACTAGAAATCTCATCAGTTCTGACCTCCAAAAACCAGATCTCACCACCTTAAAAAAAAAAAAAAAAAAAAAAAAATCTCCGCCTGCACAAATCCTTACATTGTCTCATGTCACAATTTCCGGTAGCGGAGACTGGCAGGGACACGCTACCGTCTGCTGTACTTGAGTTTGGATTTTTAGTGGAGGAGCAGCTGCCCATAATAGATCTTGTGCGCGGCTATTAATCAGTATTATTGCTGGGTCCTGTGCCAGCTCCTGACTTAGTTTGGGGCCTGTGCGTGATGCCTGCCGCTTCTGCTCTGCCAAGTTTCAGCCTCTGTGTACTCGCTCATGTTTATTTAAGAATAATGGAATCAATACAATCCTTTTGATTCCCTTCATTGCTCTGAATGCTTCTGACGAAGCAAACCAAACCGATTCATGCCCCCAAGATCTTTGCAGTTTCTGATTTTCCTCCCCGGTTCTGTTCGAGTACTAGTCACATGTCCAAAAAATAAATAAAGTGTCACCTTGCCAAAATCTTCGTGCTTCCTTGAATCTGCTTCTGTTTTTCATTTTGGCCAACCTTTGCGTAGATGTGCCCTTCGTATGCTTTTGGTGCTTATTCCTGCCTTGTAGTCCAAGATGCCATGTTAGAAGGGTTGTCTATGGGGGCAGGTAGTCCTCACCTCTCAATGATTCTGCTGAATCACTGGCCAGCATCATCAGAAACTGTGTGATCTCAATGTTCTGTAATAAGACTGTCCTGCAGGCACCTAGGCAAGTCACATCAAGGATCGGTAGATCTCGCAAGATCACACTGCCGACCAATTTCGGATGTGGCCGAGGAGTTATTGATCACACCGTTATTGGGCACCACGTTTTAAAAAAGACATTGAAAAACTGGAGCAAGTTCGGAGAAGAGCTATCAGGATGGTGAGCAGACTGCAAACTATGTCCTACGAGGAACGGTTAAAGGAGCTTTAGCTTGCGAAAAAGAAGGCTAAGAGGAGACTAAATAGCTGTCTACAAATATCTGAAGGGATGTCACAGTGTAGACGGATCATCATTTTTCTCATTTGCACATGGAAACACGAGAAGCAATGGGATGAAACTGAAAGGGAGAAGATACAGATTAGATATTAGAAAAAACTTTTTGACTTTGAGGGTGATCAATGAGAGGAACAGGCTGCCACGAGAGGTGGTGAGTTCTCCTTCAATAGAAGTCTCCAGAGGCTGGACAGACATCTGGCCGAGATGGTTTAGTGAATCCTCCATTGAGCAGGGGGTTGGACACCATGACCCTGGAGGTCCCTTCCAACCATAACACTATTAAGATACGGCCTGATGTACAGTATGATGTGGAAGAGAGACTTGGGCCGGAGACCCTTGAATGGCCCGTACATCGAGGTCTATAATAATCGCGAAACCTGGATGTGTAAATATGGCCCAATTCACATTGTACACATATTCCCTCAAATAAATTTAAAATGTAAACATTTCTTTAGGGCAGATTCACACAAGTGTTTAAAAAAAAAAAAAAAAAGTTTCATCCAGAAAAGTGGGATTTTTTTTTTCCACTTGTCAGCTTATTAAAATTTACTGCTGTTTTTGCAATATAAATGTTTTCTTGTTATCTTGCCTTAGAGACCAGCCACCGCTGCTAGACATCAGAACATGCGCAGTGCTTACAAGCTCTTTTGCATTGAGTTTATAAGCACTGACAGGATTCCTGGAACGTGCCGTTACCTTCTAGTCCCGGATGGCACCGTGCTCACAAGCTAGACCGCAGTGGTCGATCGCCGGGGCAACAAGCTGTAAACAAAAACTCGGATGTGAGACCTTCCTTTTTATACTGAAAAGAGAGCAGCAGGAGCCCCCTGTCCCTCTCTCCCAGCAGGCAGTCCCAGTATTCCTGTTCTCCCGCTTTGTCTGGCTCTTACTCACTATGGAAACTCTTGTCAATACCTTTCGCTGCCAAATTTTGACACCTGGGAAGCAATTGACGTTAACCGTGAGAAACCGTAGTTTTCATTGCTTTGGAAGACGCCCAATCCTCTATCTGGAACGTGTTTTTTTTTTCTTCCAGTGCCAGTGTTATTTTAAAGCAAAGTTACCTTTATCTTCACGTAAAGATAAATCCGAATAATCTTCGGAAATAATAGTTATAGGGCTTGTCTAGTTTTGGACCCTGGTTTAGGACCCCCATCTTGTAATGCTTGTTTTTCTGCGAGGACTTGGCACGTCTATGCATTACATTGGACATCTCACTGTTGCAGTGTAATGCTTTATCCCCCCCCTGTGGTGGCGCTGCAGTGAAATTGAATGATTGCTGCCTGCCAGTAGTAAGACCAGCTGCAGGTGATCGTTTAGCCCCAAGGGATTGTGCCCAGTGGGCATCCTCTGTAAGGCCTCCTCTAGACATCTATCTTTAATATCTGTGGCCTGTCTGTGTATTTCAAGGAGAGAAAATCTACTCGCTATAGTTTGGGTCTGTTCACATCTTCGAGTCACAAATTTGCCAGAAATCGAATTTATTTTTTTTTTAAAAAACAAAACTGATGCTACAATGATGGTTAAAAAGGGCACCGAAAATGGAAGAAAATCATAGCCGGCCAGCTGGAAAAAAAAAATTGTCTGTTTTTCAACATGGGAAAACCTCTTCCCCCAAAGAAAGAAGGGAGAAAAAAAAAAATAAAAAAAAATGATCAAGAGCTTTAGATAAGGTCTAACTGGGTTTTGTCTCTGGCAGTCATACCTACCTGCATATATGTTAATGTTATATGTTAAATTCTTAAAGAAGCGCACTCATCAAAATTTTCATCCTCTTAATATATTGCAGTCATCATATTATACAGCGCTGTGTACGTACAATTGCCCATTCTTCTTTCTACCCAGTTAATTCTTCCTTTTCCATTAGGTTTATGACATCATGTGATTAATAACTGACTAGCTGAATCCTTATAATCTCTATGTAGAAACAGGAGGTCAATTTTCCCTGCGTGAGTCATCACTGCAAAAGTCCCTGGCAGGGGGGAGGGGGAGCAGTGGGTCAGGAGGTGAAGAGGGGAGTGGAAAGAGACTTCCTTTTTCTAAATAGAGTGAGAAAAGAGACAAATTATCTGGGTAGAAAGGCAAAACGAGCAATTGTAAGTACACAGTGCTATATAATACTAGATGGTGGCCCGATTCTAACGTATCGGGTATTCTAGAATATGTAGGTAGTATATAGCACAGGCTACGTACTATATTGCACAGTGACGTAGTATATAACAGAGCTACGTAGTATATAACAGAGCTACGTAGTATGTAACAGCGTACGTAGTATATAGCAGAGCTACGTAGTATATAACACAGCCACGTAGTATATAACATAGCCACGTAGTGTATTGCACAGGTATGTAGTATATTGGTCAGCCACGTAGTATATAGCAGAGCCACGTAGTATATAACATAGCCACGTAGTATATTGCACAGGTACGTAGTATATTGCACAGCCACGTAGTATATAACAGTGTATTGCACAGCTATGTAGTATATTGATCAGCGACGTAGTATATAGCAGAGCCACGTAGTATATAACATAGCCACGTAGTATATAGCAATGTGGGCACTATATGCGTGGTTAAAAAAGACTTAAAATAAAAAATAAACATATACTCACCTTCCGAAGGTCCCTTGAAGACCTGGCCCTGTGTGCGGTGCACGCGGCAGCTTCCGGTCCCAGGGTTGGTATGAGCGCATGACCTGTGATGACGTCGCGGTCACATGACCGTGACGTCATGGCAGGTCCTTGTCACATAGCATCCTTGGCACCGGAACCTGCCGCTTGCACTGCTGAGGACAGCGCGCGACGTCGGAGGGTGAGAATAACCTTTCTTTTAATATTATTATTATTTGTAACATTAGATCTTTTTACTATTGATGCTGCATACGCAGCATCAATAGTAAAAAGTTGGTCACACAGGGTTAATTAATAGCTGCGTTAACGGAGTGCGTTACACCGCGGTCCGTTAATGCTGGCAGTAACCCTGTGTGAGCGCTCAGCGCTGACTCCAGCGCAGTAAAGCAGCGGCCATTTCGCTGCCAGACTATGGCCGTCGATGATTGGTCGTGGCAATGGTCGTGGGCGTTTTGCCACGACCAATCAGCGACTTGGATTTCCGTGACAGATAGAGGCCACGACCAGTGAATATCCTTGACAGACAGAAAGACAGACAGACAGAAAGCTGGAAGTGACCCTTAGACAATTATATAGTAGATGAATGCAATATATCAAGAGAATAAAAGCTTTGATGGAGGAAGGCTTCTTTAAAGGGAACCTATTATCTTCATATTCATTCTGCCTGTGACTTGTCCTCCGGTCCCCGGCCGACTTCGCTGCTCTTTAGGTCTCTTCTTATTTATGTGCATAGGGAGACGCCTGTCAGTCAAAGGGATCAGGGCGGAGAGAAGCCACCGGGGGTCACAGCGGACAAGTCATCCGTTGTGATCCCCAGACGGCTTTTCAAAGTTTCTCTGCAATGTCAGTGTTTCAGAGTAGATCATACCAGGCGACAGTCGCACAGCCAGTGTCTGCTACGCGCTGCCCATGGTTCGAATAATGAATATAATGATATGTTCCCTTTTAAAGTCCGTTTAGCAGTGCTGTTAGCATTCTGTGCATGCTGCGGAGCCGAGGAGACACGACTCTTGTTGAGACACGTCTTCTCTGTGCAGGTTACATAGGAACTAAAACTCTGAGTAAGAGCTGGTGTCTTTCTTTGTAGGGAGGTGACATCTGCCCCCAGTGTTCGTCCTGTCCTGGTGAATGTTCTGCCAACTCAATGGGCACCTTCTAAACGATTCCAGCCCCTGTGGATGTTGCTCTAACCCCAGTGACTGGCTGCTGACGTCGGCATGTATCCTAGTCATACTCTGCTGCTCGTACAGGAGCCTCCCTGCATGAGGCGTATGACACATTGGAGATTATTTCGGGGTGACCCGGTTCAAGTAACATCTCAAACCTGATGTGTCATCTGTTCGTCAGATCTTTGAAATAGTATCGTTGTGCAAAGTGTGTATTTTCTAGCATTAGCCCAAGGTGAGTGGTTCTTAATAACACTTATTTTTCGTCTTCCGTAAACTTCATCAGTTGCTCTTAAAGCAGTTGTCCTCGTACAGCACACGCTTTGTAACTCATTATTGTATTGGGTGAATGCACGTACGATGTTCATACACCAATCAGCCATAACATTGAAGGCAACTTGTCAGATCCCTTAACTGTCCCCTACGATCTTGTAGCAGTATGGCAGATAAGTGTTTTTTATTAGTTTTTATGTGATGTCTATGGAGTGCCCCCATGGGGCCGTGGGGTACTCGGTACCAGGTCCTGCAGTTCACACGGGGATGTCACGGTGGCTGACCCGGTCTGTGGCCCTGGGACGTCCGCGTGAAAGGGAAAGGTCTTTAAAGGGATAAAGTTTATGTTCGTGACGCCACCTGTGGTATTCGGTCAGCGGACCAACGCTGCTTTAAGGAGTCCGCTGGGGTGATGTTATGGCAGCTAGATGGTATACCTTCCCACAGGTGAAGTATGTCCCCAGGGCTTCCCGGTGTGTAGATGGTAGAATGGTGAGAGGTGCAGTGAAGAACGAGGACACAAGGTTGCAGTCTCTTAGCCTTTACTGAAGACTTCCACAGTCCAGGGCACCAGATCCCAGGGCAGGCAGAGCCCGGCCGGTTTGGAGGCAAATCCAGAGTCCCCTTGTCCAGGTGGAAATCAGTAGCCTTCCCTTGCGCTGTAGTGGTGTAGTCCCTTACTGCCTATGGCTTCACGTAAGGGTCTCACAGTTGCGATGTTTCGCTCTCTCTGTCCCCCATATAGGATAGGACAAACCCGTATGACTAGTGGCTTGAGGCTGTTTATAGGGACTCTAGCACGCCCCGGCCTCTAAGGGTGCCACCGTGCCTCCTGGGTGTAGGGGCGGACTGGTAACCTGCAATTAGCTGTCCTGCCGGTCTCTGGAGCAAAGCATAAAGGTCCTTACTCCCTCGGTGTTCCGGCTACCGGGCTTCTGCGCCTCAGAAGGAGGCATCCTGTGTAGGGCTTGTCCCCTTCTGGTATCCTCTCCTTTGCTACGAATTCCTTCACGCTCGCTGCAATACAGTTCTGCCTTCTGAATGTTTCTTTCTAGGAGCTGCAGCTCTGAGGGCATGCACAGCCCCTTGGACCCTCTGTCCACCTCAGACTCAAGTGTGGAACTTTCTAACTTTCCCTACAGACTACTAGTTATAAATATATATATATATATATATATATATATATATATATATATATATATATATATATATATATATATATATATATATATATATATATATATATAGTGACCTAATAAATAGTAGCAGAAGCTCCTCCTGGTGGTCTGGAGTGTGAAATGTGTTGCATGTTTGTGATACCTGGATGCAGTTATCCTTCTTTGCCTCCAAACGCAGTATCCCTCTCCCCGAGAGGAAAACAATACCACTGCGATGACCAGGACCCTGGGGCGCCGCAACTGTAGTGTCAGAAGAGTGGACTTTTCATCTTCCGCATCACATGCGAGGGAAGAAGGACTTGACCAGGACAGCATCTCTCCCTTTTGCACAATTGCTCCCCGGGTCTACTAATCGCGTCTGCCCGGGTCTACTAATCGCGTCTCGCTGGGTGTGATTGACAGCCTGGATACAATACTCGTTATAATAGGACTATTATGGAGGTTGCCCCGTAATACCCAGTGTGGTGTGATTAGAACATCTGAGCCGGGACTAGTTCAGGGTCAAAGATGACCCACTGGATTATGTGCATGCAGATTATAAGTTCATTGTTCAAACACTTCACTAGTATATGTGAACACGTGTCTTTAAAACTCTGTTGGACCCGCCAAGGGTTTCCTAGGCAAAACTGCTTAAGGAAAAAGCCAGAAATTTTTCTGGCGGAAGATCTCTGGAGGCATCCTTCTAGTTCAGAGGCCGCTAGAACGATGCATATGCTGCTTTCTTTAACCACATCATTATTTCAATACCCTGAAGTGGTTAAAAGTGTCAAAAGACTGACCATGTGCTCTGCAATGTAGGTTTTTACGTTGGTGTGCCTTATGTTCACTTTTTGCAGCACGCTTTCAAGTGCGTTCCAGGCAAATTCTGCCCGAAAAAGACTTTGGGTGCACAAAAAACTTGGTAGAAGAAAAAAATGTGCGCCCATGCTGCTTGAGTAGTACTGGGGAAAGGTTTCCTTTAAAAATACTCGCCCAATATCTTGTACGACTATGCAGTGTGTGTTCTGACACCTTTTTTCGTATAGCTCACTTTAATTTATGCTGCAAAAGCTTTTCTGTGGGATCGGACTAGTTGGGCTAGCCTTCACTCTCTCGTGCATGTTGGGCGCCCATGACGCCCTTCATCAGGTGTATGGTTGTTTTTCCTGGAACCTCCTTTGGTAGGTACAACCATTTGGTGCAAGGAAAACCTCATAATATACGTGGTCCCCGACTCCGTCTTCGACTGGCATCAAACACTTTGATAAGTCAAAAAAATGTTTACACAACGTGAAGTTGCAGAAAAATATTGCTGTTTTTGACATTTTTCAAATGAGAAATGGGCAGAGATGGGACAGGATGGGGGCTTGATTCCACAGCTACTCTTTATGAATTTCGGCAGTGTACCTAATGCCAGAGATCTTACTCTTGTCCCTGACTGGAGTGAGGTTTGTGGCGAGGTACCTTGTGCACCAGCATACTACATTTTTTACTAACCAGTGTGATGGTCCTTTTGGTTTCACTTTTCATAGGCACCGAATATATTAAGACTAACTCGCCTCTTAATGAACCTTGTACTTCTGACTCCAGAATACCCTATCGATACAGTGTGTGAACCGCGCCAGTCTAGATGAATCTACCGGAGTCTTGGAGATCCAGTATAGTTTGGCAAATATCACAGTCTCTCAGATAGTTACATTGCTCATTTTTCCTGCTTTTAGCTCATCACATCAACTCAAAGATCTGGCTGTTCATTTGCCTCCTGGTTTCTCCCTTCACATGTGACCGGGGCCATTTTCACTAGTCAATTGACTTTACATGTCAGTGGCTAAGATGTCTGGCTGATCTGGGTATACCGATTTTATATACCTTCTTATTGGGGTACATGTACAGTACAGACCAAAAGTTTGGACACACCTTCTCATTTAAAGATTTTCATGACTATGTAAAATTGTAATTTCACACTGAAGGCATCAAAACTATGAATTAACACATGTGGAATTATATACTTAATTTCAGTTGTTTCACACTTTTTTGTTATGTCTTATATTCTAGGTTCTTCAAAGTAGCCACCTTTTGCTTTGATGACTGCTTTGCACACTCTTGGCATTCTCTTGATGAGCTTCAAGAGGTAGTCACCGGGAATGGTCTTCCAACAATCTTGAAGGAGTTCCCAGAGATGCTTTGCACTTGTTGGCCCTTTTGCCTTCACTCTGCGGTCCAGCTCACCCCAAACCATCTCGATTGGGTTCAGGTCTGGTGACTGTGGAGGCCAGGTCATCTGGCGTAGCACCCCATCACTCTCCTTCTTGGTCAAATAGCCCTTACACAGCCTGGAGGTGTGTTTGGGGTCATTGTCCTGTTGAAAAATAAATGATGATCCAACTAAAAGCAAACCGGATGGAATAGCATGCCGCTGAAAGATGCTGTGGTAGCCATGCTGGTTCAGTATGCCTTCTTTTTTGAATAAATCCCCAACAGTGTCACCAGTAAAGCACCCCCACACCATCACACCTCCTCCTCCATGCTTCACGGTGGGAACCAGGCATGTAGAGTCCATCCAGTAGGACTATCAGCTGTGTATCCAGACTTCTGCACAACGCAACTGATGGTCCCAACCACATTTATAAGGCAAGAAATCCCACTTATTAAACTTGACAGGGCACACCTGTGAAGTGAAAACCATTTCCGGTGACTACCACTTGAAGCTCATCAAAAGAATGCCAAGAGTGCGCAAAGCAGTCATCAAAGCGAAAGGTGGCTACTTTGAAGAACCTAGAATGACATATTTTCAGTTGTTCCACACTTTTTTGTTAAGTATATAATTCCACATGTGTTAATTCATAGTTTTGATGCCTTCAGTGTGAATGTACAATTTTCATAGTCATGAAAATACAGAAAAGTCTTTAAATGAGAAGGTGTGTCCAAACTTTTGGTCTGTACTGTACATGAGGCTAGGCCTTTCTCACAGTACATGCTAATATCCGAATACTTGACCGGACCGCTGGGTCTCCTGACCTGATCTAACAGCTTCATAGGGCATTTGTGGGACGCTTGGGTCAGGTCACGAGTCTTGTGAATCCGGCCTTATAGAGAGAGGTCCTCTGTTCAGACCATCCCTCTATGGATGGAGAGCCGCTAACAAGCTGTGTAATGGATTGCGACCGATTACCTGGATTCTCATTCACCTGAATGTAGGCCGTATTATGGTACCATGGTAAAGGAAATGTCTGGTTGGTTATGATATTAGTCATCACACATCAATATTTGCATTTTGTGTGACGTCCATTAATTGTGTGTCAAAATCGAGACCCCGATAGGCTGCGTTCACACGTTTCCTCTCATGATGAAAATGCAGCACTTTCTGTAAGCTTGAAAAATCACAATACAATACAGATGCATCTTGTGAGCTCGACCTTAGCTGTAAGCACAGTAACCTCAAATGGAAGGTTTTCTGGATCCAGTTAATTTTCTGATGCCAGCACCTCCCGCACCTCACAAATCCAGTCTCCTAATAGTCACGGTTATAATAGACCTTACTGTCGGAGGTGGCTGGCCCCCCGTAGTCCCGCTTATAATGGGCGTTGATGCTGGAGGTGGCTGGCCCCCGTAGTCCCGCTTATAATGGACGTTGATGCTGGAGGTGGCTGGCAGCTGCAGTCCCGGTTATAATGGACGTTGATGCTGGAGGTGGCTGGCAGCTGTAGTCCCGGTTATAGTAGACGTTGCTGCCAGAATTGGCTGACCGCCATAGTCCCTCTTATAATGGATGCTGCTGCCAGAGGTGGCTGGCAGCCGTAGTCCCAGTTATGATGGACGTTGCTGCCAGAGGTGGCTGGCAGCCGTAGTCCCGGTTATGATGGACGTTGCTGCCAATGGTGGCTGGCAGCCGTAGTCTCGGTTATGATGGACGTTGCTGCCAGAGGTGGCTGGCAGCCGTAGTCCCGGTTATGATGGACGTTGCTGCCAATGGTGGCTGGCAGCCGTAGTTCCGGTTATGATGGACGTTGCTGCCAGAGGTGGCTGGCAGCCGAGAGATTACACGTGCAGCAGTGCTGAAATCTCCAGCCGTAGCAGGGCCACGTTAAACCTCTTGTAGTACCAGCTGGTAGATATTATGTCACCGAGCCTGGTGAGGCTTTTATCAATGACCGCTCCTGTCTCGAGTGTCCGATCACTGCGCCGATTGGATAATTTCTCTTCCTGGCTCTAGTAAATTCTGTGTGTGCTGTGCATAATCTAAACCTAATCTGAATCTCATTGACTAAATCCTCCCTTAGATCACACCGACTCGCCGCCGCCATATGGTTCCTGCTCGTGTGCTGTAGCTCACTACGTTCTCTTGCTGAGTACAGAGATGGTTGTGAATGACATAACAGCAAAAAATATGTATATTTTGTAACTGGTATTAATCACTTGGATATTTCTTGGTCACTGTAACCGATGTTCCTAGTATTGTGCTTCAGCGGGTGCCACATACCATGGGCTAGCTACGGGACCTATCGATCAGTTTGACCGACCGGCACCAATAATTATTTGCACGGTCAGGCCACGACACAGTGTGATTGGCTGCAGCACAAACACTCCGCATCTGAGACCTCAAATACATCACATCCTTCATGCACATTCAGCATTTATCCCGGGAGATGTTCCTGGTGTCTGGTGTAAATGGAGGTTCACTGGCATCTGTCAGCTGCACGCTGTATTGTCATTGCACAAGGCCTCAGTGCTGTGTGGGTGCACATCGGATAGCACATCCACTAATAATAATTTATGTGCTAGTACATGCCAGCGATTTTCCCACATGTAGTGATAAATTGTACTTTATTTGGTCAATTCTTGAGGAGCACAGACATGGATGAAAATGAGCAAATCTGTTTCACGTGTTCCCACTCTTCTTCTGTCGCTCCTTTTCCTCCGTGTCTGTGCTCCTCATGCATTGACTGAATAAAGTGCTGTTTTATTATACCAGTGGTGAGTGCCGCTATCTTCAATCTTCTGAACACCGATTCACATGAACTTTTTATAACCGAGCACCAGGGCTGTGGGGTCGGTAAGCCAAACCTCGGACGCCTCAAATTTCCCTGACTCCATGACTCCGACCTCCCAGCCCTGGTCACTACTGAGCATGTACGTAAAGTGCAGCACAGATTCATCTCATCTCAGACTCCACAGCACTGGTCACTACTGAGCATGTGCATAAAATGCAGCACAGATTCATCTCAACTACGACTCCAGAACACTGGTCACTACTGAGCATGTACATAAAGTGCAGCACAGATTCATCTCAACTATGACCCCACAGCAATGATCACTACTGACCATGTACATAAAGTGCAGCACAGATTCATCTCATCTCAGACTCCACAGCACTGCCTCACTACTGAGCATGTACATAAAGTGCAGCACAGATTCATCTCAACTATGACCCCACAGCAATGATCACTACTGAGCATGTACATAAAGTGCAGCACAGATTCATCTCAACTATGACCCCACAGCAATGATCACTACTGACCATGTACATAAAGTGCAGCACAGATTCATGTCAACTAAAAGCCCAGATCCTTAGATCAGGAGCAGAACAGACATTTATAGGACATTTCATAACTTTCCCAAAATATTATGAAAACATTTATAGCACATCCTGCACTGAACTACTGTACTCAATTTATTATATATTGTTGGAGTCAGTCCATTTTATTCAACTCCAGCTTCACCAATATGGACACCGACTCCACAGTCTAAAATTGTGCATGCAACAGTCTCGTCCGTGTTATGGGCCACACTTGTGCATGTAATAGTAGGCAGCTTGTGCAAATGTCTCCCAACGTGCACAACTACCCATAACTGCACTCTGGGCCAGCCGCTTACAAAATTTGCAGCGGTGACTGGCCCAGTTTTAACAATGGCCGTCTGAACCTGGCTGTACTTCTATATCAGCTTTGTATGCCGTATCTATTAAAACACATGCCAGTACATTGATGGTGGATGCCACTGTATGTCGTGTCTCACAGGTATCCATCACCGATGGATTGTTTTACCATTTGTCTAATGAATACGTAATGAGAAGCTGATGAACAGTGCCTGACGAATACTGGTAAGGAGGATTTGTGGATAATCTGCTTCTGGTATACCAATATAATAGATCCAACTCCTGACAGGAGGTATTGGTGGCTTTTCTTGATTCAGTCAACGCGTTTCGCAGTACTACAGACTTCTTCATTTTTTTTTTTGTCCTGATGAAGTCTCTAGTAATGCGAAACGCGTCGACAGAATAAAGAAAAACCACCAATACCTCCTGTCTGGGCTTGGATCTATTATTTTGGTATACCAGCTGTGCAGATTATCCACAAATCCTCCTTCTCTGTGATTTCCCGGTCTGATGACCCGTCGGTCTTGCAGCAGCTGGATTTTAATGTCACATAAATGATGTTTATACACAGCTAAATCAGGTTAGCATCTCCTTTCTGTGTGTCTTTCTATCTGTGTCACAAGAATTTGGTGCAAGTCTGTGAGCCAGAACGAGGCTCTCATAGACTTGTATTGAAAAGTGACCTCTGACAGGTCACTATTTTCCAGAGATCGACGGAAGTGACGTTGGAAAAGAATGTAGGAGACGATGGGCGAGTATGAGACAGGGGGAACTTACATTTAAAGCCGCACTCCAGCGGTGCAATAAAAAATGCTGGATTGGTGCTTTAGTTGTATCTCGAGCTGCCATATCAGGGAACGACTACTACACAGTGAACGGAGCTGTACTGTTCCTCTCCATATACTGTTAACTTCTGTCTATGAGAAGAGCTGAGGACAGCTATTCTGTTGGGGGGGACCAGGTGTCGGACCCCCCGCGATCTGATGTTGAAGTCTTGTTAGGATAGGCCATTGATATTTTAAAGGGGTTGTCCAGGTTTAAGTTAAAAGTCTACAGTCACTCTGTGACTACAGACTTGAATCCTCACGGTGCGCACATTGCACACTGTCAGAATTCTCTGTGCCGGTAAGAAGAGCAAGTCGGTCATGTGACGAATTGTGGGGCAAATGAATTGAGCAAAGTCTTGCAAGTCTCCCCTGAATGTGGCTGGAAGAATGCAGGTTATTTACCTACGGTCACTCATCTGCCCGCTCTCAATAGCGGCATTGGAGAATCCTGACAGTATGCAGTGCGCGCCCTGTGAGGATTCAGAAGTCTGCAGTCACATAAAGTGACTGCACCGTTTCATCCGAAGCATGTTAAACTGCAGGGAAAATACATTTAAACTGGAATATTACTGAGTAAATAAAGTGTCGCTGATGGTTCTATAGAAGAAACAGAGTAAACTGAAAACACCCAAGAAATAATGTAGAAAAAATGTTTAAAAATCAGGACACTTTATTGAAAAATTGAAAAATCTAAAAATGATACAGAAGATTTTCAATAGGGAGGACAAAACTAGAAACAGTGCACAAGCAGAACCACAAGGACACAGTAGTCCGGGTCCCCCAGAGGGTATTTACCATAAATGGGAAACCGATGATCAATAACGGTATGAATAGTGAAGCGTGTAACAGTGTCAGATATCTATGGGTAAATAAGTATGGTGCCAAAAAGGTATGTATGGGCCCCCGAAAGAGTGCAATGCTGACCCATGGGCTGTGATCTGTAGACACAGTGAGAGCAGAGGGGGCTTATACAGAATCCTACATCAATGTGACCAGTGCAGGGGGTCTATGGACAAATGTACGTATAAGGAAGGACCTGCGAAAGTAACAAACATGTAACAAATGTCACCATGGAAAGGCAACAAATACAAATAAAAGTGCAGGACTAGAAGGCTCTCATGTATTGTCTGTGTACACTGTAGACTCCATAGTATTCCTACCAACCAGTGGCACAAGAAAATAAAAAGTATGTAGCTGACCACCACGCATGGTGCCGGATAATGCACTTTATATCCAGCTGGTGGAGCTCAGCCAAAATGCAAAAACATTAAAAAAAAATATTTTCTGCCACATACATCCAATAAAAAACATTTTCTTCATTTAGATTTCCATTAAAACAAATGGATCCATGTGCCAAATGTAACACTGCCGCGTTTCTGGAGCGACTACCATCCTTAATCATAGGAGCCCAGCTACACATGGCAGCCAACCAGACCTTAGGTCACCAGGTGTTGGAAAAGTGGTGCCTGGAAGCGGAGGTCTAGGGCAATGGGGCCACTCTTCCTCTGCTGCAGTTTTGATACACAAAGCTCCGATGTTGTATGTATTGATGGGGGTCCGAACACTCACCGTGCAGATGACCACCCGCTTGGCTCCGCTGAGCTGCAGATTGTAGCTTGCGAGCAGGGCCCTCACTCCTCTTGGTATTTGTTGATTTATGTGATTATTGTTATACTGTAATGTTTTTACATTTTAGAGGGGACTTGTACAGACCATAAAGCGCTGTGGAATATGTTGGCACTATAGAAATAAAATTAATAATAATATTTATTAATGTTATCAGTGGAGGTAGGGAATAAACCGCTGCCAGACTGCACTTGGCAGCAGCTTATCTCCCTCTGGAATAAAGGGTCGGACATCCTGATATTAAACATGCCTGGTCCCTTTTTTCCTGCTGATACCTGCCATACCGCACAGTCAGTGGACCCCATATACTCACATTAGAGGGTGGGAAAGTACAGGTTTATCTATACGGCTGGAGCACAATCCCATCCGCATCTTCAGCTGTCAGGAGGACCCGGTGCTGTTCCTCCGCCTCCTCCTTATTCCCTGCCGTTGAGAAGAGCAGGGTCACCTTGCTCCGCACAGCGTGTCCTTGTCTGACTCCTTTACATCCTATTTATACATTGGCGTTCCTATATGCTAGATTTCCTATACCCTTATTCTTTCCTATATCCTCAGACTTGTCCTGGTTAAAGGGAACCTGTCTGTCAGGTTTTCTCCATTCATCCACCACCACCACGTTACTCAGCTCTGTAATATCTTGACCATCATGAAATTAGATAAATTGACTGACTCGACACTGAAAAATATAATAAACTATTACATCACGCTCATGAATGTATGTCAGTTTCCTCCAACTATTCATCTGTGATGTCCATCCCTGTGACGAGTCATTCCATCCTGGCTGTAATTATGCAGATTGTGACCTAAACCAAATCCAACTTTTTTTTTTTTTAATTACAAAAAGTCACATGTTTTTATTTAGTGTCATAAAATCTGCTCAAAAAATGTCATACCTACCGGTACATAAAATCACTCTGGAGGGAGAATAAAAAAACATTTGCTCAAAAATATTACCAAAATGTTCAAAAATCCCAGGAGAACACATAAAATGGACAGAAACTAAAAGAATGAGATGCAAATTAAAAACACCAAAAGCTAAACAAGTAAAAAATGAATAGTAAAGCTGTTTAATTTTTTGTTTGCTTTTTTGTTTTTTATTTTAATTATTTTTCTATATTTGTATCCTCGCTTCTTAAAAGCTTGTTCTTGTTTTTTTTCCCTCTAGTTTTTCTTCCATCCTGCTGGGAACCACAAAGTGAGGAGGGATGCCCACTGAAAGTGGAAGCTGGGCAGCTGCACGGCAAACTAAGCAGAAGCGCAAGTCCAACAGTCTGACATTGAAGCGGACAAATAGCTCGGAGCAGGAGCGGCCCAGTCTGCATCGGGACATGCTGGAGGGCCAGGTGAGCGCCTCGTACCAGCGCCAGAGGGGGGAAATAGACCAACGTTGCATTGAGTTCCGCACAGGCTCAGAATTATGTTTTGGAGATAGTGAAGATTACATGAATTTTGTGAATGACGGGTTTTGGTAATTGTTGGATGTCGATTCTTCCCCCCCCCCCCCTTCCCCCCCTTTAATTGGGGATTTTGCTATTTTGCTTTTTAAGACTGTTGCCCGCTGTAGTAAGATCTTAGCAGCCCAAGTTACAGGGGTAATCGTCCATTTTTGTGCTGTGATGGGCCTAGTTGGTCCCAGCGATCAAGGGATAATTCATGTGACCACTGGGACGGTACTGCAGCCTCTGTTTTATATACTGTGCTATTTGAGCACTAAGTGAAAAGATAGGGGTGGACGTCACATCCAGCCTTAAGTCAAAATCTTCTCATTTTATTAGAAATCCATTACATTAAAATCTGTGAAGTGGTGAAGGCCTTATCACCCCGACGCGCGTCTGGGGCACAGTGCTTCCTTAGTCATAGAGCTACTTGAGCGCTGTGTATAGAAATCTGAGCAGGTAGAAGCAGCCTCTACCACTTGTTTCCTGGAATCTCCATTGTCTGACACCTGGTGTGCGATTTTGATGGTTGAGCTGTTAAGCTCCGCTATTGATGGCTGCTGGCAAACAGATTTAAATTTTATTTTATTTTTTTCCATAAATCAATCGTATATGTGAAAATCTGAAAATTTTGTAATATATCTAATAAGTTAAATTTTCTTCTTTTACTCTCAATTTCTTACACAAATCTGTATTCGGTGGAGACAGAATTTCACATCATTGAGATAGAAATGACAGTTGGTGCTTTTAAAATTCTACGGAGGAGGAGCCGGAGGCAGGTACTGATATTCTGGGGCAGGTTTACCTGACACACCAGTTGCAGTTCTCCATAGAAATTAGCTTATGCACCGTGTACACCGAAAGCTGTCAGTTAGCCACGTGAGCGGAGTTATACAGAGCCAGGAATTAAGAATAGCAGATCTGCGGTACATAAGTGATTTTTTCTTTTTTTTTCTTTTTAAATCAAAACCACAGCAAGTAGCCCAACAAGTAATCGCTGTAATCAGGATCTCTGTCAATATTTTATGCTATTCTCAGATTAAGAAGCATATACCTTTCATTCCAGGGCTCAGTTTTGTCTCTTAAGTGATATGTGCTTGTGTCCTTGCTGTAACACCTAATATTTTCTTCATGCAATCTGTTAAAATGCCATGTGTTTCAAGAGCGGACGCTGACGTGATAGTTCTCCTGTGTATGACGGGTGTCTGGGACCCCTCTCCTTACATATACATCCATCATGCCCCACCTATAAATACTTTGGCACATTAAAGAGAATCTGTCGGTAAGATCAACCCTCCTAAGCCGTCTATATGGGCATGTAGGTCATAGAAGGTTGAATATACATGTAATGATACCTTGATATCTGCAATCTGAAGTCTTATTCCAGAGAAATCCATGTCTTTCTTATTTGGTAAATGAGCTTTTAAGATCTGTGGGCTGGACATAGATCTCCCTGAGAATCTGCCTCCAGAGCTTATTTTAAGTTAAAGCTGGAGTGACCAGTTTGAGACATGTAATGACTGACAGTCAGCTCTCCTGATTTACTTGTCTCACACTGGTAACTCCCCCTCATTTATAATAAGCTCTGGAGGCAGATTCTCAATGAGGTCTATGTCCGGCCCATAGATCCTAAAAGGTCATTTACCAACTAAGATAGACATGGATTTCTCTGGAATAAGACATTGGATCGCAGATATCGATGTATCATTTTATTCAGCTTCCTATGACCTACATGACCATATAAACGGCCTAAAAGGATTGATCCTATTGATGGATTCCCTTTAACATAAACATTTTAATTATGCGCACATGTGTAAAACCTGTACATGTTAAATGGGTTTTCCAATTTGAGACGGGTTCTATTTCCGGGCGCAGTTTGTTGGGAAAAAACTTCTGGTTCTTTACTCGCCCTCCTTGTGTCCAACGCTGAATCTCTACCGCTGCTCCCAGTGTCTGTTACTGTCTGCAGTGCTCACTTGACATTGACAACACTGCAGTCAAACAGTGAACTCGACGGCTCTGCACAATTAGATAGTACGAGTTGTTAAGCGCTATGATGGGCTGCAGCGCTGTCAACGTGACACAGGCACAGCATGGGCCCAAGGGAGGGGATATAAAACACAGATCAAAGACCTGAACTTTCCGACATGACAGCTGTTTGTTTTCACGAAATTTGTTGCTCTATATAATTTTTCTCCTGCTCTGCATGGAGATATCTTACAGTAAGCCTGTAATCAGTTCTTCTTGTCCTCCCCGTCTGGAGTAACTCATGTACATGTATCGGTAATCTTTAACCTCTGTGTTGACCGCTCATCCCGCAGCTTGGTATTGCCTTAAATAGGTCTAAGTGAGGAGAAGGATTTGGAGAAAAAATAGCCGTTTCCTTGACTTCTGATGTTATCTGCATAATTTTAATGGAATTTTTATCTTCTATCCATTTTTAATTTCCTTTATTAAAAATGCTACCACACACATGCTACATTTGCCCTACAAAATGGCATCAATAAAATGCACTTGTGTTGGATGTCCATACCATAACCCAACCGCCACCATGTGCCACTCGATTCACAATGCTGACGTCCGCAAACCGCTCCCATACACTCAGTCTGCCATCTGCCTTGTACAGTGAAAATCAGGATTCATCCATGAAGAGAACACCTCTCCAGCGTGCCATACGCTATCATATGTGAGCATTTGCCCACTCAAGTCGCTGCAGTCAGGAGGAAATCCCGATGAGGACGACGAGCTGCAGATGAGCTTCCCTGAGAAGTTTTCTGACAGTTTGTGCAGAAATCCTTTGGATATGAAACAGAGGGTTGCAGCAGCTGTCTGGGTGGCAGATTTCAGACTATCTTTGAGGTGAAGATGCTGGATGTTGAGGTCCTGGGCTGGTGTGTTACATGTCTGCAGTTGAGACCTGTTGGATGTACTGCTAAAATTTCTGAAACTCCTTAGGAGACTGCGTGTGGTAGAGAAATGAACATTCAATTCATGGGCAACAACTCTGGTGGCCATTCCTGCAGTCAGCATGCCAATATTACACTGCCCCAAAATGTGTGGCATTGTGCTGTGTGATAAAACTGCACATTGTAGAGCCACCTGTTATTGTGGCAGCCTAAGGCACACCAGTGCAGTAACAATGCTGTCTAATCACCATCTGGATGTGTCACACCTGTGCAATAACCATGCAGTCTAATCACCATCTGGATGTGTCACACCTGTGCAATAGCCATGCTGTCTAATCACCATCTGGATGTGTCACACCTGTGCAATAACCATGCTGTCTAATCACCATCTGGATATGCCACACCTGTGCAATAACCATGCTGTCAAATCACCATCTGGATGTGTCACACCTGAGCACTAACCATGCTGTCTAATCCCCAACTGGATATGCCACACCTGTGCAATAACCATGCTGTCTTAATCGCCATCTGGATATGCCACTCCTGTGCAATAACCATGCTGTCTAATCGCCATCTGGATATGTCACACATGTGCTATAACCATGCTGTCTAATCGCCATCTGGATATGCCACACCTGTGTAATAACCATGCTGTCTAATCGCCATCTGGATATGCCACTCCTGTACAATAACCATGCTGTCTAATCACCATCTGGATATGCCACACCTGTGCAGTAACCATGCTGTCTAATAACCATCTGGATGTGTCACACCTGTGCAATAACCATGCTGTCTAATCACCATCTGGATGTGTCACACCTGTGCAATAGCCATGCTGTCTAATCACCATCTGGATGTGTCACACCTGTGCAATAACCATGCTGTCTAATCACCATCTGGATGTGTCACACCTGTGCAATAACCATGCTGTCTAATCACCATCTGGATGTGTCACACCTGTGCAATAGCCATGCTGTCTAATCACCATCTGGATATGCCACACCTGTGCAATAACCATGCTGTCTAATCACCATCTGGATATGCCACACCTGTGCAATAACCATGCTGTCTAATCACCATCTGGATATGCCACACCTGTGCAGTAACCATGCTGTCTAATCACCATCTGGATATGCCACACCTGTGAGGTGGATGGATTAGCTTGGCAAAGGAGAAGAGCTCACTATCACAGATTTACACAAATTTGTGAACAATATTTGAGATAAAAAGGTTCTTTGAGTTCAGAGATGTGAGCAAATGTACAAATGTGTTGCTTTTTCTATTTTTGTTCAGTGTACGTTGAGAGAAGCACCCCCATATACTGTAGGCAGGGCGCACAAACAGCATGATCTTAGCTGACATTCTTTATTCTAATGCCCATCTAAATGGAAAATTTCTTCCTGTCTTGGTGGTAAAAATAATTTTCCTGGCATCTGTGCGGGTGCCCCCTGCACTCTTGTTCTTTCCTCCTATAATTAGTGTGTCTTGCTGCTAATTACTGTGCGTGTTTCTTTGCCTGTAGAGAATAGCTGGCTATTGTTATGGCACAGAATATATTTAAAGAATGTCCATCATTGTACGTGAAAGGCGATGTATCACAAGGCCGGCTGTACCCCTTATTCCTCTGATGCCAGCTCTTTATTGTGGTGGCTGCACATTGCCGCTTCATATTAAATATAGAGATATAGACGAGTAAGAGGGGATTCTGACCCTATCTTTCATGTTAAAGAGGACCTGTCACCAGCTCCAAAGTGGCCAATTATTGCCTTAATTTATTTATTTTTTTTAATTTTGTTACAAGGGGTCGTGGCTGACGGGATTCTCTGGGGGCATGTCTACAGTCTACTTGACTCAATTACCCTGTAAGCACCACCCACTTGTAAAGACTGTAATAATGAGCCCTAATAAAAGGCTGATATCACTGGAACTGTATGTTGGATTTAAAAAAAAATATAAAAAAAAGAGATTCCTCATGGGAGGAGCAGGGAAACAGACGATCAAAGCTACTGAGCTGATCCTCTTTAAGTGTGCAGTGCACTCCTTGGTTAGTCTGGATTGGAGGGCAGTAGGGTTTATAAAGGCTTGTCCTGCAGGTGAACAGATCGATTTGAGGCAAATCAATTTTTTTTCTAATCTCAAAGTATATTTAGATTTGTCAGAACTCAACTTTTTTGTGGCTCTATTCACCCAAGTTAAGCAAAATAAAGGCCTACATTTTAGAAATGGGAAGTTCTTGAAGGGAGTCTATCACCCCCCCAAATGCTTATTAAACTTCTATGTAGGGGACTTGGCTCCTATAATAAAAGTATCTGAAGTATACGTCTTTGCACATCGTGCAATGTTAAGACCCCTCAGTTTACACGCTGAGCTTGTCTGATCCTATCCTGCAGAAGAGATACTGTAACTCCAATTGCTGAAAAGATAACTACTAGCTGTAAAAGAGAGTTTTCATGACACACTGTGCATCAAAGCTTCCAGAGTATGGAGCCACATAGCCTCAAACTGGTCGGATTGGTCATGCTGGCACCAGGCTGCCATATAGAAAGGAAAGAAGATGAAGGAAACAGTGTGGCGCGTTTGGCAAGGTTTTGCTACGGAGCCTTGGCTGATGGCATTTATGTGGATGTGACGCATAGCACCTGCCTAAATATTATTAGAGACAAATGCACCTCTCCCTGTACCGGAAGAGATCACTGGAGCAGACTTCCTGTTTCTACATTGCATAGAGTAGAGATAAGAGAAGAATTTTCTCTGTGGAAAGGCAAAATGAGCAATTGTAAATACACAGTGCTGTATAATATATGATGACTGCAGTATATTAAGAGGATACAAATATTGATGGAAGGAGAAGTGCTTCTTTAAACGTGGTCATACTTTACTTTCTAGTGACTTTCTAAAAATGTCAATGAAGGGTAAGCAACTGCAACGGGCTGCCGTCCTTCAGACACAGGAGGAGTAGGAGGTAGACGTTCTGGTAGAGTGCGCTGCTGTGAAAAAGGTGTAGTTCCATGTGTGGTTATACTTCAAGTAACTTTTATTAACACGTTTCAGGTTCATATTGAACCCTTTCTCAAAACTGAACTGCATATATGAATGGCCCCTTTCTCCAGATACGCAAGACCGTTTTTTATAGGTAATGAGAAAAGGAAGTGGCCTTGTGTTCTCTGCTGCACCTTGTTGTGCATATGATCTCCGCACTGAGCTGCCCTGGTCCGGGACGCACCACCAAGGATGAAGGAAGAAAAATAATTTCTCCAGTAAAGATACTTGTTAAAATATAACTTCATGTTTTATTTGTAACATTTAAAAAAAAAAAAGTGTGACATGTTGGCAGACCATCTAGTACTCCCAAAGCAAACTGACGGATTTCGAACATACAATGTTATTTATGGTCTGAATGGTCCACTCCAATAATTTTTTTGCTTCCTACCGAAAGTGATATTTGGGACATAGTTAGATCCAGTAATATTTGGACAGTCACACAAGTTTTGGCATTTTCGATGCTTGAGTAAGGTTTTAGGAATTACTGGTCAATAATATGTAGCTGCGTCTTTTTCAAGGGACCAAAAGTAATTGGACAATTATCTCAAAAGCTCTTTAATGGGCTGCATGGGCTATTCCCTCATTAATCCTTTATCCATTAAGCAGGTGAAAGGTCTGGAGCTGATTCTAGGCATGGCATTTGTATTTGGAAGCTGTTTGTGAACCCACAACATGCGGTCAAAGGAGCTCTCAATGTAAGTGAAGCAGACGATCATTAGGCTGAGGAAAAAAAAGAAAAAACATAACAAAAATGTTAGTAGTGGCCAAATCAACAGCTTGTTACATACTCCAAAGAAAAAAGTTCACTGGTGAACTCAAAAAGGGCCTGGATATCCAGGAAAAACCCCTTCACAACATCCACCCAAGTGAAGAACACTATCCAGGAAGTAGGAGCTTCAGTATCTAAGTCTACCATAAAGAGAAGACTTCATGAGAGCAAATACAGAGGGTCCCACAAGGTGCAAACCATTAATCAGCCTTAATAGAAAGGCCAAATTAAACTTTGCCAAGAAAACATCTTAAGAAGCCAGCCCAGTTCTGGAAAAGCATTCTTTGTACAGGTGAAACTAAGATCAAACTACCAGAATGATGAGAAGAAGAAGAAAGCATGGAGAAGTCTTCGAAAGGCTCATGATCCAAAGCACAGCACATCCTCTGTAAAACATGGTGGAGGCAGTGCAATAGCATGGGCATTCATGGCTCACAATGGCGCTGGGTCACTAGTGCTTATTGATGATGTGATTGAAGACAGAAGCAGCCGGATGAATTCTGAATTGTACAGGGCCGTACTTCTGCCCAGAATCAAACAAATGCAGCAAGATTGTTTGGACGGCTCTTCATGGTACCGGTGGACAGTGACCCATAACATACTGCGAAAGCAGCCCAGGAGTTTGATTCTGCCATTGCAGAATATTCCACTTCTTTGCCTCAATCACTTAAATGGCATCTCAGTTGCTTCATTTAAAATCCAAAATTGTGGCATGTAGAGCCCAAATCAGAGATTCGGTGACTGTCCAAATATTTTTGGACCTAACTGATTGGGGTCTGCTGGAACCCGCAAATATCTCACGTGTTGCCCGGAATAAGAATTCTCCATTCATTCACAAGGAATTAACAAAAAGTGGTCAACAGATTTCTAACCTCTCGGAGAGCGTCGCGCATGTCCGGCCTCCTCCGCGGAGAGTGCCGCGGACAGCTGTGGATTCCAGCAGTGGGACCCGCATCTACCAGGCGTTTACGGCATATCCTCCTGGTGATGGCCCATTATTAATGCTGATAAATCTGTAAATACATCCTATGTCCTGCTGACTTTTTGGGTTCTATGGGGGTGTAGCTGGATTAGGATTTTGCACCTGTCACACCTTGTAGCTATGAATGTAGAACGAGCGTCTGCTGTTTTTCCTAATTTACAATGAGTCACGGACTATTTTTAGAGGATTTAGAAGTGAATGTTGATCATAAAAGCGTCACTTGACCTTTCTCGAGCAGGAAAGGCAGCGGCTCGGTCGGAAGGAGCTGGGAGCCAGATCCTCTGCTTTGTTCCATCGCTTTCCCTGATGCTTTGTGTATGTGGAGCTGATTTGTGCTCGGGTTTTAGGCCGCTCCTGTGTTTACAGCACGGTCAGGTTTCTCCTTTTATGTCCATTTTGGGCTGATTTTTGTGTCTAGTTCTCAGACCTGAATCTCGTGAAGGTGAAATGAAGCAGATGCTGAGCCGAGGGATCATTGCTCTCGTTAAAGTGATTAAGGTGGCTAGAAATGTTTTATTTGATTATGTCCTTCACTGAGGCAGATGGGCGGACATTGCAGATTCCGGACAGTTCTTATAAATGCAATGGACTCTATATTTGGAGCACCTATTCGTAAGGAGAAATAAATTAAACTTGAAAGGTCGTTTACACTTATTTATTTTTTTAATTTTATAACTGACGCTAGAATAATTTTACAACTTAAAGAGAGTCTGTTACTACAAAATGACTGTTCAAACCAAGCAAAGGCACTTGGCTCGATCTCAGCGTGGCCAAATATTTCAGTGCACCCTCCCATCTACTACTTTATTTTCCATCACCACCCTCTTTTAGCTCCAGAAAAGCAAGACCTGTGATAGAAAACCAGTAAGATGGAACGAGCGTCCATGCTTGGTTTGAACAGTCATTTTGTGTACTTATTCTCGCCACTCTTTTTCAACATTGCTTATGCCAGTATCCATGCTTCCTTTTTAGTGACCATTGAAGCCAATTAATGGCCACAGCTTTAACTGCATCCAATAATTACACCAGGGATACTGGATGTGGTAGGAAAACATATTATAATTATTAGATCTTACTAGGCCCTGTTAACAAAATATAAAAAAATAAATATATGATGGATGTCTAGCTTGCCCCCCGAAGGGGTGTAGCCGTTAACTCCCAATTCAGGCCGTCAACCATGAGGCTTTTGCACCTGCCCACACTAAAATAATATTGCAGAGGCCGGATCCAGCGATCTTGCAAACGTTGTAGTAAAGAGCTTGTAAGCCTCATTATGCTTGCCTAGGAAATCATCCATCGCTGGTAGACCACAGAGGTGGCCGGTAACCTAGGAAATGAGCAGTACACAATAGAAATAAAAATCCCTCCATTCTTGAAGATGATTTTTAGTAATAAGTACGGTAAATTGCCACGGTGCTTGTTTTACCCTATTACGAAGACGACCTATCGCCTACATCACAATCCAAAGCATTGACCTTTTTTTTTTTTCTGTTAGTAAAAATCCTTTACATACATCTAGATGGATGTTTGCAGATGTGTTTCTCCAGCACATCTGCCTCATGTGAACAGATCTCCTAGAGTATGGTTTCCACGTTCAGTATTTGTTGCGGATTGGACACTGCGTATGTTACAGCATAGTGCATGGGTTTTTATGAAATCACGTCTCCACTATGCGTGCACAGACGCCTCCGGCTCCCCTGCGTATACGCACATGCGGCACGTCTTTCTAGACTGCAGCATGTCTATTTACAACGTGGAGACGCAAGATAAATATCACAGTCCCATGTATAGGATGCGGTGATTCCGCACGGTTCAATAAACACATGCGGATTCACCGCGCTTACAAAAGCCGGCGGCGCTGCCAATCTGGACACATACCCTTATAAGTCTGTTGCTGAGAATTAGAAAAAACTTTTGAAGAAGAAATAAATTCTCCTGAATAAACTAAATGCAGTAATAATTTTATTTCCTATTTGCATCCGATTAGCGATTTTTCGCTCTTCTGGCCCACACGGAAAAGTTCTCCTTTATGATTTCATGTAATAGGTGGGCAGTCAGATATTACTCATGAGTCACTGGGGAATTAATTCTATTTACTCTGCGCATTAGAGCGCCATGTGTTACCGAGCGCCTGCTGAGGTATTCATGGTTAGTTTTAGTAGTATTATTTTTTTTATGTATTTACTTTTAATTACTGTTCTAATCTTGCATGTTGCAGCAATTAACGTATTCAGCTTTGCTTTCTTAGTTTTTTTCCAAGTACATATGGGGAGTGTCCTCTACAGTAGGAGGGAAGGACAATCAATGAGCCAGCAGGAGGGGTATGGGAACAGAGGGTCCATGGTTGGGTTTTTATTACTAATCAAGTTCTGGATTAATGTATCAGCACATTTTCTTTGCCAACGTCAAATTAAACCTTGAAGTTTAAATGCCGTGTACGAGCTACACAAACTTTTCATCACTACAATTTATTTATTTATTTTAAGGTATATGATCAGAGACTTGCCTGCAGCTCATAGTTTCCCTACAGCAATAAATTCTTCAAAATTGATTTGCTTTAAGTTAATGCTGAGACAGACGAGATATTGATCTTCCCCTGCACGGTGCAATTTACTGCTACAGTAATGCGTGTTTAAACACATGCTCTGCGGCTGAGCGCTCATACACAAGCAGAGATTGAATTTCTGTGGCAGCCCGGGGTTGAAAGCATTGGCTTTTTATAGATTTCACATGAGAAGACTGTATGGAGCAGTGTAGGTGATCTATGGGAATCGTGCTGTGCTCATGTTATAGCAGTAACTATTAGGGACGTCGGATCTGTCCATTGTAATTGTTGAAGAAGCTTCTGATGACGTCGGGTTCTGCCGCCTTTGTGCTGCTCTTTGTGAGTTTCTGGTAAAACTGTTGGGAAACTTTCACACTGTGTAATTGACGGTATATTTTTGGATGCCTTAATGCCTATGTGAATAAATATTTGCATTAGTTAGTGTACACTGTGAAAAGAGTTTCCTTACTCTTCTGGATATCGGCTTCCAGTTTAGGCGGCTTTCATTCTGTCTTTGCAGTGTCTCTTGCACTCTTGCACGCTCTCTTGCTTGTGTGCTCGTGTGCGCTCTCTTGCCTGTGCGCGCTCTCTTGCTTGTGCGCGCTCTCTTGCTTGTGCGCGCTCTCTTGCTTGTGCGCGCTCTCTTGCTGGTGCGCGCTCTCTTGCTGGTGCGCGCTCTCTTGCTGGTGCACGCTCTCTTGCTGATGCGCGCTCTCTTGCTCGTGCGCTCTTTCTCTCGCCCCCCCCTCTCTTGCTCTTGCGCGCTCTCTTGCGCTTGCCCCTCTGTCTTGCGCTCGCCCCCTCTGTCTTGCGCTCGCCCCCTCTGTCTTGCGCTCGCCCCCTCTGTCTTGCGCTCGCCCCCTCTGTCTTGCGCTCGCCCCCTGTCTTGCGCTCGCCCCCTCTGTCTTGCGCTCGCCCCCTCTGTCTTGCGCTCGCCCCCTCTGTCTTGCGCTCGCCCCCTCTGTCTTGCGCTCGCCCCCTCTGTCTTGCGCTCGCCCCCTCTGTCTTGCGCTCGCCCCCTCTGTCTTGCGCTCGCCCCCTCTGTCTTGCGCTCGCCCCCTCTGTCTTGCGCTCGCCCCCTCTGTCTTGCGCTCGCCCCCTCTGTCTTGCGCTCGCCCCCTCTGTCTTGCGCTCGCCCCCTCTGTCTTGCGCTCGCCCCCTCTGTCTTGCGCTCGCCCCCTCTGTCTTGCGCTCGCCCCCTCTGTCTTGCGCTCGCCCCCTCTGTCTTGCGCTCGCCCCCTCTGTCTTGCGCTCGCCCCCTCTGTCTTGCGCTCGCCCCCTCTGTCTTACCTTGACTTTTGCCCCTGTTGATTGGTTTTTGACTTGCGTGTAGGAATCTGCATATTAATTATTATATTTGTGTGTTTTTGTATTTTTCTTATTAGGAATTAATCTTCTAAGTTATGATTTATTTATTCCCCTCCCTTCCATAGGATTCCAAGCTCCCGTCATCAGTGAGAAATACCCTCCTGGAGCTCTTTGGGCAAATAGAAAGGGAATTTGAGAATCTCTACATTGAGAATCTAGAATGTAAGTATTGTAAGGAAGACCTGGTAAAAGGTTCGGACACGCTCCGACCTCGCGTGTGCCCATAATAAGAGGAGACATGTAGAAAGTTGTATTCCTTTTTTGTCGGCCGGGTTCACAGCAGCTTTATTATTCCTGGCTGACATTGGAGACATTTCATGGTCGGGAGGAATCTTCGTCGGCGCTCCCAAGAATTAGAAATAACATACAGATAGCGAGGCTTTGATGTTCTTGCTGCAGTTTTGTAACTTTTCGAGACTTTTGTAGCTATGAGAATATTTACTTTATAAAAGTATTTTCTCTTGGAGACGGCTGCTCGTGTCTTTACATATTTTTCCTCATCCTTATGGGTTTGGTCACTCTTCAGGAATGGAACAGTGTGGTTAAAACTGACAATTATCGAGGAGATTTGCTTCTTCATTCATTAGTGTTAATTAATATACCGTATGTGTAATGGTGAAATCGGTAGTAAATCTTCTCAATGATGGTTGTGTTTTTTCTTTATTTGTGATGCTTATTGTTGGGGAAGAGCAAGCTCTGATTTTCCGCAGTCTCATAGACTATGAACGTCAAGCATGCGCAGTAAGCTCACTCGTTTGAAGATATGGCTCTGCAGATTCTGGTTCCTGGGTTCCAGAGCTTTCTTTGGGGGTGGGAATTCCTAAGAGTTTTATCAGTCAGACCTCCAGTGATCAGTAAGTTATCTGTTATACTATGAATAGGTGATAATTTAGAGGGGTTTTCACTATTTGACTGTCTTTCATATGTCCTAACCCTTCCTAACGGTCAGTTTTCTAATATACTTTTATTACCTGCACTGCTCCTGTGAGCGCATCTCTGTGGGTCGTATATTCTGCTCTTGTCCTACAGGCTCTGCCACTTCTGATCTAGGGCCTGGAATTGGAAGAAATGAGAAAAGCTCCTGATTGGTGGGAGCTGGGCTACCTATCAATGAGTGAGAGTATTCTGTGATGTACTGACTGACTCTTCACAGGCCGTACACCGCCAAGATGACGACAGGAAGCGAGCGGCTGCACTTACTATGTATTGAACTCTGACTGTTACAGCCAACTGCGCTGCTAAGTTGATTGGAAGCGATTGACTGCAGGGGTCAGTAACAGCAGTCAGTACATAGTGAGCGCCCTGAAATCACTCCCTCTTGGGTAACATCCATTGCTGCACACTCGGCTGTCCGCTAAGGAGACGAGGGAGTGATTGCAGGGTGCTCACTTTGTGCTGACTATTCATTCCAATGGCTGGAAGCAAGCGGCTGCAGGTAGAATGTTGCATTATTTTCCTCCTGCAGCTGCAGTTCCAATTGGACTGTACATGTTTAAAATGGTATTTACCTTCAGATTACCATTGTGCCTGCGGGTAAATGCTCTTTTTTGTGTTGTTGTTTTTTTCAGGTTTCCTTTTAGGAAACAAAATCTAAATTAAATTGAAATGTTTCTTTTGTTTTAACTTAAAAAGCATGATCCCTTCTATTGCTAATGGCTTGTTTTGTTATATTTAAGTGCGACGTGAAATAGACACATTGAACGATCGCCTGGCAGTAGAAGGACAGACAATCGATGGGGCTGAATTAAGCAAAGGTCAAATGAAAACAAAAGGTAAGTAACCATGAAGTCGGATAAATCCCGATGCGGGCTGTGGAATGTAATCTGGGCAGATGGAGCTTTGTTTCTGCGGAGTACATATTCCTGGCAGGACACCTGATCCACCATGTTTTAAAGGGAACCTATTAGGCGATTCATGTTGCTCAAACCACGGTCCGCATCAGTAAAAGCCAGATTGCAGCCGAGTATGTATTATCGTGACACACTGTGGTAGGTAATAGAAAACCTAGTTTAACCCCTTAAAGCACCACTCCAACATTTTTTTTTTTTTTTTTAATTGTAGCCCTGGAGTGTTGCCGCTAATCTATGTTCCCTGATCCTAATGATATATATTATCCGCCTCCGTCTTCAGCTCTTCTCAGCGCCGCTCCATCCCGCTTGCTATCATGTGACCGCAACTTCTGACTGGCGGAAGTCACAAGCTCGCAGTGTAAGTCTATCAGATCCTCAGTTTGGTTTTCATAGACTTACATGGAGTTGTGACTTCTGGATTGCTCCCATAAACACTGGACCTACAACCTGTAGAGCACCGAAGGGAGTGGTGCCGATAACAGAAGAAGATGGCAACTGGTTAGTATAAGACTAGGAGCAGGGAACGTAGAAAAGTGGCACCACTCCAGTGCTGCAATAAAAAAACCGCCGGAGTGGGGCTTTAACACAATATCATATATGTGCATGAGATTGCAGGGGTGAGTGAGTGAGGAGAGGACCCCCAACACACGTGTCTGTTTGACGCAGTTGCTGGGCATCAAAGGGACACTATTGCAGAAGGGGGCCTGCCATCTTGGTACTCCTCTGAAGCTCCGCTACATGCTGAGGTTCAAAGAAAACCAAGATTTACACTACATACTGCCGTATTGTGATATCGCAGAACACAGTATAAGCAGGGGCGGGGGTTGGGATCGCACCCAGGTTATGGAGCCCCAAAGGTCCCTTTACCCCACATGAACAGACTATTACTATTAAAGATTGTATTAGTTGGGGGCCCCCATTGTAGATTTTGCATTGACGCCCACAAGCTTCAAGTCACGCGTATAGGTGATCAGATGAATGGAGGTTAACGTTCCCTAAGGGAACTAAAAAATAAAATAAAACATTTATTTAAATTTTTTTTTTTAATTGTAAAAATTGAAATCACTCTTTCTGAAAATATAAAATAAAATTAGTTTGTTTGATATCACAGCCTTCATAAAAGTCCGATCTTTCAAAATATAAAGTACAGTAACTCAATCAGTAAACACTGTAATGAGATAAGAAATCAAAACTGAAATGTTTTTAAGTGTTTTTCTACCACTTCTTTTACTATGAAAACACAATAAATACAGATCAAAATATCATATATATAGTCAAAAAGAGACAAGATGGGGATGGCTGGAGCCTTAACCCCTTTCCGACGTGCGCTGATGCCGGACTCTCCCCTTTCCGGGCACATGACAGCTGATCTATACACTTGACATGTGCCTGCAACAGCCGCAGATGGAATCGCGATCCACCCGAGGCATTTAAATCATGCTTACTAGAAGCACTTGGCTAATCCTGCCCATTGGTGACCCTGTCACATGATTGCCAGTCACCGATGGGTCGGCATGACAACCAGAGGTCTGCAGCAGACCTCTATGGTTGTCATTGCCAGATTGCAAGTGAGCATTTCTGCTACACACAGGTGATCTGATCATCGCCTGTTTGTAGCAGAGGCGATCGAAGTACTGCAGCTTCTAGTCACCCATGGAGACTATTAAAGCATGCAAAAAGTAAAAAAAAAAATGTTTTTAAAAATATTAAAAGAAATATAAAAGTTAAAATCACCCCCCTTTCGCACCATTCAAAGTAAAACAATAAAAAAACATGAAACATACACATATTTGGTATCGCCGCATTCAGAATCGTCCAATCTATCAATAAAAAAAATAAAAATGAACCCCATCGCTAAACGGTGTAATGAGAAAAAAATTAATAACGGCAGAGTTACTTTTTTTTTTTTTTGTCGCCACTACATTGCAATAAAATACAATAACGGGCGATCAAAAGAATGGGCTAAAAAAAATAAGTCCTCACCCAACCCCAGATCACGGAAAATGGAGACACTACAGGTCTCGGAAAATTTCGCCACTTTTTTTAAACCAAGTTATGGATTTATTTTTCACCACTTAAATTAAAAAAATAACCTAGACATATTTAATGTCTATAAACTCGTAATGACCTGGAGAATCATAATCGCAGGTCAGTTTTAGCATTTAGTGAACATGGTAAAAAAAAAACAAAAAAACCTTTGGAATTGTACTTTTTTGCAATTTCACCGCACTTGGAATTTTTGTCCCTTTTTTCAGTACACAATATGTAAAAATCAATGGTGTTCAAAAGTACAACTCGTCCCGCAAAAAACAAGCCCTCATATGGCCATATTGACAGAAAAATAAAAAAGTTATGGCTCTGAGAAGAAGGGGGGAGAGGGAGGAAGCGGAGATGCAAAAACTGAAATACCTTTGGTCGTTGAGCTGTTTTTTCTGACACTCCGCAGCGTCAGCTCTGATTTCTGCTGACCGTGGTTTGGGCTCCGTGGATCAGCTGACCTGTTCCCTTTAAGTGAGCAAAAGGGAAGTGAAGTAATTGACAACTGAGAAGTTTGTTCTGCAGGAAGGACTCTGCCGCTGTATCCGATGGCTGTGGCTTACTGTCTCGAGGATATTGACGTAGAACCACAGGAAAGCCACAGACTGTCTACTTCTCTATTACTGGGCTGTTATGGTCGAGCCTGTCATGGCAGCTGCTCTTATACCAGTGGGCATATTCACCGTATCTTGGGGTCATCTCATAGACAACATTCGTCACCTATCTATGGGATAGTGTGATCTTTGAAGTTCTGATTACCGAGATCCCCAGTGACCCTAAACACAAGGTTTCAATGTCCCCTGTGTGAATGGAACAGTAGTGCACATGTTATCACATCTCCATTCACTTCTATGGGAACATTATTGCACATGTGTGACCACAATAGACTCTGAATGTCATGGTGGTCACACATGCAAATTTCTGCTCATTCAAATGGGACTTTTGGAACCCCAATGTTCAGAATGTTAGGGGTCCCAGTGCTCGAACCCCCAGTGATCATACTTATTTACCATTCTGTGGATATCTAATCAACTTCGTTTGTGATATCCCCGTTAACGAACAGTCACATTGTATATACCGTAAGTATATCAAAAGATGGCATCAATGGGCTTCCATGAGTTGGGATTAAAGGGTTAGTCCTAAATTTCAAAACCTTGCTCATTTTTGGGTGTCTGTCTGCAATCCCTAGATCAGGACTTGGCAGCCCCATCTTGAATGGAGCAGAATGGCACATCATCCTCTCCATTTATATTCTATGAGACTGTCGGAGGAAGCTGAGCACAGTAGTCAAAGATTTTTGGTAGTCCCATTGACAATTAATGGAACGGAGGTCGAGCGTGTGCAACTGTGCTTCATTCAAGATGGGGCTGCAAGCCTCAGTCTCGGAATTGGTGGAGGTTCCTGGTAACCCCATTTTCTTGTTTTCAGTGCAATATCTACCAGTGACTACTGTTCTAGTAAACTAAAACACAAAAATTGGTCGCAGTGGAAAGTGCTGAAAGCATATTCCTTTCACACTTCTGAGAATACATGTAGGGGGTAGGTGAGGATAGTGCGGTTTCAGCATTGTGGGGCAGGACGTTCTCCCAGTCTGTCTATGAATTATAAGGATGGATGTCTATTTGTATTAACACCGCCATGTAACATAACACAAAAGGTATTTGCTAAATGCTTTTTTTTTTTCTATCTTTGCAGCTAGTCACAGTACAAGCCAGCTGTCACAGAAGTTGAAGACCACCTACAAAGCGTCAACTAGCAAGGTAAACCTGTATATAATATAGGAGTTTTAGGTTGGGGTGTGGGTTGCGCAATTGCACATTTGTGTTCAGGATTTTCCTTCTGTCTGACATCCGGAAAGGGGTTGTCTGATATTAGCCTGAATCCAGAGTCCAGGAAACGTGGACCTGGTCTCCTGACGCAAGCTCAGTTGTTTTGTGGGCATCTACCAAGGATGGTTGAGTTCTGGTCAGGAGACACGCAGCCAGTCTGGACTTTATGGTCTATACTCGGACTCTGTTTCATGGACGTCTGAATTTGAGTTTAAAACCTATATTTTTATACCCTAGAAGGGCTTTTTCAGGATTTTCATCTTAAGGCCATCGTGGAGAGTGTCTCGCTCTAGAGGGACCTGTCTTGTACTTCATTACATAGACAACCAATTCAATTGAATGAGCACCACATGATGTTTAAAGGGATTGTACCAAGTTTTAAAGTTATTACCTGTTCACAGAATAGATGGAGTGCGACTGTTGGGACCCCCTCTGATCCCGAGAAGTGGACTCTGCAGAGCCACATCTGAAGATAGTGTCGGTCAAGCATGTGCACCTCCCCTCCATCTATTCACTATGAAATAGCCAGAAATGGTCGAGTGCTTTACAACTAGTAGGGATTGTCCAAAGTGTTGGACTCCCCCACCCCAGTATTAAAGGGAACCTGTCACCCCCAAAATCGAAGGTGAGCTAAGCCCACCAGCATCAGTGGCTTATCTACAGCATTCTGTAATGCTGTAGATAAGCCCCTGAAATATCCTAAAAGATGAGAAAAAGAGGTTAGATTATACTCACCCAGGGGCGGTCCCGCTGCGGTCCGGTCCGGGGACCTCCAATCTTCTTACGATGACTTCCTCTTGTCTCCACGCTCCGGCGCAGGCGTACTTTGCAGACAAAGTACTGCAGTGCGCAGGCTCAAGGAAAGGTCAGAGAGGCCTGTGCACTGCAGTACTTTGCTCTGCCCTCAACAGGACAGCCAAAGTACGACTGCACCGGAGCCGCAGCATGAAGACAAGAAGAGGACGTCATCTAATGAAGATGGGAGGCCCCGGACCGGACCGCGACGCCCATCGGACTGGACCAGCAGCAGGACCGCCCCTGGGTGAGTATAATCTAACCTCTTTTTCTCATCTTTCAGGATACATCGGGGGCTTATCCCTGATGCCGGTGGGCTTAGCTCATCTTCAATTTTGGGGGTGACAGGTTCCCTTTAACGTTTCTAAGTGGAAATTGATCACCATGAAGAAGAGACATGGCGCCAAAAGTGTCTCTATTTATTTATTTCTATCCTGCATCATTTTTATTTATTTATTTTTTTTAAAGAACAGCCCGATCTTTATGGTGGTGGTAAGTGCATTGTCAGACCGATCTGCCGATGTACATACCAATCTTTAGCTCTACCTGCATTTTCAGATGACCCCATAACAATTACTGCACACTTTGCCTAAAACGCAAATTCTTTGTGTTCTCTTGTGCTTGATATAGCGATTCCATTATTTCTCAAACAAGGCACGCCGGTATCGCAACTGCAGAGCGCGGAGCTGGGAAAGATGGGGTGGAGGCTCCTGGGTAACTGGTTTCTCTGTGTGCATGTGTGAATGTGGATGCTTGATGCTCAGCAGGGGTCAGCAACCTGCAGCCACACTGGCGCCCCTTGCTGGTAATTTGAGGGTACTGCTGATGGAGTTCGTTCATTCCTGGGTGGTCGTACATTGCTTACCCCTGATATGGAGACTTGAAATCTAATCTTCAGAGGCATCATATCTATCAACTGTCTTCTTCTAAAGTCGATAGTCGGCACAAAGGTCTGAGTTATGATGTGAATACTGATGGTTGTTATTGGCGTCTGGTGAAATATATGACGCAAGCCTCCGACAGGACCCCACATTTGGGTGTATAATCCTCTCCAGGTAGGTTGCCGGTCAACATTGAACATACACATTATGTAGGCTCAACTACTCACAGGAGTAGAAGAGGAGGATACCTGATTACTCCAACCTGGGCAGCTGCCTGCAAGTCTCTTCTTTCTCCGGGCATGCTGAAGGCTCGAGACTCTTGGCGCTGCACCGTAATACTGTTTCTACAAAGCATGTTCTGCATAATGAAAGGTCTGTATGGTTTGCTTTAATGATGGTAAGGCTGGCCATGCACATTAGGTGGCTTATATGTGTTCTGTATTGGTAATTGATACAGGTCTTCGGCCGTAATTCTGATATGAAGAAATCCGCTGCCTTCACTGCAATTTGAAAAAGGACAAGAATTACAATCCAAATAATCTGTATAAGTTTCTTCAGCTTCAAAAATAACAAGCAAACAATCCCTGCATGTTTTGTGCCTGTCGAACAGCCGTGAGGGCTCGAACATAGTATTAGATCTCGACGAAGATTCTTTATTCGCACTCAAGCATGTTTGGATAAACCTTATCCGAGCACGTTCGCTTATGACTAATCGTTATATCGAGCTCCTCTGGCTGTTGTGACCTGCTGAAATCAGCCAGAGGTTCTCTACTAAGTCCTAAAGATCCTTGTCATAAAGTGGTTGAATTATTCGGAGTCAGTAAAAGTGGCATATTGTGCAGAACTTGGGGAAACCACTTGTTGTATTAGTTGTATTGAGCTATTTTAAATTGTTCTTGTTATTTGGGTTGTACATTTTGCTAATAGACCTAATTTTCAACAAGGGTTAAATAATTTTGATTGCAATTGTATATGTGATCAGAGTGCTCTTCAAAATACTAAATGACATGGTCGTCTGTCCATCCCCAGGCCAGGCTATCGATCCTACTCTCCAGCCTTGGCAGTATGTAGGTAAATCAGTGGATACAGTGGTGGGCCTTTGGTTCCCAGTATGGCCACTAATTGGTTGAAATGCCAGAGTAGGAGAGGAGACAGTCAGGGCACCCAGCCAGCCGTATGGTGGAGCGGCGGGTGTTCGATAGGTGGGTATGTGCGATTTATTTTTAAATCCTACTCGTCCCATATATAATATGCAAAGAGCAGTGGAAACCCTCATTACTTTAATACCATACTTGTAACCAGAGTGCGGTATTAATATTTTGTTCTCCTCTGGCTGATGGATGGTCTCGGCAGCATGGTCACACCATTGAGCAGTGTCGGGATCCTGCCGTCTACTCCATGGGGTCCTGGTAATATAATGCTGTGCTTACTTCTCAGCCGTCCGGGTGTGTTACAAGTGGAGCAGTTGCTGTTGTAGAAGGATGTAATGGAGAATATACTTATACTATTATGCTGGTTAGATGATGCCACATTCCCCCCACAATAATCTCCCCGGTATAATACGAGGCCTAAATGAATGGACTGAATAGAATTTATAGAATTTTTTTCTGGTCCTTTTTTCCTTTTTACACTTGTCCGTTTTAATCCAACACTTTGCCTGCAGAAAGCCCATGTATCGTGTATCAGCCGTAGTTTAGCCCCATACACTTGAATGGGGATCAGCTAAAATATTTGACACTTTCTAGAAGAAAAATGCCTTTCCTATTCTTTTCCCATAAAAACAAACCCTTGTCTAGTGGATAATTAAGTCGCCCTCCTTTCTGAGCTCCGGGCACCCTGACACCAGCGCTGCCCTATCCTGTAGAAAAGCTCCAGACTTCAGTCTCCTAAGCCGCCATAGTGTCTGCTGCAAGCCTCCTATTAATCGATAACCCGCTAGGTCTCTTCCCAATTCTGCTTTTACTTCTGTTCCCTTGTTCTGTTATAGAAATAGAAGTGAAAATAACAGCAGTACCGGAACGAGTACACCACGGGAAAACTTCCTTAACTATAGTAGGGTACATCAGGTTGTAGTATGTCCGACATTTTACAGGAGAAAATAGAGCAGGAGGTCTGTCGTTTTTTGGCGGAATCGACATAGGGTAAGATGCTTCCAGCACAGTTGTGAACAGGCCCTTATCGAGGTTTCCCAGAATAAATATTCTCCTGTATTCATACGATGGGGATAAGATACGAATTGCTGGTGGTGTGTCCGATGGGAACTATTCTCTGGATCTCGAACATCTCATTTTGCCTTGAATGCAGCGGAGGGGCACTTGCTCAAGAGAAAGCGTGGAAAAGGCCCAGTACAGCAATGGCTGAATGCAGCGGAGGTCGAGCGTGCGCTCCTCTGCTCTAAGGCCCCTTTCACACATCAGTTTTTTGCTATCAGTCGCAATCCGTTGAATTTTGGAAAAAAACGAATCTGGCGACTGATGCCGCCGGATCCCTTTTTTCTCATAGACTTGTATTAGCGACGGATGGTCTAACGTTTCATCCGTCGTTCGCCGGATCCGTCGAAAATTGTTTGTCCAGTGGCCGGAGACAACAGACAAAGTGACGTTTTTTGTGTCCGTCGAAAAATCAGACAGCGACGGATATGTCGCCGTCCGTCGTTTGCTCGAATGGTAGCCTATGGGCGCTGGATCCGTCAAATGACGGAATCCGACTGCAGATTCCGTTTTTTTTAAACTGAGCGTGCTCCGATTTATTTAGGATCTAATTAGCCTGATCAGTTAGTCGGATCTGTCGAAAAAAACGAATCAGTCACATCAGTTTTTCACAATCTGCGACGGGTCGGTCTAGCCAGTGGATTGTGACTGACGGCAAAAAACTGATGTGTGAAAGGAGCCTTAGACACACTTGTGCAGAGTCTGCTTCTTGGGGTCCCAGCTGTTGGACCCCAGTGATCAGTAAGTATTCCCCTATTGCAACCAAGCTGTAAGCCAGTTGTGCACATCTGACGAATGCTTCCCATACAGATGCCGTACTGGTGTGCTTGTCCTCCGAATGGGGAGCAGGGCGTAGGCTGCTGTCAGCCTGTTTTCTAATCGGCTTATCTTCTCTTAAAGCAAAAGGATAAGGGATTGAAATTCTTTTTTTATTATTTTATTGGTATCTATCAGAGAAGGCCGCCTGACACATCAGATTATTGGCTAGCCCAGACTAAATATGCAGGTTCATCCAAGCCCTTAAATAACTGGTATATTGACGATTGTAGTCTATAAGATTAATGTTTTTTGTAGGATCTGGTCATTGTTTGTGTTACACGGCTTCATCAGACCATAAAATATGGCACTTTGTGGCTTTATAGGGAACATGGCAGCGTCCAATGTGCCAGTCATGAGAAATCTAGTGTACAAGCCATCAGCAAATCATAGTGCAAGCTCGCGATATTGGGGGACAGGCGCCTATACGGGCATACCACTTTTTATGTAAAAACTCGTTGACAGGTTCCCTTTAAATATAGACATGGATCTTTAAAGCATCTCCTTGTCGTTTGCTGACTTTGCCTATCGCTATACAAGAATACAGGATTTCATAAAATTGCTTCCTGCAACCTCCGAAGAGAGAAGTCATCTTGGGATTTGTGAAAAGCTGAGAACATGTTCATGCACATAACTTTTCCTAAAGTATTCATATTTCCTATGGTGATGGTATATGCTCACCTATGGTGAGAATGAAAGGCAAGTATCGTTCGGGTCTGCAGCCTCATCAATCTGGACAGTGATTCTCTGACCACCCACTGGACAGTCTCGGGTGCAGGGACCTCCTGTAAAAGGACTGAATGCCAGCAGTATCCCCTTAATTTTCACCATTGTGATCAAGAGATGCCTGAAAATGCTGCACGTCAGAGCGCACGTTCTGTCAGCACCATTATAGTCTATGGCCCCGTTGGTGCATAAACCCAAATCCCATTTTGCAGGGAGGTTTGGACGTAACCCCCGACTGGACCAGTGAACGAGTGCTAAAACACAGTGTGAAAGCCCCCTAAGACCTAAAAGCAATACTTGCACAGATGCTCAATACCATAGTAATAAAATGGCTTTACTTTGAAAGGGTGCAGAATTTACCTCAAAGTTCGGACACTCTGACGATGATCTTCTACGCACCAAAATATAGTAAATCATTAAGATGTAAACATCGCATAAACAAAATGTAAACAATTATTAGTTTTCAAGGACCTGGTTCCATCTGAGTCCAAACACGGCAAGATGTCTGGTTTCTGTGGTACATCTTATCTACAAAACAATGTTTGGCATAAGACTCCAAGGTTGTCTGCAGGCCCAACTGGTTTATTTAGGTGAAGTTATCAGAGCAGGATTTTATCAAGCTAGTAGGTAACAACAAGTAATGTAACTTATTGGAAAAATTATAATTCTAATAGCTATATTAATTATTTTATCAAAGTAAAAAAAAATCTTTATCCTTTACATATAATGGGCAGTTGCAGGGACTTTACATACAATATTAGGCACCAACACAAACGTTAATTCCATAAGATGCTGGTAGAATTCGGATAGATTTAGGATCTGATTCCAACTTTGAGTTATACTCGTCTAATAAAACTCTCGCAGAATATGGACCCTTATAGATTGTCGGTGCCCCTCTGCTTTGACTGGCGGGAAATCCCTGCTGGGGGTGGCAAGATTCCCCTGCTGGGGATGGCAGGATTCCCCTGCTTGGACTGGTGTGCGATTCCCCTGCTGGGGCTTGTGTGCGATTCCCCTGCTGGGGCTTGTGTGCGATTCCCCTGCTGGGGCTTGTGTGCGATTCCCCTGCTGGGGCTTGTGTGCCATTCCCCTGCTGGGGCTTGTGTGCCATTCCCCTGCTGGGGCTTGTGTGCCATTCCCCTGCTGGGGCTTGTGTGCCATTCCCCTGCTGGGGCTTGTGTGCGATTCCCCTGCCGGGGCTGGTGTGCGATTCCCCTGCCGGGGCTGGTGTGCGATTCCTCGGCCGGGGCTGATGCGGGATTCCACGGCCGGGGCTGATGCGGGATTCCTCGGCCGGGGCTGATGCGGGATTCCTCGGCCGGGGCTGATGCGGGATTCCTCGGCCGGGGCTGATGCGGGATTCCTCGGCCGGGGCTGATGCGGGATTCCTCGGCCGGGACTGATGCGGGATTCCTCGGCCGGGACTGATGCGGGATTCCTCGGCCGGGACTGATGCGGGATTCCTCGGCCGGGACTGATGCGGGATTCCTCGGCCGGGGCTGGTGCGGGATTCCTCGGCCGGGGCTGTTGCGGGATTCCTCGGCCGGGGCTGGTGCGGGATTCCTCGGCCGGGGCTGGTGCGGGATTCCTCGGCCGGGGCTGGTGCGGGATTCCTCGGCCTTTTATTTTACATCATTAGTAATACTGTTGTGTTGAATGTAGTTTATAATACAAGGTAAATTGATCTGTTTTTTAACTTAAAAAAAAATCTCCACCTTTTTCTGTCCACATTTGCTTGAATGGATGAGTTTTTTTCTGGTAAACTAGACGTGGGAAAGTCCTAGTAGGGGTCACATTTCCCAGCACATTAGCGCATGAGCAGCTTTGTGACCACCTTAATGTTTTAGGGCCCCAAACTAGCTGAAACCTTGCAACTATCACTGTATTGGCACAGATGATATATAAATGTGCAGTTGAGAGGTATGATGGCCGTTCCATCCAGTTTACTTGAGCGAGCTCTACCTACAATTTACCATTGAAGGCACTGACATATTTGTTTTTAACCATTATTTTTACTTACTAACTGTGGGAATGCTGTGCGTGAATGATGTGTAAATTAACCCTGATCTGATTATTTTACAGCTTTGCTCTGGATTGCGAGACTATACGTGTTCTTTCCTGCAGTGTCCTCAGTCTAACCTCTCCATATTTTTTTTTTTTTTTATTTTATTTTTTTTATTTTTTTTTTAAGGTCTTCGTCATCAGTTGTTGTTTTGGTAGTTGACCCTTTTAGTAAAGCTGGTCATACGCGTTGGCTGGCAGATGGTTATCTAGAGTGATCTCATGGAGGAGAAACGAAAATTGTGAAAATAATTAGCTTTTTGTCCCAAAGCTCTTTACACCAGTTTTCTCACGTAATAGCTTTGCTGAATCAGAGCCTACATCTCTTTGAGATCAAAAGAATCGGGCATGTTGAAATTCATATTGCCCAATCCTTTTTTTTTTTTTTTTTCCCTGACATCGGCTGTTGAGGGGAAATCGAGAGCTCACTATATTGTACATATCAGATGGTCATTTGGCCCTGATGTAGAGTTGACAGCTTCTTGATTATTTTTCAATTTGTCCAGAAAAAAAAAATCACAGCCCCAGTATTCATGGGGCAGTGAACTGAGTGGTGTGGATGCTTGGCCTTCAGTCCATTCACACTAGGCTTTGCTTGGCAACTCGGGATCCCAACGGTTGGACCCCAGGGTTCACTTAGTTATCCCCCATCTATAGTGGGGTAACTTCTAAACTTTTGCATCTCCTTTAAGCATTGATGGTGCCAGTGTGAAACAACTCGCCCAGAGGACTTATTCATTAAGTAGTGGGAAGTAGGTTCCAACCCATTAAATTGGTTTATATACAGTACGTGGATTGTTGAATGCGCCCTCTGTGCCTCTAGGAGATAATACCTCCATTATAAAGCTCTAATTTTTTTTTTACATTTTTTACCTTAATTCTTTGGGACTCCATGACACACACAGATACGGTATGAGGCCATGGGTACCATATTATGGGTCTGAACGACGAAGATCTGTAATACAACCTTGTGCCTGATTCCTAGCGTTATCTGGGTGACGCTCAAGATGTCCTACAGCGCACTGCAGTCCCATAACCAAAAACAAAATTAATAAAGTTTCTGGCCATTTATATGAGCTAAACAACACAATATAGGTACAAATCTGTGATTATATGTCCGTGCCATCTGCAGGGCATCGTTACGTTCCACTGTGTGAGAAATCGGCCATGTCGTTGTCACTTTCTGCATGAACAGTTGCCGCTGTGCAGGTGTGAACAGAGCCATTTCCTAAAAAATTTAGAAGGAGATTCCTCTTATTTTTAATAAGGTCCTAATGTATTTTGTGGACTCAATTAGTAAACAAACATGTTGAAAGGTGGAGGACATCCCGATATCCTTGGAGAGCTATAATTAGTGTCATGACCCAAAGCATTTGTACTAAAGGGACATTCGGCAGTCAAGTACTCCCTGAAGAGAGAGACATCTGCCCTCTGCAAATGTCATCTTTTCTACAACCTGTTCTCCAGACTCTGCTCCTGCTGTCATGTTGAAGGTCACTATATATATACAAACATGAAATCTTGGCTGCTGTAATTCTTTTCTGATGGGGGAATCAAGGCCAAAAACACTGTAAGATGGCACCTCGTTATAGGGTCCGTGAAATGGATGTAGTATTGCCAAAGATGTCTAACTCTACTTCTTCTGACATGTGGTCAATACAAGATGGTCACCTGCCCATAATGTGGCTTCCAACACGTGTCTGGACTTGTATTGAGCTGTCATTCTTTTCTTCTAAGCACAGCACACAGATAGACATACTGGCTTTGATTCATTAAGACTTCCATTTTGTACAAGTCTTAATGAAGGACGTGCAGGAATAAGATCAACCAGATTCATTAAGAAACTCAAATGGCTTAATTCGGCTCATGTTATCCGTGTCGTGCACCTCCCAGTAATGTTACTTAAGGCGAGTACCGGAGTAAGGCTAGGTTCACATTGCGTTAGGGCAATCCGTTTAGCGCTAGCGCTAGCGGATTGCGCTAACGCAATGTTTTTTTAGGGGCCGCGTTAGGGGTCGCGTTAACATCCCCGCTCTCGCAGATCCCCGATCTGCGAGAGCGGGGAACGGACCTCGGGCGCGCCGCGGACGCTGCAAGCAGCGTCCGAGGCGCGCTACAAAAGAACGGCACATCGCTAGCGCGAGCCGAAAAAAGGCACGCGCTTGCGATGCGCTAGAGGGAAACTTCACCTTGCTGTCAATGGGCACGCTAACGGACCCGTTGCACGGCGTTAATTGCGACATTTTCGCCGTGCAACGCTGTCCGTTAGCGTGCACACATTAACGCAATGTGAACCTAGCCTAAGATTTCTGGCCTAAGACTTGCCACCACAATGAATTTGACGAGTTGGCGTTACCATGCCCCAGCCTTTCTTGTCTTCTGCCATTTTGGTGAAGCTGCTTGAAACTGTCTTTAAAATGCAAAGTCTTAAAATTTTTGCTTAAAAATGTTCTAACTACTTAATGTTTTATGCCAGTTTTCTGTCTAAAGCACTGATGCCTCAGTCACATTATATTTTATGGAGCTATTCACATGTACGGCTTTTGTTTTGCTCCATTTTGCCAGCAGAACTTGCGTTTTGTAGAGAATGGATCCATGATAATGACCCAGTACACTGTGAAAAGCTAGGCATGCAGAACATCAGTGGATGAAAAATGGACCATGTCATGGATGAAAAAAAATGATTCAATTTTTTTTGTAGACACACACGACAGTCATGCACATGCCTCCCAATTACAGTACCCCATGGAGCATACCGTAGTTTTTTTTCCTTTTAGTGCATTTGAAATAGGGCTGAAGAAAGACCAGAAAACTCAGTGTGAATTAAATGGCGTACAGAGATATAGTTTGACCCTACAAAATGTTATGGATGCCATACTGTCTCTCGGTACAACTCAACAGTTTGTAGCTGCAATATGGCCGTGTGTATGAGGACTAACGTCAGCAATGTCTACAGAGCTGTCTGTAGATACTGAATAAAATATACCGGTAATCTTTTTTGTTATGCGATAGGGATGTTTTAGAAGAACGTGGAGGAATGTGTAGGACAGATAGCGGGTGGATGTCTCATATCAGCAGAACATGAAAACCACTCGCCTAATAATATTATAGGTTCTCTCATGTGGTCAAAACAGTTCTGACTTATGGACTGTATAAGATCTGGATTGGTGTTGTGTAGTGATGAGCGAGTATACTCGTTGTTCGGGTGGTCTCCAAGTATTTGTTAGTGTTCGAAGATTAAGTTTTCATCGCCTCAGCTGAATGATTTACAGCTACTAGCCAGCTTGATTACATGTGGGGATTCCCTAGCAACCAGGCACCCCCCACATGTACTCAGGCTGGCTAGTAGCTGTAAATCATTCAGCTGCGGTGATGAAAACTAACTCTCCGAACACTAACAAATACTTGGAGATCACCCGAACAACGAGTATACTCGCTCATCACTACACAACACCTATCCAGATCTTATACACTAACAAATACTCGGAGACCACCTGAGCGTGCTCGGGAAAACCCGAGCAACGAGTATACTCGCTCATCACTAGTGTTGTGTAGTATCTAGTACCAAGATGATTCAGGACTTGTAACATGGGACTTCCATGGATCAGACTTGCTCCCAGCATTTCCCACAGATGCTAGTCAGATTGAGGTCTGGAGAATTTAGAAGCTAGATATTGAAAGAACAAGACCCTTGTCTAATGGCACCTCCCTTGTAAGCATTTGCTTTCCGGCTATCTCCTAGCCGGTAAAATGACATTCGGCAATAAGCAGCACACAGAATATCTTTAGTGCTTATAAAGAATGGGTTTCCTCCAAACATATCACAACTTCACATGCAATAAGGAGAATTGGGGAAAAGTCTTCATATTCACCGGTTCACTGTAGAGTCTGAGGTGCCCATGAAGATCCAATCGGATTCACAATGTGGTCGCCGGACTCTCCTGCACTTAGTGAGTTTGGTGACATTTACAAATTGTAGAAATCAAAATATATCACCGTTCTACTCCATACATGTGTAAAGACAATGGCAGTGGGGGAGTAATTGGGAGGATACTAAATATATAATTGAAGAGAAACTTACTGTGGTTACGCCAAGGATACGGCGTAACTTAGTTAAAAAAGGTGATAGTCCCAGAATTTAATGGGATGGGGTATGTCCCCCCCTATATAGAGAGAGTTTTTTTATTACCAACAAGACTAGTAATGAGACTTCTATGTACAATGAATTGTAATATGTGTCTGCAATTGTACTTACTGAAGTACCGTAAGGTAGTGTAACCGCTTGGAAATCGATATTGGTGGAAAGTTGGTAGTATAGTCCGTTGATGCTGCTTGAATAGGCTGTTATTTAGAAGCAGATATGGTATCCTGCTAGGTTGCCCCTAGTTTAAGCACAATAGATATTCGTTGTAAAATTGTCTAATTGGGATATAGTGAGCTCAGTGATCAATAGTTCTAGCAGTGAGTGGATAAAACTGTATTTAGTAACAGTACGCTTGTGTACTAAATCAGGGTTTAAGCGGTACGTACTGTTTTGATCCTTGATGTGGGAAGGCGAGTAATGTGCCCGTGTTGAAAGACTGACTGCTATGCTGCAGAAGGCGACCGCAGTTTGTGTGCGGGAACCGCTGCACTGGAAGCCGGCAGTAACCACAGGTGCCCTGGCCGGAAGAACGCTGTGTTTGTGGCGGGAATGGAGTGGACGGGGTTTTGGGGAGACGTCACCGACTAGGGAAAGGACGGGTGCGCAGAAGGAACAAGAAACCAACGCGTTTTGAGGGACAGCAGTCCTCTTCGTCAGGGTAGTACGTCATCTTGAACTCCTTCTCTTTGCCGCAGTTCATCTGACCAGGCACTTTTTGTTGCTCTATGGTCCAGTTCTGATGCTCACGTGAGCAGTGTGGCTGCTTTCGGCACCGCATGTCTGTTTTCTGACACCTTTCCGTCATTGTTGGCATTAGCCTTTTTATTTTAGCAATTTGCATTACCGCAGCTCTTCTGTGGGATCGGAGCACATGAGAGCCTTCACTCCTCAGCACGTCTTAGAATCATATGACCCTGTTGAAACTACCTTGCACCACTTTTGGTAGGTACTAACCACTGCTTGAGGGAACATTTAACAAGACCTGTAGTTTTTGGAGATGATCTGACTTTGTCAAGAAGCCATAGCCTTTTGGCACTTGCCGCGTCGCTCCTCGTTCCATGGATAATCGGTGGTTTTCATTTTGCCTTTCAGTAGTTTTATTTTTGTTCACTGAGAATTGGGTAAGTTTCTAAACAATGCTAAGTCCCAAATGCTTTCTAACACCTGTCAATGAATTCAGTGAATGTCTAGGGTGTAATGTATGGGGAACTGCAGCTTATAGCCTTTTTTTCACTCGGCATCTCGAAGGCTTGAAAATAATTAAAGAACTGAGGCTTTTTCTGAATGTGTCAGTATGGAAATATATTCACTGTGACATTCAACTAGTCTAAGACTTAGAAGTAGAAAACAAGTATGGAACTTTACAGGCATAGCTTTTGCAAGAACATGTGGGGCTTAGAGGAACACTGTAGGGAGACTGATACTAGGTTCCTCCTAAGAAGGTAGTTCCTATATTAGGTTATGTGCGTACATTGAGTATTTGCTTGCAGACTCTTCTGCAAGGTTTCTGCATCTCTTGTCAGCAAAAACGCTCCGGCAAAAACGAGCGTTTTTGCATGCATTTTTGTTGAGCAACGAATGCTTTTTTTTTTTTAGCTAAATAAAGATATTTGAAGAAAAAAATGTTTTGTGATGTAATTTTGTGGTTCAGCGTGTTCTTTGTCATTCTCACGCAGTGGCATCAGGGTAATGGGATTAAGGCTTGATGCCAGCAGCTGTCACTGACACCAGTCACTAACTTTAGTAATGAAAAGATGTCAGCTAGACACCCTCATTACTAAACTGGTAAGTAAACAGTTAAATAAACACACACGGTCACCAGCCTTTGTAGGAGCATTAACAGAATGAACCTACATAGGCTGTAACCAAACAGCAACTGGCAGAAATCAGCGTGCACCGCGATACCTGTTAATTATTACAAAAAAGTGAGTCGAAAAAAAAAATTGTGTGAACTCGGGCATAATTTTCATAACCAGCAGAAGGAAAGCGGATGGCTGAGGGCTGATGTTAATATTCCGGGAAGGAGCCAACAGCCATAAAGGTTCCCAGGCTTTTAATATCCGTTCAAAGCTGTTTGCTTAGCATTTACTGGCTAGTTTACAGGGTGACCCCCCCCCCCCCCAGCAAAGGCTAGGCAGACAGCTGAAGGCTGATATTAATAGTCTAGGAAGGGGCCATGGATATTGGCCCCCTCCCATACTAGTCAGCTCTTAGCTGCCCAAGAAGTGGCGCATCCATAAGATGCGCCGATTCTGACACTTGGCCTTGCTTATTCCACTTGCCCTGGTGCAGTGGCAAGTGGTGTGATAGTTGGGGGGGTTGATGTCACCTTTGTATTGTCAGGTGACATCAAGCCCAGAGATTAAAAATGGATAGGTGTCTATAAGATGGCCTCATTACTAACCCTATAGTGATATTATTAAAAAAAAAAAACAGAACAAAGTCCTTTAGTTGAAATAATGAGACTCCTTTATTGAATCTGAATTAAACCAGACTCGTGTCATCGACCAATCCACTGAATGGTCTCTTGTAAAAGGAATTAAAATTATGAAACTATCTTCCTCACTTTTCCACCGAGAAGATAATAATCCATAATGTCCCACTGTGATCTTGATGACTTTGAGAGCAGTCCCTCAGTGTACAGTGCTGAGCTGCGGTCAGCTGATGGACTCATGTGACCTCTCTCACGGCAGCTCAGTGCTATACACTGCGAGAGTGATGATGCTTCTGCCAGTCTTTAGCCTGCGGCCGGTTAGAGCAGTCACGTGTCCCGATCTGACTGTTCTACAAGTGGGATCACCGTGTGACACTCTGGATTACGTGGACTGGAGAGTGTATGGTTGTTTATTTTTGATTGGGGACAGGGGCATCGGGAATTTGGTGTTGGGTGAGTAAAATGTGTTTTTTTTTTTTTATTTGAATATGTATTTTATTATTTTAAGTGTTTTTTTTTTTTTTTACTTTTAAGTTTGAGCACTTCTTCCATTAGCGGCGCCTGCTATCACTGTTAAGTTATAATTTATACAATTAGATTTTCTGGATTTTATTTTTGATATTCTATCTCTCAATGTTAAAATTAACCTACCCTTAAAATTATAGACTGCTCACGTCTTTGTCAGTGGTCAAACTTACGACCTTGCATGTAAAGATACAGATTATTCGCACCAGGCTGCAGTATGATGCTGACGGTGTAATAGCCGATCCTGGCCTGAGGTAGCCGCTGGGTTCCCATAATGGCTGACTGACTAATAGACGCTTCTCCGTCCTGTTTTCGACAATGTTCTTACGGATGAGGTAACGTTATTGTGCATTTTCATCTGTTTTAGATCGTCTCCAGCTTCAAGACCACAACCTCTCGCGCAATTTGCCAGTTAGTGAAAGAGTACGTAGGGCACCGAGACGGTCTGTGGGATGTCAGCGTTACACGGACGCAGCCAGTGGTGCTAGGGACGGCATCTGCAGGTAATCGCACTGACCTGTCTGCACAGGGGTTTACAGGATTGTAAAAATCGGGGCTGGTTACCTTAAAAAAAAAAAAAAAAAAATGGCGCCTCACTTCTCTGTAGGTTGTCTGGTATTGCAGTAAAGCTTTTTTGTCTCCTGTGGAACTGAGCTGCATTACCAGGCACCACAAATAAACAGTGGTGGTGTATATTGGGGGAAAATAAGAGGTGGTGTGATTTATTTATTTATTCATTTATTTTATTTTCTGTGCAATTCACTTAATGGGTAGACCTTTTTGTTAATCATTCTTGACGTCTATTTTTACTGCCTTTACCACCCCATTGTGCATTCTGACATGTCCTTCACAGTTTGGGTGTGTGTTTTGAGAGGGCTCAGTCTGTCGTATGGCTGGCATCTGCCTGTAAGAGCAACGACACTACACTTGTGCCCATGGGCTACCATGGCAGTCAGGGGGGGGCCCTATTGAAGGCCCCTATCATTGCCACGTTAGTCATCCAGTAGCAGGGCTTTGTAGCAGAATGTCACTGCTATAGTGTTGCAGTATATAGTATAAGCAATCAGATGATCATCAGTTTAGTGCCTTAAAGATTTAAAAAAAATTAAAAATTTTTCTATCTATCAAATTATCTAAGGGGTACTTCCGTCTGTTTGTCTGTCTATCTGCAACTTCCGTAACGGAAATCCCGCGTCGCGACCAATCAGCGACAGGCTTAGCCCGGCCACGAATTGGCCCCTCCCTACTCCCCTCCAGTCAGTGCCCCCTTCCTACTCCCCTCCAGTCAGCGCCATAGTGTCGCCCCATCCCGGACCAACTTTTTACTATTGATGCTGCCTATGCAGCATCAATAGTAAAAAGATATAATGTTAAAAATAATAATTAAAAAAAAAAAACATGCTATTCTCGCCTTCCGTCACCTCCGCAGCTTTCCCGCTCCTTGTGATGCGGCCGGCAGCTTCCGTTCCCAGAGATGCATTGCGAAATTACCCAGATGACTTAGCGAGACCGCTAAGTCATCTGGTTAATTTCGCAATACATCTCTGGGAACTGAAGCTGGCGGCAGCATCGCACACATCGGCACAGCTTCACTGGACGCTGGAGGGTGAGTATATAACTATTTTTTTTTTTAACAGGGATATGGTGCCCACACTGCTATATACTACGTGGGCTGTGTTATATACTGCGTGGGCTGTGTTATATACTGCGTGGACTGTGCTATATACTACGTGGGCTGTGTTATATACTGCGTGGGCTGTGTTACATACTGCGTGGGCTGTGTTACATACTGCGTGGGCTGTGTTACATACTGCGTGGGCTGTGTTACATACTGCGTGGGCTGTGTTATATACTGCGTGGGCTGTGTTATATACTGCGTGGGCTGTGTTATATACTGCGTGGGCTGTGTTATATACTGCGTGGGCTGTGTTATATACTGCGTGGGCTGTGTTATATACTGCGTGGGCTGTGTTATATACTGCGTGGGCTGTGTTATATACTGCGTGGGCTGTGTTATATACTGCGTGGGCTGTGTTATATACTGCGTGGGCTGTGTTATATACTGCGTGGGCTGTGTTATATACTGCGTGGGCTGTGTTATATACTGCGTGGGCTGTGTTATATACTGCGTGGGCTGTGTTATATACTGCGTGGGCTGTGTTATATACTGCGTGGGCTGTGTTATATACTGCGTGGGCTGTGTTATATACTGCGTGGGCTGTGTTATATACTGCGTGGGCTGTGTTATATACTGCGTGGGCTGTGTTATATACTGCGTGGGCTGTGTTATATACTGCGTGGGCTGTGTTATATACTGCGTGGGCTGTGTTATATACTGCGTGGGCTGTGTTATATACTGCGTGGGCTGTGTTATATACTGCGTGGGCTGTGTTATATACTGCGTGGGCTGTGTTATATACTGCGTGGGCTGTGTTATATACTGCGTGGGCTGTGTTATATACTGCGTGGGCTGTGTTATATACTGCGTGGGCTGTGTTATATACTGCGTGGGCTGTGTTATATACTGCGTGGGCTGTGTTATATACTGCGTGGGCTGTGTTATATACTGCGTGGGCTGTTATATACTGCGTGGGCTGTGTTATATACTGCGTGGGCTGTGTTATATACTGCGTGGGCTGTGTTATATACTGCGTGGGCTGTGTTATATACTGCGTGGGCTGTGTTATATACTGCGTGGGCTGTGTTATATACTGCGTGGGCTGTGTTATATACTGCGTGGGCTGTGTTATATACTGCGTGGGCTGTGTTATATACTGCGTGGGCTGTGCTATATACTACATGGCTGTGCTATATACTACGTGGCTGTGCTAAGAGATATGTATATGTATATATACATATACACTCACCGGCCACTTTATTAGGTACACCTGTCCAACTTCTTGTTAACACTTAATTTCTAATCAGCCAATCACATGGCGGCAACCCAGTGCATTTAGGCATGTAGACATGGTCAAGACAATCTCCTGCAGTTCAAACCGAGCATCAGTATGGGGAAGAAAGGTGATTTAAGCGCCTTTGAACGTGGCATGGTTGTTGGTGCCAGAAGGGCTGGTCTGAGTATTTCAGAAACTGCTGATCTACTGGGATTTTCACGCACAACCATCTCTAGGGTTTACAGAGAATGGTCCGAAAAAGAAAAAAAATCCAGTGAGCGGCAGTTCTGTGGGCGGAAATGCCTTGTTGATGCCAGAGGTCAGAGGAGAATGGGCAGACTGGTTCGAGCTGATAGAAAGGCAACAGTGACTCAAATCGCCACCCGTTACAACCAAGGTAGGCCTAAGAGCATCTCTGAACGCACAGTGCGTCGAACTTTGAGGCAGATGGGCTACAGCAGCAGAAGACCACACCGGGTACCACTCCTTTCAGCTAAGAACAGGAAACTGAGGCTACAATTTGTACAAGCTCATCGAAATTGGACAGTAGAAGATTGGAAAAACGTTGCTTGGTCTGATGAGTCTCGATTTCTGCTGCGACATTCGGATGGTAGGGTCAGAATTTGGCGTAAACAACATGAAAGCATGGATCCATCCTGCCTTGTATGGAGCATCTTTGGGATGTGCAGCCGACAAATCTGCGGCAACTGTGTGATGCCATCATGTCAATATGGACCAAAATCTCTGAGGAATGCTTCCAGCACCTTGTTGAATCTATGCCACGAAGAATTGAGGCAGTTCTGCAGGCAAAAGGGGGTCCAACCCGTTACTAGCATGGTGTACCTAATAAAGTGGCCGGTGAGTGTATGTTAAATAATTGAACAGCTTTTTTAAACATTTTCGTTTTTACACCAACCCCTTTTTTCCAGTCAGATGTCAAATCCATTAACATACAAAAACTAATTTTATCCATACATTAGACAATAAAAATTAATCATATTGCCAGTTCATTCATACCACACAATGAATGCCGTAAAAACGAAAAGCCCGCTTTTTCCCCATTTCCTTACAATTACTTTTTATTTCTCCATTTGTAGTATATTATGTGCTAATATTATCGGTGTAATTCAAAACTACATCTTGTCCTTTAAAAAAAATAAGCAAACAAAAAAAGCCCTCATGTGGCTATGGCGACAAAACTAAAAGTTATTCCCCTTGTAAAAAATTATAGAATAGAAAGTGAACATTCAAAAAAAAAAAATCACCTAATCGTGAAGGGGATAAAGAGGTTTTTCACAGCATAATTTTATTTATTGTGTTAAATGGTCAGAATGGCATCACAAAAGAAAGAGGGAATTGATACTCGCAGTGGCGTAACTACAAAGTTATGGGCCCCGGTGCGAACTTCCAAATGGGGCCCCCCCCGCCATAAAATTCAATGTAACCCCCATAGAATACAATGCAGCCCCCCTCATAGTATAATGCAGCCCCTCCATACAGGGGCAGTGAGAAAGACACGAGCAAATGGTGACTAGGGGGCAGGGGAGAGGGCACAAGTGGGCAAGGAAGACAGGCACAAGGGGACACATGGGGGCTAGGAGGCAGGGGAGAAGGTTACAAGGGGACTAGTGGGCAAGGGAGACTGACACAAGGGGACAATGGAGACTGACACAAGGGGCACATGGGGACAAGTGGGCAAGGGAGACTGACACAAGGGATACAAGCACAAGGGGACACACAGGGACAAGTGGGAAAGGGAGACTGACACACAGGGACTAGTGGGCAAGAGACTGACACAAGGGATACAAGCACAAGGGGACACACAGGGACAAGTGGGAAAGGGAGACTGACACACAGGGACTAGTGGGCGAAGGAGACTGACACAAGCACAAGGGGACAAAGGAGACTGACACAAGCACAAGGGGACATAGGAGACAGGCACATGGGGACACACAGGGACTAATGGGCAAGGGAGACTGGCACATGGGGACACAAGCATAAGGGAGACAGGCTCAAGGGGACACACGGCCCCCTGACCTGCCAGAGCCGCTTGCAGCTGTGACCGTGGTAGTTACGCCGCTGCCTCACACACACACATACTACAGATATCACACACACACTACAGATATCACACACACACACACACACACACACACACACACACACACACACACACACACACATCATACTACAGATATCACACACACACACACACACACACACACATCAGTTATCACACACACACTACAGATATCACACATACACACATACTACAGATATCACACACACACTACAGATATCACACACACACATCATATTACAGATATCACACACATACTACAGTTATCACACACACACTACAGATATCACACACACACTACAGATATCAAACACACACTACAGATATCACACACACACACACACACAGACATACTACAGATATCACACACATACTACAGTTATCACACACACACTACAGATATCACACACACACATACTACAGATATCACACACACACACACACACACACACACACACACACACACACACACACACACACACACACACACCAGAGATACCAGCTCATATACACAACTCACAATCTCCTCTCTGGTACAGGGGTGGCTGATGTAAACCGGCTGCAGCTCCTCAGCTTCTCCTGACTAAAGCGGCTCTGTCCCGCACCTCCCCCCTGCTCTCTCCTTCTGTCCCGGGGTTATTTTGGCTTTCTCTTAAATACGATCTCATTCAGAGGTACATGAGATGTATGAGGGGGAAAAAACAGATTGAGAAGCTGTCTCATCGTGATGACTGGAGCTGCTTCCTGTCTCTCACGTGCCCCGGCTGCCCCCTTCCCCTAGATACGCCTCGGACTGTTGCTGTGCAGGAGGAATCCCCTGCACTGCAATATGGTGTTGGGTGCCAGCACAGCCCGCACAGTGGTCTATCCAGCACAGCCCGCACAGTGGTCTATCCAGCACAGCCCGCACAGTGGTCTATCCAGCACAGCCCGCACAGTGGTCTATCCAGCACAGCCCGCACAGTGGTCTATCCAGCACAGCCCGCACAGTGGTCTATCCAGCACAGCCCGCACAGTGGTCTATCCAGCACAGCCCGCACAGTGGTCTATCCAGCACAGCCCGCACAGTGGTCTATCCAGCACAGCCCGCACAGTGGTCTATACAGCACAGCCCGCATCTCTCGCCCCCCCCGAGAATGCCCCCACAGTCCAGTAAAAAAACAAAAAAACACTCTCCTTACCTTTCCTCTTGCCAGCGTTGCTTCCTGCTCCGATCTCAGGCTCGGCTGCAGTCTGCCCGGGACACAGCAGGTGCGCGATGATATGACGTCATCGCGCCCCTGCAGTGTCAGAGGCAGAGCGGGGAATGATGGGAGAGGGAGCGTCTGTAGACGCTCTCTCCTCCGTCATTGCATTTAACTGTACCGGCGTCATAGACGCCGGTATAGTTGAATGCGACGGCGGGGGGGGTGAGTCGGTGGCGGGGGGAGGCGGATCGAGCAGCCCATGACTGGCACCGGCTCTTATGGCATTTGCCAGAAGTGCCCGATGGCCAGTCCGGCCCTGCTCTGACCTGCCGGCCCCGGGCCCCTGACCTGCCGGGCCCGGTCGCAGTGGCGACCGCTGCAACCGCGGTAGTTACGCCCCTGTCCATACTGTACAATGGCCACACATAGTGCTCTATACTGTACAATGGCCACACATGATGCTCCATACTGTACAATTGGCCACACATGATATTGCCTACAGTATAATGGCCACACAGTTACTCCTACACACGCGGCTGAGCTCCGTACACATTGCACATGCGGCTCCCCTCCGTACACCTCGTACACACCCGGCTCCGCTCCGTACACCTTGCACACACGGCTCCGCTCCGTATACCTCGTACACACATGGCTCCGCTCCGTACACCTCGTACACACACGGCTCCGCTCCGTACACCTTGCACACACGGCTCCGCTCCGTATACCTCGTACACACATGGCTCCGCTTCGTACACCTCGTACACACCCGGCTCCGCTTCGTACACCTCATACACACCCGGCTCCACCTTGTACACCTCATACACACCCAGCTCCGCCTTGTACACCTCATACACACACGGCTCTGCTCCGTACACCTCATACACACCCAGCTCCGCCTTGTACACCTCATACACACACGGCTCCGCTCCGTACACACCCGGCTCCGCCTTGTACACCTCATACACACACGGCTCCGCTCCGTACACCTCATACACACCCAGCTCCGCCTTGTACACCTCATACACACACGGCTCCGCTCCGTACACCTCATACACACCCAGCTCTGCCTTGTACACCTCATACACACCCGGCTCTGCCTTGTACACCTCATACACACCCGGCTCTGCCTTGTACACCTCATACACACCCGGCTCCGCCTTGTACACCTCATACACACACGGCTCCGCTCCGTACACCTTGCACACACGGCTCCGCTCCGTATACCTCGTACACACATGGCTCCGCTCCGTACACCTCGTACACACACGGCTCCGCTCCGTACACCTTGCACACACGGCTCCGCTCCGTATACCTCGTACACACCCGGCTCCGCTTCGTACACCTCGTACACACCCGGCTCCGCTTCGTACACCTCATACACACCCGGCTCCACCTTGTACACCTCATACACACCCAGCTCCGCCTTGTACACCTCATACACACACGGCTCCGCTCCGTACACCTCATACACACACGGCTCCGCTCCGTACACCTTGTACACACCCGGCTCCGCCTTGTACACCTCATACACACACGGCTCCGCTCCGTACACCTCATACACACCCAGCTCCGCCTTGTACACCTCATACACACACGGCTCCGCTCCGTACACCTCATACACACCCAGCTCTGCCTTGTACACCTCATACACACCCGGCTCTGCCTTGTACACCTCATACACACCCGGCTCCGCCTTGTACACCTCATACACACACGGCTCCGCTCCGTACACCTCGTACACACCCGGCTCCGCCTTGTACACCTCATACACACACGGCTCCGCTCCGTACAACTCATACACACCCAGCTCCGCCTTGTACACCTCATACACACACGGCTCTGCCTTGTACACCTCATACACACCCGGCTCCGCCTTGTACACCTCATACACACACGGCTCCGCTCCGTACACCTCATACACACACAGCTCCGCTCCGTACACCTCATACACACACGGCTCCGCTCTGTACACCTCATACACACACTGCTCTGCTACATCCACACAAACCCCTCCTGACCTCACACAAAAGCTTACCCTCCTCCAGCATGATGACAACCAGCACTGCACTGCTGTCCTGCACTACACGGAAGCCCTTGATCATGTGACTCCGACTCCTCCCCTCCTGTGACCTCATCACAGGTCCTGTGCGCACAGAGCAGCTGCAGCCATAGTTGTGGTGTGCGTGTGCGGCTCTCTGCGGTGGAGGGGCTCTGCTGCCGTGACAAGTGCAGTCCCACCCGTGATCGCGCATGCACTGAGAGAGTGCACGCGCACCAGGGCCTGTAAAGAAGGTTTATAAAGGGCCGGCGGCCCATTTTGTAGCTCAGAGTTCTTAGGGGCCCCTAAGCACTGCGGGCCCCGTCGCAATTGCGACCCCTGCGACCGCGGTAGTTACGCCCCTGGATACTCGTCTCACCAATCCTCCCCACCACCGCCCTTGGTTCTGATTCTTCTGGGGTCCTTCACTTGTTTCTTCTACTTCCTGGTCAATCTTGGCGCTCAGGAAATGACCACTAAACCACATGCCACACCTCAGACAGTGATTGGCTGCAGCTGGTCACATGTCCATGTGTCTGAGATGTCAACACTGCAAAGGGAAGTAGGGACCGCTAAGGACCTGGGCAGCACTAGGACTTATAGTTTACACTGAATTTAAGTCTTTTGTGTGTATTGATAACTGTTAACTCCTAATGTTGTGTTTTATAGATCACACCGCATTATTATGGAGCATAGAGACAGGGAAATGCCTTACCAAGTATGTTGGCCATGCCGGATCAGGTAAGTCTAAATACACAGGTAAACACATGACCGCCGTTCCTGACACTGACACCGACTAATCCTCACAGCACGCAGTGCGCACACAGGGAGGATTCACAAGTCTGCAGTCACAGAGATGGTCCCCTCATCCGTATCCTGGTATGCATGGCCCTCTCATCCCCATCCTGGTATCCATGGTCCCCTCATCCCTATCCTGGTATCCATGGTCCCCTCATCCCTATCCTGGTGTGCATGGTCCCCTCATCCGTATCCTGGTATGCATGGCTCCTCATCCCTATCCTGGTATGCATGGCCCCCTCATCCCCATCCTGGTATCCATGGTCCCCTCATCCCTATCCTGGTATCCATGGTCCCCTCATTCCTATCCTGGTATGCATGGCTCCTCATCCCTATCCTGGTGTGCATGGTCTCCTCATCCCTATCCTGGTAGGCATGGCCCCCTCATCCCTATCCTGGTAGGCATGGCCCCCTCATCCCTATCCTGGTATGCATGGCCCCCTCATCCTTATCCTGGTATGCATGGCCCCCTCATCCCTATCCTGGTATCCATGGTCTCCTCATCCCCATCCTGGTATCCATGGTCCCCTCATCCCCATCCTGGTATCCATGGTCCCCTCATCCCCATCCTGGTATCCATGGTCCCCTCATCCCTATCCTGGTATGCATGGTCTCCTCATCCCTATCCTGGTATGCACGGCCCCCTCATCCCTATCCTGGTATGCATGGCTCCTCATCCCCATCCTGGTATCCATGGTCCCCTCATCCCCATCCTGGTATCCATGGTCCCCTCATCCCTATCCTGGTATCCATGGTCCCCTCATCCCCATCCTGGTATCCATGGTCCCCTCATCCCCATCCTGGTATGCATGGTCCCCTCATCCCTATCCTGGTGTGCATGGCTCCTCATCCCCATCCTGGTATCCATGGTCCCCTCATCCCTATCCTGGTATCCATGGTCCCCTCATCCCCATCCTGGTATCCATGGTCCCCTCATCCCCATCCTGGTATGCATGGTCCCCTCATCCCTATCCTGGTATCCATGGTCCCCTCATCCCTATCCTGGTATGCATGGTCTCCTTATCCCTATTCTGGTATGCATGGCCCCCTCATCCCTATCCTGGTATGCATGGCCCCCTCATCCCTATCCTGGTATGCATGGCCTCCTCATCCCTGTCCTGGTAGGCATGGCTCCTCATCCCTATCCTGGTGTGCATGGCCCCATCAGATAAAGCAAAAAAAAAACTATCATGCTTACTGTCCCTGCGCTTCCTCGCAGCGTCTTGTTCCAATGCCAGCAGCTGTTGTGACTGGTCGATGATGTGTGCCTTCTGCTAAAGAGAAATTAATATTCACTGCGCCACAGCTGCTGGCATTGGAACAAGACGCTGCGAGGTAGCGCAGGGACGGTAAGTAGGATGTTTTTTTTTTTCTCTCTATGAAGCCTGAGGGAGGAGTAGGTTATACTCCAAAACATATTGTAATAGATTGTACGTTTTTTTTTATACTTCTTGCCTGGATTAACCTCCTTTACTTGTATAGTGGCAGGGTACTGCTCCCTGGCTCCCTGGTGAATGAGCCGTACCCGGCCACAGCTTCTATGCAGTTGACAAAGCTGTGTGGCTTCACAACTGAGCACTACTGCCGCTACCGGCACTGGGAACAGCTGACCATCAGAAGTGCCGGGTGTCGCACCGCTTCAATCAGATATGAATGCCTATCCTCAGGATTAGCAGCCATTAATGTAAAAATCCCGGACAACCCCTTTTAAACTGCTGAAGAACCTCATTTTAAAGACGTTCACCTCTCTTGTTAGTCATTTGTGTAGTGTAATGTATCAAATAGCTATTTATCATCAAAATGAGGTTCTGCAGCAGCTGATGTTTTATTGAGCTATTTCTTTCCTAACGTGTGTAGTAATTCCTAATGGCAGCTGTTCTCTTGCCGCTCACATGGCTTTTATAAAATTCTCAATTCTTATAAATATCTGTAGAATTCTTTTCCCTTCATTTGTTATAGTAACCTACATAATTATATTCTGTTTTTCTTGCAGTCAACTCTATAAAGTTTCATCCTACAGATCAAATTGCTTTAACAGGCAAGTAGCCATGATGTAGTATTCCTCACTACTGCATGCAGGGGGATAACTCACTGGCAGCTGGGTGGTCTCAGATGTTGGAGAACAGGGCTGGAGGACAGATCTATATCAGTGGGGAACCAACCTCCGAGCAGAGGTGCATTTTCTTCCCGGGTTCTTGAGTACCGCTCTCGGAGACCTTGCTGGTCATTCAACTGGCCCACGACCACCATCATGATGATGTGTTGCCCTCTTTATGCACTGAAGATGGCACATTCCCTAAGTATTTCCAGCAAGATGGTGCACCACCACATTATGGGTGTCAGGTCCGAGCATTCCTACATGAACAGTTTCCTGGAAAGTGGATTGGTTGTTGTGGCCAGTTGAATGGTCACAAAGGTCTCCCGATCTGACCCCCTTAGACTTTTATCTTTGGGGTCATCTGAAGGCAATTGTCTATGCTGTGAAGATACAAGATGTGCAGCATCTGAAACAACGGATACTGGAAGCCTGTACTAGCATTTCTTCTGCGGTGTTGCTATCAGTGTGTCACATTTTATAAATTGTCATAAACTTGTAAATAACTCATGAAATAAATAGTTACGTTAAAACCAATCACACCATTGTTTTTCTTGTGAAATTTTCAATAAGTTTGTTGTGTCACATGACCCTCTTCCCATTGGAAAAAATAAAGTTGGATCCAAAATGGCCAAATTCAAAATGGCCACCATGATCACCACCCATCTTGAAAGGTTTCCCCCCTTCCATATACTAATGTGCCACTAACAGGAAGTTGATATCACCAACCATTCCCATTTTATTTAGGTGTATCCATATAAATGGCCCACCCTGTATATATAATTTTAATGTTCTCTTTGTGTATTCATTAGATGATATGTTTGTTCTCTCCTTCTAAGGGCTCCTTCAACCGTCCATGTAAATCGTCCCGAGCACAGACTGACCGCCGGTCTCCCAACCTCCTAGAAACACGCCATGCTGTCACGGTCCGGTCGGGAGAGCCGCGGCCAGTTTGTGCGATGCGGCCCGATCTCTGGTTGAGCTCTTAGAAGCAGATCTAATAAGAACGTGTTACTGACTGGGGAACAACTTCTGCTCATTGTGACTCTGCTTCTCTTCTCGTTCCCCAGCATCTGGAGACCAGACGGCTCACATCTGGCGCTACGTGGTGCAGTTACCCACTCCGCAACCCTCCGCAGACACCAGCGTAAGCCCCAGGCAGAAATGAGAGAGTCCAGTGTTATTGATAGTGATGGGTGTACTCTGCTTTACATGATAATGGTGGAGAGCGCACGCCTCGGGTTAAATCTGGGTTTGTGCTTTGTTAGGATCAGTCCTGTTTTATTACTGCAGGTAAAACATAAGAGATCCTGAATCTGGCCTATAATGTTCATGTTATTGCTCATATTAAAGGGGTCTCCGCATTGTGATCCCCCGACCGGTCAGCTGTAATCTGTGTGGATTTCCAGGCTGCACCGCCAGACGCACACAATGAATAATATGAGGGTCCTTCAGAGCGATGCTCTTTGCGGTCTCTCTTCAGTGTGCGCAGGAGATGATCGTCCTCAGTATACATCTCACGCTTTTATGAAGCTTTCTGACCTAGATATTCTGCAAATTCTATTATTTTATTGATTTAACCTCTTTTGTCGCAAGACGGCGAACCGTTAATCCCCCATTAGCTGCTTACGGATAATATATCGCCGATAGTGAACTGTCACCGCTAGGAGCAGAGAGCTCTGATCTCGGCCTTTTAACTTTTACGACGGTGCAGTCAATAGTGACTGCAGAATGGAGTTGGTGATTTCGGGGGAGGAGGTTTCCTCTGTCATTTTGTTGGCGATTCAGAACATAAATGATGGTGGGATGCCAAGGTGTTGGGGGCCAGTAGCGCTCATCCGGCCTGTCATGGCTGTATTCCCTAATAGATTGCCTTCCGGCTTTCACAGACAGTATTTTTTGAAAAAAAAAAAGTATTATTTCAATTGTGTTATAAAAAGAAAAACAAATTACATATTTGGTATTGCTGCTAAAATGCACCAACGGCAGCAGAATTGCTTACCGTATTTTCCTCCCATTCCCCCTAAAGAATAAAAAGTTAGTTATAGTAAGGTGTATCCTATTTCCTGGAAAAATATGATGATTAACTTTAAGACACACGCGAGGTTTCAACAGCAGAAAATAGGAAAAGGCGATTTCCTACTAATTAAAACTTCCCTGACAGTTTAAAGAAGTGTAGGGGGCAATATCCCGCCGTACTATTACTGCGGAGGTCGGGTCCCCTGCTTTGATGTGGGCTCCAGCGCTGAGCCCACCTCAAAGCCGGGACATGTCAGCTGTTTTGAACAGCCGACATGTGCTCGCAATAGCGGCGAGTGAAATCGCGATTCACCCGCCGCTATTAACTAGCGTTTGACAGCGGCATTTAACCGGCACTTCCGGCTGCGCGGCTGGAAATGATTCCATCACCAACCCCCGTCACATGATCGGGGGTCGGCGATGCGTCAGGATGGTAACCATAGAGGTCCTTGAGACCTCTATGGTTACTGATGCCGGCCTGCTGTGAGCGCCACCCTGTGGTCGGCGCTCATAGCAAGCCTGCAATTCAGCTACATAGCAGCGATCTGATGATTGCTGCTATGTAGCAGAGCTGATCCAGTTGTGCCAGCTTCTAGCCTCCAGGCTATTGAAGCATGGCAAAAGTAAAAAAAAAAAAAAAAAATGTTTTAAAAAAATATGAAAAAAAATTACGTTTAAATTACCCCCCTTTCGCCCCATTCAAAATAAAACAATAATAATAAAAAAAAAAATCAAACCTACACATATTTGGTATCGCCGTGTTCAGAATCGCCCGGTCTGTCAATAAAAAAAAAAGGATTAACCTGATCGCTAAATGGCAAAAATTCGAAACGCCATAATTACGTTTTTTTGGTCACCAGCTGGGCACGCAAAAAATAAGCCCTCACCTGACCCCAGATCACGAAAAATGGAGACGCTATACGGGTATTGGAAAATTGCACAATGTTTTTTTTTTTTGTGTGTGTGCAAAGTTTGGAAATTTTTTTGCCATTTAGATAAAACGTAACCTAGACATGTTTGGTGTCTATGAACTCGTAATGACCTGGAAAATCAAAATGGTAGGTCAGTTTTAGCATTTAGTGAACCTAGCAAAAAAGCCAAACAAAAAACAAGTGTGGGATTGCACTTTTTTTGCAATTTCACCGCACTTGGAATTTTTTTCCCGTTTTCTAGAACACGACATGCTAAAACCAATAATGTTGTTGAAAAGTGCAACTTGTCCCGCAAAAAACAAGCTCTCACATGGCCATATTGACGGAAAAATAAAAAAGTTATGTCTCTGGGAAGGAGGGGAGCAAAATTCGAGAACGCAAAAACGGAAAAGGGCAAGGTCATGAAGGGGTTAATACACTAGGGAAGAATAGGGACGAAATAAATCTATTGTCAGTGTTTCTCTGCAGTGTGTGTTGCAAACACATAGCTTTACAGCACGCACATAACACTGCTACATGCACAGTACGCATACTTTCTGCTGTGCCGCATACTTTCTGCTGTGCCGCGTACTTTCTGCTGTGCCGCGTACTTTCTGCTGTGCCGCGTACTTTCTGCTGTGCCGCGTACTTTCTGCTGTGCCGCGTACTTTCTGCTGTGCCGCGTACTTTCTGCTGTGCCGCGTACTTTCTGCTGTGCCGCGTACTTTCTGCTCTGCCGCGTACTTTCTGCTCTGCCGCGTACTTTCTGCTCTGCCGCGTACTTTCAGCTCTGCCGCATACTTTCAGCTCTGCCGCATACTTTCAGCTCTGCCGCATACTTTCAGCTCTGCCGCATACTTTCAGCTCTGCCGCATACTTTCAGCTCTGCCGCATACTTTCAGCTCTGCCGCATACTTTCAGCTCTGCCGCATACTTTCAGCTCTGCCGCATACTTTCAGCTCTGCCGCATACTTTCAGCTCTGCTACACACATGCTCAACTTTCCCGCATGTGCAACTTTCCCGCATGTGCACACTCACAGCTAAAATACACACACACAGCTCAGCTACATCAACACAAAGGCAACGTTCAGCTACATAAAAACACAGCTCAGATGCATGAACACACAGAGCTGTGCTTCATCCGCACATGCACATAGCTCTGCTGCATCAATAAACACAGCACTACTATGTTAATGCACACAGAGCATTGCTGCAGAAATGCACACATACACAAAACTCTGCTGCATCAGCGCACATCCACACACAGCTTTGGTGCAATAGCACACACTGCACTGCTGCACACTCCGTATTTGAAAGTTCCTTCCAGATATGTGAGTGATCCCTTGAACGGAGAGGTCCTCCAGCTAGTCAGGACCTGCAGCATCTGTGCAGCCTTGGGCCCCTTTCACACATCCGTTTTTTGCTGTCAGTTGCAATCCGTTGAATTTTGAAAAAACGGATCCGGTGACTGATGCCGCCAGATCCGGTTTTTTTTCTCATAGACTTGTATTAGCGATGGATTGCGACGGATGGCCTCACGTTTCATCCGTCGTTCGCCGGATCTGTAGAAAATTGTTGTGATCCGGTGGCCGGAGACAAGGGACAAAGTAAAGTTTTTTTTGTCTCCGTCGGAAGCTTATGGCGCCGGATCCATCAAATGACGGAATGCGGTGACTGATTCCTTTTTTTTTTAAATAGAGCATGCTCTGATTTTTTTTAGGATCCAATTAGCCGGATCAGCTAGTCTGATCCGGCGAAAAAACGGATCCATCGCATCAATTTGCGACGGAGCCAACGGATTGTGACTGATGGCAAAAACCTGATGTGTGAAAGGGGCCTTAGTGTGGAGCTGGAGGAGGGAGAGCTGTGCAGGGGCATACTTATCCCAGCGATCTGGAAGGACGCTGTTTGAGTGGTCTCTTCGATTCCTAGGAAACTGCATCCAGACTATAGGACGCACACTCTGCACAGACTTTTCATGAAGATTTTTTTTCTTGCTGGAAAATGCGTCTTCTAAATAAAATAGGTTATAACAATTTAGAATGGTGTATCTCCCCCCCACAAAAAAAGAAAATTATCGCTATTTGAATGCTGCGAGCCAAATACGAAAACCTGTAAAATTGTGGTGACAGAACCAGCACATTCCTTGTATCCCACCATTTGGTTGTGGTTTATGACCCTGAGTCCGGTAACAGCTGTGTGTGGGGCCGAAGATCACATCAATGTGGATAACTAAAGTAACACGCCACTTTTTATTTCAGCAGATTTCTGCCGAGGAAGAAGTGGATTTTTCAGATAAAGACGACCTTGACGCCGACGGAGATATTTCCAGTGATTGTCCTACTGTCCGAGTTCCCATAACCTCACTTAAAAGCCATCAGGGAGTGGTCATAGCGGCTGATTGGCTGGTGGGGGGCAAACAAGCCGTCACCGCGTCGTGGGATAGAACTGCCAACTTGTATGACGTAGAGACATCGGAGCTCGTCCACTCCCTGACAGGTAACATTTTCGTGCAGTAATGTGTGTCTGAGGCCACCCTTAGATTATTGCCCCACCCTCAAGCATCTTTTGTTTATGCCAATAAATAGATTGGGTGTTATTTTTTTTTTTTCTTGTTGGATGAGTGGTGCTAGGGAAGAATAGCAGCTACTTATCTTTTCAAAGAGTTTTATTTTTCATGACTTCCCCACCGATCAGCTGTTTGTAGGTCACACGGTGACCGGAAGTAGTCAGTCCACAGAGCCGAGACATAAATGCTCCTAACTGTCTCTAGTGGCCATTCTTGGGTACAGCAGCTCCGCTAACAATTGGATAGGTCATGAATATTGAAGACCTACGTAACCTTTTAGGGGGATTTCAGGTATAGAATACTGTATCTATCCATAAAGGGGTATTCCCCCTTGTAACTACATGCATTACTCTCCCGTACGTGATCCCTAAAAAAAGGGATACAGATGAAACCCAAAATGCTGTGGTTGGGCTTTTAAGGAACGCTTGGCATAGAAAATTACTCCCACAACAAAATAGCTAAGCAAATCTCCTCCTATTCTTTCATCCTATTTTATCATTATAAAAGCGGCGCTGTCCTGGCTTCATGCACTGTCAGTTACTTGTGATCGCAGCGCCGGTTGTGTACTGATTGTGGGGGTGATGGTAGCCCACAATCTGATATTGCGTTCCTTAGTCCCGAGTATCTCACACTTCACTATGTGTTTTCCTTTATGGTAGTGTAAGCAATGTGGTTTCTCTTTTCAGGTCATGACCAGGAGTTAACCCACTGCTGCACACATCCCACCCAGCGTCTTGTAGTGACGTCTTCCCGTGACACAACTTTCCGGCTGTGGGATTTTAGAGACCCTTCAATACATTCTGTGAATGTTTTCCAGGGCCACACTGAGTAAGTACAAAACAGTTGGATACCGCAGACTAGCATGTGTAATTAATCGTGGCATTAAAAATATTATCCAAAATTTACGGCCTCTCAACAAAAATCCTTCTTCTTTGGTCTTGCATCTAGCACGTTGACTTAAAGGGAACCTGTCACTCCCAAAATCGAAGATGAGCTAAGCCCACCAGCATCAGGGGCTTATCTACAGCATTCTGTAATGCTGTAGATAAGCCCCCGATGTATCCTAAAAGATGAGAAAAAGAGGTTAGATTATACTCCCCCAGGGGCGGGCGGTCCGATCCGGTGGGCGTCGTGGTCCGGCACCTCCTATCTTCATCAGATGACGTCCTCTTCTTGTCCTCACGCTCCGGCCCAGGCGTACTTTGTCTTCCCTGTTGAGGGCAGATCAAAGTACTGCAGTGCGCAGGCGCCGGGAAAGGACAGAGAGGCCCAGCGCCTGCGCACTGCAGTGAAGCTGCAGCGTGAAGACCATAAGAAGACGTCATCTGATGAAGATAGGAGGCGCCGGACCGGACCGCGACACCCATCGGACCGGACCAGCAGCAGGACCGCCCCTGGGTGAGTATAATCTGACCTCTTTTTCTCATCTTTTAGGATACATCGGGGGCTTATCTACAGCATTACAGAAGGCTGTAGATAAGCTCCTGATGACGGTGGGGTTACCTCACCCTCGATTTTAGGGGTGACAGGTTCCCTTTAATGGCATCCTGTCTGATTGGTTTGGAGCCACTAAACCAACTACCTGATGTAAAGACACGTCCATATTAAAACCAGAGATGAGTGATAATCTGGGGATCGTCCGGGAGATCAGTCCTGTGCCAGCAGGTGCTTGCGCATTGCATGTGATCAGTATACCCGATTTCGGTGCAGACGCACCAGTGAACTCCTCTCCCGTGTAATACATAGTCCTTTTCACGCATTGTTCCATTTGGGCTGGGGCGTGTTTGGATAGAAGACCCTAGCTGTGTTACAAGAAACTGGTGGTGTAGTTGCCCCAAATGTAGTGCCAGCCGCATTACAACTCCAGCTAAGCGAAAAAAACGCAAGGATGCGGCATCATTTAAAGCACCACTCCAGTGTTGTTGTTTTTTTTATTACACAGCTGGAGTGGTGCTTTGAATGTAAGTTCCCTGCCCACTGTCTGATACTCACCTGCCACCACCTTCATCCGTTTCCAGCGTCGCTCCTTTTGGTCTCTGGCAAAAAGTGACTTGCCGGCAGCTCCAGTGTTTCATGGAGAAGCATGGAGGTCACTTTACAGTCCAAATCCATGTGAGCTTCATTCTGACCTCGTTCTGACTCTCAGACTTGCATTGAGATGTTGTGATGTAACCTCTCAATCCTGGCCAGTCAGAAGCTGCAAGATACATATATTCTCCATAATGGAGCTAGAAAACAGCAGGCAATGTTGCATATGAAAGCAGTGAAGTGTGTACACTTATATTGCACCCATCGCCGATCAGTGGAAGTGAGGACGGCTCATTTTACAGAGTGGGCTGCATAGGGGCTGACTGTAGCGGAGGCAAGGAAAGAATCGCACTTGCGACTTTCCAGGAGTGATCCCCTTTCCCAAACATTCGCTATGTACTTTATGCAAGAAGAAAGCTATTCAGCTCCCAATCATGATGATCAATAGAACTATATTTTTATTTTGATCCTTAAAAAAAAGAAAAAAACACAAAAAAAGCAATCGCTTTGAAAAAATATAAATGTGTGTAGTGTAAGGGTTGGTGACACCATAAAATCCCAACGCGTTTTGAACGCTAACTATGTTTTCAGAAAAATATTTAGTATTGAGAGTCCTCAGTGGTTGATACCTTTTAATAGCTAAAGGGTATCAACCACTGAGGACTCTCAATTCTAAATATTTTTCTATCTACTGGCTAACACGGTACAAAGATATATCTTTCCTATATAAACTGTGTTTTTGGTCCTTGTTAATCAGACCTCTGGGTTAAGAATGTCATTGGCATTTTGTGGCGTTCTGCTTCCTGCAATACGTGGCCATGCGCCACGGCCGGCACCCGCCTCCAGAAGGTTCCTCCCCCCCCTCAAGATATATATAAGCAGGCTAAAAAATGATCAGGCCGAATAAGCGAGCAGTCCGCTCATTTGTCAGGTGGTTGCCGGCCTGGCATGACTTGCTGATAGTCGGGAATGAGAGTTTCCTGGTGTGGTCTAAATGGGACATAACTGTAGGGAAAAGCCAAATATCTAGAAATCTACAAATGCAACTTTCCGTTAGACTGAAGCAAGCGTGATTTGCGTCCAATGCAATGAAGGCACCCAGCTCCTCTATACCGTAAGCTTCGTGGGTGATCATGATTTATAGCAAATTCTCCAATGACGCCATTTATAAATGCATGAGTTGTATAAAAAAATCATTTAAAAAAAATAAATAAAATAAATTCAATAGCCTGAATTGTAACAATAAAAACAATAGATCCCTGTTAAACATATTGTCCTCTGCAGACGAGTGGCTATCTTCTGTCCATATACTGTAGACTTCTCTTTTTCCCTCTGTGTGACCTTTCCAGTTGATCCTAAAAAACCTTCTTTTTTTCCTTCTAATCTCCGCCATTTCCGTATACCTTTTCATGTACATTAAGCCACTTCCCCAGAACCCACCTATGGACTTTATTTCACTCTGTAATACATTTAGATGTAAAACTGTCCTGTAGAGATTCCAATTTCTAAGTCCCTAAGCTTATTACCCGGGCCTGAGTAATACTTGTGAGCTGGAGTGGGCTATCTGAATGGAGATTTGCAGCTGAAATATGACTTGTATGGCCTGTGTGAATGCTCGGCTTGCCTTTTCATAATTTCATTGCTACTATATCTTAATAAAGAGCTTTTCTTAAGAGTGTCTGCAGCTGTGCGATAAGACCCGAGCCACGGCGGCACGCTGCGGACGTATGCACAAATTTTTAACAAGCCTTCAATCTGTCCTGCGTTGGCCCATTAACTAGACTATTAATATATGAGCCGGCACATTGTTTACTGAGGCAGCAAGTCTTTAAATAAAAAAAGAAAAATAAGAATATAATGGCTCCATTAAAATAATGAGCAAATATTTATGACTTTGCAAGGACAAAAATTGTCAGATTTTTTTATTTATTTATTTTTTTGTGTGTTTTTTCTTCTGTTCCAGCAGATGGCGCTATAAGACTTTCACTAGGAGCTCGGCCTCGTACTGGGTCTAGAGATTTCATATATCTGTAATACTAAGGGAGACGCACGCTTCCTCCGCTTTGGGAAGACTCGCCTTATTTACACCTATTAATGAAAACAAACGGGTTTGTGGGTTTAGGAGGGATCAAGGTGCGAGAAGGCTCCGATGGTTTACAAGGCGCCGGAGTATTCGGAGTCAAAGGTTACGCCATTTAGCTTTGTTATTTTTAGTCTGCAGAGCTGTGAGACAAATCTCGCCCATATTCCACAAATCCAGTACACACAGGCTTCGGCTGGGGTTTATTTTGTTGAAATCTACAAAAACATTTTTTTTCCATTTCTAAAAGTCCTACGTCTTTGTTGAAAGTCTGAAGTTCAAGCTTAAAGGGAAAGTGTCGCCAGGAAATGTCCTATTTCCTTAAGCTTTTCATGTGGGTTTTCCCCCCTTTTTTTGCACCTTCCTTTTTGTTTCTTTACTCCAAAAGCAATCATTTCATATTTTCTTTTTGCATTGACACAGCCATATGATTGCTTGTTTTCATAACTGGACAAATTGTTCTTTTTTTGATTCATTAAGTGAATGGTGCTCAAAATAATGAAGGAAACCCTAAAATCCCACATCCTAGATATCACTGAATGGAATATTTCAGTTGCAAATCTTTATTCATTACATAGTGGAATGCGCTGAGCACAATAAAACATAAAAATGATCAATGTAAATCACAGCTAATATCCCATGGTGGTCTGGAGTTGGAATGATTCTCAAAATCAAAGTGGAAACTCAAATTACAGGCTGATCCAACTTCAGTGGAAATGCCTCAAGACAAGAAAATGATTCTCAGTAGTGTGGGTGGCCTCCACGTGCCTGTATGACATCCCTACAATGGAAGGGCATGCTCCTGATGAGGCGGTGGATGTTTTCTTGAGGGATCTCCTCCCTAACCTGGATTAAAGCATCAATCAACTCCTGATCTGTGGTGCAACTTGACTTTGGTGGATTGTATGAGATATGATGTCCCAGATGTGTTCTGTTAAGGCCCCGTCTCACATAGCGAGATCGCTAGCGAGATCGCTGCTGAGTCACTAGTTTTGTGACGCAACAGCGACCTCAGTAGCGATCTCGCTATGTGTGACACGTACCAGCGATCAGGCCCCTGCTGTGAGCCCTGCAGGGCCGCGCTTAGTAACCCGATGTTTACCCTGGTTACCAGCGTAAATGTAAAAAAAAAAAAAAACACTACATACTCACCATCTGATGTCCGTCAGGTCCCTTGCCGTCTGCTTCCTGCTCTGAGTGCCGCCGTACAGTGAGAGCGCAGCACAGCAGTGACGTCACCGCTGCGCTCTGCTCTCACTGTACGGCGGCTCAGTCAGAGCAGGAAGCAGACGGCAAGGGACCTGATGGACACCGAAAGGCGAGTATGTACTGTTTGTTTTTTTTGGTAACCAGGGTAAACATCGGGTTACTAAGCGCGGCCCTGCGCTTAGTAACCCGATGTTTACCCTGGTTACCCGGGTGCTGCAGGGGGACTTCGGCATCGTTGAAGACAGTTTCAACGATGCCGAAGTCGTTCCCCTGATCGTTGGTCGCTGGAGAGAGCTATCTGTGTGACAGCTCCCCAGCGACCACACAACGACTTACCAACGATCACGGCCAGGTCGTATCGCTGGTCGTGATCGTTGGTAAATCGCTATGTGAGACGGGGCCTTTAGATTCAGGTTTGGGGAACGGGCGGGCCAGTCCATAGCATCAATGCTTTCATCATGCAGGAACTGCTGACACACTTCAGCCACATGAGGTCTGGCATTATCGTGCATCAGAAGGAACCCAGGGCCCAGTGCACCTGCATATGATCTCACAAGGGATCTGAGGATCTCATCTTGGTACCTAATAGCAGTCAGGCTACCTCTGTGGCGAGCACATGGAGGGCTGTGCGGCCCTCCAAAGAAATGCCACCCCACACCATTACTGACCCACTGCCTAACCGGTCATGCTGAAGAATGTTGCAGGCAGCAGATCGCTCTCCATGACGTCTTCAGACTCTGTCACATGTACTCAGTGTGGATGTCGGGCCCTCATATCACCCTCATGGACTCTGTTTCTGACAGTTTGAACAGACACATGGATGTTAGTGGCCTGCTGGAGGTCATGTTGCAGGGCTCTGGCACTGCTCCACTTGTTCCTTCTTGCACAAAGGAGAAGGTAGCAGTGCTGCTGCTGGGTTGTTGCCCTCCTACTGCTGGATTGTTGCCCTCCTACAGCCCCCTCCACATCTCCTGGTATAGTATCCTGTTTCCTGGTATCTGCTTCATGCTCTGGACACTGCTGACAGACACAGCTACCCTTCTTGCCACTGCTCGCATTGATGTGCTATCCTGGATGAGCTGCACTCCCTGAGCAACTTCTGTGGGTTGTAGACACCGCCTCATTCTACTGTACAGAACGTTTAGGGGTGAGAGTAATGACAAAATTCTAAAGTAACAAAAACAGCCAAAAAGGATGAGAAGAGAGAAATGGTCTGTGGTCACCCCTTACAGAACCACTTCTTTACAAGGGTTGTGTTGCTAATTGCCTATCATTTCTATTTGTTGTCTGTTCCATTTGCACAGAAGCAAATCTTTTGCAATGTGTGTCTGTGTGTGTCACACTAAGTATGGAGAACAGAAGGCGGAGAAGAGAACTATCTGAAGACTTGAGAACCAAAATTGTTAAAAAAAAAAATCAACAATCTCAAGGTCACAAGTTCATCTCCAGAGATCTTGATGTTTCTTTGTCCTTGGTATGCTACATAATCAAGAAATTTGCAACATAGTATAGACATAACACCTCTCTCACTTTCACTCAAAATCTCTGTGACCATATGACGTATCTTTAGGGTATATATATGGTGTTTAAGAGGTTTAATCAGTTTTAGGATCTGGTCACGGTTTTTGGAGAATATTTAGTGATTTTTAATTTTCCATATCACTGTTCTTATTACAATAAAAAGTCCTGAAATTTGCCATTTTTTACTCTGACCCTAATATTAGACGGACACATCTGTTCTGCACAGAACTCAGGTGTCGGCTCATCATTACCAGACTGGATTACAAGGAAAGATTACACAATGTCTCACTATGCACAGTAGGTGGCATCACAGCTCGCCTCCTTTCCTTCCCGATGCAGTGACCTCTGAACTGATCACTAAGAACGTCTACAACTTTCTCCCATAGAAGTCTGGTAGAGATGGTCCATTTCTTTCTTTCTACCGTGTGGCATCACACAGACTGTGATGAGTTTTGGTCAGGAGCCTAGCTTGCATAATAAGCTGGAGGACGCCAGCAATGCCTTCTGATATCTGAGGTAGTGTCTAAGAAGGGAGCAACTCTCGTAAAGTTACATATCGGAAGTGGCAGTGGGGTATGAGCCTTTATAGTTTAGACAAAATTTAGATTAAAATACATTTTAGCTCACCAGAATACCCCTTTAAGTCCAACATGCAGGAACCCCCCCCAGAGCAAGCACTTGTTGTCAGACTGTTCCCATAAATATTAGATTGGCAAGTGTTCCCACTGAAATCGAAAGGTTCAACTGAGTCTAAAGGCAGAAATGAATGATAAAAGTAAACGAGATTAAAGAAGCACTCCCAATCTGTGTTTTTTTTATTGCCTAAATGTGTGTGTGTGTGTGTGTGTGTGTGTGTGTTTTAAGATACCAGTTAAAGAAACACTCCTGATCTTTTTTTATATAACCTAAAACTGGTAAATGTTTGTTAATATTCTCACCGATCGCTGTCCTCTCCTGTTTCCTGTTCTGCTCTGGTCCTCGTCTGGGTCACGTGACTTCTCTTCTAACTTTCGAACTCGCTGGGACTTGTGTGTGAGCCTATGGAGGATGCAGGGGTTTTATCTGACCTGCTTGATCGTAAAGCGGAGACCTCTCTTAAAAGAGCGTGGGAAGCCTTTACTGGGATATTTAAACCAGCCATATCCAGCACTTGTACCGCAAGATCAATGCTGGTATGGATAGACCAGCTTGAACAACAGATTGAGCAGAAAGTACCCCGGGAGGAATTGTTATCCTCCACTATTCCATTAATAAGAGGAGCGGATGCATTCCTAGCGGATGCATCAGCGGATTCATTGCGCTTAGCCGCCAGATCAGCTGGTCTAGTTAATGCCGCCAGACACACTCTGTCGCTTAAGAGCTTTAAGGGAAATACGCACTCAAAAATGAAACTTTGTGCAATCCCGTGTCAGGGTGAGTTTCTCTTCGGAAGTATACTAGATGAGATGCTCACCAAAGCGAATGAAAGAAAAAAGGGGTTCCCTAATCAGTCTCTTCCGTTTTATAGGAGAGTGTTTAAGAGACTTTCTTTTAATAAAAAGAAAACGTCTGGAAGCCAAGACCGTTGGGCAACAAAGGAGGGCAAACAAAGAGGGACTATGTTCAAAGGACAGTCTTCCCAGAAAGGTAGCAGGTTCCGATAGCCCAGACCCTCCAGTAGGAGGCAGACTAAAAAAATTTCCACCAAAGATGGAAGGAAATAAGAGCTAGTACTTGGGTCTGGAACGTAGTAAAGTTTGGATTAGAATTGGAATTCCTTCAAATTCCTCATGAGTCTTTCATTTTAACATCTCTTAAAGCACCGGAACAACAAATGGCTCTTGAATTGGAAATTCTAAACTTGGTGTCCAAAAACGTCCTGGTAGAAGTTCCGGTGGGTCAGGAAGGAAGGGGATTTTATTCCCCTTTGTTCCTGGTCTCTAAACCGGATGGGTCCTTTAGGACCATTATAAATTTAATGAAGTTAAACACCTTTCTTTTTAATCATAAATTCAAAATGGAGTCAATTAGTTCTACTAGCATACTTTTATTTCCTAGATGTATGATGGCTGGATTGGATCTAAAAGATGCGTATTATCATCTTCCTATACATGCCAAATACCAGCGGTATCTCAGGGTGGCATTGATCCTGGCAGGGAGAGTCTGAGATTTCCAGTTCGCAGCAATACCCTTCTGCCTCTCCATGGCACCTCGGGTACTCAGGAAAGTAATATTGGAGGTGATTTCCTTCTTGCGCCAGCAGGATATGTTGATTATACCTTATTTAGATGATTTTCTGGTAGTTGGAAACTCGACCTCCCAATGTAGTAACCGCCTTGCTCACGTAATTTCGTCTCTACAGGCGTTGGGATGGATTATCAATTTCGAAAAATCCAGACTGGTGCCAAAGACCCTTCAGACTTTCCTGGGCCTTCATCTGGATTCCACAAATCAGAAATGCCTGCTTCCATAGATAAAAAAAAAAAATTAATGATAAAAACTAAGGTTAGAACGGCAGTAGACAAACCTCGGATGTCCTTGAGAGGCTATGTCACTTTTAGGGTCCCTTACCTCCTGCATTCCGGCGGTCCAATGGGCACAGTACCGTACCCGGGTGTTGCAATATGAGGTCCTCCACAGGGAGGAAAACCTGCAGAGTCACCTAAAGGGAGTAATAACCTTGTCCGCAGAAGTATTAACCACCTTAACCTGGTTACCATCCAGTATAATCACCACTGACGCTATTCCGGATGGTTGGGCGCCCATATAGGAGACAGCCTGGCTCGGGGTCAGTGGAACATAAAGGAGATGCAGGACTCCTCAAACTTGAAAGAGCTGAATGCAATCAGTCATACATTACATGATTTTCTTCCGCAGCTTTGGGGTTCGCATGTAAGAGTCCTGTCGGACAACACTACGGCGGTCGCATATGTGAACCGACAAGGTGGAATGCAATCAAAAAAGCTGATGTCTTCCACAGAAAAGATCTTCAGTTTAGCCGAGGCCCATCTACTTTCCCTCTCAGCGGTCCATATTAGGGGGAAAGACAACTCAAAAGCAGACTTTCTGAGCCATCATGTGCTACGTGAAGGAGAATGGTGTCTCAACCACCATATATTGAAAAAGATCTTAGATTTATGGGGTCTTCCTCATATAGTTCTTTTTGCCACAAAGGAGAACAAGCAGGTGCAGAGATTTGCTCCCTGAATACATCAGATCATCCGGAGATAGTGGATGCCCTTCAAGCTCCTTGGCAGTTCAAATTGGCGTATGCCTTTCCACCGATAATATTGCTACCTCTGGTCATCAGGAAAATCAGTGAAGAGAAAGCAAGGATAATCCTCATCGCACCATTTTGGCCCAAGAGGCCTTGGCTTTCCTGGCTGCGAGCCATGTCTATAACCGACCCGTGGATCCTCCCATCGATTCCGGATCTACTCTCTCAAGGTCCATGCCTTCATCCTCAAGTGGAGCGTCTCCACTTGACGGCATGAAACTTGAGAGGCAGTTATTAAAATTAAGGGGACTTTCAGATGGCTTAATTAACACACTCCTGCACAGTAGAAATGAATTCTACAAAAATTATAGTAAAGTATGGAAGAAATTCCTGGAATTCCATACAGATACCCTCTCTAAGGAGGTTCCGATCACACCTATTTTAGAATTCCTGCAGAAGGGTAGAGAATTGGGTCTGGCTGTTAATACATTAAAGGTCCAGGTATCTGCCTTAGGGGCCCTTTATGGTTATAATGTAGCAGGAAATACTTGGGTTTCTCTATTCGAACGCATTGACCTGGTCCATATTGCTCAAGTTCCTCCCTGGGATCTAAATTTAGCTCTGGAAGCCCTAACAGGATCCCTGTTTGAGCCATTAGACTCTGTCCCCTTGAAATTCATATCTCTTAAAACAGCTATTTTGATAGCATTAACTTTGGCCAGAAGAATTAGCGATATCCAGGCCCTTTCAATAGATCCTCCCTTCTCGTTAGCATCTCATGACAAAATTATACTGAAATCACATCCGTTATACCTTCTTAAGGTGGCAGCAAAGTTTCACAGGTCACAGGAGATTATTCTTCCCTCCTTCTTGAGTAATCCTTCCACTCCAGAGAAAGAGAAGTTTCATACCCTGGATGTGAGGAGGGCTGTCCTAAAATGTTTAGATAGGTCTAGGGCCTGGTAGGGCTCTGTTTGTATCCTTTCAGGGCCACAGAAAGGGGTATGGGGTCACGAAGGGCACCTTATCCCATTGGATTAGGGATGCAATCTACCTGGCATACTCTGCAAAAGGCAAAAATTCTCTGGAGGGTATAAAGGCACATTCAGCGAGAGCAGTGGCATCCTCTTGGGCTGAGAGAGCGGACATTCCAATTGAACTTATATGTAAGGCCGCAACGTGGTCATCTCAATCCACCTTTTATAACCACTACAGGCTGGATCTTTCATCTTATTCGGAGTTGGCCTTTGGGAGAGCTGTCCTCAGCACAGTGGTCCCTCCCAGGTGATGGTTCTCTGAAATTCTCTCATGTGGGTGCTGTCGTGGCGAAGAGTAAAAAGCCGGATTACTTACCGGTAATGTTCTTTTATTGAGTTCACGACAGCACCCACTCACTACCCTCCCTAAGGTAGATATAAGCAGATCACGTATTGGTGGTTGGAGATAGGAAATTATATTTTTATATATAAGTATATAGTAGACGAAAAAAAAACCCAAACAAACTGTTATATTTTGACCTAATACTCGGGCGGTTCCTCTGGTACTCTGAAATCCAACTGAGGAGGAGAGGCGGACCGCCCCTTTTATTTCTGTAGGTTTCCTGTTCCTATGGGCGGATCCCTCTCTCATGTGGGTGCTGTCGTGGACTCAATAAAAGAGCATTACCGGTAAGTAATCCTGCTTTTTTACCTGGTGTACATGTCGCTGTTCTCCTTAATCTGGCATTTAGTTTTATTCCTCTTGTGCCTTCCCTGTATATAAACCTAGTTTAATTAGCAAATGGTCCCTGCATTGTGCCTTTATTTGTATTAAACTGCATTACCAGATGCTGCATTTGGCCAAGAGGGGGCTCCATTTCTGGAATTACTGGTAATTCCGATTTTTCGGATATGCTACAGTTGCTTCAAATTGCAGTCTCTTCAGACTTCCCAATACTAAACTAATACTAGTGACTTTCTATGAGAGAGAAAAAAGTTTTTTTCTTTATGTAAATCATGTCGTAGTTTTGTGGGCAATCCAAAATGACAACAGACAACCCCTTTAAGCTTGTAAGCAATCTCTTAAAGAATGCCAGGATCGCTGGAGTGTGCTGTTTACCTCCTGATCCCAGTGTGCCTCAGCGAGTGCACTGTTTACAAGCTAGACTGCAGCCAGTGGTCTGTCTCCTAGGCAACGAGCTGTAAACAGATGAACAGAATAGTGTTAATATCTCCAGAATGACTGTAAATTTTAATAAGCAGTAAATTGCAAAAGTGCTTGTTTTTGCAAGCACTATCCATCTATGAAGATGTGAATAGGCCTTTAATTGGGATGGCGATTAACACACTGTCAGCACTGATTGGACAGTATCAGAGTGCTTACTAATACATTTACAGGAAGAGTAACAAGAGGATCGGCACAATTCAGAATTCTAAGAAAAGATGCTTGAGAAATATTTCACGGGGCTGCGTATGAAATTGAACACCCAGAAAAAGCAATCCTGGCTTCTATAAAAAAACGCTCCATAAGAAGTGATTACAATAGCAGGCTACATTTTCTTCACTTTATTTTCCCTTTAATAATTAATTTCCCCCACTTTTCTTTTTGATCCATCTCCTTTTCTAACTTGATTTGACTTAATTTGATATCTTCGCCCATTTTGCCATCTGCTTTTTACTTGCAAGCACTTAAATGCAAAACATTCATTTTTCCATTAGAATTTTTGTCACAACTCATTTATTTTATGAGACGTTTTGAAATCTGTGTGGCTGTCTGAGATGGAATTGCCTGCCATAGACGAGCAAAACCCGCATATCCCTGATCACTTTTACGCTTTGAACAGGTATTTGTGCCCATCATTTATAAGGTGCCTTTCATGACATCCACCTTAAGTGCCATTGGAAATGGGAAGGCGGTGAATCATTATGGAGGGACTCTTGATTCATTCCGCTGATGGGAATTTACACAGAATCTTAATCTCGTTCTTCATTGGGATAACTACTTGGGCTTCATCTGCGGATATAGAGGAGATATAGTTACAGTTTAACTGTTTCAGGGATTTGGTCGATCTGTGATTTTGCTAGAAGCCCAAGATGGTTGTAGATTTCATGTGCTCCTTTCTCTAGTATTAATCTGCTTAACTCAAGGCTATCCGATCGGTGACAATAACAGCGCAGGTCTTGGACCCTATTATAACTTAGGAGGTCCGTCAGAATTCATTGTGATCTATCTATAAACTGTGAATGAATGACTCTAGTGTGACAACATCGTGGCAGAAATATAATAGTTTTTTTATTCTGCCCCTTTGCCACGTATGTATAACATTCACCCTTTGCCTGCCATCGTCTTTTACTGATATTTGTGAAAGAGTGGATCATTCTAAAGAGCTGATACCAGAGTGGTCCGGTAACAGTGTGGCAGCAGTGTAACAAGTCAGTTTGTGAAATTTCTTTTTTTTTTTCCTAAAATTTCCATGATCAGCTGTGAGTGAAATGATAAAGTGGAATCCTTTAGATGCCACATCGTATCGGCCAAGAAGTGGAGACCACATAACGTTAGTGGGATCACCTAATGCTAAGTTGCATAATGTATAAGTTTCAATGTTCTGCTGATTTAATATCTGTTGAGTCCAAACTTTGTCTGACATTAACATCAACACCAAAACGGCACCAAGAAATTCATGGCATAGGTTTCCATGTCTGAGCAGCTGCCAAAAGCTGTACGTCATCTTGTAGAAATGAGTGAGATGCTATAGCTGAAAGGTAGGCACCAAATCAGTATTGATGCCTATGGATTTAGAAATGAAGGTCATTACGGGTCCTGTAGGTGTCTGTTTTTTTTTTTTCGTCTATATTGTACATATGTGAAAATCATCCAAAGTTTAGATCTTTTTGGGGGGAATGTTTCTCCAGAAAGACATGGTCTTAGATTGTCATCTGACCTCCTACAGACGCAATGAAATGTTGACCAGATGTTCCACTTGTTGACCCACATGCTCTACATTCAGTACAGATTTTGCTTTACTTGGCTGTAATTCTAGAAAGTCCCTGTATTTTAACTTTTCCTAGCTCTATAATCCCACTATATTATAATATGGAGGTAATGGGACTTATCACAGAACCGTAGATTAGAAGCGACATATAATAAGTCAGCACGGGTGCCAAGTCTTCAAGTGGTTCCTAGCCGAGAGTATTAATAACAAGAGGTAACATGATGACGTTCCCCCTCGGGCGTAGCTTACATCCTACATGACAGTTTGGGGAGATCTCTTTCCATGCTGTTATCCAGTCAGATATCTTGTTTGATTCTGACAGCATCTTCTTCGGCGCTTCCGGTAAGCCCACGGTTAATTTTAGGACACGATGCCAACTTAGATCATACTGCATCAGCATTTCATGGTCCAGCATCCTTCACATCATATTTTTTTTTCCTTGTGTGTGAAATTTCAGCAGATTGTTATGCAAAACAGTTTGCCGTCTCTGTGTGACTGGGGAGACAGCTGTTAGTCCTAATGAGGAGTGCTAGCATCACAGTATTTCCGTTGATTGAGACCCACATAGGGAGCAGAATGTTCCAGTTCGGGCAGTGGTGTGTGGTGAGAAAGTGCCATGCTGTCAGCTGGAAGTACATGCTCTGCTGCTCCCTACGACAAGATAAATGAGTTTTGCTGGGGTTTGGCAGAGTCTGAATCTTTTTTTTTTTTTTTTTTTTTCATTTTCCGGAGGATAGTAGCAGCCTACCAAACGCCCCACGAGACTTACTGCTTAAAGTGTCTCAAGCCTATACTCGTGGCACAGCCTGACCTCCCTAATGCTCCAAAGTACCTGTCATACCTGTGAGTTATTAAAATCCTAATGCCTTCTAGCATCCCATTAAGACATGGTCCGGTGGTCTGCCATTGATGCCTTCCTTAATGACTAATTTAGTTAGAAGCCATTTAACCTCTGTCTAACCTAAAGTGATCTCTAAATGGAAGCTGAACCAAGTGTGTGGAAGGGATCTCAAAACTATCCCAAGGAAACAACATGTGTACCCATCCCATGTACAATTAAAAATATTAGTATCTTACTTATAAGTAGTAGCTACTCTGACTAAAGTAATGTTTAGAATAATGGCTCTTGAAATTTATGAAAAAACACATGAGATGCTTAGCACAAAATTTGGCCAAAAATTGTGAGCCCATCCACCAGGGTCAAGGTAATCTCATGGATCGGATGGGTCCCTGACCTAACTGCCTAGTGTGAACACTTACCTCTGGCTAATGTCTTGGTAAAGCCTATATTTATGGGTAGGTCGGAACAAAGTGTGATTGGATGTAATTAAAATCACACCATGGTGAGGTGCAGGGTATACAAGTCAGAAAAACAGATACATAATAAGTAGTGGAAAACTGATTAAACAAAAGAACTAGTCTGAACTAGTGCATACCAAAAAACTCACATGGCAAATAAAGAAAGAGGTTGCACTAAATTGTACTAAGAAAAGTCGATGTGAAATCCATGAAGTGTGACTAGCATAATGGCTTTTGAAATTTTACGAAAAAACACATGAGATGCTTAGCACAAAATTTGGCCAAAAATTGTGAGCCCATCCACCAGTAATGTTTAATTCAGAGGTATTGTAGAATGCGAAAAAGATAGTAAGTGGACAAAAGTGTTGGCATAGACATCTTAGTAATTCTGTGTTTTTCATTCATCCCCATTGCCGTGGATGTATACATCCGACCCCTCGCCATGGAGACTACTTCTTCTAACATTACTGAAAGAAGGGGTCATGCTAGAGAGCTCACTAATACCAATGTGGCTTTGTAATAGGGGTCACTGGTGTAACAAATCTGGTCATGACATTTCTTCCGTCCTAAATATTTCACCATCAACTTTGAGTGATGGTATTGAGAAGTGGAAGCATTTACGAATCACAGCAACTCGCCCATTAAGTGGAAGACCACATGAATTTACAGAGTGGTGCTGCTTCCATAGTGTATAAAAGTAGCCAAAGTTCTGCTGACTCGATAAGTGCAGAACCTCCTCTGGTATTGACAAAAACACAAAATATGGGTTTCCAAGCCCAAGCAGCTGCATTAGGATAGTGATATGAAGCCGTCGCTGTAGCTGTTAAAACATGTTCTTTGGAGTGACAATTCGTGTCTCTCTATCTGAAAGTCTGGTGGACGAATCGGGGTTTGGTAAATGCTAGGGGAGCATGACCTGCCTGACTACCTTGAACCAACGATAAGAGTTTGGTGGAGGAGGGATAATGCTATGGGGTTGCATTTCAGGAGGTACCCCTGGCCCCTTAATTTCAGTGGAAGGATATCAAAATGCTTGAGCATACAAAGACCTTTCTTAAACACTTGTATGCTTCCAATTTTGGGGGGACAGTTTGGTGAAGGCCCTTCTCTTCCACCATGACTGTTGCCCCAGTGCACAAAGCGAGGTTCGTAAAGGAATGGTTAGGTAGTTTGATGTAGAAGAACTTGACTGCCTCTCAACGAGCTAGATCAGACTGTAGGCCCGGTTTCTTATTTAACATCCATGTCTGACCTCACAAATGATCTTCTGGATGAATAGGCAAAGATCCCAAGCGACACTCTAAAATCTTAGAAGGCCTTCCCAGAAGAGTGGAAGCTGTTATAACTGTAAAGGATGGAAAACGCAATTTTAATGTCTGTGGATTTACAGTGATTTGCCTGGAGACGTACTGAGTAGATAAAGGAGAGCTGTTATTCACTATCCACAATGTCAGATTTTTTTTTTAAGCTCAGACCTCTATCGTTAAATTCTTTCCAGTCTGGAAAATAAATGGGAGGCAGCCAGGTCTATTCACCACTAGGCAATTGGAGTTATTTTAACCAATAAATCACAGGTTTGGAGGCCTTTCTTAGGATAACAAAGTAGGACTAAGAGGAGCATTAGTAGGTCATCTGGCTGTATCGTCTTCTGAAGCATTCAGTGGGTGCCTGATGGAGAAACATTGATGGGAAAGGCTCACCATGGCCCACAAGGACCAAGACCTGCTCGTCGGAAACAAGAGCCACAACAGATTGTAAACCATGGATGGGTAGTGGGGTCGTGGCCACTGCAACCAGAGTCCTATTGCTGCCACGTAGACCTTTTAGGGGAAGAAGGGAGCAAACTGGGGAATTGAATTCTTGGAAATATGGAATTATCGGTAGGTAGTTGAGTGGAAGATGACCTGCCGAAATCTCTTACCAGAAGCCATGAATAAAATGCACAGTGGCAGTTCGAGTAGTCGTGGGAGCACAAGCTGGCGTCTAGGCTAGGCTAGCAATGGCAGATTTTGTGGCAAAAGCTGGGTATAAGCAAGGAGCTAGGGCGACACAGAGTTAAGTTAAAGTGCTACCAGTCACCCACCCGCCACCATCAACATACATTTTACATTGCAAAATATGTAGAGATAATGCCTGTCAATAATAAATGATCTTTTTGTATTTCCGTTTTTAATTTCAACGAAATAGTTAAGTGGAAGAATTATTTATAGCTGTAATTTTGCTGTAACCCCTCAACAGCAAAATACAAAGAGACAGAACAATATGTAAAGCAAGAATGGAGGAAATGCAGGATTGGATGCACAAAATTGGCAATATAATACATCTAGGACGGTTAATTTTCTCATTAATTACTCTGATTTACATTCTCATTATTCATGGAGTAAGTAGGATTCTTACTGAAAGCATTGTACGCTCATATGTTTCCTCTGTGGAGCTGCCAGAGAAGCCTTTGGAGTGAAATGGCAATTGCAGAAATATTTTGCACAATTTTTCAGAAAAGATTAGTTTAATTTGGACAATCCATAGATTTCTGTTATGTTAGAGACTAATATAGACATTTTTTACTTTATAATATGACAGATATTTTTCGGGAAGTGATCTTACTGTGTGGGGAGCATGTACTGCCTGTTTCTTGGGCTTCTCTCCATGTACAACCCCATTTAGTGGTGAATTATTAGTTTCACACTTAACTGTACTAACTTTACTGGGTAAGTAAATGTGCAATAAGTTATACAGTATTGGGAATTTATAGGATTTACTATTTTTCTTTTGAAGTTAAGAATCAAAACTGCTCCACAGCCCTAAATCCAGCTCATAAATTTCTCACAATTAGTAATGATACTTCACTTGCTATGATTTTGCAACCTATACTGGTCCAGGCTCATCTTTTTCAGAGTAGACCGTTGTGGTTGCTGAGTGGACAATGTTTTAAATACTTTAAATCACACTAGGGGATAATTATTATTGCGTTCAGCAGGCAGGCAAAACAAAATTAGATTGCAACCATTTTTATCTTGTATAAAAAGTCTAAATTTGCTTAAAATTCTTCACATGACACGTTGGTCTCCGTCTCTTCGGAAGTGTATTAGGTAACATGCATAAAAAGTTGAAATTTGCTCAAGCAAAATTTTACAGTGACTTTGAGACGTTTGACACAGTGCTCTTTGGCTCTTATCTAACACCGGGAAGTTTATGGTCATGCATAAAAAGCTGCGCTGGGTCAATTTGTACCAAATGTATAATTAAGGTGCGACATTTGATAAATATGGAGTGGCATTGAAGGGAGTACACTGAAAATTTGCCGTAATTTGAGCCATTTGTTTTGAATATGTGATCCACTACACCATCCTCGAAATTTTGTTTGCAGGCTACTTTGTTTTTTCTTAGTTGTGTGTCTTAGGAATGAAGAGGTGGTGTAGTACTTGAGGTTGTACACTGCAGGACAAAATTGTGTAAAAGTTTTTTATTGTGCTTCTTAATTTTTTTTCTAAATAGTATAAAAAATGGCACTTTGTGAATCTGGACTGAAACTTTGTTAAATCAGGAGTTTTTTTTTGTACGAGTGCCGGTATATTTGCTTATGCAATGGTGGTGGTTAGAAATATCTATTCCATAAAGGAAAAAATAAATAAATGAATGTCACATATCTCAGGTAAAGGAATTGATTAAAAAAATTATCCAATTTTCAGGCACACGTCTGCACATACAAATACGGTAATTAAAACTCACATACTGTAAACAGGCTGAAGGGCTATTTCAATAAAGTTTTTCTGACCATCCTTGGATGCCTGTAATAGTTGTATGTAGAGCCTTATTGCCTCCCCACCCCCAAGAAAAAAAAACCCCTTTTGGATTCCTGTTACTTTACATTGCATCTGATGATGAACACCGGGGTGGTTACAGGAGTGTGCATTCGTCTGCATTTTTCATCCTCCCCAGATGCCACATCCACAGTATTTGCTGACGAGTGGCTTCATTCCATCTCATCCCACAGATGCTTCATTGGATTGAGATAATCTCCAGCTAATTTACAATATGGGACACATTGGAGTAGATATGGATCAGCACCCAGTGAAGTATTTTCAGCACAGTCTGAAGGCCATCAGCCGCCGCCGAATTCTAGCTTCATTTGGAAGACCACATTTATGGATCTTAGGGGAAAATGTAAAGAGCAGTTCTTAGGGAGATATAGACCCAAGCAGCCAATGCAAGAAATAACACAAATCTCATAATTTTTACAACCCAAAATTAAGGCAGAGTAAATATTTTGTGTTTTGTTGTGTTGACAGATTGCAGCTCATTTTTACGAAAAGTAAATATCTTAAAAGCCGGTTTTGGCAGTCAAAGCCCACTACACGGAGCTCTTCTTTATTGCAGTCAGTCTAAGGCATTGTCGTAACATGAAAATTGGTTTGAATTGCAGATTTCTTGTAAAACTAAGCTATTTTGCAGTGTACCTTTTATTAAAAATCCTCTCCGTTCTCAAAATCGAATTTTTTATTCTATAGTTTACTGCTCATTGGCTAAGTTACCGGCCACCTCTGCAATCAGTTGCTGAATCCGGCCATCTTCAGTGTTCCGTTGCGCTCTTCTGATACTACAGAGGTGAAGCTGCCTCTACTTCCAGCATAGGAGAGTGCACAATTCAGACCAGTAGCACAACCACGCCGCCGGTCCAAACTGTCAATCTTCAGAAGCACACTATGTACCAGCAAGTAGGAAGCCGGGACGATGGACAGCGGTGTGCTCCTGAAGACAGAAGAGGAGAAAACTATTCTAACTAAAAAGGGAACTCACTGATCCTAGCCGTGCACGTCACTTCTGTCACTTCTTCTGTACGCCATGGTATGTGGCTATGCTTGGAATACAAAGAAGCTGTGTTCTTCCTTTTAGCATCAGAGCTCAATAGTTCCTGCCCAGAGCTGAAATGATTGGCAATGCCTATGACACTTTTCTGAAGGCATCGTTTTGAGTGAATGTTTTTGTCATCCACTTGTACAATGGGACCAAACTGACTAAATACCAATGGATAAGGCATGTTATCTGTAATATTGGTAATTTAGAGGATTTTAAGGCTATGCTCACACATTCATTTCCATTTTTACATCCATCAAAAATATACCATATTCTCTACATGTCAAATGTTTTGCCTCCGTTTTTTTCCACTTTTTTAAAACTGAAGTTGGTACAGTAAACTGTCTGAATTTCCTATTTCCTTTCCTATTGATGGCTGGAAAACAGACATCTTCAATTTTTCATCCGTGGTTTTTTTTAATGGTTTTCCATAGACTTGAATGGTTGAGTCTGATCTGCAACTGTTCAAACATCCATTTATTTAATGGATCTGTGCTTCTGTTCCATTAACCCCTTCCCGACCTTTGACGCATACGCTGCGTCATGAAAGTCGGTGCCAATCCGACCTGTGACGCAGCGTATGCGTCATGGAGGGATCGCGCTCCTGCAGATCGGGTGAAAGGGTTAACTCCAATTTCACCCGATCTCCAGGAACAGGGGGAGTGGTGCTTCAGCCCAGGGGGGGTGGCTTCACCCCCTCGTGGCTACGATCGCTCTGATTGGCTGTTGAAAGTGAAACTGCCAATCAGAGCGATTTGTAATATTTCACCCCAAAAAACGGTGAAATATTACAATCCAGCCATGTCCGATGCTGCAATATCATCGGCCATGGCTGGAAAACCTAATCTGTCCCCCCCCCACACCCACCGATCTCCACCCCAGTGCTCCGTTACGTGGTCCGCCCCCCTAAGTCGTCCTGTCTGCTCCTCCGTCCTCCTGTCCGCTCCCCCCGTGCTCTGGTCCCCTTTCCCTGTGCTCCGGTCCCCCCCCCCGTGATCCGATCACCCCCCTTTCATACTTACTGGGCCTCCCGGTGTCCGTCCGGCTTCTCCATGGGCGCCGCCATCTTCCAAAATGGCGGGCGCATGCGCACTGTGCCCGCCGAATCTGCCGGCTGGCAGATTCGTTTCAGATGTATTTTGATCACTGCGATATAGCCTATCACAGTGATCAAAATAAAAAAAATAGTCAATGACCCCCCTTTATCACCCCCATAGGGACAATAATAAAAATAAATAAAATATATATTTATTTTTTTTCTACTAGGGTTAGGGTTAGAACTAGGGTTAGAATTAGGGTTAGAATTAGTGGTAGGGTTAGGGTTAGGGGTAGGGTTAGGGCATGTGCACACAGTGCGGATTTGGCTGCGAATCCGCAGCGGATTGCCGCGGATCCGCAGCGGATTGGCCGCGGATCCGCAGGGGATTGGCCGCGGATCCGCAGCGGATTGGCCTAGGATCCGCAGCAGATTGGCCGCTGCGAATTCGTAGCAGTTTTCCATCAGGTTTACAGTACCATGTACACCTATGGAAAACCAAATCCGCTGTGCCCATGGTGCGGAAAATACCGTGCGGAAACGCTGTGTTGTATTTTCCGCAGCATGTCAATTTTGTGCGGATTCCGCAGCGTTTTACACCTGTTCCTCAATAGGAATCCGCAGGTGAAATCCGCACAAAAAAACACTGGAAATTCGCTGTAAATCCGTAGGTAAAACGCAGTGCCTTTTACCTGCGGATTTTTCAAAAATGGTGCGGAAAAATCTCACACGAATCTGCAAAGTGGGCACATAGCCTTAGGGTTAGGGTTGGAATTAGAGTTAGGGTACCGTCTCACAGTGGCACTTTGATCGCTACGACAGTACGATCCGTGACGTTCCAAAGATATCCATACGATATCGCTGTGTCTGACACGCAGCAGCGATCAGGGACCCTGCTGAGAATCGTACGTCGTAGCAGATCGTTTGGAACTTTCTTTCGTCGCTGGATCTCCCGCTGTCATCGCTGGATCGTTGTGACAGCGAACCAGCGATGCGTTCGCTTGTAACCAGGGTAAACATCGGGTTACTAAGCGCAGGGCCGCGCTTAGTAACCCGATGTTTACCGTGGTTACCAGCGTAAAAGTAAAAAAAAAAAAAACGTACATACTCACATTTCGGTGTCCTTCAGGTCCCTTGCCGTCTGCTTCCCGCTCTGACTGTCTGCCGGCCGGAAAGTGAGAGCACAGCACAGCAGTGACATCACCGCTGCGCTCTGCTCTCACTGTACGGCGGCACTCAGTCAGAGCGGGAAGCAGACGGCAAGGGACCTGAAGGACACCGAAATGTGAGTATGTACGGTTTGTTTTTTTTTACTTTTACGCTGGTAACCACGGTAAACATCGGGTTACTAAGCGTGGCCCTGCGCTTAGTAACCCGATGTTTACCCTGGTTACCCGGGACCCTGGCATCGTTGGTCGCTGGAGAGCGGTCTGTGTGACAGCTCCCCAGCGACCACACAACGACTTTCCAACGATCACGGCCAGGTCGTATCGCTGGTCGTGATCGTTGGTAAATCGTTATGTGAGACGGTACCCTTAGGGTTGGAATTAGGGCTAGGGTTGGAAATAGGGTTAAGATTAGGCTTGTGGTTAGGGTTAAGAATAGGGTTAGGGTTGTGTTGGGGTTACAGTTGTGGGTAGGGTTGGGATTAGGGTTAGGATTAGGGTTAGGGTTGGATTTAGGGTTACGGGTGTGTTGGGGTTAGGGTTGTGGTTAGGGGTGTGTTGGGGTTAGGGTTGTGATTAGGGTTATGGCTACAGTTGGGATTAGGGTTAGGGGTGTGTTGGGGTTAGTGTTGAAGTTAGAATTGAGGGGTTTCCACTGTTTAGGCACATCAGGGGTCTCCAAACGCAACATGGCGCCACCATTGATTCCAGCCAATCTTGCGTTCAAAAAGTCAAATGGTGCGCCCTCCCTTCCAAGCCCCGACGTGCGCCCAAACAGTGGTTTACCCCCACATATGGGATACCAGCGTACTCAGGACAAACTGGGCAACAACTATTGGGGTCCAATTTCTCCTGTTACCCTTGCAAAAATAAAAAATTACTTGCTAAAACATAATTTTTGAGGAAAGAACAATTATTTTTTATTTTCATGGCTCTACGTTATAAACTTATGTGAAGCACTTGGGGGTTGAAAGTGCTCACCACACATCTAGATAAGATCCTTTTGGGGTCTAGTTTCCAAAATGGTGTCACTTGTGGGGTGTTTCTACTGTTTAGGCACATCAGGGGCTCTGCAAATGCAACGTGACGCCCGCAGACCATTCCATCAAAGTCTGCATTTCAAATGTCACTACTTCCCTCCCAAGCCCTGACGTGCACCCAAACAGTGGTTTACCCCCACATATGGGGTACCAGCATACTCACAACAAACTGGGCAACAAATATTGGGGTCCAATTTCTCCTGCTACAACCCTTGTGAAAAAAAATTGCTTTCTAAAACATCTTTTTTGAGGACAGAAAAATGATTTTTAATTTTCACGGCTCTGCGTTGTAAACTTCTGTGAAGCACTTGGGGGTTGAACGTGCTCACCATACATCTAGATAAGTTCTTTGGGGGGTCTAGTTTCCAAAATGGGGTCACTTATGGGGTGTTTCTACTGTTTAGGCACATCAGGGGCTCTGCAAATGCAATGTGACGCCCGAAGACCATTCCATCAAAGTCTGCATTTCAAATGTCACTACTTCCCTTCCGAGCCCTGACGTGCGCCCAAACAGTGGTTTACCCCCACATATGAGGTATCAGCGTACTCCCAACAAACTGGGCAACAAATATTGGGGTCCAATTTCTCCTGTTACCCTTGTGAAAATAAACAATTGCTTGCTAAAACATCTTTTTTGAGGAAAGAAAAATTATTTTTTATTTTCATGGCTCTGCGTTGTAAACTTCTGTGAAGCACTTGGGGGTTGAACGTGCTCACCACACATCTAGATAAGTTCCTTGGGGGGTCTAATTTCCAAAATGGGGTCACTTGTGGGGGGTTTCTACTGTTTAGGCACATCAGGGGCTCTGCAAACGTAATATGATTCCCGCAGACCATTCCATCAAAGTCTGCATTCCAAATCGTCACTACTTCCCTTCCGAGCCCCGGCATGTGCCCAAACAGTGGTTTACCCCCACATATGGGGTATCAGCGTACTCAGGAGAAACTGGACAACAACTTTTGGGGTCAAATTTTTCCTGTTACCCTTGGGAAAATTAAAAAATTCTGGGCTAAAAAAATATTTTTGAGGAAAGAAAACACATTTATTATTTTCACGGCTCTGCGTTATAAACTTCTGTGAAGCACTTGGGGGTTCAAAGTGCTCACCACACATCTAGATAAGTTCCCATGGGGGTCTAGTTTCCAAAGTGGGGTCACTTGTGGGGAGTTCCTACTGTTTAGGCACATTAGGGGCTCTGCAAACGCAACGTGACGCCCGCAGAGCATTCCATTAAAGTCTGCATTTCAAAACGTCACTACTTCCCTTCCGATCCCCAACGTGTGCCAAAACAGTGGTTTACCCCCACATATGGGGTATCAGCGTACTCAGGAGAAACTGCATAACAACTTTTGGGGTCCAATTTCTCCTGTTACCCTTGGGAAAATAAAAAATTGTGGGTTAAAAAATCATTTTTGAGGAAAGAAAAATAATTTTTTATTTTCATGGCTATGCGTTATAAACTTCTGTGAAGCACTTGGGGGTTCAAAGTGCTCACCACACATCTAGATTAGTTCCTTGGGAGGTCTAGTTTCCAAAATGGGGTCACTTGTAGGGGATCTCCAATGTTTAGGCACACAGGGGCTCTCCAAACGCGACATGGTGTCCACTAACGATTGAAGCTAATTTTCCATTCAAAAAGCCAAATGGCGTGCCTTCCCTTCCGAGCCCTGCCGTGCGCCCAAACAGTGGTTTACCCCCACATATGGGGTATCATCGTACTCAGGACAAACTGGACAACAACATTTGGGGTCCAATTTCTCCTATTATCCTTGGGAAAATAAAAAACTCCGGGCTAAAAATCATTTTTGAGGAAAGAAAAATAATTTTTTATTTTCATGGCTCTGCGTTATAAACTTCTGTGAAGCACCTGGGGGTTTTAAGTGCTCACTATGCATCTAGATTAGTTCCTTGGGGGGTCTAGTTTCCAAAATGGGGTCACTTGTAGGGTATCTCCAATGTTTAGGCACACAGGGGCTCTCCAAACGCGACATGGTGTCCACTAACGATTGGAGCTAATTTTCCATTCAAAAAGTCAAATGGCGCGCCTTCCCTTCCGAGCCTTGCCGTGCACCCAAACAGTGGTTTACCCCCACATATGAGGTATCGGCGTACTCAGGAGAAATTGCCTAACAAATTTTGGGATCCATTTTATCCTGTTGCCCATGTGAAAATGAAAAAATTGAGGCTAAAAGAAATTTTGTGTGAAGAAAAAAGTACTTTTTCATTTTTACAGATTAATTTGTGAAGCACCTGGGGGTTTAAAGTGCTCACTATGCTTCTAGATAAGTTCCTTGGGGGGTCTAGTTTCCAAAATGGGGTCACTTGTGGGGGAGCTCCAATGTTTAGGCACACGGGGGCTCTCCAAACGCGACATGGTGTCCGCTAAAGATTGGAGCCAATTTTTCATTCAAAAAGTCAAATGGCGCTCCTTCCCTTCCGAGCCCTGCCGTGCGCCCAAACAGTGGTTTACCCCCACATATGAGGTATCAGCGTACTCAGGACAAATTGGACAACAACATTCGTGGTCCAGTTTCTCCTTTTACCCTTGGGAAAATAAAAAAATTGTTGCGAAAAGATCATTTTTGTGACTAAAAAGTTAAATGTTAATTTTTCCCCTCCATGTTGCTTCTGCTGCTGTGAAACACCTGAAGGGTTAATAAACTTCTTGAATGTGGTTTTGAGCACCTTGAGGGGTGCAGTTTTTAGAATGGTGTCACTTTTGGGTATTTTCAGCCATATAGAACCCTCAAACTGACTTCAAATGTGAGGTGGTCCCTAAAAAAAATGGGTTTGTAAATTTTGTTGTAAAAATGAGAAATCACTGGTCAAATTTTAACCCTTATAACTTCCTAGCAAAAAAAAAATTTGCTTCCAAAATTGTGCTGATGTAAAGTAGACATGTGGGAAATGTTATTTATTAACTATTTTGTGTCACATAACTCTCTGGTTTAACAGAATAAAAATTCAAAATGTGAAAAATTTCTGGTTTTTTTCACAAATAAACTCAGAAATTATCGACCTAAATTTACCACTAACATGAAGCCCAATATGTCACGAAAAAACAATCTCAGAACCACAAGGATCCGTTGAAGCGTCACTGAGTTATTACCTCATAAAGGGACACTGGTCAGAATTGCAAAAAATGGCAAGGTCATTAAGGCCAAAATAGGCTGGGTCATGAAGGGGTTAAACTCGAGGTTAGTGATCAGCGAATATATTCGTTACTCGAGATTTCTTGGGCACGCTCGGGTGACCTCTGAGTATTTTTTTAGTGCTCGGAGATTTAGTTTTCTTAACCGCAGCTGAATGATTTACATCTGTTAGCCAGCATAAGTACATGTGGGGGTTGCCTGGTTGCTAGTGAATCCCCACATGTAATCAAGCTGGCTAAGAGATGTAAATCATTCAGCTGAGGTGAGGAAAGCAATCTCCGAGCACTAAAAAATACTCGGAGGACCCCCGAGCATGCTCGGGAAACCTCGAGTAACGAGTATATTCGCTCATCACTACTTGAGGTGTATCCTGTTCTCATTCACATTTAGGGATCAGGTTTGGGCAATCACAATTTTGGGGATAAATTAATAACAGAACACCTCCATTTTCCATTTTTCCATTAATTTGTCATCTATTTTGAACTGGTCCATTGGTAAGTGGCGGTCTACCTGCTTCACTTGTTGAAACACCGGGTGAGAGAGAAAGCGTCTGTTCTCAATGGATGTAAAAATGTAAACTGATGTGTGAATGCAGTCCAAGGCTGGCTAGAGACCGCTTCAGTAAATCAACCTTAAAGAGGCTCAGTGTCTGACAGATTTTGATCTGTAGACTGCTTCCATGGTGTCACATGTCAAGCCATGCTGCTTTTTGCAAAGCCTCACTCCTTTTCCACAAAGCAAAAAGTGTCTAAACTATTAATGTGCTGAAAGACATATACTGCAGTTTTTTGGTGCAATTGTACCACCAATTCTGGTGTATTTAGCTTAATATATCTTCCCCATTGTCCTGTGTGTTGTAGTAAACATCCTTCATGATGCTTTTTAGCTACCATATATACTAGAGTATAGGCCAAGATTTTCAGCCCATTTTTTGGGGTTGAAAGTCCCCAATCTCGGCTTATACTCGAGTCATACCCATGGGTCGGCAGGGGAGGGGGAGCGGGGGCTGTCTAATTATACTCACCTACTCCTGGCGCGGTCCCTGCTTCCCCGGCGCCGCAGCTTCTTCCTGTACTGAGCGCTCACATGGTACCACTCATTACAGTAATGAATGTGCGGCTCCACTTCCCATAGGGGTGGAGCCGCATATTTATTACTGTAATAAGTGGTAATGGAGACCGCTCAATACAGGATGAAGCTGCGGCGCCAGGGAAGCGGGGACTGCGCCGCGCCAGGAGCAGGTGAGTATAACGGGGAGGGGAGCGCAGCGCTGCCCGATACTCACCTGCTCCTCGTTCCGGCACCACTCCATCTTCAGCGTCTTCTGCAGTGACGCTCAGGTCAGAGGGCGCGATGACGTGGTTAGTGCGCGCCCTCTGCCTGAACGTCAGTGCAGAAGACGCTGAAGATGGAGCGGCGCCGGAACGAGGAGCAGGTGAATATTGAAAGTGCCGGGGGCCTGAGCGACGGAGAGGTGAGTATGTGATTTTTTTTATTATTTTTTTTTTATCGCAGCAGCAAATGGAGCAAGTGTCTGTATGGAACATCTTATGGGGCCATAGTCAACGTTTGTGCAGCACTATATGGCGCAAATATCTTCATTGAGCATCTTATGGGGCCATAATCAACATTTGTGCAGCATTATATTGGGCAAATGTGTCTATGGAGCATCTTATGGGGCCATTATTAACCTTTATGCAGGATTATATGGGGCATATTTTAATATGCAGCATCTTATGGGGCCATCATGAACTGTATGGAGCATTATATGGGGCTCCTGATTCATTATGGATATTCAAAAACACTTAACCTACTGATGTCTCAATTAATTTTACTTTTATTGGTATCTATTTTTACTTTTGACATTTACCGGTAGCTGCTGCATTTTCCACCCTAGGCTTATACTCGAGTCATTAAGTTTTCCCAGTTTTTTTGTGGCAAAATTAGGGGGGTCGGCGTATACTCGGGTCGGCTTATACTCGAGTATATACGGTACTCAAAAGTTGAGGTTCACTCAAATGGTATAGCCATGTTTTAGATGCCGGCCATCTTTTTTAATGTATTTTTTTGACTAAAGCAAACTGGTCTCTGTAGATGTGCTCCCGAAACTTAACAGTACTGTTGAAGTCTGCAATATTCATTTTTTTGCATACTACCTCCTTGAATGCCAAATGGTGGTACGTCTTACCTAAATAGGTTAGAATTGGTTTTGATTTAAAATGCCGCCAAATTGGCAAATCGGATGTCTATCACTATCATCAGTGGCCCCCTTTCTCCAGACCTATTGTTTTAGGCTTGGGCTACACCGTGACACTGTTCGTACGGCTGAAAATCACTGAATGCTGCTGTTGTGTTGACTAGTTAAGTCATGGCCAAAGTTGCCTTGTAGCCCACCCTAATATTCTAGACTCAGGAAAAGGAGTCTAAGTGGAAGCCTCCAGGAAAACAATGGATAATACAAAAGACCCATTGAAAACCTAATGTTACAGTGACTGTTGCTTGTATTTTGCCCTTTTCTCATTTTTTGTTTTAATGTTGGTGCATCTTTAAGGATTAAGAAAGTCATAAAAAAATATAAAGCGAAATGGACTTTTCTGTGTTCATTTTTAATCTTTTCACTGCTGTCACTAGCTCCAGGTTGCCGATGTTAAGCAGGTGACAGATTCTGAAGACTTCTAGTATATTGCAACGGTGCCACGAGAGGAGTAAAGAAAGATGAGATAATTACAGCAGCAGTTCTGAAATAATAAATCCTTTTAATGTATACACAGATGGGGTTAAAGGGAGTGTTTAGGAGTCCGATCGTTTTATGCGGATTGTTGCTGCACTCTGAAATTACATTAAGCAACTTTGTCTCATTAATGCAGTATGGTCAGGTCCTAATTAGAACCTAATTTGATGTCAATTTAAATTAAGAGGGCTTGCGTAAATTGGGCCTTTGTGACCTGGATAGTGCTAATCTCTAATCAGCAGACTGAATGGAACATGAAATCAAATTCCCGCAGCACCGGGGAAATGACAGAAACAACTGACATTTTAAATTAAAATTACAAAATTCGCAGAAATAGATGTGCATGACCCCTGCTAAGGCATGTGTCAGGAAATCAAATGCACTGGAAGGATAAGCTGACAAACCTGAATTAATGTGATGGTTTTCGCACAGAAAATGTGTCGTGTTTTTTTTTTTTTTCGCTCTCCGTTCTAAGTAGGCTAAATTTCATCTTAAACCGTATGCACATTTCTGTCTGGAGAGGTGTCTAAGCTTCCAGCTATATATCTACACCAGTGTTTTTTTTTTACCCTTGTCCCCAAAAGCCCCCACATTGCAGATCTTGGATTTCATTGCATCTATGATTTTATGTCGGAGTCATTGCGTCGCTTGTTCTATCAGTAAAATGATCAAGTGTGTCGAAGGAATATTACGGTATTGCTGGTTCTGTAGTAGAACACTTGCCAAGTCTCGGATCTGAAAATTATTATAGGGCTTGTCTCAAAAACGTTTGCCCTGTTGTGACATATGGATGTAATATTGGGGGGACATATTTTTTTATGCCAATGCAGAGACGCTCAATAAGGGAGAACCTCCTGAGTCCATGCATTACGTAGACCTCCTACCGCTCAAATGGCCTCCATGTAAAGATACTTTATTGTATCCAGACGCGATTCTCTTGGCAGTAACGGATGATTGCTGAGGGATCGAAAAAGCCGGACCCCCGATCAGCTGATCACCTAAAGTCAAGTCAACGTAACATCTAGTGGTCAGTCCCATCAAGATAATGCACTACATCCCCCATCATCTCATGCTAGTTCAACACGGCGTTTAGTTAATAACAATCAATGTTACTTTTACCAATCATTTATAGCTAATAACCAGAAACCGGTCTATTCAGTGTAGCTAACGCTAGAAAATTTCTAGTTGTAGCTGTTGGCTTAGATCTAAGTTGCTGAATATGTTATTCACTGTAATTTTTTTTACTTTTTATTGGCCATTTTGTGCTAGGTGTGGAGGTGGATATGTTTTTCACGAAGGCCGAAGTTTATTTACCGATATTAACTTTATTTCAGCACTGTGACCTCAGCTGTATTCACGGTGGGGGACAACGTTGTGTCGGGGAGCGACGATCGTACTGTGAAAGTTTGGGATTTGAAGAATATGAGATCACCCATTGCCACTATTCGAACAGATTCTGCCGTAAACAGGTATGACCTAGAGCTGGGCATATGTAGTCCTGTCTGTGGGCAGCAGGAGCTTCTGAGTGAATTAATATACTGTATAGTTTTATAGGAAAAGATGTAGTATTCCCTGTATATTACTAACTGAAATCCCTGCTTCTAATGCCGGAGTCCAGCGGGTGGTTCTACTCAATCATTAAGAGCTAGCCCCTGTGTGCACATGTACAGGGGAGCTGCCAAATGCTGTGTAGGACCACCTCCGGGACTCGGGCCTAGAGATAAAGATAGAATAACTTTTTTCACAAACAATATGACACCATGTTTCAATAGACAGGTTGTCATTAATGCGTTACAACTACATTACCCATTATGCTGTTGCCACCTCCCCTCCCCCCACATGTCCCACCCTTAAAATTATCAAAGAACATAACAATTTTTCTTAACCACAGTAGTTTAATATAAATTTAAATAGAACTAAGAAAAATGTTTGATTTAAAAATGTTAATTAAGAACCTCATGTTATGAAAGTGTGTAAACCCACTGCCAGTTAATGGCAACTTCTTTTTAAATGCGCAGCTAATGGGGAAAGGGTTGTCTGCCAGTACAGGGGCTGTTGGGCACATGACTTGCAGGCGTTGTGTTGCGGCGGCCATCATGCAGCCCTACACTTATTAGAGCGGGGTCCTACTATAGAGACATGGCAGGTGGGCTTATGCGCTTTGATCAGAATGTTGCCCTTGCTCATGTAATGCGCATCTCATCAAACTGTACCGCTCTAGGTCTCTGCATAGTTGGCCTTACCGTGCGGCCTACTTTTTTTTTTTTATCAGATAGATTTTTATTATCCGCTAAGAATAAACAATCAGAATATTTCTCATGACCATGTTACATTAAACATTTACAGATAACTTTTTACCCCTGACCCAAAGCCCCCCCCCATCCCGCCCAACCCCCAGAGACCTCAGCCAGAGCCACCCCACTTCCCATCATCATACAAGCATTTGAATAAACATCCATTATATTTCCATTATATTATATTTCCATTGAATACTAGGCTCCCTATAGTCTCATTTATCATCCTAATTCAAGTCCATCCACGGTTGCCACAGCTTGTGGAAGATGTCCAGCTTATTCCTTTTGGTGTAGATACTTTTCTCCAATGTAAGTATATGCTCCGTTTGCTGAAGAAAGTCTCTCCTTGTTGGAGGTTCCTCTCTAATCCAAAATTTGGCGATCAATTTCCTAGCAATGAATAACAATCGTGCAATAACTATTTTAAACATGTTGTCCGTAACGATTTCCTCCACATATCCCAATATGCAAGTCAGTGGATTCCTAGGGACAGAACATCCATACACCAGTTCAATACGATTTAAAACAAGTATCCAGAAGGAGGACAGTCTAGGGCACTGCCACATCATATGCAATATCCCCGCTTGGGATTGTGAGCACCGAGGGCATTCCGAGTTTTGCCTAAGCCCAGCCTTGAACAACCTGTTAGGGGTTCTATAGGCCCTATGGATTATGAATAACTGTGATAGCCTGCCAGGTTCACTCATTGATATCTTGGGCACATATTCTAGGATCGATTCCCATCTATCATTATCAATCATTCCCAATTCAGCTTCCCATTTCCCTTTAGCTCGGATGGGATGTTTTTCCAGGAAAGAAAAAAGCAGAAACCCATATGTTTCCGAAATCGCCCCCTTCGTGCAGCTATTCTTAAGGATATAGTCGAGCATGAGATCAATCTCTACCACTATGGCTCCCCTTTTATTCTGTGCCTGATAAGCATGAGAGATACGATTATACTGGAACAATTCAGACCGTGGTAACTGAAATTCTTCCTGCAACTCCTCAAAAGTTTTAAGTCTGCTCTGACTTATCAGCTGCACCAGCCGTTTAATACCTGCTGCAGACCAAGAGTGAAAACCCTCCCTCTGCCTAAATTCCGGTAGATATATGTTGTCCCAAATAGGCGAAAATCTGGTGAACCCACTCACACCCCTAATGAGTTTAACTTTTTCCCATACACTGTGAATTAATCTAATAGTGCACCCCTGTGAACCCATTTTTTTGAATTGTCCTCCCTCCAAACTGTCACTCAAAACGTCCGCATGTAGTAAGAACCTCAAGCTATTAGGTATTTGCACATTCCCTGCCTCCTCCCCCCATCCTTTAAGATGTTGACACTGTGCTGCTAAGAAGTATAGCCATGGATTAGGAAGTGCAAGACCCCCCTCTGTTTTGGACCTCTGAAGAATCTCCTGTTTAAACCTAGGACTCCTTCCTCCCCATATTAATTCCCCAAACAAAGACCTAATCTTACGGAATCTGCATTGTGTAATCCAAATGGGAGAATTATATAGCACGTACAACAACTGTGGCATTACAATCATCTTTAAGGGTACTGTCACAGTGGCACTTTGATCGCTACGACGGTACGATTCGTGACGTTCTAGCGATATCGTTACGATATCGCTGTGTCTGACACGCAGCAGCGATCAGGGACCCTGCTGAGAATCGTACGTCGTAGCAGATCGTTTGGAACTTTCTTTCGTCGCTGGATCTCCCGCTGTCATCGCTGGATCGTTGTGTGTGACAGCGATCCAGCGATGCGTTCGCTTGTAACCAGGGTAAACATCGGGTTACTAAGTGCAGGGCCGCGCTTAGTAACCCGATGTTTACCGTGGTTACCAGCGTAAAAGTAAAAAACAAACAAACAGTACATACTCACATTCCGGTGTCTGTCCCCCGGCGTTCTGCTTCTCTGCACTGTGAGCGCCGGCCGGCCGGAAAGCGAGCACAGCGGTGACGTCACCGCTGTGCTTTCCGGCTGGCAGACACAGTGCAGAGAAGCAGAACGCCGGGGGACAGACACCGGAATGTAAGTATGTACTGTTTGTTTTTTTTTACTTTTACGCTGGTAACTACGGTAAACATCGGGTTACTAAGCGCGGCTCTGCGCTTAGTAACCCGATGTTTACCCTGGTTACCCGGGGACTTCGGCATCGTTGGTCGCTGGAGAGCTGACTGTGTGACAGCTCCCCAGCGACCACACAACGACTTACCAACGATCACGGCCAGGTCGTATCGCTGGTCGTGATCGTTGGTAAATCGTTTAGTGTGACAGTACCCTAAGAGGTTCACCCTACCAACCACCGATAAATGTAATTTGTTCCACGCCGTAATCTTGGTACGAATTTTCTGCATTACCGGACTTAAATTCAGTTCCTCAAAGGTAGTCAGAGGAAGGCTGGGTTCACATTGCGTTAATGTGTGCACGCTAACGGACAGCGTTGCACGGCGAAAATGTCGCAATTAACGCCGTGCAACGGGGCCGTTAGCGTGCCCATTGACAGCAATGTCAATTTCTCCTGCAGCGCATCACTAGCGCGTGCCTTTTTCGGTTCGCGCTAGTGATGTGCCGTTCTTCTGTGACGCGCCTCGGACGCTGCTTGCAGCGTCCGCGGCGCGCCCGAGGTCCGTTCCCCGCTCTCGCAGATCGGGGATCTGCGAGAGTGGGGACGTTAACGCGACCCCTAACACGGCCCCTAAATAAACATTGCGTTAGCGCAATCCGCTAGCGCTAAACGGATTGCCCTAACGCAATGTGAACCTAGCCGAAGAGCAATCTGAATACCCAAATATTTCAATTTTTGAACAAACTTTAATTTTGTGCTTATCACCCTCTCTCCACTGCCCATACTGTCCTCCTCAATCAACAACATACAAGACTTATCCCAGTTAATTGTGAGTCCCGAAAACCGACAAAACTCCTCAATCAAAGCAACCGCATTGCACAGGGACCTCTCAGGATCCTCCAGGAACAACAAAATATCGTCAGCATATAATGCAATTTTGTCTTCCCTCTTACCATAGATGTAACCTCTAACCTCCTGAGCACCTCTTATTTTAGCCGCTAACGGCTCCACGGCCAGAGCGAAGAGCAACGGGGACAGCGGACACCCCTGTCTGGTACCCCTAAACAGCGGGAAACTCTCTGACAATTTATTATTAACTCTAATTTTTGCTGTTGGGAACGAGTACAACAACTTAACCCAGGAGATGAATTTTGGACCAAACCCTAAGCGATCCAGTACCGACCGCAAGTAACTCCACTCCACGCAATCAAAGGCCTTGTGGGCATCTAAAGACACCACAACTCTTTTTCCGGCATTGTCTGCGGGAATTTGCATATTTAAAAATAGCCTCCTCAAGTTAATTGCCGTGGATTTATTGGGCATAAAACCAGATTGGTCTGGGTGAATCAATTTATCAATCACTTGGGACAGCCTGTTCGCCAGGGCCTTCGCCAAAATCTTTATGTCAGCCGTTAGAAGTGAAATTGGTCTATATGACTCCGGCTGCTGAGGGTCTTTATCAGCTTTAGGAATAACCACAACAATGGCCTCTCTCATTGATGGGGGCAGCACTCCCCTCTCCAACGACTCAGAGAGTACTCGCTCCAATTTGGGCATTAACTCTGCATTGAGAATTTTATAAACCTCTACTGGGATACCGTCCGTCCCCGGAGCACCGTGCGGCCTACTTAGCTGGCCAAAAATTGTCACATTTACTAACTGTTAAATCCGGTGGTGTTGGTTGTTCTGGTTCTTCGAAGTGTTTTATAGCAAACAACTATAAATATTTTTAATTTTGGGGGTGAAAATTTTTCTATAAAATGTGTGCGGTCATGTACCATGTCAGGGGATTGTATATCCTTTTTGCCATTGCCTTGCGCCATTGTACAGCTAGTAAGCCGTCCTTATCCCAGGGTGTAGGAATACATTATGATATTGTTCCGTAATCATCAATACTCACTCCACTGGTTCCAGACAAACTGTAATCACTTTTCAGTGCTGCAAGAGGAAGCAACATGGATTCAGTCTGCAGCTTTATAGAAATAAAATTTGAATACACTTCATTCTCTTCCCAGCCAAGAATTCACAAGTGTGAAATGGGACAAGTGAATGAGCTGAGACATTAACGTAATGTGCTGCGGTTGCCATTACCAGGTCTTCCATTTATCACTAGCTCTTGAGATGACTACTCAGTGTTTGCTTGTTATATTGACGGGTGTGCGGAAAAAACAACAAATCTATTTATTCATATATATCTATATAAAGATAATAAGGATAATCGTGCCCTAAGGGTACTGTCACACAGTCACATTTTGATCGCTACGACGGTACGATTCGTGACGTTCTAGCGATATCGTTACGATATCGCAGTGTCTGACACGCAGCAGCGATCAGGGATCCTGCTGAGAATCGTACGTCGTAGCAGATCGTGTGGAACTTTCTTTCGTCGCTTGATCACCCGCTGACATCGCTGGATCGTTGTGTGTGACAGCGATCCAGCGATGTGTTCGCTTGTAACCAGGGTAAACATCGGGTAACTAAGCGCAGGGCCGCGCTTAGTAACCCGATGTTTACCGTGGTTACCAGCGTAAACGTAAAAAAACAAACAGTACATACTTACATTCCGGTGTCTGTCCTCCAGCGTCTCAGCTTCTCTCCACTGTGTGAGCGTCTGCCAGCCGGAAAGCGAGCACAGCGGTGACGTCTGACGTCACCGCTGTGCTTGCCGGCTATGGCGCTTACACAGTGGAGAGAAGCAGAACGCCGGGGACAGACACCGGAATGTAAGTATGTACTGTTTGTTTTTTTATTACTTTTACGCTGGTAACCACGGTAAACATCGGGTTACTAAGCGCGGCCCTGCGCTTAGTTACCCGATGTTTACCCTGGTTACCGGGGACTTCGGCATCGCTCCAGCGCCGTGATTGCAACGTGTGACCGCAGTCTACGACGCTGGAGCGATATTCATACGATCGCTGCGACGTCACGGATCGTGCCGTCGTAGCGATCAAAATGGTACTGTGTGACAGTACCCTAAAGCCCCAAATCAGTGTGTACAAATGGTGATGATTTGCCAATAAATCAGTTTAATCCCAAACCCCTAAATTGCAAAAAAGTGCAATTGCACATTTTTTTTTTCCATGTTCACTAGTGATGAGCGAGTGTACTCGTTGCTCGAGTTTTCCAGAGCACGATCGGGTGTCCTCTGGTATCCACGCTCGGAGATTAAGTTTTCATCCCAGCAGCTGAATGATTTACAGCTATTAGCCAGGCTGAGTACATGTGGGGGTTGCCTGGTTGCTAGGTAATCCCACATGTAATCAAGCAGGCTAATAGCTGTAAATCATCCAGCTGCGACGAAAAAAACGAAATCTCCGAACACTAACAAATACTTGGAGATCACCCGAGTGTACTCAGGAAAACCCGAGCAACAAGTATACTCGCTCATCACTAATGTTCACTAAATGCTAAAACTGACCTGCCATTATGATTCTCCAGGTCATTAAGAGTTCATAAGACACAAAACATGTATAGGTTATTTGGTGAAAAAAAAAAAAAAAATCCCCAACTTTGTTTAAAAAAAATAAAAACATTTAAAAAAAATGGTGCCATTATCCGAGACCCATAGCGTCTCCATTTTTCATGACCTGGGGCTGGGAAAGGGCTTATTTTCTCTAGTAACCCCCCACGACAGCACACCTGGAGGATGTTACCTCTTTCCTAATAGGGACAGGAAATGACAAAGAGGTTAAATAACCCCTCCCTCATCCTCCCCCTCAGTGTTTTTTCCTGTCCCTACTAGGGATGAAGAGGTCATCCCAGGTGTACTGCGCCGGCAGCGGTCACCGGAGGGAATATAAACTTTATTGCCGGGCAGCTGGGAACGAATTTGCATCTGTTCCCCGTGCGCTGCTCCCGTCTCTTCGGACTCGGGACTCTTTGCCTCCATTCTGCACCTCTATGGCAAGGTCTGGGGCATTCTTCAACTGCAGGCCTCTCTGAGCTCTCCAGTCCTTCTCCTCCACCGTGCGTGCGCGTGAGGACTTCCGGTCTGAAGCCGGCGGCAGGATGTGACGTCAGACGCCGGCCGCTTCAGTGGATTGGAAGGTCCTTTTGCGTTCCAGGCTGGAACGCAAGGTGAACGGCGCAGATTATGTCAGCGGTCTACCTCCCACATACATCCGGACATCGGAGGAGGAGGTCCTCTAACCATGAGGACAGGTGCTGCAGTCCGGTCACCTATATAATAGGCCCCGGACAGGAAGACATCTCAGGTAGGACCACTGTTTGGTGAAGACCATGGAGATGTCTGCTTCCTCGAGCTCTGCATCTGCAGATCCCAGCACCATCCCGGCCCCAGTGAGTAGTCTGGCCCAGGGTGTCCACTCCCTGATGCGGGTTATAATCTTATGATTCCTTCTCCCCTTCTTTTTTAGGGGGACAAGGAACCCGCATCAGGAAGCAAATATAAATCTGCTCGCAAATGTGCAGTTTGTATGAAGAAGCTGTCCTCTTCATACAAGAAACCATTGTGCAAAGAATGCACAGAAAAAATTATCAGGGAAGAGCAGCCATCTCTGATGGAAGAGATCAAAGGCTTAATCCAGCATGAGATTAAAACCTCGCTGGCCACTCTTTCCCAACCTACACCCTCTCCTAGTGCTCTTCCTGAGGCTAAGAAAAGGAAACTTAATCCACAGGATGAAGGGCAGGAGGACTCTCAAGGGGAGACGTCAGACGAACCCCCAGAGGAGGGTGAATTATCCCTGGACTCTGAAGCTTTCCAGCAAGAAAGATATTACTTCTCTTCAACTGACATAGAAGAACTCCTTACAGCTGTAAGGAAGACTATGGAGATCGAGGAAGAGAAAACGGCTCAGTCAGTACAGGAAGAGATGTTCGGGGGGCTCCGTTCTAAGAAAAAACAGGTGTTTCCCATTCATAAGAATATCCGTGAGTTCGTTTTAGAAGAGTGGGAATCCCCGGAAAAAAGGCTGACTACTCCAGCAGAGATGAAGGACAGATTTCCGGTAGATTACGAGACAGCTTCGTGCTGGGTGGAGGTTCCAAAAGTGGACGTCCAGATTGCTAGGGTAGCCAAGAAAACCACGCTACCATTTGAGGATGCCTCCCAATTGAGAGATCCTCTGGAACGTAAGATGGACGGACTACTAAGAAAGTCGTGGGAAACATCAACATCCTTACTGAATATCAACTCCGTATCTACCTGTGTGGCCAGGTCAATTCTTCGCTGGCTGGGGCAACTAGAGGAGCACTTGTCCTCAGGTACCCCCAGAGAGGATATTCTAGCCTCCTTGCCTATCTTCCAAAAAGCAACTGGCTTCTTAGCGGATGCCTCCGCAGAAGCAGTGAGGGTAACAGCGAGATCCTCTGCATTATCAAACTCAGTGAGACGAGCACTTTGGCTAAGGTCCTGGTCTGGTGATATGACCTCTAAGATGAGGCTGTGTTCTATCCCCTTCAAAGGGAAGTATATGTTTGGACCTGCCCTGGATGATCTTCTGGAGAAGGCTTCCGACAAAAAGAAAACCTTACCGGAGCCCAGAAACCCTAGGAAAAGGCCCTTCCGCACTCAGCAAGAGCATACTCCTCAATATAGGGGAAAAGGCAAAATGGGACGTTGGAGTTATCCAAAAGGGGGAAAAGACAAGAATCTTTTTCTCTCCCAGACCCAAAATCAAAGAAAACAATGACTCCACCACGGTGGGGGGTCGAATCTCGAACTTCCTCCCATATTGGCAAAAGATCTGTGTAGATCAGTGGGCCTTAACATTGGCCAGAGAGGGGATGAAGATAGAATTTGTATCATATCCCCAAAAAAGGTTAAAGATAACAAGATTATCGACAACAAAGCTACAATCTACACTAATAGCGGGAGTACAGGATCTCTTGGCCAACAATGTGATCTCCACAGTCCCGGAGAACGAAAAAAACATGGGTCATTACTCCAACCTATTTATGATAAAAAAAACAAATGGAACTCATCGGATAATAATCAATCTGAAACCTCTGAATCAATATGTAACCTACAGAAGATTCAGGATGGAATCCGTCAGATCGACAGTGCTCTTAATAGGACAGGATTTCTTCATGGCGACTATAGATCTACAGGATGCATATTATCACATCCCAATTCATCCAACTTATCGGAAATTTCTAAGGTTCGCAGTCGCCAGGAAAGAGAGACCACTTTCAATTCAATGTCCTCCCGTTTGGTCTATCTTCAGCCCCAAGGATCTTTACAAAGATCATGTCCGAGGTAATGGCCCACATCAGAAGTCGGCATATATGCATAATCCCGTACCTCGACGACCTCCTGGTAGTGGCTCCCACAGTTCCAATTCTACAGGAGCATCTTCAAACAACAGTCCAAATCTTGTCGTCTCTAGGTTGGGTGATAAACCCCAAAAAATCAGATATGGTTCCATCAACAACAAAAATCTTCTTAAGAGTACTGTTAGACTCTCACAATCAAACATCTTTTTTACCCGAACAAAAAAGGACCCTGCTCACATCAAAGATAAGAATGTTGCGGGACAAGAAGAGAGTATCTCTAAGATGGGCCATGTTGGTTCTCGGGACCATGACATCATGCATCCAGATGGTGGCATGGGCACAAGCCCACACCAGAATACTCCAGACTCATATTCTGTCAATCTGGGACGGATCCCCAGATTCTCTAGACAAAAACATCCGAATACCACCGCATGTAAAATCTTCGTTGACATGGTGGTTGCAAAAGGAAAACTTAGTCAGAGGAGTTCCCTGGTCTCAGGACCCAGTGGTGACTATAACAGTAGATGCCAGCGGAAAAGGTTGGGGAGCTACGGTAGATCAACATATATTCCAAGGAGACTGGCCAATCGAAATAAGTCAACTATCCTCGAACTTCAGAGAACTAAAGGCGGTAGAGGAGGTCCTCAAAGCAGCAGTAGCTCTTGTTCAGAATTCCCACATAAAGATATACTCGGACAACATAACAACAGTTGCCCACCTTCGCCATCAGGGAAGCACAAGACACGAGGATCTAAAGGCAATATCAGCCAGAATATTTTCGTGGGCCGAAGAACATGTTCTCTCTCTATCTGCCCTACATATAAGAGGAGAAATAAATATACAAGCCGACTTCTTGAGCAGGACAAAGATCCATCCAGGGGAATGGAGCCTAGACCCGGAGGTCTTTCAGATACTGTCCAGAAGATGGGGACAGCCAGAAGTAGACCTATTCGCAAACGGTCAAAACACAAAAGTGAACCAGTTTTTCTCACTAGATCCAACCAATCCGGGGCTGGGTGTGGACTCATGGGTCCAGCCATGGACATTTACACTGGCGTATGCATTTCCTCCATTACCAATTCTGCCAAAAGTCCTACAGAAGATAAGAGCAGAGAAGGTCAAGGTAATCTTGGTGGCTCCATTTTGGCCCAAAAGAAGCTGGTTCGGGACTCTCATCAGCCTAAAAATAGATGGACCGATAGTACTCCCTCCGGTCAGAGACCTCCTTTACCAGGGGCCAATACTTCATCCAGATCCCGAGAGATTACACCTCAATGCTTGGCTTCTGAATTCTCAATTCTAAAGGCCAAAGGGCTATCGAAGAACGTCATTAAAACGTTACAAAAAAGCCGGAAGACGGTAACTAATTCAATCTATCAAAAAATTTGGAAGACCTTCGTCACATGGAGTGCTCCTGAACGGCCTAACCCAGACAGGCCAAACCTATCCAGGATCCTGGATTTTTTACAGGATAGGCTGGAAAAAGGTCTCAGACCCAGCACCCTCAAGGTACAGGTGGCAGCCCTGAGCTCTTATTTTGACCAATCTTTGGCCGACCATAGATGGATAAGAAGATTTATGACGGCGGCATCCCGCATATCTCCAAGGCCCATAAATATAGTCCCATCCTGGGACCTGAATATAGTCCTGAAAGGACTTACACTCCCACCTTTTGAGCCCTTGTCATCAATAAGTATGGATAAACTCGCCTGGAAGACAACCTTTCTGGTAGCTATAACCACAGCCAGAAGAGTCGGTGAACTACAAGCCCTGTCAATTAATGAGCCCTACATGAAGATTCTACAGGACAGGCTTATCCTGCGATTGGATCCATCCTTTCTTCCAAAGGTCGTCTCTGATTTCCACAAGTCGCAGGAGATAATTCTTCCTTCCTTCTATCAGGAACCAAAGAATGAAGAAGAAGAACAATTCCATACTTTGGATGTTCGAAGAATGGTACTTTATTATCTTCAAGCTTCAGAGAAGATTAGAAAGGATCAGAATCTGTTTATTCATCTTCTCGGCCAGAATAAAGGGAAGAAGACTTCCAAATCTACAATTGCGAATTGGATCAAAAGAGCAATTTTGGAGGCTTATCGGATTCAAGACCTCCCACTGCCAGAAAAATTCACAGCTCATTCTACTAGGGCAACAGCTGTCTCCTGGGCCGAGAAAGCCAGTGCATCTATTGAGCAAATATGCAGAGCTGCCACGTGGTCCTCGGTCCACACGTTTTCCAAACATTACAGGCTAGACCTGATGTCAAAAGAAGACTTAGCCTTCGGAGAGAAAGTCCTTAGAGCTATAGTCCCTCCCTAAAATTACTCTTGGGTACTGCTCCAGGTGTGCTGTCGTGGGGGGTTACTAGAGAAAATAGAATTATTCTTACCGTTAATTCGGTTTCTAGTAACCCACCACGACAGCAGGAGTAATCCCTCCCTTTGCTTGATATATGTTCTGAAAAGAATAAATATAATTTGAAGCATTCCTTCTCCTGTGGTCCTTTATAATAACACTGAGCGGGAGGATGAGGGAGGGGTTATTTAACCTCTTTGTCATTTCCTGTCCCTATTAGGAAAGGGGTAACATCCTCCAGGTGTGCTGTCGTGGTGGGTTACTAGAAACCGAATTAACGGTAAGAATAATTCTATTCTTTGCTCACCTATCGATAGATCGGGCAATTCTGAACGTGGCGATACCAAATACAGGTGCTTGTCACAAAATTAGAATATCATCAAAAAGTTCATTTATTTCAGTTCTTGAATACAAAAAGTGAAACTCATATATTATATAGTCATTACAAACAGAGTGATCAATTTCAAGTGTTTAATTCTGTTAATGTTGATGATTAACTTTTTGATGATATTCTGATATTGTGAGAAGCATCTGTATGTGTATATTAGATTTTTTTAATTGTTTTATTTTGAATGGGGGCAAATGGGGGGCGATTTGAACTTTTTTTTTTTTTAATTTTTTTTATATATTTTTAAAAAATCTTTTTTTTTTTTTTTTTTACATTTGAGCTGCTTCAATAGTCTCCATGAGAGACTAGAAGCTGCATTACTTCTATCGCCTCTGCTACACACAGGCAATGATCAGGTCGCCTGTGTGTAACAGAAATGCTCAGTTGCTATGAGCGCCGACTACTGGGCGACACTCATAGCTATCTGGCTATCACAACCATAGAGGTCTGCTTCAGACCTCTGGCTGTTATGCCGACCCATCGGTGACCTGCAATCATGTGACTGGGTCACCGATGGGCGGTATAAAAAAAAAAAAAAAAAAAAAAAAAAAAAAGCTCATCCAGTAAGCGTGAGTTAAATGCCACTGTCAGAGATTGACAACGGCATTTAACTGGTTAGAAGCCATGGGTGGATTGCGATTCCACTCGTCGCTGTTGCGGTCGAATGTATAGATCAGCTGACATGTGCCCAGAAAGGTGTGGACTCGGCACCGGAGCCCGCACCAAACAGGGGTAGTCTGACGTGGGCGTACTATTACACCCAACATCGGAAAGGGGTTAAAGTGCTTGTCGTGTACGGTCCAATTATCATTATTATAGATGGGGGTGTTCAAATTACACTGCTTAACCCAATCCAACCAGTATCTGAACAAATATAGAAACAAAGTGCTATTGAGTAAATGGAAGGGAGAACAGTGGATAGTTCGTTAGATCAGAGAGTAGATAGACCAGTCTAAATAAATGTGTTTATAGAGCACACTTGAAACTGTCGGTACTGGGAAATAACCTGATTGTCTTGGGTAGTGTATTCCAGAAACTTTGTGGAGCATGAGAGAAGTCCTGGAGATGGGAATGGGAGCTTCGGGTTGTTGAAGATATTAGTGTTAGTTCGTTGTTAGTGATGAGCGAACGTGCTCGGATAAGATTATATAGGTCACCAGTATATATACACACAAAGATATAAAAAAATACAGACTCAAAAAGATCAATTGAATATGAGGAGAACTTGAGACATAATGTATCTCAAAATATAAATATTTTATTAAGAGTAGATATTTACCACAGACTAAGTACAATTACATATAATAGAATATGATAAAATAGTGTTATCCCAAAAAAGAGTAGTAACAGTCACAGGGTGGATCAGGACAACATATTATGCTAAATAATTACATATACATGTAAAAAGCAATGCACATAAGCAATGTAACTTAAACAGGTAGGACAATCAGTCACTTGTTTGTACCAAGACTAATCAGTTCCACCTATATCTATCACCATGTTTAGTGCTAGCATGCATTGCTAAAAACAATTGCAATGTATCACACATAAGTAGGATAAGATATGCATCAATAAATCAAGGGTTAATTACCCATATTGTGTCTCCTCTTGTCCACGATGTGACCGCAACCCCGACGTACGTTTCGCGAGTATAAAGACTCGCTTCCTCAAGGGGGCGTGTTATCCGAGCTTGCTTGTGTTAATAGAGTGTCTTTGGCTTTCTCGAATAATATTTTGGAGTCCCCAAGTGAGGACATTGGAGCTTAAGATGACATTAGATTATTCATAAGCTGCTGAATATTGATGGCACTGAGATTTCTGTGTGTGTGTGAGAATGTCTTGAGAGTAGGGATGCAGTTCTTGACAAAGAAAGAAGGTTGTGGTCAGAAAGTGGGGAGGGGAGTTAGTAAGATCAGAGCTTGGAGCTGACCATGTATGGTGTATTCCGGTCTTCATGTGCAGGAGAGTTGGTAAGCTGTGAAAGGCCGAAAGAGAAGGTTAGAAATAGAAAATGAATGGCCGATGGGGAGAGCAGATTATCAATAGGAAGGTTCAAGTCCCCCATTGTAAGTGGGAATATCACACGATAGAAAGTGTAGAAGCGAAGGTGGTAAAGTGATCCAGGAACTAGCGGGAGGGTACTCTAGCGTCACTCACAGGGGGAAGGAGTGAAACAAACTGATGCGTGGACCTCGATAGAAAAGACAATAAGTGAGAGTATTGGGGGGATAATCTGAAGAAAAGAACATTTTGATGAAGGAAGTAGATCAACCCCCTGCATCTTGTCTGCTCTTAGATCTGTGGCTATGTGAAAAAATCTAACCCACCATATAAGACAACTGAGGCGGTGTCTGGGTGATGGATCCAGGTTTCATTAAGAGAGAGAATTTTAAGAGAATTTGAAAGCAAAAAAATCATGGATATAGGGAAGTTTGTTGCACACTGACTGACTGTTCTGGCATTTCAGAGGGCACAGTTAAAGGAAACTGGAGAAGGCATGCACTGAATGCTAATGAGTTTTTAGTAGAGCTGAGACAAACCAGTGTGAAAACTCCAAAAGTTGCAACGTTTTTGCGCAACTGAACCCAGCTGAAAAATTTTACAACTTTTTTAGTTTTTATGCCACTTTTCTGGCTTAAAAGCTTTGAAGAATAGAAAAAATTATTTGTGATAACGAATGCAGCCTATGAGTGTGTAAAATACTCGCACCTAACCACTATGTTGTAGACAGTACTTCATTTTATTTTTTTTTGTGTATTTTTCGAATGAGGGAAATCACCAAAAAGGAAAAAATGTTCGGATATCAACATGGATGTTGTGTGTTGAATAAAAATTCACACTATGCATGTCATTAACTTTTTTAATTTTTGTGTCCATGTTGTATTCCAGATTATCAGACCACCATTCAGAATTTTCTAAAACTGTAATATTTTTATTTTTAGGATAAGTGTGTCTGTCGGGCAGAGAATCATTGCCCTTCCTCATGACAATCGGCAGGTTCGGCTATTTGATATGTCTGGAGTAAGATTAGCTCGTCTTCCTCGCAGCAATAGACAGGTGAGTGGGGATGACATAGAAGCAAGTTCAATTGTTGGATTTTAAAAACTGCTTTACTACAAGTATGTATACAGTCATGAGAAAAACAAAATGCACACTATGTTCCTCATATTTGTAAAACCATAGAATTTACTAAACATCTGGTCCTTAGAAGGTCTTGAAATTGGGAAAATGCGACCTCGGATGAGCAACTGCACATGTCATTACCGTATTTCGCGGACTATAAGACTCACCGGACCATAAGGCGCACCCCAAATTTGGGGTGAAAATTGCAGAAAAAAAGATTTTTTATAAGATGGGGGTCCGTCTTATTGTCCGAATTTACAGTATCTTACCTGAAGGCTGGCGGTGGCAGAGCAGGGTCACAGGAGGCATGGTGTCGGCAGAGGTGGGGTGATGCAGTACGGCGTGCACCTGAGCAGGGTCCCTTCCTGCTTAGGTGGGCGACGCCACGGCCTGGTGTCCATAGGAGGGTTGCAGCACTGGTTACCGGCGGAGGTGCTGGGATGAGGAGGTGCTGGGATGAGGAGGTGCTGGGATGAGGAGGTGCTGGGATGAGGAGGTGCTGGGATGAGGAGGTGCTGGGATGAGGAGGTGCTGGGATGAGGAGGTGCTGGGATGAGGAGGCGCAGTGACAGGTATGGTGTGAGAGGGTCCCTTTCCCCAGTGAGGTGATGCAGCAGCTCGGTAAGCAGCAGAGCCGGGTGAATGCTGTTGTTATCGGTGGTGGCGGCCATCTTCCGGGGGCCGCGCGTGCGCAGATGAAGCGCTCTGCTTCCCGGGGCTTCAGGAAAATGGCCGCGGGAGGCCGCGCGTGCGCAGATGGAGATCGCTGCTGCATCACCTCACCGGGGAAAGGGACCCCGCTCACTGCGCCTCCTCATCTCCGCACGTCTGCCGCCGCACCTCTGCCACTGCACCTCTGCCGCCACGGGTAAGCCTGCATTTCGACTATTAGACGCACCCCCCATTTTCCCCCTTTTTTGGGGGGGAAAAAGTGCGTCTTGTAGTCCGAAAAATACGGTATTTACCAAAATTTTGAAACTGTGTGTGAAATATTAAGTACACACCATGAGTCATCTTGTAGAACCATCATTATCTGCAATAACTTTAAGCGTTTTCTGGATGACTTCCGGTAATCTGTCTCTCACATCGTTCTGGAGTAATTTTAGGTGACTCTTCTTTACAAGGTTGCGTACGTTTTTGAGGTTTCTGGGCATTTGTTTATGCCCTGATCTTTTAAAGTCCTGCCACAGTATTTCAATTGGGTTGAGGTGTGGACTTTGGCTCTTTTCAGCCATACTTATGTTGATTTGCTCGTGTACTTTGTTGTGAATGCCAAGTTTGCGCTAAGCTTTAGCTTTGGGAGGGATGCGTGAGCTCACATATGACTCTCGAATGCAGAAGAATTCACAGTTGTTTAAGTGTCTGTCAGTGTCTGCTAGTTTTCCAAGTCCTTTCGCTGCAAAACGCACGAAAATCATCCCTCCTCCACCACTATGATTGGCAGTTGGTATTAAGTGTTTGTGCAGTTGTGTTTTGGACATTTTTTGAGAAGTCCTCTCATGGCAGCCCTTGAAAATGAGCCATACTTATTCAGTCCCTTTCAAACTGTACTGTTGTGAGCTTAAACATTTAACATTTTTAGACCTTTAGAGTCTGAGCTGGAGCTCTTGTATTTTTTTTTTTTTTTTTTTGCAGTTTCTCTGAGACATCCATCCCTGGGTTGATTTTCAACTTAATGTTTATCACTTGTTAATAATCTTTCTCACCTTTGAATGATGGACCATAAATTATTTGGAAAAAGTCATAGAACTCTTCCTAGATTGATCTGTAGCAACAATTGCTTCTCTAAGATCATTGCTTATGTCTTTTTTTCTTTGACTGAATATGACAAACCAGCGAGCTGCCAAACACGTCTGCTGTTATAGAGATGGTCACAGTTGCTGATGAACTGTTTATTAACAGCCCCGGTTGCTGCTTACTCTCCCAATCCCTATAGAAATAGAAAGTGTACTTAATTATTTACATATTGCTTCTGCGTTTTGGCTTTGTTTTATTAAATCAATAATCGCAGTGTAATTTGTCATGTGTTTCTGTTCGTCTTTGGTTGTATTTACCTAATTCTTTAGATGTTTTTTAGAACTGATGTTTTTTTAAATGTCCTGATAGGCGACACTATAGAATTCAACTTGAACTTTGTTTTTCTCATGATTTGTTCTTATGAAATCTCTTCATACACTTTTTCTTCCTTTTTGAATCATAGATGGTCTTTTATTTAGTGACACACACTTGTAACGCCACCAAAGCCACTATCTGGCTTGGGTCCTCTTTGGTGATCTTTGGGTGCTCTTCAGTGATTTTCCAATGCTTTTCTATGTGTTCAGATCCTCTTCAGTCCAGAACCCAAGGCACTGACTTCTGAGGTGTGCTGACATATGAGGTCTGTTCAGCGCCGGGTCCTCTTCAGTGAATATCAATTGGAAGGATGCGGAAGAGCACCTGGATATCACTGAAAAGGACCTATGGAGCACTGGATGGTGGGTTGTGGTGGCGGTTCCCGTGAGTCGAGAGGTATTTTTTTAAAGTTTTTTCCAGCTTTCTATAGTTCACTAAAATGAGAGATCGATTGTAAAAAAACAAACAAAAAAAAAACAGAGTTAAGGGAACTTTTTGTAAAACTTTCCTAAATTGAGAAGTAATGCTAAGTAATGAGTACATGTTAAAGGGTAATTCCATTAAATGTACATTCTAAGGACCAGGGGGCACTCATTACTGGTGGAAGAAAGGGGATTCCGGCATCCAAATAGGAAAGGGTTCTTTACAGTTAGAGCAGTCAGACTGTGGAATATCCGACCACAAGAGGTAGTAATGGCAGACACTACAACAGCTGGATTATTTCCTCAGTACACATAACATTGTGGGTTATAGATCAATTAATGAGAAAATGTATAAATGGTGGGGAAAGGTTGAACTTGATGGACCTAGGCCTTTTCCAACCTATGGAACTATGTAACTATACATTTTTAACAGACTCAATCTAGCTAAATAACAATAATTAAAAAAAATAATAATTAAAAAAAATAATAACAAAGACCCTCAGTCTGTGACCAGCCACAGCCAGTTATTGGATAAGTGGGCATTTATAGTCTTTTGAGACCTGACCAGGAGGTAGAGACCAACAGGGACCAAGTAAACATTGGAGCAGAAGCAGTCAGTGAGTATGAGCGAAGATGACCATTGCTACACTTTATTATTAATAATTTTAGGAAAGACCTTTTATATGTCAGCATTATTTTTCTGGCTGGAAAATTCTTAAACCTCTCCTGTGAAAAATGTAAGGTTGTATATAGTTTGTTTGATGTTTGTCTATTTTTGCATTAGTTTTAGCTGTAGTTTTAGATCTTTTGTTTCAAATGCTTAATTCCCGATGAACAACTTATTAGATGTAATCAACTTCTGGCCATCACTATCGTTTGTACTTGTGTTGCAAACCTAGCAAGCCCTAGTCATGGCTCCAGCGTGTCTAATCGCTTTATGACCAGTCGTTACATTCGTGTTCTGTCTTTTATGCTTTTTGCCCCAACACCTGAAAACGTTAACAATTGTGCTTCTCCCACATTTGACGAGTACAACACTCAACGCTCCCAGATGAAAAAAAAAAAGTTTGTAAAATTGCTCTATTTACCCACTAAACACATCATCACATGGATATTGTTGAGGTTCTGTCTTTTTATCTTATGTCTTACCCTTGTAAAAACTTGACTTCTCAGGGCCACCGTAGAATGGTCTGCTGCTCCGCGTGGAGTGAAGATCACCCGACGTGCAATCTCTTCACTTGTGGCTTTGATCGCCAGGCCATAGGATGGAACATAAACATCCCTGCGTTGCTGCAAGAGAAATAAGCCTAAGAAGACATAAAAATGTATATCTATTGGTTGAATTTTTGCATTTTTACCACGGACATTTTCCATCTGCGGAGGTGTTTACCGGCCAGCCGCCGTTGTAAGATCCCCCCCAAAAAAGAGTGCTTTGTCAGTGTGTTCATTCCCTCATTGTGCATGATGCAACTAGGGAAAACCAGACAAGGGAAAGTCCTTTTCCCTGAGTTTTAATGATTTAATATTTCTTTGGGATCACATCACCGAAACGCGTGATCTTTATTTTTCAACCACAGCACATTATAGTGCTTATTACTTTTCACTATCAAATGTAGATGTGCAGTAGGGCATTACATTACCGTGATATAAATGTGAATCTCATGTAATTGTTGTGAAGGATGTAATAGTCTGCTGCATTTATACATAGGCAACTCTGCCTCCTGTACAAAATAAAATAGATATAAAAGTAAATTAAAAACTGTTACAGAAATAAACTATGAAATGGAGTGTATATTCCACTCATGCCATAGTTCTGCATTACATAATGAATGCACCATAAAGCATTTGCTGGTATTATTTTTCTCCTTTTTGAGTTAAGCTTTAGCATTTTATCTTCATTTTTTTTTTTTTTAATATTTGTATATTTTTTAAACTGTTGAGCCAGAATTGTAGGCGTGATGAATTCTGCAGTTCATTGTTTTCTTATTGTATGGGCAGTAGAGGTTAAAGCAGAGGTTGACTTTTGGCCAAGTTTTACTTTACATGTAGATAGAACAATCTTGATATGATTGTTTGGGATTTGGAAATGGGGTCTGCCATTTTTATTTTCCCAGGGACACCACCGGTCTTGTCTGATATTGCAGTTCATTCTCGTTCTAAATGACAAAGGATTATCTGCAATACCAGAGAGATGCTATCTCTGGGGAAAATCGCAAACCTTTTACTAATCCTAAACAACCTGCTCAACTTTGACAATAATTTGTGTTAATTGCATTAAACATATCTTTAGTTACAACTTGTATTGTACCCCAGAGCTGCATTCATAATACTACTGGTTAGTCAGTATGAAGTGACTGCTTTTATTATTTCCTTACACAGTTGAAGTGATTGCTTTTATTATTTCCTTACACGGTTGGGCTAAGTGCACGCCGCATTAATGGCCACTGTCGAGTGTATACATTACATTTTTAAGTATATGAACCCACTTCAAAAAAAATATTAAATAAACGGTATGCAGATACATATTGGCTAGAGGGAAGCCAGAAGCAAAAATTAATTTATACACTTGCAATGTGCACTTAGCCCTAAATGAGTGTCCACAGCATAGGTGCTTGACATGAGATTGCTGGTGGTCGGACACCCGGCTCCTCTGACTGACCAGCTGCTATCTGCTTCAGAAGTGACTGGATATCAGCAGTGTTCAGGCCAGATCACAGCAGCTCTGTTCACCGCTAATCTGTGGCAGTGCCGGCCCTCGGACTTCACCAATCTCTTATTGATGACTTATCCAAAGAACAAGTCAACAATTGTTAAGGGGAACCTGTCATAAGTTTCATGGGCAGCGTGAATCAGACTCTGGCTGCACGATTGTAGCCAGGTACGAATTACTCTGAAATGGTTTCAGAGTAGACCTATTTTGAAAAGCTGTCCCGGAACTGTCGGTCCTGAATGACTAATCGGAGGCAGTTCCCTGTCGGCTCTTACCTGTCGACTCTTCCCTGCCTTCCTTAAGGAGGATGTTTGGTTTTCTCCCTATGTGTGTACAAAAGGAGACACTCATCAGTCAACTGGAGCAGGGCAAGAAGTCGTCCATGGACCTGCCTCGGACTTATCATCCACCCATAGTCCCCGGCCATCTGCTCTGAAATACCGCAGTGTTCTAGGGTAACATATTCCTGGCTGTAATGAATCGGTCTCTGGCAGCACGATTGTAGCCATGTATGAATTGCTCTGAAATGGTTTGAGTAGACCTATTTTTGAAAAGCTGGCCGTGGACTTTCAGTCCTGAATTACTGACTGGAGGCAGGTCCATGTCGGCTCTTTCCTTTTGGCTCTTCCCTGGCTTCCTCAAGGAGGATGTTTGATCTATGTGTGTACATAAGGAGAGACAAGTGGAGCAAGGCGAGGAGAAGCCATCCAGGGACCTAGTCATTAAAGACACCTAGTCCCCGGCCGGCTTTTCAAAGTATGTCTACTCTGAAATGCCAAGGTGTTTTAAAGTAAAGCATACCTGGCTGTAATCATGCAGCCAGTGGTTCGGGCAGATTGAATATGACTTCCCTTTAATTCTTGGACTTTAATAATGTTATCTGATTCAAATTACTTTGCTGTGTCTGGTGTAAAAACAACATGTCTCAGAATACAAATCAGTAGATTAAACCCTTTAGAGAAGCTGAAGCAGCAGAGGTCATAGGGAGATAGGAGATCAGTAGCTTTCTGAATGCAGATCTGGAAGGGATTAGACTTTCTAAAAAGTTTTGTACATTTGCAAATGTTGTTTTTTATGTATATTTCTACATGTAAACTGAAGTATGGTTTACAAAAGTGAATCTCTTTTAAAGGGGTATTACTATCTCCAAGATCCTATCTCAATGTGTAGTAGGTGTAATAATAATAATATTGGCAAATATTTCCAATTAGAAATATGGTATAGTTTTGCTGATTCTCTGCCCATTTTCCTCATGTGCAGGCATTGCAGGACCTTGGGTATCCATGACTAGGACCACTAGCATCTAGCTGTTGCTATATCTGTGGTCATAACCATGGATACCTAAGGTCCTGCAATGCCTGTCCATGAGGAAAGAGACATAAGCGAACCAGTAAAACTATACTACATTTTTAATTGAAGATATTTACTAATATTATTACACTTACTAGATATTAAGATAGGATCTTGGAGATGGAAGTCTACTTCACAGTTGCTAAATCTGTTTCCTACTTGGTTGTACTGGGACTTCCACATCAGCCAAAATGGCACACAATGTCCATGCATTGTGTAGAGTTGAAATGATGATCTTTTATTAGTCCGTTTTTGTAAAAATTGACATCAGACGCACAATGTGACTTTCAATCACCAAAATATTAACGCAAATTTAAAGCACTTTAGCTCCGAGATGCCGTTATGAACAATTTGTAACAATCTCAAATACCATTTTCAGTGGCTATGATTTGACTTTCTTAGGAATGACAACATTTACTGCAATTTGCCGAAAATAAAATGGGATTTAATTATTTTATTTTTTTTTAACTCAAAAATATTTAAAAACTATTAAATCTTTCTGTTTACATTGCTTTTCTGGTAATGTTATATTGTTGCCTCTCTTGAACATATATGAATTGGTGATTAATTTGCTAAATGCTGCAGTTGACTTGCCGCTAAGAGATAATCGTCAGCAATAACTCGGCCGGCTTTCCTTTTTGCACATGAATAACATTGTAATAACACTCCAGGAAAAGTCTAGATAATCTCTTAAAAGTTATCTGTATTATATATGTATGTATATGTATTGATGTATAGGTCATATGTCATTTTGAAAAAGCTCATCCACATGACTCAAGGTTAAACAAGGTCATGAAAGCCAATGTAGCTGCCAGCAAATCCAAAAGCTCTGTTTATCCGTTCTTAAAACTGTTCCGTTAGCCCCGATGAATAAGTTCACCAAAAAGTTAAACTACGAGAAAAGATTTTATTGGCGGTAAGATCCATGGACCTGTCTGCTTTCTGTGTATTGACTGAGTCTAATTTTTTATGCAAGGCCGTTTTGAAGCCATTGTCTGCTTTTACTAACTCTCTGGTGGTCTCTGCTGGTCTCTGTTTACTTTTCCTGAAGTGGTGATGAGATGTACACCCTCGTGACCACTGCAGCCAGTCCGTAGCATCGGCATTGATTTGGCTGCAGCGGTCACACTGCTGGACAAGTAAACAAAGGTCACCCCGAGCCACTGAAGCATTGGTGCTGGATCCGGTAGTAGATTCAACAGGCAAGTTATTATTTTTTTAATTTTATAACATTCATTGCAATTTTGATTACATTTATAAAATAAACTCTCAACCCTTTAATGAAAAAGTTTATCCATTATATAATATGAGTTGCCAGTGTAGCACTTCAGTGACAAACACCAGGCTTAGAAATATTCCTTTGTTTACTTAATAAATGTTATATACAAAAAGCACATTTTAGACTGCCCGCCCTCACCTTATTGATGGCTTCCTCCCAATCTAGGTATGTCTCAGTATATCTCTAAGAGCTAGAAACCTCAACACCATGGAAGAGTCAGACGTCCGTATAACTCGGACAAGGATCGTATCGCAGTGCTCGGACTGGCCGGTTGCTCTCCCGAACCCAAACTGTCGCGCTGTGGTCGGCAAAGCCAATGGCCAGTTCAAGCATTGCATTGCAATTCTCATCCAACTTATACAGCCGTCTGACTCTTCCCTTACCCATATATACATTGTTTTGTACAAACATTTGCTCTGATAATGAAGTTAAAATTAAAGTCAAGATAAAGTTCTATAGTTTTGGAAAGAATGATGATGATTGCCCCTTAAATTTAGGAACAAAAATACCAATGAAGCAATGTAACGGCATCCGGTGGATTCTTCAATAAAACCTCTTTATAATGTCAAGTGACGAAGACCCTTGGGTAGAAACATTGTGTTTGGAAGCCTGCCAATAAAATACATTCTAACGTTTTATTGAAGAACCTCCCCAAATGCCGTCATGCTGATTTTTGGGGATATTTTGGTCGAAGAGGATTTTTGAGCTTTGTGAGTTTTTCATCCTATTTGACTACTACATATACTAAAACGAGTGTGTGCTTTTTATTATTCTAGACACAATGCATTTTTTTTTTGTCAAGAAACTGGTAAGAATACGGATTTTAGATTCCTTTCTGAATTATTAGGCTTTCCTTTAATAGATTTACATGAAAGAATTTATGTCTGGAAGACTTGGTGTTGCTTTGAGAATAGTATAAAAGCTATAGTATACAAAATAGTCGTCTTCATTTTCCTAATACCTGATGAAAATTCATCTTTTTTTTTTTTCTCTGTAGAGGAATACTAGGATCATATAAGTGATTATCACCTGTTTGAAGTCGTTTCCATGCCCTCATAGCAGGCATCAGATGGGGTTCTTTCAACGCTGCGTTTTGGCACCCATTCGTTTGTCCCATCGGGGCTCGTGTCTGAACCCCCCGCAAAATATTGATGTCATCAGCATTTGAAGCCCGAGGTTTTAGCTAAAATATAATATATAAATAAATATATATATATATATATATATATATATATATATATATATATATATATATATATATATATTTTGCATTAATCATTTGATGGAATGCTTGTGCCAATCATTAACATCCACGTTGGTTTCTTAACTTATACGAGTCCCATGTCCAACATTGTATAAAGAAGACATTTCCATCTGTATATTAGTGATCCCCGTGTTCACCTAGTATTGTTTTCTAGTAATTGTTGAGCACATTTTGGTAAATTCTTGTGTATTGGGAGGTACGGGGTTAATAGTACAAATGTCGATTATCATCTAGTATCTCCTTGATGAAATATAATAAAGAAAAAAAAAACCTTTTGTAGCTGAATTGCCATGAGATGACAGTACATGTTCTTCCCTGTTTGACATTTAAATTGAATGTTTGTGTCTTTCTTAAATAAAAGAATTATTTAAAAAAAAAAAAGTAAAAAAAATGAATTTTTGTTCAATAGTTCCGGCTATAATTAAAGCTATGGGCTCATGTGGAAAATGAGTCTAATTATAAAGTTTAATTGTTCCACTTGTCAGCACGTCTTCTACATGGTGTAACACATCTGTACTTTATAGTTATGCTACTTTTTAATTTACTGATGAGATATCCGGGCTAGTGTATATGGAACAAAATCCATAGATGCGCAGCTTATATAATTTTTGCTAAGGCTTATAATCACCGGTGAGGCTGTGGTGTATCCTTACTCAAGGTTTGAGAGCTACATTCTGCTTGAATCATTTTGACAGCTGCCTGGTTTTTCATTTTCATGTGGTCTTAGTCACACGAGTGTATAGCCAAACTTAAAGCATCACTTCGGCATTTTTTGTTTTAAATTTTGACAGTGGAGTGAAGTGACTGATGTCAGTTCCCTGCCCCTAGTAATATAGTTACTAGTCGCCGTCTTCGGCTCTTCCCAGCTCCTCTCCGCTCCCATTTTGCCATTTTGTGACTGTAGCTCCTGATTGACCGGTAGTCTAAGTGGTCACAAGCTCTGAAATCCTCATCCTGGCTCGCTTACAATGAGAAGGGACGTCCGCTCCGCCCAGCGATATGGCAGGTCACAAATTACAGAAGACAGCCAGAGCAGAGCTGGGAGCAGCAGAAGACTGCAACCTCTGGTAAGTATATTAGAGGAACTTAGATTAGTGACACCACTCCGGCGGTGAAATAATAACACTGGAGTGGTGCTTCAATGTACTGACCACAGGGTTACTGATCTGTACTGGACGTTTCGATACATGACATGGTATTACTGTGTTTTGTTAACAGACAATCCCTGCATGTGTTGCGGCTGTTGAGACATGCAGCCGCGGGGACTCAAACTTATTTTTCGAGCATGCCGAAGTCCCTCTGGCTTATCGCACAAGCATGCTCAGATAACGCCATATCCCAGCATGTTCGCTCATCATCACTAATACTGAACTAAAGATGCCTTCTCACTTATTTTTGTAGACCATTTGGCCACCAGAAATTACTAGCAATTTGTGACCGTAACAAAATAAGATAACAAGAATGGAAAAAAAATCTGCTTAAAATTTCACCCTGATATTGTAATTTTAGCAATAAAATATTCAGAAAAAATATTGTATCTGGATCTTCTATTAGGTTACTAAATTCTATTTGACTATTTTTGCAAAAATTGTTGTTTTTTTTTTGCACTTCTCGTTTAGTGGTAGCTTATTTGAGTTAGTTTTAATGGGTGTATAGTTACCTGTGATGGATAGAAATGGGGCAGATAAGAGATGAGCAATTATTCCTATTATTCCTATTGACGTGTTATTGGTAAAAGTGTTGGGGCATATTCACATGCAGCAGCTTCAATACAGAAATATCCATGTCTGATGTTGGTTCCATTCATTTAATGGATTGATTCAGATGCAAGCACTTTTTTTTTTTTACTGTAAACAAACATACGAATGTATCACTTGTATATAACCTAAAATGTTCTGACGGGATAAAGGACATTTGTTTTTTTGTCTTTTACAGTTGCTAAACTCTTAAGAGTCCGTCCACATGTTCATCTTTCTCGTTACAATCTAGACTTTCCAAGGTTTTTGCATATAAGCTTTTTTTATTTTAAATGTCTAGACTGGTTCTATATCTAAATATGTTGCTGTTTTCGAAATATATCAAATAATTGAATTCAGACAGAAATATCTGTAATGGCGCACGTGTCTGTGCGCCTCGCCGTATTGTAATCCTGTAATGTAAATCTGAGTTTCATGTTGATGTGATACAATTTTGGTTACGTTTTTTAAATAAATGGATTCATCTGTGCAATTTGAAGTTTGATGAATTATTTTTGTGACTTGATCGATTATTATTGATGATCATTTTCTAATTTATCACCAGAAATTATCAATGTCTTATTAGATAATCAAATTTGTCTGTTTCTGGATTTTCTGTGTTTTTGAATGATGCAAAAAAAAAAAAAAAATTGCTACTTTTATGGCTTTTTGAACTGTCCTTAAATACGTATTTATTCTATTTTTTCAATCCTCCTCTGGTGGATTCTTTCTGACAACTATATATAAAACATTTCTATGTATACATTAGAATGACTGCACAGGTATAGTTTTGTTTCCCTTCACCCCCCAATAACGCCACAGTAAATATTAGTCATGACGTTGTTTTCCAGTGTTATTTCAGAATAAATAATATGGATGACGACAGGAAACGTTGTAATAATCCCTATTAGAGATATCTTCCTCTTTCTCCACCTATGAGCCACTTCTTGCCCTGCTTATGCCTCCTGGACTCCCCATCCACTCTGGAAAAACACCTGAAATCCATCTTGGTCAGGTTACAGTGACCATTCTACTCTGGAGAGGAGGCGTGAGGAATATTCAGCAAAGTGAGAGATACACACAGGCACATGAAGCTGGATTCACAGCTACACTGCTCAGTACTGCTGTATAATGTCTTCCATGCTGCCGCTGTCTCGGGCTACAAAGAATGAAGAGCCGGTATCTATGGTACTGTGAGAGGGGAACATCCTAGAAATTAGTCTCTATCCCTTTCATTTAATGAGAACAGAATGAAAGTTAGAGCATGTAGAGGTAAAAACGCAGGGTGCAAATGACCAGAAAGTGAGTTTTTCACTATATATATTTATTCTAAAAAGAGATCTAAAACAGCTGCACTTTGTGGTTTAAAAAAACAAACTTCTTAACTATTTTTATATTGATTATAGGCAGGTGAATTTTCCTAGAATCCACACCAAATCTGGCTTGTTTTGCAGTGTTACAGCTTGCTGTGTAAATGCCTTACAGGTTATCACCCAGGTTTCCTAAAAAAAGATTATTAGACAGAACAGAGCACCTCCGTAAGTAATTTTTTGCTCTGTTGCAGATGTCTGTACTTATTCCCTTTGCCGCTGTCAGTGTAAAAGCTGCTTATTTTGGCCAGGCAGTAAAATCGACCTTATTATTCTGCTTTTATCCCTTCACCTACTTGTAATTCTGTTTTTCTGAAGGTTTTGAAACAAGATTTTTTTTTTTTTTCAAGCAGTCTTGAATGTAGACAGTTTAGCTAACAGAAGTTGTGCTTTACATGCTTACACATCCTCCACTTTGCTGTACTTATTGACCCTGTTATTATAAATACTTCCACTGTGAAGAGTTCTAAGGGGTAAAGTTTGTATCTGTGGAGTGCACCAAGTTGGCGTTAGCTGATTTTATAGGTCATGCAATGATTCCCTGGGAATTTAGCTATACAACTAGTCTTTAAAGATGGGCGGACACCTGGATGTTTGGGTTCAGCCAAACAGTTGCAAAAAGTTCAGGTACCAGAACAGTACCCGAATCCAGACCCTATTCACTTGAATGGGAGGCCCGAACATCCAGTGTTTTCCATGCTGTCATGTGCATGACAGCACAGCAAACACCGCTTCTGACCGGTGGTGAAATCATCCCCGCCAGTCAGAGACAGTCGTAAGACAGCGTAAGCGCCCAGCTGTGATTGGAGGTATAAAGTTTACAGTTGTGGCCAAAAGTATTGACACCCCTGCAATTCTGTCAGATAATACTCAGTTTCTTCCTGAAAATGATTGCAAACACAAATTCTTTGGTATTATTATCTTCATTTAATTTGTCTTAAATGAAAAAACACAAGAGAATGAAGCAAAAAGCAAAACATTGATCATTTCACACAAAACTCCAAAAATGGGCCAGACAAAAGTATTGGCACCCTCAGCCTAATACTTGGTTGCACAACCTTTAGCCAAAATAACTGCGACCAACCGCTTCCGGTAACCATCAATGAGTTTCTTACAATGCTCTGCTGGAATTTTAGACCATTCTTCTTTGGCAAACTGCTCCAGGTCCCTGATATTTGAAGGGTGCCTTCTCCAAAACTGCCATTTTTAGATCTCTCCACAGGTGTTCTATGGGATTCAGGTCTGGACTCATTGCTGGCCACCTTAGAAGTCTCCAGTGCTTTCTCTCAAACCATTTTCTAGTGCTTTTTGAAGTGTGTTTTGGGTCATTGTCCTGCTGGAAGACCCATGACCTCTGATGGAGACCCAACTTTCGCACACTGGGCCATACATTATGCTGCAAAATTTGTCAGTAGTCTTCAGACTTCATAATTCCATGCACATGGTCAAGCAGTCCAGTGCCATAGGCAGCAAAGCAACCCCAAAACATCAGGAAACCTCCGCGATGTTTGACTGTAGGGACCGTGTTATTTTCTTTGAATGCCTCTTTTTTTGCCCAAAAAGCTCTACTTTTGTCTCATCTGACCAGAGAACATTCTACCAAAACGTTTTAGGCTTTTTCAGGTAAGTTTTGGCAAACTCCAGCCTGGCTTTTTTTATGTCTCGGGGTAAGAAGTGGGTTCTTCCTGGGTCTCCTACCATACAGTCCCGTTTCATTCAGACGCCGACGGATAGTATGGGTTGACACTGTTGTACCCTCGGACTGCAGGGCAGCTTGAACTTGTTTGGATGTTAGTCGAGGTTCTTTATCCAACATTCGCACAATCTTGCGTTGAAATCTCTTGTCAATTTTTCTTTTCCGTCCACATCTAGGGAGGTTAGCCACAGTGCCATGGGCTTTAAACTTCATGATGACACTGTGCACGGTAGACACAGGAACATTCAGGTCTTTGGAGATGGACTTGGTTTCTCAAGTCCTCAGACAGTTCTTTGATCTTCTTTCTTTTCTCCATGCTCAATGTGGTACACACAAGGACACAGGACAGAGGCTGAATCAACTTTAATCCATGTCAACTGGCTGCAAGTGTGATTTAGTTATTGCCAACACCTGTTAGGTGCCACAGGTAAGTTACAGGTGCTGTTAATTACACAAATTAGAGAAGCATCACATGATTTTTCGAACAGTGCCAATACTTTTGTCCACCCCCTTTTTTATGTTTGGTGTGGAATTATATCCAATTTGGCTTTAGAACAATTCTTTTTGTTTTTTTCATTTAAGACAAATTAAATGTAGATAATAATAACAAAGAATTTGTGTTTGCAATCATTTTCAGGAAGAAACAGTATTATCTGACAGAATCGCAGGGGTGTCAATACTTTTGGCCACAACTACCTCTGGTCACTGGTGTCAGGGACTACAGCTCACATCTTCTGACACCTGCTGCTGCTAATAACAGCGAGAGCAGGAGCAGCTATTGAGTGTATTCATTAGCCGGCTCCTGTGCTGTAATTAAAAAAAACTGCGTTGGTTCCACTGTATTTTTGATAACCAGCCAGGCAAAACTCACAGCTGGGGGCTGCAACCCTCAGTTGTCAGCTTCAACAAGGCTGGTTTTCAAGAATAGAGGGGTCCCCATGCGTATTTTTTTAAATTATTTAAATATATTTAAAAAACTGCATGGGGTCATCCCTCCATTTTTGACAACCAGCCTTGCTAAAGCAAACAGCTGGGGGTTGGTATTCTCAAGCTGACAAGGGGCCATGGATAATGGCCCCCCTCCAGCCTAAAAATAGCAGCCTGCAGCTGCCCAGAAAAGGCACGTCTATTAGATGCGCCAATTCTGGCTCTTTGCCCTGCTCTTCCTACTTGCCCTGTAGCTGTGGCAAGTGGGGTTAGTATTTGTGGAATTGATGTCACCTTTGTATTGTCAGGTGACATCAAGCCCACGGCTTAGTAATGGAGGATCGTGTCTATAAGACGGTCAGTTTTGGCTTTTAGTGAGTGTGGTAAAAAAAAAATTGTGGAATTGAGTTTTGTTTTTTGTGTGTGCAATTTTACCGCACTTGGAATTTTTCACATTTTCCAGTACATTATATGGTAAAATCAATGGTGTCATTCAAAACTACAACCCGTCCTGCAAAAAGCAAGCTTTCATATGGCCATATTGATGGAAAAATAAAGTTTATAGCTCTGGGAAGAAAGGGAGTGAAAACCAAAAAATGGAAAATGGCTCGGGGGTGAAGGCGTTAAAGTTTACACTTGTAAAATATAACGTACCTCTGCAGGGATAAAGTCATTTTTGCTCTACTTCTGGGAATGTGGTGAAGAAAAAACAAAACCTTTTTCCATTTTTTCTTTCTATGTCTTTTAATGAAACATTTGATTTGGATACAATGACGTTTGAAGCTTCCATCAAGAGTAGCGCAGGTTCCAGTGGAATGTTGTCAGTGACATCAGGATAAGCGGCTGATCTTTATTTCCAGTGAACATGCGCTAGTCAACTATCCCAACATATGCTTATTCTGGCCATGTCGTAGCCCACCGCTACTTCTGTTCTATCCGTCTATTCCACATCCGTTCTTCATGATGCATGTGCCAATGGCCTTTAGCCATACGTATTCAGTAGTGATGGGCGAGCGTGCTTGGCACTACTCAATCGAGCTTCGGGTGATCGATCGAGTATGGTGCAGTACCGATTATTGTGTGGTGCTCGGGTTTCCTTAAGGCCACTTTCACACATCAGTTTTTTGCCGTCAGTCACAATCCGTTGGCCCGACGGATCCATCACAGATTGTGAAAAACTGATGCGACAGATTTGTTTTTTCGATGGATCCGACTAGCGGATCTGGCTAATTGGATCCTAAATAAATCAGAGCATGCTCAGTTAAAAAAAAAACAACTGAATCTTTCGCCAGATTCTGTCATTTGACGGATCTGGCGCCCATAGGCTTCCATTCTAGCAAACGACGGACGGCGACGGATCCATCATTGTCCGATTTTTTTTGACGTACACAAAAGACGTTACTTTGTCTGTTGTCTCCGGCCACTGGACCGACAATTTTCGACGGATTCGGCGAACGACTGATGAAACGTGAGGCAATCCATCGCTAATACAACTCTATGAGAAAAAAACGGATCCGGCGACATCAGTCACCAGATCCGTTTTTTTCAAAATTTGATGGATTGTGGCAAAAAACTGATGTGGAAAGGGACCTAAGAAGCTGACTTGAATTATCTAAGCCAAGAGAAAGAGTAGTCCTCTGGGAAAATGATCGATCAACACTACTCTGTATAGTTTGGCAGGTTGATGGAATAACGTGAAACTGGTGGGAGAAGAGGGGACATTACACAGAGTTAAAAGAAGGCACATTGCCAGATTTAGCCAGTGCTGCCTGAGAAGACTTTATAGGACTGTTAAACTACAATTTATCGAAAAGTGATTTTCAGTATAGGACAACTCCTTTATTATGTAGCATTTCTTTCTGGAACACTAATGAGCCCCAATTCCTTTTGAACAGCCAAGTTTCCATAATTTGTGAGCTGCCGTCTCTGGGGCAGGGCATAGCCTGGAGGTTCTTCAGCACCAATGATAATCTAGTACTCGGGGAAAACGAGCACGTGTTAAGTGATCGTTGTAATAAAATGGCAATGGTGTATGATCCCTTTAGATCATATGCGCCTCTTCCCACAGGTATGCACTGACTATCCCCAGCTCTCCCTGGCTCCTGAATGTCTCTGTATATTGCATTGATTTTCTATGGTATGCACTGACTTTCCCCTGCTCTCCCTGGCTCCTGAATGTCTCTATATTGCATTGATTTTCTATGGTTTCCCTGGCATCTGACTGTCTATGTGCAGCACATATAATCCTTTTCTGGTATGCTTTCTTACCTATCATCTTGTTTCCATGACCTGTTTCATGTCTCTCATTATGTTATTCTGGCATCTCTTTGAGTGGTCAGTCCAACCCCCTCCCTCTCTTTATGACCTTTACTTAACTGGTCTCCCATACCCAGCCACCTCCTCATTCACACCTGATTGCCCTTAGCTGGGGATATATTCACATGCAGGCGTCTGCTCCAGACGTAGTCTGTTCCATTCATCTTTTAACTTCCATCTTTTAAATTACTTTGAATTAGACTGAATTGGACTGGAATTAACTGGAAGGTAACAAATTACCAAACCACTACAATGTTTCGGTTTCTTTTCTCTTTCACCCCCATACTACTTTCCTTCTTACAATCTCCTGCAGTACCTCCACCCAACAAAGAACTAGTCATTTCTCCCTCAATACTCCCCAGCCATCTCACCTTCTCCTCAGTACTGTTCCTCCACATACAATCCTTTTTCTCCAGACACACACTGCCCCATCATGTCCTACCCAGCTCCCACCTTCTAACGCTCTGTCTGCTACTCCTCATTGCTGGTGATGTATCCCCAAATCCCGGCCCTCCTCAACACTTCCCCACACATTTCTAACCCCTGGCCACGATCCTCTGCACGTTTTCCCAAGCATGGTAACCTCATACCCATTCATAGAGCCCCCGGTCCCCCTACCTGGAGCCCTATGGAACGCACGCTCTGTCTGCAACAAACTGCCATTTATCCATGACCTCTTCACCAACTCTCCTTCCTTGGCATCAAGGAAACCTGGCTCACCCCCTCTGACTCAGCCTCTCCAGCTGCGCTTTCCTATGGCGGTTTCCACCTCTTACACCCCTTGCTCCAGCAACAAACGAGGTGGAGGACTTGGCTTGCTCCTGTCCGACACCTGCTCCTTTACTCCAATCCCTCTACCACCCTCTGCTACCCTTCCCTCTTTTGAGGTGCACTCCGTCCGCATCTATTCCCCCTCCAACCTCCAGCTGGCTGTCATCTACCGCCCCTCAGAACTAGCCATCTCCATCTTTCTCGACCACCTCACCACCTGGCTACTTCATTTCCTCTCTGCTGACATCCCCACTATCATCATGGGTGACTTCAATATCCCCATTGACACTTCCACCTCAGCTGCCTCTAAACTTTTATCACTAACTTCCTCCTTTGGCCTCAGCCAATGGTCCTCTGAGGCCACTCACAAAGGACCTCATCTTCACCCGCCTCTGCTCCCTTACTAATCTCACTAACTCTCCTCTCCCCCTGTCTGACCAAAACCTTCTGACATTCTCTTCCCTCTCCTCTCCTAGTGTGAAACCCCCACTCCACAAACTCACTCACCCTCACAGAAATCTCAAACACCTCAATTTACAATCACTCTGAGTCCCTTCTCCCTCTTACAGACATAGCCTCCCTTCATGTCACAGATGCTGCTGCTACTTTATATAACACCACAATAACAGCTACACTTGATTTGGCCACCCCGCTTATGCATAGCAAAACTCATACACTCAACAGGCAGCCGTGGCTGACCAGCCTGACCAAAGAACTGAGACGGGCTTCCAGGATCGCTGAGTGGAGATGGAAGCGATCCCGCTCTGCCGACCACTTCACTGCATACAAGCAGTCCCTCTCCTGCTTCAAGTCCACGCTCACTGCCGCAAAACAAACTTCTCATCTCTCATATCCTCCCTGTCTCACAACCCTAAACAGCTTTTCAACACTTTCAATTCCCTACTCCATCCCCCCCCCCGCACCTCCTCGCTCCCCTCTAATTTCTGCTGAGGACTTTGCCTCTTTCTTTAAATAGAAGATCGATGCGATCAGAGAAAGCTTTGGCCCACAGCGCCCATTGTCCCTCTTAGCTGCTCAACCCTGTTCTTCCAAAACCAGCTTCTCCACCATGGCAGAAGATCAGCTCTCCACCCTCCTGTCAAGATCACACCTCACCACTTGCACGCTTGATCCGCTCCCTTCCCACCTCATCCCTAACCTTGCAGCAGTCTTCATCCGAACCCTAACACACCTCTTCAACCTCTCACAACCGGTGTCTTCCCATCATCCTTCAAGCATGCCATGATCACACCCATCCTCAAAAAGCCCTCCCTCGACCCATCCTCTGTGTCTAGCTATCGCCCGATATCTCTTCTCCCTTATGCCTCAAAATTACTGGAATAACATGTCCATCTTGAACTGTCCTCCCACCTCCTCCTGCTCCCTCTTTGACCGGTTACAATCTGGCTTCCTACCCCATCACTCAACTGAAACTGCCCTAACTAAAGTCACCAATGACCTACTAACTGCCAAGAGCAAGCGACACTACTCTGTCCTTCTCCTGGACCTGTCTTCTGCCTTTGACACTGTGGACCACTCCCTTCTGCTACAGATCCTCTCATCTCTTGGCATCACAGACTTGGCCCTATCCTGGATATCGTCATATCTGACAGACCGAACATTCAGTGTCTCCCTCCCCCACACCACCTCCTCACTCCGCCCCTTGTCCGTCGGTGTTCATCAAGGCTCTGTTCTAGGACCTCTACTCTTCTCCATCTACACCTTCGGCCTAGGACAGCTCAGAATCCCATGGTATGCAGTATCATCTCTAAGCCGATGATATGCAGATCTACCTATCCGAACCTGACCTCACCTCCTTACTTACCAAAATCCCACACTGTCTGCTATCTCGGCCTTTTCTGCTCGCTTTCTAAAACCGAACATGGACAAAACAGAATTCATTATCTTTCCCCCATCTCACTCTACCCCTCCACCAGACCTATCTATCAATGTCAATGGCTGCTCACTTTCCCCAGTCCCATACGCCCGGTGCCTCGAGGTGATCCTCAACTCTGCCCTCTCTTTCAAGCCACATATCCAAGCCCTTGCCTCCTCCTGCCGTCTCGAACTCAAAAATATCTCACAGATCGGCGCATTCCTTGACCGCGACACCACAAAAACACTAGTGCATGCCCTTATCTCCCACCTTTACTGCAACCTCCTACTCTCTGGCCTCCCCTCTAGCACCTCTCCAATCTATCCTACACTCTGCTGCCCGACTAATCTACCTGTCTCCCCACTATTCCCCTGCCTCTCCTCTATGCGAAGCCCTTCATTGGCTTACTATCACCCAGAGACTCCTGTTCAAAACCCTTACAGTGACATACAAAGCCATCCACAACCAGTCTCCTCCATACATCTGTGACATGGTCTCCCGGTACTTACCTGTACGCAACCTCCGACCCTCTCAAGACTTCCTTCTCTACTCCCCTCTCATCTCTTCTTCCCACAACTGCATCCAAGACTTCTCCCGTGCTTCCCCCATACTCTGGAACTCTACCACAACACATCAGACTCTCACCTACCATAGAAACCTTCAAAAAGAACCTGAAGACTCACCTCTTCCGACAAGCCTACAGCCTGTAGTGATCCTCAACCTACTGAACCGCCGCACAACCAGCTTTACCTTCTTCTAGTGTATCCTCACCCATCCCCTGCAGACTGAGCCCTCACGGGCAGGGTCCTCCCTCCTTATGTGCCTTGTTTTTTCTCATGTTTAGTTGTATTTGTCTATATTTGCCCCCTTTTCACATGTAAAGCGCCATGGAATAAATGGCACTATAAAAATGTACAATAATAATAATATGATGCTACATGTATAAATTATTTTCAATGTAACACTCCTCAACAGAACTGGCTGGCAAATTTAGCCCAGGTCACTGGTGCCATTTTATATGCAATAAAACAATTAAAAGCTCCCAGTGTTCTTATTTCCTTCAAACATCCATGTAGCCGCTTTGTCCATTCATCAAAGATAATGAGGATCTGAAATAAAGCGGCATTGTCTTCAGTTTTTTTCTTTGAGAGATTATTTAATGGCGAGCACATGCACATCAGACATCTGTAGGCTTTTTCCGCCTCAATCGTAGTGAGAGGCTTCAGTTCCACAAATCTAGATCTCTTTTAAAACTTATATTGCTGATTTTATCTACAGCTAAAAATTGCTGGAAGTCGTGCAGGGCTTAATGAGACGTAAGAGACAATTGAAGTGATTTTTTTCCCTCCCCTTGCAACCTCTACAAGGTTACTCAGAGTCTGAAACTTGAAGAAATGAAGTTAGAATGCATTTTTTGGATTGAGAAGAACATTTTAGTCAAGGTTAGAACATTTCAGGGAGTCATGAACCAAAATCTAACCAATGCGTAGGATTCCTGGGTAGAATAGGCTTCGAAACAAAAAATATAAAATTGGTGACCTGTTCAATACTTATTTCTCCCGCTGTAGATATATGTCATGATAGATCAGTATCGGATTCATACTGCCCGAACCACGGACAGCAGGAGTCGCCTGACAGGGTCCCTTTTAACTTTTTTTTTTTTATCTTACAAAGGAAGTTTTCTATGTGTGCCAGCATGTTTTGACTCTTTATAAAAATATGTACCTGCTACCCCATACAGTACCACTGATTTGCCCTAAAAGCTTTTTTTAAGGGGCAGGCCAATGCCTTTTATTTGGACTCATGGTATCTGTGTACTGATGCCAGTCCCGGTGATTTTTGCTGAGGTTGGTGATCACATCTACAAGAGGATCTGCCTGGATTGGAATTTTCTCCGATCTCAGCAGCTGCAGTAGGAGTGCAGCTGTTTATTACAACCATCCTCCTCCCGCTGTTGTTTCTGTGAACGTAGCGGTATTATCTGCACCATCACCTAGATGTAATGGTATGTTAGCACCATTTTTGGACACATATGATGTAAATATTAATTCTTGTTAATTTTTTTTGTGAGGGGGCAGGGCAGCGTTAGGAAACATTGGTAAATCCAAAACCATTTTTTGATGCATGTGCATTCGCATCATATCTATATTTTATCAGGGTGCCATGGCCTATACTGACTGTAGTATCTGAGGGGGGAGAGCCAGCGACAGTGCAGGCACAGGTCCTGTAACTGAACCATTACTGTATCATAATAGTACTGCAGAATGCAGGAAGAGGTCTTATAGGTAAGCATATGTTTATTTTTCATTAACTTGAACCTGTGATTGTTTGATCACTTTTACTGTACTGCAATTTAGAAAAATTGTGGTCTCCTATGAAGCCCAGCCTGTAAGCTGAGCTTCACAAGATGACTAACATGGCATTGCAGCCATTAGAAAATTTGAGGTCCCATGCAGATCAAGTCAGGGACCCTCTTAATTTATTTCAGCAATTTCTTTTTCATCCTACGCTCTGAGCAGACAAATTGTATGACAGAAAAATTGCCTTAGGCTCCCTCCTGCCTCACACATCTATACGTCTCTCCCATGACTTTCTTGCCTTGTCCAGTGCTGGTCCTTGTATAACTAAACTTCATGTGACATTTTGGACCATTTTGCAAAGATCAGGTTGTATAAATGTAAGGTGTTGGAGGACGGTAGCCGTGGTCGAGCTGCTGCTCCACATCACCCTGGCACCTTACAGGAAAGTCGTGTCCCAGATCCAGTGTGCTATCTTGCTTGGAGTACGTCACACTCAGTTTGAAGCCGCAGCCTTCAGCCGTCTCCACATCTTTGGTTTCAGGAGCTGCCGCACAAGAATCAAAGGACACCTAGTTTGTTTCGTGACAAAGACATTTACTCAACAGTTCATATACATCATATTGCAACACATAGTATCGAGCACAGCACTTTCCGTTTCTTGTTTCCATAATACAGTACACGTCCAGATTTTTCTTCCACTCTACCTGGACTATCCCTTTGTCTACTGATCCTGTCAACCCTAGGGATGCCCAGTCCAGATCCACAGTACATCCGAGTTCAGTTACCTTTCTAATGTCCAGTGTCCATCTTCCTCAGTAGGGAAGGGGTTGAGTTACTTTCCATAGTACCTGTCTAAAGCCTTGAGCTCCGGACATTGCAGTAGTGTCTGCTGGGAATTTTGTAAGGCCTCATACCTTCCAGAACAATCTGTACTCATGTTGTCAGCCCACTGTACCTTGGACATTGTCACATTGCTCAAGGAACTTTAACCCCTTCACCCCCGGAGCTTTTTCCGTGTTTTCGTTTTTCGCTACCCTCCTTCCCAGAGCCATAACTTTTTTATTTTTCCGTCAATTTGGCCATGTGAGGGCTTATTTTTTGCGGGACGAGTTGTACTTTTGAACGACATCATTGGTTTTAGCATGTCGTGTACTAGAAAACGGGAAAAAAATTCCAAGTGCAGTGAAATTGCAAAAAAAGTGCAATCCCAAACTTGTTTTTTGCTTGCCTATTTTGCTAGGTTCACAAAATGCTAAAACTGACCTGCCATTATGATTCTCCAGGTCACTACGAGTTCATAGACACCTAACATGACTAGGTTATTTTTCACCTAAGTGGTGAAAAAAAATTCCAAACTTTGCAAAAAACAAAACAAAACAAAATTGCGCCATTTTCCGATACTCGTAGCGTCTCCATTTTTCGTGATCTGGGGTCAGGTGAGGGCTTATTTTTTGCGTGCCGAGCTGGCGTTTTTAATGATAGCATTTTGGTGTAGATACGTTCTTTTGATCGCCCGTTATTGCATTTTAATGCAATGTCGTGGCGACCAAAAAAACGTAAATCTGGCGTTTCGATTTTTTTTCTCATTACGCCATTTGGCGATCAGGTTAATGCTTTTTTTTTATTGATAGATCGGGCGATTCTGAACGCGGCGATACCAAATATGTGTAGGTTGGGGGTTTTTTTTATTGATTTATTTTGATTGGGGCGAAAGGGGGGTGATTTAAACTTTTATATTTTTTTTATTTTTTTCACATTTTTAAAAACTTTTTTTTTTACTTTTGCCATGCTTCTATAGCCTCCATGGGAGGCTAGAAGCAGGCACAGCCCGATCGGCTCTGCTATGCAGCAGTGATCATAAGATCGCTGCTACACAGCAGATTTGCAGGTGTGCTGTGAGCGCCGACCACAGGGGGGCGCTCACAGCCACCGGCAATCAGTAACCATAGAGGTCTCAAGGACCTCTATGGTTACAATGGAGGAGCATCGCCGACCCCCGATCATGTGACGGGGTTCGGCGATGCGCTCATATCCGGCCGCACGGCCGGATGCGGTAGTTAAATGCCGCTGTCTGCGTTTGACAGCGGCATTTAACTAGTTAATAGCGGCGGGTGATCACGATTTCACCCGCCGCTATTGCGCGCACATGTCAGCTGTAAAAAACAGCTGACATGTCGCGACTTTGATGTGCGCTCACCGCCGGAGCGCACATCAAAGCGGGGGTCCCGACATGTGACGTACTATACCGTCACATGTCGGGAAGGGGTTAAGGGCTTGTGCCCACGCTGCTGATTCCATTGCGGAATTTTCCGCAGCGGATTTCATAAATCCGCAGTGCAAAACCGCTGCGGTTTTTACTGCGGATTTATCGCGATTTCTATTGCAGTTTTCTATTGGAGCAGGTGTAAACCCGCAGCGGAATCCACACAAAGAATTGACATGCTGTGGAATATAAACCACTGCATTTCCGCGCATTTTTTTCCGTAGCATGTGCACTTCGGATTTCGTTTCCCATAGGTTTACATTGTACTGTAAACTCATGGGAAACCGCTGCGGACCCGCAGCTGCGGAAACGCTGCAGTTCCGCAGCGAATTCCGCAGCGTGTGCACATACCCTAACTCTATCTAAACAAGAAGCAGTCTCCTTTTCCCTGGCACTAGTCCCAAACATTAACTGTCTGTCCCTGCATTCTATTGCTGAGCACATCTCCCTTACAAACACTATTCATCTTATAACAGTATGTACTAAGCATAGTACATGTAAAATGCCTATCACACCTCTTTTTTATGTCCTAAATCCTAATCTATGTCTTACCCTATGCAGTCATAAGCTGTACACTACGCATATTAATACAACCCCTGGCAAAAATTATGGAATCACCGGCCTTGGAAGATGTTCATTCGGTTGTTTAATTTTGTAGAAAAAAAGCAGATCACAGTCATGGCACAAAGCTAAAGTCATTTCAAATGGCAACTTTCTGGCTATAAGAAACACTAAAATTAATCAAGAACAAAAATGTGGTAGTCAGTAATGGTTACTTTTTTTTACCCAAGCATAGGGAAAAAATTATGGAATCACTCAATTCTGAGGAAAAAATTATAGAATCATGAAAACAAACAAACAACGCGTCAGCCGTTTAGGGGCTGCGTCCCCACATGATGTTTTTTTCTTGACATGAAGTACTGAAGATTTTATGAAGAGACGCCTGGTGCTGGAACTTTTTCTTTTCCTTTTTGCCATATCATCAATGACTGTGGAAATTTGCATGTTCTTTTCAGGCAGTCATCTTTAGAAATCTCATTGGAACGGCACCAAACAAAAGTTCCATCATCATCACCTTGCCCAATGCAGATTCGTGATTCATCACTTAATATGCACCAGTCATCCACAGTCCACGATTGCTTTTCCTTAGCCCATTGTAACCTTGTTTTTTTCTGTTTAGGTGTTAATGATGGCTTTCGTTTAGCTTTTCTGTATGTAAATCCCTTTTGCCTTTAGGCGGTTTCTTACAGTTCGGTCACAGACGTTGACTCCGGTTTCCACCCATTCGTTCCTCATTTGTTTTGTTGTGAATTTCCTGTTTTGGAGACATATTGCTTTAAGTTTCCGGTCTTGACGCTTTGATGTCTTCCTTGGTCTACCAGTATGTTTGCCTTTAACAACCTTCCCATGTTGTTTGTGTTTGGTCCAGATTTTAGACACAGCTGACTGTGAACAATCAACATCTTTTGCAACATTGCATGATGATTTACCCTCTTTTAAGAGTTTGATAATCCTCTCCTTTGTTTCAATTGACATCTCTCGTGTTGGAGCCATGATTGTGTCAGTCCACTTGGTGCAACAGCTCTCCAAGGTGTGATTACTCCTTTTTAGATGCAGACTAACGAGCAGATCTAATTTGATGCAGGTGTTATTTTTGGGTATGAAAATTTACAGGGTGATTCCATAATTTCTTCCTCAGAATTGAGTGATTCCATAATTTTTCCCCTATGCTTGGTTAAATAAAGTAACCATTACTGACTACCACATTTTTTGTTCTTGATTTCTTTTAGCGTTTCTTAAATCCAGAAAGTTGCCATTTTAAATGACTTTAGTTTTGTGCCATGTCTGTGATCTGCTTTTTTTTTCTACAAAACTAAACAACTGAATGAATATCCTCCAATGCCGGTGATCCATAATTTTTGCCAGGGGTTGTATATCACAGTCTATATCACAATACACACTAACAAGAACTGCAGGACATAGTTTACATTTTACATGACACAATACCTGTAAAAGACATTATTCACATTACACAATTGGTGTCTTCAAAGGCAGGAACGTGACAGTACAGTCCACACCCTTACAATGACACTAGCATTAGATAAGACAAAAAAGTACAAGGGAAGAGTATACATTTTTATTTTACATGTTGGTCTTTTCCGGTATTAAATATCAAAAAGATCTGCGCCAAAGTCGTGCAACTTGACGCAAAATTGCTGTTGTGTATTGTATCACAGATGCTTGCTAATTTCCTTTGATTTTCCTTGGAAATTCTCGACAGAAAATTTGCTACATTTGCACAGACCCTTAGGCCTCATTCAGGCATCCGTTGTTTTCTAGTATGTGAAAACAAAAGAAAATGATTTTCATCGAAGTGCTGGATCAGATATTTATCAGTGTTTGGTCAAATTGTACATTTTTACTGTACATTGTACTGCCTCATTGACAATAAAGCGTGTGTATTCTGTCCGTCAAAAATATGGGGGGAGCATTCATGTAGAAAAACAGACTTTTGAATGAGACCTCTAGCCCACAAAACAATAGTGCACCTCTCATCCTGTACATAGTATTTATAGAAAGTTGCCTCCTCAATACATATCATCTACCTATGATCTCCTCACACATTGCATACAATACATATAGCATACATTTATAATAAAGCTTCACACACAAAAAATCAATGTATAGAGCATAATCCTGCCCAAGACATACCACATACATTTAAATGAAGATCTTTATTATTAACGGACAAAGAAATCCAAACCTACAGGGCCTTGAGTGAAAACGTGATTGCCCGTAAAATATAAATTAACTGTGGTTTATCACATCTTTGAGAAGCTGAATACAAATTCCCCAGCCACACCCAGGCCTGATTACTGCCACACCTGTTCTCAATCAAGAAGTCACTTAAATAGGACCTGTCTGACAATGTGATGTAGACCAAAAGGTACTCCAAAGCTAGACATCATGCCAAGATCCAAAGAAATTCTGGAACAAATGAGAAACAAAGCATTTGAGATCTATCAGTTTGGAAAAGTTATAAAGACATTTCTCAAGCTTTGGGACTTCAGCGAACCACAGTAATCCATTATCCACAAATGGTGAAAACATGGAACAGTGGTGAATCTTCTCAGGCGTGGCCGGCTGAACAAAATGACCCCGACGACTCATCCAAGAGGTCACAACCCCAAAACAACAAAGGACTGCAGGCCTCACTTGCCTCAGTAAAGGTCAGAGTTGATGACTCCACCATAATAAAGTAACTGGGCACAAATGGCCTGGATGGCAGAGTTCCCTGACTAAAACCACTGCTGAGCAATAAGAACATAAAGGCTTGTTTCAGTTTTGCCAGAAAATATCTTTATTATTCCGAAGACTTTTGGAAGAATACTCTGTGCCACTGACAAGACAAAAGTGTAACTTTTTGAAAGGTGTATGTCCTATTACATCTGGCATAGAAGTAACACCGCATTTCAGAAAAGGAACATCATATCAATAGTAACATATGGAGATGGTCTGGGGCTGTTTTGCTGCTTGAGGACCTGGAAGAATTGCTATGGTAAATGGAACTATGAATTCTGCTGTTTTCCCAAAAATCCTGAAGGAGAATGTCAGGCCATCTGTTCGTAACCTTATGCTGAAGCGAACTTGGGTTATGCAACTGGACAATGATCCAAAACACAACAGCAAGTCCACCTCTGAATAGGTTAAGAAAAACTAAATTAAGACTTTGGAGTGGCCTAGTCAAAGTCCTGACCTTAGTCCGATTGAGATGCTGTGGCATGACCTTAAAAAAGTGGTTCATGCTCAGAAACCCTCCAATATGGCTGAATAACAGCAATTCTGTGAAGATGAGTGGGCTAAATTTCCTCCAGAGTGTTGTAAAAGACTCATTGCCAATTATCGCAAATGCTTGACTGCAGTTGTCGCTGTTAAAGGTGGTCCAGCCAGTTATTAGGTTTAGGGGGCAAACACTTTGTCACACAGGGCCCTGTAGGTTTGGATTTCTTTTTCCCTTAACAATACAGACCTTCATTTAAAAACTGCATTTTGTGATTACTTGTGTTATCTTTGTCTAATATTTCAATTTGTTTGGTGATCTGAAACATTTAATTGTGGCAAGCATGCAAAAGAATAGGAAATCAGGAAGGGGGCAAACACTTTTTCACAGTTCCTAATCCTAACACCAACACTAGAAATAGCCGTGGAGTGTTCCTGTCTCTCCCTAGACACCTCGTCGCAGCCTGAGAACTAACTACCCCTAAAGATGGAAACAGAAAGCTATCTTGCCTCAGAGAAATTCCCAAAAGGAAAGATAGCCCCCCACAAATATTGACTGTGAGGGAAGAGGGAAATAACATACACAGAAATGAAAACAGATTTTAGCAAAGGAGGCCAATACTAATCTAAATAGACAGAATAGGAAAGGATACTGTGCGGTCAGTATTAAAAACTAAAAATCCACGCAGAGTTTACAAAAATGATCTCCACACCGACTCACGGTGTGGAGGGCAAATCTGCTTCCCCAGAGCTTCCAGCTAGCCTGAATATATCATAATGACAAGCTGGACAAAAGAAAACATAACATGAGCTGAGCAATAAAGTAAATGGACAACAAAGAACTAGCAAAAACTTATCTTTTGCTGAAATGGACAGGCCATCAGAGAAATCCAAGGAGAGATCTGAATCCCAAACCAGAAACATTGACAGCTGGCATGAACTGAAGACCAGAGCAAGGTTAAATAGCAAAGCCAGGAGAGACGATCAGTGAAAGCAGCTGCTACAGCTAAACTCAAGGAGCAGCAGTTCCACTCGAAACCACCAGAGGGAGCCCAAGGGCAGAACCCACAAAAGTACCATTCACAACCACAGGAAGGAGCCCAAGGACGGAATTCACAACAGGAGTATTCTTGAGAACATAAGCAGCAGAAGAGGGAGGAAGTCCTACCAGCTGCTGCCATGATGCAGCACTAGAGATGAGCGGATCATGGGACTTTGATCCGAGATGAGCAGATCATGGGACTCTGATCCAGAAACCGGGTCGGTGGAACCTGGCAGCTAAATGGGAAGCCCACTGATCTCTTATGTTCTGCCATCCCCGACGTGGCATTTGATTACACAGGTCTGGCGTGACATAATTTACGTCAAGATGCAGCCGACCATGTCTTTATGCCCACATCAAATAGGCAGCTAAGGATGAAAATTTTGTCCAACCGAGAATGCAGTGACAGTGCTAACATCCAAATTCAGTTTTTCTGGGCTTTAGATGTAAGCCCAGAAAACAAGTGGAGCAAGCCTCACGTAAACCTGGCCTCAGTGTCCCCTCACCTGCATAGGTGTCACTCTGACTCCAATACCTACTGCCAGCACAGCAGAGAAAGGAGCGAATGTCCCGTTATGGCTGCAGATTGGCTGTGGAAGGGTAGGAAGGGGAGAAACCTTCCATCTCTAATCAATGTCGGCTTTGCAGCGGGGCCCACTTGAGGAATAACTGATTCCTCAGTGGGACAGTTCAAACCTGTATGTATCTAAAGGTGTATATACTGTATGTTCATGAACAGAGTTATACCGACATATATATCGGCATTCACACCAAAATAGAATATTGTGTACAGTTTTGGGCATCAGTGCAACCCATGTCCCCCCTCAAAACACTTACGTATTTACAGGGCTAGTACACAGGACAGAACTTATAGATCTGTGAAGTTCCAACCACTAGGACCCCACTTGTCACCATTATCGAGGACTTTTTGTTCTTCTTTGAGCATGTATACTGGAGGCACCGGACCAAGAACATCTACACCCCTCGGACTGGACCGCCCTGCAGGTGAGTATTATAAGTTATTTATCTTCTCTTACAGGTCGGGTTGCGGTCTTATATAGAATGTGTATATCGGCCCTTAAAGAAATAGTGCATCCCTGTTTAATACCAAAACTGCATAGGAAGTATACATACCAACGAAGGACTCTGTCAGTGACGGACTGACATGAAATTATGGAATTTTTTAAGCTTTTTATGTAAACTTTACTGGAATTACTGAACAAGATCCATCCACATTATTTTGCTAAAATCTTTTATTATACTCCAAAAGAAATATCTTGCACGGTGCACCCTTCTCTTTGGATATTCACTTAATGTTTCTAGGTGGGTACTACAAACTGGCGAAGCAGCATATCCAGGGAGAGTTAGGGCTATTTTTGGGACTAGCCCAGAGTGGGAGGGGCTAAGGTGAAGGGACAGAGACAGTTTCCTCTGAGGACAACAGAGTGCCCATCACACAGTAAAAGTGAACCTATGGTCTGGCTAGTGAGCAATTGCATGACGTGGGTGTCCCTGACGTAAGTGGAGACCGAGGTGGTGGATAGCACAATATTGAGTAGAGATAGAAGTGACTGGAGGACAGAGTGATCAACTAGAGATGGATACTGGGACAGGACGCCTAGCAGTACCGCCCTGAGTTTATAGCTCAAAGAGGTAGCGGGCAGCCAGGATGATACAGAGAACATCAGATGAAGAGAGTGCCCCACGTACGAGTTCCAAGGCATCAGAAGCAGAGAAACTAAGTTCCAGCCATATTAGCAAACTAGTTCCCTTAAGAGGTAAGAGAACGCAGAACTGCGGGTTGAGAACGGGATTCTCACTTACTGGACTGTAGTACCAGTTTTGGTAGTGGTGAAGATATAGGACTGAGTGAGGCAGAACCGAGTCATTCTGGTAAGGACCGGAAGAATGTAGATGAAGATGCTCTATCTGTTATAGGAAACGTTTGTGAAGTGTTGCACCTATTTATTATACATAGCTCCCACCAAGTTACTGCTTAGTAAAAGACCGTTCGTTGTTGATTGTGGTCTCCTTCAGTGAAATGGGAGAGGGGAGGGAAAGGGAAGGGGAACGGAGGGGGAAGAGTAAGGGAAGGACAGTAAGCAAGTGGGAAGCTGCCATTAAATGTTTGGCCACACCATAGTGAGTACCTGTACTTGGTAACAGAGTCCCTTTAAGTTGGACAGAAAGCGACTGTAGCAAGTTACTGACCTGAAGTCACTTTGAGTGATGAATTTCTGGGGGAGGGCGTGGGGTTCTTGTGACAATATCCATATATTTTTACTGGCCACACCCTTTACTTTCCCTTTAACCCTCTGTTTCCCGTACTCTGAATGTGAGATTGGATCCTGAAACTCTGTCGTGCACAAATATCCTTCTGGTAGCCATGGTTTCTGGAATTTTTCTAGTGTCGTTTGCCACCTTTTCTGGGACTTTATGAGATCTTTCCTTCATCTGGGAGTCCCCCAGAAAGCCTGGGAGATTTGGCAAGTGTACCTTATAATTTCTACTCTCTACCTTACCACCAGTTGCAAAACTACATAAAAATGTCTACACGTTAATATGTTGGTTTTTTATGTTGTCCCCTTTTTAAAATATTCCATTCCCTGGGTGTAGTTTGTTATAAAAAAAAAACAAATTGCACTTTACTCATCATCCCCGGCCCCACCATTGAGTCTCCACCGCTGCTCCCTATGTCTGTAATTGGCCGCAATGCGGAATTTTCGTGTCAGTGCTGCAGCCAATCAGTGAGTTCAGGGGCTCTGCTTGGGCCGTTCAGTCTACGCGGACAGCTGCCGAGCTCACAGACTGGGTGTCGATATGATGTCAGCCCTGCAACCAATACGGGACATCTGGAGCTGAGGCCAATACTCCGTGCTGAACCCTGGGATGCTGAGTAACACAAAGAGATCGGGCTTTTCTGAAGAGACTAAAGGCTCTATCTATTCACATGTCCGTCAGGACTCTCTTTCTGGCAGTTGAGTATTAGGAAAAGACAAATGGAATAAGTGATCTGAACATAATGGTATTAAAGTAACGATTACAAAATGTTTATGGGTACAGATATCGATCCATGATCATGACCCAGGGGAACTGGGCCGATGTCAAGGCAGGACACTGTTAGAATCTGTTTTGTTTTTTGACCATCCACCATCTTGTTGTGGTTTTCTGGCTGCTGGTCTTTTTCCCCTGGTGCTGGGTTGTCTTAGGTCAGGTAATTGTATCACCCTTTATTACCCAGCACCTGCCTCCCATTCCTTGCTGGACAACAGTGTTAATCCGCTAGAGTTCTGGCTAGGTGCTTTGATAGCTTTCTGTGTTTGATATTGTGCAGTTCTGGGATCTCTGGTTCTGCTATCCTTAGTTTCTGTTTTCAGTTGGTTTCTGCCACCGTCTCTGTGTTTTCTATTAGGAGGTGACCTGTTTTTATACCCAGTCCTTAGATCTTTCAGGGACCTCCTTGCCCCTGTCTATAGGTCTTCGCTGGAGTTTAACCTAGGATCGTCGGTGGGTCTATTCGCAAGGAACGGGTTGCCTACTCCATCGTATGGTATCAGCCTAGTCTCAGTGCAGGGTCAGTTTTCCCACCTTCTATTCTAGTTCTGTGTTGCAGTTCCGTAACAGTTTGTCCAGCCACACATATATATAAAAAAAAAAGTCTCCTGGATTCCTTCAATATGTGCAGCGTCCAAGAACTTGCTCAATGCTTGCAAGGGTTAACTTTGGAAGTAGCTGACCTGCAACAGCACGTGAGTAATTACTCTGGAGCGCACTCTGAAGAACCTAAGGTAGGATTATCTGAGTTTCTTTTCTGGTAAATGGCAGAAATTTTTTACGTTTAAAAATGCATGTTTACTATATTTTCAGCTTAGACCCAGATCCTCAGGGACTGAATTACAGCGTGTGGGGATTATTATGTCTTTATTGCAAATTGAACTCCAAATCTGGGCATTTTCATTACATCCTGATGATCCTTGTTTGACATCAGTAGAAGCATTTTTTTCTGCTATGGGGTTGTTATATGATGATCCTGATCGGGTCACATCAGCTGAGGCAGAGCTCAGACGGCTTAAACAAGGTTCTGTTGATGCTGAGAGGTATTGCACCCAGTTCAGACGATGGTCCGCAGAGGTCAGTCAGGTGGAATAATCCAGCGCTCAAGAGTCAGTTTTTAGCAGGTTTGAGTGAAAGTTAAAGATTTGCTCATTGCATATCCTGCACCTGATACTTTGGAAACTGCTATGCAGTTAGCTATCCATGTGGATAGAAGATTGAGAGGCAGACAGAAGGCTCTTATAATGCTGAACCCCGTCTCTCAGGATAGCTCTGTCGACTGCGGGGAACCGATGCAACTTGGGGTGATGTCCTCTCGTTCCCAGGAGTGAAAGAAGAGGTTTTCTGAAGGGCTATGCTTGTATTGTGGTAAGGCTGACCATTTTATTAAGCAATGTGAGGTTCACATAAGGAAAGAAAAAAAAAAAAGGTCACTAGCAGTAACACTCCAGTTCGTATTGCGTTTTTACGGTCTGCAGGAGTTTTTTTTTCTGGTAATACCACATATCATGGTCATTTCATTGATTTTCAGGTAATGGTGGATTGTGGTTCTGCACTTAATTTGATTGATCAACAATTCCTAGACAAATATAAGTTTGATTCTGAACCATTGTCATCTCCTATTCCTGTTGTGGCTATTGATAACACTCCTCTGGAGCATGGGTGTATTTCTTGAAAGGTTACTGCATTCCTACTTATTATGAATATGGAACATCAGGAGTGTATAGACTTGTTTGTCCTTGCTAAATTACCTTGTCCAGTCATCCTGGGTTTACCCTGGTTAAAAATGCACAATCCTTTGCTGGACTAGTCGTCTAGTACTATAAGGTCCTGGGGTCAGCCGTGTTATGGTAATTGTAATGTTCACATTGCTGCTGTTGTGAAGAAGGAGCTACCTGAAGCCATTTAGGATTTCTGGAGGGTACTTTCGGAGGTTGAGTCGCAAGCTCTACCGCCCCATAGAGATTACGACTGTGCTATTGTGTTCGTCACAGGTGCCACACTTCCTAAGAGTCGTTTATTTAATCTGATGATTCCCGAGAGGGAGGCCTTAAAGGAATACCTACAGACTAGTTTAGCTGCAGGTCATATAAGACCCTCTAAGTCCCCTGTGGCTATAGGATTCTTTTTTGTCAAAAAGAAGGATGGGGGCCTTAGGCAGTGTCTGGATTTTTGGGAGATTAATAAGATCACTGCGCAATCCTTACCCGTTGCCGCTGATTCCGGAGCGAACTGGTTCTCTAAGATTGACCTTCGTGGGGCATATAATTTGCTGCGGGTGAAAAAGGGCCATGAATGGAAGACAGCCTTTAATTCCCCGGAAGGTCATTTTGAGTGTCTGGTGATGCCTTTTGGCTTTACTAATGCGCCTGCGTTTTTCAAAATTTCATTAATGACATTCTGAGGTCGTGATCGATAGGAGTGTTATTGTTTATTTGGATGATATTTTGATCTATTCACCTGATCTGGAGTTGCATTGGCAGAGAGTCCGCAAAGTTCTACAGATTTTGAGCGAAAACTCACTCTTTGCTAAATTGGAGAAGTGCGAGTTTGCGGTACAGCAAATGAGCTTTTTGGGGTACCTTGTCTCCAGTGATGGGTTTGTTATGGACCCGGTAAAGGTTCAGACAGTGCTGGAGTTGCCTAGGCCTGAATGTTTGAAGTCGGTTCAGAGATTTTTAGGGTTTGCTAATTATTACAGAAAATTCATAAAGAATTTTTCTGTGATCGCTAAACCTATAACTGATCTCACCAAGAAGGGTTCCAATACTGTCCAATGGTCCTCTGAGGCTGTTAAGGCTTTTGAGCATCTCAAGGAGAGGTTTAGCTCTGCTCCTGTTTTGATCCAGACAGATGAGACCAAGCCATTTCTGGTAGATGTTGATGCCTCTTCAGTATGGGTGGGGGCAGTTCTGTCTCAAGAGGGAGAGGATGGGGTGCATCCCTGTGCTTTTTTTTCTAAAAAAATTTCAGAGACAGCTCAACTATGATGTTGGGAACGGAGAGTTGCTGGCTATTAAACTCGCGTTTGAGCATTGGCAACATTTTTTGGAGGGGGCTAGACATCTGATACAGGTTTTTACTGATCATAAGAATCTGATATATCTGGATGCTGCTAAACGTTTGAATTCTCGTCAAGCCAGGTGGGCACTGTTTTTTGCCCGGTTTCATTTCTCTGTAACATATATCCCTGGGGCGAAGAATGTTAAAGCATGTTAATGATAAACTTACCTGGAGCAGCCAGTGCCAGGCAGCAGCTGCCAAGGCAAACAGGATCATGGAGTGCATTAAAAGAGGTCTGGATACACATGATGAGAGCATTATACTGCCTCTGTACAAATCCCTAGTTAGACCGCACATGGAGTACTGTGTCCAGTTTTGGGCACCGGTGCTCAGGAAGGATATAATGGAACTAGAGAGAGTACAAAGGAGGGCAACAAAGTTAATAAAGGGCATGGGAGAACTACAACACCCAGATAGATTAGCGAAATTAGGATTATTTAGTCTAGAAAAAAGACGACTGAGGGGCGATCTAATAACCATGTATAAGTATATAAGGGGACAATACAAATATCTCACTGAGGATCTGTTTATACCAAGGAAGGTGACGGGCACAAGGGGGCATTCTTTGTGTCTGGAGGAGAGAAGGTTTTTCCACCAACATAGAAGAGGATTCTTTACTGTTAGGGCAGTGAGAATCTAGAATTGCTTGCCTGAGGAGGTGGTGATGGCAAACTCAGTCGAGGGGTTCAAGAGAGGCCTGGATATCTTCCTGGAGCAGAACAATATTGTATCATACAATTATTAGGTTCTGTAGAAGGATGTAGATCTGGGGATTTATTATGATGGAATATAGGCTGAACTGGATGGACAAATGTCTTTTTTCGGCCTTACTAACTATGTTACTATGTTACTATGTAAAGCAGATGCTTTGTCTCGTAGTTTCTCTCCAGCAGTTAATACTGAGAAGGAGGAATGTATTTTGCAGAGAGAGGTGGTGGTGGCAGCATTGGGCTCTGAGTTGGAGAGTAGTATCCTAGAGGCCCAGAATGCTGCACCAAATAACACTCCATATGGTAAATTATTTGTGCCTAGATCCTTGCCGAAAGCTTTGTTTGCTGAATGTCATGAGTCTCGGTTGGCGGGTCATCCAGGGATTTCAGAAACTAGAAAGTCGATCGGTCGAAGTTTCTGGTGGCCAGGGTGGCAAAGAGAAATCAACAAGTGGGTGCGTCAGTGTACTGTGTGCGCTAGGTCAAAGGCCTCACATGCCCCGGCTGCAGGGTTGCTGTGCCCTTTGGAGGTTCCTAGTTCTCCATGGTCATATCTTGCTATGGATTTTATCACCGATCTGCCGGTCTCTGAGGGTTTTTCTGTCATCTGGGTTGTTGTGGACCAGTTAAGTAAGCTGTGTCATCTGGTCCCGTTCAATAAATTACCCTGCGCCAAGACTCTAGCTAAGGCATTTGTGAAAGAGATTGTCAGGCTCCATGGGGTTCCCACGGACATTGTCTCTGATAGAGGACCACAGTTTGTGGCTCGCTTTTGGCGTGCTTTTTGTGACAGATTAAAGGTTCATTTGTCATTTTCATCAGGTTATCATCTGGAGTCCAATGGACAGACCGAAAGGAAGAACCAGGACGTCGAGCAGTTTCTGAGTTGTTTTGCAGCAATCAGGAGATGTGATCGGAATATCTACCACTAGCTGAGTTTGCTCTTAATAATCATACGTCTTCCTCGGCTGCGTGTTCTCCTTTTTTTGGCTGTACAGGGAGGCATCCATCTTTCGGTCCATTTTCAAAGATTGGGGCAGCGGTGCCTGAGGAGGAGAGTTTTTCTGGAAATTTGGACAGGGTTTGGACTAATGTACGCCATAATCTGAAAGAGGCAAATACGAGGTCAAAGAAATATTTTGACAAGAAAAGAAGGGAGGGATTGTTTGCAGTTGAGGACATGGTCTGGTTGTCCTCTAGGAATCTGGGTTTGAAGATCCCTTCTAAAAAACTGGTGCCTAAGTTTGTAGGACCCTTCAAAGAGGTTCAGGTTGTAACTCAGCAGCGGTGAGATTAGACATCCCCTCGTCCTGGACAATTAATTGTTTTTCATGTATGTTTACTGAAGAAAGTTGACACACCAGATAAGGAGGTGATGCCGACTGTTCCTCCAGTTGATGAGGACGGCAAGTTTGAGATTTCACGCATTTTAGATTCCAGGTGGCACAGAGGAAGGTTGCAGTATCTCGTGTCCTGGAAGGGTTTCGGTCCCGAGGATAATTCCTGGGTGAAAGCTGGGGACGTTTCGGCCTCAAGGCTGATTAAGGCTTTTCACAGGAGATTTCTGAATAAGGCTCGGCCAAGAGGATCTGGAGAATCCTCGTAAAAGGGGAGGTACTGTTAGAATCTGTTTTGTTTTTTGACCATCCACCATCTTGTTGTGGTTTTCTGGCTGCTGGTCTTTTTCCCCTGGTGCTGGGTTGTCTTAGGTCAGGTGATTGTATCACCCTTTATTACCCGGCACCTGCCTCCCATTCCTTGCTGGACAACAGTGTTAATCCGCTAGAGTTCTGGCTATGTGCTTTGATAGCTTTCTGTGTTTGATAATGTGCAGTTCTGGGATCTCCGGTTCTGCTATCCTTAGTTTCTGTTTTCAGTTGGTTTCTGTAACCGTCTCTGTGTTTTCTATTAGGAGGTGACCTGTTTTTATACCCAGTCCTTAGATCTTTCAGGGACCTCCTTCCCCCTATCTATAGGTCTTCGCTGGAGTTTAACCTAGGATCGTCGGTGGGTCTATTTGCAAGGAATGGGTCGCCCACTCCATCGTAGGGTATCAGCCTAGTCTCAGTGCAGGGTCAGTTTTCCCCCCTTCTATTCTAGTTCTGTGTTGCAGTTCCGTAACAGACACACATGGCTAAATCCCATAGTTAACGCTAATACTTCCCCCTTTTTTTGGCAACTTGCAAACATGAGTCCTTGGTGATGTGAAACTTGTCTATGACCCACTTTATCAAGCAAAGAAGGTATGTTGCCCATTAGGACAACATAGTGCAAGCTATTACTTTTGGGACATTTAATCATACGGTATATAAATCGTTATGAATACAAATCATACTCTGATACTTATCAGTTATACTGTCTATCAGTTTGACACAAATTATTTTGTCTATGCCTTATCCTCAGCCCCTTTTTCAATCTGGGTCAAACTCAAACCTTTTATTGATTTTTAATGGCCTAATTGACTCCGATTCTCCTTGTTTATTCATATTATAATGAGTCAATAATATATGGGGAGATTTACAATGAGGAGCTGATACTTTTGCTACATTGGAATATAAGTGATCTGTTGCATCAGTGATGCAAGCAGGAGCAGAGGGTTCCACTAATTATTAAGGGCTCTGTCTGAGGTCTGTTTTTTAGAATAAAAAAAAATACTGCATGTAAAATGGAATAAAAAAGGAATCCAGTTAACACTTCAGAATAATCAAATCCTTTTGTAGAACTGATGGAACAGATCATTGTTTCTGTTTGCCTGATCCTAACACGGAACAGACAACGCGGTGTAATCAGGCACGTACGCAGAACCTTACATGTACTGTTCCTTTAAAAGCATGAAGTTCTGATTGACGTCTCAGATATGAAGCTTGGATCTTGTAGGAAAGTGAGTCCTATGTGTCCGCCTGCTCACAAATATGTTGTTTTCTTTTTTTTTACCATTGGTTCATGATATCTGAGCAGCTCCTTCTATATCAGCAGCTACAGTGTCACAAATCTCCTGGATGATAAAACGTCGTATTGAGCAGCAGCTGGGGAGATGGACGTGGATTTGTCTCCTGTCACTTTAAATACATGAAATTGTGGCAATAATCTGTTAATCTCTCGGCTGTTTAGCACAAGCTTCCGCGCAGAGATGCCATAGTAACGGCATGAAGGCTACCTCTGGCAAAGGTGAGAGGAGAGATAGGAAGGGAGGACAACGGTCGCGACTGATGAAAAAAAAAAAAAGAAAGTCTAATGAACTGGACAGAAGTCGCTATGAGCATCGTAGTCACTTGGCTTCCTGACTGATCAGTTTCTAATGCTGGTAAAATATGGCACATTGTCAGTATATAATATTCATCAGTAACATATTCATGCTGCACAAATAAAGAGTAGAAAATGCTGAAAAATAAGGAGATATTTGGAGGCCGAGATTTTTATAATATATAGATGACACAAATGGGTGGGAAGTGACCACAGCTTTATTAATTCTTAACCAATACCAAAATGCCCACCGGGGCACCGAGAAACGTGATACATGATGACCCCATCCCCTCATATTCAGTATAATCCGCTGAGACTTGAAAATGCTAAATAATTCACTATTAATAAACATTCTTCCTTTTGTAAGCAATTTTAACCGCTTCTCCCCTCCCCTGGGGAATTTAGCTTTTTTCATTTTACTTTTTTCCCTCCCCTTTTTCCCACAGCTTCAACTTTTTTATTTTTCTGTCAATATAGCGATGTGAGGGCTTGTTTTTTGTGTGATAAGTTTTACAATTGAATGACCCCATTGATTTTGCCATGTACTGGAAAATGGGAAAAAAAACCTCCAAGTGTGGTGAAATTGCAAAAAAAAGTGCAATTCCACAATAGTTATTTGTGTTTTTATTTACTTATTACCATGTTCACTAAATGCTTAACCTGACAAGGCTATATGATTCTCCACGTCAGTATGAGTTCGCAGATACCAAACATATATAGCTTTTTTTATTTATTTAAAAAACACTAATGTCACCATTGTCCGAGACTCATAGCGTCTCCATTTTTCGGGATCTGGGGCTAAGTGATGGATTATTTTTTGTGCCCTGTGTGATGTTTTTATTGACATTTAAACAAGCCTGTGAAATTCTGGGACAATATAGTCTGGTCAGATGAGACTAAAATTGAATTCTTTGGATGCCATAAGGCACATCATGTTTGGAGGCCAAAAGGCACTACATATCACCCCCAAAACACTATACCAACAGTGTAGTTTGAAGGTGGGAATATCATGGTGTGAGGTTGTTTTTCAATCTACAGCACTGTCAAACTTAGGGTTTCTTGAAGGAGGTATGAATGAATAAATGTACTGAGACATTACTGAAAAGAATTTGCTTTCATAGACCAGGATGTTGAAGATGAAACCAGGTTGGACTTTTCAGCAAGACAATGATTGCAAACACACAACCAAATAAACTCTCAGCTGGTTTCAGAGAAATAAAATAAAGCTGCTAGAATAACCCATCCTAACTGGAATCCAATGGAATATGTATGGAAGGAACTAAAGTGCAGAGTTGATAAGAGGAGCCCACTGGACTTTCAGGATTTGAAGAGTGTTTGTGTTGAAGAATGGGCCAAAATCACACCTGAGCAATGCCTGCGACTAGTTTCTCCATACAGGAGGCATCTTGAATTTGTCATCACCAACAAGGTCTTTTGTACAAAGTATCAAATAAATTTGAGTAAGCATTCCCAATACCCTTTCCCTGTGTCATTTCTCTTTATTACACATAACTTAATTTATGAGCATCTATGGTTTGATTCCTTTGCCTGGGTGGATTGGATGGGTTGTTACCAACATCTGGTAAGAATTTCATGTCAATAGCATGTTTAGAAATATATTCAATTGGAAAATTGGTGATGTGTTCAATACTTATTTCTCTTGGTGAATATAGTTGTGTTATATCACCTGCATTAATAGGCTTCCTTCATTATAATTTTGTTGCTCACCATATTATTCCACTGTTTTTCTGCTTTTACATTTTGTGGCTGTTACTGCCTTTAGGCCTTTACTCATGACCATTTCCATTTATATTTACTACACTTCACACCTGATTTTCTACCCTTATGCAATTTAAAAAAGTCATTGATATAATAAACGTTTATATTGAACCATGTGACGTTTAAAAAAATGATGTCAGTTTTTAGACAACTCCTAAATCTGTCTCCAAGAAAACATGAATGTGTTGTAATTTCCGACTTTGTTTCAGGTCTAATATTGTAAATCTTACTTTTGGCCACTAGAGGGCATCCTATAACTTTGTCTTGCGATATAAACAAACAATGTTATCCTGTCCTATAAGAGAAGGCTTCTAAAAATGTGATGGTTTATAATTCATGTGCCTGTGAGGCATTATGCTCTCCGATAATTGGTATGTCATGGATGCAGTGCTGTTTTCTTTGAAATATGCGTATCTCAACAAACTATTTATGAGAAAAAAACCTCATGTATATTAGAGGTTTTGATGAACCAATATTTTTTTTTTGTTCCTGATTCCAGTTCATTTAGTCTTTTGATTCAGTGATGGTGAAATAAAAAAATGTTCATTTGGAAACGTGAAATGTGAGCGCCAGAACTTCAGAACTTGTCACCTTGAAGGAAACTAAGCTGCCGTCATTGACATATATTACTATTTAAATTGCTACAAATTATTTTTTTTACATTGTATTTCCATCAAATTATTCTGCTCGGTAAATTATTTATAAAGTTTTCTGAGAGCAAAATGTAACTTTTACCATCGGCTGAGGCCCCGCGTTCTACAGCTCCGCTCTATGAGTAATACAAAAACGAACACGTTTTCCTTTTACATTTTTCATCCTCACAGGAGAAGTTTTTCGCTGCCTCCAGGATGAATTGTTTATAGACTATTGATTACTACATAACAGACATGCATTTGGGAAGGAAGACGAGCACAATTCAAGGCGTTTCAAACTATGCACGCTCTTTGGTAAAGCGTAAAGAATTTCTAAATTATGTACAAGTGCTTGGTAAATGTAGCTTGGGGGTTCACAACCGAATATGTTTTGTGATTTCTGAAATTACAGAAAATTTACTTTTGATCTGTATTTAAAGAGGTTGTCCAGTACTTTTATATTGATGGCCAATCCTAAGGATAGATTATTAATACCAGATCAGTGGAGGTGCAACTCCCGGCACCAGGCTTGGACTGGCCGCCAGGAGAACAGGAGAGTCCTCCGGTGGGCCCCTGTGCTAGAGTGGCCACCAATCTTTTATATGAACAGTGCTTGGCACAATATACTCGAGTCACTATCCAGGCAATGGAGGCATCTTATTCATTTAACAATCTGCCCAGTTCATTGTTGTATAAATTTGTTACATATATATATATATAGCTGAAAAGTGGGACCCTGGAGTTGGTTACTGGGGACACCTTGGCACCCCAGTCTGACACTGCCCAGCACCATCACTGATCAGCTGTTGGACTGGTGGTGGACTGATGTGGTCAGTTGCGGAGCAGCACAGCTCTGTCAACTACAGAGCAGCCGCAGCAGGATACTGCAGATCCACTCCCACTATCCACAGGAGAAATGGGAATAAAATAAGTGCAAAAGCTGACCACTTTTGAACTGGTGACAGGTAGGTCCTCTTTAATTCATCTCTGTACTTTCAGACAATTTAATTCCTTTTGATAGATAATGAAACAATTTTAAGTTAAATATCTTGCCTTACCCTGAAAAATTATATCAAGTGCAGTCCTCAAGATGTCTCTTACAAGATGTAACTTACTGTCCACTGCCTGCTGTCGAGTGCAATCCATCCCTAGCAGCAGAGATGAATAACAGGAAGCAGGGCGGATCTTTATCTCTCTGCTCTTGATCTCCAGTCTGTCACACGGCATAGCGGCATAACAGGGAGGAGCACTCAGTTGAGATCAGGCAAGCCATTTGGACAATGAGATGCTCAATGGGAAAAAGAAAAATCCAACAATTTATGCTCCAGAAGACTTTAGTAGTGGCAATAGTGTTTTTTCTTTTTCCCCTTTTATGAGGTTTGATGCAATTAATTCTGTCATATATCCTCTGAGGTGGTTTTGAGGAAACCCTTTTTGGTTTTCTACTGATACATACTGCCTGTGGATCAGTTTATTAGCCACTGAGGACTGTACTGTACTTGAGACTAGTCGAACAGGCGCGTCTCTGGTGGCTTCTTTCCAGCCACTGTCATTGAGGGAATGGTCTCTCCTTATGTGGCGCCCCAGGGTCCTGGTCGTTACAGTAGCATTGCTTTCCTCACGGGGAGAGTGATGCTACATTTGGAAGCGATGAAGGATATCTTTTATCAGGTAACCACAATACACACAACATGTTCACACTCCAGGCCACAAGGGGGAGCTTTTGATCCTATTTCTAGGTGTCTCCCCTATATATATATATATTGTGGTTAGGAGGGGAAGGGAGATGAGATTGTCAGAGAGACAGAAGAGAGCAGACCGAAATAGAGTGTCGGAAGGGGCCGTGTAGTCTGAAGCACTACAGCTCCTGGAAAGAGACATACAGAAAGCCAAACATTGTTCAGTGAGCGTGCAGGAGAGCGAAGCACAGGAGAGTAACATCAGGGAAGACCAGCTAAGAGAAGGCTGCCTCCTTCTGAAGCGCAGATAACAATAGCTGGACCACCGAGGTTGTAAGGGACTCTACGACTTACAGCAGAGACCGGCAGGACAGCTGAACTGCAAGTTACCTGTCTGCCACACACACCTGAGACACATAGAGCCCGGGGCGTGCTAGAGTCCCTGTAAAAAGGCTTGAGTTATCTGTCATGCAGGTATTGTCCTATCCTTTAAGGGGGACAGAGAAGAACTGTGAGGACCTTATCTGAAGCCATAGGCAGTAAGGGACTACAACACCACTGCGCTAGAGGAAGGCTTTTAACTCCACCTGGTAAAGGGGACTCTGGATTCGCTTCCAAGCCGGCTGGACCCTGCCTGCCTTGTGATCTGGTACCCTGGACTGTGGCTGCCTGAAGTCTTCAGTAAACCAGGTAAAGAGACTGCAAACCTGTGTCCTCATTCTTTACTGCGTCATTCACCATCTTTCATCTACACACCGGGAGCCCTGGGGACATACTTCACCTGTGGGAAGTTATACCATCTAGCTGCCATAACATCACCCCAGAGGACCCCTTAAAGCAGCGTCAGTCCCCACTGACCGAATACCACAGGTGGCGTCACGAACATAAACTCTATTCACTAAATCAATTTAAAAATTTTCCCCTTTTACATGGGTGCCCAGGGCCACGGACCAGGTCGCCACCATGACATCCCCCTGTGAACACCGGACCTGGCCGGGCGACTCACTTATATACACATGTAGGGAGAGACCTGTAATTCCAGGACACATGGGCAGGAAGAAGCCGCCAAGGGCCAGCCTGTCCAACAAGTCTCCAGCACGGCTCAGTCCCCAGTACCTATTATGCTATATTTTTGTAATAATTATAGGGGATAACTCAGGAGACTCTTTGCGTGGAACAAGACAACTACAGGACACAGTTTTATGGTAAAGTCTATATTATCACACGGTGATTCAAACAGGTGCAGAGAGAAACTCAAATCCACAACACTTGGGTAAATATCAAATGCAGCTCAGCTGTCTATAGGAAACTTCAGAGGGAAATGCAATCACGCAGAAAGTCTATGAAGCACAATTATTCTTGAGGATAATTGACACGAATAAGTCCTTGCTTAGTCCAAAACACAGATAGATATGCTTATAAGGCAGTTCAAATCATATCTTAGCTGAACCAGGGAGGCCTGGTTAATAGTCTCAGGTTATTGCAGATCAGCAGCAGCTTACATGTCCAGCAAATGCAGATGAAGTAAACACGAGCAGCAGATGAAGGAGGATTACTGGAACTGGTGTATGCAGCAGGAACTCAGAGCAGAGTAGCAGGATCACCACACAGGTTCACAGGAGCAGGTGTATAGCCAGGGAGTCACCAGAGGTCAGGAATTGGATGCAAGGCAGAATACTCTAGCACAGACTGAAGGCTGGGGTGGAGTTTTATAGCAGGAAGACACAGTGCACATGAGACCAAAGACACCATCTTGGAAAAGGGTAGTAATGCACAAAAGGTAATAAAAAATGTTCAGAGTCCTGACAATTTTTCTCTAAACTCAGTTAAATATATTTGGCTGTAATCGTGCAGCCACTGTCTGATACATACTGACTGCGAATCAGGCAATATGTATCAGCTGTCAGGTTCCCTTGCAGGGTGATGTCTTATCTGAATGTAGACAATCCATTCCTTTTCATCTCCATCCAGCCCAGGCCCACGTGATGATTGGCCACTTGAGAGGCATTTTTGGCCCATTGTTTCTTTAGCTATCCCCAGGCCCCTAATATAGTCAGAGCCCAGACTAAACCCCATAATAAAGATCCTAGACCAGATCCTGCAATTAATTTACCTACTGTACAAGGACAAGTTCTCAAATACATTTTTGAATGTGATAACAAGTAAAGACTGCGCATTATTTGTTTGTAGTCTGTTGCCATGGAGATGTAACACCCCAGGTTCCTGGTTGTTACAGTAGTATTGCCTTCCTCCCAGGGAGAATGTTCCCATGCTTGGAAGCGAGGAAGGATCTCTTTAGCAGGTATTCACATACATGCAACAAGTTCTAACTCCAGGCCAGAAGGGGGAGCTCTGAACACGGTTTCAGGGAAGCTTCCCTAGATAATATATATTCTGGCTTGGAGGAGGACTGGGACTAGTCTGTCGGAGGGAGAGACAGAGAGAGGAGTCTGTCAGAGGAACAGAGCAGAGTGGAGGCAGACGGAAAGAGAAGTAAGGAGGAGTGGGGCCGTGCAGCCATGTGAGGTGCTGCAGCTCCTGAAAAGAAAGAAAAGAACAGGACAGTTGTAGAGAGAGTGAAGGAGGAAAAGGAGCAAAGGCGAAGTAAGGAGCTGGAGGAGACCTGCGACTGGGCTCCCTCCACGCTGAAGTGAAGGAACTGGGGGCCGGAAGACCGAGGCTGTGTAGGACTGTATTCCCCACAGCAGAAACCAGCGGACATCAGATTGCAAGTCACCTATCCACCATTATCACCCGAAGGCACAGTAACAGAGCCCGGCGTCATCTGAGAGACCCTGTAAAAAGGCTTGAGTTACCTTCCATGTGGGTAGTGTCCTACCAACAAGGGGGACAGAGAGAACGTGAGAACTTTGTGTGAGGCCTGGCAGCAAGGAACTACAACACAGCGCGTAATGGAAGGCTTCCAACCCCATCTGGCTAGGGGGATTCCTTAATCGCTTCCAAGCCGGCCGGACCATACCAGTACCTGTGATCCGGTACCCTGGACTGTGGCTGCCTTACACCAGTAAAGAGGTAAAGAGACTGCAACCTTGTGTCCTCTGTTTCTTTCTACACCATCCTTATCTACTACACCGGGAGCCCTGGGGACCCAGTTTCACCTGTGGGAAGCCATACCATCCCTGCTGCCATAACATCACCCCAAAGGACCCCTTTAAGCAGCGTCGGTCATCCCTGACCGAATACCACAGGTGACGTCAGAACAAACTTTATTCTTTATTTAACATTCCTTTTAAAGACCTTCCCTTTTACTTGGACGCCCAGGACCACAGACAGGGTAACTGCCACCGAGACACATCCCTTTAAGAACCAGACCCAGTACCGAGTACCCCACGGCCCTGGCGGGCGCTCCAGTGACACAAAGGTCTGCATTGGATCTGCACACAAACTAGGCTTCATCAAAAATAACCTACCACTCTGATTGTGTCTGTACTGATTGGTTGTCTGTAAACACATTGGTTGGGATGGTGGACACAGACTTAAACCTTACTAAACTAGTTGCTTATATCTGTGCTCCAACTTACTAAAATCGCTGATGTGCTGAATGGACATACAGCCAAGTTCTGTTGTAGAATTGTTGACTTAGGCTACTTTCACACTAGCGTCGGGAACAACCCGTCGCTGCGCGTCGGGCCGACGTTCCCGACGCTAGTGTGGTCTCCGCCGCACAACGGGGGCAGCGGATGCATATTTTCCACGCATCCGCTGCCCCATTGTGAGGTGCGGGGATGTGCGGGGAGGTGGGGGCGGAGTTCCGACTGCGCATGCGCAGTCGGAAAAAGCGGACCGTCGGGAGCAAAAAACGTTACATGTAGCGTTTTGTTTTCCCGACGGACCGCTACCATACGCCCAAACGCCGCCAAACGCATTCACCGTTTGGAAATGCGTCGCAAATGCGTCGCGAATGCGTCGCTAATGTTACTCTATGACGAAACAACGTATCCAGCAAAAACTTTTGCTGGATGCGGCGTTTCGCAAAAACGACGCATTTGCGACGTATTGCAGTTAACGCTAGTGTGAAAGTAGCCTTAGGCTTAGTACTGACAGTGGCAGCTTCCAGGTTCTTCTCCTGAGCAGCGTCTGTCACTGAATGATTAGATTAATCACACAAGAAAACATTTGACTGATACACATTGTCTTTTCTATAATCCCAGTGAACAGAAAATCTGTATCCAGCTACAAGTGATTGAAAGGGTAGTCTGATATTGACATGGTGACAACTTACTGCAACCTTCTAACAAGTTTTACATGAAACAAAGGAAACTATCATGCTTTAATATGTGTTTGTATTATAGACTGTAAATTGTTACCTGCTCCAAATGCCCCCAAAATGGCTTCCCACAGCTGGGCACTTACCTGTGGCACTGGCTGGGAAGTAGATGAAAACAATCTTTACACCTCTGTAATTCGGAACCCTAAATTCTGGAAGAAAAAAAAGCTCTTTGGACATTTGTTTTCACTCTAACTTTGGAGGAGTCTGACTAACTTTAAGAAGGACATGATACTCGCCATAAATTGGTATTTTTTACCTGGTGTAAATGCTGCTGTTCTCCTGAATCTGACATTGTCTATTTTTTGTTTTTGCACTTCTCCAGTCTTGAGATGTGGATCCCTCTTTCCTGTACGTAAACCTATAAATCTAGTAATTTTAGACAACTGGACGGGGTCCATAAAAATGACTCCTATAGAGAAGAGTTTCTACAGATTAGATTTATTCACATGGAAAGCAGAGTCATATCGTGGGAACGTAGAGGTTCAGGAACAAAAGAAAATTATGGGACACGTGCATGATCAACAGGTATCAAATTGTCTTATAATAAGCCGAACAGGTGCTCGCTACTTGCCAAATGTGCATGCATCCCGTCAGGTATGTGCAAGTATCCTCTTCAGAGAGGAAGAGAACAGGAACTCTAGTGCCATTGATTGGAAGTATCAATCCTAAATGCCAATGTCGACCCTTTAATGATGCTTGTCACATGACTTCGGATAAGAAGCCAAACTGTGAATTCCATTTGCAGATATATGTTTCAGGGTGTTTGCCCCTCATCAGTACAAAGCAGTAGGACTGATTTGGCTGGGTGAAAGACCTCTGATAGGGGACATAAGAGGTAAAGTTTTTACTTGTGAGGAGTACCCAGTCAGCGTAAGGAGAATAATAAGCCTTGCAATGCTCCTCTGATTAAAAACGCAAATAACCTCTTCAGAGAGGAAAGGGACAGGTATCTGTTGATGCGACGTCATCACCGCTGCTCAACTCCCACCAGAGAAAATCTTTAAATAGACTTGTAGTATATGGAATCCTATTAGCAATGCTCCATGGGAAAAGAAGAATGCAAATTATGTCTCAGAAAGAAAGAAAACTACCGTATCTCACTAGTGCTACTGTTACCAGGTATGAGGATGCAGTGGCAAAGAGAAAGCTGACTCAGTGGCGCAAAAAAGTTATTTATTAACTATTTACAGGTTTGCCAAGACAGGGTACAATACCGAGAAATGACAATTTCTATCAAAGACAATACAGATACTGATTATCCCTAAAAACAGGTAACCACTAGGATTGTGCACAGTAACCTACGCACAGTGTCAGGTCGGCGCCGTTATACTGTTAAAATGATACCTGGGTTGATGAAATCCACCTTGTGGTTATTTCTTAATCTTCATTTTCAGTTTTGAGTTCCCTAAGGCTGGGCTAGTGTATGTGGTGCTCTGATTATTCATAATGCAGACTGCTGACCAGTCACTGATCCCTCACTGACCTACCTGCTAGTTTGCATAATGACTAAATAACATACTGAAGAAAGAGACAGAAAAAACGCTTCTGCAGACAGGTGCTAGTCGTGGCACCTGCGCTGCAGCATAATCGCATGGTTACTGTGCACTTAATCCCTTTTGTTTATTTAATAGAGAGATGAAAAAAAAAAAAGTCAATTTGAAAATGGAGCCCGCCGCGCCTGCACAGTAGCAGCTACAGGCGTGTATAGAGATCTGATAGCTGCTGCTGCACAAGCGCATGCGGAGCCATCTTGCTGAAGAAGAAAAAACAATTTCCTCCTCCAAGATGGTGCCGCCCGCGCCTGTGCAGTAGCAGCTCTTGGAGATCATCGATCAGTGACCTGTCAGCAGTCTGCATCATGAATGTCTAATCAGAGCACCACATACACCATCCCAGCCTTAGTACACGAGATTCTCATTAACACAGAACTGAAAATAAAGATTGAGAAACAACCACAAGACGGATTTCCTCAACCAAGGTGTCATTTTATTCAGTAGAACGGTGCCGACCTGACACAATGTGTAGGTTACTATGCACAATCCTGCTGACAGATTCCCTTTAAGTTCCCTAAACCTTGTGTTATACCCTTACTGCGCTACACACCAAGAATATGTACTAAATGCAACTATCCTTCTATATTATTTCTAAACACTATTTTTCGGTGATTACTTTGTATCTTCGTTCATACTGCACCCTACACACACAAATGATAAACCATTTGAAAAGTAATCTTGCCCCCTTCAGGAAGAAAATAGCCAAACAAACCACACATACATGATGCGATCACAAAATACAGTTTAAACATTAAATTTCATAAACCTGCAGTAAGGAAAAATGACCTGCAGGTGGCACCACACTACCACAAAGCACACTACCACAAAGCTGCTTACAGACATCACAAACAAATTCTAACATTTGCCTTGGGGGCTTTCCAGCGTGCAGAACTCCTTGCCCAGCCGATTTCAGGCACATTGGAGGATTGCACACTTCACTGCAGGTGAGTCACATATGCAGACACACTTGCAAACATGCACTGCCTATTGAATTGCACACTTGCTCTGTTTATACTCCACTGACACACACAAATGATACACCATTTCAAAGGTCAAATTACCTGCAGGTGGCATTTGCCTTGGGGTCTTTCCAACTTGCCGAAGTGCTTGCCCAGCCTATTTCAGGCAAATTTGGGGATTCACTTCACTGCAGGTGAGTCACATATGCAAACACATTTGTAAACACCACTGCTTTTTCAGTGATTACTTTGCCCCACACACAAATGGTGAGTCACATATGCAAACACATTTGTAAACATGCACTTCTTTTTCGGTGATTACTTCACCTCACACACACAAATAATACACCATTTGAAAGGTAAACTTGCCCCCTTTAGCAAGAAAAGGCACAAGCAAACCTCACATTCACAATTTGATCAATAAATACAGTTTAAACATTCATTTTCAGATACCTGCAGAAAACAACCATAACCTGCAGGTGGCACCACAGCCTCAAGAAATATTTTTAGCCTCTACTTATCAAACCAAATTATTGTATTGCCAATCAACATATATAAATAGCTCTCTGTGTTCATTATCTCATTAAATACATTAACATTTGACCAGCTTGATTTTCCTGAAATTTGCAGTGCCCCTGACAACCAATGTGCGAAAATTTCGCACAGGCCAACTAGTAATATCAATATTTGCATAAAGCACATACAACATACTGTATATCAGTATACGAATATTGGTATGAATGCACACTCCAGCAATAATATTAAGAATACAACCGACAGTACCCGTGTCGAGTCCATATGGACCTCCTTCAGCCCGCTTCAATTTCTAATGGCGGTCACTGATCCAGGGCCTAACAGGATCCACACTATGCATTCCTGCTAGGCCGCAAGTGGTTCTTTCTTCCACCAACCCCCTCCATTGCCTTTAATTCCCATAGAAATGACTCATGCTACCTTCCGCTCACACGACTGAAGTTCTGTTTCTCCATTTGGGCCTCTGCTCACACGATCAAGGTTCCATATCTCCATTTGAGTCTGACGCTCCAATTGGATCTCTGCTGTTCATTATCTACTATCCTCTATAAAGACTCTGCACCCTTTGCTTCATCCACATCTGATAATGGCCTTGTTTCCGAACACGATCTTGAAGGCTTGTCTGTAAGCCAGTGCAGGCCTCACTCTCACTGGTGATTTGTTACAAGTCCAGGCAACGACTGACTGTCTGTCCCGACCCCTGTAGCTTTTGCATTTTTCTGCTGCATTACAGCAGGTCACATGTTCCTTGTGTCACTACTAGCTTCTGCTTTCCTCCTGTTCAACCTATCTCTTTTCCCTTGGTACCAGTGTTTTCAGGCTCCTACATGTATTGCCTCTGATCCCTAGATGGCAGCATCTGCCCACAAATGTTACACAGTAATAGTATTAAAGGGGTTGCCTACTTTCAGAGAAGTGGACCCCAAATGCTGTAAAATACCTAAAATAACAGAGCAGGTACTCACTGTCACAGCTTTACTGCGACAGAGAGGGGCTAAAGGACTGCAGCGTCTGATTTCACCTACTCCTGCACTGGTTTCTGTTAGCAGTGCAGGGGTTAACTGTAGTGTTCAGCTTAGGCTTCTTTCACACTTCCGTTTTTACAATCTGCACAGGAACCGTCAAAATGTTGAAATGACGGATCCTGTGCAGATTGTAAAACACGGGTGCACTGGGCCCGTTTTTTTGACAGACCCGTCGAGCCTATGTGCACCTGTTGTTTATACGCCTTCGCAGCTGTTTTCTGCTGCGAAAACGCATACACAACACAACCAACGTTAAAAATAATAATAATAAAAAAAAATCGCAATAGTTTACCTTCCGGCGTCCCACGCAGCATTACCGATGTTCTCAGCAGCTGGCGTTCCCAGTAATGCCTTGCGTACAATGACCTCTGATGATGACGTAGCGGTCTCAAAAGACCGCGATGTCATCGGGTCATTTCACAAGGCATTACTGGGAATGCTAGCTGCCGGGAACATCGGTAACGCTGCGCAGGACGCCGGAAGGTAAGAATATTGCAGGTTTTTTTGTTTTTTTTAAATTTTTAACATTATATCTTGTTACTATTGATGCTGCATAGGCAGCATCAATAGTAAAAAGAGAGAGAGTAAGCGAGAGAGAATTTCCCTGACTGGAAATTCTTCCACGAATGCTCAGTTTCAAAAGACGGAGCCCACCGCAGGATTGCTGCTTTTCACAGTCAGCGACAGATTCTGCACCCATAGGCTTCCATTATAGCCAACGACGGGCAAAGCAGGATCCATCACTGAGCGATTTTCCAACGTGCAGGAAAAATGTTCCTCTGAACAATTTCTCCGCCCGACGAACAGTGACTTTCCGACGGATCCAGTGCACAAGGGATGAAACAGATGGCCATCCGTCACAATCCATCGCTAATACAAGGAAAAAACAGAATGCAGCAGAAAAATTTGCTGGATCCTGTTTTTTCAAAAATCGACGGATTGTGACGGGAACTCAAAGACGGAAGTGTGAAAGAGGCCTTAGAGTCTCTGAAGCTTTCCAGCTTGGGTGATATCAGCTGTGCAGTATCAGCCACTCCCCTCTCCTATATATGCTCGCCTCTGGCAATCTGGCTTGCCAGTGTTAGTCTTGCACTGCCTGGTGTGGAGTTGAGGTGTCAGTTGATGGTAGAGGCGTTTGGAGTGTTGATCTGTGACGGTTGCTTGGTGTTTCAGTTGTGTGTACCTGTGAATCCCTGTCAGGAGCGTCTGTGACCTCTCTGTGCCGGGGAAGAATGATACAGGCAGGTAAGTTGCAATTACCTGCCTGTTAGTGCTTAGATACGCAAATTGCCTCTTCCGAGAAAAAGAGGACTTGAACTCTATAGCGCCACCTGTTGGAAGTAGCGATCATACAAGTCACAATCAACCTTAGATACATTTTTGATTTTTTGTAAAGTCCCGGATATACTCTTTAATGTTTTGTATGTATGTTTGTATAGCATAGGGGATATTAGGGTTTTCAGGGATTCCCAACATTGAGCGGGGGTGTCATGTCGATTATTTAGGATGCCAGCCTCCGCAGTCAGGTAGGTGAACAGTTCTATATGACCTATTAGGGTCTGGTAGCATTTTTGGCAGATTTACCCTGATATTATAAGTAAATCCATTTTTTTGTTCCCCTTTTTACATTCATATACTTTTAAATTATATTCACTAAAAGTTTGATTTTTTGTTTTCGAGTTGATTATCACTGATATTTATCCCCACTTGCCATATCAATTAAACTGTTTTTTCCTCTGTAGCCAAATCACCAAGTCCCAAGAAGTGGTAGGGAGCCTACGCTTGACCTAAGGAGGGTGAGGACTTGCTATGAATCTTATTTTAGATATTTTCCCAGCGCCCATTTGTGGCCCATTTTCTAAGTATTGGACAAAACCTTTAACTAGGATAAACAAATAAATTTCACGCATACACATGACAGGCGTTCTGAGCAAGACCAAAGTCAATTTCCGCAAAAAGAGAGTGGAAGTGTCTCACATGTCAGGTAATTATATCTGCGTGTAATTTCTCTTAAGGAAATGTGGAATTTTCTCGATGGCTCAATGTATTTTGTCTTTGCTTTCAGAAATAAGGCCCAGGCGTAGTTGGAGCGGCGGTTAAAGTGTTATGGCCGCTGTGAGTGTGTATGGTGGCTTGGTGTCAGCTGTGGGAAGGAGCCTTGTGTTTCTGCAGAACGACATTGTTTACTCTAATGAGCTGCTAATGGGATTTAATTGCTGTGCCGTGGTAAAAGGCGTGACAATTAATGTGGATGCTGTTAAAATCATCCTGTGACTGGAGTGCTTAGTAATGACTTCTAGGACACTTATCAGGAGCAGTGAGCTGCACACTCCCAATGCACAAATGCCGAGTGCCAATATACTGTGCTGCGGGCACAGAGCTACAGAAGGGCAATTTGTATAACACTTCTCCCTAAGTGTGCCCATATAAATATGTGTGATCATCATGGCACATAAAATCTATGGCGAGATAAAATCAGTCATAAAATGACAGTCTGTATGGAGTAATAACAACTGGGACAACTGCGGTGAGGAGACTCGGGTCCCTATAGACGTCCCCTGCAGCTTCCGAGAGGCGAAGTCTCTAGCCGATAATAGGCGTAAAACACTGCTCCTACTAAGGCCGTGGTTATCCTAAATCACCGTATTGGACATCTCTGGTCATTTTTTTCGGTGGCTTCTTCTTTTATCTGTATATATAAACTAGCGAGGAAGCCGTCTAAAAAATGGTCAAATCACTTCTTTTAACCACTTAAAATCTTTCAAAGTCTGAAGGTGATAAAAGAAGCTCAAAAAGACTGAACTTGTGCACAGAAAGTCGGTTTGATATCGCAGTGCTAATATTCATTCTTTTTAGCATCTTTAAGCTCCTTTTCAGGTGGATTTTTGGTGGAATCTGCCCCCCTCCCAGAATGTTGCATGCATCGTGAATATTTAAGTAGATGGACATATTGCCCTGCTCCCTCTTGATGACATCAGTGCTGTGTATAACGTGATCTGAATATTGTTGTACATCTTGTGTAATGTGAAGTGTAAGATGTTTGCCTATGTAATGTATGAAGTAATGTAAGCAATGTACAGTACCGGATGTGAGGGTATAGGATAAGCATTACAAGTGTATTAGGTTTAGTGTATAGAGATGTTTTACATTGTTAGTATGAAGCTGTAGCCTGACCGACTGGTGATGTTTGGGAACAGTCCACAGTGGGGGGAGGAAGCGCCAAGTATGACAGATTACTTCCTGAATAGAGGGAGTGAGAAGTTGGAGAGCCAGGAGTGTGCAGTGCTGTCAAAGAGCGATCCACAGCTAGAAGGAGAACTGACAGAAGAGACCTTAAAGGGGTCCTTGGATAGGACGATGTGTCACAAGAAACCCTGAGCTATAATCGTTAAAGATACAGACCTTAAGAGGATTGATACTGTTGGATTAGTAATGTTCTTGAGCAGTGCATTCAGGGCGTCCATAGTGATAGGACATGGAGCCGCTGACTGGGTGTAGAGACACTCGAACTGTACTGTGGCGAAAAGCTAGGCTGTGATGAAATAAGGTGAAACAGTGTGCTTCACCGGCCTTGGAGTAGACGACAGTGGAAGGAAACGATGTCTGTCAAAAGGCTTCTTGCTGTGAATGAAACCAGCCTAAGACTGTGTACCTGCTATCCCTTGTACATAAGTGTTATTAAGTTCAGTAAAGTTCCCATGTTTGCACGGAAGTCTCCTTCATTGATCTGTGTAAGTTGTGGTCCTGGTTAGCCAATACCATCGGCTAAAGGTGACCTGCAAGTGCCCAAGGCCCACACACCACCAGCATCAATACCCAGCCATGATCCACAAAACATTTCTGTAAAGTGCCAGAGCGTGACAGGACAGCAGTTTGGCCGCAACCACTGCTCTGCAGCACTTCACACATATACACTTAGCCAGTCGTAACAACACAAAATTAATATTGCCAGAATTAATAGCTGTTCAGCAACCATATAGTGCCACACAGTCTGCAGGCTTTTCTACAGTGTTGGGGTACGTGCATATGGAGGTTTTTAAAGAGTTTTTGGTGCTGCTCCACTCCAAAAAACACAAAAAAACTGCTTAAAAGATTCTCTCTATTTGTATGTATCAATTGAAAAATTACTTGCCGTTGACATGTTCAGTCTTTAGATCATTATTAAATAACTTCAGGCTTCCAAAAATGCCAAACTATGAAGCTGCTATATATTTAGCAACAGAAGTCAATGGGAAGACTGCTAAAATGCTTCAAAAATGGCCGGTTACCATTATGAGCTTTTTGCAAGCGATTTTGCTGAAAAAAAAAAAAAACACTATAATTTTAGTCATTCAAATCTTTTGCTCGTCTCTAGTAGCATCACTGATGTCCATGCAGAAGAAGGGTAGCAGCAGAGTGTGGTGGGGACTCTCCCATTTTCGTGAAGTATTCAAATACAACATCCACAGTGCGCATGCGCCGGACATAGTTGCGGCATGCGCTGTCTGAAGCGTCATTATCTTCAACTGTCAAATAAATTACACTGTTGAATGAACTTTATTCTCCCTGCCAGCATTTAGTTTCAGTCACAGAGGCAGCGCCAGTTCAGTCACTGTTCTGAGTATACAGAGCAGCCGCTGAAACTGCGCCCCCATCAAGGGCACAGATACAGCCGTATACTCAGAACGGTGACTGAACCGGCGCTGCTCCCATGATTGAATACCGAATGCTGGTGGGAAAAAAAAGTTAATTTTCTCCCCACTGCCTTCTGGTAAGAGCAGATGCCGGGCAGCATAATAACACTGTTAACCTGCAGATTAACCCCTTATCTGCAGGTTAGCAGCATTCTTTCTGGTGACAGGTTTCTTTTAACATAGCACAAAAATGTACCAATAAAAATGCTCTCCACCTGGCCGTAGAATGGGTTCAATAGCTAGTAACATATGAGGACATTGAGGTGCCACATTGGAAAGTTGAAAGACCCCACAGAAATGGGAAAATACATCTTTTGAGTAGGTTAATATTGAGATGCTCCATTTTTTTAGAACTATTGCATATTTAATACTAGAGCTGATCTACAAGTTTAGACAAGAATGACATTTCTTGTAATCAACAGGTCCCATGTGCTATTCTCCCTCTCCCATCCCATCCTCCTCCTGAATGCCTGTGAAGGATTAGGTAACATGGCTGAATGTGCTCATCACACTGCCTGGTCCACACTGACATGCTTCTAACTAGTAGGGACAAATAACCGGTCATAGGAGCGCAGGCGAGACGGTGAGTTGATATAAAATCTTCATTTATTAGTTTTCACAACCCGTTTCACCGGAATAGCTCCGTCTTCCTCAGGTGAACCAGTTTCTTGTCCCTTCTTGTTTGATCCTCTTGCGAGGCATCCGGCTGGCGCTGCAGCGTATCTTCCGTTTTAACCACTCCTAACCCCAGCTTGGCGCTCCTGTGAAGCCGTTCGTCATTTTCTTTTTCTCTATAATGTTTCTAACTAGTAACAGCTTCTCATCTCTCCTTTTGCGCTATTTTTGAACTTCTAATTCCACTTAGAGATATGTTTAATTTATATAAAAAGTCTACCATTTTACATAATGACAATGGTGAGCAGACACAGGATTCATATGGCCACAAGGAGCACCATGAACACCGCAAATTGTCCTACGCCAGACCCCATCACTCTCACTGTTAAAAAACTGGAGGAGCGTATGGCAACATTCTGGGTAAGACAGCTCTCAGGACCGGAGACTGGGCCTAGACTAATGGCTATAAACACAAGGGTGAATGACCTCGGTGTTGGATGTTTTGATCTCCCCGAGGTCATTCACCCTTGTGTTTATAGTATTTTCACCAGGCACTGCTCCTAATAGCCAGTTTCCTACTCCACACTGATGAGGGGCAAATACCCCGAAACAGCTGTCTGTGGATGGATACCATGTTTTGGCATAGGTGGTTTTCCTTTATTGGATGCTGCCCTTCCCGTGGTTGTTCCTTCCCGGTGAAAGACCTGGCTATTCATTGCTTGCGTTGAGAAACACGTGATGGTGTCTCCGTGGCTTTTCTACATAGACTAATGGCTAGACATAATACTCAAGCAATGAGTGAGGTGAGTGTTCCATGTGGCTTTAAAATGGAATTCCCTTGTCCAATTCATTATACAAAAATTAAAATTTTTTTAAAGGACTTGCCGAATTTGGTGAATTGGAATTTTAAAAGGATCAATCATCTCTATTGCATACAATTCTATTAATCAGTCTCTAATCCAGATTTTCCACAACTGCCAAATGCTTTGCACAATTTCGACAGAAGACTCACTTTAATTTTAGGTTATAGTCTTTAAAACTCCAGCTATGAATTAAGGCATACAAAAACAGCAGGCATCATGATTATTATTTCAGGGTGTAAATTCAAAGTCAATTTCTACCTTACATGGATTTAATTACAGAAGTAATCACATAATTTCCAGTACAGATCACATCCTGTTTTTTTTCGGCTTTATTTTATACACTTATGGTTTGAAAGTCAAGTTATAAATCCCATATCTAGACGCCTCTGGGCAGTCCCCTCATGCTGTTAGTTGATATTTTTTAATTTGCCTGATGTAACATAGCCTGAGAACATCAAATTAGACATAGGCTTGCCTTTCATCACACAATCTCCAGCTGTCAGTGTTATTTTTGCATCTGTGCTGATTGGCAGAATGGTTCATTTGTAAGTTCACACAATGTTTGCTAAGTATTTATCAACGGGATTAATCAGTGTGATAGGATCAGGTTTTCTCTCTTTATTCAATATAAGATCAATGTGTTTCAAATTCAGACTGATCCCTTCATCAGGACAAATTAATGAATTAATCCTGATGAAGGGGTCAGATCGAACCTGAGGCGTGTCAAGCTTTTATTGAGTAAAGGGAAAACTGTATCCTATCGGCCACGGGGTTCATCCTTTTGGGCTGGGAGAAGCGCTGCATTCCTGAGCTTTATTTTTCATGACCAGTTTATCATTGACAGAGGAGGTGGTAGGCCTCCATCAGCTTTAGTAAATGTGTACGCAGGGCCAGCGTCAGCACCCAGCGCACCTGGGCAAGTGCTATGGGGGCCCGGTGCCTGTGCCGGCACTCATGAGTGGGTACCCCCACTTGCTTAGGGCCCCGGTACTTGCGATACTTACCTCTCCCCATTCCTCTACTGCGGCATTTTCCGCCTCCTCTGACAGACGTTTCAGGTCAGAGGTCGCAATGACATTACGTTTGTGTGCCCTCTGCCTGAACAGTCACACTGTGTTATGACCCCAGTGGACAGGGTCTCAGAGGAACGTGTAAGTCTGCGAGATTCAAAAATCCAGCTCATAGGGCTGTGGTAACTGGGTTGACCAAATAGCTACTCCTAACGCCAACACTAGAAGTAGCCGGGGATCATGCCTACGGTGATCGCTAGATGACTCGCGCCAGCCGGAGAATCTAACTACCCCTAGGAGAAGAAAACAAAGACCTCTCTTGCCTCCAGAGAAAGGGACCCCAAAGCAAGATACAAGCCCCCCACAAATAATAACGGTGAGGTAAGAGGAAATGACAAACACAGAAATGAACCAGGTTCAGCAAAGAGAGGCCAGCTTACTAATAGCAGAATATAGCAAGATAACTTATCTGGTCAACAAAAACCCTATAAAAATCCACGCTGGAGATTCAAGAACCCCCGAACCGTCTAACGGTCCGGGGGGAGAACACCAGCCCCCTAGAGCTTCCAGCAAAGGTCAGGATACAGATTGGAACAAGCTGGACAAAAATACCAAACTAAACAAAAGCAAAAAGCAAGGAAGCAGACTTAGCTTGAAATACAGGAACCAGGATCATAGGACAAGAGCACAACAGATTAGCTCTGATTTCCACGATGCCAGGCATTGAACTGAAGGTCCAGGGAGCTTATATAGCAACGCCCCTGAACTAACGGCCCAGGTGAGGACATAGGAAAAGACAGAAGCTCCAGAGTCAAATCACTAATGACCACAAGAGGGAGCAAAAAGCAAAATCACAACAGTACCCCCCCCTTAGTGAGGGGTCACCGAACCCTCACCACGACCACCAGGGCGATCAGGACGAGCGGCGTGAAAGGCACGAACTAAATCGGCCGCATGAACATCAGAGGCGACCACCCAGGAATTATCTTCCTGACCATAGCCCTTCCACTTGACCAGGTACTGAAGCCTCCGCCTGGAGAGACGAGAATCCAAGATCTTCTCCACCACGTACTCCAACTCGCCCTCAACCAACACCGGAGCAGGAGGCTCAGCAGAAGGAACCACAGGCACAACGTACCGCCGCAACAAGGACCTATGAAACACGTTGTGGATAGCAAACGACACAGGAAGATCCAGGCGAAAGGATACAGGATTAAGGATTTCCAATATCTTGTAAGGACCAATAAAACGAGGTTTAAATTTGGGAGAGGAAACCTTCATAGGAACAAAGCGGGAAGAAAGCCACACCAAATCCCCAACACGTAGTCGGGGACCCACACCGCGGCGGCGGTTGGCAAAGCGCTGAGCCCTCTCCTGTGACAACTTCAAGTTGTCCACCACAAGATTCCAGATCCGCTGCAACCTATCCACCACAGAATCCACCCCAGGGCAGTCAGAAGGTTCCACATGACCCGAAGAAAAACGAGGGTGGAAACCAGAGTTGCAGAAAAACGGCGAAACCAAGGTGGCGGAACTAGCCCGATTATTAAGGGCAAACTCAGCCAACGGCAAGAAGGTCACCCAATCGTCCTGATCAGCAGAGACAAAACACCTCAAATAAGCCTCCAAAGTCTGATTAGTTCGCTCCGTCTGTCCATTAGTCTGAGGATGGAAAGCAGACGAAAACGACAAGTCAATGCCCATCCTACTACAAAAGGATCGCCAGAATCTGGAAACGAACTGGGATCCTCTGTCTGACACAATATTCTCAGGGATGCCGTGCAAACGAACCACGTTCTGGAAGAACACAGGAACCAGATCGGAAGAGGAAGGCAGCTTAGGCAAAGGAACCAAATGGACCATCTTGGAGAAGCGATCACATATCACCCAGATAACAGACATGCCTTGAGACACCGGAAGATCAGAAATGAAATCCATGGAGATATGTGTCCAAGGTCTCTTAGGGACAGGCAAGGGCAAGAGCAACCCGCTGGCACGAGAACAGCAAGGCTTAGCTCGAGCACAAGTCCCACAGGACTGTACAAATGACCGCACATCCCTAGACAAGGAAGGCCACCAAAAGGATCTGGCCACCAGATCTCTGGTGCCAAAAATTCCTGGGTGACCTGCCAACACCGAGGAATGAACCTCGGAAATGACTCTGCTGGTCCACTTATCAGGCACAAACAGTCTGTCAGGTGGACAAGAATCAGGCCTATCAGCCTGAAATCTCTGCAACACACGTCACAGATCTGGAGAAATAGCTGACAAGATAATACCATCCTTAAGAATACCAACAGGTTCAGCGACTCCAGGAGCATCAGGCACAAAGCTCCTGGAAAGAGCATCGGCCTTCACATTTTTTGAACCTGGTAAATACGAGACAACAAAGTCAAAACGGGAGAAAAACAATGACCAGCGGGCCTGTCTAGGATTCAGGCGTTTAGCAGACTCGAGATACATCAGATTTTTGTGATCAGTCAAGACCACCACACGATGCTTAGCACCCTCGAGCCAATGACGCCACTCCTCAAATGCCCATTTCATGGCCAACAACTCCCGATTGCCCACATCATAATTTCGCTCCGCAGGCGAAAACTTCCTAGAGAAAAGGCGCAAGGTCTCATAACAGAGCAACCAGGGCCTCTCTGCGACAAAACGGCCCCTGCTCCAATCTCTGAAGCATCCACCTCAACCTGAAAGGGAAGCGAGACATCAGGCTGGCACAAAACAGGCGCCGAAGTAAACCGACGTTTCAACTCCTGGAAAGCCTCCACGGCAGCAGGAGCCCAATTAACCACATCGGAGCCCTTCTTGGTCATATCCGTCAAAGGTTTCACAATGCTAGAAAAGTTAGCGATAAAACGACGGTAGAAGTTAGCGAAACCCAAGAACTTCTGAAGACTCTTAACTGACGAGGGCTGAGTCCAATCAAGAATAGCTCGGACCTTAACTGGGTCCATCTCCACAGCAGAAGGGGAAAAAATGAACCCCAAAAAGGGAACCTTCTGTACACCAAAAAGACACTTTGAGCCCTTGACAAACAAAGAATTTTCACGCAAAATTTTAAAGACCATCCTGACCTGCTCCACATGCGAGTCCCAATTATCAGAAAAAACCAGAATATCATCCAGATAAACGATCAAAAATTTATCCAGATAGTTCCGGAAAATGTCATGCATAAAGGACTGAAAAACTGAAGGGGCATTAGAGAGCCCAAAAGGCATCACCAAGTACTCAAAATGACCTTCGGGCGTATTGAATGCGGTTTTCCATTCATCCCCTTGCTTAATGCGCACAAGGTTGTACGCACCACGAAGGTCTATCTTGGTAAACCACTTGGCACCTTTAATCCGGGCAAACAAGTCAGACAACAGCGGCAAAGGATACTGAAATTTGACAGTGATCTTATTTAAAAGCCGATAGTCAATACAAGGCCTCAAAGATCCGTCCTTTTTAGCCACAAAAAAGAATCCCGCACCAAGAGGGGAAGAAGACGGACGGATGTGTCCTTTCTCCAGAGACTCCTTGATATATGAACGCATAGCGGTATGTTCAGGTATCGACAGATTAAACAGTCTTCCCTTAGGAAATTTACTGCCTGGAATCAAATCTATTGCACAGTCACATTCCCTATGAGGAGGCAATGCACTGGACCTGGACTCGCTAAAGACATCCTGATAATCAGACAAATACTCCGGAACTTCCGAAGGCGTAGAAGAAGCAATAGACACAGGCAGGGAATCCTCATGAATACCACGACAGCCCCAACTAGACACTGACATAGCCTTCCAGTCAAGGACTGGATTATGGGTCTGTAACCATGGCAGCCCCAAAACAACCAAATCATGCATTTTATGTAGAACGAGAAAACGTATCACCTCGCGGTGTTCAGGAGTCATGCACATGGTAACCTGTGTCCAATACTGCGGTTTATTTTCTGCTAATGGCGTAGCATCAATACCCCTAAGAGGGATAGGATTTTCTAATGGTTCAAGAATAAAACCACAGCGCTTAGCAAATGAGAGATCCATAAGACTCAGGGCAGCACCTGAATCTACAAACGCCATGACAGGATAAGATGACAGTGAGCAAATCAAAGTTATAGACAGAATAAACTTAGGATGCAAATTACCAACGGTGACAGGACTAACAACCTTAGATATACGTTTAGAGCATGCTGAGATAACATGTGTAGAATCACCACAGTAGTAGCACAAGCCATTCCGGCGTCTATGAATTTTCCTCTCATTTCTAGTCAGGATTCTATCACATTGCATCAAATCAGGTGTCCGTTCAGACAACACCATGAGGGAATTTGCAGTTTTTCTATCACATTGCATCACATCAGGTGTCTGTTCAGACAACAACATGAGGGAATTTGCGGTTTTGCGCTCCCGCAACCGCCGGTCAATTTGAATAGCCAGGGACATGGTATCATTCAGACCTGTGGGAATGGGAAAACCCACCATAACATTCTTAATGGCCTCAGAAAGGCCATTTCTAAAATTAGCGGCCAGTGCACACTCGTTCCAATGTGTCAGCACGGACCATTTCCGAAATTTTTGGCAATACACCTCAGCCTCGTCCTGGCCCTGAGACATAGCCAGCAAGGCTTTCTCTGCCTGAATCTCAAGATTGGGTTCCTCATAAAGTAAACCGAGCGCCAGAAAAAACGCATCAATATCAGCCAATGCCGGATCTCCTGGCGCCAACGAAAAAGCCCAATCTTGAGGGTCACCCCGTAAGAATGAAATAACAATTTTTACTTGTTGAGCAGAGTCTCCAGACGAACAAGGTTTCAGGGACAAAAACAATTTACAATTATTCCTGAAATTCCTAAACTTAAATCGGTCTCCTGAAAACAGTTCAGGAATCGGAATCTTGGGTTCAGACCTAGGATTTCTGGTAACATAATCTTGTATACCCTGCACACGAGCGGCAAGCTGGTCCACACTTGTAATCAAGGTCTGGACATTCATGTCTGCAGCAAGCTTAAGCCACTCTGAGGTAAAGGGGAAAAGAAAAAAAAAAATGAGAGAGGGAAAAAAAAAACTCAAAATTTTCTTTCTTATAATCCCACTTCTGCAATGCATTAAACATTTAATACTGGCCTGGCATACTGTTATGACCCCAGTGGACAGGGTCTCAGAGGAACGTGTAAGTCTGCGAGATTCAAAAATCCAGCTCATAGGGCTGTGGTAACTGGGTTGACCAAATAGCTACTCCTAACGCCAACACTAGAAGTAGCCGGGGATCATGCCTACGGTGATCGCTAGATGACTCGCGCCAGCCGGAGAATCTAACTACCCCTAGGAGAAGAAAACAAAGACCTCTCTTGCCTCCAGAGAAAGGGACCCCAAAGCAAGATACAAGCCCCCCACAAATAATAACGGTGAGGTAAGAGGAAATGACAAACACAGAAATGAACCAGGTTCAGCAAAGAGAGGCCAGCTGACTAATAGCAGAATATAGCAAGATAACTTATCTGGTCAACAAAAACCCTATAAAAATCCACGCTGGAGATTCAAGAACCCCCGAACCGTCTAACGGTCCGGGGGGAGAACACCAGCCCCCTAGAGCTTCCAGCAAAGGTCAGGATACAGATTGGAACAAGCTGGACAAAAATACCAAACTAAACAAAAGCAAAAAGCAAGGAAGCAGACTTAGCTTGAAATACAGGAACCAGGATCATAGGACAAGAGCACAACAGATTAGCTCTGATTTCCACGATGCCAGGCATTGAACTGAAGGTCCAGGGAGCTTATATAGCAACGCCCCTGAACTAACGGCCCAGGTGAGGACATAGGAAAAGACAGAAGCTCCAGAGTCAAATCACTAATGACCACTAGAGGGAGCAAAAAGCAAAATCACAACACACTGCAGAGAACTGGAAGACGGCAACACTGAGGAGTCCGGAGCAGAGCAGTGGCTGCGAGGAGAGGTGAGTATTTCATTTTTTTATATATATGTTTGGAGCATTAAATGCGGACCATCATACACTGGAGCATCAAATATAGGCCCCATTATATATGGAGCATTATATGGGGCCCATCATACACTGGAGCATCATTTGGGGCACATTATATGTTGAGCATTATATTGGGCCTATTATAGATCGAGCATTATATGGGGCCCATTCTGTTTGGAGCAATATATGGGGCCCATTCTGTTTGGAACAATATATTGGGCACTTCATATACTGGATTATTATATGGGGCCCATCATATACTGTGTGGGGAATTATATGGGGCCTACTCTGTATGGAACATTATATGGGACCCATTCTGTATGGAGCAATATATGGGGCCCATCCTATACTGTATGGAGTATTATATAGGACTCATCATACTGTATGGAGCACTATGTGGTTCCCATAATACTGTACAGAGTAATATATGGGGCTCATTATACTGTATTGAGCATTATACGGGGTCCATTATTCTGTATGGAGCATTATATGGGGCTCATTATTCTGTATGGAGCACAATGTGATGCCCATAAAACTGAATGGAGGACTATACTGTCCGGTTTCTGAGATATTGTAGAATTTACAATAGTGATCACTCATGTAATGTAAGAAGTAAGTGAAATCTTTGGCATTGTACTATACCTATATTTCTCTGCTGTATCTGTACATCATGAATTGTGGTATGTGTTAAAGGGGCCCACTGAAACTCTTTTGCCTGAGGCTCCCGAAAACCTGGAGCCGGCCCTGTGTGTATGGCAGCCTTTACTTTCTAAGAAGAGGAAGGACATGGAGTTCTGCCTCTTCTACCCATGGGGAGACATATTTTAATGTGACTTTTCCTGGTTTAATAAATAACAGAATTGAATTCTACACCAGAAATCATTAGAAGAAATGTCTAATCAGTGAGTGAACTATTGTTTAAATTAAATTCATATTCTATGCAGAATGTGAGATAGCGCTCCCTGAGTGCGTTGGGGGACACTCGCTTGGCAATGGGATTAAATCACTCGGCACTGTTTCTCACATAAACAGTCTATTCCGGTTTATTCAGACTTATAAACCGCACACTCAACAGTTCATTATATACATCCATGAACATATCATGGGTCTGTTCATGTAGCAGATAAACCTCTCTGCCGTATATTACAACCCACCTTGTCTGGGGTTACCTTCCAGGAGCTCTGCTCCTCACGCTGACTCCTTGTCAGTCCTGGCTTCGCCAACACAGAAGCCGTCCCAGGCTCTGTAGGTATTTGGCCTCTCCGTGCGCTCTTCAGGATGACCATCCAACACACAGGACACTCAGTGCCAAAGTCCCAGCATGTGTTATTGAGTGAGATAGCACTCCCAACACATAGGCTTTAACAGGACCTTGTACATGGACCATACAGATCCAAACACTCAACTATGTGACCCACACCTTGGTCACATTACATAGTTGTAACCAGTCCCATAGGTGGGAGGTGCGTGTGGCTAGTTTGACCCGCCCAACTCTCAAACTAGCCCTGCAAGCCTCCCTTTAAAACTAAGCAAATACTTATGGGACTACAGGTCCCAGAACAACATTACTGGCTTAACGCGCAGAGTTCCTCTGCGACACACACCGGCCATTTACAATCACGCCAGACACTGTTTCATTATCATCATTACAGATACGCCTCCATGCGTATCCTGAGGAGCACATACAGCGCCCCCTGGCTGTAACATGGGTCCCTGCATCACAAGATATATTAACATTTTTATAGGATTTTTTTCATTTCCAAATTATTATCTATAAATAAAAAGCCATGAAATTTTGCACTTATCAGTAGGACCATTGAGCCCCATAATTGGCTGACACTTCTTGCGGTGTAGAGGTCACTTTTCAGCAGTTATCGCATTATCATCACAGGCAGGATTACAATGACCTATTAACACTTGTATATATGGATAACACAGGATCAACCATTGACAATAAGTGATGATCACAGCTCACCTCCACCTCCCTGCACAATGACCTCTTCTCTGGTCGCAGACCATTCCCACAACAATCTCTCATAGAAGTCAATAAACATCTCCTGTCCATTGCATCCTACCTGTATGTGGCTGCAGTAAAGCATATCTCTAAACTCTGTGAACAGAGGCTCAGGCAAAATGGCTACCCCTATAGTAATGTACAGTAAACAGAACAAAAACTATACAACCAGAAAATAAAAAAACAGAAATAGTTAAATAATCTTGTGTTATAAAATAATAGATGTTAATGGTAAAACATAGGTGATGTATTCCCTTTGTGGAGCTTTGTAACTGTTCTCATACTAATGTCAGTGGTGTGATTAGAGTCCGATGGGCCGCAGTGCAAAATTTTGGACCTGAGCCCCTACCTGCATATTGAACAGATGTATGGGCCATTATAGTATTCTAGATCCTTTAAAGACATACGTGTTTGCCCCCACATGTAATAATGTCTGCCATCCTGTAATAATGTCCCCATCCTTAGCCCCTTTCAGTAATAATCTCCCCATTCTTTAGCCCCTTTCAGTATTGATGTCCTCCATCCTTGGCCTCTTCCCATAATAATGTCCCCCATACTGTGCCCGTTCTTGTAATAATATCCCCCATCCTGAGTCATTTCCTGAAATAATATCTCCCAGCCTGTGCCCTTTCCAGCAATAATGTCCCTCATCCTGGCCCTCTTCCTGTAATAATGTCCATTCTGCCACTCTAATCCAACATATTTAAAACAAATAAACAATTATTTCTCCAGTCACCTTCCACAACAGCATTATCGGAGGATGTCTCCCCGCCCTAATAGGGGACAGGAACAAAGAGGTTAAATACCCCTCCCCTTCCTGCAACCACCAGTGTTTTTCCTGTCCCCTATGGGGCATGAAGAGGTTCTCTGATAGTGCTGCCGTGGCCGGCGATCGGGAGCACTGTTACCTTACTAAGCCGGGCAGTCGAGGTCGGGGGCTCCGCTCTCCTCCTCCATCCAGACTGCTCCCATCTCCGTGACCTTCCACGCGACTTGGGACCCTTGCCCGCCCTACCCGCGCCTCTTTCGGGAGGCAAAGCAGGGCGGTGCGGTGCTCCGGGGTCCTTCTACAGCTCCCCGGCTTCCTCCTCCCTCCACGCTGCTGCTGGTGCTGGCGCGCGCGCACCGGAAGTGACGCGCGTCCGAACTTCCGGTTTTCTCGCCGGCTCCTTACACCGCAGCTCCCGTGCGCGCCGATCTGCGTCCTGGGCCAGGACATTCAGTGGCGGCATGGACGGGCGTCCCTGACCCCCCCCCACCAAACGGACACGACGAGGGGGAGGAGCACCACCAATCTCGCTGGGAGCCTCGGTAATCTGATTTATTCCTGGCTAAGGAAGCCTCCAGGTAAGACCTCTTGTCTATACCCTCTGTAGTCAGACATATGGACGGCGACAAAACCCTTCACTCTGCTTCTGCAGAGCCCAGCGCTCATCCCCCTGCCGTAAGTAGTGGGATGATGTCCCTTACTGTCCATTTTTTCTTTAAATTCAAGCGACTTAGTCCGACTTTCTCTCTCTCCTTTAGGGAGACAAAGCCTCTGCCCCTAAGAAGGCCAGTCGCAAGTGTGCTGCATGTGCGTCCAAGCTTCCCTCCACATATAAGAAAAAGCTCTGCCAGCCATGCACAGACGAGGTTCTGCGTGCTAAACAGCCCTCTTTTATGGACAGTATCAGGACTTTCATCAGACAGGAAGTTCAATCTTCCATGTCGGCCTTTTCCCAGCCTCCGACACCACAGCCTCCCCCTGCTAAGAAAAGGAAAATAGCCCCGGTAGTCTCTGACTCCGACTCAGGAGAATTGCATACTTCTGATTCAGGGGACCGTTGGGAGAATGAGAGTTCTGCCTCTACCTCTGCTCCCAAATCAGACAACAAAAAATATCTCTTTTCCTCCAAGGATTTGGAGGAATTAGTGTCTATGGTGAGGGGCACCATGGGGGTGGAGGAGGAGGTGGAGGGCCATTCTGTACAGGATGACATGTTCGGGGGGTTAAAGCCCAAATCTGTAAAGGGATTCCCCATACACGAAAATATAGAGAGCCTCATCCTCCATGAGTGGGGCCTTCCAGAGAAAGGGTTAAACGTCCCATCAGAACTCAAAAACTGTTTCCCCTTGGAGGCAGACTGTTCCCTTTTTGAAATGCCCAAGGTTGATGTTCAGGTCTCAAGGGTAACCAAAAAAACGGCCCTGCCTTTTGAAGATTCCTCCCAGCTGAAAGATCCCATGGATCGCAAAACTGAGAGTTTATTGAGAAAATCTTGGGAGACTTCAACTAACCTACTGAGATCCAACGTGGCCTCAACATGTGTAGCCAGATCTTTGTTCCTCTGGCTGCGTACATTGGAAAATCACCTGGTGCAGGGTACACCCAGAGAAGAGATTCTTAATTCTCTTCCTCTGCTCCAGGAGGCAACTGGATTCCTCGCGGACGCTTCCGCGGAATCAGTACGGGTTGCCGCTAAATCAGCGGTTCTCACTAACTCCGCTAGAAGAGCTTTGTGGCTTAAATCCTGGGGAGGTGATATTACCTCAAAGTCTAAGCTTTGCGGTATACCTTTCCAGGGTCATTATGTATTTGGGCCAGTCCTGGACGAAATCTTGGACAAAGCTTCAGATAAGAAGAAGGTCCTTCCAGAACAAAAGAACCCTAAGAAGCGGTTTTTTCGTCCCCCCCGTGACCAAACCCCCCAGCAGAATTACAGGGGTAAGGGCAAGTCAGGACGATGGAGTTACCCCAAGGGAGGAAAAGCCAGAAACATCCTGGTCCCCCAACCGACTCAGGCCTCTGAAAAGCAATGACTGCCCTCCGGTCAGGGGTCGACTCTCGGGATTCCTCTCCCAGTGGCAGTTGATTACCACAAATCAGTGGGTCCTACGTACCATACGGGAAGGCCTAAGATTGAAGTTCGAGAGCCCTCCTCCTCATCGTCTGACTATTACTTCTCTACAATCCCCAGGACTTTGGGAAATTTTGATGCCGGATATCTTAAACCTGCTTCGAGCGAAGGTGATTTCCCATGTACCACATCGGGAAGTAGGAGAGGGTCACTATTCCCACCTCTTCTTGGTGAAAAAACCCTCAGGGAAACACCGCATCATTATAAACCTGAAACCTCTAAATCAGGTAATAAAATACCGAAGGTTCAAAATGGAATCGATCAGATCAGCAATCCCGCTGATCGGTCAGGACTGGGTGATGGCGACGCTGGACCTGAGGGACGCATACTATCATGTGCCAATACACCCAGACCACAGAAGATTCCTCAGGTTCGCGATTTCCCAAAACAGACGGGTCAGCCATTATCAATTCAATGTCCTTCCGTTCGGAGTCTCGTCTGCCCCACGAGTCTTCTCCAAGATCATGACAGAAGCGGTAATCTTTATTCGTCAATAGGGGGTCTGTGTCATTCCATACCTGGATGATTTTCTTATCATCGCCCCTTCCGCTTCACGTCTCAATCAGGATGTGACAAGAGTCCTCGACATCCTAGAATCACTCGGGTGGATCCCGAATCTGGAGAAATCAGATCTCCAGCCTTCGCCACAGAAGAAATTCCTAGGAATCCTTCTGGATTCGGAGAAGAGAATGTCCTTTCTACCCGAGGACCGTCAGACCGACCTTCTCCGCAGGATCTCCAGGTTCAGAGATCAAAGAGCCCCGACTCTAAGAGACTCTGTCAGTCCTGGGTTCATTGACATCCTGCATTCAAGCAGTCTCCTGGGCCCAGGCCCATACGAGAATACTTCAATCACACATCCTGGCATACTCAAGAGGGCATCAGATGGCCTTAACCAGGAAGATTCCCCTTCCCTCTCATGTGAGATCCTCTCTGTCATGGTGGCTGAACCCCCAAAATCTACACCGAGGAGTCAGCTGGGATCAGCTTCCTCTCAGAGTACTCACAACAGACGCAAGTCAGAGAGGTTGGGGCGCCGTGATAGAAGGCTTCCACTTCCAGGGGTTGTGGGCCCCAGATTTAAGACACAGTTCCTCAGATCTGAAGGAATTGAAAGCGGTGGAGGAGGCGCTGAAAGCCGCATCTGTCATCATCCAAGGCCACCATGTCCGGGTGATGTCCGACAATATGACCATCGTGGCATATCTCCGACACCAAGGGGGCACAGGACACTCGAACCTGAAGTTAACTGCTGGAAGGATTTTTTCCTGGGCAGAAAATCACCTTATGTCAATCTCTGCAGTTCATATAAGGGGATTAGACAATTCCCAGGCGGATTATCTCAGCCGGAGGGACTTCCATCCAGGGGAGTGGTCTCTAAACCAGGATGTGTTCCTAATAGTGTTGAGCATTCCGATACCGCAAGTATCGGGTATCGGCCGATACTTGCGGGTATCGGAATTCCGATACCGAGATCCGATACTTTTGTGGTATCGGGTATCGGTATCGAAACAACATTAATGTGTAAAATTAAGAATTAAAATAAAAAATATTGCTATACTCACCTCTCCGACGCAGCCTGTACCTCAGCGAGGGATCCGGCAGCGTTGGTTGCTTAAAATTCGCGCTTTTCCTTCCTTACTTGAAGTCCCGGCTTGTGATTGGTCGCGTGCCGCCCATGTGACCGCGACGCGACCAATCACAGCAAGCCGTGACGTAATTTCAGGTCCTTCAGGATTTTAAAATTACGTTCTGGCTTTGTGATTGGTCGCGTCGCGGTCACATGGGCGACGCGACCAATCACAAGCCGTGACGTCACAGGAGGCTGGACACGCGCGCATTTTAAAATGCGCGCTTGTCCTGCCTCCCGTGACGTCCCGGCTTGTCATTGGTCGCGTCGCCCATGTGGCCGCGACGCGACCAATCACAGCAAGCCGTGACGTAATTTTAGGTCCTTCAGGATTTTAAAATTACGTTCTGGCTTGTGATTGGTCGCGACGCGATGCGACCAATCACAAGCCGTGACGTCACAGGAGGCAGGACAAGCGCGCATTTTAAAATGCGCGCGTGTCCAGCCTCCCGTGACGTCACGGCTTGTGATTGGTCGCGTCGCCCATGTGACCGCGACGCGACCAATCACAAAGCCGGAACGTAATTTTAAAATCCTGAAGGACCTGAAATTACGTCACGGCTTGCTGTGATTGGTCGCGTCACAGCCACATGGGCGGCACGCGACCAATCACAAGCCGGGACTTCAAGTAAGGAAGGAAAAGCGCGAATTTTAAGCAACCAACGCTGCCGGTTCCCTCGCTGAGGTACAGGCTGCGTCGGAGAGATGAGTATAGCAATATTTTTTATTTTAATTCTTTATTTTACACATTAATATGGTTCCCAGGGCCTGAAGGAGAGTTTCCTCTCCTTCAGACCCTGGGAACCATCAGGAATACCGTCCGATACATGAGTCCCATTGACTTGTATTGGTATCGGGTATCGGTATCGGATTAGATCCGATACTTTGCCGGTATCGGCCGATACTTTCCGATACCGATACTTTCAAGTATCGGACGGTATCGCTCAACACTAGTTCCTAACCCTAGTCCAGAGGTGGGGAACTCCCGATGTGGACCTATTTGCCAACATTCGGAACACAAAATCAAACACCTTCTTCTCCCTGACCCCCTCAAACGGGGCACTAGGACTGGACGCTTTCTCCCACCCCTGGGAGTTTACCCTGGCATATGCCTTTCCGCCAATACCATTGCTACCCAGGACATTGCAGAAGATCCGGACGGATCAGGTCGCGACGATTTTGGTAGCCCCATTATGGCCAGGAAGGAGCTGGTTCAGCGCACTGACAAGCATGTGTCTAGAAGGCCCGATCCCGCTTCCACAAAGACGTGACCTTCTTCAACTGGGTCCCCTGACCCATCCAGACCTACACAAACTAAAGTTGACAGCCTGGTTACTGAAGCCGAAATCCTGAGAGCCAGAGGACTCTCACAGGCAGTAATCGAAATCCTACAGAAAAGTAGGAAGCCGATAACGAACGCCATTTATGGCAAGATATGGAAAAAATTTTCATCATGATGTGCCCCGAACGGACCGGATCCGTTTAAGCCAAATATTGCGCAGATTCTTCAATTCCTACAGAAGGGCTTGGAGCTGGGGCTTTCACCTAGTACCCTAAAGGTTCAGGTGTCAGCTCTTGGTGCTTTCTTTGACCGGGATCTAGCAAGTCATCGATGGGTGAAACGTTTCATATCATCGGCAACCAGAATCCGTCCAAGACTCCAGATCCATACCCCACCTTGGGACTTAAACCTGGTGCTAAAAGGTCTGACCGGGGACCCCTTTGAACCCCTTTCAGCATCTAGCCTAAAGATCTTAACCCTCAAAACGGTCTTCCTGGTAGCTATCACTACTGCCAGGCATATAGGAGAGTTACAGGCCTTATCAATTCAGGAACCATTCCTGACTATAACTACGGATAGTATAATCCTCAAATTAGACCCGTCCTTTACACCTAAGGTAGCTTCAAGCTTTCACAGAAATCAGGACATCATATTACCTCCTTTCTGTCCCAATCCCTCTAATCCTAAAGAGGAGGTCTTTCACACCCTGGACGTCCGCAGGGTGGTCCTGTTCTACCTCCAACAGACGGAAGATTGGAGGTTGGATCAAAACCTGTTCATCCAGTGGTCAGGGCGTAATAAGGGCAAGAAGGCAGCCAAAAGCACAATCGCTAATTGGATTAAGCAGGCCATTAGCCTAGCATACTCTTCTCAGAAGCTCTCACCTCCAGCTTCACTGAAGGCCCACTCTACCCGCTCAGTCTCAACTTCCTGGGCAGAAAGGGGAAGCGCATCAGCAGAGCAGATATGCAGAGCCGCCACCTGGTCGTCAATACATACATTCACCAGGCACTATAGGCTCAACTTCAACAGGGATCTAACGTTCGGCAGACGTGTGCTGCAGGCGGTTGTCCCTCCCTAAAGAAATTAGCGGTTGGTATCACTCCGATACTGCTGTCGTGGAAGGTGACTGGAGAAAATAGAATTAGTTCTTACCGGTAATTCGGTTTCTAGGAACCTTCCACGACAGCACTAATTTCCCTCCCTATCTGATTTATTAATTTTATGATTCCTGCACTTAAATGGTAAACTATACATGCTACTGTGTCCAGAAAAAACACTGGTGGTTGCAGGAAGGGGAGGGGTATTTAACCTCTTTGTTCCTGTCCCCTATTAGGGCGGGGAGACATCCTCCGATGCTGCTGTCGTGGAAGGTTCCTAGAAACCGAATTACCGGTAAGAACTAATTCTATTTTTTACTGTACCTTCCTCAGCTCCCATGATCCACAGTGTCCAGTTCTGTAGCTGGCGCAGAGACCTGCAGTTGACTTTGCCATGCCAGCCACGGTTGGCACATGATGTCCCTGCCATCTGCCACCTGTGACAGGCACTCCAACGTCACATATAGCAGAACAAGGCACTCCTGATTAAAGGTAAAGTAGGGGCCCAATCTGTAATTCAATATATGAAGAACTTGGCACTCAAGTATAATGCAAAATTTTTTTTAATTGCAATCCACAGTAAAATATATGGGACGTTTCGGTGTATTACAGACCTTCTTCAGACAAATAGATTGCCTGTAGAGTTGGTGACACAAAAAGATGCTGAGAACTTGTGGATTGCAACTAAAATGATTTTCTTGCTTTATACTTGGGCACGCCTATGTCCGCTTCCGGTCTCTGAATGGCCGGCAGTGTGTATTGCCAAGCAGGGAACAGGTGGATTTCTGAGCCGCAATACATTTCACATGATCGGTGATAACTTTCTGATCGCTAGGGGTTTGACCTCAATGGCCCCCACCGATCCCAGGAGCCGAGGTTCTGAAGAGCCCCAGCTGAATGGATCAGAGGTCCATCATACGCACTACCATTCCATTCATTCTTAATGGGAGCACCAGAGAATGCTGAGCGCAGCGCTCGGCCGATCTGCAACCCTCCTATTAGAATGAATGCAGTGATAGTGTGCATGATCAACCTCCGATCAATTCATACGGGCCCAGTTTTTAAAATCACGACGGTCAGACCCCCCAGCAATGAAAAAGTTATCCCCTATCCCTTGCATAGTTGATCATTTTCAAACTTGATTATTCCCCTTAAATTATTAGGTCAAAAAGGTAAGAAAAATGGAAAAGCATTCCACCTACTATATTTACACCTGAGAGCCATCAGAAGTTTGATAGCGTATTCTTTTCTCTAAATGGTAAGAACTTCATAAAGTACGGTACTTTTTAAGTCCAAGAGACCGATAAATAAACCCTTCAAAAAATATTCTACTGCAACTGAAAATAATGGAAATCCTTCTAAAACAAACCTCAGACAACGTGCAACAATGCCTGCGCTGATGAGTTGTTTGGCTGGAAACAAGATAAACCTGACAGAGGAGAAAACAGCTGAGCGTATACATAAAACGAGCAAAATGCATCAAATCAGTACAGGCTAAATAGAATATTGCATCCATTGTGCTGTAGGAGACGTAATGTAGACAAGGCACAGAAAAGCATATTACAATTGCAAATGATCTTTTTTCCTAGAAGGAGCATAACCACAATACTGCTCAAATACGTCTCAAGGTCTGGAAACAGTCTGAGACTGCATTGTTCCAGAAATGAATCACTTCTCCCACAGGTAGAAGACATCTAAAGGTACCGTCACACTCAGCAACTTTGCAACGAGAACGACAACGATCCGTGACGTTGCAGTGTCCTGGATAGCGATCTCGTTGTGTTTGACACGCAGCAGCGATCTGGATCCCGCCGTGATATTGCTGGTCGGAGCTAGAAGTCCAGAACTTTATTTCGTCCCCAGGTCGGCGTGTATCGTCATGTTTGACATCAAAAGCAACGACGATAACAATGTTTTACATGGAGCTACCAACCAGCGAGAACGATAAGTGAGTCGCCGTTACGTCACTGGATCGCTCCTGCATCGTTCTGGAGTTGCTGTGTTTGACGTCTCTACAGCGACCTAAACAGCGACGCTCCAGCATCTAGTTTAGGTCGGCTTGTTGTCTATATCGCCGCAGCGTCGCTGAGTGTGACGGTACCTTTGACGGTACCTTTAGGTGGCACCGTCATCCTCAGGTGACATGGCCCTCTGTGCAGGACTTCTTATTTTGCCCCTACCCACCTTCCAATGCAAAGTAAAAAGTAACACGGAACAGATAATAAAAGAGAGGAATCCCAAATATTGTAACAGATAGGCAATCCCCGCATGTGTTGTGTCTGTCTAACAGCCGGAAAACATTCAGCGGACTCTAACATATTATTCGAGCACACCTGAGATACTCAGATAACACCCGAGCATGCTCGGATAACGCTTTATATCCAAGCACGCTCACTCATCACTAAACCCTTTCTAACTTTGGCTCAAAAAACTGCACCACAAATTGTCACAAAAACTTCATGTGTGATTCCCGGTATGTCTATATGGGCTAGAATAGCTGCAAACCTGCATAAAACAAATGCATCAAATTTCACAAACCTCATTCACACATTGCCGGACTTTTTTTTTATATAAAAATTAACCAGCCTGTGGTTCAGATTTTCAAACTTTCAGAATGTCAATTTTAATTGCAGTTTTTCGCTGCACAAGAATGCATTAATGGGTAGGCGCCCACCTAGGGGGCCGATACACCGAAAACATAGGTGTGCAAGTTACCAACATCTCTATACAGCTCCTCTGTATCTACCTTATGTGTGTATTACAATGATACATTGGGGGCTGTGTCTTCTGGTGGTCTCATGACATTGCTATTGTTCTGTCTGATGAAAGTGTGACGACAGCGGCCGCTGACTAGCTGCAGCAGTCATGTGACATAACGATGTCATGTGACTGTTAGGAATTTCAGTGCTGATGTCGCCAGAAGGGAATATGCGTTTTTTTTATTTTATTTTATCTTGGGCACTGTAGCATTAAGAGGGGTTTATCCAGTAATGGACAACCCCTGTAAAATATTTTAAATGATCTACCAACACTAGCCACTATGGGGAGGCTTATAGGTGTGTCCTAGCAAAATCAGGACTCCGCCTTTATGGCATGTGATAATTATGTGCTATAGCACTTTAATCTTTATCTTGGGCATCAAGACAGCTTGTCTCGCCCCTGTGTCATTTAGAGTCCTGTCCCTTTCAATAAACTATTCTTAGATTTTCTACTTTTTGCCTTATTTAAAGCTTATTTGTGAAATTGTTAAACTTTGCTCCTTTGAAACTTTAAAAAATTCATAGTTGTCTCAATGTTACAAGAACTGGTACAGCACTGTGTGGCCTATGGGTGTAAAGTGGTCCAGTAAAGATAAGCTATCACACATCCACAAAATAGGTGATAACTTATTGATCTGTGGGGGTCCAGCCACCGGGATCTGCATTGATTGGCAGGATGGGGCATTTTTATCCCAAATAGAATGAAGCTCTATTAATTTTTTGTGGGGGCGGCTGGAAAAAGCTGAGCACATCGCTTGGCAGGACCATAAGAAATAAATGGAGTAATATTTAAAAAAAGACATTGAAAACCTGGAGCAAGTTCAAAGAAGAGCTACCAGGATGGTGAGCGGACTGCAAACTGTGTCCTATGAGGAATGGTTAAAGGATCTGGGAATGTTGAGCTTGCAAAAAAGAAGGCTAAGAGGAGTTGTCTACAAATACCTGAAGGGTTGTCACAGCGTAGAGGGATCATCCTTATTCTCATTTGCACATAGAAACACGAGAAGCGATGGGATGAAACCGAAAGGGAGAAGACACAGATTAGATATTAGAAAATACTTTTTGACAGTGAGGGAGATCAATGAATGGAACAGGCGGCCACGAGAAGTGGTGAGTTCTCCTGCATTGGAAGTCTTCAAACAAAGGCTGGACAGACATCTGTCTGAGATGGTTTAGTGAATCCTGCATTGAGCAGGGGTTGGACACGATGACAATTGAGGACCCTTCAAACTCTAACATTCTATGACTATGATTCTGGCTTGCCCACTCCTGCTCCTTTCAAAGGGTAGGTTCACACAACAGATTTTTCCACAACCGAGAACAGTCTGATTATTCTGATCAGAGTTTGATCAGAATGGCATCAGTTTTTCTAGGACGAGGAGAGAAAAAACAAAGTTTCTCAACCCATACACTTGCATTGCTGATTTTGATCGAACACTTTGATCAAAATCTGAAATGTTTCCAATTTTTTCCGTGGACCACTCGGTCCAATGAAAAAATTGGACATGTGCACAGACCCATAGAATTTTATAGATATGAGTGCTATTCATGAAAACCATGGATAGCACTCATACAAGAAAATCGTTTGTGTGAACGAGCCCTACTGGGGATATATGTGCCCCGTTGGGAGAAAAATGCCATATTCTACCAATTAAATGCAGGTCTGAGTAATTGGACCCCCACCATTTAATCCGTTATCACATTTCCTGTGGCTAGGTAATACATCTTCACTGGAAAATTCCTTATGGGTTGAAAATTTTAAATAGTTAAAATATAATCAGAGTGATATTGGAGTAAATGGACATCGAGTCAAGAAGTGCTAAAATATAACTTGATGACAGTACTTAGGTCACCATTTTAATATGCTAATACAATTTCCACAATTACATGTAATTAGCTGTGCCTGCCTTAGGGGTGATTGAAGGAGCCAGTGCATTATTTGACAGGGAACCCAGGATATTTTTCATCTATGAAAAGAAAAATGTGCTTAGTTCCTATCTGGAAGAGTGAAGTGAATAACAGTCAGTTATGTGATGGTAGATGGAGAAGAGCTGGCACTAAAATTTTCATCACAAAATAAATTGAGAACTTCTTCCCTATTATATGTTAATCTTGCCATTGCTTGGACGGAAAATGATGCCATTTTTAAAAGAGGTAATACAGGAGATTTTTTTTTCAGAATATACATATAACTGAAATGTTGGCAACATTTGGGAGAATGTAAAAAAGCTACAAGATTTTCTCACAGCAAATTCTAAAACTAAACAGGGAATGCTATCACATCATGTAATGCATGTCACAACCCTGATGGCTGCAAATGAGTTTCAGTAGCTCTAGGTAGTATTTTAAAAAAAAACAACATTTTCACACACTACTATCACATACAAAAAAGAAAACCCAGTTGCTTCTTATATGCAAATAGTGGGGTACTAAGTAGTATCCCACCACAGTCAAAAAATTTTAAACTCCATTAAGCAATTTCATAAATAGGAGAAGAATCGGAGTAACAAAGTAAAGAGTAAAAAAAAGTGTAATTTTTATTAGAATTAAAAAAAACTCCATCAACCTGACAATCAGGACAGACAGAATAGGAATAGACGCTAGGGTAAAGGTACCTTCACACTGAGCGACTTAACAACGATAACGATAGCGATCCGTGACGTTGCAGCGTCCTGGATAGCGATATTGTTGTGTTTGACACGCAGCAGCGATCAGAATCCTGCTGTGACATCGTTGGTCGGAGCTAGAAGGCCAGCACCTTATTTCGTCGTTGGATCACCCGCTGACATCGCTGGATCGGCGTGTGTGACACCGATCCAGCGATGTCTTCACTGGTAACCAGGGTAAACATCGGGTTACTAAGCACAGGGCCGCGCTTAGTAACCCGATGTTTACCCTGGTTACCATTGTTAAGTAAAAAAAACCCCACTACATACTTACATTCCTGTCGCGTCCCTCAGCGTCAGCTTCCCTGCGTTCCCCAGTGTCAGCGCCGGCCGGCCGTAAAGCAGGGCACAGCGGTGACGTCACCGCTCTGCTTTCCGGCCAGCGCTTACACAGTGCAGGGAAGCTGAAGGCGAGGGACGCGACAGGAATGTAAGTTTTTACAATGGTAACCAGGGTAAACATCGGGTTACTAAGTGCGGCCCTGCGCTTAGTAACCCGATGTTTACCCTGGTTACCCGGGGACTTCGGGATCGTTGGTCGCTGGAGAGCTGTCTGTGTGACAGCTCTCCAGCGACCAAACAGCGACGCTGCAGCGATCGGCATCGTTGTCTAGATCGCTGCAGCGTCGCTTAATGTGACGGTACCTTAATGTGCGCACGATAGTAAATAGAAATGTGAAAGGGTAAGTCTAACCAAGCTAGATAAAGTATAGTATATATAGCCCCAAAACAAAATAAATGGGCTTAGATTAAAGGTAAGACTTACCACACGTGTGCACAGGACCCTCTGTATATACATAATAACAAAGAAATGGCATTTGAAAGAGGAATATAATAACCAAAAATACCCAGTGATATCTACGTTTTTTCTGCAGCACATGCCAACTTAAAAAACAGTCATTATAGTTCCCCCTGAATAAACATTTTTTCCTGTGCAGTAACCCCATTAACCATGCAGCGAGAAGTCTTTGCTTCTTTGGCACTATGCTCTCTAGCTAGCATCATCCAACCTATTCAGTGAGGAAACAGCATACACAAGCTAAGCTGTCTACCCACTGAATCTAAAACAAGGTTTTGGCTACCATATCCGAGAGCAGCATAATGTAGGAAAAGAGACCCTGATTCCAACGATGTATCACTTAGTTTACTGAGTGCAGCAGTTCTGACACAATCAGAATTATTAGATGTAAAATGCAGCAGAGGTGGGAAGCTAACCCCGCCCACATCAGACTCTCTATGTACATTGTTTATTGACAGTGAGCTACTTATCACAGTATAGGCGGAGTCGGACAACTTGGCATGGAGCAGCAATGATAATGTCCTAGTGATGAAACCTTCATTGTAAGCAAATAACAGCACACAGATGAATAGAATGAAACGTATACCTATGCACGCATAATTGTAACCTCGTCACATATAAACATACGATTTTAATTTACACACATGAAACACAAAGAAAAATATATTATTGTGACACTACAATAGAAGAAAACCTAAATAGTGTATACTTAGTGTGCTCATTGAAGAACACAGCCTATAAATATGTCACCACACACAATTTTGATGTAATTATAACACAGTATGGCCTTAAAACATTAACTATCAAGTCACACTGAAACACGACCTGCAAATATAAAGTATGCCACTATTGTGAGATCATGACAGTAATGTCTGGCATATAAATACATTATGAATGTAGAGCACAGGCGATAAATGTATTTACATGCTATTGTGACATAATGACAATAGAACAAGGAATAAAAATGGGTGATCAACAGAACACAGCCTGTAAGTAGACACACACAAATATTTGTAAAATAGCAATGAGGGGAAACAATTAGATTTTCTTTAAATACAGTATATAATTCATGTATAGTACTTGTATGATATTCTTTAAAATCTTTTCTAAATATTTTGGACTATGCAGCAACTCACTCCTGTAATTGCCTTTGAAAAGTGGTTACTATCTACTTACTTAACGAAAATGCCTACACAGGGGAATTGTACAAGTCTCAGGATTGGAAAGTCAGCTGGACAGGAGAACTTAATTAGATTTCTGCCAGCCTGCTCTCAGCATAGAAGTGATCCATTATTTGGTGAGGTTACTTTATTATGGTAATATCCTCCCTCCATCATGATTTGTCTTTGCTTATTTACACTTAATTACTACTGTGCTGTTGTGAATTTCAGCTTGTAACATAAGCACTAATTACGTCAGTTAATCACTCCAATTTAGCCCAATCAGACCAGTCTTATCCCTATGTATGCTTTTTGAGGCCACTTATGTTACCAAAAATTCTGTAAACTTCTAGTCCTATTACTATTATTATTGTTAGTATTAGTTTATCTACAGGGTGGGCCATTTATATAGATACACCTAAATAAAATGGGAATGGTTGGTGATATCAACTTCCTGTTTGTGGCACATTAGTACATGGGAGGGGAAAAACTTTTCAAGATGGGTGGTAACCATGGCGGCCATTTTGGATCCAACTTTATTTTTTAAAATGGGAAAAGGGTCATGTGACACATTCAAACTTTTTGAGAATTTCACAAGAAAAACAATGGTGTGCTTGGTTTTAATGTAACTTTATTCTTTCATGAGTTATTTACAAGTTTCTCTTTGTTTACAGCCATTGACATGATTAACACGTGAGCAGCAGATAGAAATTGTGTTGATGTCTGGTGAATGCAGTACCCTGCTCATTGCATCAGATTTCAATGCAAGACACCCTACACAAGAAAACTGTCACCATTCCCATGTATTTAGGTGTATCTTTTTGTTTTGCCCATTCTGCAAATTCAGCGCGCTGATCTGGCTCATCCTCGCTGAGATGCTGCAGCAGCTGGATTTTTGTAAGGGTGGCATTTGTGAGTAGCTAATATCCGCTGAAGGCAGGGCCGGCGTTTTTGGCAGGCAGACCAAGCAGACGCTTGGGGCCCCCACCCATAAAGGGGGCCCCCTGCATCTGCAGCCCCTTTATGAAATGCCCAAAGGGTGTACAGCAGTGAATAATGCTGTGCATTGCTCTGTAGTTCTGGGGCGTCTCTCGCAAACCCCCCTTGACTGTGGTCCCTGAGCTCTGTGCTGATTGCTGTAGGATCAGGTTTCACAGTCACATACAGCAAGGATCAGCATCCGCTCTGACCACAGTCTCTAAATCACTGCTTTTAATCTGACAGGGCGAAGTTGACAGCACCAACCATTCCCATTTTATTTAGATGTATCCATATACATGGCCCACCCTGTAGTATCATCATTCTTGTTCGTGCCCAGAAACCCAACTAGAATCCAGTGCCAGGTCGTGCATTTATTACCGTATGGTGGTCATCATCGAGGGAGTGAATCTCAATATCCCTTCAGCCTTTTGAAGCTGTTATTTTTTTCTGACTGTTTCTTATTTTTCTCTATTTAGTTATTTTCTATGATTCTAGTAGCTGTTAGGTCAGGGTCAGACATCTGTTGTTAAAATTGGGCCAATTGCGGACATGGCCGCTTCTGCGTGCAGCTCCTTGTGCGAGTCCGCAACACGGATGGGTGCAGGATCTTCCAGCTCTAACATGCACAGTTCTGATCTGTAAGGCTAAGTGCACACGTTGCAGAATTGCCGCGGAAATTTCCGCGGAAATTCCGCACCTGCTGCCACGGGTATATCGCATGCGGAATTGGCATGCGTATTCCCGCTAAACACTAGCGTTTTGCAAGCATAATTAGCTTGCAGAATGCTAGCGTTTTCCAAGCGATCTGTAGCATTGCTTTGAAAACTGATAGACAGATTGACAAACATAGTGTTTGACAAGTGTGACCAACTTTTTACTATTGATACTGCCTATGCAGCATCAATAGTAAAAAGATAGAATGTTAAAAAAAATAATAAATCATGATATTCTCACCTTCCGGTGACCCCGATAGTCTTTCTCGCTTCTCGCGATGCTCCGGTCCCAGTAATGCTTTGCGGCAATGACCCCAGATGACGTAGACAGGTAATTTTCGCAAGGCATTATTGGAAACGGGAGCATCGGGAGGAGTGGGAAAGGCTGTCGGGGATGCTGGAACAATTATATGGTTCCGAGGGTCTCGAGGAGAGTCTAGTCTCCTCCACCCTGGGTACCAAAAGCACATGATCCGCTTACTTCCCGCATGGTGGGCATAGCCCCATGCGGGAAGTAAGCGGATCAATGCATTCCTATGTGTGCGGAATCGCCGTGATTCCGCACTAATGAACATGCTGCGTTTTTTTCCAGAATGTGATTCCGCCGCGGAAAAAAACGCAGCATGTGCACAAAAAATGCGGAATGCATTCTAAAAATAGGATGCTTAATGTATGTTTTTTTTGCGGTTTTATCGCGTTTTCATGGTGAAAAAACGCGAAGAAAAAACAAAAATTGTCATAACTGAAGCAAGAAATGTCACAATATTCAGCTGGTCGAGAAGCAAAATGAGACACTACTTATTGACGAGCCAGGTATTGTGACATTTCTGGTCCTAACTGCTGGTATTACTTTGTTTTATCGCTTGACACTAACAACCTGGAAGCTGCCTGTTGCACTATCTGCTCTTCTAGCAAGCAGTGGGGCCAGGAGTAGAAGATAGTAGAGCTAAGCACATGGGAGACACTTTTGGGTTTGACAAAGACTACCAAGAGCCCCATTTTTAACCTTAATTTATAGCACATTGTGAGAATAATTGGGTTACGTAGGTTTTCCACAGCTTAATTTAATATATTTAAAAAATAACGACTCAACGACAACTCATTTCATGCCCTTCTGCTCTTAGATCTGGACACATCTTCGGTTCTCTGGAAGGTCAAATCTGAGGGACAACGGGACTTGAAAACACAAAACCATACCTCCAACCATGGAAGAGAAGCTGTGGCACCTGCAAAATAAAAAAAACATAATCCGACCACAAGCCGTGTATAATCCTAAAAATAGGAAAACAGCAAAGCAATTACTTGTTCTTCTTGCCAAAGCAGAAAATGGCAGAAGGTGATCTTCTTCCTACATAGTCCCCTGTTAAATGCTTTCATACCCACCCACTCCACTCCTTGTCAAACTTTCTGGCAGCCCACAATTATTCCCGCTCTTTTAATAAACTATCGTTAGCAGTCCTCGACCCCTTTCGTTAGTCAGTACAAGGCCTACTAGGAGAGCTTTTCCAGTTTTGGCATGTGGTTACTGTTGTGAATGAGACTTGCTATCTGGCTTATTTCAATAACTAAACCTTCTCTGTCTCTGCACCAGGAGTAGGCCCGGACTGGGAATCTGCCCTACTGGGCAGATTCCCGGTGGGCTGAAGCTGTAAAACATATAGTGGGCAGCGGGCCCTGGTTTCATGACCCGGCCCATTAATTACACTTCTTTGTTAGTGTGTGTGCTGCTTCAATGTACGCATACGCATGCAAGGAGCGGGACACCGCAGCGGCGTAAACACTGCTGGGCTGGAAGCATCTGTCTCAGACATGCTGCAATGTGCGTGCGTGGAATCTGTTCCAGGTGCAATAGAAAAAAGCTCTGGCTTAGGTTCTGAAATAAGAAGTCGTCCAACCCCATTCACATACACTCACCGGCCACTTTATTAGGTACACCATGCTAGTAACGGGTTGGACCCCTTTTGCCTTCAGAACTGCCTCAATTCTTCGTGGCATAGATTCAACAAGGTGCTGGAAGCATTCCTCAGAGATTTTGGTCCATATTGACATGATGGCATCACACAGTTGCCGCAGATTTGTCGGCTGCACATCCCAAAGATGCTCCATACAAGGCAGGATGGATTTATGCTTTCATGTTGTTTACGCCAAATTCTGACCCTACCATCCGAATGTCGCAGCAGAAATCGAGACTCATCAGACCAAGCAACGTTTTTCCAATCTTCTACTGTCCAATTTCGATGAGCTTGTACAAATTGTAGCCTCAGTTTCCTGTTCTTAGCTGAAAGGAGTGGTACCCGGTGTGGTCTTCTGCTGCTGTAGCCCATCTGCCTCAAAGTTCGACGCACTGTGCATTCAGAGATGCTCTTAGGCCTACCTTGGTTGTAACGGGTGGCGATTTGAGTCACTGTTGCCTTTCTATCAGCTCGAACCAGTCTGCACATTCTCCTCTGACCTCTGGCATCAACAAGGCATTTCCGCCCACAGAACTGCCGCTCACTGGATTTTTTTTCTTTTTCGGACCATTCTCTGTAAACTCTAGAGATGGTTGTGCGTGAAAATCCCAGTAGATCAGCAGTTTCTGAAATACTCAGACCAGCCCTTCTGGCACCAACAACCATGCCACGTTCAAAGGCACTCAAATCACCTTTCTTCCCCATACTGATGCTCGGTTTGAACTGCAGGAGATTGTCTTGACCATGTCTACATGCCTAAATGCACTGAGTTGCCGCCATGTGATTGGCTGATTAGAAATTAAGTGTTAACAAGAAGTTGGACAGGTGTACCTAATAAAGTGGCCAGTGAGTGTACAGCTGTGGTCACTTACTAATATATTGTAGGTAACTGTCGAACCCAAGCCAGAAGTGGAACTGCTGAGTCCAAGGGTCTACAGTAAAGGGTTACTCTAAGGGTGTGTGCACACGTTGCGGATTCCATTGTGGATTTTTCCGCTCGGATTCTGCAAAATCTGCAGGTAAAACGCCCTGCGTTTTACCTGTGGATTCACCGCAGATTTACACGTGTGGATTCCTATTAAGGAATAGGTGTAAAATGCTGTTGAATCCGCACAAAGAATTGACATGCTGCAGAAAATAAACCGCAGAATTTACCGCAGCATGTGCACAGTGGATTTGGTTTTCCATAGCTTTACATGCTACTGTAGAACGCACGGAAAACAGCTGCAGATCCGCACCTAAATCCGCAACGTGTGCACATACCCTTAGGGTGTGTTTCCACTGTCAGGATGGCCGGCGGTATCGCCGCAGCGGCGAAGCCGCTTGGCGCTAAGCCCCGCCCCCTTTTTGGGACGCGATCATGCCGGATGTGTTAACTCTTCACATCCGGGATGATCGCTCTCTCCCATAGGGCCCTGTGATATGCCTTGCGGGGACGCTGCGTCCCCGCCAGGTGTACGGACATGCTGCGATCTGAAAAGACGCGCAGCATGTCCGGAGTCGCAGGGCCGCCGCGTGCGGGTTTCCACGCATAGTGGAGATGGGATTTCATAAAATCCCCTCCACTATGCTGGAACATCTGGACGCTGCTTGTTTGACGCTGCAGCTCTGCGCAGCGTCAAACAAGCAGCGTTTCCTGACCGTGGAAACATACCCAAAAGGTGTCTCTTGAGCAGCTCTGAGCAATGCAGTCTCCTTGTGCAGACAACAAGACAACACTGTGGTCTCCAAATACGGGTCTCCAGCTGTAGTGGAATTAGAACTTCAGGCACTCCAGAGGCTGATAAGGAATGCTGATAGTTGTAGTTTCACACCACCTGGAAAACACAGGCACTAGGCCACTTACAGCAGAAGTTCTTTCTGTTTCATGCAATGTATACAAATCAGCTATTTCAAGCCATTTGCTAAGGAAAAGCTTTCTTACATTGAGCATTAATTCTGCCACTACGGAAGGAGGGGACGTTAGCTAGAAAAAATTAATTAGTAGATAATCTCATTATCAATTGAGGATATGTAGTTCCATAAATATCACTTTAATGTAGACTTGAAGACCTTGCTTCATAATTATGATTTCTTGTAAATGTAGATGGCTTTATACTGTAGATCATTTCCATTTCATTTACACAAACAGCCATAAAATTAGAGAAAATGTAATTCCTGCTGTAAATTGTGTGAGGCAGAGACATAGTCACATCCTTATCTGCTTGAATTTCCAGGCATTAAGGAGTGAATGATTTCACAAATAAGATAAATACATCATATTGGCACAGATTCTTTTTGTAACAATTTAGCTCCAATTTTGACTCATCTAATATATAAAGCTGAATGTGTGTGTGTGTGTATGTATGTATGTATGTATGTATGTCCGGGATTGGCATCTGAACCGTAGCAGCTACAGCCACAAAATTTTGCACAGTCACACGTCTGGACCCCGAGAGCGTCATAGGCTATGTTGTGAGGTGAAATTTTAACCCCGCGCTTTCCAATTCACCAAACAATTTTGCCCCTATCTACATAATGGGGAAAAAGTGAAAGGAAAAGTGTTGGAGGCGTCGCAGCTACAGGCACAAAATTTTGCACAGTCACACGTCTGGACCCTGAGAGCGTCAAAGCTATATTGTGAGGTGAAATTTTAACCCCGCGCTTTCCAAGTCACCAAACAATTTTGCCCCTATCTACATAATGGGGAAAAAATGAAAGGAAAAGTGTTGGAGGCAAATTAACAGCTGCCAGATGTGAACAAGGGGGACTTAAAGAATGACAGCGATGGCACCAAAGAGTATATACTGTACAGTTGCTAAGGTGGGGCCCCAACATGGGATAATCACACCACCACGGGGATATGAACACACACACAAAATGCGCCACACACTACCACGTGCTCGAACACATATACCACCCTCAGTGCACATTTCACCACACATACACCAACCTCGCCACATAAAAGTAGAAACACAAAAGTCGCCGCTCAAAACTCGCCACGCGCAAAACTCTCCACATGCAAAACTCGCCACACGTGCAAAACTCGCCACACGCAAAACTTGCACACGCAGAAAAATTGCCACACGCAGAAAAATTGCCACATGCACAAAAGTTGCAACACATGCAAAAGTTGCCTCACACAAAACTTGCACATACTCAAAAGGCACCACACATAAAACTCGCCACGCGCAAAACTCGCCATGCGCAAAACTTGCTGCACACAACTTGCTACACTAACCTGTCACATGCAACTCGACACACAAAAAGTTGCTACACGCATGTCGCCACACAAAACTCATCTCACAAAAGTCCCTACATGCATGTCGCCACACGCAACTCAACACACACAACTTGACACACGAAACTCGCCCTAAAACACACACAAGTCTGGTATCCTTCAAAAATAAAAATCTGATTAATAAGCAGACAAACTACAAGAGCAACAAATGTACCATATAGGAATCCGGCAGCTGTCAGTCACATGACCAGTCTATTATGTGTATGTGTGAGCTAATATATACTGCCAGGGGGTGGGCTTACTGTTGGCTGGGGATTTATCAGGCTGCCATTTTAGCTTACAAATACTGAGGTAAAAATACTGACCAAATAACGTGTGAACGAGGGCTAATACAGGAGGAGATGGCATACAGCTATATACTATATACAGGAGATGACACACAGGTATATACTATTTACAGGGGAGATGACACACAGGTATATACTATATACAGGAGGAGATGACACACAGATATATACTATATACAGGAGAGATGACACACAGGTATATACTATATAGAGGAGGAGATGACATACAGGTACATACTACATACAGGAGGAGATGACATACAGGTATATACTATATACAGGAGGAGATGACACACAGGTATATACTATATACAGGAGCAGATTACCTACAGGTATATAGTATATACAGGAGGAGATGACACAGGTATATGCTATGTATAGGAGGAGATGACATACAGGTATATACTATATACAGGAGATGACACACAGATATATACTATATATAGGTGAGATGACACACAGGTATATACTATATACAGGAGATTACATACAGGTATATCTAATATATAAAGCTGAATGTGTGTATGTATGTATGTGTGTATGTCCGGGATTGGCATCTGTACCGTCGCAGCTACAGCCACAAAATTTTGCACAGTCACACGTCTGGACCCCGAGAGCGTCATAGGCTATGTTGTGAGGTGAAATTTTAACCCCGCGCGTTCCAATTCACCAAACAATTTTGCTCCTATCTACATAATGGGGAAAAAGTGAAGGGAAAAGTGTTGGAGGAAAATTGACAGCTGCCAGATGTGAACAATGAGGACTTAAAGAATGAGAGCGATGGCGACAAAGAGTATATACCGTACAGTTGCTAAGGTGGGGCCCCGACATGGGATACTCACCACACACGGGGATATGAACACAAACACAAAATGCGCCACACACTACCACGTGCTTGAACACATATACCACCCTCAGCACACATTTCACCACACACACACACCAACCTCGCCACATAAAAGTCGAAACACAAAAGTCACCACTCAAAACTCGCTACATGCAAAACTCGCCATATGCAAAACTAGGCTCACGCAAAACTCGCCACACGTGCAAAACTCACCTCATGGAAAACTCACCTCATGCAAAACTTGCACACACAGAAAAATTGCCACATGTACAAAAGTTGCACCACATGCAAAAGTTGCCTCACACAAAACTTGCACATACTCAAAATGCACCACACATAAAACTCGCCACGCGCAAAACTCGCCATGCACAAATCTTGCTGCACACAACTTGCTACACTAACCTGTCACATGCAACTCAACACACAAAATGTTGCTACACGCATGTCGCCACACAAAACTCATCTCACAAAAGTCGCTACATGCATGTCGCCACACGCAACTCAACACACACAACTTGACACATAAAACTCGCCCTAAAACACACACAAGTCTGGTATTGTCCTTCAAAAATAAAAATCTGATTAATAAGCAAACTACAAGAGCAACAAATGTACCATATAGGAAATACGGCAGCTGTCAGTCACATGACCTGTCTATTATGTGTATGTGTGAGCTAATATATACTGCCAGGGGGGAGGGCTTCCTGTTGGCTGGGGATTTATCAGGCTGCCAATAGCAACCAATCACAGCTCAGCTTCTATTTTGCTACAGTTAATTAACCTGAGCTCTGATTGGTTAATATAGGCAACAAAGACATTCTCAGTATAACAAAGCTAATATATGTTGTGAAATGCTTCTATTTGCTTAGTTTTTGCCTTTTAATAATTACATTTCTATCTATTTGTTTTGTGGTTTTTGTGTGCAGAATAAATTTTTGTTAACACATTCTATTTTGCTAACAGCAGTCATTAACCCGGGCGAAGCCGGGTAGTACAGCTAGTCTAATATATAAAGCTGAATGTGTGTGTGTGTGTATGTATGTATGTATGTATGTATGTCCGGGATTGGCATCTGAACCGTAGCAGCTACAGCCACAAAATTTTGCACAGTCACACGTCTGGACCCCGAGAGCGTCATAGGCTATGTTGTGAGGTGAAATTTTAACCCCGCGCTTTCCAATTCACCAAACAATTTTGCCCCTATCTACATAATGGGGAAAAAGTGAAAGGAAAAGTGTTGGAGGCGTCGCAGCTACAGGCACAAAATTTTGCACAGTCACACGTCTGGACCCTGAGAGCGTCAAAGCTATATTGTGAGGTGAAATTTTAACCCCGCGCTTTCCAAGTCACCAAACAATTTTGCCCCTATCTACATAATGGGGAAAAAATGAAAGGAAAAGTGTTGGAGGCAAATTAACAGCTGCCAGATGTGAACAAGGGGGACTTAAAGAATGACAGCGATGGCACCAAAGAGTATATACTGTACAGTTGCTAAGGTGGGGCCCCAACATGGGATAATCACACCACCACGGGGATATGAACACACACACAAAATGCGCCACACACTACCACGTGCTCGAACACATATACCACCCTCAGTGCACATTTCACCACACATACACCAACCTCGCCACATAAAAGTAGAAACACAAAAGTCGCCGCTCAAAACTCGCCACGCGCAAAACTCTCCACATGCAAAACTCGCCACACGTGCAAAACTCGCCACACGCAAAACTTGCACACGCAGAAAAATTGCCACACGCAGAAAAATTGCCACATGCACAAAAGTTGCAACACATGCAAAAGTTGCCTCACACAAAACTTGCACATACTCAAAAGGCACCACACATAAAACTCGCCACGCGCAAAACTCGCCATGCGCAAAACTTGCTGCACACAACTTGCTACACTAACCTGTCACATGCAACTCGACACACAAAAAGTTGCTACACGCATGTCGCCACACAAAACTCATCTCACAAAAGTCCCTACATGCATGTCGCCACACGCAACTCAACACACACAACTTGACACACGAAACTCGCCCTAAAACACACACAAGTCTGGTATCCTTCAAAAATAAAAATCTGATTAATAAGCAGACAAACTACAAGAGCAACAAATGTACCATATAGGAATCCGGCAGCTGTCAGTCACATGACCAGTCTATTATGTGTATGTGTGAGCTAATATATACTGCCAGGGGGTGGGCTTACTGTTGGCTGGGGATTTATCAGGCTGCCATTTTAGCTTACAAATACTGAGGTAAAAATACTGACCAAATAACGTGTGAACGAGGGCTAATACAGGAGGAGATGGCATACAGCTATATACTATATACAGGAGATGACACACAGGTATATACTATTTACAGGGGAGATGACACACAGGTATATACTATATACAGGAGGAGATGACACACAGATATATACTATATACAGGAGAGATGACACACAGGTATATACTATATAGAGGAGGAGATGACATACAGGTACATACTACATACAGGAGGAGATGACATACAGGTATATACTATATACAGGAGGAGATGACACACAGGTATATACTATATACAGGAGCAGATTACCTACAGGTATATAGTATATACAGGAGGAGATGACACAGGTATATGCTATGTATAGGAGGAGATGACATACAGGTATATACTATATACAGGAGATGACACACAGATATATACTATATATAGGTGAGATGACACACAGGTATATACTATATACAGGAGATTACATACAGGTATATCTAATATATAAAGCTGAATGTGTGTATGTATGTATGTGTGTATGTCCGGGATTGGCATCTGTACCGTCGCAGCTACAGCCACAAAATTTTGCACAGTCACACGTCTGGACCCCGAGAGCGTCATAGGCTATGTTGTGAGGTGAAATTTTAACCCCGCGCGTTCCAATTCACCAAACAATTTTGCTCCTATCTACATAATGGGGAAAAAGTGAAGGGAAAAGTGTTGGAGGAAAATTGACAGCTGCCAGATGTGAACAATGAGGACTTAAAGAATGAGAGCGATGGCGACAAAGAGTATATACCGTACAGTTGCTAAGGTGGGGCCCCGACATGGGATACTCACCACACACGGGGATATGAACACAAACACAAAATGCGCCACACACTACCACGTGCTTGAACACATATACCACCCTCAGCACACATTTCACCACACACACACACCAACCTCGCCACATAAAAGTCGAAACACAAAAGTCACCACTCAAAACTCGCTACATGCAAAACTCGCCATATGCAAAACTAGGCTCACGCAAAACTCGCCACACGTGCAAAACTCACCTCATGGAAAACTCACCTCATGCAAAACTTGCACACACAGAAAAATTGCCACATGTACAAAAGTTGCACCACATGCAAAAGTTGCCTCACACAAAACTTGCACATACTCAAAATGCACCACACATAAAACTCGCCACGCGCAAAACTCGCCATGCACAAATCTTGCTGCACACAACTTGCTACACTAACCTGTCACATGCAACTCAACACACAAAATGTTGCTACACGCATGTCGCCACACAAAACTCATCTCACAAAAGTCGCTACATGCATGTCGCCACACGCAACTCAACACACACAACTTGACACATAAAACTCGCCCTAAAACACACACAAGTCTGGTATTGTCCTTCAAAAATAAAAATCTGATTAATAAGCAAACTACAAGAGCAACAAATGTACCATATAGGAAATACGGCAGCTGTCAGTCACATGACCTGTCTATTATGTGTATGTGTGAGCTAATATATACTGCCAGGGGGGAGGGCTTCCTGTTGGCTGGGGATTTATCAGGCTGCCAATAGCAACCAATCACAGCTCAGCTTCTATTTTGCTACAGTTAATTAACCTGAGCTCTGATTGGTTAATATAGGCAACAAAGACATTCTCAGTATAACAAAGCTAATATATGTTGTGAAATGCTTCTATTTGCTTAGTTTTTGCCTTTTAATAATTACATTTCTATCTATTTGTTTTGTGGTTTTTGTGTGCAGAATAAATTTTTGTTAACACATTCTATTTTGCTAACAGCAGTCATTAACCCGGGCGAAGCCGGGTAGTACAGCTAGTTTCTAATAAAACAGATGTAATCTTATGATTGATCAGCTTGTTTTTAGATAAACGGAGGCAGGGGGATAATTTGAATCTCCTGCGCCCGGCAATAACTTCCCTAGCGGGGATCAAAATTACCTAAAATCTAATTAAAATACAATTTATATACATCCTAAATATAAAATTTATCAAAATAAAGTTTACACCATTTTATACATACTGCACGATTGTGTCCCTGTTTCACTTACCGTATTTATTGCAATCCCCAAAAAGTGAGAGAAAGGATAAATAGTTCCTGTCAAAACAAGGAATGTTTGGGATTTTCGCCTTGGACTCATTTACACCACATGGTCTCACTGAAAGCACAGGGCCATGTTCCCACATTTTTTCCACTGGATTTTTTTTTTGCAGTAACGCCTTACTTAACGAAAGAAGAGGAAATTACAGAAGAGAAATCAAGCCCCAGCATAAAACAAAGACACTGTAACAGCCAATAGCTGTAAAAGTCAAAAATAGTGATGAGCGAAGTATACTAGTTGCTCGGGTTTTCCCGAGCATGCTCGGGTGGTCTCCGAGTATTTGTGACTGTATCGGAGATTGAGTTTTTGTTGACTCAGCTGCATGATTTACAGCTGCTAGCCAGCCTGAGTACATGTGGCGGTTGCCTGGTTGCTAGGGAATCCCCACATGTAATCAAGCTGGCTAGTAGCTGCAAATCATGCAGCTGAGTTAACAAAAACTAAATCTCCGAGCAGTCCCAAATACTCGGAGACCACCCGAGCGTGCTCGGGAAAACTCGAGCAATGAGTATACTCGCTCATCACTAGTCAAAAAGTTAAAAACCCTATTTTCTGCCCTATAATCACCCACAGCTTTGTATTTCCAGTGCTCGATTGTTTTTACTACTGCTCATTATTCAGAGCCTAAACCTCAAGTTTTTTGGCCTGAGCGTAAATATGATTTGGACTGCTTAAGGTCCTTTTTTTTTTTAATAACAGCCTTATTAAAGGGGCTTGTGTTCTAAGCACTATCAATGGACGTCCCACTAAACTATCATGGCCAGACACATCGCTGTCACAGGATATTTAAACACACTGAGTTACCCCCATTAGACACCCCCGGAAGAAGCAATAGCAAAACGGCGCCTGTCGGGTGTGAGGTAAATAGCGCACGCCATCCTGACATTACCGCCATCTTTGGGCATGTAAATGCCCACAATTCTACGCTTATAACAGCTTGGTATGTACTACTGAGGGAAAGGATGGTATTCATACCCAGTTTATAGGTGTTTCTGTGTTGATAAGTAACTGCATGTGCACATTCTGCAGAGCCCCATAAAGGACTGCATGGCATCCAATAGTCCACGTATTCACTTGTTATAAACATACAGCCTTATTTATACTCCTCCCTCCCCTCATGCTTTCTTTGTCTTTACCTCCCCATTATGAGTAGGTTATCCCTTGGCTTGCAGTCGCTTCCCCTCCCTTTTTTGGAGGTTATATCCCCTATTTTTTTTAAATGCTTTTAATTTTGTGAATCAATAAAAATATATTGTTTTGTATTTAAAATGTTGGGAATCTCTTCTTATCAGGTGGATTCACTTACCACCTGTCTTTTGTTTTTCTGATGAAGTTTTGAAGTGCCGAACCCTTATTTAGTGCATCTGGACATATGATTTTGACTGCAACAAAGAGTTGCAAATGTTTACCAATGTGTTTGATTTTTTGTCACTGGTTACAAGACACACACAACTCACTTGCCATAGTCTTCAATGCAAGCCATTTACGATTGCGAATTGCGTGCTACTTAGCGAAGTTTTAGTGCACAATCATAACTCAAAAATAGTTGCATTACAGTAAGTCGCACACAAGTTGCACAGATGTTTTGGTCTCATGACTTGCTTGAGAATTGCTGTTGCGTGATGCATGTCACCGTGTAGCCTTCTATTCATTGTAATGGAGAAATAATTAATGTACAGCATGAGAAAAATGTTACTAATATAGTAAATGAATTCACATTTTCATAAAAGTATACAACTCCAATTCCTAAAAAGTTGGAGCTCTGTCTCTCTTTTTGGACAGTTATATGACTTAATTTAACCCCTTCACCCCGGAGCTTTTTCCGTTTTTTCATTTTCGTTTTTCGCTCCCCTCCTTCCCAGAGCCATAACTTTTTTATTTTTCTGTCAATTTGGCCATGTGAGGGCTTATTTTTTGCGGGACGAGTTGTACTTTTGAACATCATTGGTTTTACAATGTCGTGTACTAGAAAACGGGAAAAAAATTCCAAGTGCAGTGAAAGTGCAAAAAAAGTGCAATCCCACACTTGTTTTTTGCTTGGCTATTTTGCTAGGTTCACTAAATGCTAAAACTGACCTGCCATTATGATTCTCCAGGTCAGTACGAGTTCATAGACACCTAACATGACTAGGTTATTTTTCACCTAAGTGGTGAAAAAAAATTCCAAACTTTGCAAAAAAAAAAAAAAGCACCATTTTCCGATACTCGTAGCGTCTCCATTTTTCGTGACCTGGGGTCGGTTGAGGTCTTATTTTTTGCGTGCCGAGCTGGCGTTTTTAATGATAGCATTTTGGTGCAGATACGTTCTTTTGATCGCCCGTTATTGCATTTTAATGCAATATCGCGGCGACCAAAAAAACGTAATTCTGGCGTTTTGATTTTTTTCTCATTACGCCATTTAGCGATCAGGTTATCGCTTTTTTTATTGATAGATCGGGCGATTCTGAACGCGGCGATACCAAATATGTGTAGGTTTGATTTTTTTTTTATTGATTTATTTTGATTGGGGCGAAAGGGGGGTGATTTAAACTTTTATATTTTTTTTATTTTTTTCACATTTTTTTTAACTTTTTTTTTTCACTTTTGCCATGCTTCTATAGCCTCCATGGGAGGCTAGAAGCAGGCACAACCCGATCGGCTCTGCTATGTAGCAGCGATCATAAGATCGCTGCTACACAGCAGAATTGCAGGTGTGCTGTGAGCGCCGACCACAGGGTGGCGCTCACAGCTACCGAGGATCAGTAACAATAGAGGTCTCAAGGACCTCTATGGTTACCTTCCTGACACATCGCCGACCCTCGATCATGTGACGGGGGTCGGCGATGACGTCATTTCCGGCCGCCCGGCCGGATGCGGTAGTTAAATGCCGCTGTCTGCGTTTGACAGCGGCATTTAACTAGTTAATGGGCGCGGGCGGATCGCGATTCCGCTCGCGCTCATTGCGCGCACATGTCAGCTGTACAAAACAGCTGACATGTCGCGGCTTTAAGGTGGGCTCGCCGCCGGAGCCCACCTTAAAGCGGGGGTTCTGCCAGCTGACGTACTATTCCGTCAGCTGGCAGAAAGGGGTTAAAATTGATCCTCCAGTTGTTTTTCACTAGTACCATTTACTTTTGCAGCCTTTTGTTAACCTTGCTCCAACTGAGTGCAGTATGGTTGCCAGGTATTTTGCACTCTGAGTTGTGCTGTTTCACTGTAAACATACTTTTCAAAGTCAGTCAGGGACTCCACGCCCTGCTCCAGTTAACTGAAAGGTCTCCCTACATATAAGTGGCCTATCTAGGGGGACAGCTGAGGCATGTGCCCCGGGCGCATCTGGCAGGGGGTGCAGTTGGGCCACATGCCCCGGCTGTCTAATGCGGCGGTCCGAAGTGTCTCCTCCAGCAGCTGCATTTTGCCGCCCTGCAGATTGGGAGTGTAATAATTATAGGGGATAACTCAGGAGACTCTTTGCGTGGAACAAGAGAACTACAGGACACAGTTTTATAAGTGGTAAAGTCTATATTATCACACGGTGATTCAAACAGGTGCAGAGAGAAACTCAAGTCCACAACACTTGGTGTAAATATTAAACGCAGCTTAGCAGTCTATAGGACACTTCAGAGGAAAATGAAATCAAGCAGAAAGTCTATGAAGCACAGTTATTCTTGAGGATACTTGACACGAATAAATCCTTGTCTTAGTCCAAACACAGATAGATAAGCTTATAAGGCAGTTAAAATCATATCTTAGCTCAACCAGGGAGGCCTGGTTAATAGTCTCAGGTTTTGCAGAGCAGAAACAGCTTACATGTCCAGCAAATGCAGATGGAAGTAACATGAGCAGCACATGAAGGAGGATTACTGGAACTGGTGTATGCAGCAGGAACTCAGAGCAGAGTAGCAGGATCACAACACAGGTTCACAGGAGCAGGTGCAGGTGCAAGGCCAGGGAGTAATCAGGAGCTGGATGCAAAGCAAAATAATCTAGCACAGACTGAAGGCTGGGGTGGAGTTTTATAGCAGGAAGACAAGTGCACATGAGACCAAAGACGCCATGTTGGAAAAGGGCAGTAATGCACAAAAGGTAAAAAATGTTCAGAGTCCTGACATTACTCCCTCCTTAGAAGCGGCCTCAGGATGATCCTGGACCTGGTTTCTCAGGGAATCTCTGATGAAAACGATAAATCTTCTGTTGGGCATTGATGTTTTCCACAGGTTCCCAAGAGTCTTCCTCAGAGGGATATCCCTGCCATCTTATCAGATATTGGAGCCGATTCCTGCGAATCCTGGAATCAATAATTTCCTCCACCATGAATTGTTCTTGCCCATCAATCACCACAGGCTGCGGAGGTGGCACAACACGTCCCTGGAAGGTGTTAGGAGATACAGGCTTTAGTAAAGATACATGAAAAACTGGGTGTACCTTCATTGTCCTAGGTAGCTTCAGCCGGCAGGCCACAGAGCTCACAATACCGTTGATCTTGAAAGGGCCAATGAATTCCTGTCCAGCTTTTGTGAAGGAACATTTAACTTCAGATTGTTAGTTGCTAACCACACGGAATCTCCTACTTTGAACATGGGTGCAGGTTTACGGAATCTATCAGCCGATCTCTTATAACGTTCTTGAGCCGTGGTCAGGGATTCCTTCAGAACCTCCAGATTTTGTCTCATCGCAGTCAGCCTTTCCGCCACTGCTGGAACCGGAGAATTAATTGGAGACCTAGATAAAATACATGGATGATAACCCAGATTGGCAAAGAAAGGTGTAAATTTAGTGGAGGCGCTCTGAGAATTATTATATGAAAATTCGGCTAACGGCAACAACTCCAACCAATCATCCTGGAGATGGCTGACATAGCATCTTAGATATTGTTCCAGCGTCTGGTTGGTACGCTCAGTCTGACCATTTGTCTGGGGATGGTAAGCAGAAGAGAGACAGACATTAATATTGAGTGCAGAGCAAAACCCCTTCCAGAATCTTGAAGTGAACTGTACTCCACGGTCAGAGATGATCTCATCCGGCACTCCATGCAACCGAAAGACATTCTGTATAACCAAGTTCACTGTATCTTTAGCAGAGGGGAGGCGGGTGCACGGAACAAAATGAGCTGCCTTAGTCAGGCGATCAACTACCACCATGATTGTATTCATGCCCCCCGATGTAGGCAGCTCCACAATAAAGTCCATTGATATAGACCCCCAAGGGCGGGATGGAACAGGTAATGGTTGTAGAAGACCCATAGGTGCCACATGAGGAGTCTTGTAACGGGCACATACCTCGCAAGAGAGAACATAGTCCATGGTATCCTTCAGGCAAGTTGGCCACCAGAAGAATCGGCTCAGGAACTCTTGTGTCTTCTGTACCCCCCTGTGACCAGCCAACTTGGAGTCATGTACCAACTTGAGGATCTGCAGACGGACGACCTCCGGGACATACATACGTCGATCTCTGAACCACATGCCACCCTTAAAGATAGGATTAATATCCACAGGTGGGTTGGCCAGAAATACATCACCTTCATAGGCCTCCCTGCACTCCTTCCACAAGTCCTGATCGTGGATAACTCCGATGAAATTGGCATCAGATAGAATGGTCTTGGATGGGGCTCCAGGTACGGAATCCGCAGCATGGATTCGGGATAAAGCATCAGCCTTCCCATTACGAGAACCTGGACGGTACGAGATAACAAAGTTAAATTGAATAAGTTCCAACGAGCCTGACGAGGAGAAAGAGATCTAGCGGATCTAAGGAACTCTAGATTGCGATGGTCAGTTAGCACTATGATCTGTTGTGCAGCTCCTTGCAGATGATGCCTCCATTCTTTGAAAGCCGCAATAATAGCCAGCAATTCCTTGTCTCCCACGTCGTAATTCTTCTCTGCTGAGGTTAGTCTACGGGAAAAGAAAGCACAAGGATGTAGCAGACCCTTCTCTCCAGTTCTTTGGGAGAGAATAGCCCCCAAAGCATTATCAGAAGTGTCCACCTCCACAATGAAAGGATGTGTTGGATCTGGATGTATCAACAGCGGTGCTGATGTGAAACAGATCTTCAGCCGATCGAAAGCTTCTTGAGCCTGTGATGACCACTTAAAGGGCTTTTCCTTCTTTGTCAAGGAAGTAAGGGGACGGACAGTATCAGAAAAATTTCGAATGAAGCGTCTGTAGAAATTTGCAAAACCAATAAAACGTTGGACCTCCTTAACGTTCTTGGGTACTGGCCAGTCAAGGATAGCCTGAATCTTACCAGATTCCATGTTCAGCCCCTGGGGAGAGATGATATAACCCAAGAACTGTATCTCAGAACGATGGAACTCGCATTTCTCTGGCTTGATATACAGTTGGTTCTCTTTCAGACGTCTTAAAACAGTTTTGACATGTTCTTCATGTTCCTGTAGAAAGTCAGAAAAGATTAGTATATCGTCCAAATAGATCACCACAAACTGGTCCAACAAATCTCTGAAGATGTCATTAACAAGGTGTTGAAATGCTGCAGGGGCGTTACAAAGCCCGAAGGGCATCACAAGAGATTCAAAGTGTCCATACCGGCATCTGAATGCTGTCTTCCACTCATCCCCTGGACGAATACGCACCAAATTAAAAGCCCCACGAAGATCCAGCTTAGAGAACACCTTAGCATGGCGGACTTTTTCCAGTAATTCGGGAATCAGAGGCAAAGGGTAATGGTTTCGTACGGTTACCTTATTGAGTTCCCGATAGTCAACACAGGGTCTCAGGGTCCCATCCTTCTTCTTTACAAAAAAAATGGGTGCCCCTGCTGGTGAGGAAGAAGGACGTATGAAGCCTTTGGCCAGATTTTCATCAATATACTCCTTTAAGGCTTGAAGCTCAGGTGCCGCCAAAGGGTATACGTGACCAAAAGGAATATCTGCCCCAGGAAGCAACTCAATGGAACAGTCATAATGCCTGTGTGGAGGAAGTTGATCTGCATTCTTCTTGTCATAGAGGTCAGAGAACTCTTTATATGCTGGAGGTAAAGAAGATACCTGTACATGTGGTTCCGTAGCCGTGGACTCAGGGACAGCTTCTGTTAACGCTGAGTTGCTCCTTGTTGGAAAGATAATCTCCTTTGTCTCCCAGTTGATAATTGGGTTCTGAGAACGCAACCAAGGAATGCCTAAAATCACAGGAAAATGAGGAGAAGAAATTAGCAAGAAAGAAAGTTGCTCCTGATGATTAGGCTCCAACAAAATTTCAAGGGGTACAGTCTCCTGATCCACAGGCCCAGAGATTAAAGGTGACCCATCCACTGTTTCCATGGTAATTGGAGAGTCTCTTTGCTGAATTTTAATACCATGTTCCTTGGCAAATTCGATATCCATGTAATTGCCACCTGCACCAGAGTCAATCATAGCTGAACAGGAAATCCACTTTACTGAACACAGGATCTTAATAGGGAGAGAACAGTGAGAGTTCTTTTCCTTCAGCTCCTTGGGGGGTGAAGTCATAGAAAGTGAATGGAATACAGCGTTTAAAGGCAGGCTACATTCAGAGATGTCAGATTCATCTTCACATTTGTCATACTCCCCTATTGCTGCTAGCACCTTGTTAGGCCATCTAGGACACTTAGGACAATTGATCAAGAAGTGGTCAGACTGGCCGCAGTGGAAACATAGAGTTTCACGAAGGCGATGCTCCCGGCGCTCATTGATCTCGCGTCTCTGAACGGAATCAATTTGCATGGGCACCTCCTCCACTTCCTGAGATGTTTTACCTGCAGGCTCTTTGGAAGGAAGTTAAAAGTTAGAAATACGGTTATGTGCAGCAAATTTCTCCTGCCTACGCTCAGTAAGGCGAATGTCTATGTGCACACAATGCTGTATAAATGTCTCTAGTTCTTGTGGTGACTCTGAGCGAGCTAGTTCATCTTTTATAATACTAGACAGACCCCTTTTAAAAATAGGCAATTGTGCATAACTGGCAGATTCAGCGGTTGCACGGCGATTAGGGTCATCAAACATTAATGCCATAGCGGCCAAGAAATCATCCAAGTTATTTAACGGTGGGTCACGAGACTCAATCATCGGATTCGCCCAGGGAGAGCTCGTGAGGTCAGTAGCATTATTATACACAATACTTTGGATCTATCAGTAGGAAAACGGTCAACATGCACATCAAAATATAGCATACATTGATTCACAAAGCCACGAAATTTGTCGCGATCACCATTAAATCTGAATGGGGGCAACTTAGGTGGGATAGCTGGTGGCGGTTGCCCAGAGGGTAAAGTCACTTGTGCAGCTATTTGCGTGCTTATGTCCTGAAAAGCCCATCCATACTAGGACTCTATGCCAGCAAGTTTGTTTTCCTGGGCTGCCATGCGGTTGCTTAAGTCCTGCAAAGTTTGTCCAAACACTTGTTGATTGTGTTGAAAGCTTCCAAACTTCTTTTGCAGACCTTCCACATCTTTCTGCAGTGATCTAATTATGGAAAACACCTGCTCTAATCTGCTCTCTGCAGTCATTGTTCCAGCAGTCTCCTTTTTTTTATGGCTAGAGTATCCTGTAATAATTATAGGGGATAACTCAGGAAACTCTTTGCGTGGAACAAGACAACTCCAGGACACAGTTTTATAAGCGGTAAAGTCTATATTATCACACGGTGATTCAAACAGGTGCAGAGAGAAACTCAAGTCCACAACACTTGGTGTAAATATTAAACGCAGCTTAGCAGTCTATAGGACACTTCAGAGGAAAATGCTATCAAGCAGAAAGTCTATGAAGCACAGTTATTCTTGAGGATACTTGACACGAATAAATCCTTGTCTTAGTCCAAACACAGATAGATAAGCTTATAAGGCAGTTCAAATCATATCTTAGCTCAACCAGGGAGGCCTGGTTAATAATCTCAGGTTTTTGCAGAGCAGAAACAGTTTACATGTCCAGCAAATGCAGATGGAAGTAAACACGAGCAGCAGATGAAGGAGGATTATTGGAACTGGTGTATGCAGCAGGAACTCAGAGCAGAGTAGCAGGATCACAACACAGGTTCACAGGAGCAGGTGAATAGCCAGGGAGTAATCAGAGGTCAGTAGCTGGATGCAATGCAGAATACTCTAGCACGGACTGAAGGCTGGGGTGGAGTTTTATAGCAGGAAGACACAGTGCACATGAGACCAAAGATGCCATCTTGGAAAAGGGCAGTAATGCACAAAAGGTAAAAAATGTTCAGAGTCCTGACAGGGAGTCTGCCATTCTCTGAGCTGGCTGTCTTTCAGATGCGAGTACAATTAAAGCTATGACCACCGGAACAGGGTTGACGTCAGCAGTGTGATCAGGTCATGTGATTGCGCTGCTGATGTCACTCACCGGCGCACAGAAGCATGCAGAACATTGATGGTAAGTGCTTAAGAAACAGAACAAATCCAGATACAACGTCATCTATAAGGTACATGAATGTATTTTTTTTGTGATACTGACTAATTCTCATATTATTATTTACTAGACTGTGGCCTGATTCTAACGCATCGGGTATTCTAGAATATGCATGTCCCCATAGTATATGGACAATCATGATTCCAGAATTCGCGGCAGACTGTGCCCGTCGCTGATTGGTCGAGGCAACCTTTATGACATCATCGTCACCATGCTGTGCTCGTCGCTGATTGGTCGAGGCCTGGCGGCCTCGACCAATCAGAGACGCAGGATTTTCAGGACAGACAGACAGACAGAAAAACCCTTAGACAATTATATATATACACTCACCGGCCACTTTATTAGGTACACCATGCTAGTAACGGGTTGGACCCCTTTTGCCTTCAGAACTGCCTCAATTCTTTGTGGCATAGATTCAACAAGGTGCTGGAAGCATTCCTCAGAGATTTTGGTCCATATTGACATGATGGCATCACACAGTTGCCGCAGATTTGTCGGCTGCACATCCCAAAGATGCTCCATACAAGGCAGGATGGATCCATGCTTTCATGTTGTTTACGCCAAATTCTGACCCTACCATCCGAATGTCGCAGCAGAAATCGAGACTCATCAGACCAAGCAACGTTTTTCCAATCTTCTACTGTCCAATTTCGATGAGCTTGTACAAATTGTAGCCTCAGTTTCCTGTTCTTAGCTGAAAGGAGTGGTACCCGGTGTGGTCTTCTGCTGCTGTAGCCCATCTGCCTCAAAGTTCGACGCACTGTGCGTTCAGAGATGCTCTTAGGCCTACCTTGGTTGTAACGGGTGGCGATTTGAGTCACTGTTGCCTTTCTATCAGCTCGAACCAGTCTGCCCATTCTCCTCTGACCTCTGGCATCAACAAGGCATTTCCGCCCACAGAACTGCCGCTCACTGGATTTTTTTTCTTTTTCGGACCATTCTCTGTAAACCCTAGAGATGGTTGTGCGTGAAAATCCCAGTAGATCAGCAGTTTCTGAAATACTCAGACCAGCCCTTCTGGCACCAACAACCATGCCACGTTCAAAGGCACTCAAATCACCTTTCTTCCCCATACTGATGCTCGGTTTGAACTGCAGGAGATTGTCTTGACCATGTCTACATGCCTAAATGCACTGAGTTGCCGCCATGTGATTGGCTGATTAGAAATTAAGTGTTAACAAGAAGTTGGACAGGTGTACCTAATAAAGTGGCCAGTGAGTGTAGATGTTAGGAGCATTAAAGGGGTTGTCCAAGTTTGTGATGAGTCTGCTGCCATTCTATGTGACTGCAGACTTCTGAATTCACACAGTGCGCACTGCACTCTGTCAGGATTCTCTTGTTCCCGTGATTTGCATACATGCGGTCACGTGCCGATTAGACATACGTGGCTTCATTCAATGAAAACAAATTGAGTAAAGTTGTGCAGTCCAGAGCGACTGCAGACTTTAATCTCAAACCCGAATGTGCCTTTTAATTATAAAATTAAGCCCTGTAGCCAATTTTAACAGTGTGTAATACACTCACTGTCAGGATTCAGCTCTACTTACAGGTTTCAGCCACTTAACTCATATGCAATTTTCAATCTCACGGTCATGTGGCAACAAGCTTCTCTTCCTAGTTCTCTTTTCATTAACCCCTTTCTGACATATGACGTACTATCCTGTCAAGGTGGGGTGGGCCTGTATGACCACCGACGGGATAGTACGTCATATGCGATCGGCCGCGCTCACGGGGGCGCGGCCGATCGCGGCCGGGTGTCAGCTGACTATCGCAGCTGACATTCGGCACTATGTGCCTGGAGTGGTCAGGGACCGCCCCCGGCACATTAACCCCCGGCACACTGTGATCAAAGATGATCGCAGCGCTCCGGAGGTACAGGGAAGCATCACGCAGGGAGGGGGCTCCCTGTGGGCTTCCCTGAGACCCTGGGTACAAAGTCATGTGCTCACCTTGTACCAAGCGTCTACTCCCTGTAGGCCCCAGATCCAAAATGGCCGCGGGGTTACATCCGGGTCCTGCAGGGATGTGGCTTACCAGCGCCTGCTCAGAGCAAGCGCTGGTAAGCCTGCAGCCCTGCATGTCAGATCGCTGATCTGACACAGTGCTGTGCAAAGTGTCAGATCAGCAATCTGACCCTATAACATGATGCCCCCCCTGGGGCAATGTTATAACGTAAAAAAAAAAATTCACATGTGTAAAAAAAAAAAAAAAATCCTAAATAAAGAAAAAAAAATATTGTTCCCATAAATACATTTCTTTATCTAAATAAATAAAAAAACAATAAAAGTACACATATTTAGTATCGCCGCGTCCATAACGACCCGACCTATAAAAATGTCCCACTAGTTAACCCCTTTAGTGAACGCGGTAAAAAAAAAACAAACCGAGGCACAAAACAACGCTTTATTGTCATACCGCTGAACAAAAAGTGAAATAACACGCGATCAAAAAGACGGATTTAAATAACTATGGTACCGCTGAAAACTTTATATTGTCCCGCAAAACACAAGCTGCCATACAGCATCATCAGCGAAAAAATAAAAAAGTTATAGTCCTCAGAATAAAGCGATGCAAAAATAATTATTTTTTCTATAGAAGTTTTTATCGTATAAAAGCTCCAAAACATAAAAAAGATATAAATGAGGTATCACCGTAATCATACTGACCTGTAGAATAAAACTGCTTTATCAATTTTATCAAACGTGGAACAGTATAAGCGCCCCCCCCAAATAAATTCATGAATAGCTGGTTTTTGGTCATTCTGCCTCACAAAAATCGGAATAAAAAGCGATCAAAAAATGTCACGTGCCCGAAAGTGTTACCAATAAAAATGTCAGCTCGTCCCGCAAAAAACAAGACCTCACATGACTCTGTTGACCAAAATATGGAAAAATTATAGCTCTCAAGTTGTAGAGACGCAAAAAACATTTTTTGCAATAAAAAGCGTCTTTTAGTGTGTGACGGCTGCCAATCATAAAAATCCGCTAAAGAAATGCTATAAATAGTAAATCAAAACCCTCTTCATCATCCCCTTAGTTAGGGAAAAATAATAAAATTAAAAAAATGTATTTATTTCCATTTTCCCTTTAGGGTTAGGACTAGGGTTAGGGGTAGGGTTAAGGCTAAGGTTAGGGTTAGGGTTAGGGTTGGGGCTAGGGTTAGGGTTGGGGCTAGGGATGGGGTTAGGGCTAGGGTTAGGGTTTCAGTTAGAATTGGGGGTTTCCACTGTTTACGTGCATCAGGGGCTCTCCAAACGTGACATGGCATCTGATCTCAATTCCAGACAATTCTGTGTTGAAAAAGTAAAACAGTGCTCCTTCCCTTCCGAGCTCTCCCATGTGCCCAAACAGGGGTTTACCCCAACATATGGGGTATCAGCGTTACTAGGACAAATTGGACAACAACTTTTGGGGTCCAATTTCTCTTGCTACCCTTGGGAAAATAAAAATTTGGGGGGCTAAAAAAACTTTTTTGTGGGAAAAAATGATTTTTTATTTTCACGGCTCTGCGTTATTAACTGTAGTGAAACACTTGGGGGTTCAAAGTTCTCACAACACTTCTAGACAAGTTCCTTGGGGGGTCTAGTTTCCAATATGGGGTCACTTGTGGTGGTTTCTACTGTTTAGTTACATTAGGGGCTCTGCAAATGCAACGTGATGCCTGCAGACCAATCCATCTAAGTCTGCATTCCAAATGGCGCTCCTTCACTTCCGAGCTCTGCTATGCGCTCAAACAGTGGTTCCCCCCACATATGGGGTATCAGTGTACTCAGGACAAATTGGACAACAACTTTTGGGGTCCAATTTCTCCTGTTACCTTGGGAAAATACAAAACTGGGGGCTAAAAAATAATTTTTGTGGAAAAAAATGATTTATTTCACGGCTCTGCGTTATAAACTGTAGTGAAACACTTGGGGGTTCAAAGTTCTCACAACACATCTAGATAAGTTCCTTGGGGGGGTCTAGTTTCTGATATGGGGTCACTTGTGGTGGGTTTCTACTGTTTAGGTACATTAGGGGCTCTGCAAACACAATGTGACGCCTGCAGACCAATCCATCTAAGTCTGCATTCCAAATGGCGCTCCTTCCCTTCCGAGCTCTCCCATGCGCCCAAACGGTGGTTCCCTCCCACATATGGGGTATCAGCGTACTCAGGACAAATTGGACAACAACCCTTGGGAAAATACAAAACTGGGGGCTAAAAAATAATTTTTGTGGAAAAAAATGATTTTTATTTTCACGGCTCTGCGTTATAAACTGTAGTGAAACACTTGGGGGTTCAAAGCTCCAACACATCTAGATAAGTTCCTTAGGAGGTCTACTTTCCAAAATGGTGTCACTTGTGGGGGGTTTCAATGTTTAGGCACATCAGTGACTCTCCAAACGCAACATGGCGTCCCATCTCAATTCCTGTCAATTTTGCATTGAAAAGTCAAACAGCGCTCCTTCCATTCCGAGCTCTGCCATGCGCCCAAACAGTGGTTTACCCCCACATATGGGGTATCAGCATACTCAGGACAAATTGCACAACAATGTTTGGGGTCCAATTTCTTCTCTTAACCTTGGGAAAATAAAAAATTGGGGGAAAAAAATAATTTTTGTGAAAAAATATGATTCTTTTTATTTTTACGGCTTTGCATTATAAACGTCTGTGAAGCACTTGATGGGTCAAAGTGCTCACCACACATCTAGATAAGTTCCTTAGGGAGTCTACTTTCCAAAATGGTGTCACTTGTGGGGGGTTTCAATGTTTAGGCACATCAGGGGCTCTCCAAACGCAATATGGCGTCCCATCTCAATTCCAGTCAATTTTGCATTGAAAAGTCAAATAGCGCTCCTTCCCTTCCAAGCTATGCCATGCACCCAAACAGTGGTTTACCCTCACATATGGGGTATCGGCGTACTCAGGACAAATTGTACAACAACTTTTGGGGTCCATTTTCTCCTGTTACTTTTGGTAAAATAAAACAAATTGGAGCTGAATTAAATTTTGTGTGAAAAAAAGTTAAATGTTCATTTTTATTTAAACATTCCAAAAATTCCTGTGAAACACCTGAAGGGTTAATAAACTTCTTGAATGTCGTTTTGAGCACCTTGAGGGGTGCAGTTTTTAGAATGGTGTCACACTTGGCTATTTTCTATCATATAGACCCCTCAAAATGTCTTGAAATGAGATGTGGTCCCTAAAAAAAAATGGTGTTGTAAAAATGAGAAATTGCTGGTCAACTTTTAACCCTTATAACTCCCTAACAAAAAAAAATTTTGGTTCCAAAATTGTGCTGATGTAATGTAGACATGTGGGAAATGTTATTTATTAGGTATTTTCTGTGACATATCTCTGTGATTTAAGGGCATAAAAATTCAAATTTGGAAAATTGCAAAATTTTCTAAATTTTTGCCAAATTTCCATTTTTTTCACAAGTAAACACAAGTCTTATCGAAGAAATTTTACCACTATCATGAAGTACAATATGTCACGAGAAAACAGTGTCAGAATCATCAGGATCTGTTGAAGCATTCCAGAGTTATAACCCCATAAAGGGACAGTGGTCAGAATTGTAAAAATTGGCCCGGTCATTAACGCGCAAACTACCCTTGGGGGTCAAGGGGTTAAACATTGAAATAACTAAGAAGAGCAACTCGTCAACACGTGACTAAGTGTGCAAATCGCATATGTGCTTGGGGTGGGAGCCTGTTGTGAATTGGATTTTTTGGCTCCCTCTTGTGGTTACTAGCGACATGACACTTTGAGTTTCTTTCCTCAGCTTGGTACCCACCTGGCTCGTTAGTCCAGGGGTGTTGCTATTTAAGCTTCCTGGATTTTCAGTCTGGTGCCTGGCATCGTTGTAATCAGTTCCTTTCTGTTTGCTCCTGTCTGCTGGTCCTGGTTCTTGCAAAATAAGCTAAGTCCTGCTTCCTTATTTTTTGGTTATTTGCATTGCTCTTATTTTTGTCCAGCTTGTACTAAATGTGATTCCTGATTTTGCTGGAAGCTCTAGGGGGCTGATATTCTCCCCCCGGCCCGTTAGACGGTTCGGGGGTTCTTGAATATTCAGCGTGGAAATTTTGATAGGGTTTTTGCTGACCGTATAAGTCATCTTCCTATATTCTGCTATTAGTCAGTGGGCCTCTCTTTGCTAAAAACCTAGTTCATTCTTACGTTTGTCTTTTCTTCTTACCTCACCGTTATTATTTGTTGGGGGCTTGTATCCAACTTTTGGGGTCTTTTCTCTGGAGGCAAGAAAGGTCTATCTATTCCCTTCTAGGGTTAGTTAGTTCTCCGGCTGGCGCGAGACGTCTAGAACCAACGTAGGTACGTTCCCCGGCTGCTGCTATTTGTGGTGCTAGGATCAGGTATACGGTCAGCCTAGTTACCACTGCCCTATGAGCTGGTTTTTGTGTTTGCAGACTTGGTAATAACTTCTGAGACCCTCTGCCATTGGGGTCATAACAGTATGCCAGGCCGAAGGTGAATGTTTGATGCATTGCAGAAGTGGGATAATAAGAAAGGAAATTCTGAGTTTTTTTTTTTTTTTTCTCTTTCTTCCTCCCCTTTACCTCTGAGTGGCTTGAGCTTGCTGCAGACATGAATGTCCAGACTTTGATTACTAGTGTGGATCAGCTTGCTGCTCGTGTGCAGGGCATTCAAGATTTTGTTACCAGTAGTCCTATGTCTGAACCTAAAATACCTATTCCTGAACTGTTCTCTGGAGACCGATTTAAGTTTAGGAATTTCAGGAATAATTGTAAATTGTTTCTATCTCTGAGACCCCGTTCGTCTGGAGACTCAGCTCAGCAAGTTAAAATTGTTATCTCTTTCTTGCGGGGTGACCCTCAGGATTGGGCCTTCTCGTTAGCGCCAGGAGATCCGGCATTGGCAAATATTGATGCGTTTTTTCTGGCGCTCGGGTTGCTTTACGAGGAACCCAATCTTGAAATTCAGGCAGAAAAAGCCTTGCTGGCTATCTCTCAGGGCCAGGATGAAGCTGAAGTGTATTGCCAAAAATTTCAGAAATGGTCCGTGCTTACTCAGTGGAATAAGTGTGCTCTGGCCGCAAATTTCAGAAATGGCCTTTCTGAAGCCATTAAGAATGTGATGGTGGGTTTCTCCATTCCTACAAGTCTGAATGATTCCATGGCGCTGGCTATTCAAATTGACCGGCGTTTGCGGGAGCGCAAAGCCGCTAATCCTCTGGTGATGTTGTCTGAACAAACACCTGATTTAATGCAATGTGGTAGAATTCAGACTAGAAATGAACGGAAAAATCATAGACGTCAGAATGGGTTGTGTTTTTACTGTGGTGATTCTACACATGTTATATCAGCATGCTCTAAACGCCTAACAAGGGTTGTTAGTCCTGTCGCCATTGGTAATTTGCAACCTAAATTTATTTTGTCTGTGACTTTAATTTGCTCATTGTCTTCCTACCCTGTTATGGCGTTTGTGGATTCAGGTGCTGCCCTGAGTCTTATGGATCTGTCATTTGCCAAACGCTGTGGTTTTGTTCTTGAGCCGTTGGTAAATCCTATCCCTCTTAGAGGTATTGATGCTACGCCATTGGCGGAAAATAAGCCGCAGTTTTGGACACAGGTAACCATGTGCATGACTCCTGAACATTGGGAGGTGATTCGTTTTCTTGTTCTGCATAAAATGCATGATTTGGTCGTTTTGGGTCTGCCATGGTTACAGACCCATAATCCAGTCTTGGATTGGAAGGCAATGTCTGTGTCAAGTTGGGGCTGTCAGGGAATTCATGGTGATTCCCCGCCGGTGTCTATTGCTTCCTCTACTCCTTCGGAAGTTCCTGAGTATTTGTCTGATTATCAGGATGTATTCAGCGAGTCCAGGTCCAGTGCTCTTCCTCCTCATAGGGACTGTGACTGCGCTATAGATTTGATTCCAGGTAGTAAATTTCCTAAGGGAAGATTATTTAATCTGTCTGTACCTGAGCATACCGCAATACGTTCGTATATCAAGGAGTCTCTGGAGAAGGGGCATATCCGTCCATCCTCTTCCCCTCTTGGTGCGGGATTCTTTTTTGTGGCCAAGAAGGACGGATCTTTGAGACCTTGTATAGACTATTGGCTTCTGAATAAAATCACTGTTAAATTTCAGTATCCTTTGCCTCTGTTGTCGGACTTGTTTGCCCGGATTAAGGGTGCCAAGTGGTTCACCAAGATAGATCTTCGTGGTGCGTACAACCTTGTGCGCATTAAGCAAGGAGATGAATGGAAAACTGCATTTAATACGCCCGAAGGTCATTTGAGTACTTGGTGATGCCTTTTGGGCTCTCTAATGCTCCTTCAGTGTTTCAGTCCTTTATGCATGATGTCTTCCGGAAGTATCTGGATAAATTTATGATTGTTTATCTGGATGATATTCTGTTTTTTTCTGATGATTGGGACTCCCATGTAAAGCAGGTCAGGATGGTGTTTCAGGTTTGCGTGAGAATGCTTTGTTTGTTAAGGGCTCAAAGTGTCTCTTTGGAGTACAGAAGGTTCCCTTTTTGGGTTTTATTTTTTCCCCTTCTGCGGTGGAGATGGACCCAGTCAAGGTCCGAGCTATTCATGATTGGACTCAACCCACGTCAGTTAAGAGTCTTCAGAAGTTCTTGGGTTTTGCTAACTTCTACCGTCGTTTTATCGCTAACTTTTCTAGCGTTGTTAAACCTTTGACGGATATGACCAAGAAAGGTTCTGATGTTGCTAACTGGGCTCCTGCAGCCGTGGAAGCTTTCCAAGAGCTGAAGCGCCGGTTTACTTCGGCGCCTGTTTTGTGCCAGCCTGATGTCTCACTTCCCTTTCAGGTTGAAGTGGATGCTTCTGAGATCGGGGCAGGGGCCGTTTTGTCGCAGAGAGGCCCTGGTTGCTCTGTAATGAGACCATGTGCTTTTTTTTCTAGGAAGTTTTCGCCTGCTGAGCGGAATTATGATGTTGGCAATCGGGAGTTGTTGGCCATGAAGTGGGCATTTGAGGAGTGGCGTCATTGGCTCGAGGGTGCTAAGCATCGTGTGGTGGTCTTGACTGATCACAAATATCTGATGTATCTCGAGTCTGCTAAATGCCTGAATCCTAGACAGGCCCGTTGGTCATTGTTTTTCTCCCGTTTTGACTTTGTGGTCTCGTATTTACCAGGTTCAAAGAATGTGAAGGCTGATGCTCTTTCAAAGAGCTTTGTGCCTGACTCTCCTGGAGTCTCAGAGCCAGCTGGTATTCTTAAAGAGGGAGTAATCTTGTCAGCCATTTCTCCGGATTTGCGACGTGTGTTGCAGAGATTTCAGGCTGGTAGACCTGACTCTTGTCCACCTGACAGACTGTTTGTTCCTGATAAATGGACCAGCAGAGTCATTTCCGAGGTTCATTCCTCGGTGTTGGCAGGGCATCCGGGGATTTTTGGCACCAGAGATTTGGTGGCTAGGTCCTTTTGGTGGCCTTCCTTGTCACGGGATGTGCGGTCATTTGTGCAGTCCTGTGGGACTTGTGCTCGAGCTAAGCCTTGCTGTTCTCGTGCCAGCGGGTTGCTCTTGCCCTTGCCTGTCCCAAAGAGGCCTTGGACACACATTTCCATGGATTTCATTTCGGATCTTCTGGTGTCTTAGGGTATGTCTGTCATCTGGGTGGTATGTGATCGCTTTTCCAAGATGGTCCATTTGGTGTCTTTGCCTAAGCTGCCTTCCTCTTCCGATCTGGTTCCTTTATTCTTTCAGAATGTGGTTCGTTTGCACGGCATTCCTGAGAATATCGTGTCTGACAGAGGATCCCAGTTTGTTTCCAGGTTCTGGCGATCCTTTTGTGCTAAGATGGGCATTGATTTGTCGTTTTCGTCTGCCTTTCATCCTCAGACTAACGGCCAAACGGAGCGAACAAATCAGACACTGGAGGCTTATTTGAGGTGTTTTGTTTCTGCAGATCAGGAGGATTGGGTGACCTTCTTGCCATTGGCTGAGTTTGCCCTTAATAATCGGGCTAGTTCCGCTACTTTGGTTTCGCCATTTTTCTGCAACTCTGGTTTTCATCCTCGTTTTTCCTCGGGACATGTTGAGCCCTCTGACTGTCCTGGGGTAGATTCTGTGGTGGATAGGTTGCAGCGGATCTGGAATCATGTGGTGGACAACTTAAAGTTGTCACAGGAGAAGGCTCAGCGTTTTGCCAACCGCCGCTGCGGTGTGGGTCCCCGACTTCGTGTTGGGGACTTGGTGTGGCTGTCTTCTCGGTTTGTTCCTATGAAGGTATCCTCTCCTAAATTTAAGCCTCACTTCATCAGTCCTTATAAGATTTTGGAAATCCTTAATCCAGTGTCCTTTCGCTTGGATCTTTGTTATGACCCCAGTGGACAGGGTCACAGAGGAACGTGTAAGTCTGCGAGATACAAAAATCCAGCTCATAGGGCAGTGGTAACTGGGTTGACCAAATATCTACTCCTAACGCCAACACTAGAAGTAGCCGGGGATCATGCCTACGGTGATCGCTAGATGACTCGCGCCAGCCGGAGAATCTAACTACCCCTAGGAGAAGAAAACAAAGACCTCTCTTGCCTCCAGAGAAAGGGACCCCAAAGCAAGATACAAGCCCCCCACAAATAATAACGGTGAGGTAAGAGGAAATGACAAACACAGAAATGAACCAGGTTCAGCAAAGAGAGGCCAGCTTACTAATAGCAGAATATAGCAAGATAACTTATTTGGTCAACAAAAACCCTATAAAAATCCACGCTGGAGATTCAAGAACCCCCGAACCGTCTAACGGTCCGGGGGGAGAACACCAGCCCCCTAGAGCTTCCAGCAAAGGTCAGGATACAGATTTGGAACAAGCTGGACAAAAATACAAAACAAAACAAAAGCAAAAAGCAAGGAAGCAGACTTAGCTTAAACACGCAGGAACCAGGATCAGTGGACAAGAGCACAACAGATTAGCTCTGATTTCAACGATGCCAGGCATTGAACTGAAGGTCCAGGGAGCTTATATAGCAACGCCCCTGAACTAACGGCCCAGGTGAGCATATAGGAGAAGACAGACGCTCCAGAGTCAAATCACTAATGACCACTAGAGGGAGCAAAAAGAAAATTCACAACAGTACCCCCCCCTTAGTGAGGGGTCACCGAACCCTCACCACGACCACCAGGGCGACCAGGATGAGCGGCGTGAAAGGCACGAACTAAATCGGCCGCATGAACATCAGAGGCGACCACCCAGGAATTATCTTCCTGACCATAGCCCTTCCACTTGACCAGGTACTGAAGCCTCCGCCTGGAGAGACGAGAATCCAAGATCTTCTCCACCACGTACTCCAACTCGCCCTCAACCGACACCGGAGCAGGAGGCTCAGCAGAAGGAACTACAGGCACAACGTACCGCCGCAACAAGGACCTATGAAACACGTTGTGGATAGCAAACGACACAGGAAGATCCAGACGAAAGGATACAGGATTAAGGATTTCCAATATCTTGTAAGGACCAATAAAACGAGGTTTAAATTTGGGAGAGGAAACCTTCATAGGAACAAAGCGGGAAGAAAGCCACACCAAATCCCCAACACATAGTCGGGGACCCACACCGCGGCGGCGGTTGGCAAAGCGCTGAGCCCTCTCCTGTGACAACTTCAAGTTGTCCACCACAAGATTCCAGATCCGCTGCAACCTATCCACCACAGAATCCACCCCAGGACAGTCAGAAGGTTCCACATGACCCGAAGAAAAATGAGGGTGGAAACCAGAGTTGCAGAAAAACGGCGAAACCAAGGTGGCGGAACTAGCCCGATTATTAAGGGCAAACTCAGCCAACGGCAAGAAGGTCACCCAATCGTCCTGATCAGCAGAGACAAAACACCTCAAATAAGCCTCCAAAGTCTGATTAGTTCGCTCCGTCTGTCCATTAGTCTGAGGATGGAAAGCAGACGAAAACGACAAATCAATGCCCATCCTACTACAAAAGGATCGCCAGAATCTAGAAACGAACTGGGATCCTCTGTCTGACACAATATTCTCAGGGATGCCGTGCAACCGAACCACGTTCTGGAAAAACACAGGAACCAGATCGGAAGAGGAAGGCAGCTTAGGCAAAGGAACCAAATGGACCATCTTGGAAAAGCGATCACATATCACCCAGATAACAGACATGCCTTGAGACACCGGAAGATCAGAAATGAAATCCATGGAGATATGTGTCCAAGGTCTCTTAGGGACAGGCAAGGGCAAGAGCAACCCGCTGGCACGAGAACAGCAAGGCTTAGCTCGAGCACAAGTCCCACAGGACTGTACAAATGACCGCACATCCCTTGACAAGGAAGGCCACCAAAAGGATCTGGCCACCAGATCTCTGGTGCCAAAAATTCCTGGGTGACCTGCCAACACCGAGGAATGAACCTCGGAAATGACTCTGCTGGTCCACTTATCAGGCACAAACAGTCTGTCAGGTGGACAAGAATCAGGCCTATCAGCCTGAAATCTCTGCAACACACGTCGCAGATCTGGAGAAATAGCTGACAAGATAACTCCATCCTTAAGAATACCAACAGGTTCAGCGACTCCAGGAGCATCAGGCACAAAGCTCCTGGAAAGAGCATCGGCCTTCACATTCTTTGAACCTGGTAAATACGAGACAACAAAGTCAAAACGGGAGAAAAACAATGACCAGCGGGCCTGTCTAGGATTCAGGCGTTTAGCAGACTCGAGATACATCAGATTTTTGTGATCAGTCAAGACCACCACACGATGCTTAGCACCCTCGAGCCAATGACGCCACTCCTCAAATGCCCATTTCATGGCCAACAACTCCCGATTGCCCACATCATAATTTCGCTCAGCAGGCGAAAACTTCCTAGAGAAAAAGGCGCAAGGTCTCATAACAGAGCAACCAGGGCCTCTCTGCGACAAAACGGCCCCTGCTCCAATCTCTGAAGCATCCACCTCAACCTGAAAGGGAAGCGAGACATCAGGCTGGCACAAAACAGGCGCCGAAGTAAACCGACGTTTCAACTCCTGGAAAGCCTCCACGGCAGCAGGAGCCCAATTAGCCACATCGGAGCCCTTCTTGGTCATATCCGTCAAAGGTTTCACAATGCTAGAAAAATTAGCGATAAAACGACGGTAGAAGTTAGCGAAACCCAAGAACTTCTGAAGACTCTTAACTGACGAGGGCTGAGTCCAATCAAGAATAGCTCGGACCTTGACTGGGTCCATCTCCACAGCAGAAGGGGAAAAAATGAACCCCAAAAAGGGAACCTTCTGTACACCAAAAAGACACTTTGAGCCCTTGACAAACAAAGAATTTTCACGCAAAATTTTAAAGACCATCCTGACCTGCTCCACATGCGAGTCCCAATTATCAGAAAAAAACAGAATATCATCCAGATAAACGATCAAAAATTTATCCAGATAGTTCCGGAAAATGTCATGCATAAAGGACTGAAAAACTGAAGGGGCATTAGAGAGCCCAAAAGGCATCACCAAGTACTCAAAATGACCTTCGGGCGTATTGAATGCGGTTTTCCATTCATCTCCTTGCTTAATGCGCACAAGGTTGTACGCACCACGAAGGTCTATCTTGGTGAACCACTTGGCACCTTTAATCCGGGCAAACAAGTCAGACAACAGCGGCAAAGGATACTGAAATTTGACAGTGATCTTATTTAAAAGCCGATAGTCAATACAAGGCCTCAAAGATCCGTCCTTTTTAGCCACAAAAAAGAATCCCGCACCAAGAGGGGAAGAAGACGGACGGATGTGTCCTTTCTCCAGAGACTCCTTGATATATGAACGCATAGCGGTATGTTCAGGTACCGACAGATTAAACAGTCTTCCCTTAGGAAATTTACTGCCTGGAATCAAATCTATTGCACAGTCACATTCCCTATGAGGAGGCAATGCACTGGACCTGGACTCACTAAAGACGTCCTGATAATCAGACAAATACTCCGGAACTTCCGAAGGCGTAGAAGAAGCAATAGACACAGGCAGGGAATCCTCATGAATACCACGACAGCCCCAACTTGACACTGACATAGCCTTCCAGTCTAGGATTGGATTATGGGTCTGTAACCATGGCAGCCCCAAAACAACCAAATCATGCATTTTATGTAGAACAAGAAAACGTATCACCTCGCGGTGTTCAGGAGTCATGCACATGGTAACCTGTGTCCAATACTGCGGTTTATTTTCTGCTAATGGCGTAGCATCAATACCCCTAAGAGGGATAGGATTTTCTAATGGTTCAAGAATAAAACCACAGCGCTTAGCAAATGAGAGATCCATAAGACTCAGGGCAGCACCTGAATCTACAAACGCCATGACAGGATAAGATGACAGTGAGCAAATCAAAGTTACAGACAGAATAAACTTAGGATGCAAATTACCAACGGTGACAGGACTAACAATCTTAGTTATACGTTTAGAGCATGCTGAGATAACATGTGTAGAATCACCACAATAGTAGCACAAGCCATTCCGGCGTCTATGAATCTTCCTCTCATTTCTAGTCAGGATTCTATCACATTGCATCAAATCAGGTGTCCGTTCAGACAACACCATGAGGGAATTTGCGGTTTTTCTATCACATTGCATCAAATCAGGTGTCTGTTCAGACAACACCATGAGGGAATTTGCGGTTTTGCGCTCCCGCAACCGCCGGTCAATTTGAATAGCCAGGGCCATGGTATCATTCAGACCTGTGGAAATGGGAAAACCCACCATAACATTCTTAATGGCTTCAGAAAGGCCATTTCTAAAATTAGCGGCCAGTGCACACTCGTTCCAATGTGTCAGCACGGACCATTTCCGAAATTTTTGGCAATACACTTCAGCCTCGTCCTGGCCCTGAGACATAGCCAGCAAGGCTTTTTCTGCCTGAATCTCAAGATTGGGTTCCTCATAAAGTAAACCGAGCGCCAGAAAAAACGCATCAATATCAGCCAATGCCGGATCTCCTGGCGCCAACGAAAAAGCCCAATCTTGAGGGTCACCCCGTAAGAATGAAATAACAATTTTTACTTGTTGAGCAGAGTTTCCAGACGAACAGGGTCTCAGGGACAAAAACAATTTACAATTATTCCTGAAATTCCTAAACTTAAATCGGTCTCCTGAAAACAGTTCAGGAATCGGTATCTTGGGTTCAGACCCAGGATTTCTGGTAACATAATCTTGTATACCCTGCACACGAGCAGCAAGCTGGTCCACACTTGTAATCAAGGTCTGCACATTCATGTCTGCAGCAAGCTTAAGCCACTCTGAGGTAAAGGGGAAAAGAAAAAAAAAATGAGAGAGGGAAAAAAAAACCTCAAAATTTTCTTTCTTATAATCCCACTTCTGCAATGCATTAAACATTTAATACGGGCCTGGCATACTGTTATGACCCCAGTGGACAGGGTCACAGAGGAACGTGTAAGTCTGCGAGATACAAAAATCCAGCTCATAGGGCAGTGGTAACTGGGTTGACCAAATATCTACTCCTAACGCCAACACTAGAAGTAGCCGGGGATCATGCCTACGGTGATCGCTAGATGACTCGCGCCAGCCGGAGAATCTAACTACCCCTAGGAGAAGAAAACAAAGACCTCTCTTGCCTCCAGAGAAAGGGACCCCAAAGCAAGATACAAGCCCCCCACAAATAATAACGGTGAGGTAAGAGGAAATGACAAACACAGAAATGAACCAGGTTCAGCAAAGAGAGGCCAGCTTACTAATAGCAGAATATAGCAAGATAACTTATTTGGTCAACAAAAACCCTATAAAAATCCACGCTGGAGATTCAAGAACCCCCGAACCGTCTAACGGTCTGGGGGGAGAACACCAGCCCCCTAGAGCTTCCAGCAAAGGTCAGGATACAGATTTGGAACAAGCTGGACAAAAATACAAAACAAAACAAAAGCAAAAAGCAAGGAAGCAGACTTAGCTTAAACACGCAGGAACCAGGATCAGTGGACAAGAGCACAACAGATTAGCTCTGATTTCAACGATGCCAGGCATTGAACTGAAGGTCCAGGGAGCTTATATAGCAACGCCCCTGAACTAACGGCCCAGGTGAGCATATAGGAGAAGACAGACGCTCCAGAGTCAAATCACTAATGACCACTAGAGGGAGCAAAAAGCAAATTCACAACAGATCTTCCGGTGTCGTTTGCCATTCACAACGTGTTCCATAGGTCTTTGTTACGGCGCTATGTTGTGCCTGTGGTTCCTTCTGTTGAGCCTCCTGCTCCGGTGTTGGTTGAGGGCGAGTTGGAGTACGTGGTGGAGAAGATCTTGGATTCTCGTCTCTCCAGACGGAGGCTTCAGTATCTGGTCAAGTGGAAGGGCTATGGTCAGGAGGATAATTCCTGGGTGGTCGCCTCTGATGTTCATGCGGCCGATTTGGTTCGTGCCTTTCACGCTGCTCATCCTGATCGTCCTGGTGGTCTTGGTGAGGGTTCGGTGACCCCTCCTTAAGGGGGGGGTACTGTTGTGAATTGGATTTTTTGGCTCCCTCTTGTGGTTACTAGAGACATGACACTTTGAGTTTCTTTCCTCAGCTTGGTACCCACCTGGCTCGTTAGTCCAGGGGTGTTGCTATTTAAGCTTCCTGGATTTTCAGTCTGGTGCCTGGCATCGTTGTAATCAGTTCCTTTCTGTTTGCTCCTGTCTGCTGGTCCTGGTTCTTGCAAAATAAGCTAAGTCCTGCTTCCTTATTTTTTGGTTATTTGCATTGCTCTTATTTTTGTCCAGCTTGTACTAAATGTGTTTCCTGATTTTGCTGGAAGCTCTAGGGGGCTGATATTCTCCCCCCGGGCCGTTAGACGGTTCGGGGGTTCTTGAATATTCAGCGTGGAAATTTTGATAGGGTTTTTGCTGACCGTATAAGTCATCTTCCTATATTCTGCTATTAGTCAGTGGGCCTCTCTTTGCTAAAAACCTAGTTCATTCTTACGTTTGTCTTTTCTTCTTACCTCACCATTATTATTTGTTGGGGGCTTGTATCCAACTTTTGGGGTCTTTTCTCTGGAGGCAAGAAAGGTCTATCTATTCCCTTCTAGGGTTAGTTAGTTCTCCGGCTGGCGCGAGACGTCTAGAACCAACGTAGGTATGTTCCCCGGCTGCTGCTATTTGTGGTGCTAGGATCAGGTATACGGTCAGCCTAGTTACCACTGCCCTATGAGCTGGTTTTTGTGTTTGCAGACTTGGTAATAACTTCTGAGACCCTCTGCCATTGGGGTCATAACAGGAGCCAAACTGAATTCTTGCCTCGGGTGCCAGAAAACCTAGATACACCTCTGCTGCATATGGACATAGGGAGAGACCTGTCAATCATCGAGAGCGGTCAGTCATGCTGTCCATAGTTCAGACAGCATAAATCTGAAGATCCATTTCATTCCACCAGAGGTAACAGTGCAGGAAATTTTGAAGCAATAACAAAAAGTACTTTTTAAGCAGAGTGTTTCCACTGTTATACAGGTCAATGAACTACATTTATTTCAGATGTCTGGCTCCTGTATAATGCAGTTTTACTGTTATCACCCTAGCACTGTAACCAGATTTCTTTTCATTGTTTTCTACAGAAACTCTTTGTCGTTAGAAATGAACCGATTATGAAAACACCTGTGGGATCTTGGACCATAAATTTCAGATAAAAAGCCACAAAAATGTGTAATATACACCACCGGTGAAGTCTTTTAACACAGCAGGGGTGGTATTTTAGCTTCAGTTCCAGTGGTAACCGTTTTGGAAAGTGTAATTTAACCTAATCTACTTTGATTGAATCGTAGCACACTGTGCACAGACCAGAATATGCATTACTCTGCTTTTTGATGTGTTCCTTTGCTTTCTTAATCTCTGTCCTAGTTAACACTATGTGGTTTCATGTAATTAAGTATTAAAAATAAATTTGCGTTTGCTCTTGAAATAGGGAAGTTCAGTTCTGGCTGTTTTGTTCTCCCAAATCACAGAGCTCCCGTGATGTTCTTCTTAGTGGATTTACAAACAAGTTATCTGGTTACCTGGCTTTTTATGTCTAATGTTAAGCGATAGATAACCTCGCCTGAACTCCTACTAACTCCTTTACTTCAAAAATGAAACGCATTTGATGACTATGAATTTAGCCACTTTTTAACCTAAGAATTAAACCTCGAAGAAACACAACTAATTCTGCACTTTGAGTCATCTTTTTCCATGTTGTTTAGACTTGTCAGAAGATAATTTGGGCAGAGACGCCCACTACCTCCAAGAAAATAGATTTAGTCCTAGCCATGTGTCTGGACTAAGTGTATTTATCGACTTGAAATCAATGGCATTTTCACTGTAGTGAAGTGATGGAGACTAGAAGCATAGAAAATCTCTCTGTTTTTGCACATTACCAAATACTTTGACTAGCACAGAGTCTTAGATTTGCTAAAAAAAAAAAACCCTTAAAAATAGAGGGTTGTTTTGATCCTGGCAGAGGACACCTGGAATCCAATGGCCGGAGAAGGAAGAACAGGGAACAGCAAGTGGTAGAAGTCCTTGAAGGTTGCAATAAGAGTTGGAAGAAACAGTCCTGGTGAGGAGTGGGAACATTCTGGGTGAGACAGTTCTCAGCAGCTAGAGACTGTAACTAGACAAACAGCTAGGCACAATGCTCAAGCAATGAGTGAGTGGTCCATGTAGGCCCAGACAGGAAACAAGATGGATTCCACGGGTTCAGAATTTGACATCTTACTAAAGGGCAATTGCAGGACCCAACAGCTGCCTTTAATGGTAAGGATTGGAAATGCAGCACAATCATTGAGGTGATTAATAGCAGCCACAAGTGGTTAATTTGCAGAAGGACAACAGAATCCTGACAAAAGCATTTCTTGGCTGACCAGTTTTTCCCTAATGTGAATTACAGAAAAGAAACAAAGTTTTTATTAGTGATTACTGATTACCTTTAATTGCATTGGTGGCAAGGTCTGGCTGAGGATAAGATGGACCTGTCTGAGCTCTTTACTTCATCTTTCATAATAACTGATAAGAGACTACTTTTACTTTGTTTGGGGACTCTTTTGTCCTTATAAGGAAAAAATGACCAGATAAAGGTCCTCCAAAATGTCCAAAATGGTGTCAAAGTGTCTTGTAGATTTATTCTATAAGGCTGGATGTCACAACCACCACATAGCTAGTTTGTACACTCCCAAGAGTGGCAAACAGAGGAAAAGAATAACTCTGAATATTATACCAGGCACCCTAACATCATGAGTGTCTATTGATTACACTGGTCTACAAAAAAAAAAAATTTCTGGCATGGACTTTAAGAACAGTTTTAGACTAATTTGAGGGTGCTGAATTCAAATCTGATCTTATAATTTTTCTATCACATCACATTTTTGTGCTACAGGTATATAGCCTATTTTCAAGAATTCCATGATAAATATAAGTAGTGTATGAAAAGTGCCGGTTTATACAGTTCACTAAGGTAAATTTAGTTTTCATTTAGTCTCCCAATAAACGTGAGAATATCTTTGTTTTCTTTGAACATGCATAATTCCCATTTGTTATGATAACACCCTTGTTTTCTGTGCTACTGGGACAGTAGAGCTACAGCAGAGCATTGGGTGAAAACTGAATGGCCTCAGCGACAGAGTTTGGCATCTGGCGATAAGAATGTCATCCATGATCTTCTAGTGGATAGGAAGGACATTGTCTTTCCTTCCTTACACATAAAACTTGGATTGATGAAGCAGTTCGTCAAAGCTCTCAATCACAGTGGAGAATGCATTAACTATATATGTTCAACTTTTCCTGGTCTTAGTGAAGAGAAGAAAAAGGCTGGAATATTTGATGGACCTCAAATAAGAACACTTATGAGAGACCCAAATTTTATCACATCAATGAATGAGACAGAAGAAAGAGCTTGGAATGCATTTTGTAATGTGGTGCAGAATTTTCTAGGGAATAAGAAAGCAGACAACTAAGAAGAGATCGTGGAAGAGCTACTAATGAGTCTGCGAAATCTTGGATGTAGAATGAGTATCAAGATTCACTATATACACAGCCATTTGGACTTTTTTCCAGAGAACCTTGGGGATGTGAGCGAGGAACAAGGGGAGCGTTTTCATCAGGACATTAAAACAATGGAAGAATGGTATCAAGGCCGGTGGGACTCACATATGATGGCTGACTATTGCTGGAGCTTGATGAGAGACAACCCAGAAGCTGTACATCACAGATCAGCCAAGAAAAGAAAGTTCAAATAACTGCCATTTGTCATTCATCTGTGTGCCATATATATGTGTTTTTATATTTTGTAGTTTAATTCTGTAAGTATATTTGATTTGCTGTACATAGACTTTGTAATCTTTGTTATTCCTTGATTCAAAATATACAATGTAGTATCGAAAATCATGTGTTTTTTATCATAAAACATTAGATAGGAGTAATTTTCATCAAAAATTTAAAATCTCGAAATCCTGATGTGATAGCCAAAAACGGAGTTCATATTCGTAATCAGCAGCCAAAATTGACTTAAAATATGTTTTAAAACCTTTTGCCAGAAAAATTGCGTTGACCAGTGTTATTAAAGGGAACCTATCACCCCGTTTTTTTCGGTATGAGATAAAAATACTGTTAAATAGGGCCTGAGCTGTGCATTACAATAGTGTAGTTTGTGGACCCCGATTCCCCACCTATGCTGCCGAAATATGTTACCAAAGTAGTCATTTTCGCCTGTCAATCAGGCTGGTCAGGTCGGATGGGCGTGGCTTCTTCCCCCAGATATTGCGTAGTTTTCCGTTGGTGGCGTAGTGGTGTGCGCATGTCCAACGTCCCCAATCCTGCACGGGGGGGTGAAAATAGCAGCGATGTCCGTTATTCCATTGGTGGTCGGTGGGCGCGGCCATCTTCCTTTGGCCGCGCGTGCGCAGAAGCGGCGCTCTGCTGGCCGCGGCTTCAGGAAAATGGCCGCCGCGATCTCCATCTGCGCACGCGCGGCATCCCGCGGCCATTTTCCTGAAGCCGCGGCCAGCAGAGCGCCGCTTCTGCGCACGCGCGGCCAAAGGAAGATGGCCGCGCCCACCGACCACCAATGGAATAACGGACATCGCTGCTATTTTCACCCCCCCGTGCAGGATTGGGGACCTTGGACATGCGCACACCACTACGCCACCAACGGAAAACTACGCAATATCTGGGGGAAGAAGCCACGCCCATCCGACCTGACCAGCCTGATTGACAGGCGAAAATGACTACTTTGGTAACGTATTTCGGCAGCATAGGTGGGGAATCGGGGTCCACAAACTACACTATTGTAATGCACAGCTCAGGCCCTATTTAACAGTATTTTTATCTCATACCGAAAAAAACGGGGTGATAGGTTCCCTTTAAACTACCAATTCATGTACAGAAATAATTAAACAGAAACTGCAAGCACAGAAAAGCAAAGGCCTAGACTGGAGGAGGAAGGCTTCAGGACTTTGGTTGAGGACATCTCTCCTTTACCTGGACATCCTATATTAAGTTTTCTAACAAAGCGGTCTCTTAATTATATGTTAAGGAACTTGTTTTAGACTAAAGGGGATCCTTACATTAGGACATCTCCCAGTATTCTGCACATGCGGCACTTTTATTGACGTACTTGAAAATAGTGTGGATCATATTGAGAACAAAATGAGAAAAGTCACCCAAGCTCATCCAGCTGTGGAAGATTATTCTGACACATTTTAATTCAAAGTGGCTGATACTGAAATTGAAGCAGGAGGAACAATATTAAATTCTGAGGAATTCCTGAAAACATTCCTCTGTCCAACTTCCATCCTAAGAGTCCAACCTGCTTTAGCTCAATAAATTGGTTCTACCCAACAGCCAACCTCAAGATCTAATTACAGATAGAGCTCACCATCATCCAAAACCGAAAAGTGTACCTGATAAAATTCCTACAAGATGTTATCTCAAATCTGCACTTTTTTCACATAAAAGAGCATCTCGTGTTTACTGCCAGGATATTTCAGAAACTCCCTCATTCATAAGAAGAGGTTCACTTATTTACAGCTCTATCTCAAATCACAATACAAGCTACTATTATTCTATGCAGTGTCAGCATAGTCTATAAATGGGGCTTCTCTAACAAACTCCTAGTTCCAAAGGATGGTATAATGCACATCATCTCTAAACCAGAAGATGATCTGAAGATACTATAACAATTACGTCTATTTTCCTCCATAAAATATTTGTTGCAGCCTCACTGACAAATCTGAAAATTCCCAACAAGAGGTGCGTGGCCAAACATCCTTTCTCCATTTCTTGAAAGGTACTATTGCCTCTTATAGCATCAAGAATAGCTGACATGTGCCCGGAACAGCCACAAGTATCAACCCGTTAAATGCTGCTGTCAAACTTTGACAGTGGCATTTAACGCATGCTTCTGGCCATAAGGCTGGAAATCTGCCCATCAGTGACCCCTGTCACATGATCGCGGATCACTGATGGGTGGGCATGACAACCAGAGGTCTCCTACAGACCTCTATGGTTGTCATTGCTGGCTTGCTGTGAGCGACACCTGGTGATCGGCGCTCATGGCAAGTTAGCAATTCTGCTACATACAGGTGATCTGATCATCGCCTGTACGTAGCAGAGCCAATCGGGTTATGGCAGCTTCTAGTCTCCCATGGAGACTATTGAAGCATGTTAAAAGTAAAAAAAAAATGTTATTAAAAAAAATATATATAAAAGTTAAAATCATCCTCATTTGCCCCATTCAAAATAAAGCAATGAAAAACCCCTCAAACATACACATATTTGGTATCGCTGCTTTCAGAATCACCCAATCTATCAATATATAAAAAGAATTAACATGATCACTAAACGTCGTAACGAGAGAATAATACATAACGGCAGAATTACTCTTTTTTGGTTGCCGCAACATTCCATTAAAATGCAATAACGGGTGATCAAAAGATCGTATCTGCACCAAGATTGTATAATTAAAAACGTCAGCTCGGCACACAAAAAATAAGCCCTCACCTAACCTGAGATCATGAAAAATGGAGACACTAACGGGCCTCAGAAAATTATGCAATTTTTATTTCTTAACAAACTTTGGATTTTTTTTCACCACTTAAATAAAAAAGAACCTGGACATATTTGGTGTCTATAAACTCGCAATGACCAGCATAATCATAATTGCAGGTCACTTTCAGCATTTGGTGAGCATCGTAAAAAGAATTCCAAAAACAATTGTGGGATTGCACTTTTTTTGCAATTTCACCGCACTTGGAATTTTTTTTCCTGTTTTTGAATGCAAGATATGGTAAAACCAAAACCAATGGTGTTGTTGAAAAGTACAACTTGTGCCGCAAAAAACAAGCCATCACATGGCCATATTGATGGAAAAATAAAAAAGTTATGGCTCTAGGAAGAAAGGGATCGAAAAACAGAAACATAAAAATGAAAAAGGGCTCTGTCATGAAGGGGTTAATACTGGCATTGCACATGCCAGTTTTAATAACAAACTCACTGGAGTATGATGTGCCAAATTTATTATTAGGAGCAAGCCACTTAATAATTTTGGCGCCTGTTTGTTATGCACCCGCCCTGGTCAGTTAGATCTTCTTGTGCTTCACGTCGGGCTTTGCAAGTATCCCCACGTGCATGTGTTGTATTTTCTAAGCCTATAAAGCCCTCTCAAGACTCATACCTATGTCTTGGAATTGTAATAAGACTTTCTAGCAGCTCTTTTAGTTTGTCTGTGCACAGTTCCTGTCCTCAGGCTCCAGGCAGTCTCCTGGTCGCCTGAGGCTGCCAGACCGTCTCCTGGTCGCCAGTGGTTTCCAGACCCTGAGTTACTTGTCTGCATATTCCAGTAACACTGATGCCTGTCAGTGTTCTACAGGACTTAACTTGTCTACAGCTTCCCGTAACACTGCTGCATGCCAGTGGTTTTCAGTATTTCAACTGACGCCTCCAGTAATTCTGCTGTCAGTGGTCTCCAAGACTCCTTAAAGACATTCAGTTTGTCTCTACATATCTGACTTCAACTTTCTAGCAACTCTTTTAGTTCTTCTGTGCACATTTCCTGTCTACAGGCTCCAGGCCGTATCCTGGTCGTCTCCTGGACACTTTTGGTTTCCAGTCGCTGAGTTACTTGTCTGTGGCTTCCAGTAACCTTACTGTCTCTCAATGTTCTTCAAGAGTTCACCTGTTTGCTGTTACAGTAACCTTCCTGCCTGTCTGTGGTTTTTAGGATTTCACCTGTTTGTCTGTGGCCTCCAATAACCCTGCTACCTGTTAGTGGTTTCAAGGACCCCTTTAAAACTTTCAGTTTGGGTATACATGTCCCCCAGCAACTTACAGGATGTCTCCTGTCTGCTTGTGTCTTCCAGGATATCTTTAAGACTTTTCGTTTGTCACTCTGTTGTTTCCCACATGCAACACTCACCTACTGCACTGACGCCCAAGAGCCATGTGGCCACCCAGATCTTGGGCTTAGAGGATCCACCTCAGCTAGTGTGCCTGCATTCTGTAACAATCTTCTCAGTGGCATGCGGGCTGGAGTAACATTTCTGGAGTACAAAAATCCAGCACTTTTGCTGAATTTGATGACCTGTCTCCCATCCCAGCTCCTCCCCAGATATGCCCATGTTTAAGTAGGCTGCTTCAACCTAGCATGAAAGCACCAAACGTCGCAGACTTTTGGGAAATCTCCACATTGCGCAAACATTTTGTGACTTTCCTGATCCTGAGTGTTTAACCCCAGTATTTTTGAGAAAACACTAATAAATTAGTCCCTAAGTGAAACCTCTATTCTTTCATTCTCCCAATTAGATGGGGTTAAAGAGTTCACAATACCCTAACCTAGTGTTCCCCAACTCCGGTCCTCAAGGGCCACCAAACAGGTCATGTTTTCAGGATTGGTGGCTCTTGAGGACCGGAGTTGGGGAACACTGCCCTAACCTATCATAGGGTGAATATATCCTCAAACAAATGCGATATTGGATTAATATTACCAACAATACTAGCTGCCCAGATATATGACTATATCTAAATTGTGTCTCGTTATAGTCTTTTTATTAGTTTATGCTAAATTTTCTCAAAGGCCACTGCCGAGATTCCCAAAACTTGCTTGGAAATCATATCTTTAGTCAAATAACCCCAAAGTCAAATAACCCTAAAGATCATATTAATAGCATCTCTTTTCTTCTGAATTCACTGGAAATTCTAAATCTTCATATTTTCTACATTTTCATTAAATCTTTCAAAAGGGAGATTAGGAGGGATAGATAAAATTCAGCATCTGTTTGTGGCTAGCTCTACTAAGTCTTTTCCTGAACTAATCAACAGCTTTGATTTACCGAAGAAAGACTATTATAAATATGTTCCAATAAAACTCTAATTGCCTTTATTTCCAGAGACTAATGCTCAACTTTCTAAAGAAACATTTGGCTTTTTGAATAATGCCCCCAAACAAGTATTGATAAATGCAAGAAATATGAATATAACTTTATTTGGAAAGATACAAATTTCTCTAAAAAAATCCAATATCTTCAACTAAGAAAAAGATCTTATTTTTAGAATCACTAATACGCCTCTTTAAACTAACACTGAGCTAAGTTTATTAACTTCAGATATTCAGTATTTTATCCATGATAAAGTATACGTTATTTTATAGATATGTTATAGCTATTTCGTTACTAATCTTTTTATTGCTAAAAGATGGAGAACGTCATCTCCTACAAATAAAGATGTTTTTGGAGTGATGATAAATTGTTGTCACTCATTTCACTCACCCGTATCCCACAGATTAACCACTAAACACTTTTGTTGCAGGATTTTTGCTTTCTTAGTTTAACTGCTTCCCGTTACAGTACTGACTTTTAATGGCCCAATGGACATACAGCTTTCCATTAGGACGTGAAAAGTCAGTAAATCCTGACCCTTGGATTGTGGTCCCAGGGCTCCCATCGTCTAACAGTGCCTTGTCTGTGCTGCTAGTAGAGATACCGTGGAGGTGAATGAATGTTTTCAGTGGCTCAATTATCTTCTTATGCTCAGTAGTCAAAAGCAACCGCAGCTTGTAAGGAATTTCATAAAGAGAGATCACGTCTTCAGGTACTTTATCAACCTTACAATGGGCAATTTGGGGCAGGTCATAGATAAAAGCCCAACAGATCGTGCAATTCTCGGGCATTCTGTATCGTTAAAGTTATTAGTTTGTTGATTTTTTTTTGTTTCATTTGATATATTGTCTTGGTCCCTTAAGGGGTTTCATTTCTAGCCATATATTTGAAATTATCTTATGTCTTGGGTACAGAAGGACTTGGGTATTCTGGTTACAAATAGGCTGAGCAGTAGTACTCAATGTCAGGCAGCAGCCGCAAAAGTAAACAAGATTTTAGGGTGTATAAAAAGAGAGATAAAATACTGTGATCTTAATGTATTGTTAGCCCTCTATAAATCACTTGTAAGGCCACATCCAGAACGTGGGATCCAGTTTTGGTTTCCACATTTTAAAAATGATATTCAGGAGTTAAAGTCAGTTCAAAGGCGGGCAACAAGATTATTACAAGGGACGGAAGGCCTACCATATGATGACAAGTTGAAAAAGTTGGGCTTGTTTAGCTTAGAAAAAAAAGTATTTTTACCATTCATTTTGCCGGCATTCATATTTATCTTATTTGGATGTATAGTTTAGTGTCGCTAGCACCTGTGATTTTGATACCACATAAGGCAGATGAGATTAGGTGGTGACTTCCCATTTATAAGGCAAGAAATCCCAGTTATTAAACCTGACAGGGCACACCTGTGAAGTGAAAACCATTCCTGGTGACTACCTCTTCAAGCTCATCAAGAGAATGCCAAGAGAGTGCAAAGCAGTCATCAAAGCAAAAGGTGGCTACTTTGAAGAAACTAGAATATCAGACATAATTTCAGTTGTTTCACACTTTTTTGTTAAGTATATAATTCCACATGGGTTAATTCATAGTTTTGATGCCTTCACTATGAATTTACAATTTTCATAGTCATGAAAATACAGAAAATTCTTTAAATGAGGAGTGTCCAAACTTTTGGTCTGTACTGTATACATGTTCCACATATATTGACCGTAAATATTTAAAGTTCTTTTTTTTTATAGTCAGATTGGACATGTTAATAGGATCTGCCATACTTTACTGACCTTGGGTTTTGGATGCCAGGAACACTAACTATAACTAGAAATAAAGGTCTGGATCCAAGCTGGTATCGATGGTGGTTTTCCATCTAAACGTAATTGTTTTGGCCACAAAAAAATAAAGTTTGAATAAAACATTCTTTGACTGCCCAGAAACTTGGAGAGTCACAATGGCAATCTGTACAATAGAGTTTTCCTGATAAACTACCATCCTGCCTGGTGCTGCCACAACTGTGAATGTTCAGGAGGCTGAGCACGTGCAGCTCTATCCATTCCATTCCATTTCCAAATTTTGTTAATTAATTACTTTGCAAATATTAGACTTCCTTTATTGACCTGTCTTGTCTGGCAATCTTGATTTTACCAGCTCATCTAAAAATATGTCTTCTCCCCATCCAGATCTTCTACTATGTTTATGTTTTCTTTTTGCACTGATACCACACAATGACTTGTATTTGCACATGATCTGATGCCTGCAATGGGCTGATAGTGGGACTGTCACCTGGGCAGTCAACCATGAATGATGAGGAGTTGATGGGGTTTCAGGGATTTTCCAGGTTTGGCACAAAAGTCTGCACTCTATGTGACTGCGGCTTATGAAACCTCATGGTGCGCGCTATGGGGATTCTCTGATGCCAGTAGTAAGAGCGGGCAGCCATGTGGCGCAAGTATGCGATATGCATACTTCCGCCACATTCCGACCAGACTTGCATGTTCTCATTCAATTTGCTTGTATTGAGCAAAGCCAAGCGTGTCTAGTCGGAATGTGGCCAGATGCATCCATAACGCATACTTGCTGGCACCGGAGAATCCGGACAGCGCATTATGCGCACTGTGAGGATTCACAAGTCTGCAGTCATATAGAGTGACTGCAGACTTTCAAACTTGGTCAACCCCTTTAAGAGAAAAAACAGATAGTTTTAGATTCTGTATCTTGGTGTAACCCATATCTGCTTCACAGAAAGGTGCGGGTGAATGCTTTCCTTTTACAAATGTGGCCATCTTTACCTTTTATTTAACTTAGTTAAGAACATAAATGTGTCACTAAACCAAATCAATACCATATAGTTATATGCTAGCAATACATTTGACTGACTTCTATTCATATCACAAACACATAACATAAACATCCCCCATCAGAGCATAGCAAAATCTTGTTATTTTTTTAAGTTTGCTATCTCTCTCTACTTTACTATCTAGGTATATGTTAAAGGGAATCTGTCACAAGCTTTTTGACACCTAATCTAAGAGAAGCATAAAGTAGAGTCAGAGACCCAGGTTCCAGTGAGGTATCACTTACTAGGCTGCTTGCTGTAGCTTGATGAAAATCACAGTTTTATCAGCAGGAGATTATCATTGTTGCCATGTAGTTCTCCATATTCATGAGCTTTGTAAAACTCCACCCCAACCACTGATTGGCAGCTTTCACAGTGTATGCAGAAAGCTGCCAATCACTGGTGTGGGCGGTGTTAGATGGAGCTCAGCATTCAGAGAAAACAGCGATTTTATAAAAACTGCATCAAGTAGCCCAGTAAGTGACACATTCCTGGAATCAGGGTCTATAGGGAGGGCACACCTGTAGGATGAAGGTAGAATATATCAGAATTAAAGTAAAGAGAATCTAATAGCAACTTCATCGTTCAATGTTGTTTTTATTTACCGAACAGAAACATTCACTTACTGTATAAGATACCAGGGTCATTTACTGGAACAAGCAGCAAATCCACCTTTCATAAATCCAATGTAATTATTTTATTTATTTTGTACAAATCTTACAAATTTACATTAGATTATACACTATTGCCATTTCATCATGCTTCCTTTTTTTACATATTTTGTGGTCAGTATTGTCCTAAACTAAAAGTATTTGCACAAAGCAATAATAAGGCTCGAGTGACCCATAGATGAAGCAGACAGACATGGTGGAAGTAAAAGGACAAAGTATGGCGATTCCTAGAAATCCTGTTCTAGGCATAAAGAATACAACTGAGGATGCAAATACTGGGTGAGAACCTGAATTGATTGAGTCGAGTTTCCCCATAGTAATAATATTACATTCCATACATCTACCCTGTAACAATCCGTGTTCTAACTATCTTCTGGAATATTGTGAGAGATGAAGGAGATTCATTGGATATTACCCATGATAAGACCCCTCTGGCTAAAGGGATTCTTATATTGACCACTTATTCTAAGGATAAGCCATCGATATAAGGATGGGGGGCCAACTCTCAGAATCCCCATCTATTCTTTATCCTGTTCAAAAGAAATGATATTAGACTACTTATATCAGACGATCACTAGTGCCCAGACAGTTTGGAGTCTGACCCATGCTACTATAGGCCAACCGATTGCTTGCTCCTTCGTGCTTCTTGGCTCCTTTACTTGGTTTCTAGAAATAGATTCTCTTCAGTCATTGACACTTGGTCATATAAAATACCACATTTCCACTTTAGAAACATATAAGGACATGTAAACTGTAAAGAGCCCAAGATTTGATATTATTATTGTTAATATTACAAGTAAAATAAAATTAAAAAAAGGAGATATGGGAATTTGGAATCCTTCCGCTATATACTGGGGTCTTTCTACAAACATAAACCTTAAATATTAGAGTTAATTAGTTAAGTAGAAAAAAAAACAGATGAAAGGAGCTCCAGTAATGGTAAAGGAAGGTAAATGGAACCTGTTAAAAAAGTAAATAACTTAAATAAAATAAAAATCTAAAAATATTGATAAAAATATACTTTTTATTAATAAAAACACAACACGTTTCGGCTGCATCAAACCCTCCTCAGGTAAATGCAGCCAAAACGTGTTGAGTGTGTTTTTTTTAAATAAAAATTATATTTTTCTGTATATTTTTAATTTATTTTATTTTTCAACTGTTTTTCAATTATCTCTCCTTTCATCTGGTTTTTCTACCCCATCAAGCTCTGCTGCTGGAACTCCCCATGGAGGAAATTCCTACAGTATACCAGTTTGGCCACTTTAAAGAAATGGTATTGTAGCTCCCGGCACATGTAGAGACCTGGAGATCCTCGGTGTAAGAAAAATGCCTAAAAGGCTTCTCAAGGTTGGAACCAAGGTTGGAGCCACCCCTGGCCACAATGATATGTCATATCTTCGGGCTACGCCATAACACCAAATTATGGTTTATGCCTGTAACTGAATGCAAAGAAGAGAATAGAACCAGATCATTTACTCACTACCAAATTTTGGATTTGTTGCCCATCACGGGCCTGGCTGCTTCCAGCATGGTCTTTTAACATTGATACATAATACTTTATTTTAGGTGTTCGTGAGTGTAGTGAATTAATCCAATTTCCCTCATTATTTGAGACTGGGACATTCTGCATTATTAGGTCGATCCCCAATAGATCATAAACATCAAGGTCAATGCTCCCAATTAAACCTTGAGAGTTTTGTCTGTGCATGAGAAGAGATGATGCAGAAAATGATCCTACAGCGATTTCAACCCAAAATGAAGACCTTTTTTCTGTGTCACCATTAAGGCCGGGGCTACATGGTGATGTCATCACACAACTGCAACTCTCAGACAAGTCGTAACCTTCCGTCATGTGACTATTTTTAGAGCCGCAATTTTACTGGGAAGAAAAACAACCAAATTCCAGAAAACTTGCATGAAAGTTGCAGTCGCATGGGACATTCATTGACGTCTACAGTGAGTGAGTCGCACGTGAATTAGAACCAATGGTGGAAAATTCAACACATTTGAAAGCGGCATGTGATTCATGAGGAAAGTAATGATCATTTATTTTTTAACATTGCCCTCTTTTTTGCCAAATTTTGAAAAGTCCCAAAAATTCAGCTTAGGGCTAAACCTGAGTCTCCTAGTAAAATGAAAAAGGCAGTATGTTGTCGATATATATTTCATACCATTGTGTACATAAGACATCATACCCACAACACTGCCTTATTTATCGTATTATGTTACTAGAAGACCTTTGGTTTGCCCTTAAAGGGGTTGTCCAGTCTTAAACTACAAGTCTGCAGTTCGTCTATGTGATCGTATGCATTGTACGATGTGAGGAATCTCCAGTGCCAGTGGCGGGAGCAGCGGGCGTGTGACTGCAAGTATGTGATTTGCATGCATCCGGTCACATGCCAACTAGCTGGATGCAGTCTGGCTCAATGCAGGTGTATTGATCATGGCTGGATACAGTCTAGTCAGAATGTGTCCAGCGGTATGCAAATCACATACTCTTGGTCACATGACTGCCCACCCGTAACATAGAGTGACTGCAGACTTTTGTGCCAAACCTGGACAACACTTCTAACCCCATCAACTTCTCGTTATTCATAGTTGACTTGCTTAAGATCAGACAATCCCTTTAAGGCATAACCACCAAGGCTAAACTGAGAGCCAGGCAGCAAAAAGATCTTTCAAAAACATCTAGGTTCCATTCATATGTCCGAGTATCATGAAAGTTTTCTTTTTTTTTAATTTACGGGTAGAACTATACCTATTTATGTTTATTGACCTTTAGATCATTATTCTACAAAAACAGGCAGAAACATGTAAAAAAAAAACGGACACCACAAGGATACCACCTATGTGCTGTCAAATTTTGACCATTTCCTAGAAGAAGCTTAAGAAACCACAGTATTTTTTGGGCATACGAGAAAAAATGATACGCAGATGGTAAAAACTGACGGATGGACCAAACAGTGCTAAAATATGGTCCAGCATACTGATGATAATCAGTCCATTTTTGCCCACACGAGAAAAATTAATGACTTGTGCATGGAACTTTACGCATATTAAAAAAATTAAACAAGAAACATACCTCATACTGGGTATAAAAACATGTATACAATTAATGGAAGATATATTAAATCAGGATGACCTAAATGCAATTTCAGCCAAGTACATGGAATAAAAAAAAATCCTGTTGACTCTAATTTATTGCTATGAAGTGTTTCATTGCCCCCTAAAAATGCTGATCCGTGCAGCTATTTCCTTTAGAAATGCTTGCTTTGTTCTCCTGAAGGGGGAAGACAAATGCGGCGAGATACTATCTGAGCGGAGAAGTGAGCGCTGCGCTGTGAGACAGCAGAAATGGGCAATTTGTCTTGCAGGTAAATATGAAGTGCAATAGAATGAATGGGCAGATTAAAGGATTAATGTCGCCTTATCTCCCCCCCTCCTGAGTATCCTACTATTTTACAATGACCCTACTAATTTATAACTGACAGTATGTTAGCCATTCGTACTGTCATCACAAAGGGTTGGAAGCCGGGGTAAATTCTTGTCCTACGTTGTAATAAAAAGATATTTTTCAGGTTATCGTAATTCCACTTCTCTTTATTGTGTAAGCTGATTTCTGGGTATAAGAACGGTAATAAAGATTTATACAATGCTTTCTTTTATAGTGTGTGGAAATTCACTCTGCTTTCTACAAGGCACATATCATCTACATTGTTTGAAAATAGCCATTTTCTGGCAATATTATTTGTATATTGCAGCTTAGTCTGAACCAGTGACATTTGCAAATAAGGCAAATAATAAGGCCAGTTACTTTAAATGGGTTGTCCAAGATTACAAAAAAAAATGTGTCTAGCGCTACACCTTTCTACGGGTTGTGTGTGGAATTGCAACTCTGCACCATTCACTTTGATGCAGCAGAGCTGCAATACTAGACTTAACCTGTAGACAAAGGTGGTGCTGTTTTTGAAAGAAAGCAGACATGTTTTTCGAATCCTGGAATACGTCTTTAAAAAAAACACAGAAACCTTACAAGAGAAGCATGTATGATTTTCCTTAGCTGTACTCTCATTAGGGAGATGATAATTTGGTTCTATAAGCCCTTTACATCTACTTTTCCTTCAAGGTCAAGGTCAACTTCTGCAATCCTTCGAACATGAAGATAATAATGATAATGGCTTCTAACTAGACCATTTTATTGTGGAATGCAGAATAAACACACAGAAATCCTGACTGGTTATTGAGTATTGGATATGCCCCCAAATACCACTAAGGAAAGGATATGGAGAGCCTGTCCCACTATGTCCCACTGGTTCAGTCGCTCCTGTGTGTCTCCGTGCTCCGTGAACACTGAGAATTTATCCAAGCTTCCTTCCTTGATCCAGTATCATAATGGAATATTAGATTCACAGTTCATATGGGTGGAAAAATTGCCATTTTTTCTGTTTTCAGACGTCATGATTTTCCAAAGCATTTGAATTACACATATTAATCCACGAAACTCACTACATGAACTGCATGAACTGATCTAAGGGCAGCACTGTGTGTGCTTGATGCTCTCAGGTTTTTATTATTATTATTATTATTATTATTATTATTTTTATCTCACCCAGTATTTAATAAAGATAGGATGAAATCATATGAGACAAAAAGTATGGAATTAAAAATTGAAGACCTGATGATGTAATGTATATAATAAATAGAATGTATAAGGCAGATATAGATGTCCTATGATACCACCGGAATATATGCCAAAAACATTATCAGCGGACTACAAGCCCGCTATTACCTATAGATACATTCAGCATACATGCCAGGCGATTATCCAGGCAAATACATTAAATGTGCATCACAAAGTAATCCCGAGTTTTAAATGACCAGCAACATAATAAATAATAGTTCACATGTTCAGTATTTTACCGCAGTATTTGTAAGCCAAAATCAGAAGTGGGCGGAAAATACAGAAGTGGTGACGTGTGTCTATTATACGTCTCCTCTGATTGTTCTTGTCCTGGTTTTGGCTTACAAATACTGATGTAAAATACTGACCAAATACTGAATGTGTGAACGCGGCCTTACGGTATAACAAAATGGGGAAGAAATGCCGTCGCTTTATCGACTTGATTATCTGAGTAGAAAGTTAGCAGCAAAGTGGACTCAATTTTAAATTTTATGCTGCATTCACGTATCTGTGTGTCCTGATCTTAGCACGGAATGTAATGTACGGACTGTAATGCATGGACTGTATTGCAAGGATGGTATTGCATGGACTGTAATGCGTGGACTCTAATGCACAGACTGTAATGTACAGACTGTAGTGTATGGACTGTAATCCATCGACTGTAATGCACGAACTGTAATGTACGAACTGTAATCCATGGACTGTAATCCACAGACTAATGTACGGACTGTAATCCATGGACTGTAATGCACGGATTGTAATGCACGGACTGTAATGTACAAACTGTAATGTATGGACTGTAATGCAGGGACTAATGCATGGATGGTATTGCATGGACTGTAATGTATGTACTGTAATGTACAGACTGTAATCCATGGACTGTAATGCATGGACTGTAATGTATAGACTGTAATGCATGTACTGTAATGTATGGACTTTAATGCACAAACTGTAATACACGGACTGTAATGTACGGACTGTAATGCAAGGACTGTAAAGCAGGGACCGTAATGAACAGACTAATGCATGGACTGTAATGTATGGACTGTAATGCAGGTACTGTAATGCATGGACTGTAATGCACAGACTGTAATGCACAGACTGTAATGTACGGATGCCAATGTACGGACTGTAATGCACGGACTGTAGTACAGGGACTACTACAGGGACTGTAATGCATGGATGATATTGCATGGATGATATTGCACGGACTTTAATGTACAGACTCTAATGCAGGGACTGTAATGCACAGACTAATGCATGGACTGTAATCCACAGAGTGTAATGCATGGACTGTAATGTATAGACTGTAATGCATGTACTGTAATGTATGGACTGTTATTCACAGACTGTAATGTACGGACTGTAATGCACAGACTGTAATGCATGGACAGTATTGCACAGACTGTAATGTATGGACTGTAATGCACAAACTATAATGCACGGACTGTAATGTAGGGACTGTAATGGACAGACTGTCATATACGGGCTGTCATATACGGACTGTAATGCATAGATTGTAATGCATGGACTGTAATGCAGGGACTGTAATGAACGGACTGTAATGCAGAGACTGTAATGGATGGACTATAATGCACAGACTGTAATGCATGGACTGTAATGTATGGACTGTAATGCAGGGACTGTAATGTACCAACTATAATGCACAGACTGTAATGCATGGACTGTAATGCAGGAACTGTAATGCATGGACTGCCATGTATGGTCTCTAATGCATAGATTGTATTGCATGGACTGTAATGCAGGGACTGTAATGAAAGGACCGTAATGCATGGACTGTAATGCACGGACTATAATGTATGGACTGTAATGCATGGGCTGTAATGCAGGGACTGTAATGGAGGGACTGTAATGTACGGACTGTAATTCACAGACTGCAATGTACAGACTGTAATGCACGGACTGTAATGCACGGTCTGTAATGCACGGACTGTAGAGCACGGACTGTAATGAACGGACTGTAATGCAGAGACTGTAATGGATGGACTGTAATGTATGTACTATAATGCACAGACTGTAATGCACAGACTGTAATGCAGGGACTGCAATGTATGGACTGTAATGCAGGGACTGTAATGCATGGACTGTAATGCAGGGACTGTAGTCAACGGACTGTAATGTAGAGACTGTAATGGATGGACTGTAATGTATGGACTATAATGCACAGACTGTAATGCATGGACTGTAATGCAGGGACTGTAATGTATGGACTGTAATGCACGGACTGTAATGCAGGGACTGTAATGTACAGACTGTAATGCACGGACTGTAACGCAGGAACTGTAATGCACGGACTGTAATGCATGGACTGCCATGTATGGACTCTAATGCATAGATTGTAATGCATGGACTGTAATGCAGGGACTGTAATGAATGGACCGTATTGCAGGGACTGTAATGCACGAACTGTAATGTATGGACTGTAATGCAGGGACTGTAATGCACGAATTGTAATGTATGGACTGTAATGCAGGGAATGTAATGTATGGACTGTAATGCATGGACTGTAATGCAGGGACTGTAATGGACAGACTGTAATGTACCGACTGTAATGCACAGACTCTAATGTACGGACTGTAATGCACGGACTGTAATGCATGGACTGTAATGCATGGACTGTAATGCACGGACTGTAATGCATGGACTGGCTATGGGTCTCCTTATGTTAAGTTATCATATATGCTAATGTGGCAATCAGTTTTGGGTTAGGATACCTATGGGTCATTTCACGCATCATGGTCCACACTCGAACTATGATATCCTGATGCGTGAATGCGATGTTACTTATACGCTGCAATAAAAATCCATTTGGAAACCACCCAGAAATTGGATTTTTAAATTTTCAGTATAGCAATTCACACGGCAAATTTCACTCCATTTTTTTGAAAACCGTTGGAAATCAGTAGGAAATTCAATGACAAATTCCCATTTATCTAATGTGGAATTTTAATTTTAATTCACATGAAAATCTTTGGCCTTTTTCAATCGTCTTAATTTACATCCCATGTGAACTTACTCTTAGAAGTAGGATCCAGATTACACACTAGAAGGGAAATCCTCTCCATGTTGGTTCCTTGTTTTGATATGTACTTTATATCCTCCCTATGTAATATTAACTCTGCCATTAAGGCCACGTTCACACGCTCAGTATTTGGTCAGTATTTTACATCAGTATTTGTAAGCCAAAATCAGGAGTGAAACAATCAGAGGAAAAATATAATATTAGCACGTCACCATTTCTGTATTTATCATCCTCTCCTGGTTTTGTCTTTATTGATCTAAAATACTGACCAAATACTGAACGTGTGAACTTAGCCTAAAGCAGAGAAAAATAATGTAAGGACATTATGGCATAGTAAATATAAAAAATACTATGTGCTATGAAAATATCAATTCTACTTGTCATTGTAGCTGAGATTGTTGAGGGCCAGAGTTGACTTTACAATGAACAGTATAGTATATAGATTTACAAGTGTCTGGAGGAATCGGTGACTTGTCCTTTATAGTCCTATTTTATAAGTAACCTCAGAAGAAAGTATTGGATGCATATTTATTACCATTCTGATTATATCCTCTCTTACTTAAGTTTTAGAGATATTACCACTTATTATACTTTGTGACCGATCATTCAGCTGATCATAATGTCCACTACCGCAAAGATGACCAAAGTTGAAGCCTGACACATTATTGTCTCTGGTAACCCCAAACACGTAAAGCATGTCGTTCATTGATATTAACTGCATTACAAAAATAATCTAATTATGTATATTGATAACAAAGTTTGCACGAGAGGCATAAAAATTCTGCCAATTTGTATTGTTCCAGAAGAATCCAGGAAAAACGATAAAGATCTATCCCGAATTTACAGAGTTAGTAAAAATTGATCTTGCTCAGGAGGCTTCTTCACCCACGTGCCAAGGCCTGATTTCTGAATGGCTTTAAAGAGTTGTTGCTTCACACATTGGTAAGTTGGATTCACCATCTTGGCTTCAGAGTACACTGAAGGCATTTCTTCTAGACTCGGACTCCGCGAGCTGAGCTGTGTCATTGAGAAAAAGAAAATGAAGGTGATTAATATCGAAATTACTTCAATGAAATGGTAAATGTGACTGCAGACTTGTGAATCTTCACACTGTGAGCACTGCGTCTCGCGAGAATTCTCCAGCAGATGGTCATGTGAACGCAAGTATGTGATTTGCATACTTCCAACCACATTCCGACTAGATGGGCACGGCCTTGCACAGTGCAAATGAACTGAGTGAGGCCGGTCATGTCTAGAGAAATGTGGCCATAAGTATGCACATCACATACTTGTGGTTACGCACCCGCTGCCGGCATCAAAAAATTCTCACAGCACGCACAATAATCTTTACTTTTATATAGCGCTAACATATTACGCAGCGCTTTACAGACATTTGCACACATTATCATCACTGTCCCTGATTGGGGCTCACAATCTAAATTCCCTATCAGTATGTCTTTGGAATGTGGGAGGAAACCGGAGTGCCCAGAGGAAACCCACACAAACACAGAGAGAACATACAAACTCTTTGCAGATGTTGTCCTTGGTGGGGTTTGAACCCAGGACTCCAGCGCTGCAATGCTAACCACTGCGCCACCGTGCCGCCCAATATGAGGATTCACAAGTCTGCAGTAGCATAGAGTGACTTCAGACTTGTAGCTTAGGCCCGGACAACTTTAATTAAGAGAACTTTTAAAAATAAAACTAATTTGTAAATTACTTCAATGAAAAATATTTCAGCATTTGAGACACAGCTAAATGGTAAATACCTTTAGCCCATGTGCATTTTTGTAGGTAAGTGCCATCCTCCTCCAGGCCTAATGTGTGCTACATTTTTCTTTCAGTGACATGCACATGCTTAGCTTATTATTTTAATATGTTCTATTCAAAGGGGTGGCTCTAATTAATGATAATGACAACATCTGTGAGGTAGGCTTACATATCAGATTGGTGGGGTGTGACGGCACAGCATTTATTCTTAAAGGGCCACTGTCACCCCCTCCAGCCGTTATGAACTAAAAGAGCCACCTTGTGCAGCAGTAATGTTGCAGTCTAACAAGGTGGCTCTTTTAGTTTTTGATTCAGTTATTACCTCAATAAAGCGTTTTGAAAATTGTCCACAAAGACCAGATATTGTACCTGGAGGCGGTCCTAAGCGTCCTGAATCCCCCAACGGCCGTCACTCTTCTCTTCAGGGGCGCTGGTTTCCGCCCCCTTCGCGGTGTTTCTTCTTAAATCCGGCGCCTGCGCTGTGCGTGCCTGCCTGGGGCCTGCGCAGTGTTCATTGTGAGTCACACTCAGACGCAGGGTGCCTGACTGTGCCTGTGCGGGCAGTGCGGCCACCCTGTTGCTGAATACAGCAAGCCTCTGCCGTCTGTTCTGCACCAGCTGCAGGAAAACTACATTTCCCAGCGTCCCCCGATAGACCTGGCAGTCAGGGCATGCTGGGAGTTGTAGTTTTCCAGCTGCTGGAGCGCAGTGACGTCCATGGAGCCTGTACAGCGCTGGATAACACCGCACCGTGCCCAGAGGAGCCTGAAGACAGCGGCCACCACTGGGGTAACAGCTCCGCCGCCGCCACTGTCAGGAGCCCTGGATCTGCGCTATGACCGACAATGAAGACTGCGCCTGCCCCAGGCAGGCACGCACAGCGCAGGCGCCGGATTTAAGAAGAAAAAGCGCGAAGGGGGCGGCGACCATCGCCCCTGAAGAGAAGAGTGACGGCAGTTGGGAGATTCATAGAGGACGATTCGGACCGCCTCCAGGTATAATATCTGGTCTTTGTGGACAATTTTCAAAACGCTTTATTGAGGTAATAACTTAATCAAAAACTAAAAGAGCCACCTTGTTAGACTGCAGCATTACTGCTGCACAAGGTGGCTCTTTTAGTTCATAACGGCTGGAGGGGGTGACAGTGGCCCTTTAATTAGGTCACATGTATTTTTGTTCGGTGGGTCAAGAGACATGGGCTATTGTTCATATGAGCCTGAACGTTGCCTCTTGAATTGATATTTGTTGCAACTTAGTGTGCTGCTATCCTTGGAAGACAGGGACGCAGGGCAATTGAACAATTGATGTTTTTTTCATATGTTGATTGCCCATTGTACCAGTCCATGCAGCTTGTTTACCTGCAAACACTGAAGAATAAATTATGCAAGTTGATTGAATACTCGAACATAGAGAGGTGACCTCACCCCACCTTCCCCCTTGAAATGTGCATGATGGCCTGAAGGACAGTTGTGAACTATAAAAGGGATTGGATTTTGTTCCCAGATAGATTCTACAGGATGCCAGGTTAAGGGACCACAGCCCTAGCTGGAGGAATACAGGTCTGCTCCTTTGACCATCATTGAACCCTTAAAGGTGTTAGAAGAATTTAGGTTGGGACAATCAGGTCGCCTGGCCCCATGGAGATGTTCGGAGAAGCCAAATTGGGACAATCAGGTTGCCTGGCCCAATGGAGACATTTGTAATACGACATTGCCCATGGCTAAGACCTACACTATTCATGAAAGAAAACAGACAACATATTATAGAAAGACTCTTATGAAATTTACAACTTGCACTCCTGATATAAAGTCAGATGATAAAAGCTCTGTTTCATTAAAATTCATACAATGTATAAAATACATTTAGAATTTCTAATATTAGGATTTTTTTTAAAAAAACACTATTATTTTCAACTATAACTTAGTTTGGGCTCACGAAAAAGAAGCCCTCATTTGGCTATATTGATGGAAAAATACAAAAGTTATGGCTCTTGGGTGAAGGAAAAGAAAAAACAAAAATGAAAAAAATGGCAAAATGGACCCGGAGTGAAGGGGATAATATAAAATGTCAATATGATGTCATATCTCTAATAACAATACATTTACAATACCTTATTTAATCTAGAATCTTTTTCCTTGTTTCCTTTTTTATTTTAATGTTCTAACTTACAAAAAGACAATATGATGGCAATGGACGACCGAGAGGATAGAAGTCTTTAGGAGATTTTTATTGTTAAAAAAGTGAATTAGAGTTTAAGGATGGGGCTACATGGTGACGTTCGCTTTGCCATGTTGCATGGTCAAAAATCGCTTTGTGTCTCTGTGATGCAAGTGAATGTGGTTGTGACTTGTAACCCTCATGAGGAGCTGGTCCTAATCAGTGATTATCAGTCTTTCTAGTATGTATGTTGTGATGCAGTGACCCATGTGACCCGGTATGTGTCGCAGAGGGAGTCTGCGCTGTAAGCCCGAAGTAAGGTTGTTCTGGAACCTGTAGTCCCACAAGTATTTGTGTTTGTTTACTTAGAAGGGAGGCTTGCATGGTTAGCTGGTGAGCTGGGTGGGACTGGCTAACACACACCTCCCACCTATGGGGGTGGTTACAGCTACATAATGTGACCAGGACTTGGTCACATTGTTCAGAGTGCATGGCCTGTGTGTTGGAATGTCCTGGAGTGGACTGGATTCCTGGAAGCACCTGGTGAGGCTATGGACTGAAGGCTTGTGTGTTGGAAGTGCCTGGGACTGGACTTCCTGAATAGCGCACGGAGAGGCCGTATCTGCAAAGCCTGGGATGGCTACTGTGTTGTGGGAGGCTACAGCTCCTACTGTGGGTCTGGACTATCTGAGGTGCCCTGGTCACAAGGACGGTGATCCCAGTGAGGCATCTTTCCCCTGGGAACCAGGACTGACAGGAGTCAGTGTGTGGAGCTGGAGCTCCTGTAAGGTAACTCCAGATAAAGGGGGTTATGGGCAGAGACGTATCTGCCATTGGAACAGACTGTTGGTGGTTAATGTGCTCCGTTGATGTAAATAATGAACTGTTTGTGGTGCGGTTTATGATGTCTAATAAACCGGATAGACTGTTTATGTGGAGAAACCGTGCCTGAGTGCTTTAATCCTGTTGCCAAGCGAGTTTCCCCACACACTCAGGTAGCGCTATCTCACAATGTATACAGAGATAGCTGTATAGATACAGTTCTAAGGCATGTTATTAATAAAACTAATTTTGCATCTGATAATATTTATTTTACTTGCTTATATGGCGGCATTAATTCTACAGTGCTTTAAATAATAATAATTATAATAATAATGATGATAATAATAATAATTAATACTATTATTAAAATAAAGTATTTTATTTTTATTGTACTTTGGGGTGTAGAGATAACATTTGACATTCAAACTGCCATATGCCATAATGGTTTCTAACTAATAATTGTTTTAATTTTGATATTATTTTTCATTTTTGATTTTCAAATGAGTAAGACATCTATATTTGTCCAACGAAAAGCTTTAACATCAGAACATCTGGTTTTGATCTCGACTTTTAAAAGAAGAAGGGGTTTTGTGGGTCCACAGATAAGAAAACTTCTTAAACATCCAACGTTTGATGAAGCTGAATGACCGTGAACTAGACGTACGGGTTTCCATCACAGAGTTCATGAGTTTCTGGGAAACAGAAACGAAGACAAATATGTTCCCATGATGAAAATCTGCTGTAGAACTGGATTCTTTATAATTTATTTCTGCACTTTTATCTGGACTTTTTCCCAAAAACTTAGTGCTTAAAACTTTCTTTTTTAATTAGCACTAAATAAAAAGGCTCATATCTATGGAATAGGGTGGCGGATATAAAAAAAATAAAAAAAACAGAAGGAATAAAAACTGTCCATTTTTCACTTAATGATAGGTCCACATTAACCTTTTTTGTTTCATTCTTATTGTTTTTTTTATTTATTTCATTGGACAGATGTTACTGGTCTGTAGCTAAATACAGAAAAATCTTCATTCACAGTGTTTTGGGGGATTTTGTAGCATTTTTTTGGTCAATGACAGTTTGTTATAAAATTCTGCTGGATGTAGATATGGATTTTTATTGTAATTTCTCCTACAGGTTTATAAATGTTTTAAAGCAGAAAACTGTGAAAGAGCCCTAATAATTTATGAGATTGTGAAAATTCTTGATTTTTTAGATTTGATTCTATGACTTATTGATAACTAGTAGAGATGAACAGACCCGAACTTAAAAATGTTAGGTTCGTACCGGACAGTTAGTGTCCCTTGCTAAATGCCGAACATGGACTTCTCCCGGACGTCTGTTGCAATGTTTGGAGTTCTGGGGGAAGTCCGGGAGGAGAGAGAGGAAGAGAGAGAAAGAGAGAGATTTTCCAGCTCAAAAGTATGGGGCCTCATTGTTTTCAATGACATTCGGGTTCTGGGTGAAGTTTGGGTACAGTTCTGGTACCTGAACTGAACTTTGGAATAAAGTTTGTGTTAGGTATCAGAACGCGAACCTAATAACTAGGGATGAGCGGACCCATGGAAGATCGGTTCTGGTACCTGACCTGAACTTTATTCCAAAGCTCAATTCGGTTACCAGAACTGCGCTTGAACTTGAACCAGAACCTGAACCCCATTGAAAATAGTTTGGACCCGAACTTTTGAGCTGGATAATATTCTCTCTCTCTGTAATGGCCTTCCCCCAGAATTCCGAACACTGCAACAGACGTCCGGGAGAAGTCCATGTTCGATGTTTAGCACCTCACTATTGATAAGTTCAGGTTCACACAGATCCAATTATATATAAATAACTATTTCAATTTCAGTAACTAACACTATTATTTTTTTGTTGTCTAGTGAAATTATATATGCTTTTTCACCATCCTTTCTATATCATTGTCTTATGCTGTCATCTATATCAGTTATAATCTTTATCTTCCACTAGATAAAAATCTGTACCGGAAATGTCACCTTTTACAAAATACACTTTTGGATTGCAGAGACGTGTGCAGACCATACTTGAAAAAGCGTTCTGAAAACGCTCAAAAAAAAAATAAAATATGCATTTCTACATAAAATTGACTCGAAGTTCATATGTTTAGTCCACAATAAAGAAAAAAATGCTATCGCACAGCCGCTATACGCCAGACCCTTTGTGCTCCAGAGGCATAAAATCGCACCGTCTATACCTTTTGTCAAATGAACCAAAAACCGTTGCAAAGGTTCCACCTTGGTGCTGCTTTTGAAAAAAACAATTTCACTGTAACGATCCAAAGATCTGTTGAAGTGCATACCTAGCACGAAACAGCTGTCATCCTTTTTGTATTCACAAATCCTCCCTGCACCGCATGATTACATGTGAATAAACCGCCCTGATAGTTCAAAACTGGTGAGTGCGCTTTTTTTTCTTCTTATACGTTCATATGTTTAGCATTTGAACGTATTTTAACCACTTCAGGTTTCAAAAGAAGTGACAAAAAGAAATTCACCTGACCATTTTTCTGGCATCTGCAGCTCGAAAGACACTCTATATTTGACAATACAAGGCAATCAGAAGGCCCAAAAGACGACCCGGAGCAACTTTGTGTTTTCCTAGTGTTTTAGCTCCAGACTTCATTGTTGAATGGAGGAAAAAACAACTGAAAAACAGCAGTGAAAAAGGCAACCCAAAAACGATGAAAAAACGCTTGAAAAACCACCAGCAATCAAAACAAGCACTCTGGAAACAATCAAAAAGATGCAAACAAAAAATGCTTCTTGATAAAAAAAAATGTTGACTTTAGCAGAGTCTTTTAACTATGGATTACATGTGCGATTTTTCTACAGTAGATATTTAATTAAATTAGTTTTATTCACTAAAAACACTGCAAAAACTTTTGTTGCTTTTTTGTGAGCATTTTTTCATTTTCTCAATTCTTTTTATGAATGATAAAAACACTGCAAAAGCTTTTGTTGCATTTTTTTCCAGTACTTTTTTTAACTTTCATATTATTTTCTGAGAAGGAAAAAATGCTGCAAAATTCTGAAAGAATTGACATGCTGCGGATTTAAAAAACGCCATAGTGCTCGAATTTAGTTGGGAAAAAAAAGCTAATTGTGTGCAAAAGATTTCTGAAACTGTTTCTGGTACTACAAAAAGCAGCTGTTAAGTTGCATTTTTTAAAAAATTGCTGCAAAAACCCTGTGACGCATAGATTTCTGGTAATAAAAGAAGCCCTGGAAGTAAACAACGAAGGCTCCCACTGAATGACAGCAAGCACAGAGCCTGAAAACAGTGAAGAAATTATGTCGAAAGCTTATTGGAAAATCGTATAAATTTTCATTTTACAATTATTAAATGGGTTGTGCACAACTTTAACTTTGATAGCCTTTTCTTAGGACAGGTCATCAATGTCTGATCGGTGGGGATGCGACACCCCTGGTGATCAGCTGTTTTCAGTGTCAACGGCGACTGGATCTGCCCAATTACGGAGCTGGACAGTGCAGCTCCTTCTACTGCATAGTGGCTGTGGCTGGGTTCTACATATCCCCTAGTCGAATCAATAGGAGTGGATGTGCAGTACCCGGCCGCGGCCACTAGTCTGTCAACTGAGCTGTTCTGTGGAAGCCGCAGACAGCGGGAACAGCTGATTGGTGGGAATGCTGGGTGCACCCCAACCGACTTAGACATTGATGACCTATCCTAAGGATAGGCCATCAAAGTTAAAGTCATGGACAACCTCTTTAACATTTATTTGCTGAAAACGTACTAGAAACCCGCCAAACATCTGCTACTGTTCATGTTAATAGGGATGCACCTTTTGTTTTCATAAAGGGAGAATTTTTTTTAAAGCTCTGAAGCCCCTCTGCACTTTACCTGACAAATATTGGGACCTTTAAAGGGGACAGAACAAACACAGATCTCCAGACTGATCGCAGCTGTTAAAAGGTTCATAAGCCGAACTTCATTAGGCCTTGATCCCTTGTACTGCGGGGGGGATTGTGTGTTGCTGGCTGACAAATGTCTTAAATTGTTGAAAGAGAGCAGTACAGGGGATTGCGGCTCTATGAATCCTGTCCTTAGTGACAAAATAAAAAAGCATTGCAGTGAAGCTCAGCACACCAGACATTCCTGTGACTAATAACGCAAAGGAAGAGGAAAAGTCTTTACTGTGCGGAGAATCCCCAAAAGGTCTAATAAAATGTAACTTTTTATCAAAAATCACAGCGACAAAAAGCCAAAGGTAAAGCAATAAAGCACTCTTCTATTCTCCAGACTTAGTTACTTCCAGCAAAGGAAGGGTTACGATTCCTTTGTGTTTTGTCGAAATCTTATCTATACGGGAATTTAATTGACTAGTCAAATGATATATTATATGAAGTAACAAGGGAGAGAATCTCAGGTGTCAATATATCCTTTGCAGCTTAAGTAAAATGAATTATTTTGTCAATATCGGGAGCAATAATGTAAATCGTCGTGAGTAATGGAGAAAGCTTTTATTTAGGAATTCAATTAGCTCATTCACTGACTGGTTTCTAATTGCCAGCTTTAAAACGCACATAAATATTGGAAAATAGGATTGTTAAATGTGGTCGCAGAGATTCTTGTAGTTAACGGACTATGCAAAATGTGTTTGTCGGTTATTTATCTCTGTCTGTGGTTAGTACCTGATAGCGTTAGAGAACGGCAGGAAAGAGACGGAGATTACTGTTATTATAAATATCGGATACCACATTCTGCTCTGTGATAAACATTCATCACAATGAAGAGCGGAAAGGTCCGTGTAACGGAGAGATCAGGATTAGGATATGATGAAAATATACGGGATGTGATTACACTGTTGTCTTTCAATCTCTCTCTAGTAAATATACTGAATTGGAAATAAAGGTTAAAGGATATGGATTGATTTTTGTTAAAAAGCATTTTTTCAATATGGTTTCATCATCAATTTTGAACCCTTGTGGCTTCCATAGACTTCAACGTATTACAATACATATCAGACTTCAGAATTCTGTAACTCTTATCTCTCTTCTCCTGAAGGATCTTCTAAGCTGATTTATGGCCAAGTCAAGGTTTACTGCAGATATGTCATTCGATGTTACAATACAAACCACATATATTATTAAGGGGTAGAGTTGAAGCAAGTTGATTTGCATGACCAGGTCTATCAGCCACAACAGTGAGCTGAAGGAGTTGAATGGAAGCCCAGGGAATTGCCCCTTACTTGTTGACATCCTTGGTTTTGTGCGGCACTGTCACATCTGTGTCTCAACAAGCTGCTTTAAACCCTGCCTGGGTTGCTAGGCGGCACAGCACTAAAACCACGGTTGTTGCTCAAAGCCAACAGTGTGTGGGTGTTTAGATTTCAGATTACTGAGACCCTTTTTACTTTGTTTTTAACATGTGTTTTGCTGCAGTGAGCTGGTAGGTAGAGTGTCATGTAAAAGTTTGGGCACCTCTGATCAAGATTACTGTTATTGTGAACAGTTAAGTAAGTTGAAGATGAAATGATCTGTAAAAGGCCTAAAGTTAAAGATGACACATTTCCTTTGCATTTTAGGCAAACAAAAAAACATTTTCATCTTTACATTTTAAAAATTACAAAAAGGAAAATGGGCCAATGCAAAAGTTTGGGCACCCTGTTTGGTTAGTACCTAGTAGCACCCCCTTTTGAAAGTGTCACAACTTCTAAGCGCTTTTTGCAGCCAGACAAGAGTCTTTCTTATTTGAGTGAGTTTCATCCATTCTTCCTTGGAAAATTCTTCCCGTTCTGTGAGATTCCTCGGTCATCATGCATGCACTACTCTTTTGCAGTCTATCCACAGATTTTCAATGATGTTCAGATCAGGGGACTGTGAGAACCATTGTGAAACCTTCAGCTTGCGCCTTTTGTGGTAGTCTATTGTGGGTTTTGACATGTTTTTAGGATCATTATTCATTTGTTGAAGCCATCCTATTTTCAACTTCAATTGTTTTTACAGATGATGTTATGTTTGCACCAAGAATTTGTTGAAATTTCATTGAATCAATTCTTTCCTCTACCCGTGAAATGCACTGCAACCCAACTCCAAAGCATGATTCATTCGCCCCATGCTTAATGGTTAATTTCCTGAAATTCTGTGCCCTTTTTTCTCCAAACATACTTTTTATCATTGTGGCCAAAGAGTTCTATTTTAACTTCAAAAGTCCACAGGACTTATGTTCAGCCCATTAGGGCAATAGGTGAAGTTACAATTGCTGTCGTCACTTTAATAAGCTGTAATATGCTGTAAGTGACGTCTAATGTATTAATAGCACCATCTTGTGATGTTTATTTGTATTTCAAGTTGTTTTTCTGTTAAGCTGTTAAGCTGTCAAGCTGTCAATCGGATGGTGGTGGTGGGAAAAATCAATTAATTTTGGGTAAGAAGGTCCTGGTGAAGTAGTGATTTTGTAAGAAGCAGTCTAACAGAACAGTTGTATAAAACCTTCTCCTGCATTATGTTACTAAAACTTCATTATCCTGGATAAAGTATATATGGTAAGGGAACTATCTCTGTTCTGTGGCATTGTGTATTCAGAACTATTATTAAATCAGATGGTGATTGTTACTGTGTTCACACGTACAAGCTTCATCTTGCTGTGTGCTTTCACTGTTAATTAGAAATGTCATAGTTATGTGATATTCTAAGCTAAATACTTGTTATTTTAATTCTTGTAGTTTTAACACATCCACATATATTTCCTTTCATATACATCAACCTGTTGACTAATAAACAAGTTAGACTATAGAGAACAGTCTGCTTACTTTGGAAGACAGGGAAGGTTTATGCTGTATGTCAGATTGCACATTTGAGAACGTGTAAGAAGACAGAACAACTGTCAGGCTTGTTTAGATGTTCTTTTGCATACTTCTAACGCTGAAATTTATGGTGAGGAGGACACAGGAGAGGTTTTCTTCTGATGACTCTTCCATGAAGGCAATATTTGGGCAGGTGTCTCTGAACAGCAGAACAATGTACAGTACAGACCAAAAGTTTGGACACACCTTCTCATTTAAAGATTTTTCTGTATTTTCATGACTATGAAAATTGTGCATTCACACTGAAGGCATCAAAACTATGAATGTGGAATTATATGCTTAACTAAAAAGTGTGAAACAACTGAAAATATGTCTTATATTCTAGGTTCTTCAAAGTAGCCACCTTTGGCTTTGATGACTGCTTTGCACACTCTTGGCATTCTCTTGATGAGCTTCAAGAGGTAGTCACCGGGAATAGTTTGCACTGCACAGGTGTGCCCTGTCAGGTTTAATAAGTGGGATTTCTTGCCTTATAAATGGGGTTGGGACCATCAGTTGGTTGTGCAGAAGTCTGGTGGATACACAGCTGATAGTCCTACTGAATAGACTGTTAAAATTAGTATTATGGCAAGAAAAAAGCAGCTAAGTAAAGAAAAACGAGTGGCCATCATTACTTTAAGAAATGAAGGTCAGTCAGTCCGAAAATTTGGGAAAACTTTGAAAGTGTCCCCAAGTGCAGTGGCAAAAACCATCAAGCACTGCAAAGAAACTGGCTCACATGAGGACCACCCCAGGAAAGGAAGACCAAGAGTCACCTCTTCTTCTGAGGATAAGTTTATCCGAGTCACCAGCCTCAGAAATCGCAGGTTAACAGCAGCTCAGATTAGAGACCAGGTCAATGCCACACAGAGTTCTAGCAGCAGACACATCTCTACAACAACTGTTAAGAGGAGACTTTGTGCAGCAGGCCTTCATGGTAAAATAACTGCTAGGAAACCACTGCTAAGGACAGGAAACAAGCAGAAGAGACTTGTTTGGGCTAAAGAACACAAGGAATGGACATTAGACCAGTGGAAATCTGTGCTTTGGTCTGATGAGTCCAAATTTGAGGTCTTTGGTTCCAACCACCGTGTCTTTGTGCGACGCAGAAAAGGTGAATGGATGGACTCTACATGCCTGGTTCCCACCGTGAAGCATGGAGGAGAAGGTGTGATGGTGTGGGGGTGCTTTGCTGGTGACACTGTTGGGGATTTATTCAAAATTGAAGGCATACTGAACCAGCATGGCTACCACAGCATCTTGCAGCGGCATGCTATTCCATCCGGTTTGCGTTTAGTTGGACCATCATTTATTTTTCAACAGGACAATGACCCCAAAGACACCTCCAGGCTGTGTAAGGGCTATTTGACCAAGAAGGAGAGTGAAGGGGTGCTATGACAGATGAACCCAATCCAGATGGTTTGGGGTGAGCTGGACCGCAGAGTGAAGGCAAAAGGGCCAACAAGTGCTAAGCATCTCTGGGAACTCCTTCAAGATTGTTGGAAGACTATTCCCGGTGACTACCTCTTATAGCTTATCAGGAGAATGCCAAGAGTGTGCAAAGCAGTCATCAAAGCAAAAGGTGGCTACTTTGAAGAACCTAGAATGTAAGGCATAATTTCAGTTGCTTCACACTTTTTTGTTAAGTATATAATTCCACATGTGTTAATTCATAGTCATGAAAATACAGAAAAATCTTTAAATCAGAAGGTGTGTCCAAACTTTTGGTCTGTACTGTATCACAAATCCAGAGTCTGCTAAATCTTTCTGAAGGTCTTTTGCAGTCAAGCTGGGGTTATGATTTGCTTCTCTAGCAATTCTACAAGCAGCTCTCACTGAAATTTTGCTTAGTCTTCCAGACCTTATCTTGACCTCCACTGTTCCTGTTAACTGCCATTTCTTAATTACATTTCAAACTGAGGACAGGGCAACTTGAAAATGCTTTGCTATCTTCTTATAGCCTTCTCCTGCTTTGTGGGCCTCCAACACTTTCATTTTCACAGTGCTAGGCAGCTGCTTAAAAAAACCCATGGCTGGTGTTTCTTTGGCACAATCTAAGAGGAAGCTGGGTTTTTACAAAGCTTGCAAATTTGCATCACTTGACCTTTCCAAACAATGATAGTGAACAAGGCTTAACAGGCTAATTAAGGTCTGAAACCTTGGTCAACGTTATGTGAGCACACAAATCTCCAATGGTGCCCAAACTTTTGCATCGGCTCCTGTGGCATTTAGTGTGACTACTTACACCTCTCTGCAGCCCATCTGCCGTAATGTATACCTTTTTCCCTTTTGTCTGTGCCTGGGTTGGTCGTGTTCAATGGATATTATCTGCACTGGCATGTATCATACACTGATGCCCTAATATGTGTGGGAGTCACCAGTATCTTTCTTAGGTTATCTCACATGCGTATATAGCACACCTTAGCATAATTATGTACTTTGTTTATCATTATTATCATTAAGACTGAGGCAGTACAGGTTACAGGTGAACCTTCCAAGAGGTATTTTCCTCCTCTGGGCATTAGGGTGAATTATATTTATATATTTATTTATTCGCTCCACGGTATATTTTCGATTGGATTGCATGTTAGACTTTAGTTGTAGAGGACTGAGTAACAACTTGCCCTACCAGGTGCCAAGACTAGCATTTGTTTTTTGACTATTGTACAGGTTATATATGTCAGATCTGTATATGATGTTGTGACTAGCATTTATTTCTGGTCTTTTTTTGGGGCCTCCATCTATCAGGGAATTGTCTGTGTGTTTTTAAATGTTTTTAAGGTATTGTTGGTCTGTTTGCACACTTTAATAAAGCTTGCATTGCTTACAATTTCGGTGATCTCCTTACCAGCGTGTCCTTTTTCTCTTTGTGTGGATATTTAAACTTTTGCATCGGCCCATTTTTAAAATGTAAAAAATGACAATATATATATATTTTGCCTAAAATACAAAGGATGTGTGTCATCTATAACACTTTAGATAATTTATAGATAATGTCATCTTCAACTTGCTTAATTGTTCAAAACAGTAATTTTGACCAGGGGTGCTCAAAGTTTTATATGCCAAATTTGCACCAACGAAGTACTTATACTTAAGTACTTAAGTACTTATTATTAAATAGATTTCTTAGGAATGATGAGGTATACTTACTTAAAAAAAACATGTCAGAATAGATGTATTTTATAATCAGAATAGACCTAGGGGGTATGATTCCCTATCACCAGCTGGGGTAGGGAAACTAATAGGTCAGGCAATGCTACCAAGATATGCAAATTAGCACTTTTTCAGATCGACTAAAGCTACATCTAGGGCTGACTAGTTGCAGCGCTGACATGACGCCTCCAGTTGCATGATGAGTCTCGCATAGCAGCAGAGGACGGAATGTTTATCAGGGAGGAGCAGAACCAGTTTGGTAGGCGCGTATCATTCTATTTATCTACCTGGGCCAGTAATTGACAATTCCTATATAGTGACATCACTTAGGGATCTCACTATAAGAAAGTGTATTTGTTAGTATCAATAAACCGATTTAATTAATTGATCCATTTTAATATTAAGGTGTGTAAGTTTAGAGGGGAATAACCTCAGAAATGGTAAGAAATTGGATTCATAGACCTTCAGTCTATTTTTACTACATATGCAAACTAAATTTAACAGCTATTTTACAAGTATATATGCAAAACCAGATGTACATGGTGGCAGAGAACACAAGATACAGGGAGCAACCCCACCCCCAAGGGAATGAATATTTTTTTCACTTCATCACTGATTCACATTATCTCAGTGAAAAACCTCTTTATAAGATTTGCCAGTAAATATATCACACAGAAAATTCCATTCTTGTGCTCAGAATACTAGGCATTTATCAGCCATGCAGTTAACAAGGGTAATCATGCAGGATATTTTTTCTTTACAGTTCATAAAGTCACACAAATCCTTTTAAATATTAAAGCTGTTAAATAACGGCACATTTTATAGATTGTAAATCCATATGTACAGTTCTTTTTCCTAGTACACGGGTTTATGTCTACTGTTTTCTAGGTATGTGTTAATGCTGATGTCTGAGTAAAATAAATACATAAATAAATAAATAAATAAATAGTGTATTACTGGCAGTGATGAGCAAATCTGCTAAAATTGTAATTCCGCTTGAATTTGGACCAGAATATTGATTCATATTCAAGTTAATTGAGATATATATATATATATATATATATATATATATATATATATATATATATATATATATACACTCACCGGCCACTTTATTAGGTACACCTGTCCAACTTCTTGTTAACACTTAATTTCTAATCAGCCAATCACATGGCGGCAACTCAGTGCATTTAGGCATGTAGACATGGTCAAGACAATCTCCTGCAGTTCAAACCGAGCATCAGTATGGGGAAGAAAGGTGATTTGAGTGCCTTTGAACGTGGCATGGTTGTTGGTGCCAGAAGGGCTGGTCTGAGTATTTCAGAAACTGCTGATCTACTGGGATTTTCACGCACAACCATCTCTAGGGTTTACAGAGAATGGTCCGAAAAAGAAAAAAAATCCAGTGAGCGGCAGTTCTGTGGGTGGAAATGCCTTGTTGATGCCAGAGGTCAGAGGAGAATGGGCAGACTGGTTCGAGCTGATAGAAAGGCAACAGTGACTCAAATCGCCACCCGTTACAACCAAGGTAGGCCTAAGAGCATCTCTGAACGCACAGTGCGTCGAACTTTGAGGCAGATGGGCTACAGCAGCAGAAGACCACACCGGGTACCACTCCTTTCAGCTAAGAACAGGAAACTGAGGCTACAATTTGTACAAGCTCATCGAAATTGGACAGTAGAAGATTGGAAAAACGTTGCTTGGTCTGATGAGTCTCGATTTCTGCTGCGACATTCGGATGGTAGGGTCAGAATTTGGCGTAAACAACATGAAAGCATGGATCCATCCTGCCTTGTATGGAGCATCTTTGGGATGTGCAGCCGACAAATCTGCGGCAACTGTGTGATGCCATCATGTCAATATGGACCAAAATCTCTGAGGAATGCTTCCAGCACCTTGTTGAATCTATGCCACGAAGAATTGAGGCAGTTCTGAAGGCAAAAGGGGGTCCAACCCGTTACTAGCATGGTGTACCTAATAAAGTGGCCGGTGAGTGTATATATATATAATATAACGGTGGGAGCGTCACTCTGTCCGAAGCCGTTATAGACTGCGCAAGCGCGACGCACCGCACCTGCGCAGTCTGGACCAGAGTGACGCAGCCGAACTGCGAACTTATCCCCCCCCAATATACCGGCCATGGGGGCTCCACACACCCGTGTATCCCCCATAATATAGCGGCCATGGGGGCTCCGTGCTCTGCAGCTCCGGTCAGGGTAGATGCAGAGCCCAGCGGAGCTCCAGGACCTTTGATGATGTCACCAGCATGTGACCAGTGACGCGAATGGGCGGAGTCAGCCCTCGCTGTGCTGGCTGCAGTGGTGCTGTATCCATTATAGCCAGCGCCGCACTCAGGCAGTAAGTAGAGCCACACTCACGCAGTACGGCCACACTCAGCCACACTCACACAGTACAGCCACACTCACGCAGTACAGCCACACTCACGCAGTACAGCCACACTCACGCAGTACAGCCACACTCAGCCACACTCACACAGTACAGCCACACTCAGCCACACTCATGCAGTACAGCCACACTAAGCCGCACTCGCACAGTACAGCCAAACTCACACAGTACAGCCACACTCACACAGTACAGCCACACTCACGCAGTACAGCCACACTCACGCAGTACAGCCACACTCACGCAGTACAGCCACACTCACGCAGTACAGCCACACTCAGCCGCACTCGCACAGTACAGCCAAACTCACACAGTACAGCCACACTCACACAGTACAGCCACACTCACACAGTACAGCCACACCCACCCACACGCACGCAGTACAGCCACACTCAGCCACACTCACATAGTACAGCCACACTCACACAGTACAGCCACATTCACACAGTACAGCCACACTCAGCTGCCCTCACACAGTACAGCCACACTCGCACAGTAGAGCCACACTCAGCCGCACTCACGCAGTAGAGCCACACTCAGCTGCACTCACGCAGTACATCCACACTCAGCCGCACTCACGCAGTACAGCCACACAGTACAGCCACACTTACGCAGTACAGCTACACTCAGCCGCACTCACGCAGTACAGCCACACGCAGCCGCATTCACACAGTACAGCCACACTCACACAGTACAGCCACACTCAGCCGCACTCACACAGTACAGCCACATGCAGTACAGCTGCACTCACACAGTACAGCCACACTCACACAGTACAGCCACACTCACACAGTACTGCCACACTCACACAGTACTGCCACACTCAGCCGCACTTGCGCAGTACAGCCACACTCTGCCACACTCACGCAGTACAGCCACACTCACGCAGTACAGCCACACTCACACAGTACTGCCACACTCACACAGTACTGCCACACTCAGCCGCACTCACGCAGTACAACCACACTCACCCGCACTCACGCAGTACAACCACACTCACCCACACGCAAGCAGTACAGCCACACTCAGCCGCACTCACAGTACAGCTACACTCACACTGTACAGCCACACTCAGCTGCCCTCACACAGTACAGCCACACTCGCACAGTAGAGCCACACTCAGCCGCACTCACGCAGTACATCCACACTCAGCCGCACTCACACAGTACAGCCACACAGTACAGCCACACTCACGCAGTACAGCCACACTCAGCCGCACTCACACAGTACAGCCACACTCAGCCACATGCAGTAGAGCCGCACTCACACAGTACAGCCATACTCACACAGTACAGCCACACTCACACAGTACTGCCACACTCACACAGTACTGCCACACTCACACAGTACTGCCACACTCAGCTGCACTTGCGCAGTATGGCCACACTCAGCCGCACTAAGGCAGTACAGCAACATGCAGCCGCACTCACACAGTACAGCCACACTCACACAGTACAGCCACACTCGCACAGTACAGCCACACTCGCACAGTACAGCCACACTCAGCCGCACTCACACAGTACAGCCACACTCAGCCACGTGCAGTACAGCCGCACTCACACAGTACAGCCGCACTCACACAGTACAGCCACACTCACACAGTACAGCCACACTCACACAGTACTGCCACACTCACACAGTACTGCCACACTCACACAATACTGCCACACTCAGCCGCACTCGCGCAGTACGGCCACACTCAGCTGCACTCGCGCAGTACGGCCACACTCAGCCACACGCAGTACAGCCACACTCACACAGTACAGCCACACTCACACAGTACAGCCACACTCACACAGTACTGCCACACTCACACAGTACTGCCACACTCAGCCGCACTCACACAGTACGGCCACACTCAGCCACACGCAGTACAGCCACACTCAGCCACACGCAGTACAGCCGCACTCACACAGTACAGCCACACTCACACAGTACAGCCACACTCACACAGTACTGCCACACTCACACAGTACTGCCGCACTCGCGTAGTACTGCCACACTCAGCCGCACTCGCGCAGTATGGCCACACTCAGCCACGCTCGCGCAGTACGGCCACACTCAGCCGCGCTCGCGCAGTACGGCCGCGCTCAGTATAGCCGCACTCATGTAGTACAGCCGCGCTCAGTATAGCCACACTCAGGCACTACAGCCGCACTCAGTATAGCTGCACTCAGGCAGTACAGCCACGCTCAGTATAGCCACAGTTAGGCAGTACAGCCGCGCTCAGTATAGCCACACTCAGGCAGTACAGCCGCGCTCAGTATAGCCGCACTCAGGCAGTACAGCCGCGCTCAGTATAGCCGCACTCAGGCAGTACAGCCACGCTCAGTATAGCTGCACTCAGGCAGTACAGCCACACTCAGTATAGCCGCACTCAGTACAGCCGCACTCAGTATAGCCACACTCAGGCAGTACAGCCGCGCTCAGTATAGCTGCACTCAGGCAGTACAGCCGCACTCATGCAGTTCAACTGCACTCAGGTAGCAAAGCCGCACTCAGGCAGTACAGCCGCACTCAGGCAGCACAGCCGCACTCAGCACAGCCGCACTCAGCACAGCCGCACTCAGCACAGCCGCACGCGGGCAGTAGAGCCAGAGAGAGAAAGATGGGAGCAACATATGGCAGAATGGAAACAGGAACAGGCAGAATGGGTGCAGCACATTACAACAGAATGGGGGCACAGGATGGGAGCAGCACATGACAGAATGGGGGCGCAGGATGGGAACAGCACATGACAGAATGGTTGCGCACAATGGGAACACATGACAGGATGGGGGAGCAAGATGGGAGCAGCACATACAAGGATGGAGACCATATACCAATATAAATGCTCGCCACCCGGTCGTAGAATGGGTTCAATAGCTGGTATATATATATATATATATATATACAGCTCTGGCAAAAATTGAGAGACCACTGCACAATTTTATAAAAATCAACTCCTCTAAATGTCTGACAGCCATTCCATTCCAGCGTCAGTTGAATTCCTACTTAATGTGCTTCTGATTAGGTAATCACCTGAACCAAATCTTATTTAACGAGGGAAAGTATAAAAACCCTGCTGTGGTGTTCACAATCGTCTTGCAATAGGACAAGCTGGATGGCAAAACAAGTGCTAGTAATATCCCAAAAGTAATAGGAATGAAAAATTAACTTTGAACCATGCCAAAGGAGTTGAAAAGTCTTGAGTGAGGAAAAGAAGGGCTCAATTCTGGATTTACTAGCAGAGGGACACAGTGAGCGTCATGTTGCCTCCATCCTTAAAATTTCTAAGATGGCAGTCCATTACAACAAGGTCAAGCAGCAGACATTGGGGACAACACAGCTACAGACCGGCAGAGGGCGAAAACGACCCTCCACTGATCGGGATGACCATCATTTTATTCGAATGTCACTCGGCAACCGAAGGATGACATCAAGTGACATACAAAAGGAATGACAAATGGCAGCTGGGGTGAAGAGCATGGCAAGAACAGTTTGTATCAGGCTCCTAGAGGCAGGACTCAAGTCATGTAAAGCTAGAAAAAAGCCTTTCATCAATGAGAAGCAAAGGAGAGCCAGGCTGAAGTTTGCCAAAAACCATAAGGATTGGACCATAGAGGACTGGAATAAGGTAATCTTCTCTGATGAGTCTAATTTTCAGCTTTGCCCAACACCTGGTTTTCTAATGGTTAGACGGAGACCTGGAGAGGCGTACAAGCCACAGTGTCTTGCACCCACTGTAAAATTTGTGATCGGTGATGATCTGGGGTGCTTCAGCAAGGCTGGAATTGGGCAGGTTAATCATTGCAAAGGACATATGAATCAAGCCACATACAAGGTTATCCTGGAAAAGCAGTTGATTACTTCTGCTTAGGCAATGTTCCCCAACTCTGAAGACTAGTTTTTCCAGCAGGACAATGCACCATGCCACACAGCTAGGTCAATCAAGGTGTGGATGAAGGATCACCATATCAAATCCCTGTCATGGCCAGCCCAATCTCCAGACATGAACACCATTGAAAACCTCTGGAATGTAATCAAGAGGAAGATGGATAGTCACTGTAACAACCCCGCTGGCATCACTGCATGGCCTCTCATCCCCCACCTGCATTACACACAAACTCACTTCTCTGGACCATGTTGTGACTTCTCTCTGCTGCCAGCTCCATGCTGTGTGCATCATGTCTGCTGCTTGCTCTGTGCATGCTCTGTCTGTGTGCATAGGGGGGCGGCGCAGGAAGTTCCTGTGTCTTATTGAGACTGTGTGCACCTTGCTAAGGTGTTCCCAGCCAATTTCCATGAGGCTTCAGGTACTTAAGACTTCCCCACCCATTGGTGTGGGCTTGTGCAACTTACTCCCTCAGTCAGTTCTTAGCTGCTGAGGTGCCAGGTCCTGTCTCTGTGACTTCTGTGTCCGCCACCCATTGGGGCATTGTACCCTGGTCTGTGTCCTGTGTTTGCCACCCAGTGGGGTGTAGTACCCTGGCATGTGTCCTTGTGTAGCCACCCAGAGGGGCTTCGTACCCTGGCCTGTATCCGCCACCCAGTGGGACGTCGTACCCTGGCCTGTGTCCGTGTCTCTGCGCCTTGTCCCATTCCTGACTCTGTCTTAGTCTAGTCCTGTTCCTGTGTCTGTTTATATCCCTGCCTTGGTTTGCTTTCTCTGCTGTGCGTACTCTGTGTCTTGCTTTGCTCTGCTCTCGGCTCTGCACTCTGCATCTTGCTTTTCTCTGCACTCGGCTCTGCACTCTGTATCTTGCTTTGCTCTGCTCTTGGCTCTGCACTCTGTGTCTTGCTTTGCTCTGCTCTCAGCTCTGCACTCTGTGTCTTGCTCTTCTCTACACTCAGCTCTGCACTTTGTGTCTTGGCTTGCTCAGCTCTTGTCTCTGCACTCTGTGGCTTTGCCCTGCTCTTGTCTCTGCACTCTGTGACTTTGCTCTGCGGCTCTGCTCCTTGCGGTTCTACCTGGCTCAGCTCCTTGCGGTTCTACCTTGCTCCGTTTCTACGCCTCCTGCTGTTGGCTCTGCCTCCTGCGTTTCTGCACTTGGCTCCGCCTCCTGCTCTTGGCTCCACCTCCTGCATTTCTGTACTTAGCTCTGGCTCCTGGTCTTGGCTCCGCCTCCTGCATTTCTGTACTTGGCTCCACCTCCTGCTCTTGGCTCCGCCTCCTGCATTTCTGTACTTGGCTCCACCTCCTGCTCTTGGCTCCACCTCCTGTGCTTCTGCTTTGCTCCGCTCCTTACGGTCTTTCTCTACCTGTTCTCATGAACCCTCCTGTCTGAACAGGTTCTTACCTTTTTTACATACCTGCCTGCATAGCGGTCCCTACCGGTCCTTCCAGTGTGCCAGCCTTGTCCGCCTATCCTGCCAGAGTGCCAGCCGTGCCCGCTTGCCTGTGTATATTCCGTTTCCCCCGGTGGGATCAACAACCACAGCCAGACACCACCCTGGAGTGGTACCTGGTATCTTCCTGCCGCACAAGCCTGACCTCACCATCAGAGGCTCCAGCGAATACCAAGGAAGCTACTTAGTTACGCCTCTTCCAGGGTAGTCTGGTCTGTGGCACAGTGGGGCCACACCCCCACACGCCCGTGCCAACCAGTCTGGGCGCGAGCGTGACAGTCACAAGCCATCAAACAAAGTAATGCTTACATTTTTGTATCAGGAGTTGCATAAGGTCACCCAAAAGCAGTGTGATCTACTGGTGGAAAGCATGCCAAGACCTATGAAAGCTGTGATTAAAAATCATGGTTATTCCGCAAAATATTGATTTCTGAACTCTTCCTGAGTTAAAACATTAGTATTGTCATTTCTAAATGATTATTAACATGTTTTTTTGCATTATTTGAGGTCTGCAAGCAATGCATTTTTTGTTATTTTGACCATTTCTCATTTTCAGAAAATAAATACAAAATTTATTACTTGGAACTTTGGAGACGTTGTCAGAAGTTTAAAGAATAAAAGATCAATTTACATTTTACTCAAAAATATACCTATAAAGAGAAAAATCGGACAAACTGAACATTTTGCAGTGGTCTCTTAATTTTTGCCAGACCTGTATATATACACACACATTAAATATACACAGTGCCTTGCGAAAGTATTCGGCCCTCTGGAACTTTTCAAGCTTTTCCCACATATCATGCTTCAAACATAACGATACCAAATGTAAATTTTTGGTGAAGAATCAACAACAAGTGGAACACAATTGTGAAGTTGAACGAAATTTATTGGTTATTTTACATTTTTGTGGAAAGTCAAAAATGGGGCGTGCAATATTATTCGGCCCCTTTAACTTAATACTTTGTTGTGCCATCTTTTGCAGGGATTACAGCTGCAAGTCGCTTGGGGTATGTCTTTATCAGTTTTGTACTGAAATTCTTGCCCATTCTTCCTTGGCAAACAGCTCGAGCTCAGTGAGGTTTGATGGAGATCGTTTGTGAACAGCAGTTTTCAGCTCTTTCCACAGATTCTCGATTGGATTGAGGTCTGAACTTTGACTTGGCCATTCTAACACCTTGATACGTTTATTTGTGAACCATTCCATTGTAGATTTTGCTTTATGTTTGGGATCATTGTCTTGTTGGAAGACAAATCTCCGTCCCAGTCTCAGGTCTTTTGCAGACAGGTTTTCTTCAACAATGGTCCTGTATTTGGCTTCATCCATCTTCCCATCAAGTTTAACCATCTTCCCTGTCCCTGCTGAAGAAAAGCAGGCCCAAACCATGATGCTGCCACCACCATGTTTGACAGTGGGGATGGTGTGTGTTCAGGGTGATGAGCTGTGTTGCCTTTACGCCAAACATATTGTTTGGCATTGTTGACAAATGTTCGATTTTGGCTTCATCTGACCAGAGCACCTACTTCCACATGTTTGGTGTGTCTCCCAGGTGGCTTGTTGCAAACTTTAAACAACACTTTTTATGAATATCCTTGAGAAATGGCTTTCTTCTTGCAACTCTTCCATGAAGGCCAGATTTCTGCAATGTACGACTGATTGTTGCCCTATGGACAGACTGTCCCACCTCAGCTGCAGATCTCTGCAGTTCATCCAGAGTGATCATGGGCCTCTTGGCTGCATCTCTGATCAGTCTTCTCCTTGCTTGAGATGAAAGTTTAGAGGGACGGCTGGGCCTTGGTAGATTTGCAGATTTGCAGTGGTATGATACTCCTTCCATTTCAATATGATCGTTTGCACAGTGCTCCTTGGGATGCTTAAAGTTTTGGAAATCATTTTGTATCCAAATCCGGCTTTAAACTTCTCCACAACAGTATCACAGACCTGCCTGCTGTGTTCCTTGGTCTTCATGATGCTATCTGTGCTTCACACAGAACCCTGAGACTATCACAGAGCAGGTGCATTTATACGGAGACTTGATTACACACAGGTGGATTATATTTATCATCATTAGGCATTTAGGACAACACTGGATCCTTCAGAGATCCACAATGAACTTCTGGAGTGAGTTTGCTGCACTGAAAGTAAAGAGGCCGAATAATATTGCACGCCCCACTGTTCAGTTTTTGAATTTCCACAAAAATTTTAAATAACCAATACATTTTGTTCAACTTCACAAATGTGTTCCACTTGTTGTTGATTCTTCACCAAAAATTTGCATTTGGTATGTTTATGTTTGAGGCATGATATGTGAGAAAAGGTTGAAAGGTTCCAGGGGGCTGAATACTTTCGCAAGGCACTGTATATACACACACATGCACACATTATATATACATTATATATACATGCACATACATTATATATAAATACATACACACATTATATATACAGTGGGGAAATAAGTATTTGATCCTTTGCTGGTTTTGCAAGTTTGCCCACTGGCAAAGACATGAACAGTCTTTAATTTTAAGGGTAGGTTAATTTTAACATTGCATTAATGCGGTCGCCGCACACGTCAAATCGCCGCATGCGAACGCATCCGCATACAGCGCATGTCCCTGCGTACCCAATGTTAAAGATAGGTAAGCAGGGAAACGCAGGACTCATGCAGAAGTAGGCAGAGCTTCAGGGAGAAAGAAGGGAGGAAGTACACAGCCATCCGCAGGCCTCCTGAACGCAAATGTGAACCTAGCCTTAGTGTTTTAGGTTGACAAAAAATTGTAGTGGAGGTAAATTATGGACAAGTACCTTTTCATATAACCTTGACCACCGAACATATAGTAAGTGTTTGCAGAGTCTGGATGGACCGCCACAGCTTCTTTTCCCTGTTGTTGCATTAACAAATTCAAGATCCAGGCTTCCCATAATCCAATTAATGCTAAAGCTTGGAGATTTCCCTGGCTGCCGAGCTTGAACATTGCTTACACCTAACCAAAAATAAAACAGAAAAAAACATTGTTATCATTTTGGGGTTGTCTTCTTCTTTAAAACTTATTGTCTAGGCCCAAGGTTGGCAGTTAAAAAAATTGCACTCACTTCACTGACTGGTGCTGCTCCTCCGCACTGACTACTGTGCCACTGCCAGTATCTTGGCATATACAATGTCAAGTGATGGGTGGCTACATTCAGTCTAAGCAGTAAAGATCGGATGCAGCTGCTATGTGATATTCAAAATAACAAGAGACTAGTGGGGCAAGCAATAGCCACAATTGATCAGTGCCACTGGTCAAAGAAGTGAGTACAGTTTTTTTTTTAATTCCTTTGCGCCCATACAAAATAAGTTTTAAAGAAGAAAAAATGTTCTTAGTATCTCTAGATAAATATACAAGTGTATTATATACAGAGGTGCGAAGAAGATAAGTTTAGTGGTTCAACTTTTACGTGTAATCTTTCAACCTACCACTCACTATTGAGTGGCAACACACCCAATCACTATGTCTGCAAACTGAGATTCTGGTTTGGCTTTTATACTAAGTCATATTGCAAAGCTCGTTAAAGAGTGGATATTGTCTTTTACGATTGCTTCTTCCTCTCTGAAGAGACAATTTGGATATTTAATTTCTCAGAGGAGCATGTATGGCTTATAAGTCTCTTCGCTCTGCCATGCCAAGCTTGACTTGTCACTCTCCATAAGGAGAAACGTTACCAATTAAATCTCAGTCCAGAGACTCTCACCACGCTAAATCAGATCTCACACTTTGCACTGATGAGAGGCAACACCCCGAAACACCGCGTCTACAAATTGAGGTTCTCATTTGGCTTTAATCCTATGTTATATTGCAAGGCTCATTAAAGAGTTGATATTGACTTTTACGTTAGCTTCTTCCAGTACAGGGCGCTGGAGTTCTAGTCCTCTTCCTCTCTGAAGAGACAATCTGCATATTTAATCTGCCACTCTGTTATTTGAAGTTCTACTTTGCCTTCATGTACTTGTAAAGTGCACAATTTTGTGTTTATTTTTTTAATCAAATTGATCATTGACAAGTAAAAATAAGATCTCATTTAAGAACCTATGCTGAAGTGAAATCATTAGAAAGCAGCGGGTTATAAAAAAAAGAATGACAACTTTAGTGTATTGCCCGCGCCTAGATAAGCAGCTTTCACAACACAAATAGTAAATTGAAAATTCTAAACATTTGATGAAGAGACAAGTTAAGGGGCTGCGTAATTTAGGGGATTGATGTTGATGTTACTATCTATAAGGAGGAAAAGAAAGCAATAAAATATCGATGTGCACTCCTGTAGATAATATGAAATATATTTTACTGAAAACCCCCAAAAATCAATACTCAATAAAAAAACAATTAAAGTGCAAAAAAAGATAGACAACATTGACATCCCAGCATAAAAAAATGTACAAAATATAGAAAAATAATAAATACATTTTATATACAGATATGGGGGACAATATATTCAGGAGTAAAGCCTAAGTATATGAGAAATGTGCAGGATAATAAACAAGGTGCAAATATTTGCTCATAAAATGTCAAGTTTTATACTTTGTTCACTTGTGCAGTCAAAAGACAGAGTACAGACCAGTCAAGAAATGTTTGATAGGGTTGAGCGAAACGGATCGGTCATTTTCAAAAGTCGCCGACTTTTGGCAAAGTTGGGTTTCGTGACGTCCCCCCGAGGAAGCCTACGCGAAACGCGCGTCGGGGCCGCCGGACACACACTGACACCAATTATATTCGGGTAAGACTGGCAGTATATATTTTTTACTGAGACTTCTACTTGAGTAACAATACATATGGAGGGACCTAGCACATGCAGGTCCCCAGGGAGCACTATGCACTTTATGGTTACAGCTTTGCTTCATGTATAAATGAATGTGCCCATATTAAGCCATTATTTTCTGCTTTGTCTGTGCCCTAGGTGTCATTTGCAGTGTTGTTTGTCCGCCATACATGCACTATACGTGCACTTTGTCTATTATATGTACGTTTTATGTGATATGTTGATATTTAATAAAATTTGTTATATTTTTACTCTTGACCTCATGGGTATTTATACTCCGTAGTTTTTTGTAGGATATATTTATTAGTGGAGTTTCCCTGTTACTCCTCATCTCCATTGTGGGGCATATTCCTGTTAGGAGCTTTTCAATTGGCATGCATCAGTGGTTGTTGTATTCAGAATCGCCCGATCTATCAATAAAAACAAAGGATTAACCTGATCTCTAAATGGCGTAGCGAGAAAAAAAATCAAAACGCCAAAATTACGTTTTTCTGGTCGCCGCAACATTGCATTAAAATGCAATAACGGGCAATCAAAAGAACGTATCTGCACCAAAATGGTATCATTAAAAACGCCAGCTCGGCACCCAAAAAATAAGCCCTCACCTGACCCCAGATCACAAAAATTGGGAGACGCTACGGGTAACGGAAAATGGGACAATTTTTTTTTTAAGCAAACTTTGGAATTTTTTTTTACAACTTAGATAAAAGAGAACCTAGACATGTTAGGTGTCTATAAACTCGTAATGACCTGGAGAATCATAATGGCAGGTCAGTTTTAGCATTTAGTGAACCTAGCAAAAAAGCCAAACAAAAAACAAATGTGAGATTGCACTTTTTTTTGCAATTTCATCGCACTTGGCATCTTGTCTTGCAAAAAATAAGCCCTCACATGGCCATATTGATGGAAAAATAAAAAAGTTATGACTCTGGGAGCGAAAAACGAAAACGAAAAAACGGAAAAAGCTCCGGGGGTGAAGAGGTTAAAGAACCGATCACAGAAGCCGTGCTCTGCCCCCGCAGTTCCTTCATAGGCATCTTACAGGCCTTACCGGTATGTTTCTTTAATTCTACACTAGTTAAAGGCACAAAAAAAATCACAGGCATACATTTCAGCACTGAGTCTGGCAATTAAAATGCTAAGCACTAGTATCTATTTTTTTTTTTTTGCAATTGGACTGTTTGGCTGAAGATATGAACTTATCTTTCATAAGTTAAATAATTTCTGCTAAATTTCCTGTCTTCAATCAGATATGATCTGAGCTGAATCGGGAATTGTGACGGCACGAGCTTTATTCACACTGGTTGGGTGATATTTTCGATCACATCATTACTTAATGAACAGCCCTGGACAACAGACACTGCTTGTTTTGCTGGTATTTTGTAGGATATTAATAAAGAATGCCATTTAATAATGGAAGGACAGACGTTCCTATCTACATATTACAAAAAGCCGTGTCAGTGGCACAGGAGGCGGCACTATGGTGTTTCCATGGTGCTGTATTAAATGGTAGTTTAATAGAAATCTGAAGATCATTAGAGGGATTTCTGGAGATAGATGATATTAGCCAAAAAGGTGAAAATAACAGATTTTTTTTACAGAGCAGATAGTATACAATGGAAAACACAGATTTATGGCCGGATTTATATGATGTGCCATTTATGTGTGTGATTTATTATATGACCACTTATTTTGATAAATAAATAGTATTATATTTTGCAAATATCATGGATATTAAAGTTTCACCTAAAATTAACCCAACAGTATAGCCTCATATACTCCTGTGTGTACTGTACTACTCCGTACAACTTGAAGAATGTGCATTTTTTGTTCATATTTTTTTTGCAATTTTCCAAGATTTCGCCTCCAGCTCAATTGTTTTTTAACTGTCAGTTCATCAAATGCACAGAAAATGAGCCAATATTGTACAAAATGTACATTTAAAAGGAAAATAGACATTTAAAGCGTTTTTTTGGGGGATTTTTTTTAAACTACGATAGGGCGGGGAATATTGATTAGCTGCAGATTTCACATACATACATGAGAAGTTGGACGTCGACCCTGTTTAATTATTTATTGTATATCATTCTCTACTTATAAAAATCACAGAAAACTCTTTTCATTGAAGATCTTTTCACTTAAGCAGAAGTTAATAAATTATTCAGTCAGTACTGTTTTATTATAGGACGTGCTAGCAATCTAGCGTGGCCACATATTAATGGGGTAATGCATCTAAAGGCAGAATTCCACTGTAACTGAAATGCTCTCCACTCTGGCTCACAGAGTTGGGTAACAAGCAGGAGGACTCCCTCTTTGTTGTCTATATACCCTAAAAGGGCAAATATAGGGTTTGTCCTAGGTCAGCAAATGATTGTCTATCCACAGGATAGGTCATAACTAGAGATGAGCAGGTTCGTACCAGACAGTTAGTGTTCAGTGCTAAATGCTGAACATGGACTTCTCCTAAAGTCCGTTGCAATAATCGGACTTTTTTGGGAAGTCCATTGCAGAGATAGAAAAAGCGAGAGAGAGAGAATTTTCTGGGTCAAAATCAGGGTCCACATTCTTTTCAAAGGGTTTGGGTTCTGGTTCAAGTACGGGCACAGTTCTGGTACCAGGACTGAACTTTGGAATAAAGTTCGGGTTGGGTGCCAGAACCCGTACTTCCACTGGTTCGCTCATCCCTAGTCATAACTTACTGATCGCTCGAAGCCAAGACAGCTGAGACACCCACCAATCCCAAGAGTATGTCACTGAAATTCTGCAAGTGTGCGACTCCTTCATTCAATGTCTCTGGGGCTTCCAGGGATAGTCAAGTGCTGCTGCTGGCTCCAGCAGTCCCATTGATGGGCAATGAAGTAGTGGTGCAGATGAGGCATTTCAGAACCTCATTTTTGGGATCAATGGAGATTGTGGTATTCAGGCCCTCAGCAATTAGAAAATTAGCAGCTATCTTTGTATAGCTGATTACCTACCAAGTTGGGATAATGCTTTAAATGACTTATGTATTGTAGGACAAGTCTAATTTGGAAGAAATACATTTCCTTGCATTTAAAGGAATTTTTTGGGACTTTGCTTATTTTCCTTATGGGGCTAAGAACTTACAGGCAAGGAGTTGCTAACTACCTGCCTGTTCTGCCTGGCACCAATCTCTTCAGGCTCAAAGAAGTCACATACTGTTCCTGTCAGCAATACTGCTGCTTCCTTTGCCCTCACATAAAAAAGCAGCTCTTCCTTTTCTGTTTTAATGTGCCAATGAGGCGTCACTGCTGACTTTATGCTGATTGACAATTGACTCTCCGCAGTAAGGCAGCGGGGAGCTGGTTATCAATCCGCATGACATTGGCATAGATATCCTGTCTGCAGAACAGAGCTGAATAGAAAAAGTTGCTCTGTCGACATGACATCACTGGAAGCCAGTCAAATGTGGCTCTGGCAGGAGTGGTCTGTGACTGCTCTGAGCTAGCAGAGATTGTTGCTGGGCAGAACAGGAAGGTAGTTAGAAACTACCTGCCTGTAAGTTGTTAACCCCATAACAAAAATAAGCAAAGTCCCAGTTAACCCTTTTAATTATTATATCTTTACAAAGGCGGACTTTATTTCTGGCATGTTAGTTTTATAATAACATGTAATGCTCATTATCAAGTAAAAATACAAAACATGGCAATAAAAACAAGTTAGGCTGGTTTCACATTTTGCGTTTTTTGCCGCTGCGTTTTAGCATAAAAAAAGCATGCATTTTTTTTCCTATATTTAGCATTAAAAACGCATGCTTTTTTTGTATGCGTTTTGACGATGCATGCGCCGTTTCTATGCTTGCGTTTTGATGCAGAAATGCAACATGTAGTAATTTCTAGAGGCTTTTTTTGCCGCCAAAAAACGCATGCTTTTTTTTGCGGCAAAAAACGTATTGCTGTCTATGTAAACGCATGCGTTTTTAAGCACATGCGTTTGGTTGCGTTTTAAACGCATGCGTTTCAATAGAAAAAAACAAGAATACACACTGATAAGCCACCCGCCACCATCAAGGTCATAAAGGGATCCAAACCCTAACCCTAACCCTACCCCTAACCCTATCCCTAACCCTAACCCTAACCCTAGGGTTTCTAACCCTAACCCTAATCCTACCCCTAACCCTAACCCCAACCCTAGCTATTTCTATTTATAGTGGGTTTTCTAGATGATTTTGATGATTGGCAGCTGTCACACACTTCTCAGCATGCGTTGCAAAAACTCAAACGCAGGAAAAAACGCATTTTTTTTACCGCATGAGAAAACGCATGCGTCTAAAAAACGCAGCATTTGCACACGTTTACATGCGTTTTTTTTCACCACCTGCGTTTGCGTTTTAAACGCTGCGTTTTTAAACGCAAATGTGAGACTAGCCTTACATATATTTACAGAAAAGTTCTCATTATGACACTTCAATCAAATTTACACAAATGCAAATATTATTTTTAAATATATATATTCTTTAATTTTTAATCTAACTGAACTATTATAAAGAATTTAGGAGAATAAAATGTTAAGTCATAAAAGACAGACATGGTCTGCCTGATGCTACCTCTTATGTGACCCAGTCTAATTTATGCAGAAGACATCTTGCAGGGGATTTATCAAAGCTTTACTCGTGTTCTGCAAAATTAATCTAGTTTTGCAGTGACATTTTTAAGATGAAAATATTTTCACACATAAATCCCTTGGACGCAGCGTTGTATTTTTCATCTGTCGACGTTCAGGTGAGCTGAAGGAACGGCATATGAGACAGATGAATCAAGTCATAATCACTTGTCTTTAATTCAAACAGATCAAAGGAATAAGAATTTTACTATAGTAAATGCAGAGTTGTGTAGATATGTAGAATTGTAGTGCTATGTTTATCAATGATTGGCTTTTAAAAAATCTGTACCAATAAAACAGAGTAACTGTCCTTAAAGGAATTATGCCATCAGATACATTAGCGGCATATTCCTGGGGTATGCAACCAATGTCCTATAGAGGTGTTGAACTATTGGAATGAATTTAAAATGGCCCTAAAAAGTCGCTTTACCTTTTTCTTCTTGGCTCAAGTCGAGAACTAGATCATAACCACTAAGTCAGCTATGCATGTGGTCATATTTACTGCCATAAAGATTTTCCATAAATAGGTCTAAAGAGGATTTGTCACTAACTAAAAAAAAAACTGAGTTAAACACCTTGTAAAAAAAAAATCACTTAACTCGCCTGATTCTGCTGCTCTTTTCTGTTTTTTTTGCTGCACCACCCCATTGCATAAATATTTAATTTAGTTTCTTCTGGAGCACACTATGTGAAATCTTCTAGACACCTCCCAATCACAGATTCTCAGCTAAACTAGCAGAGTTTTAGTTTCAGATACTGCTGATGTGTGATTGGCATATTCTAGGAGAGAGAGGTGAAAGCGTACAAGTCCAGGGAAGACGGAATAAATGCCCAGTTGGACTGTAAAGCAGAGATTTCACATAATGCACTCCAGATGAAACAAATATGGATATTTCTGCAATGGAGCGACGCAGAGCAAAACCGAAAGAAGCAGCAAAATCAAGGGAGCTCCGGGATGTTTACAAGGAATTTAACTCAACTTTTAGAGCAAATAACAGGTTTTCTTAAAGAGACATTGCAGAGAAGAAAGACAAGAGTATATAATAATACTTTAAGCAACCCTCTAGATTTCCCTTACTAATGAAAACTCCTTTAAGTAAATAGCACATAAACAAGGAAAAAATGGTTGGTATAGTGTTCTATCATGAGGTTCCATGAGGAGGAAAGTTATGGGAAAGATGAATAAAATAATAAAGTTCATTAGTATACTATCAGATCAATATCAAACATGTTCAATAAAGACCATTATTATTTTATTCTTCCATCCTTTCCTCGTCATTACCGCTGCTGACAGTAACCTGTACCAACTGTAATTTTCCTTGTTCATGTGTTACATTTTTGGAGTCGGAATTCCTGGTTCAGTGGGTAGAAAAGCAGTCACCTGTTTTTCTTATTTCCAATGCCATTTTGTAGAGTTGCACCTGACTTCAGCACAACTCTGTAGGTGAGACACTTTTTATCTAGTTCTAATGACTTTATCTGCAAGACATCGCACTATGTTACCTCTTATCCTTCACTTTTCAGTACATATGTGGCAGTTAGTTTATTATCACATTTTTTCCTCACAGGTGGTTTAGCAGTCTGCACTTTATATTCATTCTTGCTATGATAGAATTCTGCTGTCCATGCACTGACTTCCTGGTGAACCTGTGATAGACTTTTATATACCAAGCAGCCAATCAGAAAAGGTTGAGCTGCAGGAGGAGGGATAGAACAGCAGTGTCAACCAATGAGAAGACAGGGGGCGTGACTTAGACTACTTCATACCCCCTGTAGGCACTGTAGCTAAGCTGTAGTCCCAGTTCATAGCTCTGCCTTAGCAGAGCTAAGCTAATAAAGCAGCCAGGGATAAGCACCATCTGTAGGTTTTGATTTTCAGACATTTTTTAAGATTTATACTTGCGCACTCATTTAATTTGCCAACTTGCCAGAAGCGGATAAATCAAAGACTATATACTGCTGATATTTTTTCTTTTAGTAGGAAATGCTTCTTAAATATGTGAATCTTCAGTATCTAATTTTGCTGAGATTCAGACTTCACATTTTATTAAGCAAAAGACGCTTCTCAACCACTGCAAAATAGCATTTTAGTAAATATAATGAAAGCCTAGGTAAAATGTGACACTGGCAAATAATGGCCACGGCATTCCTAAACACTTTTATGCAGATGACTGAAATGAAGTGTGTATGCAGATTTTAATCTCATCTCTGGAGTTTGCTAATTATAAGGAAAGCACGGCAAGTGACACGTTATTAAGCTTGTTATGATAGCAGCTTTCTTTATTTAACAGCCATGTTAGTGGCAAAATCAAGCAACATTGTACTTTGTTGTCTATGCAAATAATCCAGACAAGGCTGAGGATGATAACGAAGGCTTCCAAACTTATACGATATATATTTTCTTTTACACCAACATCCAAAAAATTAGAATCTCTATTGAAGATCTAATGAAACAAGTTCAGATCATATAACTTATTAGTGTTCATCATCACACACATATCTAACGGTGCAAAAAGGTCTACTTTATAGTATATTTATTCTCATGTCATTCCTGTTGTTACTCTATTTCTTGCTTTTATAATTTTAGATGCAATTTAGGTAATTCATTAAGGAAATTATTTGGTGAGAGTTTTTGCAACAGTTGCAAAGAGAATTATTCTAATCTCCATTGAAAATTAAATTTATAAGTAAAAATTTTCAAACTTTCTGAAGCTTGTAATTAACAAACATTAATTTAAGCTCAAGAAAACTAATAAAACATCGAATGCAACACAAAATGCCACTTTTACTGACTACTGCAGTATCATAATTATTCAACCCCTTGACGAGCATCTTTAGTACTTAGTAACAATGTTGGCATTATAGAGACACAACTGGGCAATTACTGTGGACCCTCATACCCATAAGGTTTCATTACAAGCAGAAACTGCACTGATAATAGTGGTCCTGCAATATTCATTCAGTTTCCAATGTTAAAAGTGCAGCAGGACCTTTGTTGATATCATGGTTATGTGACATCATGTGACCAAAGGTACTGTACTCTGCTGGAATATAGAAGAACTGCACAGGAGGAGACAGGGTGATACATTCTCTATAATGTGTGTTTTTGCTCATTGTATACATGTGCTTATGTGCTTTGTATATACATGTGTGTATGTGTTCTGTGAATACATGTGTGTGTATGTGCTCTGCGCATGCATGTGTCTGTGTCTTTATGTGCTCTGTGTATACATGTCTGTGCTCTGTGTATAAATGTGTGTAATCTTTGTATACATGAGTGTATGTGGTCTGTATATATATATATATATATATATATATGTGTGTGAATGTGCAATGTGTTAGCATTTTGGACCCCACTTTTAACTTTTGCCCAGGGCCCCACTGTTTTTAAAACTGGCCCTGCTTACTAGAGCACCTTTGGCTATTTTGACCTACTGCAAATGTATTCAGTGTTGGACTGGCCCACCGGCAAACCGGAGGATCCTCCGGTGGGCCCAGACATCTGCTTGCATACAGGGCCGGCAGCTGCCTAGGGCCCCCGCTGTCCCAGGGGCCTCCAGCCAGTGGCTTGTTGCTAATAGTTGCACACCACGCAGCTGCTATGGGGCCCATGAGTCAGGGGGGCCCACCCAGCACCAGCAGAGCAGCAGACGACAGGAGGCAGGAGTTGGCTGCTGCAGCTAAAGCCTGTCCCCGCTGCTAAAGAAAAATGAATATTCACTGCTCCCTATGCCCATGGGTGTAGAGACCACTGAATATTCATTTTACTTTAATAGCGTGCAGTACTAGCCACAGCTGCCGGTTTCTGCAACAGCTGCCCACTATCAGGGCCGGCATTAGGGGCAAGCAGACTAGGGCCCTGCTCTCTCAAAGGCCATCAGCAAGAGGACTTCCTCTAATAGCGGCACATCTCGTGGTCGCTATGGGGGCCGTGAGTCAGGGGGGCCAGCCCGGCACAGCACCACCCCCCAATGCGCTCCGCATTCAACTGTATTGGCATCGAAGATATATATATACACCTCTTAGTCCTACCACTACTCTGACTGACCAGGCATCCTGTAAAGGTGATCAGATAATATGTAATGAACGTATATAATTATATACAATATAGATATATATGTTTAAGGGCCCCATAGATTGATTGCTTTGTTTGTTGATTGAGGGGGCTAAGCGAGAGCTATTATTGCATGTGGGGGGCTATGTGGTGGGCTACTTAATTATGCTCAATATTAAGTCATACAATTACTAATAATAATTTTTTTATGATATTAATATTGAGCAGAATTAATTTCAGCCTATTGGTTTGGCCTCCACAATAGTCACCGTCTGTTATGTAGCCCCTTGGGAAAATTAATCTCCCACCCCTGCTCTATTTTGTATAGCTATGATATTTATAGTGCCATACATAAGGGAAACATTTGCGTTGTTTTCCGTGTACGGATGTGCTACAGAGCACCTGTGTTACTCACATGATCTATCAAGAGGAGTCATGTGATATGTCACATGATAAATTGGGGACCTGGGAAGGGGCATGCCTCCTAAACTGCCCGGAGCACCGGCTACTCTTAACCCCTTAGTGACAGAGCCAATTTGGTACTTAATGACCGAGCCAATTTTTACAATTCTGACCACTGTCACTTTAAGAGGTTATAACTCTGGAACGCTTTATCGGATCCCGTTGATTCTGAGAATGTTTTTTTGTGACATATTGTACTTCAAGTTAGTGGTAACATTTCTTCGATATTACTTGCGATTATTTATGAAAAAAATGGAAATATGGCGAAAATGTTTAAAATTTTGCAATTTTCAAACTTTGTATTTATATGCCCTTAAATCAGAGAGATATGTCACGAAAAATAGTTAATAAATAACATTTCCCACATGTCTACTTTACATCAGCACAATTTTGGAAACAATTTTTTTTTTTGTTAGGGAGTTATAAGGGTTTTTGTTAGGGAGTTATAAGGGTTAAAATTTGACCAGCAATTTCTCATTTTTACAACACCATCTTTAGGGACCACATCACCTTTGAAGTCATTTTGAGGGGTCTATATGATAGAAAATAACCAAGTGTGACACCATTCTAAAAACTGCACCCCTCAAGCTGTTCAAAACCAAATTCAAGAAGTTTATTAACCCTTTTCGTGCTTCACAGGAACTGAAACAATGTGGAAGAAAAAAATGAACATTTAACTTTTTTTTGCAAACATTTTACTTCAGAACCATTTTTTTTAATTTTCACAAGTGTAAAAACATAAATTTAACCACAAATTTTGTTGTGCAATTTCTCCTGAGTACGCCGATACCCCATATGTGGAGGGAAACCACTGTTTGGGCACACCGCAGAGCTTGGAAGTGAAGGAGCACCGTTTGACTTTTTCAATGCAGAATTGGCTGGAATTGAGATCGGACGCCATGTCGCGTTTGGAGAGCCCCTGATGTGCCTAAACAGTAAAAACCCCCCACAAGTGACACCATTTTGGAAACTAGACCCCTTAAGGAACTTATCTAGATGTGTGGTGAGCACTTTGAACCCCCAAGTGCTTCACAGAAGTTTATAACGTAGAGCCGTGAAAATAAAAAATCGCATTTGTTTACACAAAAATGATTTTTTCACCCACAAATTCTTATTTTCACAAGGGTAACAGGAGAAATTAGACCACAAAAGTTGTTGTGCAACTTCTCCTGAGTATGTCGATACCCCATATGTGGGGGTAAACCACTGTTTGGGCGCACCGCAGAGCTTGGAAGAGAAGGAGTGTCGTTTTACTTTTTCAATGTAGAATTGGCTGGAATTGAGATCGGACGCCATGTCACGTTTGGAGAGCCCCTGATGTGCCTAAACAGTGGAAACCCCCCACAAGTGACACCATTTTGGAAACTAGACCCCTTAAGGAACTTATCTAGATGTGTGGTGAGCACTTTAAACCCCCAGGTGCTTCACAAAAGTTTTGTAACGTAGAGCCGTGAAAATAAAAAAAATCGCATTTTTTCTACAAAAATGATCTTTTTACCTCCAAATTTTTATTTTACCAAGGGTAACAGGAGAAAATGGACCCCAGAAGTTGTTGTACAATTTGTCCTGAGTATGCCGACACCCCATATGTGGGGGTAAACCACTGTTTGGGCGCATGGCTGAGCTCAGAAGCAAAGGAGCGCCATTTGACTTTTCAATGCAAAATTGACTGGAATTGAGATCGGATGCCATGTCGCGTTTGGAGAGCCCCTGATGTGCCTAAACAGTAGAAACCCCCCACAAGTGACCCCATTTTGGAAACTAGACCCCCCATGGAACCTATCTAGATGTGTGGTGAGAACTTTGAATGCCCAAGTGCTTCACAGAAGTTTAAAAAATAAAATAAAAAATAATAAAAAATATTTTTTTTTCCACAAAAAAGATGTTTTAGCCCCCAAGTTTTTATTTTCACAAGGGTAACAAGAGAAATTGGACCCCAAAAGTTGTTGTCCAATTTGTCCTGAGTATGCTGGTACCCCATATGTGGGGGTAAACCACTGTTTGGGCACATGGCTGAGCTCGGAAGGGAAGGAGCGCCGTTTTGGAATGCAGACTTTGATAGAATTGTCTGCGGGCGTTATGTTGTGTTTGCAGACCCCTAATGTACCTAAACAGTAGAAACCCCCCACAAGTGACCCCATTTTGGAAAATAGACCCCCCAGGAACTTATCTAGATATGTGGTGAGAACTTTGAATGCCCATGTGCTTCACAGAAGTTTATAATGCAGAGTAGTGAAAATAAAAAATATATTTTCTTCCCACAAAAAAGATTTTTTAGCCCCCAAGTTTTTATTTTCACAAGGGTAACAAGAGAAATTGGACCCCAAAAGTTGTTGTCCAATTTGTCCTGAGTATGCTGGTACCCCATATGTGGGGGTAAACCACTGTTTGGGCACACGGCAGAGCTCGGAAGAGAAGGAGCGCCATTTTGGAATGCAGACTTTGATAGAATTGTCTGTGGGTGTTATGTTGCGTTTGCAGAGCCCCTGATGTACCTAAACAGTAGAAACCCCCCACAAGTGACCAAATTTTGGAAACTAGACCCCCTAAGGAACTTATCTAGATATGTGGTGAGAACTTTGAATGCTCAAGTGCTTCACAGAAGTTTATAATGCAGAGTAGTGAAAATAAAAAATATTTTTTTTTCCACAAAAAAGATTTTTAGCCCCCAAGTTTTTATTTTCACAAGGGTAACAGGAGAAATTGGACCCCATAAGTTGTTGTCCAATTTATCCCGAGTACGCTGATGCCCCATATGTGGGGGTAAACCACTGTTTGGGCGCTCGGCAGAGCACAGAAGGGAGGGAGCACCATTTTACTTTTTTAGCGCAAAATTGGCTGTCGTGTTTGGAGACCCCCTGATGTACCTAAACAGTGGAAACCCCCCAATTCTAACTCCAACCCTAACCCCAACACACCCCTAACCCTAATCTCAACCCGATCCATAATCCTAATCACAACCCTAACGATAATCACAACCCTAACCCCAAAACAGCCCTAATCTCAACCCTAACCATAACCCTAATCAAAACCCTAAATCCAACACACCCCTAATCCTAATCTCAACCCTAACCTCAAACCTAACCCTAATCCCAATACACCCCTAACCCTAATCCCAACCCTAACCTTAACCCTAATCCCAACCCTAACCTTAACCCTAATCCCAACCCTAACCCTAATCCCAACCCTAATCCCAAACGTAACCCTAATCCCAACCCTAATCCCAAACGTAACCCTAATACCAACCGTAATCCAAACCCTAACCCTAATCCCAACTCTAACCCAAGTTTAGCCCCAACCCTAACCCTAGCCCCAACCCTAACCCTAATTTTAGCCCCAACCCTAGCCCTAACCCTAACTTTAGCCCTAACCCTAAATTTAGCCCCAACCCTAACCCTAAATTTAACCCTAACCCTAGCCCTAACTTTAGCCCCAACCCTAACCCTAAGGCTACTTTCACACTTGCGTCGTGTGGCATCCGTCGCAATCCGTTGTTTTGGACAAAAAACGGATCCAGCAAATTTGCCCACAGGATGCCTTTTTTGCCCATAGACTTGTATTGCCGACGGATGGCCAGACATCGCGTCCATCGTGCACTGGATCCGTTGTGTTTTGGCGGACCGTCGTCACAAAAAAGTTCAATGTAACCTTTTTTGTGTACGTCGCGTCTGCCATTTCCGCGCATGCGTGGCCATAACTCTGCCCCCTCCTCCCCAGGACATAGACTGGGCAGCGGATGCATTGAAAAGCTGCATTCGCTGCCCACTTTGTGCACAATTTTCACAACGTGCGTCGGTACGTCGGGCCGACGCATTGTGACCGCCCAGTACCGACGCAAGTGTGAAAGAAGCCTAAGGCTACTTTCATACTAGCGTCGTACTCGGCCCGTCGCAGTGTGTCGGACCGACGTACCGACGCTAGCATTGTAAGCGCCGCACAATGGGTGCAGCGGATTCTGTTTTTCTACGCATCCACTGCCCCATTGTGAGGTGTGGGGAGGCGGGGGCGGCGTTCCGGCCGCGCATGCGCGGTCGGAAATGGCGGACACGTCGCACAAAAAAAGTTACATGTAGCTTTTTTGTGCCGACGGTCCGCCAAAGCACGACGCATCCGTCGCACGACGGATGCGACGTGTGGCAATCCGTCGCAATGTGTCGCTAATGCAAGTCAATGGAGAAAAAACGCATCCTGCAAGCACTTTTGTAGGATGCGTTTTTTCTCCAAAACGGCGCATTGCGACGGAAGCCAAAAAACACTAGTGTGAAAGTTGCCTAACCCTAGCCCTAACCCTAAATTTAGCCCCAACCCTAACCCTAAATTTAGCCCCAACCCTAACCCTAACCCTAACCCTAGCCATAACCCTAACCCTAACCCTAATTTTAGCCCCAAATCGTCTCTCCTGCCGGCCGGCAGATGGCAGCAGATGTCGGGCGCACTGTGCATGCGCCCGCCATTTTCTTTCCCGAGGAAGAAGCCGGCCGGCAGGAGGAGATGCAGGAGGACCCAGGGAGACCGGTAAGTATGATAGGGTCCCCGAATCCCACTATTTCTCTGTCCTCTGATGTGCGATCACATCAGAGGACAGAGAATTACAGATCGCTTTTTTTTTTTTGCGGTCGCCGGTAAACAGTTAATTACCGGCGATCGCAAAACAGGGGTCGGTAAAAACCGACCCCTATCATGTTCTTTGGGGTCTCGGCTACCCCCGGCAGCCGAGACCCCAAAGATGTTCTGGGGGCCGGGCGGCGGGCGCACTGCGCATGCGCCCGCCATTTTTTCCCCGGAAAAAGATGGCGGCGCCCATCGGGAGACACAAGGAGCACCGGGGGAGATAGGTGAGTATTGGGGGCTATCGGGGGCCATCGGGGACCCTATTTCTCTGTCCTCCGATGTGCGATCACATCGGAGGACAGAGAAATTAAATGGCAAATCGCGTTTTTTTTTGTTGCAAACGCCGGTAAACGGTTAATTACCGGCGATCGCAACTCGGGGGTCGGTAAAAACCCCCCGAATCATGTTCTCTGGGGTCTCGGCTACCCTCGGCAACCGAGACCCCAGAGAAAATCTGACTCTGGGGGGCGCTATTCACTTTTTCCACAGCGCCGTTAATTAACGGCGCTGTGGTTTAAGTACCCTTAGCAGCCGCCGTTAAAAGGCGTATCGGCGGTCGTTAAGGAGTTACTCCACTTCTGCCCTTAACTACGATAAGCATTTAACAATGCAGATGGGTCTTTATGGCCTATTATGCATTAAAGCCTGGGTATAAATTCTAAGTATCTTCACAATATTCATCAGGATGAGGCCTAACCTAGGACACTTTTCTATGGCTCATTAACAGCCTTCGTAGCAGTCTATATGGTAGCTCTTCCGACACAAAGGCGGAGACCATCTTAACCCACTTTCATAAGCTTTCAGGAATTGTGTTCTTTTCATTTGTCGTCACATAATAGTAATAATAAATTATCAGAAAAAGTATGGCCGAAAAGTTCTCAGGACTTTATGCTATGACAACCACAATGAACTTTGTTCTTCCTTCGTATTCAGAGAAACCAGAGAAACCAGATAGCTGCGGGACCAAGATTAAATACAGATACATTGAGATCAATCAGGAATAGAAAACGTAAATGTGAACTGAATTAGCAGACACTTTGCACGCACGCAAGATAAACAGAATAAAACAGATTAGGCAACATCTTCTCCCTGTAGACCTTGTCATGCCGCATTCACGCTGAATAAAATGATGAAAATTCCCCACAGATATGAAATCTCATTTATGAACGAAATGCAAGACAACAGAAAGATAGATTTATTTGCTAAAGTTTTACTTCATGAGAAAGAGAAAAATTACCGGAAATATTATTTCTTAAAGTATCTGGATGGCGTTTTTTAACCACTCTTGAAGAAGGATATGATGATGATGACTGAATATAGCATGAACAACTCAATATGGTATAAAAGCGGGGGTGTAATCAGAGGTAACTACATGACCAGTAATTACTCCACTCACGGGAAATTGCTTGAACCTTTAAATAGTATTGCTATAGCATGCCCAACAGAAATTATCGATAGATATCTTTAGACATTAGCCATGTAAATTATCAAGTGATCAACCATTTATTCTCATGTTTTCATTAACTAACGTAATTTAACAGGTTGGAGAAAGATAGATGTCTATCAAATTGGTATCTCTCAGACATAGGTATTTGGTTCAGTAGAAGGCAACACACTACAATATCTACTAGCATTAAGAGGGAATTTTGACTCATAAAGGTAAGATGTTCGTTGGATTTAGTGCATTAGATAAAATCAAAACTATGGAGAAAATTGTAACAATTATTCATGGCATCCCGATTCCCAGGGTGGTGGACTCCTGACTGATTGACAAGTCAGGCTCATAGCACTGCCACGACTCTGTCCCGAAATGTGTGCCCATTGATGCAAGCACAGGCAGCTTTGCTTCTACAGCAATGGAGGATCCACTGTGGCACTGAAGCTGGCCAGATCTAGCAATTCAGACAAGTTCAGAGCAGCACTTTCAGGCTCTTTAGCGAAGAGCTTGTAATGTCTGCACTTTTGGTCAAAGAGTCCAGCAATCTCTGACAGACTGCAGATGTTGCCGGTAATATAAGGGTGATATTCAGGACTTGAACTACCTGCCTGTTGTGCCCACCACCGTTTTCCATCAGCACAGATAGGTCACAGACTGCCACTGACATCAAGTTAGCAGAGCGGCAGTTTCTTTTCTTGTTGACAGGGCAAGACTACTAGTGTCATGCTGATTGACAGCTAGCTCTCTGCTGCCTAAATGGCGGAATTCGGCTGTCAATCAGCATGGCGCTAGTAGTCCCGCCCTGTCGACAGGAAGAGAAACTGTTGCTCTTTAGGGAGCAGCTGAATCGGGAAGAGCAGTCAATGACTGGTGCCAGGTACAACAATATATGCCTGCTAGTTCTTAGGCATTTTTTTTTAAATACCCCTTAAGCAACAACAGTAAAAAATACAATTAATAATCCCTCCTTTCTTGAGAATGTAGTGGATTTGTAATGACAAGTAAATCCTGAAGTTACTTGTCTTTATAAGTCCTTTGCAATTTTACCAATTAAAGGAAATGAGAAGAACTATTTCAAGTGATGATTAGGCAAAACTGATGCCTTGTATTAGGCCTAATGCAAAGCCTAAGAGTGAAGGTCAAGATTCTGTCTCTGATCTTTTTTGAGTCCCTAAGATGTGTATGTTAGGAAAGCTCCTGAAATGCAAACCAAATGTTCACAAGGGTACATTAGCCTGAGAGTGTTAATCTGGCCACAGGAGGGTCAATGTATGTCAGCACAGCGCAAAAATGGATAAAATGGCATAGTAGACAGCGCTACCTTATTACTCAGGATCCTGTAAAAAGAAATCCTGTTATTTCCATAAGTTTTTGTCATCACCTCTATTCAAGGGATTGATGATAACTAGTGAATTGTTTGGAATCCAATTGCTGGGACATCTTCAGGATCCCGGAAACGAGACTCCGAAGCGCCAAGTCAGAACAGAGGGGTGACGGCACATATGCGCCATTGCCCAATTTATTCTCTCTGCTATCTCCGGTAGAGCCTTAAAAAAAAGAATGGAACGGTGTGAAAGCTTTAGGATCAGACAAATTATATTGATCAGAGAGTTGTTATTACAGGATTTGGCTTCTGAACTGTTTGAAAATAATTTCTAAGTGACTGCGCCGAGACAGAATTACCTCTTGCCTCTAACCTGTTGCCATATGACTTTGAGGTTCTTGTGTTGCTGTTAACATTTCCTCTCTCCCCATTTTGTAATTCTTGATATTCTTGTAATTCTATTCTTCAAATGTAAATTTTATTTTTTCCTTCTACTCATCATAGGCAAACATCTTGTATATGCCCGATGTCAATGTAATGTTCATAAACAAATGTTGTTATATTTAATACTTGCTTTACATTTGCAGAATACTGAGTAATATTTCAGTATGTTTTGGGGGATTTGTGAAAGAACGGCAAACATACAAACATCAATCACAGGTACACCATATGGACAAAAGTATTGGGACAGTCTCTGTGTGCATGGCGACCTAATCTTTCACATCACTTAACAATGGTTGCTAGCATCTTGATCTTTAATTTCACATGTAATGTAAAATATTAGCATTTTGGGATTCTTTTCCATATATACTAATTTGTAATTGTCTAATGTCTCAGCACACAGTGTAGAATAATATGTAAAATTCTTCTGAAAACTCTCTGACTAAATCACAGTAATTTATCTGAATTGGTTTGAATCTGACTATACTTTATTCACATTAGCTGAGAAATGTGCCAGGGGGTTAATTGGTTTAAACAGAGTAAAGATGCAGTAATTATGGCCATAATGGCTCTAGGAGGAGGCTATAAATACTTATAATTTCATAGTAGAGGAAAACTTAACTTTAAAGCTCAGTTATACATCTTGTACAATACAGTGGAAATTATAAATGAGAAGTGCTCACCAAAAATGGCCGTTACATAGAGATAATCTATTATGGACAATTCATTATACATATTTTGATGTATAAATGGAAGCATCTGGACGTATGAGGCTGCTTGCACATTGAAGTTTAACAGTGTCTACTGCATGTATGCGTCAAGGTTATTTTCCAATGTATATCCCTAAAAAAATACACTGTACATGCATACAGCGGCATCAGTTGCATAGGGTTACATAGGCATCCACAAATACCAAAAAGATACCTACACCCCTCTATCGGGTGATTTGGAGACCATGGATACGCTTAACACATTTTCCTACTCGTGCAGTGCATCTGTGCAGAGCGAGCTGTCAATCAAAGGGCCAGGGGTGTGTATACAGCCATGGCACACTGTGCACTTAGCAACTGAAGCCACTCTGCTCACGCCACTATGGCTCTCAGAAGGAAGTTTATTGTCTTCCGGTAGCCTCACTTTCAGTAAGATGGCCAGACAACCTTGTAACGCTTTTAACCCCTTCACCCCCAAGGGTGGTTTGCACGTTAATGACCGGGCCAATTTTTACAATTCTGACCACTGTCCCTTTATGAGGTTATAACTCTGGAACGCTTCAACGGATCCCAGTGATTCTGACTTTGTTTTCTCATGACATATTGTACTTCATGATAGTGGTAAAAATTCTGTGATAGTACCTGCTTTTATTTGTGAAAAAAATGGAAATTTGGCAAAAATTTTGAAAATTTCGCAATTTTCCAACTTTGAATTTTTATGCAATTAAATCACAGAGATATGTCACACAAAATACTTAATAAGTAACATTTCCCACATGTCTACTTTACATCAGCACAATTTTGGAACCAAAATTTTTTTTTGTTAGGGAGTTATAAGGGTTAAAAGTTGACCAGCAATTTCTCATTTTTACAACACCATTTTTTTTTTAGGGACCACATCTCAATTGAAGTCATTTTGAGGGGTCTATATGATAGAAAATACCCAAGTGTGATGCCATTCTAAAAACTGCACCCCTCAAGGTGCTCAAAACCATATTCAAGAAGTTTATTTACCCTTCTGGTGCTTCACAGGAATTTTTGGAATGTTTAAATAAAAATGAACATTTAACTTTTTTTCACACAAAATTTACTTCAGCTCCAATTTGTTTTATTTTACCAAGGGTAACAGGAGAAAATGGACCCCAAAAGTTGTTGTACAATTTGTCCTGAGTACGCCGATACCCCATATGTGGGGGTAAACCACTGTTTGGGCGCATGACGGAGCTCGAAAGCGAAGGAGTGCCATTTGACTTTTCAATGCAAAATTGACTGGAATTGAGATGGGACGCCATGTTGCGTTTGGGGAGCCCCTGATGTGCCTAAACATTGAAACCTCCCACAAATGACACCATTTTGGAAAGTAGACCCCCTAAGGAACTTATCTAGAGGTGTGGTGAGCACTTTGACCCACCAAGTGCTTCACAGAAGTTTATAATGCAGAACCGTAAAAATAAAAAATCATATTTTTTCACAAAAATTATGTTTTCACCCCCAATTTTTTATTTTCCCAAGGGTAAGAGAAGAAATTGGACCCCAAAAGTTGTTGTACAATTTGTCCTGAGTACGCTGATACCCCATATGTGGGGGTTAACCACTGTTTGGGCGCATGGGAGACCTCGGAAGGGAAGGAGCGCCGTTTGACTTTTCAATGCAAAATTGACAGGAATTGAGATGGGACGCCATGTTGCGTTTGGAGAGCCACTGATGTGCCTAAACATTGAAACCCCCCACAAGTGACACCATTTTGGAAAGTGGACCCCCTAAGGAACTTATCTAGATGTGTTTTGAGCGCTTTGACCCACCAAGGGCTTCACAGAAGTTTATAATGCAGAGCCGTAAAAATAAAACAAAAATTTTTTCCCACAAAAATTATTATTTTAGCCCCCAGTTTTGTATTTTCCCGAGGGTAGCAGGAGAAATTGGACCCCAAAATTTGTTGTCCAATTTGTCCTGAGTGCGCTGATACCACATATGTGGGGGGGAACCACCGTTTGGACGCATGGAAGGGCTCGGAAGGGAAGGAGCGCCATTTGAAATGCAGACTTAGATGGAATGGTCTGCAGGCGTCACATTGCGTTTGCAGAGCCCCTAATGTACCTAAACAGTAGAAACCCCCCACAAGTGACACCATGTTGGAAAGTAGACCCCCTAAGGAACTTATCTAGATGTGTGGTGAGCGCTTTGACCCACCAAGGGCTTCACAGAAGTTTATAATGCAGAGCCGTAAAAATAAAACAAAAATTTTTTTCCACAAAAATTATTTTTTAGCTCCCAGTTTTGTATTTTCCCGAGGCGAACAGGAGAAATTGGACCCCAAAAGTTGTTGTCCAATTTGTCCTGAGTGCGGTGATACCCCATATGTGGGGGGGAACCACCGTTTGGATGCATGGAAGGGCTCGGAAGGGAAGGAGCGCCATTTGAAATGCAGACTTAGATGGAATGGTCTGCAGGCGTCACATTGCGTTTGCAGAGCCCCTAATGTACCTAAACAGTAGAAACCCCCCACAAGTGACACCATGTTGGAAAGTAGACCCCTTAAGGAACTTATCTAGATGTGTGGTGAACGCTTTGACCCACCAAGGGCTTCACAGAAGTTTATAATGCAGAGCCGTAAAAATAAAACAAAAATTTTTTCCCACAAAAATTATTTTTTAGCCCCCAGTTTTGTATTTTCCCGAGGGTAACAGGAGAAATTGGACCGCAAAAGTTGTTGTCCAATTTGTCCTGAGTGCGCTGATACCCCATATGTGGGGGGGAACCACCGTTTGGACGCATGGAAGGGCTCGGAAGGGAAGTAGCGCCATTTGGAATGCAGACTTAGATGGAATGGTCTGCAGGCGTCACATTGCGTTTGCAGAGCCCCTAATGTACCTAAACAGTAGAAGCCCCGCACAAGTGACCCCATTTTGGAAACTAGACCCCCCAAGGAACTTATCTAGATGTGTTGTAAGAACTTTGAACCCCCAAGTGTTTCACTACAGTTTATAACGCAGAGCCGTGAAAATAAAAAATCCTTTTTTTTTCCCACAAAAATTATTTTTTAGCCCCCAGTTTTGTATTTTCCCAGGGGTAACAGGAGAAATTGGACCCCAAAGGTTGTTGTGCTATTTGTCCTGAGTATGCTGATACCCCATATGTTGGGGTAAACCCCTGTTTGGGCACACGGGAGAGCTCGGAAGGGAAGGAGCACTGTTTTACTTTTTCAATGCAGAATTGGCTGGAATTGAGATCGGACGCCATGTCGCGTTTGGAGAGCCCCTGATGTGCCGAAACAGTGGAAAACCCCCAATTATAACTGAAACCCTAATCCAAACACACCCCTAACCCTAATCCCAACAGTAACCCTAACCACACCTCTAACCCTGACACACCCCTAACCCTAATCCCAACCCTATTCCCAACCGTAAATGTAATCTAAACCCTAACCGTAACTTTAGCCCCAACCCTAACCCTAACTTTAGCCCCAACCCTAACTGTAGCCTTAACCCTAGCCCCAACCCTAGCCCCAACCCTAACCCTAACCCTAGCCCTAATGGGAAAATGGAAATAAATACATTTTTTTTATTTTTCCCTAACTAAGGGGGTGATGAAGGGGGGTTTGATTTACTTTTATAGCGAGTTTTTTTAGCGGATTTTTATGATTGGCAGCCGTCACACACTGAAAAACGCTTTTTATTGCAAAAAATATTTTTTGCGTTACCACATTTTGAGAGCTATAAATTTTCCATATTTTGGTCCACAGAGTCATGTGAGGTCCTGTTTTTTGCGGGACGAGTTGACGTTTTTATTGGTAACATTTTTGGGCACGTCACATTTTTTGATCGCTTTTTATTCCGATTTTTGTGAGGCAGAATGACCAAAAACCAACTATTCATGAATTTCTTTTGGGGGAGGCGTTTATACCGTTCCGCGTTTGGTAAAATTGATAAAGCAGTTTTATTCTTCGGGTCAGTACGATTACAGCGATACCTCATTTATATTATTTTTTTATGTTTTGGCGCTTTTATACGATAAAAACTATTTTATGGAAAAAATAATTATTTTTGCATCGCTTTATTCTCAGGACTAGTGTTGAGCGATACCGTCCGATACTTGAAAGTATCGGTATCGGAAAGTATCGGCCGATACCGGCAAAGTATCGGATCCAATCCGATACCGATACCCGATACCAATACAAGTCAATGGGACTCATGTATCGGACGGTATTCCTGATGGTTCCCAGGGTCTGAAGGAGAGGAAACTCTCCTTCAGGCCCTGGGAACCATATAAATGTGTAAAAGAAAGAATTAAAATAAAAAATATCGCTATACTCACCTGTCCGACGCAGCCGGGACTTCAGCGAGGGAACCGGCAGCGTTGTTTGTTTAAAATTCGCGCTATTACTTGGTTACGTGAATTCCCGGCTTGTGATTGGTCAGGTCGGCCATGTTGCCGGGACGCGGACCAATCACAGCAAGCCGTGACGAAATTACGTCACGGCTTGCTGTGATTGGTCCGCGTCCCGGCAATATGGCCGCCCTGACCAATCACAAGCCGTGACGTCACGGGAGGCTGGACACGCGCTCATTTTAAAATGGGCGCGTGTCCAGCCTCCCGTGACGTCACGGCTTGTGATTGGTTGACCGCGGCGCAACCAATCACAAGCCGGGAGGCTGGACACGCTCATTTTAAAATGGGCGCGTGTCCAGCCTCCCGTGACGTCACGGCTTGTGATTGGTTGCGCCGCGGTCAACCAATCACAAGCCGGGAGGCTGGACGCGCTCATTTTAAAATGGGGGCGTGTCCAGCCTCCCGTGACGTCACGGCTTGTGATTGGTTGCGCCGCGGTCAACCAATCACAAGCCGGGAGGCTGGACGCGCTCATTTTAAAATGGGCGCGTGTCCAGCCTCCCGTGACGTCACGGCTTGTGATTGGTTGCGCCGCGGTCAACCAATCACAAGCCGGGAGGCTGGACGCGCTCATTTTAAAATGGGCGCGTGTCCAGCCTCCCGTGACGTCACGGCTTGTGATTGGTCAGGGCGGCCATATTGCCGGGACGCGGACCAATCACAGCAAGCCGTGACGTAATTTCGTCACGGCTTGCTGTGATTGGTCCGCGTCCCGGCAACGTGGCCGACCTGACCAATCACAAGCCGGGAATTCACGTAACCAAGTAATAGCGCGAATTTTAAACAAACAACGCTGCCGGTTCCCTCGCTGAAGTCCCGGCTGCGTCGGAGAGGTGAGTATAGCGATATTTTTTATTTTAATTCTCTCTTTTACACATTTTAACATTAATGTTGTTGCGATACCCGATACCCGATACCACAAGAGTATCGGAATCCCGGTATCGGAATTCCGATACAGCAAGTATCGGCCGATACCCGATACTTGCAGCATCGGAATGCTCAACACTACTCAGGACTATAACTTTTTTATTTTTTCGCTGATCATGCTGTATGGTGGCTCGTTATTTGCGGGACAAGATGATGCTTTCAGCGGTACCATGGTTATTTATATCTGTCTTTTTGATCGCGTGTTATTCCACTTTTTGTTCGGCAGTATGATAATAAAGCGTTGTTTTTTGCCTCGTTTTTTTTTTTTTTTTCTTACGGTGTTTACTGAAGGGGTTAACTAGTGGGCCAGTTTTATAGGTCGGGTTATTACGGACGCGGCGATACTAAATATGTGTACTTTTATTGTTTTTTTTTATTATTTAGATAAAGAAATGTATTTATGGGAATAATATATATATATTTTTTCATTATTTTGGAATATTTTTTTTATTTTTTTTTACACATTTGGGAAAATTTTTTTTAACTTTTTTACTTTGCCCCAGGGGGGGACAATACAGATCGGTGATCTGCCAGATTGCATAGCACTCTGACAGATCACCGATCTGAGAGAAGCGCAGGCTGCTTCACAGTGCCTGCTCTGAGCAGGCTTCTGTGAAGCCACCTCCCTCCCTGCAGGACCCGGATCCGCGGCTATCTTGGATCCGGGTCTGGAGCAGGCAGGGAGGGAGGTAAGACCCTCGCAGCAACGGGATCACATCGCGTTGCTGCGGGGGGCTCAGGGAAGCTCGCAGGGAGCCCCCTCCCTGCGCGATGCTTCCCTGCACCGCCGGCACATCGCGATCATGTTTGATCGCGGTGTGCCGGGGGTTAATGTGCCGGGAGCGGTCCAAGACCGCTCCTGGCACATAGTGCCGGATGTCAGCTGCGATAGGCAGCTGACACCCGGCCGCGATCGGCCGCGCTCCCCCCGTGAGCGCCGCCGATCGCGCTGGACGTACTATCCCGTCCGTGGTCATGGGGGCCCACCCCACCTCGACGGGATAGTACGTCCGATGTCAGAAAGGGGTTAAAGGGAATCATCAGCAGGTTTTTGCTACTCCATCTGAGAGAAGCATCATGTAGAGGCAGAGACCCTGATTCCAGTGATGTGTCACTTACTGGGCTGCTTGCTGTCATTTTAATAAAATCACAGTTTTCTCTGCTGCAGATCTAGCAGTTCTCTAAATGAAGAGCTCTTTATAACCCCGCCCACACCACTGATTGGCAGCTTTCTGCCCATGTTCCCACAGAAAGCTGCCAATCAGTGGTGGGGGTGGGGTTATGCACAGCTCTTGAATATGCTTGACTGCCTGGCATCAGGTCTGCTACTTTTCTAGTGATAATCTCCTGCTGATAAAACAGTAATATTCTGAAAAACTACATGAAGTTTTCAATAAAAAATACACATGAAAACTACAGCAAGCAGCCCAGTAAGTAAGACATTGCTGGAATCGCGGTCTCTGCCTTTACATTATTCTGCTCTCGGATTGGATGTCAAAAACCATCTGACAGATTCAATGTAACCTATGGATGACCTGTAGGTTAATATCTATAGGGGACATGTGTTACGGAGCTGCAACACAGGACTGGGGTAGAAGGGGGAAAACTGACCCTGCACTATGACTAGGCTGACATCCTACGATGGAGTCGGAGACCCATTCCTAGCGAATAGACCCACCGACGATCCTGGGTTAATCTCAAGTGAAGTCCTATAGATAGGGGGAAGGGGATCCCTGAAAAATATAAGGAATGGGTACAAAACGGGTCACCTCCTAATAGAAGGCACAGAGTAGGTTGCAGAAACCAACTGAAAACAAAAACTAGACTAGCAGAACCAGAGGTCCCAGAACTGCACAAATTATACACATGGAAGACAAAGCAAAGCACCAAGCTAGAACTCAAGCAGATTAACACTGTTGTCCAGCAAGGACTGGGAGGCAGGTGCTGGCTAATAAAGAGTGATACAAACAGCTGACCCAAGACCAACCCAGCACCAGAGGAAAAAGATCAGCAGCCAGAACACCACAAGAAAATGGCAGATAGTCACAAACTAAACAGATTCTAACAGTACCTCCCCTTTCACGAGGATCCCCCGGATCCTCTAGGCCGGGCCTTATTCGGAAATCTCCTGTGATAAGCCTTAATTAACCTTGATGCTGAAATGTCCACAGCTTTCACCCAGGAATTGTCCTCAGGACCAAAACCCTTCAAGGACACAAGATACTGTAACCCTCCTCTGTGACACCTGGAATCAAGAATGCACGAAATCTCAAACTCGCAGTCCTCATCAACTGGAGGAGCAGATGGCATAGCCACCTTATCTGGCATGTCAACTTTCTTCAGCAAAGATACATGAAAAACTGAATTAATTTTCCAGGACAAAGGAATGTCTTATCTCACCGCTGCCGAGTTGACAATCTGAACCACTTTGAAGGGTCCTACAAACTTAGGCCCCAACTTTTTTAGAAAGGCTCTTCAAACGCAGATTCCTAGAGGACAACAAACCATGTCCCCAGCAACAAATCTCGCCTTCCTTCTTCTCTTGTCAAAATATTTCTTAGACCTCCTATTAGCCTGTTTCAGATTATGGCGCACACTGGTCCAAACCCTTTCCAAATTTCCAGAAAAACTCTCCTCCTCAGGCACCGCCGCCCCAATCCTAGAAAAAGGACCGAAAGATGGATGCTTCCCAGTACAACAAGAGAAAGGAGAACACTCAGCTGAAGAAGACGTATGAGTATTGAGAGCAAACTCAGCTAATGATAGATATTCCGACCACATCTCCTGATTGTCTGCTACAAAACATCTCAAAAACTGCTCAACGTCCTCGTTCTTCCTCTCAGTCTGTCCATTGGACTGCGGATGATAACCTGATGAAAATGACAAATGAACCTTAAGTCTGTGACAAAAGGCACGCCAAAAGCGAGCCACAAACTGTGGTTCCCTATCGGAGACAATGTCCGTGGGAACACCATGGATTCTAACAATCTCTTTCACAAATGCCCTGGCAAGTGTCTTAGCGCAGGGTAATTTATTGAACGGAACCAGATGGCACATCTTACTAAACCAAATGGGAGGGCTACTCTGATTGACCTTTTTTTTCTCTTTTCCTTGCTTATGCGCCCTTCACATTGCTTAATAAAATGGTCAGCCTTACCACAATAAAGGCATATCCCCTCAGAGAACCTTCTTTCTCTTTCCTGGGAACAAGAGGACATTGCCCCAATTTGCATCGGTTCCCCACAGTCAATAGGACTCTCCTGAGAGACTGGATCCAGCAAAATTGAAAACTTCTCCTTATTCTGTCTATCTCTCAATCTTCTATCCATCCGGATAGCTAACTGTATAGCAGCATCAAGCGTAGCAGGTGCAGGATATGCAATGAGTAAATCTTTAACACTGTCATAGAATCTCACGTTTTTTAGTATCATCTCTATGCTGACGACACACAGATCTACATCTCTGGACCAGATATCACCACCCTACTAACCAGAATCCCTCAATGTCTATCCGCTATTTCATCCTTCTTCTCCGCTAGATTTCTAAAACTTAACATGGACCAAACAGAATTCATCATCTTTCCCCCATCTCACGTGACCCTCCCCAACGAACCTATCCATTACAGTAAACGTTGCCCACTCTCCCCAGACCCACAAGCTCGCTGTCTCGGGATAATCCTTGACACTGATCTCTCCTTCAAACCACATATCCAAGCCCTTTCCACTTCCTGCCGCCTTCAACTCAAAAATATTTCACAGATCCGTACATTCCTAAACCAAGAATCTGCAAAAACCCTAGTCCATGCCCTCATCATCTCCCGCCTCAACTACTGTAACCTCCTGCTCTGTGGCCTCCCCTCTAACACTCTCACACCCTTCCAATCTAAACTCAGCTGCCAGACTAATCCACCTGTTCCCCCGCTATTCCCCAGCCTCTCCCCTCTGTCAATCCCTTCACTGGCTCCCCATTACCCAGAGACTCCAGTACAAAAGCCTAACCATGACATACAAAGCCATCCACAACCTGTCTCCTCCATTCCTGCATGCAACCTCCGATCCTCACAAGATCTCCTTCTCTACTCCCCTCTTATATCCTCTTCCCACAATTGCATTCAAGATTTCTCTCGTGCATCACCCCTACTCTGGAACTCTCTACCACAACATATCAGACTCTCACCTACCATCGAAACCTTCAAAAAGAACCTGAAGACCCACCTCTTCCGACAAGCCTACAACCTGCAGTAACCACCGATCGACCAAACCACTGCACGACCAACTCTATCCTCACCTACTGTATCCTCACACATCCCTTGTAGACTGTGAGCCCTCGCGGGCAGGGTCCCCTCTCCTCCTGTACCAGTTGTGACTTGTATTGTTCAAGATTATTGTACTTGTTTTTATTATGCATACCCCTCCTCACTTGTAAAGCGCCATGGAATAAATGGCGCTCTAATAATAAATAATAATAATAATAATTCAAACCTGCTAAAAACTTACTCTTGAGTGCTGTATCATTCCAGCTGACTTCTTCAGACCATCATCTGAACTGGGTACAATATCTCCCAGCGTCGCCAGAACCCTTTTTAAGCCATCTGAGCTCTGCCTCAGCTGTAGTGACCTGATCATGATCATCATATAATACCCCATAGCAGAACAAAATGCTTCTACTGACATCAAACAAGGGTCATCTGGACGCAATGAAAATGCCCCAGCTTGCGGCTCACCTCACAATAATGACATAATAATCCTCACACGCTGTAATTTAGCCCCTGAAGACCTGGGCCTAAGCTGAAAATAAAGTAAACATGCATTTTTAAAAGAAAAAAATTCATGTTGTTTACCAGAAAAACATTCAGGAAAACCCACCTTAGGTTCTTCAGAGCGGATTCCAGGGCAGTTACTCACATGCTGTTGTGAGCTGGAAACTTCCAAAGTTAACCCTTGCAGACGTTGAGCAAGATCTTGAACGCTGTTCATATTGCAGAAATCCGGGAGGGATTTTTTTTTTTATATATATACATCTTTCTGGCTGGACAAACTGTTATGTAACTGCAACACAGGACTAGGGTAGAAGGGGGAAAACTGACCCTGCACTATGACTAGGCTGATACCCTACGATAGAGTGGGTGACCCATTCCTAGCGAATAGTCCCACAGGCAATCCTGGGTTAATCTCAAGCGAAGACCTATAGATAGGAGGAAGGGGATTGCTGAAAGATATAAGGACTGGTACAAAACGGGTCACCTCCTAATAGAAGGCACAGAGAAAGTTGCAGAAACCAACTGAAAACAAAAACTAGACTAGCAGAACCAGAGGTCCCAGAACTGCACAAATTATACACACGGAAGACAAAGCAAAGCACCAAGCTAGAATTCAAGCAGATTAACACTGTTGTCCAGCAAGGACTGGGAGGCAGGTGCTGGCTAATAAAGAGTGATACAAACACCTGACCCAAGACCAACCCTGCACCAGAGTAAAAAGACCAGCAGCCAGAACACCACAAGAAAATGGCAGATAGTCACAAACTAAACAGATTCTAACAACATGACAAGTTCCCTTTAAATTCCTACACTGTTATTGCTTTGTGTAATGACAAGATTCTCTTTTTCCTAAAATATTATGTTCTGGAGTCTTGGCTTTTGTGACAATGCCCTTATTAACTCATCCACCACCATGTTCGGAGGCCGAGGTCACAGTAATTAGACTTGCTCATAGTCGTCTCTAACACAAGTATTGCTTATTATTTTTGGTAACAGTCAATGCAACAATCTGGATTTCAATTATTTTTGTAAGAATTTTCAACTTCATTATTGCTTAAATCGTCCACTGCTTAGAAATGTTTAGTTGGAATAATAGGACATTTTGTAAGACAGATATAATTAGTAAACCTATATCCACAGACATGAGGCTAACGTTCCCATTATATGAGGAGAGATACCTGGTGATTCCTTTAACATCACTTATGTATGTAGAGACAATCCCTAACCCACCTCTTCAACCTATCCCTATCTTCTGGCACCTTCCCATCTGCTTTCAAACATGCCACAATCACGCCTATCCTTAAAAAGCCAACCCTCGATCCAACTGCTATGTCCTGCTATTTCCCAATATCACTGCTCCCATTCGCTTCCAAACTCCTGGAGCAGCACGTCCACTCTGAACTTTCCTCCCACCTCTCATCTAACTTGCTCTTTGACAATCTACAATCTGGTTTCCGCCCCATCACTCAACTGAGACAGCCCTGACCAAAATCACTAACGACCTACTTACCGCCAAAGCTAATGGACAATACTCTGTACTCCTCCTTCTAGACCTGTCCTCTGCTTTTGACACAGTTGACCACTGCCTCCTACTACAGATCATCTCATCCTTTGGCATCAAAGACCTCGCCCTATCCTGGATCTTCTCATACCTTTCCAACCGCACATTCAGCGTCTCCCACTCCCACACTACCTCCTCATCCCATCCTCTCTCTGTTGGAGTCCCCCAAGGCTCTGTTCTAGGACCCCTACTCTTCTCAATCTATACACTTGGCTTGGGACAACTCATAAAGTCCCATGGATTCCAGTACCACCTCTATGCTGATGACACTCAGATCTACCTCTCTGGCCCAGATGTCACCGCTCTGCTGTCCAGAATCCCAGAGTGCCTATCAGCCATATCCTCCTTCTTCTCCTCTCGCTTCCTCAAACTCAATGTGGACAAATCTGAACTCATCATCTTTCCTCCATCCCATAGATCTTCCTTACCTGACCTATCTATCGCAATCAATGACATCATGCTTTCCCCCGTACCGGAAGTCCGCTGCCTCGGAGAAACCTTCGACTCTGCCCTGTCCTTCAAACCGCACATCCAAGCTCTTTCCACCTCCTGTCGCCTCCAGCTCAAAAACATCTCCAGAATCCGTCCTTTCCTCAACCGTCAATCTACTAAAATGATTGTGCATGCCCTCATCATCTCCCGCCTTGACTACTGCAACATCCTTTTCTGCGGCCTCCCTGCTAACACCCTTGCACCTCTCCAGTCCATCCTTAACTCTGCTGCCCGACTAATTCATCTCTCTCCTCGCTACTCCTCTGCTTCTCCCCTCTGCAAATCTCTTCACTGGCTCCCATTCCCTCAGCGTATTCAGTTCAAATTACTAATACTGACCTACAAAGCCATCCATAACCTGTCTCCTCCATATATCTCTGAACTAATCTACCGATATCTTCCCTCACGTAATCTCCGGTCCTCCCAAGACCTCCTTCTCTCCTCCACACTTATTCGCTCCTCATCCAATCGCCTCCAAGACTTCTCACGAATATTCCCCATCCTCTGGAATTCTTTGCCCCAACACGTCCGACTATCAACCACATTCAGAACTTCAGACGGAACCTGAAAACCTATCTCTTCAGGAAAGCTTACAGCCTGCACTGGCCCCGCTGCCTCCTCATCACTACTGAAGCTACCGCCTCACCAACACCGGAGCTACAGGAACCCTCACCCTATTGTCTCCTTCCCCATAATCCTGTAGAATGTAAGCCCTCAAGGGCAGGGTCCTCGCCCCTCTGTATCAGTCTGTCATTATTAGTTTGTTTACTGTAAGTGATCTGTAACTTGTATGTAACCCCTTCTCATGTACAGCACCATGGAATCAATGGTGCTATATAAATAAATAATAATAATAATAAAATAATAATAATATGACCAGTTAGAACCTTGTTTCCATAGACGGTGTCTTCCAACCTCCTTAGCCATTTCAGGCCCATCCCATTGGGGAAAATGCCCCACATATAAATACGCTTGAGGCACGGTTTTACTGTGCGCTAACGCTATTGAACATTTAGTGTACAGTGGATATTAACTAATTATTAGCTCTTTAAGCATCATGACTTAAGTACTACTTATTCAGATAGAATTATTTTAATTAGCTGGTTGTAAAACCTATCAAGGTCACGTTTGTGACTATATTGGAATAGCATAACTAATTTTGGTTAATTAGGAAATGGTAAGCTTCTGACACATGCACACATCACACATCAATGCACTGCCTTCCAAGATTCGGCAAGCAAAGTCCTTATATTCTCCCCTGAAAGCAGTACGTATTCTCCTTAAAGAGACCACCTGAGTATGTAGTCTTACTAGGCAATGTACTATACAGGCAATGCTCCATTGGAAAAATGCAAATTTGCTCTCTTGTATGGTGAAAGAAAATACAGCTCTGGCAAAAATTAAGAGGCCACTGCAAAATGTTCAGTTTCTCTGATTTTTCTCTTTCTAGGTATATTTTTGAGTAAAATGTAAATTGTTCTTTTAGTCTATAAACTTCTGACAACATGTCTCCAAATTTCCAAGCAATAAATTTTGTATTTTTTTTCTGAAAAGGAGAAATGGTCAAAATTAAAAAAAAACCCAGTGCTTTCAGACCTCAAATAATGCAAAGAAAACAAGTTCATAATCATTTATAAACAGCAATTCTAATGTTGTAACTCAGGAAGAGATCAGAAATCAATGTTTTGTGGAATAACCATGATTTTTAATCACAGCTTTCATGCGTCTTAGCATGCTTTCCACCAGTCTTTCACACTGCTTCTAGAGCAAAAATTTAAGCAGTTCTTCTTTGTTTGATGGTTTGTGACTATCCATCATCCTCTTGATTACATTCCAGAGGTTTTCAATAGGGTTCAGGTCTGGAGATTGGGCTGCCCATGACAGGGTTTTGATGTGGTGGACTCTTAAGTTTTGCCAGAGCTGTATATTTCAAGTACTATTTAGGAAAGTCAGCCAACCTATAAGTCAATGTAGAAGGCTTTCAAAATGCTACCCACTCTAGAGGATAATTTCAAGATGTTTTCTTTCATTCCACCGAAGAGATCATTTACATACTTTTTTTTCCCATGGAGCATTGCATGCAAGACTCCATACCTAGCTGGTCTATTTAAGGAAAACCAATACTTCGCCCACGTTGACTCAAGGGCCTGACACTCACCCAGACAGACTGTGCTCTGAACCCCAAAACAGAATGTCTGTAGATGAGCGTCCGTCTTGGAATTTTTTCCTTGGCATGTTCCAAGACTTATTAAAGGGTTGTACTGACATTGACCTACAGGGAAGCTACTTCTCTTAGGTGGTACTTGCAAAATAGTTTATTTTGTTCTTACCTATACCTATGATTTTGTAGTCATTTTTAATTGCAATATTTTTAAATATTTCCCTTCAAATTTAACACTAACGAAGGTCTCAGACACAGTGTAAAATAATCCTTAATATGTTCTTTTAATACTGGGGCTACTTGAAGACTTTCTCTGGTACCGCTTGCCTGTTTCATCCATTAGGTGACATCTTGAGTCCACAGTTGGAAGAAATTCAAAGTATTCCTCTAGTCTGAAGTCACAGTGTAAAAAACTCAGCCTAAGGGGAAATCATTATCAGACCATTGTACATCTAAATGTAAGAAATAGCACTCTTTGTGTTTCTATGAAGTCAGGGCTGTAGGGAAATTTGGAATTTGGTCCCTCTTGGTTTTACTGGCCAGATAGGCACATACTATTTCATCTTTATTATTACTTTCTAGATGCCCCCCCAAAAAAGGGATTTGTCCCATAGTTTCATAGTTTTAGAGTTCAAGGTAGACTTAAGTCCATTGAGTTCAGCCAAACATATTGATCCAGAGGAAGGCAAAAACCCCATGAGGCAGACACTAATAGCTCCATATTAGGGGAAAATTCCTTCCTGACTCCATATGGAAATCAGATTAGTTCCCTGTGGGGTCATCACATAATCAAGGGCCCATAACCTTTAATATTATATTTATCAAGAAAGGCATTGAGACCATTCTTGAATCTTAGTAGTAAATCAACCATTACAATATCATGTTGAATTCTGTATTCTCACTGCTCTTACAGTACAGAATCTGCGTCTGTGACTACAATTAAACTTTCGTTCCTCTAGATGTAGAAGATGCCCCCTTGTTCCTGTCGCAGGCCTACAGGTAAAAGGATCATTAGAAAGGTCTCTGTACTGTCCCCTCACATATTCGTACATTGTAATAAAATCTCTTCTAAGCCTTCATTTTTCTGAACCGAATAACTCCAAGTTTATTAACCTATCTTGAAATTGCAGACCACTCATTCCCTTAATAACCTTGACTGCTCTTCTCTGCAATCATTTAAAGGGAACCTGTTATCTCTAAAATGTTGTACTGTATGTATGCCGATCAGGCTAAAAGTCAAGGTATATTGTAGCGAGTGCTGACTGTTACAAATCCCTGTACTGCCCAATGACTGGAGGAGAGCAGCTGCAGGGAGAATTGTTATGATCTGGTGGCCTAAGAGCAGCATGAGACGTACTCTGGAGAAGGTGGAACCTGTACTGACCGCAGACCCTGAACTTAACACCGCAACTAGAAGTAGCCGTGGAATGTACCTAGCGCTCCCTAGACATCTTGACACAGCCGGAGGACTAATTACCCCTAGAGATAGAAAAGGGAAAACTATCTTACCTCAGAGAAAATCCCCAAAGGATAGACAGCCCCCCACAAATATTGACTGTGAGAGGAGAGGGAAAAACATACACAGACTGAAATGAGAATTTAGCAAAGGAGGCCACTTCTAGCTAAATAGAAAGGATAGGACAGAGTACTATGCGGTCAGTATTAAAACACTAGAAAATATCCACCACAGAAAATACAAAATCTCCACAGCTAACTAAAGATATGGAGGGTATATCTGCATCTTCAGAGATACCAGCTTGGCTAAACAAATCTTTATACAGACCAAGCTGGACAAGACAAAAACATGGAAAAGAACTAAACAATAAGGCCACAGCATGTGGACAGCAAAAATCAAGGCCAGAACTTATCTTTGTTGAAATGAACTGCAAAGCAGAAGAGACCAGGCAGGGATGTGAATCCTCCAGGAACAATGGACAACTGGGCTCATTGAATACATCCTGGAAATCTGACAAAAACTCAGGAATTTCAGAAGAGGGGGAGGAGGCAATTGACATCAAAGGAACGTCACCATGAACCCCCTGACAACCCCAACTAGTCACAGACATAGATTTCCAATCTAATACCGGATTATGCACATGTAACCATGGGAAACCCAGCACCATAGCATCATGCAAATTATGCAACACCAGAAAACGACAATCTTCCTGATGGGCTGGCGCCATGCACATGGTCAGCTGTGTCCAAAACTGAGGTTTATTTTTAGCCAACGGTGTAGCATCAATGCCCCTCAAAGGAATAGGACTCTGCAAAGGCTGCAAGGGGAAACCACAATGTCTGGCAAATTCTAAGTCCATTAAATTTAGAGTGGCGCCTGAATCCACAAACGCCATGACAGAAAATGACGATAATGAGCAGATCAGGGTCACAGATAACAGAAATTTAGGTTGTACAGTACTGATGGTAACATAACTAGCGATTCTCTTGGTACGCTTAGGGCAATCAGAAATAACATGAGCAGAATCGCCGCAGTAAAAACACAACCTATTCTGACGTCTGAATGCTTGTCGTTCAGCTCTAGACACAATCCTATCACACTGCATAGGCTCAGGACTCCGCTCGGAAGACAATGCCATAGTGTGCACAACTCTGCGCTCACGCAAGCGCCGATCAATCTGAATGGCCAGAGACATAGAATCACTCAGACCAGCAGGCGTGGGGAATCCCACCATAACATCTTTAACGGATTCAGAAAGACCCTTTCTGAAGATTGCCGCCAAGGCATCCTCATTCCATTTAGTCAGTACAGACCATTTTCTAAACTTCTGGCAATATGATTCTGCCACTTCTTGACCCTGAGACAGGGCCAACAAGGTCTTCTCAGCATGATCCACTGAATTAGGTTCGTCATACAATAACCCAAGCGCCTGAAAAAAGGTGTCTACATTAAGCAACGCCGGATTACCAGGTTCCAGGGCAAATGCCCAATCCTGGGGGTCACCACGCAGCAGAGATATAACAATTTTAACCTGCTGGATGGGATCACCAGAGGAACGGGGTTTCAGAGCAAAAAACAGTTTACAGTTATTTTTAAAGCTCAGAAATTTGGACCTATCCCCCAAAAACAAATCAGGAGTTGGAATTCTAGGCTCTAAAACCGGAGTCTGAACGATATAATAGGAAATGCCCTGTACTCTAGCAGCAAGTTGATCCACACGAGAAGCCAATCCCTGAACATCCATACCAGCGCCGAACTCCTGAGCCACCCAGAGGTAAAGAGGGAAGAAAAAAAAAACACAACAGACTACAGAAAAAAAAATGGCTCAGCACTTTCCTTCCCTTCTTCTGAGATGCGGTTAACTCATTGTTGGCCAGTTGTACTGTTATGATCTGGTGGCCTAAGAGCAGCATGAGACGTACTCTGGAGAAGGTGGAACCTGTACTGACCGCAGACCCTGAACTTAACACCGCAACTAGAAGTAGCCGTGGAATGTACCTAGCGCTCCCTAGACATCTCGACACAGCCGGAGGACTAATTACCCCTAGAGATAGAAAAGGGAAAACTATCTTGCCTCAGAGAAAATCCCCAAAGGATAGACAGCCCCCCACAAATATTGACTATGAGAGGAGAGGGAAAAACATACACAGACTGAAATGAGAATTTAGCAAAGGAGGCCACTTCTAGCTAAATAGAAAGGATAGGACAGAGTACTATGCGGTCAGTATTAAAACACTAGAAAATATCCACCACAGAAAATACAAAATCTCCACAGCTAACTAAAGATATGGAGGGTATATCTGCATCTTCAGAGATACCAGCTTGGCTAAACAAATCTTTATACAGACCAAACTGGACAAGACAAAAACATGGAAAAGAACTAAACAATAAGGCCACAGCATGTGGACAGCAAAAATCAAGGCCAGAACTTATCTTTGTTGAAATGAACTGCAAAGCAGAAGAGACCAGGCAGGGATGTGAATGCTCCAGGAACAATGGACAACTGGCACTGACTAAAGGGTGAAGCAAGACTAAATAGCCCAGTCAAAATTGCAAAGAGTGAACACACCTGATAAATGCTGCGATTCAGAGACAGCAGCGCTACCACTTACAACCACGGGAGGGAGCCCAAGAGCAGAATTCACAACAGAGAATATAACTTTTCTCCCTGTAGCCGCTCTTCCAGTTAACATGATTTAAACAGTTTTTATGTTCAGATTACCAATATTTTTGCAAGTAAATATAATTTTTGGAGGTGTGAAGTTCCCTTTAAAGGGAATTTACATGTAAAAAAAATTCATACATTATTTTACAACCATTTTTTCCATTTATAATTTGGATACTATGTAGAATGCCACAAAATTCCCCAAGCACTGAATTATTGCAGAAGTTGTTAGATTTTGCACTCTTACTAGGCGAGATCACATTTTTTCTACGTCTTAGATACAAACAAATTTCTAGATCAATTCCAATGCATGATGGCATTTATTCTTATAGAATGAATATATTTATTTTTATAATAATTGAGTCTGTATGTCAAGGAGGAAAAAAGACAAAAGAAATAAGAAGAAAATTATCTGTACAACTCTATGTATTAAATCCAAATTACAATGTGATCATACTGCAGGTTGTAGGAAATTATGATGATTGCAGGTAGCCTATTCCAGTGTCCTAGATGTCCATATTATCTATATTAATTGAAAATACATGCTTGGAAAGATGTACATATATTTAATTCAAAAGACAATGACCTACAAGAAAATGAAGTAAAAGTATGAGAGGGGTCTTCAGTAAATAATACATAATGAAGGGAGGCTTGTAGCAGCTTGACCTTGATTAACCTTCGTGCAGGCTTCTTGCACAATTACCATGGTTTAGAAGAACAGAGGGGAACAATGTAATTTGTCTACAAGAAAGGTATTTGCTTACCGCTAAGGAGAGGATGATTATGCCGAAACGGAGCTGGCAATTTACCAATCTCTTCTAGTCTGTGGCTCATTACCCTGGACAGGTGGCCTGTGTGGTGTAGGCTGCCGACGATAATGCTGTGCACATAAATAGGCTCGATGAAGTGACTAAGAAGGGCACCCTGTAACCCCAGGATATTCCATCTGGACAAAGAAATTGAAATTACACTGGTCAGAAAATACAGAATCAGGTGATTACAAGCTGCAGTCACAGTACAAGACTCGAGTTACCTGCTGACAAAATCAGAAACACATAGGGTGTCCAGTGCTATCGAGCTAGAATATCCCCCACTCATCGTAGTAGGCTACATCTCGTAGTTCAGTGACAGTGGGAGATCCAACATTTGTGTCATCGTGGTCTACAGTATATTAGGCCTATAAAGTCAATCTAAAAACTCACCTTTTTTTGATAATCTTACAATATTAATAGACATAACCATTATCCTAACATGACTACATCTACTATCAGCAAAGCTTTATACAGTCATCCAGGCTGTTTGGCTTAGACAATAGCATCTGAATGTAAGAAAAGGGCTGCCCCTGCCCTCATCTCCGGAATGTAGCGCTGACACAAAAAGTTGTTCTCCCTGTAAACAACACATTTTGCCTTTGCATTACTAAGGCGGACAATATATCTTAATTAGTTACCGCTTGAGGCTTCATTTTTCTTCGGTGATAATATTAATTTTTTCGTTCTCAATGTAGAGAAGTGTACCATGCCCAGAACGCATGTGTATAGGGTGGTCAGGAGATATAGTGCTCATCAACAGCTAGGTAAGGTGATTTACCACTTTAATAGGTTATTTGGAAATCAGCTCATAAAAAATAGACCCAACTAAACCCCAAATGTGGAGGTCTTTGCTTGATTGTTGAAGCTCATTATTGTGTCAGAACCTCAACCGGCAGGAAGACTCATTGCTACTATGGTGGGCCAGTTTGATCATGACTTCATCAGAAAATTGAGACACATTATTCAAGAATATGCTTCATTATTTGAAGCACAAATATAGGTTCTCATCACAACTCTCGTATTGGATAGTTTCAAATAAGCCTAATATGGCCGCATTTTCCCACCATATTGCGGTCAATTGTCCTGACCCTACTGAACTTCTAATGACCAACTTATAGTATCCATGCTATTTTGGCTAATTAAACCTGGAAATAAAAATGTGGCCATATTGCTGAAATTGTCTTTTAACTAAGGGAATGGCGACAAGATACACACATTTGTGAAGTGATTATAAATATTTTTTGTTCCTATTGGTGATATCACAAATGAAGTCGCCATTCATGAAAATTTTTCTATACAATGTACTACATTGCTGCCAACATCAGTATATTGATACCTTAATTCAATTTCAACTTTGCCTCTACACCCCCCAAAAAAGAAAAACATATTGCTATTGCTATTGCTATGGGTGACTAACACTTTTTGTTAGAATAGGAAACTATGTGTATAGACTGTATATAGTGATCATGACATAAATGGTCAATGCACAGTGGTGTAGTTATAGGTAGTGTACAGGGAGCATTTCCATCCACTACCTGAGAAAGGCCTCTATGCAGGCCAAAACGTGATGTCTTTTATCATGACATTCCAAAAAATGTTCCACCTTTTTTTTCTGATATGGAAGCTGGATAAATTCTTTCTTTTTCGTGTTGACCCTACTGGATTTGGAGATCCAGATTTTTGGATTATCCATCCTGGCTGTTTATTTGCCTTTTTGTTGTGCTATCCAAATTTTTGTTTTTCCTTTGTATCTAGGTCTTTGGTGCCTGTGAGGGCACTGAAGCTCCTCTGTCAATTAAGATACTCTGGGGTCTCAATACCCAAAGGAAAACACAAGGCATATACTGTATGTGTGTTTTATATATGCCTTTATTCATTGCCAACGATCCCATGTTGTATATAGACTTTTGGTCATTGCCAATGACCTAAAAAAACAATGGTTTACACTGAAGTTTGTGGGTCCCAATGCGATATAGCCAACATGGTCCCCAACTTTTGCGGGTCTTTATTAGTATTGGTCTTTTCATATACGCCTTTTAGTTCCCCCCAAGGCTCTAGGGCCCGGGTGCGACTACAACCCCAACACATACTATAGTTACACCCATGTCAATCATCTATAAATTAGGCCTGTCTTTAAGACTATAAAGGTCACCCTCTATACCTGTTTTTAGCCATTTCCTGCCTTTTATAAATAGCGAACGAATTTCGACAGAGGAAAACATAATCCTTTTTTTTCCCCCTTAAAATGGCCATTTTGTAGCTAATTTCTAACATCATCGTCTTGTTCATTAATTAGCATTTCTCGATCGTTAGGGCAATTATTGTTCTGCCTCCATGCAATGAATCTCTTTTCATGATTAATCAGGAGTCATTATATTTTCCCTTTCCCAAAGCAGTCAATTACCACGGAATACTTCCCATTAATTACCAAATGTTTAAACAGGCGCATTGTACCTGAGGAGCAATCTGCTTAAGGAACCTGTGACACAAAGCACTTTGCAAAATATAAAAAAGGGTCCCTTTAAATTTTATTCCAAAAACACAAGCAATTTAGCTTGCGATATTAATTTGCCTCAGAAGCAGAGCTGTGAATTAGAAACATCTTTTAATCTCATGCTAGAAAAGGCAGCCATCTGGCTGCTGAGAATTTTTAGAGAATCTTCTTCTCTCACTCTGCAAATACAGGTCATTAAAGTAATGTGTTCATCTACATAAAACTCAAATGGAATATAAAAGGTAATATTTATATACAAACAATTTAGTCCCACAATTTAAACAGTCATTGATTTTATGAAACATTTACTTTAGACTATCAGATTTGCATATCTCTGTTCGGCAATTCCTCCAAGTAATGTAATATTTGGAAAGAAAGGAATATCATTAAATACTCACCTTTTCAAAATTCTAAATGAACAATTATGGCGGCAGACAGATATTCTATGGTTTTTTTTTGCTCGTGAATAAATATATATTTTTTTAAATGTAGAATTATTATGCATTATGTCCATATTTTATTTCTTTCTAATAAATTGCATCGGAGGAGTAAGCAGTGTTTAGCAAATTCACACAAGCTTTCTGCTGTGAACGGTCTGGATGAGCGGTGTAAAGGGTATATATTATCTAAACATGGTGGAGACAATAAGTTTGGCGAGCTGGACTGATATTTAGAGAATGTGATTTATTTTCTCCTGGCGTGATAATAACCATAGTTTAGATGCCGAAATTTATTTTCCAAATATACCAGAGTTCACAAAAATTAGAAAATAAAAATTGGCAGGTGATCTTTCTTTGAGGAATGAAGAGACCCTTTAAAAGAACTGTCTAGGATGAGCAAAAAAAAACCCAAACAGCGTTTTCACTTACTGCATGTTAATTAGTTTGGTCAGATATTATAATTCGGCCAGGGCCGGACTGGCCATCTGGCAATTCTGGCAAATGCCAGAAGGGCCTCTTTTGGTCATGAGCCACCTTGTCTTCTACGTTGTTAACAGAATTGGTGTTCTCAAGTCACCTATACTGTTAAGAGTTGTGATGGAGCACAAAGTCGCTGATTTACCCCAGCAGGCCACGGGAATGATTAGAAATATTGGTCTTGTAGAAAATCTTCCTTTCCTGCATCCAGGGTAATATTCGTAACATATCCCATCTGGTTCATGGGGACAGGGACAACATGGACCTGTGTGATTTCAATTGCCAGGACTGAATTTCAGCCCCAGTCCATACCTGAATTCAGCCTATGTTCCTTAAGTGCAAATACCAGACATATTTAGGCCACGCTCAGTATTTGGTCAGTATTTTATATCAGTATTTGTACGCCAAAACCAGGGTGGAAAATGAAGAATGGTGACGTGTTTCTATTATACTTTTTCTCTGATTGTTCCACTCCTGGTTTTGGCGTACAAATACTGAGGTAAAATATTGTATTGTAAAAAGAATGGTTATTTTATGAGCCCAAAATTTTTAAGATAGGTATTTCATCGTAGATGTAGGTGGTCGATCCAGTGCAATGGAAACAACCTATAGTTTACAAAACACTGAATGATACTTGCCCACAGTCCCGAATTTGCAGGGATAACCCCCTGACCTGGAAAAAAGTGCTGAGCTTAGCAAAACCACATTCATACATTTTAGCGGTGTTCACCGTATAGGCATCGCATGGAGCTACACAGGTCCAGGCATGGAAATCAGCAGTCAAGAAAGAATCCTCTAGCGATGTCACGAAAAATAAGATAAAACTTCACACTTATTGGTATATTAAAATTGTGTCGTGCTTCAATACACTTGAGAAACCAGCGCGTTTCAGCTTACAAAGCCTTACTCATGGTTCAGGTATTGTTGATTCTACTGCCACATAAGAGGTATTCATTAGAGACCACCTCTTTGGTCAACAACCGATGAGTACAAATTATGCAGATTCCAAGTAGAATCTGATAAAGTTCTAATGAAACCTAGGGACAGGGGATATACAAATGCTATCCTCAATCGTTCTATTGGAATAGTCGCTGAAATAGATAGACGGGATTTGTTGGGAACTAGAAAAAGAAACTGAGGTAAGAAACTCTCTCAAAATACAAAAAATAATCCCATCACTTTCTCCACCCGATTTAGCTCACAATATTATTCTATAATTTCTATCATAAAGAAATATTTACCAATCTTGTATCAGGACTCCAAATTAGCTGACATTGTTACTCACACAGATGTATGGTTTGTGGCTATATCCCAGTCTTTTTTTGAAAGATGCCAAACAATCAACTGAAACCTGGCTTATCCTGAGGGGTTTCTACAAATTTGGATATTCAAGATGCATTTCTTGTGATCATGTTGCAACCATGCTTTTAAAGAATGGGAAGTATTAACCTAATATTGGATTAGTAGCACGTGTAAAAATTGCAGGATTTCAGAAACATATATACCGTATTTTCCGGCGTATAAGACGACTGGGCGTATAAGACGACCTGTTGTGAACTCTGTTTCCGGGCTCCCTCCTGTGGTCATGAGTGGTACTGTGTGAGTTCTCTTTTTGGGCTCCTCCTGGTGGCTTTTTTTGTTATTTTGCAGGTTTCTGGCAGGATCAGCTGTCTCGTCATCTGCTAGTTAGGTTTCCTATTTAATCCACCTGGTCCTTCATTCCTTGCCTGTTGCCGTTGTATTCAGTGCTATTCTGATTGCTCCTGTCTACATCCGTTATCAGTCTCTCCAAGAGAAACTAAGTTCTGTTTGCTTATTTTTGCTCATCTGTGTTCAAGATGTTTCCTAGTATATGATGAGTTTTTGTCCAGCTTGCTAATATGTGATTTCCCTGCTTGCTGGTGCTCTGGGGTGCTGAGTTGCTCCCCCCACATCGTTAGTTGGTGTGGGGGTTCTCACATTCTCTGCGTGGATATTTTTGCATAGGGTTTTTTACTGACCGCACAGATCCCTTGCTATTTTCTGCTATCTAGCGTTAGCGGGCCTCATTTGCTTAACCTGTTTCATCTCTGCGTTTGTCTTTTCCTCTTAACTCACCATTATTATTTGTGGGGGGCTTCTATATCTCTGGGGGATTTCTCTGAGGCAAGTGAGGTCTTTACTTTCTCTTTAGGGGTAGTCAGTTTCTCAGGCCGTGAAGAGACGTCTAGGATTTCAGGAAACGTTCCACGGCTGCCTATAGTGTGTGCGGTTAGGATCAGGTTTGCGGTTAGTCCAGTTACCACATCCCCAGAGCTCGTCCTATTATTTTCTACTTAGCTGGTTAGATTTGTGATCCTAAGCCACTAGGATCATAACAGTGCAACAGGCCTAAAGTGTTAAATGCATCGCAAAAGTGGGATAAGAGAAATCCTGAGTTCAATTTTTTTTTTCTGCTCTGCAGTCTGTCCTGCTTCTCTCCTCCCCTTAATCTCTGGGTGGCTTTGAGTTCTGCTGCAGACATGGATATTCAGAGTCTGACTTCTAGTGTGGATCATCTTGCTGCAAGGGTGCAAAGCATTCAGGATTTTGTTGTTCACAGTCCTATGTCTGAGCCAAAAGTACCTATTCCTGAGTTTTTTTCTGGAGATAGATCTAGGTTTCTGAATTTTAAGAATAATTGTAAATTATTTCTTTCTTTGAGACCTCGTTCCTCTGGTGATTCCGCTCAGCAAGTTAGAATTTTTATCTCTCTGTTACGCGGCGACCCTCAAGATTGGGCCTTCTCCCTGGCGCCAGGAGATCCTGCATTGCTGAATGTGGATGCATTTTTTCTGGCGCTTGGATTGCTTTATGAGGAACCTAATCTGGAGAACCAGGCAGAAAGGCCTTGCTGGCTCTCTCTCAGGGTCAGGATGAAGCTGAGGTGTATTGTCAAAAATTTCGGAAATGGTCGGTGCTTACTCAATGGAATGAGTGTGCCCTGGCTGCAAATTTCAGAGAAGGTCTTTCTGAAGCCATTAAGAATGTTATGGTGGGGTTCCCCACGCCTGCGAGTCTGAATGAGTCAATGGCTTTGGCCATTCAGATTGATCGGCGTTTGTGGGAGCGCAAACCTGCGCACCATCTGGCGGTGTTTTCTGAACAGAAACCTGAGTCTATGCAATGTGATAGGATTCTGACCAGAATGGAACGGCAAAATCATAGACGTCAGAATGGGTTGTGCTTTTACTGTGGTGATTCAGCTCATGTTATCTCAGCATGCTCTAAGCGCACAAAAAACTTTGCTAGATCTGTCACCATTGGTACTGTACAGCCTAAATTCATTTAGTCTGTTACTTTGATTTGCTCTCTGTCATCCTACTCAGTTATGGCTTTTGTAGATTCAGGAGCCGCCCTGAATCTGATGGATTTGTCATTTGCCAAGCGCTGTGGTTTTATCCTTGAGCCATTGCAGTTCCCTATTCCATTGAAGGGAATTGATGCTACACCATTGGCCAAGAATAAACCTCAATACTGGACTCAAGTGACCATGTGTATGACTCCTGCACATCAGGAGGTGATTCGCTTTCTTGTGTTATATAATTTGCATGACGTTGTCGTGTTGGGTCTGCCATGGTTGCAGGCTCATAATCCAGTCCTGGATTGGAAAGCTATGTCTGTGTTGAGTTGGGGTTGCCAGGGAATTCATGGCGATGCTCCCTTGGTATCAATTGCTTCCTCTACTCCTTCTGAAGTCCCTGAGTTTTTGTCGGACTACCAGGATGTATTTGATGAGCCCAAATCCAGTGCCCTACCTCCTCATAGGGATTGTGATTGTGCTATAAATTTGATTTCTGGTAGTAAGTTCCCTAAGGGACGACTGTTTAATTTGTCTGTACCAGAGCATGCCGCTATGCGGAGCTATGTAAAGGAGTCTTTGGAGAAGGGACATATTTGCCCCTCCTCGTCCCCTCTTGATGGGGGATTCTTTTTTGTGGCCAAGAAGGATGGTTCTTTGAGACCCTGTATAGATTATCGCCTTCTAAATAAAATCACGGTCAAATTCCAGTATCCCTTGCCATTGTTGTCTGATCTGTTTGCTCGGATTAGGGGGTCTAGTTGGTTCACCAAGATAGATCTTCGCGGTGCGTATAATCTTGTGCGTATAAAACAGGGCGATGAATGGAAAACAGCATTTAATATGCCCAAAGGCCATTTTGAGTACTTAGTGATGCCTTTTGGACTTTCTAATGCCCCTTCTGTGTTTCAGTCCTTCATGCACGATATCTTCCGAGAATATCTGGATAAATTTATGATTGTGTATCTGGATGATATTTTGGTCTTTTCAGATGATTGGGAATCCCATGTGAAGCAGGTCAGGATGGTATTTCAGGTCCTGCGTGCCAATGCCTTGTTTGTGAAGGGTTCCAAATGTCTCTTCGGAGTCCAGAAAGTTTCCTTTTTGGGCTTTATTTTTTCTCCTTCTTCTATTGAGATGGACCCAGTCAAGGTCCAGGCTATTCATGATTGGACTCAACCTACATCGGTTAAGAGTCTTCAGAAGTTCTTGGGTTTTGCTAATTTTTACAGTCGCTTCATTGCTAATTTTTCAGGTGTGGTTAAACCTTTGACGGATTTGACCAAGAAGGGTTCTGATGTGACTAACTGGTCTCCTGCGGCCGTTGAGGCCTTTCAGGAGCTGAAGCGCCGGTTTTCTTCGGCTCCAGTTTTATGTCAGCCAGATGTCTCTCTACCCTTCCAGGTCGAGGTTGATGCTTCTGAAATTGGAGCAGGGGCTGTTTTGTCACAGAGAAGCTCTGATTGCTCTGTGATGAAGCCATGTGCCTTCTTTTCAAGAAAATTTTCGCCGGCTGAACGAAATTATGATGTTGGTAATCGGGAGTTGTTGGCAATGAAGTGGGCATTTGAGGAGTGGCGACACTGGCTAGAGGGAGCTAAGCATCGTGTGGTGGTCTTGACTGATCATAAAAATTTGATTTATCTTGAGTCGGCCAAGCGGTTGAATCCTAGACAGGCTCGTTGGTCGTTGTTTTTCTCACGTTTCGATTTCGTGGTCTCGTACCTTCCTGGTTCGAAGAACGTGAAGGCTGATGCTCTTTCTAGGAGTTTTGTGCCTGACTCCCCTGGAGTTTCTGAGCCGGTTGGTATCCTCAAAGAGGGGGTAATTTTGTCTGCCATTTCCCCAGATTTGCGACGGGTGTTACAGGAATTTCAGGCGGATATACCTGACCGTTGTCCATCAGAGAGACTGTTTGTCCCAGATAGATGGACCAGCAGAGTTATTTCCGAGGTCCATTCTTCAGTGTTGGCGGGTCATCCTGGGATTTTTGGTGCCAGAGATTTGGTGGCTAGATCCTTCTGGTGGCCTTCCTTGTCGCGGGATGTGCGTTCCTTTGTGCAGTCCTGTGGGATTTGTGCTCGGGCTAAGCCTTGCTGTTCTCGTGCCAGTGGTTTGCTTTTGCCTTTGCCGGTTCCTAAGAGGCCTTGGATGCATATTTCCATGGATTTTATTTCGGATCTTCCGGTCTCTCAGAGAATGTCTGTCATCTGGGTGGTTTGTGATCGTTTTTCTAAAATGGTCCATTTGGTGCCCTTGCCTAAGTTGCCTTCTTCCTCCGATTTGGTTCCGTTATTTTTTCAGAATGTGGTTCGTCTGCACGGCATCCCTGAAAACATTGTGTCTGACAGAGGATCCCAGTTTGTGTCCAGATTTTGGCGGTCCTTTTGTGCTAAGATGGGCATTGATTTGTCTTTTTCGTCGGCCTTCCATCCTCAGACGAATGGCCAAACCGAGCGAACTAACCAGACCTTGGAAACTTATTTGAGATGTTTTGTTTCTGCTGACCAGGATGATTGGGTGACTTTTTTGCCATTGGCCGAGTTTGCCCTTAATAATCGGGCTAGTTCGGCTACTTTGGTTTCGCCTTTTTTTTGTAATTCTGGTTTTCATCCTCGTTTTTCCTCGGGTCAGGTGGAGTCTTCGGACTGTCCTGGGGTGGATTCTGTGGTGGATAGGTTGCAGCAGATTTGGAACCATGTGGTGGACAATTTGATGTTGTCACAAGAGAAGGCTCAGCGCTTTGCTAACCATCGTTGCTGTGTGGGTCCCCGACTTCATGTGGGGGATTTGGTGTGGTTGTCTTCTCGTTATGTTCCTATGAAGGTTTCTTCTCCTAAGTTTAAACCTCGTTTTATCGGTCCTTATAAAATTTTGGAAATCCTCAACCCTGTGTCATTTCGCTTGGACCTCCCGGCATCGTTTACCATCCATAATGTGTTCCATAGGTCTTTGTTGCGGAGGTATGTGGTGCCTGTGGTTCCTTCTGTTGAGCCTCCTGCTCCGGTGCTGGTTGAGGGAGAATTGGAATACGTGGTGGAGAAGATCTTGGATTCTCGTATTTCAAGACGGAGGCTTCAGTATTTGGTTAAGTGGAAGGGCTATGGTCAGGAGGATAATTCCTGGGTTGTCGCCTCTGATGTTCATGCGGCCAATTTGGTTCGTGCCTTCCATGTGGCTCACCCTGATCGCCCTGGGGGTTCTGGTGAGGGTTCGGTGACCCCTCCTCAAGGGGGGGGTACTGTTGTGAACTCTGTTTCCGGGCTCCCTCCTGTGGTCATGAGTGGTACTGTGTGAGTTCTCTCTTTGGGCTCCTCCTGGTGGCTTTTTTTGTTATTTTGCAGGTTTCTGGCAGGATCAGCTGTCTCGTCATCTGCTAGTTAGGTTTCCTATTTAATCCACCTGGTCCTTTATTCCTTGCCTGTTGCCGTTGTATTCAGTGCTATTCTGATTGCTCCTGTCTACATCCGTTATCAGTCTCTCCAAGAGAAGCTAAGTTCTGTTTGCTAATTTTTGCTCATCTGTGTTCAAGATGTTTCCTAGTATATGATGAGTTTTTGTCCAGCTTGCTAATATGTGATTTCCCTGCTTGCTGGTGCTCTGGGGTGCTGAGTTGCTCCCCCCACATCGTTAGTTGGTGTGGGGGTTCTCGCATTCTCTGCGTGGATATTTTTGCATAGGGTTTTTTACTGACCACACAGATCCCTTGCTATTTTCTGCTATCTAGCGTTAGCGGGCCTCATTTGCTTAACCTGTTTCATCTCTGCGTTTGTCTTTTCCTCTTAACTCACCGTTATTATTTGTGGGGGGGCTTCTATATCTCTGGGGGATTTCTCTGAGGCAAGTGAGGTCTTTACTTTCTCTTTAGGGGTAGTCAGTTTCTCAGGCCGTGAAGAGACGTCTAGGATTTCAGGAAACGTTCCACGGCTGCCTATAGTGTGTGCGGTTAGGATCAGGTTTGCGGTTAGTCCAGTTACCACATCCCCAGAGCTCGTCCTATTATTTTCTACTTAGCTGGTTAGATTTGTGATCCTAAGCCACTAGGATCATAACATCGACCCCCCAACTTTTCCAGTTAAAATATAAAATCTTCTTAAAAGTCGGGGGTCTTCTTATACGCCATATGTCGTCTTATAGGGCCGGTGACTAATGTGCCTTTTGGGTGGGAGTGGTCCCAATGACGACGAGGGGGCGTCTCACAGGAAAGTGTGAGTGGACTATCCCCCATTACCTCATCGTAGCGCTGAAGCATGGGGTCTCTGCTGGGAGCGGCGGCTCCTCTTTGTGCCGCGTGGGTGCTGTGGGGCGGCGGCTCCTCTTCTGCAGTGTGGGGCCTCTGTGCTGTGGGGCGGTGTCGGCGTATTTTCATGAGGTCAGTCGGGGCTCCTCCGGCATCTTCTTAAAGCCCGGAGGCCCCGCCGGCAGCTCCATTGCTACGATGCGGTGGCCTCCGGGAAAATGGCCGCTAGGGGCGGCGCATGCCCAGATTCAGATCTCGTCCCGAGATCTCGGGAGACGAGATCTGAATCTGAGCAGCGGCCATTTTCCCAGAGGCCACCGCATCATAGCAATGGAGCTGCCAGCGGGGCCTCCGGGCTTTAAGGAGATGCCGGAGGAGCCCCGACTGACTGCATGAAAATACGCCACCGCCGCCCCACAGCACAGAGGCCCCACACTGCAGAAGAGGAGCCGCCGCCCCACAGCACAGCACCCACGCGGCACAAAGAGGAGCAGCAGCAGCCGCCGCTCCCAGCACAGAGACCCCACGTTGCAGCGCTACGATGAGGTAATGGGGGATACTCCACGCACTTTCCTGTGAGACGCCCCCTTATCGTCATCAGGACCACTCCCCCCCTACCCACCATATACACCCGGCGTACAAGATGATACCCGGCGCATAAGACGACCCCCGACTTTTAAGAAGATTTTCAGGGGTTAAAAAGTCGTCTTATACGCCGGAAAATACGGTATATATATATATATATATATATATATATATATATATATATACCAATGTCATTAAGAATTATCTTCAGAGTAAAGAAGAAGAACGAGTCCTGGAAGTGATGATATGGCCTCCACAGAGCCCTAATCTCAACATCATTGAGTCTGTCTGGGATTACATGAAGACACAGAAGATCTGTGGCTAGTTCTCCAAGATGTTTGGAACAACCTCCTGCCGACTTCCTTTAAAAGCTGTGTTCAAGTGTACGTAGAAGGAATGATTCTGTTTGAAGACAAAAGGCGGTCACCAAATATTGGTTTAGTAACATAGTTATTAAGGTTGAAGGAAGACTTTAAGTCCATCTAGTTCAACTCATAGCCTAACCTAACATGCCCTAACATGTTGATCCAGAGGAAGGCAAAAATTTTAGATTTAGATTACTCTTTCGGTCATTCGCTTTGCATCTAGTAAATTAATAAAAAAAATAAACTATTAAGACTTGTAATTTTGAAAGCATTTTTTTTGGGAAAAATTTCTTCTAGACATGCATAACACTTTTGCACCCTAAATGTAATGGATAGAGCTAGTATCACCATATGAAAGTGTGACTTCTCATGTTCTGATGCAGCATATTATATGGAAGATTTATTAATGAATCTAAACGCTTCGGTTATTTTATTCCAAATGTCATCTAAAATTCAATCCCTGACAAAATCCACTGTCAAGGCTGAAAAAAACTTTCTCAGGTGACGGTGAGCTCAACAACAATACCTGAAAAACTCAACTGCCTGCCGATTGCTGAATCACAAATCCAATAGCTTATTTATAATCAGAATCAATGTTAACTGGGAAATCTCCACCGCCAGAAGTGGGAGAGAATTTCCTCTCATTTGTTCAAACACTTGATATTACAGCACTGTTTACAGAGACAAAATCCCTTGTCCAGTTTTCAATATAGTTAAACCTTAAGTAAATATTTTTCCCCCATTTGTCAATCATAGAAATGCCATAGATGAAATAGGTGAAATGCTCATAATAACCATCTTCGAGAATAGGAGACAAAGGCACCTCCTCAGTTAGAGCAAATCTCGCTATGGGGCACAAATACGTATTATTAGATTGCTGAATTAGAAAGGTTTAGTACAAAACAGAAGCAGGAAAACAGCTTCTCCGACGGGGACACAGGAGAATTGTTATGATTGACACAAGGGACATTTTATTGTACATGATGTAGGAGTTTATTGTTCTCCTCAGTGTAAACCCAATCAATCCCAAAGTTATAGTTATCCAACCTACAGCATGCCCCTATACAATGCAATCAACGTATGTGTAATGACCATCATTCATTCATACATCAATACTGCTGATTATTGTAAGCTTTGCAGGTATTTTAATTACCGGTACTTTATTTCATTTAAAATATAAAGAAAATTTGGAAATAGCCTTCATTAAAAATAATAAAGGGCCAATACCTCATTGCTTTTGTGCCTTCTTTCTGGAATAAAAGTGATTCTAAGGCTACTCTCACAAAAACAGTGTGACCCAAGTCACTACTACTGCGCAGTGAAGACACAGCCCATAGGAGGGCAGATATGGTGCACAGAACAGCGTGAGTGCAGTGCGCAGGCGCTGGATTACGTGACGTACATTGGAGAGGTGTGGTATTAAAATGAAGAGATGAGGCAGGGATTTCCTCTAGGCACCGCACGTCCCGGAGCCTGGAAGAAATCACCAGCATATAACATTAAGACTGCTTTTCTCAACATCTACACTGCAGCTCTGAGGCATTCAGGTAAGACTGGTTTAACCAATCTATTATCTGTAAACCTTTTCATTTTTAAATAATCCATTGTTAAGTCAAGGCATAAAAAAGTTACATGGTTCCATAGGTTGAAAAAAAAAGACATAGGTCCATCAAGTTCAACTTTTCTCCACCAATTGTTCATTTTCAGACAGTTCGCGTGCTAAAGTGGAAAAAAAAAGCAGATGACAAAAAGATGTCAACAATTAGGATGGCACCCGAAAAACAATGTTCAGTTTCTCTTGGATGGTAACACTCACAAGGATGTGTCAATGACGTCTAAGGCTAAGTTCACACGAGCGTATAAACAATCATCCGATTTTCATCCTAAAGAAACCTCAGATAATTTTCATCTGTATGGCAGAATGCAAATGCTGAATTGGCCTCTATGGCTGGTACTACTATACGTGCACTATGTTGGGTGTGTTTTCTGCACACTTGAGGAAGAGAAGGCACTAGGGTGCACTATGGGGAGAAGTCTGGCTAATAGATGTAGTGTGATACTGCGGGCAATGATCTGCTGAGGAAACACATTGGGTTCTGGCATTTACATGAATGCTACTAGCATATATGCCTAAGTATTGTTATAGACAAAGTTCCCCCTTAAAGAGAACCTGTAATCAGATATAAACTGGGTTTTTTTACTCTTAGGGCTCGCTCACACTGCCACATAACAAGGCCGAGTGCTGGCCAATGTTTTATCGGATAGCACACGGCCCAATGTTATACTATCAGGCAGTGTAGACCTGAGATTATTTTCTCATGCTGATTATATGGCTCCGATATTCAGAACATGCACACCCATACAAGTCTACAGGTGCGTGTGAAAGATTGGACTGGACTCGGATGTCATCTGAATGCAGTCCGATACACGCTCACAGAGACAATGGAGAAGATCGAGAAATTATGTTCTCCTTCCTCTCTGCTCCTGTGCTATGATTCTTTTATGCCAGGGAATCAGATCACACTCAGATGACACTTCCATAAAATTCTGACAGATTTTGAGCAGAGAGTCATTATCATAATCGTCCCAATTCTCTGAGGGAAGCTATGCTAGTGTGAGTGTACCCATAGTCTATTCCTGGTGCTCCTCTAAGAAATCTTTTTTCTATTTTTAAATCCACCATATGGTTGTAGAGTTAGGTTCAGTTAGATTGCAAGATTTTCATGAATGAGTGTTTCTAGGAATGAGTGTTTCATAATAATTGTGCATTCTAATCAGGCTGCCGATCACCAAACAAATGAGCAAACTGCGTGTTCATTGGGTGAAATTATCTTTTCGTTTGCACTTCGGATCATCGTTCCTGTAGCTGTGCTGCTGAGAACAATGGAGACCCTATGGGCACAGAACGATGTATTACAGATAATCTTAATTTGGTACAGACTGCGTAAACAGGCCACACAATGTTGGTGGTTGTGTAACACTATGCATGGCACAGTGTACATACTGTAGGTCCTCATGTGCCTTTTTATTTAAAATGCTAATTTTCATGTTTTTCACCAAGGGGGGCATTGCTCACAGGGTAATAATGCAGGGCAGCCTACATATAAGAGAATCCTGTGAGCCATGCTCCCTTGGTAAAAACCATAAATATTGGGACAGGAATGATTGTATAAATATAACTTTAGGAACATGACTTTGGTGTCCAGATTTCCCATTTTAAGCATCTTTGAAAGTGCTATAAAACATATCTCTTTCATGGTGGTTCCAGTGCACAAGAATCTATTGCAAACATCTTGAACTCAGATACCACAGGACAGTTCTGTTACTCCAACATGACAGTCCGCGTTTCCTCCTCCACTGGACCACATGCTGTCCAGTATATCCAGCTTTACTGACCCTAGCTGCTCCACGTTACCATCAGTCTCTCCTACTCTGGGGCCTCAATGCCTAAAAGTCTGTGATGCTTATCCTTATCTACGACTTAAGGAATCCACCTTTCGGGTGAGCCATAACACACAGTATCAATTCAGACAAGTAGGTTGTCCATGTAATGCAACACAGTATAGGTCCTCCAGAACGAGAGGTATTCTGTAACTGTGCTCTGCTCTGGTCAAACAATGAGGATCTGGATCTTAGAACCCCCTTTATTAAGTTAAAATGTCCTGATAATATGGTAAATGAATTTTTGTTTTCTAAACTAGACATTCCTTGTAATATAGAAATTCAGCTAATATTAAAACACATAGCTATGCCAGGATATAAAACCAATGGATATCTATGTGCTTGACCACTGATCATGGAGCACAATGGAGTGGTACTGAAGCGCTACATGGTTAGAGGTGGATTCTCTTTGCAGCCGCTCTCCGATGCCCTTTCTGGCTAATAGATGAGATCCTGGGCGAGGGACTGCTCTTCTATAAATTTCGTAATTGAGGATTTCAAAATTGCTTCTCTAAACAGCCCCAGATTACATGGAAAAGAGTATAAAAATGGGCGACAATGAGAAGACAGGCAAGCATCATTACAAATAAGGCAATGATATTTTCCATTGCACTTAAGAAAATAAAAGTAGATCTCCCTATGTACCGATCATGAAAGAAGGGCAACAGATGTTTGTAAGTCCTCTCAAACATGAGACACATAAAATGTCTTTCTAAACTAAAGTAGTAAAGAAGGAAGTAAAATGTATTTTTATATATAAACAGCTAGAAGCTAAAAAAAACATCAAGCAGTTCGATATCATGTCCTGACATGTGGGGGTTGGATGGGCTACCGGCAATGTGCTAAACTAATAGCATCCATCAGGCTTTAACCAGAGTGACATGGAGTTGGTAGAAATCACTGGGAGGAAGAAACCAGACAATGCTCCCCATGTGATTTTTATGGTCCGATCAAAACTGTCTAAAGAAATCAGTAAGGCCTAAAAACATACAAGGCCTGGAAGTACCATGTCCTATTACTGTCAAGACTTTCTGCAAAGTCTTACATGGAACTTAATTCTTATTTTGTAACTGACTAGTAAGATACTTATTGGATAAAAAGGATTAAAGGATAAAAACTCCACAGCAAAACTTAGTGAGGACAGTATGATTTTAAGGGCCCATTTCATCAATGCTCTCACACCAGAATTCTGGTGTAAAAGCGGTAAAAAATTTAAGCTATGCCAAAATGTTGTGACTCTTGACATTTTCATGCCAGTTTATCCCAGGTCCGCTGAAGTGGGTGTAGCTGGGCCGGGATGAGGGCACAGCGGGGGTATTGACACCACAGCTCTTCTAATTCATGACAAACTGTGGCATTCTGTATGCCAGATTTCTCACTCCAGTCCTACACTGGAGATCAAGACGAGATCTGAATCTGAGCATGCGCCGTCCCCAGCAGCCATTTTCCTGGAGGCCACCGCATCGCAGCAATGGAGCTGCGGGTGCCTCCGGGCTTTGAGGAGATGCCAGAGGAGCCCCGACTCTGCACTAAGATACGCCGCCGCCCCACAGCACAGAGGCCCGACGCTGCACGAAGATACGCCACAGCACAGCACAGCACCCACGCGGCACAAAGAGGAGCAGCCACCGCCGCTACCTAGGACAGAGACCCCACGCTGCTACAATGAGGTAATAGGGGGATACTCCACTCACACTTTCCTGCGAGACACCCCCTCTCTTCGTCATCGGGACCACTCTCCCCCAAAAGGCACATTAGTCACCGGCCCTATAAGACGACATATGGCATATAAGAAGACCCCCGACTTTTAAGAAGATTTTATATTTTAACTGGAAAAGTTGGAGGTCGTCTTATATGCCCAGTCATCTTATACGCCAGAAAATACGGTAGCCACCTTTTGCTTTGATGACTGCTTTGCACACTCTTGGCATTCTCGCGATGAGCTTCAAGAGGTAGTCACCGGAAATGGTTTTCACTTCACAGGTGTGCCCTGTCAGGTTTAATAAGTGGGATTTCTTGCCTTATAAATGGGGTTGGGACCATCAGTTGTGTTGTGCAGAAGTCTGGTGGATACACATCTGATAGTCCTACTGAATAGACTGTTAGAATTTGTATTATGGCAAGAAAAAAGCAGCTAAGTAAAGAAAAACGAGTGGCCATCATTACTTTAAGAAATGAAGGTCAGTCAGTCCGAAAAATTGGGCAAACTTTGAAAGTGTCCCCAAGTGCAGTTGCAAAAAACATCAAGCGCTACAAAGAAACTGGTCACATGAGGACCGTCCCAGGAAAGGAAGACCAAGAGTCACCTCTGCTTCTGAGGATAAGTTTATCCGAGTCACCAGCCTCAGAAATCGCAGGTTAACAGCAGCTCAGATTAGAGACCGGGTCAATGCCACACAGAGTTCTAGCAGCAGACACATCTCTACAACAACTGTTAAGAGGAGACTTTGTGCAGCAGGCCTTCATCGTAAAATAGCTGCTAGGAAACCACTGCTAAGGACAGGCAACAAGCAGAAGAGACTTCTTTGGCCTAAAGAACACAAGGAATGGACATTAGACCAGTGGAAATCTGTGCTTTGGTCTGATGAGTCCAAATTTGAGATCTTTGGTTCCAACCACTGTGTCTTCGTGCGACGCAGAAAAGGTGAACGGATGCACTCTACATGCCTGGCTCCCGCCGTGAAGCATGGAGGAGGTGTGATGGTGTGGGGGTGCTTTGCTGGTGACACTGTTGGGGATTTATTCAAAATTGAAGGTATACTGAACCAGCATGGATACCACAGCATCTTGCAGCAGCATGCTATTCCATCCGGTTTGCATTTAGTTGGACCATCATTTTATTTTTCAACAGGACTATGACCCCAAACACACCTCCAGGCTGTGTAAGGGCTATTTGACCAAGAAGGAGAGTGATGGGGTGCTACACCAGATGACCTGGCCTCCACAGTCACCAGACCTGAACCCAATCGAGATGGTTTGGGGTGATCTGGACCACAGAGTGAAGGCAAAAGGGCCAACAAGAGCTAATCATCTCTGGGAACTCCTTCAAGATTGTTGGAAGACCATTCCCGGTGACTACCTCTTGAAGCTCATCAAGAGAATGCCAAGAGTGTACAAAGCAGTCATCCAAGCAAAAGGTGGCTACTTTGAAGAACCTAGAATATAAGACATATTTTCAGTTGAATCACACTTTTTGTTAAGTATATAATTCCACATGTGTTAATTCATAGTTTTGATGCCTTCAGTGTGAATTTACAATTTTCAAAGTCATGAAAATACAAAAAAATCTTTAAATGAGAAGGTGTGTCCAAACTTTTGGTCTGTACTGTATATATATATATATATATATATATATATATATATATATACATATATATATATATAGATTAGATGGTGGCCCGATTCTAACGCATCGGGTATTCTAGAATATGTATGCCCACGTAGTATATTGCCCAGCCACGTAGTATATAGCCCAGCCACGTAGTATATTGCCCAGCCACGTAGTATATTGCCCAGTGACGTAGTTTATTGCCCAGCAACATAGTATATTGCCCAGCCCACGTAGTATATTGCCCAGTCACGTAGTATATTACCCAGTGACGTAGTATATTGCCCAGTGACATAGTATATTACCCAGCAACGTAGTATATTGCCCAGCCCACGTAGTATATTGCCCAGCGACGATGTATATTGCCCAGCGACGATGTATATTGCCCAGCGACGTAGTATATTGCCCAGTGACGTAGTATATTGCCCAGTGACGTAGTATATTGCCCAGTGACGTAGTATATTGCCCAGTGACTTAGTATATTGCCAAGTGATGTAGTATACAGCACAGAGCCACGTAGTATATTGCACAGCGACGTAGTATACAGCACAGAGCCACGTAGTATATTGCCCAGCCACGTAGTATATTGCCCAGCCACGTAGTATATTGCCCAGTGACGTAGTATATTGCCCAGCTACGTAGTATATTGCCCAGCCACGTATGTCACAGGTTAAAAAAATAAAAATAAACATATACTCACTTTCCGCAGGCGCGTTGCAGTTCTGTCGCCTGTGTGGGGTGCAGGCGGCAGCTTCCGGTCCCAGGGTGTGATGACGTCGCGGTCACGTGACCGTGACGTCATGGCAGGTCCTTACGCGCAGGCGCGCAGGACCTGTGATGACGTCGCGGTCACATGACCGTGTCGCGGTCACATGATCGCGACGTCACGGCACGTCCTTTTTGCGCAGGCGCGCAGGACTTGTGATGACGTCGTGGTCACATGACCATGACGTCATGGCAGGTCCTTCTCCCAGACCATCCTTGCCACCGGAACGTGTCGCTTGCATGGACCGGCCGGAGCATCGCAAGGAGTGGGAAAGGTGGCGGATTTTTTATTTTTTTAATTATTTTTAACATTAGATGTTTTTACTATTGATGCTGCATAGGCTGCGTCAATAGTAAAAACTTGGTCACACAGGGTTAGTAGCGGCGGTAACGGAGTGCATTACCTGTGGCATAACGCGGTCCGTTACCGCCGGCATTAACCCTGTGTGAGCGGTGACCGGAGGGGAGTATGCGGGTGCCGGGCACTGAGTGCGGGGAGTAAGGAGCGGCCATTTTCTTCCAGACTGTGCGCGTCGCTGATTGGTCGTGGCAATGGTCGTGGGCGTTTTGCCACGACCAATCAGCGACTTGGATTCCATGAAAGACGTAGGCCGCGACCAATGAATATCCGTGACAGAAAGACAGACAGAAGGACAGACAGACAGACAGACGGAAGTGACCCTTAGACAATTATATAGTAGATGATGATAAGCTAGAATTCTTGTATATATGGTCCTTTTTTTTTCTCTCTCTGGCCTTCTAGAATATGCATGTATGAGCCACGCAGTATATAACACTGGCCACATAGTATATAACACAGCCCATGTAGTATATAGCAGTGTGAGCACCATATCCCTGTTAAAAAAAAAAAAGTTATATACTCACCCTCCGTCATCCAGCGAAGCTGTCCCAATGCGCGAGCTGCTGCCGCCAGCTTCTGTTCTCAGAGATGCATTGCAAAATTACCCAGATGACTTAGCGGTCTCGCGAGACTGCTAAGTCTTCTGGGTAATTTCGCAATGCATCTCTGGGAATGGAAGCTGGCGGCAGCCGCGCGCACATCGGCGGACAACGGAAGGTGAGAATAGCAGGTTTTTTGTTTTTTTATTATTTTTACCATTAGATTTTTTTTACTATTGATGCTGCATAGGCAGCATCAACAGTAAAAAGTTGGTCACACAGGGTTAATAGCAGCGTTAACGGAGTGCGTTACCCGCGGTATAACGCGGTCCGTTAACGCTGCCATTAACCCTGTGTGAGCGCTGATTGGAGGGGAGTATGGAGTGGGCGTCGGGCACTGACTGGATGGAAGTAGGGAGGGACTAATTCTTGGCCGGACTGTGCCCGTCGCTGATTGGTCGAGGCCTAGCGCCTCGACAAATCAGAGACATGGGATTTCCAGGACAGACAGACGGAAGTGACCCTTAGACAATTATAAATATAGATATGGACGGAAAGTATTCAGACCCCTATAAACGGAGTGCGTTACCCGCGGCATGACGCGGTCCGTTAACGCTGCCATTAACCCTGTTTGAGCGCTGACTGGAGGGGAGTATGGAGCGGGCGCCGGGCACTGACTGGACGAAAGTAGGGAGGGACTAATTCTTGGCCGGACTGTGACCGTCGCTGATTGGTCGAGGCCTAGCGGCCTCGACCAATCAGAGACGTGGGATTTCCAGGACAGACAGACGGAAGTGACCCTTAGACAGTTATATAGATATATATATATATATATATATATATATATATATATATATATACTGTATATTACAGGTCTTCCTGCCCTTGCTAGTACAGCTGTCCTCACAGACTGCACGGTTCTCCTCTTCTCATAATGGCTGCTGATGGAGGAGGATGTGAAGAAGCTGTGCATGGTAATTCTGACTTTTGGAGGAGGCTGATGGACTGGTCTGGTCACATGCTGTTCCATCAGTAGCAATTTTAAGGACAGGAGAGCTGTGCCGTCTGTGAGGATGGCCGCAATAACAAGAAGAGGAGGAGAACCTGTTATATTTACATATTAATGTCATGTCCATAACACATTTGTTAAAATAAAGATAAAGTAGACAACCCTTTTAGGCTAAATTTCCAGAATCAACCCATAGACAGGCATGGAGCTGTGTGAGGATGAAATCGGTCTATTACTGGATATCCATTTTGAAGTTTGCCCTAGGGAGTGTTAATTGCTTCCAGTAAACACCAAATCAAACCATTGATTATGAACTATGACAGATTGGTACTAAAAATTCATATGATTTTATATAAATCACCACCTAACACTAGTATTAAAAGTTGGATATTGACTTCAAATGAAAAATTTAAATAAGCGCACCCACCATACTGATGATGGGTAAGGATTGGAATTAGGCCAAAAATCAGGCCTTAAAATATAATTAAAGCATAAATATGGACATTAAGAAAAGCCCAAACACCCAGGGTTTATTAACCCCTTCCCGACATGCGCCGTACTAGTACTGCGCTGCCGGCACTGCATTACTGACAGCCGCAGTACTAGTACGGCGGCTCGATCACCGCGGTCTCGCGCTGAGCGCCGCGGTGATCGGGTGCGGGTGTCAGCTGTATATGACAGCTGACACCCCGCAGCAATGCCCACGATCGGCGCTATCGCCGATTGCGGGCATTTAACCCCTCTGATGCCGCTGTCAATAGTGACAGCGGCATAGAGGGGGATCGCGCAGGGACGGGGGCTCCCTGCGCTCTCCCACCGGAGCAACGCGATGAGATCGCGCTGCTCCGGTGACCTGGAAGGAGTCCCCGGATCCAAGATGGCCGCGGGACTCCTTCCGGGTCATGAGATGACCCTGCTTGCCGGCGTCTGCTGAGAATCCTCATAGCAGGCGCCGGCAAGCCTGTGGAACGTGCCTGTCACATCGGTGATCAGACAGAGTGCTGTGCACACTGTCTGATCACCGATCTGTGATGTCCCCTCCTGGGACAAAGTAAAAAAGTTAAAAAAAAACGATATCACTAGTTAACCCCTTCAATGAACACCGTAAAAAAAAAAAAAAAAACGAGGCAAAAAACAACGCTTTATTCTCATACCGCCAAACAAAAAGTGGAATAACACGCGATCAAAAAGACGGATATAAATAAGCATGGTACCGCTGAAAACGTCATCTTGTCCCGCAAAAAAAAGCCGCCATACAGCATCATCAGCAGAAAAATAAAAAAGTTATAGCTCTCAGAATAAAGCGATGCAAAAACAATTATTTTTTTATATAAAATAGTTTTTATTGTGTAAAAGCGCCAAAACATAAAAAAATTACATAAATGAGGTATCGCTGTAATCATACTGACCCGAAGAATAAAACTTCTTTATCCTTTTTACCAAACGCGGAACGGTATAAACGCCCCCCCTAAAAGAATTTCAGGAATTGCTGATTTTTGTTCATTCCGCCTCGCAAAAATCGGAATAAAAAGCGATCAAAAAATGTCATGTACCCGAAAATGGTACCAATAAAAACGTCAACTCGTCCCGCAAAAAACAAGATCTCACATGACTCTGTGGACCAAAATCTGGAAAAATTATAGCTCTCAAAATGTGGTGATGCAAAAACTATTTTTTGCAATAAAAAGCGTCTTTTAGTGTGTGACGGCTGCCAATCATAAAAATCCGCTAATAAACCCGCTATAAAAGTAAATCAAATCCCCCTTCATCACCCCCTTAGTTAGGGAAAAATAATACAATTTTAAAAAATATATTTATTTCCATTTTCCCGTTAGGCTACTTTCACACTAGCGTCAGTACGGGGCCGTCGCGCTGCGTCGGCCCGACATACCGACGCATACTGTGCAAGCGCCGCACAACGGGGGCAGTGGATGCTGTTTTTCCACGCATCCGCTGCCCCATTGTGAGGTGCGGGGAGGTGGGGGCGGAGTTCCAGCCGCGCATGCGCGGTCGGAAATGGTGGACCGTCGGCACAAAAAAAGTTACATGTAACGTTTGTTGCTGCCGGCGGTCCACCACAACACGACGCAACCGTCGCACGACGCTTGCGACGTGTGTCAATATGTCGCTAATGTTAGTCTATGGGGAAAAAACGCATCCTGCAGATGACTTTGCAGGATGCGTTTTTTCGCCAAAACGACGCATTGCGACGTATGCAAAAAAATGCTAGTGTGAAAGTAGCGCTAGGGTTAGGACTAGGGTTAGGGCTAGGGTTAGGGTTGGGGTTAGGGTTGGGGTTAGGGCTAGAGTTAGGGCTGGGGTTAGGGTTGGGGTTTCAGTTAGAATTGGGGAGTTTTCACTGTTTAGGCACATCAGGGGCTCTCCAAACGCGACATGGCATCCGATCTCAACGCGTTTGTTTGCATTAAAAACGCATGCGTTTTTATAGAAAAAAAACAGAACACACACTGAAAAGTCACCCACCACCATCAAGGTGATAAAGGGATCCAAACCCTAACCCTAACCCTACCCCTAAACTCACCCCTAACCGTTTAATGAACATTTTCTGACAGTCATAGTGCCACGTATTTCAGTGCCACGTATTTCAGTGCCACGTATTTCAGTGCCACGATATTTCAGTGCCACGATATTTCAGTGCCACGTATTTCAGTGCCACGTCTTTCAGTGCCACGATATTTCAGTGCCACGTATTTCAGTGCCACGATATTTCAGTGCCACGATATTTCAGTGCCACGTCTTTCAGTGCCACGATATTTCAGTGCCACGTATTTAAGTGCCACGATATTTCAGTGAAATACGTGGCACTGAAATATCGTGGCATTTACGTGAAATACGTGGCACTTATATACGTGGCACTTATATACGTGGCACTTATATACGTGGCACTTATATACATGGCACTTATATACATGGCACTTATATACGTGGCACTTATATACGTGGCCACTGAAATATCGTGGCACTTATATACGTATATACGTATATAAACGTATTTCAGTGCCACGTATTTCAGTGCCACGTATTTCAGGTTAGGGTTAGGGGTAGGGTTAGGGTTTTTTGTTTTTTTCTCGTTTTCTTGTGTTTTTCTATAAAAACGCATGCGTCTAAAAAACGCATGCGTTTTACCGCGTTTACATGCGTTTTTTCACACATGCGTTTTTTTAAAAAACGCATTTAGATATAAACGCAAGTGTGAAACCAGCCTTACCCTTGGGAAAATAAAAACGTGGGGGCTAAAATATAATTTTCGTGGAAAAAAATATATTTTTTATTTTCGCGGCTTTGCGTTATAAACTGTAGTGAAACACTTGGGGGTTCAAAGTTCTCACAACACATCTAGATAAGTTCCGTGGGGGGTCTAGTTTCCAATATGGGGTCACTTGTGGGGGGTTTCTACTGTTTAGGTACATCAGGGGCTCTGCAAATGCAACAAGACACCTGCAGACCAATCCATCTAAGTCTGCATTTCAAACGGCGCTCCTTCCCTTCCGAGCTCTGCCGTGCGCACAAACAGTGGTTCCCCCCCACATATGGGGTATCAGCGTACTCAGGACAAATTGGACAACAACTTTTGTTGTCCAATTTCTCCTGTTACCCTTGGGAAAATAAAAACGTGGGGGCTAAAATATAATTTTCGTGGAAAAAAATATATTTTTTATTTTCACGGCTCTGCGTGATAAACTGTAGTGAAACACTTGTTGGTTCAAAGTTCTCACAACACATCTAGATAAGTTCCGTGGGGGGTCTAGTTTCCAATATGGGGTCACTTGTGGGGGGTTTCTACTGCTTAGGTACATCAGGGGCTCTGCAAATGCAACATGACACCTGCAGACCAATCCATCTAAGTCTGCATTTCAAACGGCGCTCCTTCCCTTCTGAGCTCTGCCGTGCGCCCAAACAGTGGTTCCCCCCAATGTATGGGGTATCAGCGTACTCAGGACAAATTGGACAATAACTTTTGTGGTCCAATTTCTCCTGTTACCCTTGGGGGAAAAAAATTGCGGGCTAAAACATCATTTAGTGGAAAGAAAAAATTATTTTTTAATTTTCATAGCGCTACATTCTAAACTTTAGTGAAACAATTGGGGGTTAAAAGTGCTCACCACACATCTAGATAAGTTCCTTAGGGGGTCTTCTTTCCAAAATGGTGTCACTTGTGGGGGTTTCCACTGTTTAGGCACGTCAGGGGCTCTCCAAACACGACATGGGTTCCGATCTCAATTCCAGCCAATTTTGCATTGAAAAGTCAAATGGCGCTCCTTCCCTTCCGAGCTCTGCAATGCGCCCAAACAGTGGTTTATCCCCATATATGAAGTATCAGCGTACTCAGGACAAATTGCACAACAACTTTTGGGGTCCAATTTATCCTGCTACCCTTGGGAAAATAAAAAATTTGGGGCAAAAAGATCATTTTTTGTGAAAATTAATATTAATTTTTTTTACGGCTCTACATTATAAAGTTCTGTGAAGCACTTGGAGGTTCAAAGTGCTCACCACACATCTAGATTAGTTCCTTAGAGGCTCTACTTTCCAAAATGGTGTCACTTGTGGGGGTTTCCACTGTTTAGGCACGTCAGGGGCTCTCCAAACACGACATGGGTTCCGATCTCAATTCCAGACAATTTTGCATTGAAAAGTCAAATGGCGCTCCTTCCCTTCCGAGCTCTGCCATGCGCCCAAACAGTGGTTTATCCCCATATATGAAGTATCAGCGTACTCAGGACAAATTGCTCAACAATTTTTGGGGTCCAATTTATCCTGCTACCCTTGGGAAAATAAAAAATTTGGGGCAAAAAGATCATTTTTGTGAAAATTAATATTAATTTTTTTTTACGGCTCTACATTATAAACTTCTGTGAAGCACTTGGAGGTTCAAAGTGCTCACCACACATCTAGATAAGTTCCTTAGGGGGTCTTCTTTCCAAAATGGTGTCACTTGTGGGGGTTTCCACTGTTTAGGCACGTCAGGGGCTCTCCAAACACGACATGGGTTCCGATCTCAATTCCAGACAATTTTGCATTGAAAAGTCAAATGGCGCTCCTTCCCTTCCGAGCTCTGCCATGCGCCCAAACAGTGGTTTATCCCCATATATGAAGTATCAGCGTACTCAGGACAAATTGCACAACAACTTTTGGGGTCCAATTTATCCTGCTACCCTTGGGAAAATAAAAAGTTTGGGGCAAAAATATCATTTTTTGTGAAAATTAATATTAATTTTTTTTTACGGCTCTACATTATAAACTTCTGTGAAGCACTTGGAGGTTCAAAGTGCTCACCACACATCTAGATTAGTTCCTTAGAGGGTCTACTTTCCAAAATGGTGTCACTTGTGGGGGTTTCCACTGTTTAGGCACGTCAGGGGCTCTCCAAACACGACATGGGTTCCGATCTCAATTCCAGACAATTTTGCATTGAAAAGTCAAATGGCGCTCCTTCCCTTCCGAGCTCTGCCATGTGCCCAATCAATGGTTTACCCCAACATGTGGGGTATCGGCGTACTCAGGACAAATTGTACAACGACTTTTTTGGTCCAATTTCTCCTGTTACCCTTGGTAAAATAAAACAAATTGGATCTGAAGTAAAAATTTTGTGAAAAAAAAGTTAAATGTTCAATTTTTTTTAAACATTCCAAAAATTCCTGTGAAGCACCTGAAGGGTTAATAAACTTTTTAAATGTGGTTTTGAGTACCTTGAGGGGTGCAGTTTTTAGAATGGTGTCACTTTTGGGCATTTTCTGTCATATAGACCCCTCAAAGTCACTTCAAGTGTGAGGTGGTCCGTAAAAAAAATGGTTTTGCAAATTTTGTTGCAAAAATGAGAAATCGCTTTTCAACTTTTAACCCTTATAACTCCCTAACAAAAAAAAATTATGTTTCCAAAATTGTGCTGATGTAAAGCAGACATGTGGGAAATGTTGTTTATTAACTATATTATGTGATATAACTCTCTAATTTAAGGGCATAAAAACGAAAAATTTGAAAATTGCGAAATTTTCATAATTTTCAACAAATTTCTGTTTTTTTCACAAATAAATGCAAGTCATATCGAAGAAGTTTTACCACTATCATAAAGTACAATATGTCACGAGAAAACAATCTCAGAATCACCAAGATCCGTTGAAGCGTTTCAGAGTTATGACCTCATAAAGTGACAGTGGTCAGAATTGTAAAAATTGGCCGTGTCAGTTAGGTGAAAACAGGCTTCGGGGTGAAGGGGTTAAACCATAATAAATCTTTATTGATAAATAAATAAAACATAATAAAAATTAAGACACATGACTGCTAAATAGACACATGGATATAGTCTATAATTTATACCAACCAAACATATAGAACATAGTAATACAATTGGCACCAAATAGAGCTGTAGAGTGACTAACTACAATACTACTTAGTCCAATCTAACATACCAATAAGGTTATGTGTAGAGTAAGGAAAATACCTATATGTACTATTACTAGTTTATATAAACACTAGATGGTGGCCCGATTCTAATGCATCAGGTATTCTAGAATATGAATGTAGTTTATTTATGAAGATTTAAGAATAATGCAATGAATACACAGGATTTGGCCGGCCGGGTGTGACCAATCAGCGAAGCGTGGTTCAAATCCCGCACAATTTGCGGCTGGACTGCACCTGTCGCTGATTGGTCGCGGCCAACCGGGCACAACCAATCAGTGAAGCGGTGTTTAAATCAAGCGCCAATAACGCTGATTGGTCGCGGCCGGCTGGGTGTGACCAATCAGCAAAGCGTGGTTCAAATCCAGCGCCAACTCACGGCTGGACTGCGCCTGTCACTGATTGGTTGCACCTGGGTGAAAGAGTCTCAGTGCGCCCCCCTTTTAACACATACCAAGATTCATGATGCACAGATATAGCAGAGAAATATAGCACAGCCATGTAGCATATAACACAGCCCACGTAGTATATAACACAGCCCACATAGCATATAGCACAGCCACGTAGCATATAACACAGCCCACGTAGTATATAACACAGCCCACATAGCATATAACACAGCCCACGTAGTATATAGTACAGCCATGTAGTATATAGCACAGCCATGCAGTATATAGCACAGCCACATACTATATAACAGCCCATGTAGCATATAACACAGCCCACATAGTATATAGCACAGCCACATAGTATATAGCACAGCCACGTAGTATATAGCACAGCCACATAGTATATAGCAGAGCCACGTAGTATATAGCACAGCCATGTAGTATATAGCACAGCCACATAGTATATAGCACAGCCACATAGTATATAGCACAGCCACGTAGTATATTGCACAGCCACGTAGTATATAGCACAGCCCACGTAGCATATAAAAGAGCCCACGTAGTATATAACACAGCCCACATAGTATATAACACAGCCCATGTAGTGTAAAGCACAGCCCGCATAGTACATAGCACAGCCCACGCAGTATATAGCACAGCCCATGCAGTATATAACACAGCCCACGTAGTATATAGCACAGCCCATGCAGTATATAACACAGCCCACGTAGTATATAACACAGCCCACATAGTATATAACACAGCCCACGTAGTATAAAGCACAGCCCACATAGTATATAGCACAGCCCACGCAGTATATAGCACAGCCCATGCAGTATATAACACAGCCCACGTAGTATATAGCACAGCCCACATAGTATATAGCACAGCCCACGCAGTATATAACACAGCCCACGTAGTATATAACACAGCCACGTAGTATATGGCAGTGTGGGCACCATATCCCTTTTAAAAAAGAATTAAAATAAAAGATAGTTATATACTCACCTTCCGACGGCCCCAGTACACAGCCCAGGCCTTTAGCGATGCTCCCGCCAGGTCCGTTCCCAGTGATGCTTTGCGGCAAAAACTCATGATGATGTAGCGGTCTCGCAAGACCGCTACGTCATCTGGGGTCATTACCGCAAAACATTACCGAGACAGGAGCATCGCGTGGAGCGGGAAAAGCTGCCGGCGATGCCGGAAGGTGAGAATATCATGATTTTTTTTTAATTATTATTTTTAACATTATGTTTTTTTACTATTGATGCTGCATAGGCAGCATCAATAGTAAAAAGTGAAGCGGTGTTTAAATCCGGCCCCAATATCGCTGATTGGTCGCGGCCGGACAGGTGCGACCAATCAGCGATGCAGGATTTCTGTTACAAACAGACGGAAATGGACCTTAGACGATATATATAGATGATTGCTTTTCACATTAAAGTGTAAAGTGAAAGGTGACCTTAATGAAGAATGGGCAAAACAGGTGTCGGGGCAACAGGAATTCATTTAAACCACCAAACAAGTTCTTGTAAGTGCTTTATCTACTCTAAATTTAACCTTATATGTATACTGAATTGACATCTGTCACTTTACACTTTAATGTGATTAGCAATCATGTTTATATAAACTAGTAATATCAAAATATCGGTATTTCACTTACTCTATATGTAACCTTATTGGTATGTTACATTGCACTTGTCACTTCATGCCTAATGAGGTTTTCCAATCATGTGTATATATATCTTGTGGACCTAGTTTGTATAAATATATAATTATCTAAACAGTATTGTAGTAGTTGCACTACTACGTCCAGTATTTTTGTCTGATATCAATTATAGACTATATATCCCAGCGTCTATTTATCGGCACTATGTTTTAATTCCTATTATGTTTTATTTATTTATCAATACAAATTTATTATGGTTTAACCCCTTAACGACATGCCTTTTAACCCCTTCATGACCCAGCCTATTTTGGCCTTAATGACCTTGCCGTTTTTTGCAATTCTGACCAGTGTCCCTTTATGAGGTAATAACTCAGGAACGCTTCAACGGATCCTTGCGGTTCTGAGATTGTTTTTTCGTGACATATTGGGCTTCATGTTAGTGGTAAATTTAGGTCGATAATTTCTGAGTTTATTTGTGAAAAAAACGGAAATTTGGCAAAAATTTTGAAAATTTCGCAATTTTCACATTTTGAATTTTTATTCTGTTAAACCAGAGAGTTATGTGACACAAAATAGTTAATAAATAACATTTCCCACATGTCTACTTTACATCAGCACAATTTTGGAAAGAAATTTTTTTTTTGCTAGGAAGTTATAAGGGTTAAAATTTGACCAGTGATTTCTCATTTTTACAACAAAATTTACAAAACCATTTTTTTTAGGGACCACCTCACATTTGAAGTCAGTTTGAGGGTTCTATATGGCTGAAAATACCCAAAAGTGACACCATTCTAAAAACTGCACCCCTCAAGGTGCTCAAAACCACATTCAAGAAGTTTATTAACCCTTCAGGTGTTTCACAACAGCAGAGCAACATGGAAGGAAAAAGTGAACATTTAACTTTTTAGTCACAAAAATGATCTTTTAGCAACAATTTTTTTATTTTCCCAAGGGTAAAAGGAGAAACTGGACCACAAAAGTTGTTGTCCAATTTGTCCTGAGTACGTTGATACCTCATATGTGGGGGTAAACCACTGTTTGTGGGCACGGCAGGGCTCGGAAGCGAAGGAGCGCCATTTGACTTTTTCAATGAAAAATTGGCTCCAATCTTTAGCGGACACCATGTCGCGTTTGGAGAGCCCCCTGTTGTGAAATTGGATTCTGGGCTCCCCCGGTGGCCACTTGTGGAATTGTACTTGTGTGCATCATCCCCTCTGTTCACCTGCTCCTATCAGGATGTGGGAGTCGCTATATAACCTTGCTCCTCTGTCAGTTTCATGCCGGTCAACAATGTAATCAGAAGCCTTTCTGTGCATGTTCCTGCTACTAGACAACTCCCAGCTAAGTTGGACTTTTGTCCTTGTGTGTTTTTGCATTTTGTTCCTGTTCACAGCTGCTGTTTCGTTACTGTGTCTGGAAAGCTCTTGTGAGCGGAAATTGCCACTCTGGTGTTATGAGTTAATGCTAGAGTCTTAAAGTAATTTCTGGATGGTGTTTTGATAGGGTTTTCTGCTGACCATGAAAGTGCCCTTTCTGTCTTCTTGCTATCTAGTAAGCGGACCTCGATTTTTGCTAAACCTATTTTCATACTACGTTTGTCATTTCATCTAAAATCACCGCCAATATATGTGGGGGCCTCTGTCTGCCTTTTGGGAAAATTTCTCTAGAGGTGAGCCAGGACTGTCTTTTCCTCTGCTAGGATTAGGTAGTTCTCCGGCTGGCGCTGGGCATCTAGGGATAAAAAAACGTAGGCATGCTACCCGGCCACTTCTAGTTGTGCGGCAGGTTTAGTTCATGGTCAGTAAAGTTTCCATCTTCCAAGAGCTAGTTCTCATATATGCTGGGCTATGTTCTCTCGCCATTGAGAATCATGACAGTTTGACCGGCCCAAAAAAAAGGGTTAAATTACTGGCTGAGAAAGGAGAGAAAAAAAAAAAAGTCTGCTGCAATTTTTTATTTTTTTTTTTTCCTCTAGTTCTGAGTGTGCTCTTAATTGAATCACTTGCTAGTCTGCCTATACTGCAGCCTTCCTCTCTTTCTCTCCTTCTTATCCTTGAATGGCTCTGTGTTCACCTGTTTCAAATGGATCTTCAGAGTGTAGCTACAGGTTTGAATAATCTCGCCACAAAGGTACAAAATTTGCAAGATTTTGTTGTTCATGCACCTATGTCTGAGCCTAGAATTCCTTTGCCTGAATTCTTCTCGGGGAATAGATCTCACTTTCAAAATTTTAAAAATAATTGCAAATTGTTTTTGTCCCTGAAGTCTCGCTCTGCCGGAGACCCTGCACAGCAGGTCAGGATTGTAATTTCCTTGCTCCGGGGCGACCCTCAAGACTGGGCTTTTGCATTGGCACCAGGGGATCCTGCGTTGCTCAATGTGGATGCGTTTTTTCTGGCCTTGGGGTTGCTTTATGAGGAACCTCATTTAGAGCTTCAGGCGGAAAAGGCCTTGATGTCCTTGTCTCAGGGGCAAGATGAAGCTGAAATATACTGCCAAAAATTCCGCAAATGGTCTGTGCTTACTCAGTGGAATGAGTGCGCCCTGGCGGCGATTTTCAGAGAGGGTCTCTCTGATGCCATTAAGGATGTTATGGTGGGGTTCCCTGTGCCTGCGAGTCTGAATGAGTCCATGACGATGGCTATTCAGATCGATAGGCGTCTGCGGGAGCGCAAACCTGTGCACCATTTGGAGGTGTCTACTGAGAAAACGCCAGAAAATATGCAATGTGATAGAATTCTGTCCAGAAGCGAGCGGCAGAATTTTAGACGAAAAAATGGGTTGTGCTTCTATTGTGGTGATTCAACTCATGTTATATCAGCATGCTTTAAGCGTACTAAGAAGCCTGACAAGTCTGTTTCAATTAGCACTTTACAGTCTAAGTTTATTCTATCTGTGACCCTGATTTGTTCTTTGTCATCTATTACCGCGGACGCCTATGTCGACTCTGGCGCTGCTTTGAGTCTTATGGATTGGTCCTTTGCCAAACGCTGTGGGTATGATTTGGAGCCATTGGAGGCTCCTATACCTCTGAAAGGGATTGACTCCACCCCATTGGCTAGTAATAAACCACAATACTGGACACAAGTGACTATGCGTGTTAATCCGGATCACCAGGAGGTTATTCGCTTTCTGGTGCTGTATAATCTACATGATGTTTTGGTGCTGGGATTGCCATGGCTGCAATCTCATAACCCAGTCCTCGACTGGAGAGCTATGTCTGTGTTAAGCTGGGGATGTAAAGGAACTCATGGGGACGTACCTTTGGTTTCCATTTCATCATCTATTCCCTCTGAGATTCCTGAATTCTTGTCTGACTTTCGTGACGTTTTTGAAGAACCCAAGGTTGGTTCACTACCTCCGCACCGGGAGTGCGATTGTGCCATAGACTTGATCCCGGGTAGTAAATACCCTAAGGGTCGTTTATTTAATCTGTCTGTGCCTGAACACGCGGCTATGCGAGAATATATAAAGGAGTCCTTGGAAAAGGGACATATTCGTCCTTCGTCATCTCCCTTAGGAGCCGGTTTTTTCTTTGTGTCTAAGAAAGACGGCTCTTTGAGGCCGTGTATTGATTATCGACTTTTGAATAAAATCACGGTTAAATATCAATATCCGTTACCACTGCTTACTGATTTGTTTGCTCGTATAAAGGGGGCCAAGTGGTTCTCTAAGATTGATCTCCGTGGGGCGTATAATTTGGTGCGAATCAAGCAGGGGGATGAGTGGAAAACCGCATTTAATACGCCCGAGGGCCATTTTGAGTATTTGGTGATGCCTTTTGGTCTTTCAAATGCCCCTTCAGTCTTCCAGTCCTTTATGCATGACATTTTCCGCGATTATTTGGACAAATTTATGATTGTGTATCTGGATGATATTCTGATTTTTTCGGATGACTGGGACTCTCATGTCCAGCAGGTCAGGAGGGTTTTTCAGGTTTTGCGGTCTAATTCCTTGTGTGTGAAGGGTTCTAAGTGTGTTTTTGGGGTTCAAAAGATTTCCTTCTTGGGATACATTTTTTCCCCCTCTTCCATCGAGATGGATCCTGTCAAGGTTCAGGCTATTGGTGATTGGACGCAACCCTCTTCTCTTAAGAGTCTTCAGAAATTTTTGGGCTTTGCTAACTTTTATTGTCGATTTATTGCTGGTTTTTCTGATGTTGTAAAACCATTGACTGATTTGACTAAGAAGGGTGCTGATGTTGCTGATTGGTCCCCTGATGCTGTGGAGGCCTTTCGGGAGCTCAAGCGCCGCTTTTCTTCCGCCCCAGTGTTGCGTCAGCCTGATGTTGCTCTTCCTTTTCAGGTTGAGGTCGACGCTTCTGAAATCGGAGCTGGGGCGGTGTTGTCGCAGAGAAGTTCCGACTGCTCCGTGATGAGACCTTGTGCTTTTTTTTCCCGTAAATTTTCGCCCGCCGAGCGGAATTATGATATTGGGAATCGGGAGCTTTTGGCCATGAAGTGGGCTTTTGAGGAGTGGCGTCACTGGCTTGAGGGGGCCAGACATCAGGTGGTGGTATTGACTGACCACAAAAATTTAATTTACCTTGAGTCTGCCAGGCGCCTGAATCCTAGACAGGCGCGCTGGTCGTTGTTTTTCTCTCGGTTTAATTTTGTGGTGTCTTACCTACCGGGTTCTAAGAATGTTAAGGCGGATGCCCTTTCTAGGAGTTTTGAGCCTGACTCCCCTGGTAATTCTGAGCCCACAGGTATCCTTAAAGATGGAGTGATATTGTCTGCCGTTTCTCCAGACCTGCGGCGGGCCTTGCAGGAGTTTCAGGCGGATAGACCTGATCGTTGCCCACCTGGTAGACTGTTTGTTCCTGATGATTGGACCAGTAGAGTCATCTCTGAGGTTCATTCTTCTGCGTTGGCAGGTCATCCTGGAATCTTTGGTACCAGGGATTTGGTGGCAAGGTCCTTCTGGTGGCCTTCCCTGTCACGAGATGTGCGAGGCTTTGTGCAGTCTTGTGACGTTTGTGCTCGGGCCAAGCCTTGTTGTTCTCGGGCTAGTGGATTGTTGTTACCCTTGCCTATCCCGAAGAGGCCTTGGACGCACATCTCGATGGATTTTATTTCGGATCTGCCTGTTTCTCAGAAGATGTCTGTCATCTGGGTGGTGTGTGACCGTTTCTCTAAGATGGTCCATCTGGTTCCCTTGCCTAAGTTGCCTTCTTCTTCCGAGTTGGTTCCTCTGTTTTTTCAAAATGTTGTTCGTTTGCATGGTATTCCGGAGAATATCGTTTCTGACAGAGGGACCCAATTCGTGTCTAGATTTTGGCGGGCATTCTGTGCTAGGATGGGCATAGATTTGTCTTTTTCGTCTGCTTTCCATCCTCAGACTAATGGCCAGACCGAGCGGACTAATCAGACCTTGGAGACATATTTGAGGTGTTTTGTGTCTGCGGATCAGGATGATTGGGTTGCTTTTTTGCCTTTGGCGGAGTTCGCCCTCAATAATCGGGCCAGCTCTGCCACCTTGGTGTCCCCGTTTTTCTGTAATTCGGGGTTTCATCCTCGATTTTCCTCCGGTCAAGTGGAATCTTCGGATTGTCCTGGAGTGGATGCTGTGGTGGAGAGGTTGCATCAGATTTGGGGGCAGGTGGTGGACAATTTGAAGTTGTCTCAGGAGAAGACTCAGCTTTTTGCCAACCGCCGTCGTCGTGTTGGTCCTCGGCTTTGTGTTGGGGACTTGGTGTGGTTGTCTTCTCGTTTTGTCCCTATGAGGGTTTCTTCTCCTAAGTTTAAGCCTCGGTTCATCGGCCCGTACAAGATATTGGAGATTCTTAACCCTGTGTCCTTCCGTTTGGACCTCCCTGCATCCTTTTCGATTCATAATGTTTTTCATCGGTCATTGTTGCGCAGGTATGAGGTACCGGCTGTGCCTTCCGTTGAGCCTCCTGCTCCGGTGTTGGTTGAGGGTGAGTTGGAGTACGTTGTGGAAAAGATCTTGGACTCTCGTGTTTCCAGACGGAAACTCCAGTATCTGGTCAAATGGAAGGGATACGGTCAGGAGGATAATTCTTGGGTCACTGCCTCTGATGTTCATGCCTCCGATCTTGTCCGTGCCTTTCATAGGGCTCATCCTGATCGCCCTGGTGGTTCTGGTGAGGGTTCGGTGCCCCCTCCTTGAGGGGGGGGTACTGTTGTGAAATTGGATTCTGGGCTCCCCCGGTGGCCACTTGTGGAATTGTACTTGTGTGCATCATCCCCTCTGTTCACCTGCTCCTATCAGGATGTGGGAGTCGCTATATAACCTTGCTCCTCTGTCAGTTTCATGCCGGTCAACAATGTAATCAGAAGCCTTTCTGTGCATGTTCCTGCTACTAGACAACTCCCAGCTAAGTTGGACTTTTGTCCTTGTGTGTTTTTGCATTTTGTTCCTGTTCACAGCTGCTGTTTCGTTACTGTGTCTGGAAAGCTCTTGTGAGCGGAAATTGCCACTCTGGTGTTATGAGTTAATGCTAGAGTCTTAAAGTAATTTCTGGATGGTGTTTTGATAGGGTTTTCTGCTGACCATGAAAGTGCCCTTTCTGTCTTCTTGCTATCTAGTAAGCGGACCTCGATTTTTGCTAAACCTATTTTCATACTACGTTTGTCATTTCATCTAAAATCACCGCCAATATATGTGGGGGCCTCTGTCTGCCTTTTGGGAAAATTTCTCTAGAGGTGAGCCAGGACTGTCTTTTCCTCTGCTAGGATTAGGTAGTTCTCCGGCTGGCGCTGGGCATCTAGGGATAAAAAAACGTAGGCATGCTACCCGGCCACTTCTAGTTGTGCGGCAGGTTTAGTTCATGGTCAGTAAAGTTTCCATCTTCCAAGAGCTAGTTCTCATATATGCTGGGCTATGTTCTCTCGCCATTGAGAATCATGACAGCCCCCGTGTGCCTAAACATTGGAGCTCCCCCACAAGTGACCCCATTTTGGAAACTAGACGCCCCAAGGAACTTATCTAGATGCATAGTGAGCACTTTAATCCCCCAGGTGCTTCACAAATTGATCCGTAAAAATGAAAAAGTACTTTTTTTTTCACAAAAAATTTCTTTTAGCCTCAATTTGTTCATTTCCACATGGGCAGCAGGATAAAATGGATCCTAAAATGTATTGGGCAATTTCTCCTGTGTACACTGATACCTCACATGTGGGGGTAAACCACTGTTTGGGTGCACGGCAAGGCTCGGAAGGGAAGGCGCGCCATTTGACTTTTTGAATGAAAAATTATCTCCATCGTTAGCGGACACCATGTCGCGTTTGGAGAGACCCTGTGTGCCTAAACATTGAAGCTCCCCCACATGTGACCCCATTTTGGAAACTAGACCCCCCAAGGAACTTATCTAGATGCATAGTGAGCACTTTAAACTCTCAGGTGCTTCACAAATTGATCCGTAAAAAATGAAAAAGTACTTTTTTTTCACAAAAAAAATTTTTTAGCCTCAATTTTTTCATTTTCACATGGGCAACAGGATAAAATGGATCCTAAAATTTGTTGGGCAATTTCTCTTGAGTACGCCGATACCTCATATGTGGGGGTAAACCACTGTTTGGGTGCACGGCAAGGCTTGGAAGGGAAGGCGCGCCATTTGACTTTTTCAATGGAAAATTAGCTCCAATCGTTAGTGGACACCATGTTGCGTTCGGAGAGCCCCTGTGTGCCTAAACATTAGAGCTCCCCTACAAGTGACCCCATTTTGGAAACTAGACCCCCCAAGGAACTAATCTAGATGTATAGTGAGCACTTAAAACCCCCAGGTGCTTCACAGAAGTTTATAACGCAGAGCCATGAAAATAAAAAAATATTTTTCTTTCCTCAAAAATGATTTTTAGCCCGGAGTTTTTTATTTTCCCAAGGATAATAGGAGAAATTGGACCCCAAATGTTGTTGTCCAGTTTGTCCTGAGTACGATGATACCCCATATGTGGGGGTAAACCACTGTTTGGGCGCACGGCAGGGCTCGGAAGGGAAGGCACGCCATTTGGCTTTTTGAATGGAAAATTAGCTCCAATCATTAGCGGACACCATGTCGCGTTTGGAGAGCCCCTGTGTGCCTAAACATTGGAGCTCCCACACAAGTGACCCCATTTTGGAAACTAGACCTCCCAAGGAACTAATCTAGATGTGTGGTGAGCACTTTGAACCCTCAAGTGCTTCACAGAAGTTTATAACGCAGAGCCATGAAAATATAAAATTATTTTTCTTTCCTCAAAAGTGATTTTTTAACCCACAATTTTTTATTTTCCCAAGGGTAACAGGAGAAATTGGACCCCAAAAGTTGTTGTGCAGTTTCTCCTGAGTACGCTGATACCCCATATGTGGGGGTAAACCACTGTTTTGGCACACATCGGGGAGCGGAAGGGAAGTAGTGACGTTTTGAAATGCAGACTTTAATGGAATGCTCTGCGGGCGTCACGTTGCGTTTGCAGAGCCCCTGATGTGCCTAAACAGTAGGAACTCCCCACAATTGACCCCACTTTGGAAACTAGACCCCCAAGGGAACTTATCTAGATGTGTGGTGAGCACTTTGAACCCCCAAGTGCTTCACAGAAGTTTATAACGCAGAGACGTGAAAATAAAAAATGTGTTTTCTTTCCTCAAAAATATTTTTTTAGCCCAGAATTTTTTAATTTTCCCAAGGGTAACAGGAAAAATTTGACCCCAAAAGTTGTTGTCCAGTTTCTCCTGAGTACGCTGATACCCCATATGTGGGGGTAAACCACTGTTTGGGCACATGGCGGGGCTCGGAAGGGAAGTAGTGACGGTTTGGAATGCAGACTTTGATGGAATGGTCTGCGGGAATCATGTTATGTTTGCAGAGCCCCTGATGTGCCTAAACAGTAGAAACCCCCCACAAGTGACCCCATTTTGGAAACTAGACCCCCCAAGGAACTTATCTAGATGTGTGGTGAGCACGTTCAACCCCCAAGTGCTTCACAGAAGTTTACAACGCAGAGCCGTGAAAATAAAAAATCATTTTTCTTTCCTCAAAAAAGATGTTTTAGCAAGCAATTGTTTATTTTCACAAGGGTAACAGGAGAAATTGGACCCCAATATTTGTTGCCCAGTTTGTTGTGAGTACGCTGGTACCCCATATGTGGGGGTAAACCACTGTTTGGGCGCACGTTATGGGCTCGGAAGGGAAGTAGTGACATTTGAAATGCAGACTTTGATGGAATGGTCTGCGGGCGTCACGTTGCATTTGCAGAGCCCCTGATGTGCCTAAACAGTAGAAACACCCCACAAGTGACCCCATTTTGGAAACTAGACGCCAATAGGATCTTATCTAGATGTGTGGTGAGCACTTTCAACCCCCAAGTGTTTCACATAAGTTTATAACGTAGAGCCGTGAAAATAAAAAATAATTGTTCTTTCCTCAAAATTATGTTTTAGCAAGTATTTTTTAATTTTTGCAAGGGTAACAGGAGAAATTGGACCCCAATAGTTGTTGCCCAGTTTGTCCTGAGTACGCTGGTATCCCATATGTGGGGGTAAACCACTGTTTGGGCGCACGTCGGGGCTTGGAAGGGAGGGCGCACCATTTGACTTTTTGAACGCAAGATTGGCTGGAATCATTGGTGGCGCCATGTTGCGTTTGGAGACCCCTGATGTGCCTAAACAGTGGAAACCCCTCAATTCTAACTTCAACACTAACCCCAACACACCCCTAACCCTAATCCCAACTGTAGCCATAACCCTAATCACAACCCTAACCCCAACACACCCCTAACCACAACCCTAACCCCAACACACCCGTAACCCTAAATCCAACCCTAATCCTAACCCTAATCCCAACCCTACCCACAACTGTAACCCCAACACAACCCTAACCCTATCCTTAACCCTAACCACAAGCCTAATCTTAACCCTATTTCCAACCCTAGCCCTAATTCCAACCCTAAGGGTACCGTCTCACATAACGATTTACCAACGATCACGACCAGCGATACGACCTGGCCGTGATCGTTGGAAAGTCATTGTGTGGTCGCTGGGGAGCTGTCACACAGACCGCTCTCCAGCGACCAACGATGCCAAGGTCCCGGGTAACCAGGGTAAACATCGGGTTACTAAGCGCAGGGCCGTGCTTAGTAACCCGATGTTTACCGTGGTTACCAGCGTAAAAGTAAAAATAAAAACGTACATACTCACATTTTGGTGTCCTTCAGGTCCCTTGCCGTCTGCTTCCCACTCTGACTGAGTGCCGCCGTACAGTGAGAGCAGAGCGCAGCGGTGACGTCACTGCTGTGCTGTGCTCTCACTTTCCGGCCGGCAGACAGTCAGAGCGGGAAGCAGACGGCAAGGGACCTGAAGGACACCGAAATGTGAGTATGTACGTTTTTTTTTTTTTTTTACTTTTACGCTGGTAACCACGGTAAACATCGAGTTACTAAGCGCGGCCCTGCGCTTAGTAACCCGATGTTTACCCTGGTTACAAGTGAACGCATCGCTGGATAGCTGTCACACACAACGATCCAGCGATGACAGCGGGAGATCCAGCGACGAAAGAAAGTTCCAAACGATCTGCTACGACGTACGATTCTCAGCAGGGTCCCTGATCGCTGCTGCGTGTCAGACACAGCGATATCGTATGGATATCCCTGGAACGTCACAGATCGTACCGTCGTAGCGATCAAAGTGCCACTGTGAGACGGTACCCTAACTCTAATTCCAACCCTAACCCTAAGGCTATGTGCCCACTTTGCGGATTCGTGTGAGATTTTTCCGCACCATTTTTGAAAAATCCGCAGGTAAAAGGCACTGCGTTTTACCTACGGATTTACAGCGGATTTCCAGTGTTTTTTTGTGCGGATTTCACCTGCGGATTCCTATTGAGGAACAGGTGTAAAACGCTGCGGAATCCACACAAAATTGACATGCTGCTGAAAATACACAGCGTTTCCGCACGGTATTTTCCGCACCATGGGCACAGCAGATTTGGTTTTCCATAGGTGTACATGGTACTGTAAACCTGATGGAAAACTGCTACGAATTCTCAGCGGCCAATCCGCTGCGGATCCGCGGCCAATCCGCTGCGGATCCGCGGCCGATCCGCTGCGGATCCGCGGCCGATCCGCTGCGGATCCGCGGCCGATCCGCTGCGGATCCGCGGCCGATCCGCTGCGGATCCGCGGCCGATCCGCTGCGGATCCGCGGCAATCCGCTGCGGATTCGCAGCCAAATCCGCACTGTGTGCACATGCCCTAACCCTACCCCTAATTCTAACCCTAATTCTAACCCTAGTTCTAACCCTAACCCTAGCAGAAAAAAAATATATATATTTTATTTATTTTTATTATTGTCCCTATGGGGGTGATAAAGGGGGGTCATTTACTTTTTTTTCATTTTGATCACTGCGATAGGCTATATCGCAGTGATCAAAATACTTCTGAAATGAATCTGCCAGCCGGCAGACTCTGCGGGCGCAGTGCGCAGGCGCCCGCCATATTGGAGGATGGCGGCGCCCATGGAGAAGCCGGACGGACATCGGGAGGCCCGGTAAGTATGAAGGGGGGGTGATCGGATCACGGGGGGGGGGACCGGAGCACAGGGATGGGGGACCGGAGCACAGGGAGGGGGCACCGGAGCACGGGGGGAGCGTACAGGAGGACGGAGGAGCGGACAGAACTTATTAGGGGGGCGGACCGCGCACCGGAGCACTGGGGGGGCGATCGGTGGGGTGGGGTGGGGGCAGATTAGGTTTTCCAGCCATGGCCAATGATATTGCAGCATCGGCCATGGCTGGATTGTAATATTTCACCGTTTTTTTGGGTGAAATATTACAAATCGCTCTGATTGGCAGTTTCACTTTCAACAGCCAATCAGAGCGATCGTAGCCACGGGGGGGTGAAGCCACCCCCCCTGGGCTGAAGCACCACTCCCCCTGTCTCTGCAGATCGGGTGAAATCGGAGTTAACCCCTTCACCCGATCTGCAGGGACGCGATCATTCTGTGACACAGCATATGCGTCACAGGTCGGGAAGGCACCGACTTTCATGACGCATACGCTGTGTCACAGGTCGGGAAGGGGTTAATGGCGACAGTTAAGGGTAATTATTCCTCAGTACTGTTTTTTAACGGCACTGAGGAAGAAGGTTATAGCGCCCCTTAGTCTTGAAAAATCTCCGGGGTCTCGGCTACCGGGAGTAGCCGAGACCCCGGAGAACATGATTCGGGATGGTTTTTACCGTCCCCAGTGTTGCGATTGCCGTTATTCACCTAATAACGGCGACCAAAAAACAAAATCCGATTTCCCATTAGTTCTCTCTCCTCTGATATGATCTAGCACATCAGAAGAGAGAGTGAAATGGGGTCCCTGAGCCCTCCTGGCACCTCCGGCACCACCTGCATCCCTCGGTACTGTCCCCACTCTGCGTCTTCTTCCAGGAAGAAAATGGCAGGTGCATGCGCAGTGCGCCCGCCGAGATCTGTCGGCCGGCACCAATAAGAAATTTTTCCTATTGATTCATTTCGATCACTGTGATAGACCCTATCACAGTGATCAAAATAAAAAAAATAGTAAAGCAAACCCCCTTTATCACCCCCTTAGGTAAGTAAAATAATACAGTTACATTTTTTTTCCATTTTTATATTAGGGTTACAGTTGGAGCTAGGGTTAGGGTTGAGGTTAAAGCTAGGCTTATGGTTTGGGATAGAGATAGGGTTAGGGTTGGACAAGGGTTAGGGTTAGAGCTAGGGTTAGGATTGGGTTAGGGTTGAGGTTGTGTTGGGGTTAGGGTTGTGTTGGGGTTAGGGTTTTGGTGTTGGGGTTAGGGTGATATTGGGGCTAGGGTTGTGGCTAGGGTGATGGCTAGGGTTGAGATGTGGTTATGGTTGGAGTTAGAATTGGGGGGTTTCCACAGCTTAGGTACATTAGGGGGTCTCCAAACACGACATGGTGCCTGCCATTGATTCTAGCCAATTTTGCGTTCAAAAAGTCCAACGGTGCTCCCTCCCTTCTGAGCCCTGCCATGCGCCCAAACAGTGGCTTTCCCCCACATATGTGGTATCGGCATACTCAGGAGAAATTGCATAGCAAATTTTGTGGTCTATTTTCTCTGGTACTCTTGTAAAAATAAAAAAGTTTGGTTCCAAAGTAAATTTTTTGTGAAAAAAGTAAAATGTTCATTTTTTCCTTCCACATTGCTTTAGTTCTCGTGAAGCACCTGAAGGGTTAACAAACTTCTTGAATGTGGTTTTGCGCATCTTGAAGGGTGCAGTTTTTTGAATTGTGTCACATTTGGGTATTTTCTGTTATATTTATCCCCCAAACTCAATTCAAATGTGAGGTGGTCCTTAAAAAAATGGTTTTGTACATTTTTTGGGAAAAATGAGAAATCGCTGGTCCACTTTTAACCGTTATAATGTCCTAACAAAAAAAAATTATGTTTCCAAAATTGTGCTGATGTAAAGTACACATGTGGGAAATGTTATTTATTAACTATTTTGTGCGATATGACTCTTAAGGACACAGAAATTAAAAATTTGAAAATTGCTAAATTTCCAAAATATTGGCCAAATTTCCGATTTTTTGATAAATAAACAGAAGTCACGTCGAATAAATTTTACCACTAATATGAAGTATAATATGTCACGAAAAAACACAATCTCAGAATCAGTGTGGGATCTATTAAAGCGTTCCTGAGATATAACCTCATAAAGTGACAGTGGTCAGAATTGTAAAAGTTGGATTGGTCATTAAGTACAAAATTGGCTCTGTCACTAAGGGTTTAATATACTCTAATTTAATTTAATACGGGCATTTCTTAATGCCCGTATTTATACTTTAATGTTCAATATTGAGTTATGACCTCAGAATAAGTTTATATTTCCATATGGGATTTTCTTTGTACTCAATATATAATTACCTAGTAATCTTGTCTGTACAGGACATCGTGACAAGCTGCTCTCCCGATAAGACACCGTCCCACGTCTGTACTGCAGGTCGAGTCCTAACTGGAATCGTTCCTTCCCCAGACTCAATCTTTGTACGAAGATGACCTCGAAACTTCCTCACTATGTGCTTGCACTTGTTCACTTGAAAAAAATGACACATTTAAGATCTAGTCAATATATTTTGCAATATGTTTAATTTTTTTAAATCCCATACCATTAGTAAAATCTGTTTACTTTTAGCAAATGGGAACATTCTTACTGTATATATCAAAAACAGAAAACAGTGCTTCCCAATTTCACCATCCTCTATGACATACAATTCACATGTACTAGTACATTGTAGCAAAACCTAAGGACAAGAACAGGAGTGGACACTGACAATGAAGGGCCTCTGTACAGCATATATGCCCTCCCTCTGTCATACACATACACACATGCTACATACATGCACATTACAGTATTCCAGATGAGACCTGACGAAGGGGGAGTATAGGCGGATAATTATGTCATGTGATCTAGACTCTATGCTTCTCCTAATACATCCTAGAACTGTGTTTGCCTTTTTGCTGCTGCATCACACTGTTGACTCGTGTGCAGTCTGTGATCTATTAGTATACCCAAGTCTTTTTCACACGTGCTGCTTAGTTCTATTCCTCCCATTTTGTAGATGTAATTTTTGTTTTGCTTGCATTTCTACCTGTTAAATACCATTCTATTAGTTGCTGCCCATTCAAGCTTATCTAGATCCTTCTGAATCCTTTCTCTGTCTTCTCTAGTGTTAGCTATCCCTCCTAGCTTTGCATCATTTGCAAATTTGTTTAGCTTACTATCAGTTCCCTTATCTAGATGATTTCTAAAAATGTTTAACAACACTGGGGCCAAGACAGAACCTTGTAGTACCCCACTTGAAACACTCTTCCAAATGGATGTGCAACCATTTAATACCAATCTTTCAGTAGGATTACTAAGCCAGTAATGAATCCACCTAATTGTAGTCTTGTCAATCCTATACTTGGTCATTTTTTCAATAAGGATAGTATGAGATACTTTATCAAATGCTTTGTTCAAGTTGAGATACAGTGGGAGAAATAAGTATTTGATCCCTTGCTGATTTTGTAAGTTTGCCCACTGACAAAGACATGAACAGTCTATAAATTTAAGGGTAGGTTCATTTTAACATTGAAAGATAAAATATCAAAAATAAAATCCAGAAAATCACATTGTATAAATTCTATACATTTATTTGCATTTTGCAGTGTGAAATAAGTATTTGATCCCTCTGGCAAACAAGACTTAATACTTGGAGGCAAAACCCTTGTTGGCACCGAAGTCAGACTTTTTTTGTAGTTGATGATGAGGTTTGCGCACATATCAGGATTAATTTTAGTCCACTCCTCTTTGCAGATCATCTTTAAATCATTAAGATTTTGAGGCTGTCGCTTGGCAATGGGATTAAGATCTGGAGACTGGCTAGTCCACTACATGACCTTAATGTGCTTCTTTTTGTGCCGCTCCTTTGTTGCCTTGGCTGTATGTTTTGGGTCATTGTCTTGCTGGAAGACCCAGCCACGACCCATTTTTAACCCCAATCACTCAAAGAATCATCCAGGTGTTCATTGGCAAACTTCATATGGGTCTGCACATGTGCCTTCTTGAGCAGGGGGACTTTGCGGGCACTGCAGGATTTTAAACCTTTACGGCGTAATGTTTTACCAATAGTTTTCAAGGTGACTGTGGTCCCAGCTGCCTTGAGATCAAGTTCTCCCCTTGTAGTTTTAGGCTGATCTCTCACCTTCCACATGATCAAATATACCCCACGAGGTGAGATTTTGCATCGTGCCCCAGATTGATGTCGATTGACAGTCATTTTGTATTTCTCCAATTTTCTTACTATTGCATCAACAGTTGTCTCCTTCTCTCCCAGTGTCTTACTTATGGTTTTGTAGCCCATTCCAGCTGTGTGCAGGTCTAAGGTTGTGTTTTTGGACAATTCACAGCTGACATCAGCCTCAAGCACCATTTCCTTAATTGTCAACACACAAGGGCAATTAGGAAGAGCGAAGGAGAAAAGTCGGAATTGGTGCATCTAATGTGATGTTCCACTTCTGGGGTAGCTTTTTAGGCTGGGAAGAGCCCAGTAACCATGGACCATCCCAGCCTGATAATATCAGCTCACAGCTGTCTGCTTTACTTTTGCTGGCTACCAAAAATGGGGAGGACTCCACGTCATTTTTTTATTTATTAGGTTAATCCATGTACAGTAAGCTAAATACGAAAAACACTAATTATCTCACTGATATCTATCTATATTTGTACCTCTTTAACACATAAAAATATTTTGTTTCTATTTTGCACCCTATTCCAGTACAGGTCAAATACCCCGGGCACATGTATGTCACACTTATGTTATCTGTGTGCATGTGTGCTGTGCTGGAAAAAAAATGCACATGTCTACAAGTGGGTCACATGGACACATGGTCCATTTAAAAACACGGACATGAGTGAAGCCCCTGATTATAATGCAGCCCATAGATTATAATGGCCCCAAGTGTGTACTTGTCTCTTGTACATGTGAAAATTGACGCTACAAGTAACAAAAACATGGATGTGTGAAGAGAGCCTTACAGAGAGCGTATATTAAAAAGCTGGAAAATCAAGTTTTGTTTTGGTCTAAAAAAGCTGGAAAATCAAGTTTTGTTTTTGTCTATCTCCATGCACATTTTCCACCTTTATTAGTGATGAGCAAGTATAATCGTTGCTCGGGTTTTCCCGAGCATGCTTGGGTGGTCTCCGAGTATTTGTTAGTGTTCGGAGATTTAGTTTTCATCGCGGCAGCTGAATGATTTACAGCTACTAGCCAGCTTGAATACATGTGGGGATTTCCTAGCAACCAGGCAACCCCCACATGTACTCAGGCTGGCTGGTAGCTGTAAATCATTCAGCTGAGGCGATGAAAACTAAATCTCAGAGCAGTTCCAAATACTAGGAGATCACACGAGCGTGCTCAAGAAAACCCGAGCAACAAGTACACTCGCTCATCACTAATCTTTATATAAAAACATAACACATATAAATATTATCTACAGATGCTTAATAATTCTTTTTTATTGTACTAGGTTTAATTGCATTATGATTTTGTATCTTAAAGAGAATCTGTCACCACATGTGATCTATCTAAACTATTAATATGGGCATACAGTTATAGTCTGCTACCTGTATGCCTCATATCAGACTCCATGTTGTTGAGAAATCATCTTCTATCACTTTGTATAAATGCCCTCTTCGAAGGCTCTGGGGATGATGCTGCCTGGAAGATAACTCTGCCTCCAGAGCTCATTATATATAAGGGGGAGTTACCAGTGTGATGTGTTATGTCCGCTCTCTGCTCTCTCTTCTGCAGGTTCCTCTCAGCTTCAGCCTCCATCTCACAGGCAGACAGGGCTGCAATGCAGCCAAGCTCTGAGAGCTAAAAAATGTGTTTGCAATAAGACAAATTTCATTACTTTTGTTCTGTGTTAGCTAATTGTCTCACACTGGTAACTCCCTTTCATGTAAAATAATCTCTGGAGGCAGAGTTATCTTCCAGGCAGTGTCCTTGCCATAGCATGAAAGAGGTCATTTATATAAAGTGATAAAAGATGATTTCACAGCAACAACAAGGCTTCGGATATGATATACACACAGGTAGAACTGTTTTCAGTAATCTATAACCTGTATGCGTATATTAATTGTTAAGATAGGTCAAATCTGGTGACAGATTCCCTTTACATAGTAACCATGCTTTAATTTTTTTCAATATAACTTAAAAAAATGTTTATTTCCCCACTTATCAGTCACTTTTTCTTTTCCTGCATCACCGATCATAAATTCTCAAATACGGTTCAAATCTTTTTTATTTTTTCTAAATTAACAGTTGAAATTACAGAAAGAGCAAAAATGTCGTCTGGTGTTGTAGTGTGGATTTTTTTTGTTTTCATTAAGGATAGAACTTGTTTTCCTCCCTTAGTTTTTTATTTTAGCGGCCTCTGAATGTTCATTTAAATAATAATCTCAAACTAAGAAATGAGTCATAAAAATTATGGAGAGTTGTATATATTATTGTAATTACCCCATCAAATCTATGCCAGAAAATAATTTCCTCTGCTTCTTTTCATGTGTTTCAACTAAAAAGCAGTATGCAACTATATTTTAATAATGTATGTTAATTAACATTTTATCTGCCCACACATAATATTGTACTTGATATTAATATGATATAAAAAAAATCAAGACTGTTAACCCTTTCACACCACATCCCATTTTCGTTTTTGCATTTCCGTTTCTTGCTCCTCTTCTTCCCAGAGCCATAACTTTTATATTTTTCCATCAATATCGCTGTGTGAGGGTTTATTTTCTGCAGGACAAGTTGTACTTCTGAACGACACCATTGATTTTACTGTATAGTGTTCTGGAAAAAGGGAAAAATAACCCAAGTGCGATGAAATTGCAAAAAAATGCAATTCAACAATGAATTTTTTTAAAAATCATGTTCACCAAATGCTAAAACTGACCTGCCACTATGATTTTCCAGGTCACTACGAGTTCACAAGTTTTTATCCTCTTAATATAATTGCAATCATCATATTATACAGCATGTTAAATGTTGCTGTCAGAGATTGAACATGTTAGCAGCCCCTGGTGGATCGCAATTCCACACGCGGCTGTTAGTGGCACATGTCAGCTGATAAAATCAGCTGATATGTGCCGGAAAACATGTGGGCTCAATGTTGGAGCTCGCACGGACACGACCTTAGATGTATATACATGTCAAAAGTCATTAAGGGTTTAAAGAAGTACCCCCATCAAAGTTTTTATTCTCATAATATATTGCAATCATCATATTATACAGCACTGTGTACTGAAAATTTCTCATTTTGCCATTCTACCCAGTTAATTTTTATCTTTTCAATTGGGTCTATGACATCATTAAAAACAGACTAACTGATTCCTTCTCAGCTCTATGTAGAAACAGGAAGTCTGTTTTCCCTGAATGAGACATCATAAGAATTATAATTCTACACAACTGCAAAGTCCATTGTGGTTTTAATGATGATTCATGCAGGGAAAAGAGACTTCTTGTTTCTACACAGAGCTTAGGAGATTTCAGCTAGTCTGTTTTAATCACGTGCTGTCATAGACCTAATGGAAAAGAGAATAATTAACTGGGTAGAAAGGCAAAATGAGCAATTGTTAGTACACAGCGCTATATAATATGATGATTTCAATATATTAGAATAAAAACTTTGATGGGGGTGCTTCTTTAACCCCTTAATGACTTTTGACATGTATATACATCTGAGGTCATGTCCCCGCACTCCATGCGAGCTCCAACATTGAGCCTGCATGTTTTCCGGCACATGTCAGCTGATTTTATCAGCTGACATGTTCCCCTAACAGCCGCATGTGGAATTGTGATCCACCAGGGGCTGTTAACATGTTCAATCTCTGACAGCAACATTTAACATGCTCATCCTGGAAGCACGTCACAAACCCGGCCCATCGGCGCCCGTGTCACATTGTTAGGGCTAGTGGAACGCACCAAATAACTATAAGGTGCGTTCGCAGCCCAGGGTCCACCATGCAGAGATGGAACCTGCTGCTGAGTAATGACGGATTATATGGCAGTATAAGGTGGATACACACACGGGTTAGCTTCACCCAGTATGAAGGAAGCGAACCCTGTTGCGTCACAGGGCCACGGTACCGCACAAAGAGCGCAAGCAAGGAGTCACAGAACTCTGTCCCAAGACTCAGAGAAAGAGTTCCTCTAGACCTCTTGCGCTCAACACCGCTACTGGGGTGTCAGAGATTAATAGAGCTAATAATTTACTGCACAAAAGTGCGTGCAGTGCTGCTCTGGCAGACGCCACTAGCCACCCAGACTTGGGCCAGGAAAGCGCTCTATTAGCGCACGGCGCCGCACTGGCGGTCACTGCTATCAGATGCTGTATCGTGTGCTAGCTGTGCGAGATAGCACTGTCAGGTGCTAGGTAGCTTCCACCATTCGTGAACAGTCAAGTACACTAGGGATGGGAATGATTCGGAGCTTTCATCCATCGACAGGCATACATCCACACACACGCGATAATAAGTTTACACTAGCGCATGGCCATTCGGCCATGCGAACCTTTTATAGCAGAATCTCTCAGGGACTTTCCTAGTGGTCCAATAGGAGCTGCTACAGGACCTGAGCATGTGACCTCCGACCTCCAATGAGAGGTCGTCCCTTGGGCATGCTCAGAAGAAGAAAAGCAGGACTTAGTCCCAGGGACGCCCGGTCGCTGCTGATCAGTACTGGTTACAATGACTGAGCCTGGAAGGACAACAGTAACCAGCTACACAGTATCAGCTTGAGCCAGATGCTGGGACAGATGTCTCTGCTGAGCAGGCTCCACTGTGGCTGGAGGAGCAATGGGAGACCGCAGCAGAGATGGTTTGAGATTCCCCCTGTGTGGTGGCGGGAACTCGAAACCTAACACACATGACCTGAAAAATTTTCACCACTTAAATAAAACAGAACCTATAAATGTTTGGTATCTGTGAACTCATAATGACCTGGAGATTCATAATGGCAGGTCAGTTTTAGCATTTAGTCAACATGATAAAATAAAAAAAAACAATTGTTGAATTACACTTTTTTTTTGTAATTTCACCGCACTTTAATTTTTTCTCCGTTTTCCAGTATATGATATGGTCAAACCAATGGTGTAGTTCAAAAGTACAACTGGTTCAACAAAAAACAAACCCTCACATGGCCATATTGACAGAAAAGTAAAAAAGTTCTGGCTCTGGGAAGACAGAGAGCAAAAAAACGAAAAGCAAAAACAGAAAATCCCACTGTCATTAAGGGGTTAATAGATGAGGGTTTCAAGAGCAGAGGTTACTTATAAAGACTGTCTCTCAATCAGGAGGACCTGGCATGTCCTGCATTACACAGACATTGCAAATGGCACTGTGTAATGCTTCATTTCCCCTGTGGTGGCGGTGCAGGGAAATTGAACATTTCCTGCCAATTTCTCACATAGATAACAGCTGATTGTTTTTAATTTGTTGACGAGGCACATTCTAACAAAAAGGTATTGCCCTAAAATGGGTAATCGAAATTGGAATGAAAAATAAAACCCAGACATTTATGGCTAGTTTAAGTTTTATCTGCACTTGGATTCCGAAAATTGGATAATGGATAATGACAGAAGCTTTGTGTGCACATTAATACTATATACACAGACGGCCCATATGTTGAGAATTTTAGAAATGCAATGTTTCAGTAATAAAATCAGCTGGATGGTCGAAATAGCTCTTAGGAGCCCGAAGGGACTGATATTGTGCATGTAAATGGTAATCACTGAAGCGATTCTTTCATTGCACATGTGGATACACAGTAAAGGTATAGATAAGGCAAAGGAAAAAACAATCAAAAGAAAATCTGTTTGCCTGGAAAAGCATATGAAGAACAATTGGTTGTGTAAGAAGGCAAACATTACCGTGTGCTTCAGTGTGTAACATTATTTAAGAAATGAGCAAATATCTGAACTATTATTTATCATATTACATTGTTTTTTGTTTTTTTTTAATGAAACCTACTTTTAAGTGTAAAGCCTAAACACATTAGATGGCTGTCAACTGAACAATAGTTTGATTGATTGTCCGGCCAGCAGCCATCTTTGTCAGCTCTCAAACATGGGAGCATTCACTCAGCCAAGTGCTCCTGTGCTCTCTACGAGAAAGCCGCTACCAGATGTGTCTTGTTTCTTGAAGGAAAAGGATCGGAAGTCCAAAATTGGTGGAATCTTTAACTCTCCCGGCAATCGCTTGTCTGAGGCCCCACATATACATTAGAGTATCAGCAGAAACCAACAATATCGGCAGCTTCAGCAATGTATTGGGGGGGGGGGGGGTTAAAGACTAAGATGTAGATATTATTAAATTCTTTAGTTCGATTTAATAAACAAAATCTGAAAAAAAGTACATAATAAGGCAAATCTTACAATCAGATGTGATCTCATAGGGAGAGTTGAGCCGAGCATCTCCACACGGCGATGTACTAACATATAGATGGAATGAGATGCTGTCCTTTAGCCTGAAGCCTCCTTCTTTTAACCGGATGAAAACAGACCTCTCCCAGTCATTTCTGTGCTTGCTGTAGAGAGACAGAACACCTTTATTACAGAGAAAGGAAGGCTCGAGACAGAAACATAAGAAAGAGGTGACCATACCATAGGAAAAGAATATATTTTTAATTCTACAAAAATTGCATTATTAGTATTATATATTCCTTTATTGTCACACCTAATAATTGAATTTTTCAACGGCAAAAGAAAAAACTGAGCAAGGGTGTTGCAATTTACAATTTTTTAAAAAATGTAAATTATGCTCGTCTGGCCAAGTGGCCAAGAACTCTCTCTTCTGACTTCTCCATAGACATGAACAATCAGTTGAGTGTTTATGTGTTCTCCATAGGTAGAGTGTAGAAAGCCGCTTGGAAACACCTCTGGCATTGGTTTATCCAACCTTACAACAAAAGGGTGGGATGTCTGAATGTAAGGTGTCCAAACCTTCTGCTCCTTGACATCATCTGTTCAAGAGACCCTCATATACCTCAGATGGCCAGCCAATCTTGCTGAAGTTGTGAGGCATGACAAACTTTAATCACCTGAGTATTCAAGTCTTCATACTATTTAAAAGCTGTCATCTGACAGCTCTACCTCCCTACCTATACAGATGCACACCCGGTTCATTCAAGAATACATATGTCTTTCATGTGAAGAGTAAGCAGTTGCTAGACCTTGGGTTTTTGCAATCGACTTGCAGTTTGAAAATCTAAGGTCTGCACATGGATTAGCCCACAGGTGGAATCTGTCCATAAACAGCTTCAATAAGGGACATGTTAAAAAAGTCCATGAATTAAAGGGTTTCTATTAGTGATGAGAGAGTGTACTCATTACTCGGGTATTCCGAGCATGATCAGGTGGTCACAGAGTAGTTTGAGCGTGCTCGGAGATTATGTTTGAGTCGATGCAGCTGCATGATTTGTGGCTGCTAGACAGCCTGAATACATGTGGGGATTCCCTAACAAACAGGCAACCCCCACACCACATGTATTCAGGCTGTCTAGCAGCCGCAAATCATGCAGCTGTGGCAACTGAAACATAATTTCCAAGCACGCCCAAACTACTCGGAGACCACCCGAACATGCTCGGAAAACCCGAGTAACGAGTACACTCGCTCATCACTAGTTTTTATGGATTCAGAAAAACTGTTCTGGTGTAGTTTGTTTTGTCGAAAACCAACCGAGCTTACTCACTTTCCCCTGGTCCTGTGCTGAGTCTCTGTTGTTGCTCCCGGTGTCTACTATTATCTGGAACAGCGCTGCAGCCAATCAGTGAGCTCAGAGGATCTCAGAGGCCCATGTGGTCAACTCGGACAAAACGGTTTAGATCATCGAATGGCCACAGGACTGCCAATATGACATCAGCACTGCAGACAATAACGGACATTGGAAGTGTCGGGAGAAACTCAACGCTGGACCTGGGAAGAGCGAGTACAGTAGAATTTGTTTTTCTTTAAAAAAAAACAAAACTGCACCCAAGGTAGTAGCAGTAGTTTTCAACACAGTTTTTTCACTGAAAATATACTTCATCATCAGATATTGTGCAAAATTCATATAGAAAGAATTGGTGTGAACGTAACATACGACATCACTTTCTGTGATGAGAATGCTCATTTATTTTCCAAGGTTTGTGGAGTAGAAATTCAATATGGGAATACCGCTTCCACAAAGCAAAACGTTACTATTATTTGCGGCAATCTTAGCCCAGTTTAAAAACAAACTTAATAAAATTCAAGAAATTCCACAAAACTGTGTACACAACTTGTTCCTATTCGAGCTGTGTGAATTATTGGGCCTTTATAAATTTGTAATAGCTTTACTTCATCTGAGATACAAGGACGTTCTGAGTACAGAGCAAAAGTAAATAGCCTGAGTCTCGTCACCACGGGAGATGGCAAATCTAGCTTTCTATCAAGCGTTTTGCTTCAGTCGATTCAGCTCTAAGTTTTTCATGAATTATGTAGACACATTTCTAAAAGTATCCCTCGACTTACGCAAATCTAATTCTTCATGAAAAGGAATTCTGCTTTCATGGACCAGACACTGAAAGATGAAAGTTGTATTAAATAGCTTTGCTTCCTTCAAATATCGGTCACTCGGAATCGTAGAATAAACAAACATCTTCATGAAAGGAATGTGGATCAGACATCTAGAGGACACATTCGCCCCACCGCAGATCACATAACGTGTCGTCAGCACATTTCAATGTACCTTAAATGTAGCTCCAGCTGAGTATACAGGAAGTGAATGAAGGCCCTCCGCACTACGACCTCCGCATGGCAGTCATTGACCACCAGTCCCTGGTCATTAAGGTATTCTCCATTGATACATTTGGTGCCAGATGATAGAGCAATGACCTGTGCTTGCCTCAGGTCTAAACCTATAAAACAAAAAGATGCAATAAGGTAAGAGAAAATAGTCTTCAAAAACATATTTGGATAAATGATCACATTTTTTCTCATCCTTTTTTTTTTAGAAATAATTCATAGTTATGAATCTAATTTGAATTGTTTCATAATTAGCTACTGTGTTAAACGGAATGTGTCATCGGAAAATGACCTTTTGTGTAAATCAGTTATTTTTGTTACATTCATTATTTTTTTTAGAAAAAATAGGCAATTTTTTATCATATCACAAACTCTTTTCATTTTGGAATTTTCACACTACCCGCCAGGACAATTTTAGATTAACGCTTCCTGTCTTTTCAGGAAGAGTTTACAGGAGTTTACTCATCATCAGAGGCAGGATTACAATGACAAGTATACACTGGAGCCACCAATCACAATAGGCAATGTAACCACTGACCCTGCCTCTCCTCTCTTCACACGCTGATTAGATGCTTAAATAAAAAGGTTTGAGACTGTTCCATACACCTAATGAGACAGTGGATTTCCTGAAACGACATGAAGTAAAAGACTAAAAGAGTCCCAGTGGCCAAAGTACAAAATTGCAAGACTTCTAATTTTTATTTTTAATTAAGATTTTGAAAAAAGCTTTGCCAACTAAAAAAAAAAAACATTCAACACGAAAAAATAATTTAAACGATACAGTGGTTCGATTTCTGATGACCCTTTTTTTTAACCCCTTCATCACCTTGCGATTTTCTTTTTTTGCATTTTCCATTTTTGCTCCCAGGTTTTCCCAGAGCCATAAGTTTTTTTTATTGTTCCCTCAAAATAGCCATATCAGGGTTTGTTTTTTTTGTGGGTTGAGTTGTACTTTTCAATAACAACATTGATTTTACCATATAGTGTACTGGAAAATGGTAAAAAAAAATTTCAAGTGCAGTACAATTGCAAAAAAAAGTGCAATTCAACAATTGTTTTTTTGGGCTTTTTATTTACCATGTTCCCTAAATGCTAAAACTGACCTGCCATTATGATTCTACAGGTCATTATGAGTATGCAGATAGTAAATATGCATAGGCTCTTTTTTATTTAAGTGGTGGAAAAAAAATTCCAAAATTTGTAATAAAACAAATTTTAGCTTATGTTGCCATTTTTTTATGATATGGGGCTGAATAAGGGCTTATTTTTTGCCCTTTGAGCTAATGTTTTATTGAGACCATTTTGGGTTAGATACGATGTTTTCATCGATCGTTATTGCATTTTATTGCAATGTTGCGGCAGCCAAATAAAGTAATTTTGGTGTTTCGATTCTTTTCCCCTTACCGATCAAAATAAATTACGGTACTTTATGTTTTGATAGATGGGACATTTATGAATTCAGAGTTACTAAATATGTGTAATCTTTATTGTTTTATTTTGAATGGGGCAAAGGGGAGTGATTTGAACTTGTGTTTTTTTTTTATTTTTTTAAACTTTTTTTTAATTTTTACTTGCTTCAATAGTCCCCTAAGGAATCTTGAAACTGCTCACCAACGCTACACATAGCAAGTCTTCCGCTCTGCTATGTGTAGCAGTAATCATGACCTTCTATGAATGAGCGTGTGTAAAACATCGGACTACACTTGGATGTTATCAGAGTGCAGTCCGATTTACGCGGACACAGACAATGTAGAAGATGGAGAAATTACGGCTTTGTCCGAGTTAACCACATGGAAATCTCAGATCCTCTGAGCTCACCCATTGTATGCCAACTTTGAGGTCCAAATAAATTTGAGGATACACTCATATGAGTATACCGTAATTTATTTTCAATCCAGTGATTTGGGTATATTATTGGATCTAATTTTTCACACTGTGGTTGTATTATTATTCACATTATGATGGATGTTGGTGTTTTGCTTGCTTCGGATTTTAATTGATTTTAATAATTTTGATTTTTAATTCATGTATTTTTGTCTCAATAATGATTGTCTTTTTATGATAGGTGTGCTTATCATTTTGCAATGCCTTTCTTCATAGTTGTACTTTAGCTCTTGCTTGCTGATATAGCACCCGCTTATATATTCTCTGTGCATCCTCATTTTGGTTCTATTTATGCCAATGTGCCTATGCGCTGTGACTCCACCCACTCTGCCAAATTTATTATATACAATATAAATATATATATAATTTAGAATGCAAAATACTCTGGAAATGTCTCTGATTTCCAGCGTCTATGCTGCTCATGTAATGCAAATCGCACTGCGCTAAGTTAGGCACCTGAGAGATCGCTGTTAACCAAAATGGCATTGGCAGTCACGGCCCATCGACACAGCAGAGCGGAAGAGAAGGAACTGCTCTGTCGGAATGACGTTACAGGAAGTGGGAGAGTTTCCAACGTGAGCGATTCTCTAACCACTCTGAGCTGCCATGACACAGCAGAACGGAAGAGAAGGAACTGCTCTGTCAACATGACATTACAGGAAATGGGAGAGTTGCCACTCGGTTCTCTAACTACTCAGAGCCACCATGATACAGCAGAGCGGAAGAGAAGGAACTGCTCTGTTGAAATGTTACAGGAAATGGGAGAGTTGCCACCGTGAGAGGTTCTCTACCCACTCAGAGCCGCAATGACACAGCAGTGCGGAAGAGAAGGAACTGCTCTGTTGACATGATGTTACAGGAAGTGGGAGAGTCACCGCCATGAGAGGTTCTCTAACCAATCTGAGCCTGGAGAGATAATTGTACAGCAAAACAGGCAGTTAGTTAGCAACTACCTACTGATAAGTGCTTAGCCCCATATAGGGAAAAAAAAGTCACGAATAACTCCTTTACGTACACAGCACAGAGACCACTCGACTATTGCATCTAAAGTATATAACATTTTATATAGAATTAAATGTATATTTTTATATAATTCTCCCTTCCTTATTGCCTTGAACCAGGCGATGGCAATGATTTAACAGAACTCTCTGTGCCAACTAAAGTGGAAAAGAACTGAGACTGATTTCTGGGTTTTATTTAGTACTTCCAGTGATAGGTACATTTATAAGGACTCTGTAACCATCAGCAATAGCTTTAGCAGCCCATAAACAACCCGGCCGTTTTCCCCTCGGTGGGAGATGTTTATTACCTCATATAGAATGTGTGCTCCAAGGATGTAGTTATTGATTGAACAAGAAAACTTTGTCAGAGGCCTTTTATCTAACAAGTAGTAGATGTAAGCGCAGCTTTTACAGGCATCGCATTGTTATGGAAATGGACAGCTTTAGCTTACGGTAATGATGTCTGCTTACAAGCTCAGTCCTGCAGGGCATGGATCCAGCGTTTCTGTGTTGTCAGCTCATTTCTGAAAGAGCTAGGAGTTCATGATTGTTCTCGCTGTAGACATTTTTTTTCCCAATAGCCCATCATGATTTTTCAGTATGTGGCATCTTAATAGAGCACAAGATGAGAAAACATAACAGGGAACTTAGAGGAGCTCTACAAGGGCAGGACATTTTACAAGGAAGGTTGGTTGCTATTTAAATTTCTGGTTTCACGAAATGATTTTCTGCTTAGAAGCCATTAAACAATTATTCCCATCTCAACATGTTATAGCTTCATACAGGCTCTGACCAGTGGAGGTGGTGCCATCGAGAGAGAGAGGTATAGTCTTTCAGTTATGGAAGCAGCATAGCGCACCCTGCACTCACTCTCCAGTGTTGCTGTCATTCCACCTCCAGTGGTCGCAACATGGATGGAGTTATTCCCTTCCCAGCCATGATGTGGGAGTAACTCTTTAAAAAAAGTTCTCCTCCTGGGTACTCAATATTTGTTAGAAGAACCCCCAGCAATCAGCTGTAATATGTGGGGAATCTTGGCACTGCAATTCCAATTTTCCTGTAGCGCCATTACAGAGGAAGTTAAGCATTACCAAGTGCTATGTGAAGGCAACTACAGTACTGGGCTTCCAATTCTATATGTATCCTTTCTCTACTATGGCAAAAATATAAGGAACCTAAACAGGAGACCCCTGTCGTAAACTCGGAATTCCCTAAAAAAGCAAATGGTTTTCGATACTGGACAACCCTATTAAGAGATCATGTACATGTCCAAAATTGTATGGAAGACCATGGAGTCTTTAGGACTATGGACCATTGAGCTTTAAGCATTTCATGCATCTTCACATGGTGCCTTCACAAAGTACTCTATTGGGGATATTCTTCCAATAACTATGGTGTACTGCTGCATCCAAGCAAAAATGGCCCAAATTATATATACATATCTATCTATCTATCGATCGATAGATACAGGTGCTTCTACCAAAATTAGAACATCATCAAAAAGTTAATTTATTTCAGTTGTTCAATACAAAAAGTGAAACTCATATATTATAGAGAGTCATTAGAAACAGAGTGATCTATTTCAAGTGTTTATTTCTGTTAATATTGATGATTCTGGCTTTTTGAAATTGACAGGTTTAGTGGATTTTTAGATTATGTCCTCTACTCATAAGTTCATAGGTAGTATTCCTGTCTTACTAACTGAATAATAATAATTATAATAATCCTAATAATACAAACAATAATGTGCCAACATAATTAAAACCCTCAAAAAAACTTCCTAGTTCATTGCCTCCAATATGCTAAGGCAACAGGGCTGCTGTAAGAGAGGTCCTTAAAGTTCTTCCTTTTAGTTGTCCAGTATAATAAAAATGTAGCAGCTTTCTTCCAAAATCAGCGCCACACCTGTCTACAGGACATACATGGTACTGCAGCTCATTGAACCAAATAGAGCTGAGCTGCACTACCACATACAACCTGCAGACAGGAGTGGTGTTGTTTTTGGAAGAAAGCAGCCATGTTTTTCAAATTTTGGAAATTGTTCCCCAAATCTGTGATATTATTGCGAGATCTCAGTATTTTCTAAATACACAATTACATTTCACAAGTTTTTTTTTGCTTGTTTCGTTTCGTTCTTTTACTATCTCTTCATTTTACGATGATAGAAAGTGACAGCGGAAATAAAATAAAAGTAGAAAACATGGTTGCGGTACATGGTAAATATATCAGCCAAAAGGAAGGCAGCAATTTCACAGAACTGTGGATAACATGGGAGCCTCGGGTCAAGATTTATTTATGTTCTATATTCAGTCTGACTCTGAGCAATTGCCGATGTGTTCAAAGTATGGAACAATGAATGGTGCATGATATGGCGTCTTACATCTGCTAACAAATTGTTGATTTTACGGTTCTGTGTCTGATAAGCAATAACTTATTTATCATATAACCTGACAGAGGATTTGTTATAAGGATGTATGGCGGGTTATTTTTTTTTTCTAGAGACCAGAGTCTTATTGAAGAACAGCTCAGTGAATGTAAGTGTAACCCGACATGTAGATATACAACCGCTATACACTGAGTTTGTATCCATTTGTTACACATAATATATGTATTACTTTATAGTTTTTTTTCTTAAAGTTACTATATTATTTTCTAGGGCATACAATATTGATGGAGTATTTTTAGGTCAGGTTGTCAATAACCTACTATATAATTGTCTAAAGGTCACTTCCGTCTGTCTGTCCTTCTGTCTTTCTGTCACGGATATTCATTGGTCAAGGCCTCTGTCTGTCATGGAATCCAAGTCACTGATTGGTCTCGCCAGCTGCCTGTCATGGCTGCCGCGACCAATCAGCGACGGCCACAGTCCGATTAGTCCCTCCCTACTCCCCTGCAGTAAGTGCCCGGCGCCCGTTCCATACTCCCCGCAGTCACCGCTCACACAGGGTTAATGCCGGCGGTAACGGACCGCGTTATGCCGCTGGTAACTTACTCCGTTACCGCCGCTATTAACCCTGTGTGACCAAGTTTTTACTATTGACGCTGCCTATGCAGCGTCAATAGTAAAAACATCTAATGGTAAAAATAATAATAATAAAAAAAATCATTATATACTCACCTTCCGCCACCTTTCCCGCTCCTCTCGACGCTCCGGTGACCACTCCATGCAAGCGGCAGGTTCCGGTGCTAAGGATGGTGTGAGACAAGGACCTGCCATGACATCACGGTCATGTGACCGCGATGTCATCACAGGTCCTGCGCGCCTGCGCGAGAAGGACCTGCCATGATATCACGGTCACGTGACAGCAACATCATCACACCCTGGGACCAGAAGCTGCCGCCTGCACCCCACACAGGCGACAGAACTACAACGCGCCTTCGGAAGGTGAGTATATGTTTATTTTTTATTTTTTTAACCTGTAACATACGTGGCTGGGCAATATACTACGTAGCTGGGCAATATACTACGTGACTGCCCAATATACTATGTGGCTGGGCAATATACTACGTGGCTCTGTGCTGTATACTACGTCGCTGTGCAATATACTACGTGGCACTGTGCTGTATACTACTTCACTGGACAATATACCAGGTAACTGGGCAATATACTACGTGGCTGGGCAATATACTACATGCCTGGGCAATATACTACGTCACTGAGCAATATACTACGTGGCTCTGTGCTGTATACTACGTCGCTGTGCAGTATACTACGTCGCTGGGCAATATACTATGTGACTAGCCAATATACTACGTGGCTGTGCAATATACTACGTGGCTCTGTGCTGTATACTACGTCACTGGGCAATATACTACATGCCTGGGCAATATACTACGTCACTGGGCAATATACTACGTGGCTGGGCAATATACGTCACTGGGCAATATACTATGTCACTGGGCAATATACTACGTGGGCTGTGCAATATACTATGTGGACATGCATATTCTAGAATACCCGATGCATTAGAATCAGGCCACCATCTAGTAACCTATAATGGCTGAGCCTGGGAAAGCAGCAGAAACCATCCGCACAGTATCAGGCTGAGCCAGACACTGGGACTGACGTCTCCGCTGAGCAGGCTCCACTGCGGTTGGAGAGGAATGGGAGACCGCAGAGGAGATGGCTCGAGATTCCCCCTGTGCAGAGGTGGGAACTCGACCCCTATCAAGGAATCTGTCATTCTTTCAATTAAATTACTTTTTTTCTGTGTGTGTGTTTCTTTTTTTGTACAATATGACTGGGGTTAGTAATGGGGGTGTCTTATTGACACCACTCCATTAGTAACATGTGGGCTTGATGTCACCTGACAATACAAATGTGACATCAACCCCCCAACTATCACCCCACTTGCCGCCGCTACAGGGCAAGTGGGAAAAACGAGGCTAAGTGCCAGAATTGGCACATCTTAGAGATGTGCCTTTTCTGGTATAGCTGAGAGCTGATGTTTTTAGCCTGGGGCAGTATCCATGGCTCCTTCCTAGGCTATTAATATCAGCCCACAGCTGCCTGCATAGCCTTTGCTGGTTATTAAATATAGAGGAACCCTATGTCAATTTTTTTGGGGGTCCTCCATTTTAATAGCCAGTAAAGGCAAAGTATACAGCTGTGAGCTGATATTAATAGCTTGGAAAGCTCCATGGGTATTACCCCCTTCCCAGGCTATATATATCTACCCACAGCCATCGGATTTCCCTCTGCTGGTTAAGAAAATTACCCGGGAGCCCACGCCATTTTTTTCTGAAAAATTATCTTTTGATAATTAAATACTGTACATGTACAGTAAGCTGCACACCCACTGTACTAATTGTATATTTCACTGATATCTGAATATCTATATATCTATGTATATATACTGTGTGTAATCCATCTATTCTATCCGGTAGGCTCCTGCTATGATTTTAAAGTACATGGCTGCTGAATTGACGGCTTTTCTTAGATAGATAGACAGATAGATAGATGTAATATACTGTGTATACATATACATATGTGTGTGTGTCTGTCACTGACATCTACTGTATATATCTTTCTATTCTATGTGTATATATCTATTCTATCTATTCTATTCTAACCTCTCATGCTGTGATTTTACTGTACGTGGCAGATTAATTGCTGGCTTTATATATCTATCCCATCCATCTCAGCTTTTGTCCGATGTCCCCAGACCTGTTTGTTAGGTCCAGCAGAAAAATATTTGGCTTTCCCACTGACTTGCAATGGATCCATTATTCGGTACGAAAACCCAGATATTAGAAAGTATTTGTGCTGATTTCCCAAATATGATTATTTCACTATTCGCTCATCACTAGTATTAGGGCCATGTTCAGTATTTGGTCAGTATTTTGCATCAGTATCTGTAAGCCAAAATCAGGAGTGGAACAATCAGAGGAAAAGTATAATAGAAACACGTCCCCACTTCTGTGTTTATCATTCACTACTGGTTTTGGCTAGCAAATACTGAGGTAAAATACTGACCAAATACTGAACGTGGACATACTTGGAGAATAATGAAAAATAAAGAAAAAAGTTGTGGCTCTTAAAACAAAAAGTAGGAAAATATGAAAGTGAAAAAAATTTCTGGTCAGGAAAAGAGTAAAATCAGGAGTAAATTCTTGGCCTTTTTTCAGAGAATGTGAATGATAACACCAAAACTTTCTCCACTCATGGTTAGTGGTTGGGTGAAGCCATTTATTGTCAAACTACTGTGTTTTCTCTTTTTAAATCATAATGACAACCCAAAACATTCAAAGGACCCTGATCAAAAGTTCCCATACCCTGGTTATTTTGAGCTGATAACATGCACAGAAGTTGATACAAATGGGTTTGAATGGCTACTAAAGGTAACATCATCACCTGTGACCTGTTTGCTTGTAATTAGTGTGTGTGCATAAAAGCTGAGTGAGTTTCTGGGATCCACACAGACTCTTGCATCTTTCATCCAGCCACTGACGTTCTGGATTGTGAGTCATGGGGGAAGCAAAAGAATTGTTGATGGATCTACGGGAAAAGGTAGTTGGACTGTATAAAACAGAAAAGGGATACAAAAAGATATCCAAGGAATTAATAATGCCAGTCAGCAGCGTTCAAACTGTGATAAACAAATGGAAAATCAGGGGCTCTGTAAAAACAAAACCACGGTCAGGTAGACAAACAAAAATGTCATCCACAACTGCCAGTAAAATTGTTCAAGATGCAAAAAAAACCCCAACAAATAACATCAGCTGAAATGCTAAACTCTATGAAAACTAGCGGTATGGCTGTTTGAAGATGCACAATAAGGAGGCACTTGAAGAAAAATGGGCTGCATGGTTGAGTCACCAGAAGAAAGTGATTACTGCGCAAATGCCACAAAGTATCTAGCCTACAATACAGAAAACAGCACAGAGACAAGCCTTAAAACTTCTGGAATAAGGTAATTTGGAGTGATGAGACCAAAATGTAACTTTTTGGCCGCCACCATAAATGTACATTTGGATTGAGGTCAACGAGGCCTATGATGAAAGGAACACCATTCCTACTGTAAAGCATGGAGATGGATCGCTGATGTTTGGGGGATGTGTGAGCTACAAAGGCACAGGAAACTTGGTCAAAGTTGAAGGAAAGATGAATGCAGCATGTTATGAGCAAATACTGGAGGCAAACTTGCACTTATCAGCCGGGAAGCTGCGCATGGGACGTACTTGGATGTTCCAACATGACAATAATCCAAAACACAAGGCCAAGTCGACCTGTCTTTGGCTACAGAAGAACAAAGTGAAAGTTCTGGAGTGGCCATATCAGTCTCCTGACCTCAATATCACTGAGCCAATCTGGGGAGATCTCAAGCAAGTATTTCATGCTAGACAGCCGAGGAATTTACAGGAACTGGAGGCTTTTTGCCAAGAAGAGTGGGCAGCTTTACCATCTGAGAAAATAAAGAACCTCATCCACAACTACCACAAAAGTCTACAAGCTGTCATTGATGTTAGAGGGGGCAATAAACAGGATTAAGAAATTGGGTATGTGAACTTTTGATCAGGATAATTTGGATGTTTTGGGTTGTCATTATGATTTAAAAAGAGAAAACACAGTAGTTTGACAACAAATGGCTTCACCCAACCACTAACCATGAGTGGAGAAAAAGTTTTGGTGTTATTATTCATGTTCCCTGAAAACAATTTTTGTCCAAGAAAGCAAAAATTCTGCCGGGGTATGTAAACTTTTGAGCACAACTGTATATATACGAGTATATATATATATATATATATATATATATATATATATATATATATATATCCCCTCATCTCAGGACATGGCTGTTAGTCATGAGTGTGTGTTCCTTAGCAGAGTCCATAAATATGGGGTTTGTGCGGTGGCGGCTATTGGTCAGACTCTGGCTTTAAACTGACATAGATAAATGCTAGAGGCTTTTCATGTGTCATCGTAACCTTGCTTGTAATGGTCTATCATCAACAGTGAATTTGAGATTCAATGCAGCAGAAGACAGGTAAGAACTTAGATAAATTGTAAGAGAAAGGAAGCTGAGTACACAATAACCGCTTCTAGTTTATTGTGGAGAAGCAGAGAACAACCGATGACCTAAAAACAGGAAAGTGGCACAATTTGCTGACCGTAAAGGACCCCAACCTTGATTACAGTCTCGTCTTCTTCATTCCTTATTAACTTCACAACTACATAGATTACATACAACATACATAGATTTAGAAGTGACTACAGTTATTAACATTTCCCCATCTTATGGTTGTTGGACACGTTTTAGATTCTATCTCTACCTCCCAATTTGGTGCGTCGCGATCTTTTCTTGTAGGAACGCTGTGATATGGAATAGTAAATGCTGTAAATTAAAGGGGCACTCGAACTACATTTATAAAGAAAATAAAATCAGAGTTAAACCTCAGCATGAAATTGGAAATGGCATGTCTTCACAGCTGGTAGTCCCTTCTTTGATGTATGCACAGTGCAGACACATCTAGGTTTCATAGCTGACAGGCTATTTGCTAGGTTTATTCTCTATCCATAGGTTAGAGTGGGGGATAAGTTGCTGATAGCTGGTGGACTGACCGCTGGGACCTAAGTACAGTGCTCTGCAAATCCCTGTGGTGTATCAGGGCACCTGCTTGACCTCTGCTCCATTTACTGTCTATAGTACTGTTGGAAGCAGCCAAGTACTAAACTCCAATTTTTATGCCAGTTCCATAGACAATGAATGGAGTGGAGGTCGAGCACGAGCACCTATGTTTCATTTAAGTCGGCGCCCTGCAATGCCTGATTTCTAGAGCTCCCTGTTCAGGAATACTGGTGTCCGACGACTGTGGCAGTCAGTTATGCCATTTCCTATGAACAGAGGATAACTTACTAGTTTAGGATTACCCATTTAAAGGGGTTGTACAAGAGTCAGCTGCTTTCTTCTATAAACAGCACCATATCTGACCATAGACTTTGTCTGTCATTGCACCTCAGCTCCATTAAATTAAATTGAACTGAGATGCAATACCGCATACCACCTGAGGACAGATGTGGCACTGTCTTTCAAACGAATGATTTTCTAATCTTATAGAGTCCTTTTAAATTTTGTTTTCTCTGTGTCTGCAGAAAAAGTCATAAAGGGTTAAACCAAAACCCAAAAGCAAACAATTTGCCAAATCAGAGCTTAGAGACTGTATAGTGTGCCTGGCATTCAGCTGAAACGGACATTTAGAACTATGGTGATCTCAGTGGCCATCATATCACACATATGCTTATAAGTGGAAAAGATGAACAATCATAAAAGCTTAGAACCTGCATCAACCAGATCCGCACATGGATCTGCTGTTATTTGCCACCATACAAGGTCGGGTAGCGCCATTTAAACATATTCTGGATACAGTCATAAAACACAATGTGAATAAACCTTAAACAAATCTATACTGGTTTTGCCTTCAGAGTTTGCAGTTCGTACACAATTTTCATGTCAGACCTCATGTTGCCTATTTAAATGGATTCATTCTGGAGGAAACAGCAGCGACAGGTTAACAATAGCTAAATAGTCGCAATTCTAAAAGCATTCCTCTGGAGTGGACTGCTGGAATGAATAAGCTATTAGCCCCATTAACCTTTTCATTGCTTCAAGGATTACTCATTTTGAGTTTGAATACAGTATATACACTAAGTAAACCCACAATTCAATGTGTAGATCAATAATCTAATCATCACTTCCCGTTTTCATACTACCGCCGGAGACACACTAGCGATTTTAATATCAGTCCGTTTTTGTTCCTACAAAGTCAGACGAGTGTCATGCGTTTTTCATGCGAGTACAGTCTGATTTTTAACACCTAGCTAGTGATGAGCGAGTATAATTATTACTCGAGATTTCCCGAGCATGCTCAGTGGTCTCCGAGTATTTCGGCGTGCTCAGAGATTTAGTTTATGTCGATGCAGCTGCATGATTTGTGGCTGCTAGACAGCTTGAATACATGTGGGGATTGCCTGTTTGTTAGGGAATAGATCAGATAGATAGATAGATATGGGATAGATAGATAGATAGATAGATAGATAGATAGATAGATAGATAGATGAAAAGCCGGCAATCATCTGCCACATACAGAAAAATCACAGCAGGAGTCTACAGGATAGAATAGATGAATTACATACAGTATATACACACATAATAGATAGATACAGGGGTGGACATACCGCAAGTGCAGCTGGTGCGACTACATGGGGGGGGGCCTGGAGGTGGAGAGGGGCCCCTGCAGGGCAGCTAACACTGAGGGCAATCTGGCTTGTTTATTCAGCCCCCAGGCTCCAGGGGGCCCCAGGCCAGATTGCCCTCATTTAGGGTGGGTAGGGATTGATCCCTACAGCTCCAATGCCTACAGGAGAAAATGGCAGTGGAGCGGAACTGCAGGGATCCATCCTGCTTCCTGCCTGCTCTTCCTGTCTGACAAAGCAGCACAGCTGGATGATGTCAACATTCAGCATGCAGCTGTGTCAGAGAGAAAGCTGCCTGCGACAAAGATGCTGCGGGGAACGTGTGGAGAGGTGAGTGGTGTGTGTGAACGTGATGAGATGTGTGTGTGTGCATGCAGAGAGGTGAGAGGTGCTGTGAGTGTGTGTGTGTGTAGGTGGTGGAGAGGGCAATGAAGGGGTGATGGAGATGGCAATGACGGGGTGGTGGGGAGAAAGCAATGATGGAGGTGGTGGAAATGGTAAGGATGACGGTGGTGGAGGAGAGGCAATGATGGTGATGGGAAAGACAATGATGGGGTAGTGGCAGAGTAGGCAATGATGGAGGTGTTGGAATGTACAATGATAGGGTGGTGGGAGAGAAAGCAAGAATAGAGGTGAGGAGAAGACAATGATCGAGGTGATGTAAAGTGCAATGATGGAGGTGGTGGAAAGGGCAATGATGGGGGTGGTAGGGGAGAAGGCAATGATGGAGGTTGTGTAGAGGACAATGATGGGGTGCAGAGGGAGAACAGTGATGGAGGTGGTTGAGAGGGTAATGATGGAGGTGGTGGAAAGGGCAGTGAGAGGTGTTGGAGAGGGCAATGATGGAGGTGGTGGAGAGGGCAATGATGGGGATGATGATGGAGAACAATGATGGAGGTGGTGGAGAGGGCAATGATAGAGGTGGTGGGGGAGAGCAATGATTGGGGTGGTGGAGAGGGCAATGATGGAGATGGGGAGAGGACAATGATGGGATGCAGGGAGAGGAGGACAATGAGGGATGTGGGGGATTGGGATTGGGATGGGAGGAAAGGGGACTTATAATGGACTTACGAACAGGGGAACATGGAGGAAGACATTAGTTATGGATGTAAAATGAATTGGGTGATGGAGGAGGATGCTATCCATCTCACAATTCATTGTGATGCTATCAGGGACTTAAAATGTATTGGGGAGTGGGAGAGGAGGCAATAAGGTGCATAGGACCCTTTATAATGAACTGAAAGGTGGGAGAAGACGCTATCAGGGACTTGTAATTAATTGGGAAGTGGTGGAGGAAGCTCAGTACCTGATAGCGTCTTCTCCCACCCCCAAACTCATTATGATGCTATCAAGGACTTATAATGAATGATGGGGTCACAGGACAGGGACTAAAGGTATCGTCACACTAAGCGACGCTGCAGCGATAGCGAAAACGATGCCGATCGCTGCAGCGTCGCTGTTTGGTCGCTGGAGAGCTGTCACACAGACCGCTCTCCAGTGACCAACGATGCCGAGGTCCCCGGGTAACCAGGGTAAACATCGGGTTGCTAAGCGCAGGGCCGCGCTTAGTAACCCGATGTTTACCCTGGTTACCAGCGTAAAATGTAAAAAAAACAAACAGTACATACTTACATGCGTCCCCCGGCGTCCGCTTCCTGCAATGACTGAGCGCCGGCAGTAGCAGGGCACAGCGGTGACGTCACCGCTGTGCTGTGCTTTCACTTTCACTTTGCGGCGCTCAGTCAGTGTGGGAAGCGGACGCCGGGGGACGCATGTGAGTATGTACTGTTTGTTTTTTTTACATATTACGCTGGTAACCAGGGTAAACATCGGGTTACTAAGCGCGGCCCTGCGCTTAGTAACCCGATGTTTACCCTGGTTACCAGTGTAAAATATCGCTGGTATCGTTGCTTTTGCTGTCAAACACAACGATACACGGCGATCGGACGACCAAATAAAGTTCTGAACTTTATTCAGCGACCAGCGACATCACAGCAGGATCCTGATCGCTGCTGCGTGTCAAACTAAACGATATCCCTAGCCAGGACGCTGCAACGTCACGGATCGCTAGCGATATCGTTTAGTGTGACGGTACCTTAAGGCTATGTGCACATGTTCAGGATTTGCAGGGGAAAATTCTGCTGAATATCCTAATGTGTTGGCAGGAAGAAAGTTGCGTTAAATACATTTATTTTTTTCCACATTTTTGCCATGCTTTTGTTACGTATTTTTTCCCATAAGTACGGGGAAAATACCCTGCAAGAATTGACAATATGAAAATATAGATCAGAGCACAAATTGTATAATAAATTACTGACAACAAACAAAAACATTCAGTGTGTCAGTATAACTAAAACTCCGATAAAAATAAAAAAAATTCAAAAAATGGAGTCAAGAGAAATGGCAAACGAAAAAGAAAATAATTTATTAAATATAGGTAAATAATAAGAAGTATGTCTAAAAGGCATCAATGTATATAGGCTCATACATTTCAAATGAGTATCATAAAAATGAAGGACACAGGTAAAAACTGTCCAAAGAACAACACTGATAAATATGAATATCTGACCGGAGGAATATAGTTCTCTGAAAAAAAAATAGACCATGGAATAAAGTATATATACAACTTTAAGGGCACCTAGTAAATTGGCTAGTCAAAGACAGATTCTAACCCGTCATGGTCGCAGTGTGTAAAAGGACTTCCAGCTCTATGCGCATTTTGCCTAGGCTTCTTTGGGGGGCCAAAGTAGGAGAAGAAGGGGAGCTAGCACACACCCAAAACCTAGCAACAGTCACAGATAAATCCACCAAACACCTTCTCAAATAACAACCAGCAACCAGCAACCTCCAGCCATGCAGAAAAAACTACTCTGACAATGAGTGCTAGCCATGGCCCAGATGATATAGGAGTGGCTAACAGTGAACAGCTGAGAGCCTTAATACAGGAAAGCTTCCAGGAGCTCTCAACTGAGCAAATTAACCCCCGCAATTCTAAAAGAAACTTGCACAGTTCAATATGAAGGTGAAGTGCTTCTAATTAGTGCAGGAGTAGGAGAAATCAGATGCTGCAGTCTTCTGGCTTCTCTGCGGTAAACCCATGACACCACATCAAAGGCAGGGACACGTCTGATGTAGTAAATATACGTCATTTTAAAGGAAATTTGTCAGCAGATTTTTGAAATTTAATCAGAGCACAGCATAATTTAGGGACAGAAATCCTGATTCCACGGATGTGACATTTACTCAGCATCTTGCTATAGTTTCAATAAAATTAATGTTTTATCAGCAGTAAATTATCACAGCAGGACTAGGTGTTGTGTGCCAGGCAGTCAGGCTAATCTGTGTAACCCCGTCCCCACCGCTGATTGGGAGCTTGCTGACAATGTACAGTGAACACAGGAAGCTGCCCGTCAGTGGTGTGGGGGCGGGTTATACACAGCTCAGCCTTCATAGCACTGCTACATCTACAGGAGAGAAAATAGGGATTCTATCAAAACTGCACCAAGCAGCCCAGTAAGTGACACATCATTGGAATCAGGCTCTCTGTTCCTACATCATGCAGCTCTCATATTCAATATCAAAAACTTATAGGCAAATTTCCGTCAACGGGTGTTTAATGAAAGAGCAACATATGTGGTGGGCCCTCTGATTACAAGACAGGTGTGTTTAACATAGCCTTGCACCGGGAAGGGGCCTCATTTACATTATTTAACATAAGGGCCCCCATCTCTACCACCTCTGTAGAGAAGTTATTACATTCTTTGTGCATATTTGCTTGCCAGAACCTTTACATAAAAGTGTTAATTCCACAACTTATTGACTTCTTTAAAAACAGTCTGAGAGATGTCAGTGTCAAATATGTCAAAACAGAAGTGTCAGAACATTTGGATGTTTTGTCACCTATGACCAGATGAAGCATATTTCCCACCAGCCGTGTCTGTGCCAAATGTGCATCTTGTGTGAACTCACCCTTTCTGACACCTGTTTTCAGTCCGAGCTCAAGAAGGTGAAGACACGGTGCGAACATGCAAATTGCAGAATTGTTCATGTTCAGTTTGCTCTTTTTTTACATTATATTTGGAAAAATTACTTTTCATGATGCATATTTAAAGGGATTGTCCAGTAGAAATAGTAGGAATAGTTAGTTAACGTGACTTAGTAATATAATTGTATTATCACAACATGCCCAGGCTTCGGCTATACCCACGGGTCCAGGGTTCAGCAGCTCCATTTCCGGCCCTGTGCTCAACACAGGACAGTATTTACTGTACCAGCGCATCACCATTACTGCACATGAAGGGGGCTGGCTGACTGGCTCATTTCATTAGCTGTACTAAGCCCTCACACAACATTGGTCATGTGCAGACATGATACACATGATTGATACAAGCACATAAAAGAAAATGTGTAATATTATTATGTCCTAACAGAATAATGCATATGATTTTTTTCTAAACTTATAAAGCACAGTTTCTATCCTCCCTCTTTTGCTCCTGAAATTATTATTATGGAATAAATATACATTCTATGTGGAGAGGAAGCAGCAGCACAGTTGAAGACTTACACACAATGTGGAGAGTTACACAGAGATCATGCTGCAGTGTTCTAATAAGTGTTTGTCTCAGCCTAGTGCTACACTGCCTAGGACTGATTTTTAAAGAAGCAGTCCTCCCATCAAACTTTTTATTCTCTTAATATATTGCAGTCAACATATACTCGTATGTATAACACTGTGCACTTACAATTGCTCATTTTGCCTTTCTACCCAATTAATTGTTCTCTTTTCTCTGCTCTATGTAGAAACAGGAAGTCTCTTTTCTCTATATGAAGCATTCCCCTCTTCAACATCTGACCCAGCTGCTCCCGCCTCCTCCCCCCCTGCCAGGGACCTTTGCAATGATGATGACCCATGCATCAAAAATTGATCTTCTGTTTCTATATAGAGCTTAGAAGAATTCAGCTAATCTGTTTTTAATGATGTCATATCATTGACCTAATGGAAAAGAGACAAATTTAGAAAGGCAAAATGGGAAATTGTACACAAGTGCTATATAATATGTGACTGCAATATATTAACCTCTTTATGACGTATGACGTATAGGTAGGTACATCATAGGTCGCCTCCCCCTGTTTGTTGCTTAAAACAGCTATCAAGTGCCGGAAAAGATGCGGGCTCAGCACCGGCGCCTGCATCTTTTCCGACAGATGACAAACTGACATGTGACCTTAACAGCTGCGGGTGGAATTGCGATCCACCCTCGGCTGTTAACGCTAAATGCTGCTGTCAATCTCCGACAGTGGCATTTAACATGGCCACACCGGTAGTGTGTCAAAAGACTTGCCCATTGGCGCCCCTGTCCTGTCACATGATCGCCGGTAGTGGATGGGTAGGCAAGAGACCCTTGTGGCTGTCATTGCTGCTCGGCTATGAGCACCGTCCAGTGGCCAGCATTCATAGCATATGAGCATTTCTGCTACACATAGCAAAGCTGCAGCCCTGCTCTGTATAGCACAGGCCATCAGAATATCGAAGCTTTAAGTCTCCTATGGAGACTATTGAAGCAAGTGAAAAGTAGAAAAAATGCTTTTAAAAATATAAAAAAACTAAAAAATATAAAAGTTAAAATCACCCCCCTTTTGTCCCATTCAAAATAAAACAATAATAAAAAAAAAAACCACAGGCTTGGTATTGCCACATTCACAAACGCCCGATCTGTCAAAATGTAAGAAGAATTCAATCGATTGGTAAACGGCATAACGAGAAATAAATCAACACCAGAATTATGTTTTTTCATAGCCACAGCAAGGCAATAAAATGCGATAAAAACATTGCATCTAAACCAAAATGGTATAAATGTCAGGTCGGCGCGCAAAAAATAAGCCATTGTAAAACGGCCATTTTTTTTTTTTTTTTTTTACAAAGTTTGGATTTTTTTTCACCACTTAAATAAAAATGAACCATAATGACCTGTAGAATCATAATTGGCAGATCAGTTTTAGCATTTAGTGTACATGGTAAAAAAAAAAAACATAAACAATTGAAGTTCTGTACTCTTTTTGCAATTTCACTGCACCTCCGCCGGACAGCTTTTCTCAAAGTCGGCAGAAGCCGAAACTGCCCAGCGCAGCTTCATCTACTGTACAGTGGCTGCGGCCGAGTACTGCACAATCGTCCCCTATTCAAATCAGTAGTAGGTTGATGTGCAGTACGCGGACACGGTCACTATTCCATCAGATCTGTAAATGAGCAGTTCTGGCCGCCACCGCCGACACCGATAGTAGATGATCGGCGAGGGTGTGGGGTGTCACCAATCAGAGACTGATGACCTATCCTAACAATAGGCCATACATGTTAAAGTAGTGTACAACCTCCTTAATTAATCCAAAGTTTATTGTAATATTGGTGTTGTACTTGAACATAAGGCTTGATGGGACATAACACACATAAACTAGCAGGCAATTTAAAGACCTCTTTTTGCCCATCTAATCGCGGCATTAGGTTGACAGAGACGCCTCTGTCGTTAAACGTCGGCCTCAGATCTATGTATATTTTTTCTCAGCGAGAAGCCTTGATTGAAGAATTCCATTAGCCGGTGAGCGGCCCTGCTCCTTCCACATGTCTTCTTCCATACACAATACACACATACTAGCCATGTGCTCTTTACACCAGCGTGATTGTCAGCTCCACAAAGAAACTGCCGAAATCATCTAATGCAAAGCAGAGGAAAATATCTGCTCGGATGTCTCCCCCACCCCGCAATGATTACAGCGGACATTTCAATGCCACACTTTGAAAAGAAGGCAAGGTGATAAAGACTAGATGGACGCATTTATACTGTCAAGATCGATCAACTGCAGATAGGAAAATAGTGTTTAAATGTCTGCCGCGTCTTGTTCACCGTAATAATGTGATGCTTCCGTGAGAGCGGGATTTTGGCAATGCAATGAGTGCAGTAAGTGGCCTACTGGCATGGTCCTTTGTTTCTTGTAATTCTGCAGCCCAGTAAATGCATTCTTAATAAGAGGCTAATTGTGATGAGCTGTAATGCACTGAAAGCCTAGTAATATTTCTAACAAAGGAGAGACAATTAGTGGTAAATAAGTAAAAGGAAAGTAATAAGTAGTTTCAGGCACTTGATAGAATAAATTGGAATGGATTTCGGATGGAACAGATGCTTGTAGAAGAGATGGTACAGACAAGTCTCTCCTGAAGAGGAGGGCAATAATTATATAGGTGCCAGACTATGTCATCAATACACACAATGGGGGTCCAATTTTCTGGACTTAAACTGTCTTGGAGTTTATAAATTTATCATAGCAATAAAAAATGCACTTTGATATGCTATATTTTATAGTCAACCATAAAAGTACACTTGTTTAAGCCAATCTGTCACCAGATTTCACAATACAAGCTTTTTACATTATTAAAAAGTTCTCTTAGACCTGATGAGACTGGTGTTCTTACTAGCCTTTTAGACTCATTGGCATTACACAGCTGACTATAACCCCAAAACCATTACCTCGATTGCCACCGCACCAGGGCAACTGGGAAGAGCTGAGAATAAGCGCCAAAATTGGTGCATCTAATGGATGTGGCATTTCTGGGGTGACTGAGGACTGTTGTTATTATTCTGGGTAGGGACCAATATCCATTGCCTTTGTCAACCTATTAATATCAGCCCACAGCTTTCTGCCTAGCCTTTGCTGATTATTAAAAACAGAGGGGACCCCACATAATTGTTGGGGGATGGGTCATGCCTTTTTAATAACCCGTAAAGGCTATGCGGACAGCTTTGAGCTGTTTTATTAGTCTGGAAAGCTCCATATTTGTTGGCCCCTTCCCAGAATAATAACACCAACTCACAGCTGTCTGCTTTCCCTTAGCTGGTTATTAAAAAAAGGGGAGATCCTACGCCATTTTTTAAAATTAATTATTTATTTAATAGGTTAAATAAGGCTAGACACCCTTTAGTGCCACATGAAAGGCACTAAAGGGTGATTGTTTATTCTCTCTATCTATATCTGTATATAAGATTGTTTTAATAGATTGTAAATTAGCTTTAATTGACCTAGAGAATTACTGTATGTAAAAGCTGATGTTAGAATCGCATTGCATATGGATTGCATACACATGTCATACGGATGTCATATGGATGCTAAGTGACAAATACCGCAATGCACTTACATGACTCTTACATGACACATGAACGTATTATGCATGTAGAAATATAATGCACATATTATTTTATTTAATCTTATCTCCCAATGTGTCAATAGTATTTCTAATGTCAACTAACTTTCAAAACGAAAATGTCTCCTGCCACAGTGCAAAAATTGCTCAGGAATGGGTTGAGGTAAATGACAAAGACATGGAGGTGATAATACGGCCTCTAAATTACTCCGATCTCCATCTGATTGAGCGTTTGCAGGATGTGCTGAAAACTCAAGTCCAATCCATGGAGCCGCTACTTCGCACCTCATAGGACTTAAAAGGCAAATGACTTGAATCTTAAGACATGATAATAGTATGAAATCTTCCTTACAGCTCACACAACTTTTTGTGGCCAATTTTTGATTAGAAGTTTTGTGCATGAAGCTTAGTAAATATCCCCCAACATGTTAACGTAAGAACCTTTCTCTAGATTGTGATATTTATCTGGACTTCTATCACTATTCCTAGTCTATATTTATTAGGAGAGTTATTCTAGTAATATAAATCCGCTGTGAATTAATTAATGCCATCACATCATAAAACAAGATTTAGCCAAACTGGCTTTGTATCTCTAGGACTGAATGAGTTTGGTTGAAGCACCTCCTGCAGCTCGAAAGATAAATGTAAAAAGATTGCTTTAAAACCTTCCCCATGCCGAGATAATGTGCAATTTACAATCCCGTAGCCTACAAGCACTCTAGCGGCAGCGAGCATGTTGTGAACACTGTTGAAAGTTCACGTTTAAGTGCCAGGTGCTCCTAGTGAGCATTTTCCTTTTACCCTCACCAGCCTAAGTATGCGGACTCTACTAGTGAGCTGCTGGGATTTACTAGTGCAGCGCAGGTCTATTCTTAAAACACATATATACAAAGTAATGCGCTTTTATAGTCGCCGATTACTAGATGATGGGATATTTTGGTTAGAAGAACCGGCTGATTTATGTGATTACAAGATCATGTCATAGCCGCATAAAATTTTAATATAATATTATAATACATACATTTATTTTTATTGTTTATTCATGATAGAAGCACCACAAAATGATTGTGACACATGTTAAACGCTGGTTAGGCTAAAGGCTCATTATACCACTATGCTGTAACATCTGGACGCGGCGTTTTTGACGCTGCGGAAAAACGCAGCGTCAAAAACGCAGCGTTTCCTGAATACTCTAAGTGAGATAATTTTTAGGCTGTGTGCCCATGACCTGCTGCGCATGTTTCAAATCCACAACATGTTAAGTTCTCCCGCAGGTACGCTGGGATTTCTGGGAAGATTTTCCCCATAGACTTGCATTAGGCATGGAAAATCCGCAGCTAAAAAAAAGCATATCCATTTTCATGTGTTTGCATGGCGGAAACACATCAAAACGCCTGTAATCTGACTGTATCAATAAAGTTTTGTCAAAGCCAAGTACCAGGAAGTTTCACAAACTAAGCAGCTTTGCTAAAAACATGACATACCAAAAAGAGACAAAACCAGCAGGGTCAAAAACGTGATAAAAATGTAATAAAAAAATCAAAAGCAACCTAATTTCCATAATAGGTGCAAAAATTATGCAGAAAATCTGCAACATCAAAAACTTATCACGGGAAGTAAATCACCATTCCCAGCAGCGCATCATCCCGTGTAAACTTTCTTTTATAATGCAATCAGTTTTATGTTAAAGGATTGTCCAAGGATAGAAAAACATGGCTCCTTTGTAACTTGGTCATTGATTGTCTTTGGGTTTTTCAGACCTTGGGAAACCCCTTTAATAATGCAGAGTTTAAAAAAAAAAGCTTGGAAAACGAGGGGGTGTAGCCTGCTGGGCGGCTCCATCCAAATTTGACTGACAGGTCTCTTCTTATATTCAAAAAGTGAAAGCCCCGTCAACCAGCATGAGCTGGAAGGGAAAATGCCAAAGGGAAATGTTCAGCAGTCACTTCCCCAGCTTGTTTTTTAAAAGAAGCAGCCTTCATAGATTTCATGGTGTGCTTGGTTCTGGCAGCACAAAGTGACTGATATGTTCCCTTTAAGTATTAAAAAGAACCTTTAAATGTTGAACAATCAGATTTGACAGTGTCATGTTAAGTTAAGAAGTTACTGAATCTAAAGGGAGATTTCACTTTAAAGAGTACCTATTACTTTTTTATTTAATAAAACAGTGATTCTAAATTTCATGTATTAAAGGGAATCTGTCAGCACGTTTTTGCTAGTTCATCTGAGAGCATCATGAGGTAGGAACAGAGACCCTGTTTTCAGGGATGTGTCACTTATTAGTCTTTATGACTTTGTTTCTGTGAGGACACAGCATTGTATCTTAATTAACCAGACGTCTATTTTCAGCAAGCCAGGAAGAATAGACTGTTATCTATATGTTGACTTTTGAATTTATGTGTTTTTTCCTCAGTTGGTCAAGATTCAGAAATTTTGACTCTTCTTTCATACAGGGACATGGAACAATGATGTTTGTTGATATGCTGATTACACATTGTCAAGGCCAGCTAGTTTGTTGACTTTTAAAATAGAGGAGGAAAAACTATGCTAATAGATCACCATTCTTCCCCTTTACCTGATAATGCTGGTTAGAAGGACATGTGTTAACTATAAAAAGGAGAGATAACTCCAGATATAGAAAGACAGATATACCTACAGACATCTAAACATCCAAAGAACCAGAGATTCTTTATAGGACAGAACTTAAGACATCATGGCTCCATCATGAGGGATGCAGATTTGTCATTCTACAGGATACGAGCTTAGGGGACCTCAGCCCCAGCTGGAAGAATGCAGTTCTCCTCCATTGACCATCAATGATCCATGGATATGTTTGTAGAAAGCCATGATTGGGACCCGCTGATCGCCTGGCTCCATGGAGATGTTTGGAGAAGCCAGGTTGTGACCCTCCAGTCAACTGGCCTTGTACCTGAATGGCCTATCATCTTCCTAAGCTTGTTATTACCTCCTCTCGGTGTGTGCCACACGTGGTGTAGTCGGCCCTGGAACCTCTGAAGTAACAGCTGCTCTGAAGGGTGGGACTCTGTAATATGCACTATCTTGGAGTATTTTGCTGGGACTGTTCTACCTGTTACCTGCCTTTTTGTGGTTCAATAAAGTATTGACACACTGCTTTACCCTCACTCTGTGTTGTCTGAGTAGCGCTATGCCAACGTTAAAACGAGAGTGGGCGTTCGGTGGGGTGAACCCATATGGTTTCAGCTAGCAGACCGGGGCGCCTGCCGACCCCCCGTGTCTCCACAGTTTCAATAAAAACAGCAATATTTTATCAGCAGGAGATTATCACTGCTGAACTAGCTGCCCATGTAACTCCTGGTCCAACCATGCCCCCAGCACTGATTAGCAACTTACGGTCAATATGCAATGTAGAATTGTACATAGAAAGCTGATAATCAGTGGTGTGAGCAGGGTCAGCTTTCTAAGCACTGCTACATCTACAGCAGAGATTTTAGCTACTGATTGTGTCACAACTGTTGCAATCAGTAACTAAGTGATAGATTGCTGCAATCAGGGTCTCTTTTCCTACATCAATTTGCTCTCAGATGAGGTAGCAAAAACCTTGGGGGATATCCAGGCTTGGGATAAAATTCTGCAGTCACTTAATGTGATTACAGACTTCTGAATTCATATAGTGTGTGCAATGCATTCTGTCAGGAGAGGGGGTCAGGTGACCATAAATATACAATGTGCAACCTTTTGGCCATATTTCAACTAGATGTGCTCTGCCTCTTTCAATACAAGTGAATTGAGAGAGGACAAATTGCATACTTGTGGTCATGTGACCTAACGCTCTTGACAGCAATAACAAAGAAAAAACACAAAAATTGAGCTTCATTTGATTTCATATGCTCATATGCGCATGTTCACATTCGCCATAAAACATATAAAACCTACAAGAGAAAAAATGAGCAAAAACCCTGCTGTAACTAAGTACAACCCCTGGCAAAAATTATGGAATCTCCGGCCTTGGAGGATGTTCATTCAGTTGTTTAATTTTGTAGAGAAAAAGCAGATCACAGACATGGCAGGAAGCTAAAGTCATTGCAAATGGCAACTTTCTGGCTTTAAGAAACACTAAAAGAATTCAAGAACAAAAAATGTTCACATGGACCCGTAGAAGCGCTGAGTGCGCGAAACGGCCGTCGACCTGCTGTTCACTCCCCGCACCCTCACTTTTTACCTGTCGATTCCAAGAAAATGTCTGTAACCTCGATATGGTAAAATATACTTCTATTTATATACAGCACAACTTTAAACAATTAGTGTTAGTAACTATGCAAATCAACAATAGAAAGAATGACAGTAGTAAGTTTAGAATACCAAGGAATGTCTTTCACTAGTTAACATTAATGTTCTTTTTCACTATAGATGGTGCGCTCAATCATGGGAGTCTGTTGTAAATTCCGTTCTTGGGCTCCATCCTGTGGTCATGAATGGTATTTTTGGGAGTTCTGCTCTTGGGCTCCCTCTGGTGGTTTCGAGTGGAACTTAGCAGCTGCTTTCACTAATCGGTGCCCTGGCCTTGTTATTTAACTGGGCTTTAGGCTGTAGTTGTTGCCAGCTGTCAATGTTTTTTTCCTGTGGATTCAGTCCTTTCCTGGAAGCTCTCTGTTGGCCAGTCCATTTCAGCTTAAGATAAGTTCTGCTAGTTTTTGGGTGTTTCCCTGCTTATGACCTTCTGTTCAGTTTAAGTTATGTCTCTTTTGTCCAGCTTGTCATTATGAAATATTCCGGCTAGTTGGAAGCTCTGAGGTCGCAGATTTGCTCCTCCACACCGTGAGTCGGTGTGGAGGTTATTTTTGTAAACTCTGCGTGGACATTCAGTTTTTTATACTGACCGCACAGTAGCCTTTTCTATCTCTGTCTATTTAGATAGTATTGGCCTCCTTTGCTAAATCTAGTTTCATTTCTGAGTTTGTCATTTCCCTCTCCACTCACCGTCAATATTTGTGGGGGGCTATCTTTCCTTTGGGGCGAGATAGCTTTCCGTTTCCATCTTCAGGGGTAGCTAGTTCTTAGGCTGTCAAGAGGCGTCTAGGCAGAGATAGGAACGCTCCACGGCTATTTCTAGTGTTGGTGTTAGGAGTAGGGATTGTGGTCAGTAAAGCTACCACCTCCTCAGAGCTAGTACATGATTTGTTTTACCCACCATGTCATCTCAGTACTGCTCCGTACCCACCAGGTCATAACAGGAGTCACAAAGTAAGTTCTCTCTGAAGCTCTGGCCCTAGTGGGGGTCACTGGGTTTCCCCACCAGGCGGCAAGTCTCTTTCTGATGTAGTCCTTCAAAGCCCGTTGAACCTCTCACACACCAACTGGCCCCCTCCCAACATGAGACCCTAATTCCAGCTGTCCTGGGACCGTGGTTGATAGCTGGAAGTGACAGCCCCGTTCACTTCTTCTGTTTCTCCGCAATTGCCAGCAGGCCTTGCCTGTCGCAGTCTCCTCACGGATCTTTTTGGCTTGACCATTGGTGGAAGTCTCATGCTCGGGGTGGAGAAGACTAGGCCTCGGCTCTTAACAGGCAACATTGGGCCTTGGAGGCTTGATCAGTGCAGGGCACAGATCCTGGCTCTGACCAGCGTAGGCATTACTTGGAGGTCTCCTGCGGGGAATCTGGACCCTGTCAGACTTCCTGCTGAGGCCTGTTACGCTGGTCTCAGTGGTGTCTCTGGAGCACATCTGCTCTGCTCTATTCATTTGGCGTGCAGGGCTTTTAAATCATGGAAGACCTCCCGATGGGTCAGCTGATCCAGTCCATCACACGAAAACACTCCCCCTGCAAATCTTTCGGCACAATTTGGTTCTGCTTCCTCTTGGCTGGCCAGCAGATGGCAATTTCTTCTCATTAATGGCACATCCTGCAAGAGTTCTGTAGAGATATCACAACTTCTTATTATAGTTGCTGCTTTTGGGTGTATGTTTTCCTCATTGTTCTATTCCCATTAGGATTATACATTCCTACCCTTCCCTATATATCTCTCTACCTTTGGTGAGTATTTTGTATGTTAGTTGCTTTTAGTTATCGCTGTTTGTCTTACTTGTTTATACACTAGCATTTCCGTCCCAGTCATCCTGGGGAGGGGAGGGGACAGCTTAGGGTATAACAGGAGAACAGCAAGGCTGGTGGCCCACATCTCCTCACCTTTAAAGGTACCCTTGGAAGCAGGGATAGTTAGGGTCCTAGCCTTAGGGACAGTGCAGGGCACCTTTCCCTATTTGCGTACAGTCATAGCGTGACACTATCGCAGTAAATGAGCAATGCCTAAGTGCTGCTGTGAACTTTACTACAATGTTATCCACATCATTAACCCCTTAGTGACAGAGCCAATTTGGTACTTAATGACCAGGCCAATTTTTACAATTCTGACCACTGTCACTTTATGAGGTTATAACTGGAACGCTTCAACGGATCCTGCTGATTCTGAGATTGAGATTGTTTTTTCGTGGCATATTGTACTTCATGTTAGTGGTAACATTTCTTCGATATTACTTGCGATTATTTATGAAAAAAACAGAAATATGGCAAAAAATTTTAAAATTTTGCAATTTTCAAATTTTGTATTTTTATGCCCTTAAATCAGAGAGATATGTCACAAAAAACAGTTAATAAATAATATTTCCCACATGTCTACTTTACATCAGCACAATTTTGGAAACAAAATTTTTTTTTGTTAGGGAGTTATAAGGGTTAAAATTTGACCAGCAATTTCTCATTTTTACAACACCATTTTTTTTAGGCACCACATCACATTTGAAGTCATTTTGAGGGGTCTATATGATAGAAAATAACCAAGTCTGACACCATTCTAACAACTGCACCCCTCAAGGTGCTCTAAACCACATTGAAGAAGTTTATTAACCCTTTACGTGCTTCACAGGAACTGAAACAATGTGGAAGGCAAAAATGAACATTTACCTTTTTTTTGCAAACATTTTACTTCAGAACCATTTTTTTTATTTTTACAAGTGTAAAAACAGAAATTTAACCATAAATGTTGTTGTGCAATTTCTCCTGAATACGCCAATACCCCATATGTCGGGGTAAACCACTGTTTGGGTGCACCGCAATGCTTGGAAGAGAAGGAGTGCCGTTTGACTTTTTCAATGCAGAATTGGCTGGAATTAAGATCGGATGCCATGTCACGTTTAGAGAGCCCCTGATGTGCCTAACAGTGGAAACCCCCCACAAGTGACACCATTTTGGAAACTAGACCCCTTAAGGAACTTAACTAGATGTGTGGTGAGCACTTTAGACCCCCAGGTGCTTCTCACAAGTTTATAACGTAGAGCCGTGAAAATAAAAAATCGCATTTTTTCTACAAAAATGATTTTTTTTGCCCCAAAATTTTTATTTTGACAAGGGTCACAGGAGAAATTAGACCACAAAAGTTGTTGTGCAATTTCTTCTGAGTACGTCGATACCCGATATGTGGGGGTAAACCACTGTTTGGGCGCACCGCAGAGCTTGGAAGAGGAAGAGGAAGGAGCACCGTTTTACTTTTTCAATGTAGAATTGGCTGGAATTGAGATCGGACACCATGTCGCGTTTGGAGAGCCCCTGATGTGCCTAAACAGTAGAAACCCCCCACAAGTGACCCCATTTTGGAAACTAGACCACTTAAGGAACTTATCTAGATGCGTGGTGAGCACTTTAAACCCCCAAGTGATTCACAGAAATTTATAAGGTAGAGCCGTGAAAATAAAAAATCCTTTTTTTTTTCCCTCAAAAATGATTTTTTAGCCTGCAATTTTTCATTTTCTCAAGGGTAACAGGAGACATTGGACCCCAAAAGTCGTTGTCCAATTTTTCCTGAGTACAATGATACCCCAAGTGTGGGGGGGACCACTGTTTGGGTGCACGGCAGAGCTCGGAAGGGAAGGAGCGCCGTTTTGGAATGCAGACTTTGATAGAATGGTCTGAGGGTGTTATGTTGCGTTTGCAGAGCCCCCGATGTACCTAAACAGTAGAAAACCCCACAAGTGACCCCATTTTGGAAACTAGACCCCCCAAGGAACTTATCTAGATGTGTGGTGAGAACTTTAAATGCCCATGTGCTTCACAGAAGTTTATGATGCAGAGTCGTGAAAATAAAAATACATTTTTTTTTCCACAAAAAAGATTTTTAAGCCCCCAAATTTTTATTTTGACAAGGGTAACAGGAGAAATTGGACCCCAAAAGTTGTTGTCCAATTTATCCCGAGTACGCTGATGCCCCATATGTGGGGGTAAACCACTGTTTGGGTGCACGGCAGAGCTCGGAAGGGAGGGAGCACCATTTGACTTTTTGAGCGCAAAATTGGCTGTGGCGTTTAGAGACCCCCTGATGTACCTAAACAGCGGAAACCCCCCAAATCTAACTCCAACCCTAACCCCAACACACCCCTAACCCTAATGCCAACCCGATCCATAATCCTAATCACAACCCTAAGGATTATCGCAACCCTAACCCCAAAACAACCATAACCCTAATCAGAACCCTAAATCCAACACACCCCTTGTTAGGGCTAGCGGAACGCACCTAATGAAAGTATATATTTTATTAGGATAGATGCGTTCGCAGCCCGGGGTCCACCGTGCAGGAGAACCTGCTGCTAGCAAATAGCGGAACTAATGGCAGTGTTAGCTAACTCTGTTACTTCACAGAGCAGCCGTGAACTCAAAGCGCTGCGCCCTTTTAGACTCCACAGAGGCACAGGTTAACTGTCTAAACAAGAGCAGTCAGTGGTCTTGCACGCACACGAAACTCCTCGCCGGAGGTGCAAGCATTCTAGGGGCTTATTTCGGCCAGGTTCCTGAACACACAAGCATACGAACTCCTTGCCGGAGGTGCCAGCATTCTAGGGGCTTTTTTCAGCCGGGTCCCTGAACACACTCATACTAGACCACACTGGCGCAAAGCACATAAATAAAAGCAATACTAGCGCATGGCCGTGCGGCCATGCGAGCCTTATATAGCTGCAGCAAGTAAAAGACCTTCCTAGAAGGACCAATGAGAGGCTGCCATACCTGGGCATGTGACCCTAAATCTCCACTGAGATCTTGGACTGGGCATGCTCAGTGTGTGCCAAGCAGGACTTAGTGCTAGCACCTACAGGACCTTCCTGAAAGGACCAATGGACTTAGCTGCAGTATCTGACCATGTGACCCTTGATCTCCACTGAGAGATCTTACTCAGGACATGCTCAGAACGAGAAGAGCAGGACTTAGTCCCAGAAGCGTCTGCTCGCCGCTGCCCAGCACTGACTTCAATGGCAGAAGCAGGAAAAGCAGCAGTAACTCTTTGCACAGAGTGGGACTGAGCAAGACGCTGGGACCGATGTCTCCGCTGAGCAGGCTCCACTGCGGCAGGAGAAGAATGGGAGACCGCAGCGGAGATGGACCGATATTCCCCCTGTGCAGAGGCAGGAACTCAATCCCTAATCCTAATCTCAACCCTAACCTCAAACCTAACCCTAATCCCAATACACCCCTAATCCCAACTCTAACCCTAACTTTAGCCGCAACCCTAGTCCTAACTTTAGCCCCAACCCTAACCCTAACTTTAGCCCCAACTCTAACTCTAGCCCTAACTTTAGCCCCAACCCTAACCCTAGCCCTAACCCTAAATTTAGCCCCAGCCCTAACCCTAAATTTAGCCCCAACCCTAACCCTAAATTTATCCCCAACCCTAACCCTAAATTTAGCCCCAACCCTAACCCTAGCCCTAACCCTAGCCCTAACCCTAACCCTAGCCCTAACCCTAAATTTAGCCCCAACTCCTCTAGCTGCCGGCCGGCAGATCATGGCGGGCGCACTGCGCATGCGCCCGTCATTTTCTTACAGAAGGAAGAAGCTGGCGGCCAGAAGAGGACACAGGAGGACTCAGGTACACCGGTAAGTATGATAGAGTCCCAGAATCCCCCTATTTCTCTGTCCTCTGATGTGCAATCACATCAGAGGACAGAGAATTACACATCGCTTTTTTTTTTTTTTGCGGTCGCCAGTAAACAGTTAATTACCGGTGATCGCAAAACAAGGGTCGGTAAAAACCGACCCTGATCATGTTCTTTGGGGTCTCGGCTACCCCTGGCAGCCGAGACTCCAAAGATCTCCCTGGTGCCGGCCGGCGGGCGCACTGCGCATGCGCCTGCCATTCTTTTGCCGGAAGAAGATGGCGGCGCCCATCGGGAGCCACGAGGAGCACCAGGGGAGACAGGTGAGTATCGGGGGGGCTATCGGGGGTGATTGGGGACCTCATTTATCTGTCCTCTGATGTGCGATCACATCGGAGGTCAGAGATATTAAATGGGAAGTCGCGTTTTTTGTTTTTTTTTGCGACCGCCGGTAAACGTTTAATTAACGGCGATCGCAACTCGGGGGTCAGTAAACCCGCCCCGAATCATGTTCTCTGGGGTCTCGGCTACCCCCGATAACTGAGACCCCAGAGAAAATCCGACTCTGGGGGGCGCTATTCACTTTTTCCACAGCGCTGTTAATTAACGGCGCTGTGGTTTAAGAACCCTTAGCGGCCGCCGTTAAAAGGCGTATTGGCGGTCGTTAAGGGGTTAAACACCTTAGTAAACAACTTTGCATAAAGAGAGAGATTTTGCTCTTTCACTTTGAGAGTGTTCATGGAGGAATCACATGAAGAGTTGAAAGGATTTGCAAAATAATTCATCAACAGAAGATCTGTGGTTAGTTCTCCAAGATGTTTAGAACAACCTCCTGACGAGTTCCTACGATAAGTGTACCTAGAAGAATTGATTCTTTTTTTTAACTCAAAGGGCGATATTGATTTGATTTAGATTTCTATTTTGTTTATTCCCTTTGCATTTTATTTATTGATTAAAATAAACTATTACAAATAAACTAGTAATACTCCTACTTTTTAAAGCATTTTTATTTCCAGCACTCCTGTTTTCCATACCTACCGACAATTTTTGTACAGTACAAAATATATATCTCAAGACATAAAAATTAGCACTTTTTAAAAAAATATGTGGTAAATGCATTTCAAAGGCTGCATCCTATATTTGCAAAAATTGTCTATGTTTGTTCTCTCAGAAAGAGCTTCACGTCTTTCCTTGTAGTGAATCTGGTGTTACAGCTTAGTGCTATTAATGGAAAGGTAATAGGATGTAGTACTTAGCCCATGGAAAAAGAAGCATTGTTCCAAATGAAAATCAAGAAAAGAGAGAATCCCTCAATCCATATGAATCATGTCTTTTCTTTGTGTATTTAGAACAGTTATACGAAAGGGCTGAGATTCACAGATACACACTGGACATTCATTACATTTCTCTTCCAATCATATTACCGACCCCATAAATCCAGGCAGCATCTTATAAATCACCAATCATCCTCATAATCAATATTCATTACTTTTACTTTACCCACCAAACATTTATTACAATACACTGTATCACAGACACGACGAGCTGTACTGAGGAGTATTTTATGGTTGTTAAAGGGAGAAACATTGTAAATCAACATTAAGTGGAAATGGATGGCATTTATTATTTTCCCCTGCCCTGAAAAATTCAATTCTGATATTGTCAGGGTATTCTGATGACAGTGGTAAATCATACTTAGAAATTGAAGCCAAATAAAAGGAAATGAAATAAAAAATTACATGTATTCATTTCTTTCAGAAAATGTCAAAAACTATCTATCTATCTATCTATCTATCTATCTAATATCTATCTATCTATCTATCTATCTGTTTATCTATCTATATATAAATCTATCTATTATCTATCTATCTCTTATCTATCAATCTCATATCTATCTATCTATCTATCTATCTATCTATCTATCTATCTATCTATCTATCTATGTGCCTGTCTGTCTCATAGAGACAAAAGGAACCTCTTTTATTATACCCCTAACCCACAAGAGTTAATTATGATGTTGTATGTTTATGGGGTAACTAAGGTCTAGAATAGTTAAAGTGAACCTGTCACCAGATTTGGCTGATATAAAATACGGTCACCCCCTTTCAGGGCTAATATACATCATTCTATAATTCTGTATAAGTGCCCTCAACATGACCTGCAAGAAAAAAAAAACCCCTTTTATTATACTCACCTGCAGGGTGGTCTGGCTCGAGGGGCGTCGTTGGTCTTGGTCCGGTGCCTCCCTTCTTCTTTCGATGCCGTCCTCCTTGCTTCATATGGATGACGCCTCCCTATGTCACCCACACCGTCTCCCAGACATCGCGCTCCTGCACAGGCGTACTTCTCTGATCTGACGAGGGCAGACCAAAGCACAGCAGCGCACAGGCGCCGGGAAAGCTCAAAGAGCCCCAGTGCATGTGCACTGCAGTACATTATTCTGCCCTCATCAGATCAGAGAAGTACGCCTGTGCAGGAGCGCGATGTCTGGGAGACGTAGGGAGGCGCCATCCACATGAAGCAAGCAGGAGGACGGCATCGAAAGAAGAAGGGAGGCACCGGACCAAGACCAATGACGCCCCTCGAGCCAGACCACCCTGCAGGTGAGTATAATAAAAGGTTGTTTTTTTTCTTGCAGGTCATGTTGAGGGCACTTATACAGAATTATAGAATGCTGTATATCAGACCTGAAAGGTGGCTTATCTAATATTCATTAACCCTGGTGACAGGTTCGCTTTAAATGCTATGGAAACTTTTACCATTTTTTTTATTGTTCACTTCCTAAATGCAAATTTAAAGGGAATCTGTCAGTAGTATTAACCCTCCTAAGTCATCTATATGGGATGTAGGTCATAGGAAACCGAATACGATGATATCCTTGATATCTGCGATCTGATGTCTTATTCTAGAGAAATCCACATTTTTCTTAACATGTAAATAACCTGTTACGATCTATAGGTGGGACATAGATCTCACTTATAATTTCCCTCCAGAGCTTATTTTAAATGAAAGGTGATATTGCCAGTGTAATCACGGCAGATATCATAGTATCATCTTATTCAACTTTCTGTAACCTACAAACCCATACAGTTGGCTTAGAAGGGTTGATCCTACTGACAGACCTTTTTTAAGATATGTTTTAAGTACTCCTCTTTGTTCTTCCCTAGACCAAAGCTAATGATACAAGGGGAGGAGGTTGCACCAATGAGGTCAAAGTATGGATAGGGAGGAAAGTTACTAGGTCTTCAAAGAGGGCAGATCACACAGGCTGTGGACATAGAAATAAAAGTGTACATAGAGTCTGCAGTGGAAAATCACAGGTAGTAAATTAGTATGCAGATAGAAAAAAGGACCATCTGCAGTGGAATGTAATGGAAAATGGCACACTTCTCAGCATCAGTATCTATCAGGCCTAGAGATGAGCGAATCACTTCACGCAGCCTTGGTTCACAGTCCATGTCAGTGCTCTTTAGCTGTGGACACGAGCAGCTTCAATTTTCGGAACGTTAATGTTCCTCAGTGCAAAGATTAATTGGCTGGCCTGGTGTGATGTTTTCTGTGCGGTGTGCAATGCCCAGGTGATGTCTCGACGACATGGCCAATCATAAGTGGAGCCTGCCATCCCGGAGGCTAAGGAAACTCACATAGCTCCTGTTCACAACCAGAGAGGACTGACCGGGACTATGGAACCCAAAGCGGTGTGCTAATTTCTAAGCAGAAAATATCCATCATGGGCTGAAGAAGGAGAAATCAGTACCGGAATGAAGCGGTGCTGATATATGTGCGCTATATGGACATAGACGGACCTCACATCCAGGTTGTATTGCTGGAAAAGTCTGAAACTAGGAGCAAGTTACTGTTGAATATCTGGTTGGGGCAGTTCGAGGGGTTTATGTTAACAATGTTTGCAAACACGGAACGTTTCTTTAGTTGCAGTATGTCCTGTGCAGACAATACCGACCATATGACTACACTTATTTACTTATGTATGTAAAAAATACACTTTTAATAGGTATTACATAAAAATGAATGTGACTCAGGCACATTTTCACGTTTCAATAGATTGAGAAGACATTTCGCGCTCACAATTCTATTTCAATTGGAAAAATTGTCTTGAAGATGTGATAATGAGATCACTATATCCAGTAACCTTCAGCACGATGAATCACAGTAGAAAAATAATCTTACCTCTGGTCATGATGATTGCTGCTAGGGCTTTGTGACGTGAGCACACGGAGAAGTTTTCAGTAAGCCCCTGGAACTTTTGTATTACCAGCTGATATATGGAATCTGCAAATTCCTAGAACACAAACAAATATGGCTATGAATTACAGCTCTCGCTGCCTGCAAAAGCTGCTGAGTCTAAAAAGCTCCCAAACCTGAAATTTGTGCATACAGGGAACAATAGATTACAGTCAACTGCACAACAACTATATTAAGCTTTGGTTTAGCATCCCTTTCTCAATTACTGCATCTTATAAATAGTAATAGGAAGTTCTGGATGACTCAAGGATTTTAGGGATGTGTCACTTATTAGGCGGTGTGCTGTTGTTCACATACAATAAATGTTTTATTACCAGGACATTATCACTGCACAGACTAACTGCCTCATACAAGGCCAACCACGCCTTCTCTTGTAATAAGTAGCGCACTGTTAATAGACAATGTACATAGAGAGCCTGGTGTGGGTGGGGTCAGCTATGGTGTGGGCAGAGACAGCTTTGTGAGCTCTGCTACATGCTACATCTAAAAACTCTGATTGTGTTACAACTGCTGCACCCAGCAAACTAAGTGATAGATAGCTGGAATCAGGGTCTCCTTTCCTACGTTATGCTACACTCAGATGAGGTAGCAAAAACCTAGTGATGGATTCCCTTTAATAAGTACAAAAGAAGACTTTATTGGTCTATTTCAGCAAAGCTTTTAAGTCAGATTTCTGATGTGCAAAGCTTTGAAAAATCTCAACAGTTTGGATCAACATGAGGCTACTCAAAAATGTTGTGACTTGTGGTGTTCTCATGCCACCTCCGCCTAGATCAGACAAAGCGGGCAGGGCTGGGGTGGGACGGGTACGTGGTGATTCCCCGCTCATCAAATTTATGATTAGTTGTCGTGTTCCATATGCAACAAATCTTACTCCACAACTGGAGAAAGATTTGTGTTGAGGTGCACAACATTTTTCAGATGCCCTGGATTCAATGATGGGCACGCGCCAGGAGAAATTTAGTTCAGGATGTCCTCTCACCAAGGACAGCATGAACAATGCCGGTCATGATGCACTGAGGCCTCGGTTTTTTTTGGTGTGTGACAGCAGCTGTAACCGGCGGTAAAAAGGTTACTGCCAGTCACAGGCGTCTGCTGATGAGAGTACTACTCTCTTCATCCTATACCCGGTCTCGATTAAATCAGCAAGAGCAGGTGTACGATGACCAGGTGCACGATGATGGGTGAATTCACCAGCCGGTGCCTTTGCAATAAATAAATAATAAAAAAAAGTCCTGAGGTTTGTTTTTCTTTATTAAACGTAAATGGGTAAAAGAGGGCAGGTAATTTTTATTTCAAATAAAGGACTTTATTCTTGCTGTGTCCTTATTACAATGCCTATGTGATTAGTAATGGGAGCATCTTATAGAAGCCTCTCCATTACTAACCTGTGGGCTTGATGTCAGCTGGCATTACAAAGTTGACATCAACCCCACAACTATGGGGTACACTTGCCATTGCACCAGAGCAAGTGGGAACAGCCACGCAAAGACACCTAACAGATGTGCCTTATCTGGGGCGTCTGCTATTTTTTGGCTGGGGGGCAATATCCATATCCCTTTACCAGCCTGAGAATACCAGCCCACAGATATCTGCTGCAGCTTGGCTGGTTGTCAAACATAAGGGAGGCCCCATGCCGTTTTTTTTAATTATTTATTTAACCAGTCAAGATCACGCTGACAGCTTGGGGCTGCAGCTCGCAGCTGTCTGTTTTGCCTGTGCTGGCTGTCAAAAATAGACCCCATATAATTTTTATTTTTATTTATTGCACAAGCACCAGTAGGTGAATACTCCCATCATTGTTTACCTGCTTTCACTGCTATCAGTGGGAACAGGCTTACAATGATGAGAGTAGTAATCTCATCAGCAGATGCCTTTGACCAATGGAAAGCTTCTTAACACTGGTCAGAGCTGCTGACAAACACGCTGTAATCTGTGTGACAGCGTGGGAATGCCTGCACTCTGACCGGCGGTACCAAACTTAATGCCGATCAGAACCGGTGTTTCTTGCGCTGTCACACAGATGACAGTGTGAGAAACGTCTGATCTACTGGCTGCCTTACTGGAGAAGTCCGTGATCAGGGTCCATGCAAGGGCACTAGGTGTTCGATACAGACCCTGAATTTTACCGTTGAGGTTCGCCCAGCCATCACTACACATGGACCCATAGGTAAGAGGCCCAATGCAGGGTCTGTCCAGTGAAAACACGTTAATACTTATCCAATGAATAGGGGTAACTTGCCGAATGATAGGTATCTGAGCTCTAAATCTCGAACCTATCTGCAGATCGAGGAATTTTGCCCTACCTTATCTGACTGATGTGCCACTCATTCTCTATTAGGCTGCGGGAGAAAGTGAAGTGCACTCCTATAGGTAATGCATGGAGGGCAGGGCGATCAGGAACACTGGCGCTCCATTCTAAAAGCCTCGTTCTAATGATTGATGCGGGTTTCAGTGGTCATCCACCAATCATCAACACGTTATCACCGATTCCCTACACATTTACTGTAGTGTGGCAGCCATCATGTTGGTTCCTGGGCTGCATCCCTGCTCCCTGTAATGCTCTTCAATGAGAATACAGTCAAGCAAAGCTTAACTATGGATTAAAGGGAGTGTTAGCAAGTCTTTGTCTTTCTGCTCCTGCTCGCCTGTCTGTGAAGTGATATGCAAGAAAAACAGAGAGCCATGTCCTATATTCAGGGCAGGCAAGCCATTAGACAATGGCAGGTGCAATGCATTCTGGGAAATGAGAGAAAGGAATTTCCTGCACTTATAGTGCTGGCAGAATGCTAATGAAGATGAAGCTTCCACCGAGAAAGAATGGTTGGTAAATTGCACAGAGCATGAGAATCTGGACAATTCTTTGGCATATTCACTTACATGTGCAACCAATAATTGTCTTAACATCTTGCAAGGGATGAAGGCAGAAAGATCGTGCTTTTCTACAGGGTTTCTGTAATACAACAGGTGTGTTTGAAGGCTCTGCATGCAAATAAGCAATTTTAGCTGTTTTAGTTTTATAAATAAATTTGCCCACTAAATATCTATGTCGGGATTTCTAATACATTCATCCCCATTCGAATTATCCAGGTTCATTCATTGCAAATTTCAATTTGCGGCGATCGCACAGCATACAGAGAAAAGAAATAATGTAACAGGGGCACTAGGCAGAAAAGGTCAGCAAGGGAGATAAATAAATAAGCCGGAGAAGACATTTTCCTCCAGGACTTTATTATTTCAACATTGTTTTATCTAAATGTTTTACAGAAGGAACAGAAAGAAACGATTCATCAATGGCTGTTTACTGACTGCCAGGAGCACTTGTAGCTGCCAAATGACTGCTGCGTACATTGGGAGAATCATCAGCGCTCGCAGGCTTGTGGGGTATACAAATGAACGGCATACTATCAAAGATGGGCAAGAACCATACACAAGATAGACTTCATGAAAGCAATAAATCTGAACTTGATATGAAAACTCTGATATGTGCCAAGTCTTCATGTCGGGGATGAAGGAGGGCAAAACTGTCATTGAGGTCAATATCAAACTACTTGCGATTTGATTTGCGAGAATTGTCAAAAATGCTTGCTGTTATTTAGCACAGTGCAGAAGATTGCATCAGCCAGCGGTGGCTTACATGACGTAGAATTGACTGGGTGGGCTTCCTAAAAAATCCTTGCAGTTAATACATCACGTAGCATAGCACAATAGTATAAAACAGCCTATCACAGGCTGTATAAAAGCCAAGGCAGGGAATGCAGTATAATACAAAACATGATTTTAGTAAAAAACAAACAGAATACCTGAGAGAGTTTAAAGGAATTAGTAACAAAGTAACATAGTAACATAGTTAGCAAGGCTGAAAAAATACATTTGTCCGTCCAGTTCAGCCTATATTCCGTCAGAATAAATCCCCAGATCTACGTCCTTCTAAAGAACCTAATAACTGTAAGATACAATATTGTTACGCTCCAGGAAGACATCCAGGCCTCTCTTGAACCCCTCGACTGAGTTTGCCATCGCCACCTCCTCAGGCAAAAAATTCCAGATTCTCACTGCCCTAACAGTAAAGAATCCTCTTCTATGCTGGTGGAAAAACCTTCTCTCCTCCAGACGCAGAGAATACCCCCTTGTGACCGTCACCTTCCTTGGTATAAACAGATCCTCAGCGAGATATTTGTATTGTCCCCTTATATACTTATACATGTTTATTAGATCGCCTCTCATTTGTCTTTTTTCTGGACTAAATAATCCTAACTTTGCTAATCTCTCTGAGTATTGAGCCAGAAACACATGGGCTACTTGCACACTGAACAAGTCTGTAGGAACCTGTTCACACCACCAGAAAACTTGAAGACACAAAAAAGCACAGTGAGGTCAAAAATACTCTGTTGTAAAAAAATCACAGTAATAAGCTAGTAAAAAATGTATACTAAGCTGCTCCACCAAATCGCCAAGGTATACCCTTATAGAGCAGTCCATCCTGCATGTCCACATGTATATTTTTTTCTCTCTGAACCCTGCTTATACAGGTACTATACAGATAATCAGGTTTTAAATACATCAGATAGGGATTGCATACATTAGTTAGGACTGCTCTATAAGGGTATACCTTGGCAATTTGGTGGAGCAGCTTAGTATACATTTTTTTGCAAAAAAACGTATCAACTAAATACCCTGTTTTCTTTACATCTTTTGACTAGCACTTGCTTATTACTGTGATTTTTTTACAACAGAGTATTTTTGACCTCACTGTGCTTTTTTGTGTCTTCAAGTTTTCTGGTGGTGTGAACAGGTTCCTACAGACTTGTTCAGTGTGCAAGTAGCCCATGTGTTTCTGGTTCTATAATTGTTCTCTTGTTTCTACAAGACTGGGGAGTCCACCACTCCTCTGTGGGTCATTTGCATTTAAGCTGTTCCATCCTGCATGTCCACATGTATATTTTTTTCTCTCTGAACCCTGCTTATACAGGTACTATACAGATAATCAGGTTTTAAATACATCAGATAGGGATTGCATACATTAGTTAGGACTGCTCTATAAGGGTATACCTTGGCGATTTGGTGGAGCAGCTTAGTATACATTTTTTTGCAAAAAAACGTATCAACTAAATACCCTGTTTTCTTTACATCTTTTGACTAGCACTTGCTTATTACTGTGATTTTTTTACAACAAAGTATTTTTGACCTCACTGTGCTTTTTTGTGTCTTCAAGTTTTCTGGTGGTGTGAACAGGTTCCTACAGACTTGTTCAGTGTGCAAGTAGCCCATGTGTTTCTGGTTCTATAATTGTTCTCTTGTTTCTACAAGACTGGGGAGTCCACCACTCCTCTGTGGGTCATTTGCATTTAAGCTGTTCCATCCTGCATGTCCACATGTATATTTTTTTCTCTCTGAACCCTGCTTATACAGGTACTATACAGATAATCAGGTTTTAAATACATCAGATAGGGATTGCATACATTAGTTAGGACTGCTCTATAAGGGTATACCTTGGCGATTTGGTGGAGCAGCTTAGTATACATTTTTTTGCAAAAAAACGTATCAACTAAATACCCTGTTTTCTTTACATCTTTTGACTAGCACTTGCTTATTACTGTGATTTTTTTACAACAGAGTATTTTTGACCTCACTGTGCTTTTTTGTGTCTTCAAGTTTTCTGGTGGTGTGAACAGGTTCCTACAGACTTGTTCAGTGTGCAAGTAGCCCATGTGTTTCTGGTTCTATAATTGTTCTCTTGTTTCTACAAGACTGGGGAGTCCACCACTCCTCTGTGGGTCATTTGCATTTAAGCTGTTCCATCCTGCATGTCCACATGTATATTTTTTTCTCTCTGAACCCTGCTTATACAGGTACTATACAGATAATCAGGTTTTAAATACATCAGATAGGGATTGCATACATTAGTTAGGACTGCTCTATAAGGGTATACCTTGGCGATTTGGTGGAGCAGCTTAGTATACATTTTTTTTGCAAAAAAACGTATCAACTAAATACCCTGTTTTCTTTACATCTTTTGACTAGCACTTGCTTATTACTGTGATTTTTTTACAACAGAGTATTTTTGACCTCACTGTGCTTTTTTGTGTCTTCTCTCTGAGTATTGTAGCTCCCCCTTCCCCTTTATTAACCCCTTTACCCCCAAGGGTGGTTTGCACGTTAATGACCGGGCAAATTTTTACAATTCTGACCACTGTCCCTTTATGAGGTTATAACTCTGGAACGCTTCAATGGATCCTTATTGATGATTCTAACATTGTTTTCTTGTGACATATTGTACTTCATGATAGTGGTAAAATTTCTTTAATATTACCTGCGTTTATTAGTGAAAAAAATGGAAAATTTTGAAAATTTTGCAATTTTCCAACGTTGAATTTCTATGCCCTTAAATAACAGAGATATGTCACACAAAATACTTAATAAGTAACATTTCCCACATGTCTACTTTACATCAGCACAATTTTGGAACTAACAATTTTTTTTTTGTTAGGGAGTTATAAGGGTTAAAAGTTGACCAGCAATTTCTCATTTTTACAACACCATTTTTTTTAGGGACCACATCTCATTTGAAGTCATTTTGAGGGGTCTATATGATAGAAAATAACCAAGTCTGACACCATTCTAAAAACTGCACCCCTCAAGGTGCTCAAAATCACATTCAAGAAGTTTATTAACCCCTCAGGTGTTTCACAGGAATTTTTGGAATGTTTAAATAAAAATGAACATTTACCGTAACTTTTTTTCACACAAAATTTACTTCAGCTCCAATTTGTTTTATTTTACCAAGGGTAACAGGAGAAAATGGACCCCAAAAGATGTTGTACAATTTGTCCTGAGTACGCCGATACCCCACATGTGGGGGTAAACCACTGTTTGGGCGCATGGTAGAGCTCGGAAGGGAAGGAGCGCTATATGACTTTTCAATGCAAAATTGAGTGGAATTGAGATGGGACGCCATGTTGCGTTTGGAGAGCCCCTGATGTGCCTAAACATTGAAACCCCCCACAAGTGACACCATTTTGGAAAGTAGACCCCCTAAGGAACTTATCTAGATGTGTGGTGAGCACTTTGACCCACCAAGTGCTTCACAGAAGTTTATTATGCAGAGCTGTAAAAATAAAAAACATATTTTTTCACAAAAATGATATTTTCGCCCCCAATTTTTTATTTTCCCAATGGTAAGAGAAGAAATTCAACCCCAAAAGTTGTTGTGCAATTTGTTATGAGTACGCTGATAACCCATATGTGGGGGTAAACCACTGTTTGGGCACATGGCAGAGCTCGGATGGGAAGGAGCGCCATTTGACTTTTCAATGCAAAATTGACAGGAATTGAGATGGGATGCCATGTTGCGTTTGGAGAGCCACTGATGTGCCTAAACATTGAAACCCCCAAAAGTGACACAATTTTGGAAAGTAGACCCCAAATGAACTTATCTAGATGTGTTGTGAGAGCTTTGAACACCCAAGTGTTTCACTACAGTTTATAAAGCAGAGCCCTGAAAATAAAAAATATTTTTTTCCCACAAAAATTATTTTTTAGCCCCCAGTTTTGTATTTTTCCAAGGGTAACAGGAGAAATTGGACCCCAAAAGTTGTTGTTCAATATGTCCTGAGTACGCTGATATCCCATATGTGGGGGGGAACTACCGTTTGGGTGCATGGCAGAACTTGGAAGGGGAGGAGCGCCATTTGGAATGCAGACTTAGATGGAATGGTCTGCAGGCATCATATTGCATTTGCAGAGCCCCTAATGTACCTAAACAGTAGAAACCCCCACAAGTGATCCCATATTAGAAACTAGACCCCTCAAGGAACTTATCTAGATGTGTTGTGAGAATTTTGAACAACCAAGTGTTTCACTACAGTTTATAACGCAGAGCCGTGAAAATAAAAAATCATTTTTTTCCCACAAAAATGTTTTTTTTTAGCCCCCCCAATTTTTATTTTCCCAAGGGTAACAAGAGAAATTGGACCCCAAAAGTTGTTGTACAATTTGTCCTGAGTATGCTGATACCCCATATGTTGGGGTAAACCCTTGTTTGGGCGCACGGGAGAGCTCAGAAGGGAAGGAGCACTGTTTTACTTTTTCAATGCAGAATTGGCTGGAATTGAGATTGGATGTCATGTCGCGTTTGGAGAGCCTAAACAGTAGAAACCCCAATTCTAACTGAAACCCTAACCCTAGCCCCAACCCTAACCCTAGCATCAACCCTAACCCTAGCCCCAACCCTAGCCCTAACCCTAGCCTTAGCCCTAGCCCTAGCCCTAGCCCTAACCCTAGACCTAACCTTAGCCCTAACCCTAGCCTTAACCTTACCCCTAACCCAAGCCCTAACCCTAGCCCTAACCCTAACCCTACCCCTAACCCTAAGCCCTAACCCTAGCCCTAGCCATAACCCTAACCCTAGCCCTAACCCTAGCCCTAACCCTAGCCATAACCCTAGCCATAACCCTAGCCATAACCCTAGCCCTAACCCTAATGGGAAAATGGAAATAAATACATTTTTTTAATTTTATTATTTTTCCCTAACTAAGTGGGTGATGAAGGGGGGTTTGATTTTCTATTCATAATGTTTTTATTAGCGGATTTTTATGATTGACAGCCGTCACAGACTAAAAGACGCTTTTTATTGCAAAATATAGTTTTTGCATTTCCACATTTTGAGAGCTATAATTTTTCCATAGTTTGGTCCACAGAGTCATATGAGGTCTTGTTTTTTGCGGGACGAGATGTCGTTTTTATTGGTAACATTTTCGGGCACGTGACTTTTTTAATCACTTTTTAATCCGATTTTTGTGAGGCAGAATGACCAAAAACCAGCTATTCATGAATTTCTTTTTTGGGGGGGCGTTTATACCATTCCATGTTTGGTAAAATTGATAAAGCAGTTTTATTCTTTGGGTCAGTATGATTACAGCGATACCTCATTTATATCTTTTTTTATGTTTTGGTGCTTTTATACGATAAAAACTATTTTATAGAAAAAATAATTATTTTTGCATCGCTTCATTCTGAGAACTATAACTTTTATATTTTTTCACTGATGATGCTGTATGGCGGCTCGATTTTTTGCGGGAAAAGATGACGTTTTCAGCGGTACCATGGTTATTTATATCCATCTTTTTGATCGCATGTTATTCCACTTTTTGTTCGGCGGTATGATCATAAAGCGTTTTTGACTCTTTTTTTTGTTTTTTTTTACTGCGTTCAGTTACATTATATCCTTCCTGAGCTCCAGTGCCCCAAACTGTACACAGTACTCCATGTGCGGTCTAACTAGGGATTTGTACAGAGGCAGAATAATGCTCTCATCATGTGTATCTAGACCTCTTTCAATGCACCCCATGAACCCCACCCCACCCCAACACCTCACCACCTGTGCACTTGACCCCATGCCTTCCCACCTGCTCCCCAACCTCACTAACACGCTTATTCCAGCCCTAACCCATCTCTTCAACCTATCGCTCTCTTCTGGTACCTTCCCCTCTGCCTTCAAACATGCCACCATCACACCCATCCTTAAAAAAAGTAACCTTGACCCAACTGCTATGCCCAGCTATCGCCCCATATCACTGCTCCCGTTTGCTTCAAAACTTCTTGAGCAGCATGTCCATGGTCAACTTTCCTCCCACCTCTCATCTAACTGTCTCTTTGACAACCTCCAATATGGCTTCCGCCCCCACCACTCCACCGAAACTGCCCTGACAAAAATTACTAATGACCTAGTCACAGCCAAAGCTAACAGACAGTTCTCCATCCTCCTCCTTCTTGACCTGTCCTCTGCTTTTGACACAGTCGATCACTGCCTACTACTACAGATTCTTTCTTCCCTTGGCATCAAAGACCTCGCCCTGTCCTGGATTGCCTCATACCTTTCCAACCGCACATTTAGCGTTTCCCACTCCCACACTACCTCCTCATCCCGCCCTCTCTCTGTCGGAGTCCCTCAAGGCTTTGTCCTAGGACCCCTACTTTTTTCCATCTATACCCTTGGCCTAGGACAACTCATAAATTCCCATGGCTTCCAGTACCACCTGTATGCAGACGACACTCAGATCTACCTCTCTGGCCCAGATGTCACCTCCCTGCTGTCCAGAATCCCAAAGTGTCTGTCAGCCATATCCTCCTTCTTCACCTCTCGCTTCCTAAAGCTCAATGTAGACAAAACCGAATTCATCATCTTTCCCCCACCTCACGTATCCCCCCTACCCAATCTATCTATTATGGTGAACAGCATCACGCTCTCTCCCGCTCCTGAAATCCGCTGCCTCGGGGTAACTCTTGACTCTGCCCTGTCCTTCAAACCTCACGTCCAAGCTCTTGCCACCTCCTGTCGCCTCCAACTCAAAAATATTGCCAGAATCCATTCCTTCCTCAGTCCACAATCTACCAAAACTCTTGTGCGTGCTCTCATCATCTCCCGCCTCGATTACTGCAACACCCTCCTCTGTGGCCTCCCCGCTAACTCTCTCGCACCACTCCAGTCTGTCCTCAACTCTGCTGCCCGCCTAATCCACCTCTCTCCTCGCTACTCCCCTGCTTCTCCCCTCTGCAAATCCCTCCACTGGCTCCCAATCCCCCAACGAATCCAGTTCAAACTACTAACACTGATCTACAAAGCCATCCACAACCTGTCCCCTCCCTATATCTCTGAACTAATCTCCCACTATCTTCCCTCACGTAATCTTCGTTCATGCCAAGACCTTCTACTCTCCTCCACACTTATTCGTTCCTCACACAATCGCCTCCAAGATTTCTCCCGAATATCCCCCATCCTCTGGAATTCCATGCCTCAACACGTCCGATTATCCACCACCCTCGGATCCTTCAGACGGAACCTGAAAACCCATCTCTTCAGGAAAGCCTACAGCCTACAATAACCGAGCCGCCGCCTCACCACCGCCAGAGCCGCCGCCGCCTCACCCCTACCTTCTGTCTCTTCCTCACTATCCCATAGAATGTAAGTCTGCAAGGACAGGGTCCTCTCCCCTCTGTACCAGTGTGTCACTGTAAACCTGTTTACTGTAAATGATATCTATAACTCTGTATGTAACCCCTTTCTCATGTACAGCACCATGGAATTAATGGTGCTATATAAATAAATAATAATAATAATAATAATAATAATAATAATAATAATTGTCTTAGGCTACAAATCTGAACACTCTCTATGTGACTGTAGACATGTGAATCCTCACATCGCGCACTGTTCGCTGTGAAGATTCTGTGGTGCAGGCGTCGGGAGTGACACGTGACCAAAAGTATATGATTTGCATATTAGATGTGTGCGGTCTCGTTCACATCAATTGTACTGAGGGAGAACGGACACATTCTAGTTGGAATATGGCCGGAACGGAAGTATGCAAATCGCATACTTGCAACCACATGACCGCTGCTCACGACACCAAAGGATCCTCACAATGTGCAGTGCACTCACAACAGTCACTTATAGTATAAGGCCGCACACCCCTTTAAGCAGGGGTGTACATAGAAATCATGGGGCTCCATAGCAGAAATTCACACTCCCACACACTCCCCCCCATAAAAAAATAATTTGTCGGGATCACAGAAGAGCATATCTCACAATCTTGCAGCCTTTACAAAGTAATTTTGCTCCTGCTGAAGTAATAGATTTCTTTCTCATTTCCCTCATAAAGTAGAATGCCAACAAAAGTGTGATACCCCCATGGTGAGTATACAGTATAATGACCCCCACATAACTCTCCAAATATTATAATGGCCCCAACATAGCCTTCCATATAGTATAATGCACACCCCATAATCCTCCATATAGTATTCTGCACTTCCCATAGTCCTCCATAAAGTATAATACACTCCCCATGGTCTTCCATATAATATAATGCTCTCTCTAAGGTCCTCCATATAATATAATGTTCTCCATATAATATAATGCCCTCTCCATAGTCCTCCATAGAATATAATGCTCTCCTCATGGTCCTCCATAGAATATAATACACTTCCCATGGTCCTCCATAGAATGCAATACACTCCCCATGGCTCTCCATATAATATAATGCTCTCCCCATAGTATTCAAAATATTATAATGCACTCTCCATAGTGCTGCATAGAATGTAATGCACTCCCCATGGTCCTCCATAAAATATAATGGTCTCCCAGTGGTCCTCCAAAAAAAATAATGCACTTCACATTGTCCTCCATACAATATAATGCACTTCCCATGGTCCTCCATAGAATACAATGCACAACCCATGGTCCTCCATACAATAAAATGCTCTCCCCATGGTCCTCCATACAATATAATGCTCTCCCCTTGGTCCTCCATACTATATAATGCACTCCCTACGGTCCTCTATACAATATAATGCACTCCCCATGGTCCACCATAGAATATAATGCACCCCCTATGGTCCTCCATACAATATAAAGCTCTCCCCATGGTCCTCCATACAATATAATGCACCCCATGGTCCTCCATACAATATAATGCTCTCCCCATGGTCCTCCATACAATATAGTGCTCTCCCCATGGTCCTCCATACAACATAATGCTCTCCTCATGGTCCTCCATAGAATATAATGCTCTCCCCATGGTCCTCCATAGAATATAATGCACTCCCAATGGTCCTCCATAGAATATAATGCACTCCCAATGGTCCATCATACAATATAATGCTCTCCCCATGGTCCTCCATACAATATATATTGCACTCCCCATGGTCCTCCATAGAATATAATGCTCTCCCTATGGTCCTCCATAGAATATAATGCTCTCCCTATGGTCCTCCATAGAATATAATGCTCTCCCTATGGTCCTCCATAGAATATAATGCTCTCCCTATGGTCCTCCATAGAATATAATGCTCTCCCTATGGTCTTCCATACTCTATTATGGCCACCAGTCACTGATTTAAAAAAAAAAAAAAAGAATACAATATTCACCTCTCCTCATTCAACCCGATGCTCCGGTCACTTGAGCTTGTGGTGTGAAGTGCCGCACATCTAAGTACAGCGGGTGTGCTGTAATGACATCATCATGCCCGCTGCACTGAGACGTCAGACGCTGAGGAAGAATGCTGTGAGAGGAAGCGTCAGCTGATACTCCCTTCTCTATCATTATTGTTCGTGATGATGGCCGAAGGGGTCCGGTGTGGGGGCTGGCATTGGGCCCCGCCAGCTCACGGCCCCATATCACTCGCGTGGCCTGCCGCCATTAGCGGTACGCCACTGCCATTCTGTATGTGAGTGATGATAATCTTGTACAATGCAGGAGACTATTTTGGTAACTGCATGCAACAGGATGTAACACAAGATAAAATATACTTCACGAACCAGTTCATATCTGCAAATTTTAAGATGGAAAAAAAAAATCTTAGTCAATTTGTCTAATACATGACAATGCCAAAGGGCTATCCAGCAGCAATATTCCCCATACTCATACTCTCTGCATTTCTGCACATTTGGAACGGTCTAGATCTATTTTTCCCACTTTATCATAAGTATCTAGTAAGTAAATAATTCCAGTACAAACCTGCCGGAGATTATCAGCAATTATAAACCCGACATATGCTCCACTTTGCCCATTGTCTGTGTCTCTGTGCTAAATAATATATATAAAACAAATGTGCTTAGATCCTCATCAGTAGCCTTCTGGGTAATACTGGCATTCCACTCTTGTCAAAAAGATATTAAATCAATAGATTATACAAAAGAAAGCCTTTTAGTAAACATTTTTATTCAGCGACGGCCTCTGGGTTTATTGGGTAAAGTATCTGAAAGGTTAGATTTGCATATCGGTGGGAGCGTACACTACAGAAGAGATACAAAGAAATGTGATTTTGCTACACTGTGATATTTGAATGTATTAAGTATTCTAATAGTCACATGTTTTATTCAGTAATGATGCCGTGTTTGTATTACAGGGCAGATTAGTTTTATATATATAAAAAAAAACAGAATATCATTTGTATGAGAATGATCGTATTGTCAGAAGACCCAAATAGTATGGCAGACTGCAGGACTAGACTAGTATTAGTCACCTCTACAGTTCTTTGACCAATGAAATATCAATGATAAAGAAAAAAATTCAAAGACTAAAATATTTGTAGCTCGAATGGAAGTTTCATCGCTAGATTCCAACATTGTGAAATTAAAAAAATATGTAAACTTGTAAGGTCTTAGTTCACACAAGAGTCTTTTTCTTAACATATTTCTATGTTAAAGGGACTTTGTCAGCAGGCTTTTAGTGCCTCATCTGAGAGCAGCATGATGTAGGAAAAGAGACCCTGATTCCAATGATGTATCTCTTAGTTTACTGAGTGCTGCAGTTCTGACACAGCATTCTTAGATGTAGAATGCTGCAGGGTCTATTGACAGTGAGCTGCTTATCACAGGAGTAGGTGGAGCAAGTGCCTGATAGTTACATCAATGATAATCACAAGGTGATTAATATCTTCATTATAAGTAAACAATAGCACACAGCCAGACATGTGACATATCGCTGAGTTCAGTGTTTTATCCCCTTCCACATGTTGTCCTTAGTTTATATAGCAAAAACCTGCTGTCAGATTCCCTTTAATTAATTTATTTGTATACTGTATTCTTACACAGATTGGAGTTCCATTTATTTTGATATATTGCTCCAAATTCCCAACGTGGACATGAAGTGGATTTGCTACAGAAGTTGTCACCTATCCATAGAATAGGCGATGACGGGCACTGTTAGAATGGACCACAGTGTGCAAGCTTTGGAAAACGAAAAGCATTTGCAAAAGGAGGATAGCATATCCCCCCAAAAAAGGAAACTTTATTATGAAAAAAATTACAATTATAACACAGCCATTAAAAATATAATAAAAACACCAAAGATGTCTATGATAACATGTGTTAGCCCAAGATAATGAGCAAGAATAGACCACCTCTTCAAAATAACGGCTACAGATGTGTAGTTGGAACATGCTAAAATGAAAAAAACAAAACCCTCCAATAATAATAGTGTACTCAGCGTCCAAGTCCCATGCACCATTGATAAATTCTGTGCTTACTCGGTAGGGCCTCCCATTAGACCCATAACAGTAGAATATCCAAGAATCCCAAGGCACCAGAGGATAACCCTTAAAAAGTTAGATCTTTATTTCTTATTAAAAAAATAATCACAAAATTAGGAAGACAAGGCAACGTTTCGGCCATATCTGGCCTTTCTCAAGGCTCAAAGTACAGCTATGATGCGGAGCAGTGTGTCAAAGCTGTATTTTGAGGCTTGAGAAAGGCCACTAGGGGGAGCTGATGAACGTCCTGCATACTGTTTATACAGCAAACTGTACAGTAAACCAGTATGCAGTAGGCTCCTAAGCTCCCCCTAGTGGCAGCTGCAGATATGCAGAATTTGTAAGGGGCTATCCAGTGAAAACAACTGCCACTAAGGGCAGCTTATAAGCTTACTGCATACTGCTGTATTGTTGAGTTCACTGCATACACAGTATGCAGGAAAGTTTTAAGCTCCCTCTAGTGGTGACTACAGGCAACAAGAGTTTAATCATTTAACCAACTATGCCTATTGACTTTGAAGCTCTGTATTAGGAAAATGGATCCCAAACTGCTACAATAATATATTAGGAAATTAATCAAAGCGACATTTTGGCTTTTCTTTTTAGAGTAAAAAAAATCACTTGTGCGGCTAATAAAAAGTTCACGCATCTAAGAAAAGGTGCTACTGTTAATGGACTCTAACACAGTGCATTAATATTCTTCTAGTTCAATTAGTTCCTGAAGTCATACATGTTTTAGGTGACCTTGACCATACTTTGCTCCTTTTTCTAATTACGAAGTGTAAACCAGTTATCTCCGCCTTTTACTTAACACATGAATACAAAGATCACAACGTTCCTGTTTCATTATTTCACGCATACCATGAGAATAACCAGTTTATATATACAGGATGGGCCATTTATATGGATACACCTAAACAAAATGGGAATGGTTGGTGATATCAACTTTCTCTTTGTGGCACATTAGTATATGGGATGGGGAAACTTTTCAAGATGAGTGGTGACCATGGCGGCCAATTTGAAGTTTGCCATTTTGGTACCAACTTTATTTTTTCCAATGGGAAGAGGGTCATGTGACACAACAAACTTGTTGAGAATTTCACAAGACGTAACTTTATTCTTTCATGAGTTATTTACAAGTTTATGACCACTTATAAAATGTGTTCAAATTGCTGCCCATTGTGTTGGATTGTCAGTGCAATCTTCTTCTCCCACTCTTGACACACTGATGGCAGCACCGCAGAGGAAATGCTACCACAGGCTTCCAGTATCCATTGTTTCAGATCTCGTATCTTTACAGCATAGACAATTGCCTTCAGATGACCCCAAAGATAAAAGTCTAAAGGTACCTTCACACGAAACGACTTTGTAATGATATCGCTAGCGATCCGTGACGTTGCAGCGTCCTCGCTAGCGATATCGTTTCGTTTGACACGCAGCAGCGATCAGGATCCTGCTGTGATATCGCTGGTCGCTGAATAAAGTTCAGAACTTTATTTGGTCGTCCGATCGCCGTGTATCGTTGTGTTTGACAGCAAAAGCAACGATACCAGCGATATTTTACACTGGTAACCAGGGTAAACATCTGGTTACTAAGCGCAGGGCCGCGCTTAGTAACCCGATGTTTACCCTGGTTACCAACGTAAAAAGTAAAAAAAACAAACAGTACATACTTACATGCGTCCCCCGCCGTCTGCTTCCTGCACTGACTGAGCGCCGTAAAGTGAAAGCACAGCACAGCGGTGACGTCACCGCTGTGCCCTGCTACTGCCGGCGCTCACACAGTGCAGGAAGCGGACGCCGGGGAACGCATGTAAGTATGTACTGTTTGTTTTTTTTACTTTTTATGCTGGTAACCAGGGTAAACATCGGGTTACTAAGCGCGGCCCTGCGCATAGCAACCCGATGTTTACCCTGGTTACCCGGGGACCTCGGCATCGTTGGTCGCTGGAGAGCGGTCTGTGTGACAGCTCTCCAGCGACCAAACAGCGACGCTGCAGCGATCGGCATCGTTGTCGCTATCGCTGCAGCATCGCTTCGTGTGAAGGTACCTTAAGGCTATGTGCACAAGTTGCAGATTTGGGTGCAGAATTTTCTGCACAAAATCTGCATCTCCTGGTAGAAAACGCAGCTGCGTTTGCATTTTGATGCGTTTTTTGTGTGGGTTTGATGCATTTTTTATGCAGTTTTTGGTGCGGTTTTTGTGCGTTTTTTGAACGGTGTTAATGCGTTTTTTAATGCGTTTTTGAAAGCTAAATAAAGATGTATTATTGAACAAAAAAAAGATTTATGATGTCATTATTATCCAACCTCCTCTTTTATATTTGTCCAACCCACACTCCATTACACACAGATAGATAGATAGATAGATAGATAGATCTATAGATAGAAGGAATGAGATGGATAGATAGATCTACATATAGATAGATCTATAGATGCATACATCTATCTATTCATATATCTATCTATAGATATATATGGATAGATATTTCTATGGATAGATATATCTATTGATAGATGTATGGATAGCGTAGAGTGCGTGTCCACGTTCAGGATTACATCCGGATTAGCTGCGGATTGGATGCTTTGTACAACCGCAGCGTTCAGATATTACAGCATAGTGGAGGGGATTTTATGAAATCCCGTCTCCACTATGTGTGCGAACACGCATCCGGCGGCCCTGCGTTTCCGGACATGCGGCGTGTCTTTCTAGAACGCTCCATCGCCACAAGGTAAATCACAGGGTCCTATGTATAGGGTGTGGAGATTCCGGATGTGTTCAATGAACACATCTGGAATCACCACACATATAGAAAGGGCGGCGCTTTGGGCGGAGCGAGTTTTCTGCTCCGTCCAAAGCGCTGTCATTACGGACGGTGGACACATACCCTATAGATATATGGATAGATATATCTATAAATATTTGTATAGATAGATTATCCATAGATATATAATAGCAAGGCCGATGTTTATTAATGAATGTTTAATTTAAAAAAAAAAAACGATAAAAAAAATGGCGTGGGCTCCTGCGCAATTTTCTGCTCCAGAGGGGGAAAGCCGACAGCCGGGGGCCAATATTTGTAGCCTGGGAAGGGGGTAATACCCATGGCCCCTCCCAGGCTATGAATATCAGCCCGCAGCTGCCTGTGTAGCCTTTACTGGCTATTAAATAGGGGGACCCCCCAAAAAATGACGTAGGGTCCCCCTATATTTTATAGCCAGAAAGGCTACGCAGACAGCTGCGGGCTGATATTCATAGCCTAAAGAGGGGCCATGGATATTGGCCCCCCGGCTACAAATACCAGCCCACAGCTGCCCCAGAAATGGCGCATCTGTAAGATGCGCCAATTCTGACACTTAGCCCCTCTCTTCCCACTATATTTACATCTGCGGTTTTGCTGCGGATGTGCCCAACTCAGTGCAAGTCTATGGGTGCAGAAAAACTGCAGTTCCGCACAAAAGAAGTGACATGCTGCTGAAAAAAAAGCTGCGTTTCGATGCAGCTTTTTCCGCAGCATGTGCACAACAAGTTTGCGGCTCCCATAGACTTACATTGGTTGTGCACTACACTGCAGATTTGATGCAATTCCGTGCACACAGCCCAAAGGGGTCAGATTAGGAGACCTTGGTGGCCATTCAACTGGCCCACGATGACCAATCCACTTTCCAGGAAACTGTTCATGTAGGAATGCTCGGACTGGACACCCAAAATGGTGCACCACCACATTATGGTTTAAGTTTGATGTGTCACATGACCCTCTTCCCATTGGAAAAAATAAAGTTGGATCCAAAATGGCCAACTTCAAAATGGCTGCCATGGTCACCACCCATCTTGAAAAGTTTCCCCCTCCCATATACTAATGTGCCACAAACAGGAAGTTGATATCACCAACCATTCCCATTTTATTTAGGTGTATCCATATAAATGGCCCAACCTGTAGTTGAAAATGTGATAAGGAGAATGATTAATATACTAGACACTGTAAAGTAACACACTGGCACTATGTGCTGGCCCGAAACTTCAGCTGCAGGCACCTTGGCACGTAGTGTGCAACCCTACCTTATTATTGATTTTATTTTTGATTTTTGATTTATGATTAATATACTGCTCTTTCAGGAGTCATAAACCTATTAAGCCTCACATGGAACAAGCAACATACAGCTAAGAACATAAATTCATATATTTGCCAGAAGAGGGAAACCCTCGATGACAATAATTACAATATACAAATAACCATTATAAAGTACAATTATTTTAGTCACTTAGAGAAAATTTCAAAATCTAAAGTTGAAGTCAAAAAACCTTTTCATGAGGTTGTGGTGCAGAATTTTATGTCCATGTCCATCTTTTAGCTCCTGTATTAAATGCTGCCCAAAACATGGGCAAAATGTATCAGCCACTGGCTGCGATCATATGCATGTATGTTTGTCTCTGAAACAGTCACGTAGGCAAAGTCACTGTCAGAGGGCGGAGAGAAGCCGCCGGGAACCCGCCTGTACGAATAGTCACCGACGCAGCTTGGTCAGAGACAAACTTATCTAGTTGTGATGGTACATGTATGCTGTCCTCCGTTTGTGTCCAACTTTTGGGATCCATGCCAGTCATAAGAATAGGGAAATTTGATCCCTTTTAGAATGGAGCCTTAATACGCATACTCGACTGCTACTTCATTCATTCCTTACGGGGCTAGTGATGAGCACTGCAATTGGCTTTTTCCACCAGCCCCATAGAGAATGAATGGTGCGGCAGTCGCGTATCCAACCCGTGGTTCCAATTTTTAATGGTGATAAAAGGGTCTTGTAGGAATAAAATAAAAATTCTCTGTGCTGCCAATTGGTGTGGGTCCCTGTGGGACCCGCACTGACCAGTGTAATCAGCTGCCCTGTGGGTACGAGGTAACTAGTTATCACTGGACAACCACTTTAATTCAGCTTTAGATTATATTACAAATTATACATAACTCATTATGATCCAGAAAACAAAAGATATAAAATTGCATCTGAATGCCATGGTTACAGCACCCATATACTGCACCAGAGCAGAAAAAGGAGAATAATTAATTCGCCAGCGTGCACTAAATGGAGAGAATGTTTTGCACTTAGCACTTGGCACAGTTTTCCTCCATATCAATATTGTGGGGTCAATACTACATCTGACAATGAATAACCAGATGGACGCTTTCCTACTGAACTCTAGCCCACCAGCTTATCCCAACAGGAACACTTATAAGATTGGCTTCAGTCCTGAATAATTCAATATAACGAAGCCGCGTGTTCAGTTCGCAGCATTGTAACTGCTCTAGGAAAAGCCTCAGGTGTCAAGCTGTTGTACTAGAACAGATATTAAATTAGCACAAATAGGTTTTTCTTTAACTTCACAAAAGCTTCTATGAAATCACCTGACTGGGGGGAAGATGTTGAAAAATATTAGTTTGTCCAAAACACATTAAAACTGTCTTGTAGACATCCATCACCATATATTCAGTCTATAGAAGGATAGGCGGCCAAGTGGTAATGCCAGGTAGTATGGCGCTTGGTTGTTGAGTATTTTTAAGTTATTTATTTAGTTTAAACTGTTAACGGGGTTGTCCACTATTAGAACAATCCCTTTTCAATCTCTATGTTGCCGCGTTGTAGAATAAAAACATGTATAATCACTTCAGGTGCCGGTGCCGTTCCATCGGTGTTGGCACTGGCTCTCTCGAAAATCGCGTAATATGGTTTGGTCACACGATCCCTGTGGCCAATCATCACTGAATTTACTGACCGCTGCTCCATCATTTCCTCTGGATGCAAGTCCAAAGGCAAGGAGAATGAAGCCAGCGCTGATTGGTTGCAGGGATCGAGTGACATAATGTTACACGGTCTCCGAGAGAGTCAGTGCCGATGCCTCTGGAACAGTACCGTCACCGGAGGTGAATATAAATGTTATTATTTTACAAGAGGGCAACATAGGGATTAAGAAAGGGTTGTCTCAGTGATGGACTTTTTTATTAAAAGTTTCAAAAGACAAACAGTGAAATAGTATTTTGAGAAAGATACAAGTACAAACTTTATACTCAGAAAATATAAGAAATAAAAACAGTAAGGGGAACAACAGAGTCATAGAAAGGAAGAGGGAAGGTGCCCGAGAGGGAGTCAAATCATAAGCAATAAATGGGATTTGTTAATGACGATCGGAGTCTGGAACAGCTCGTAAATATAGGGGTGGATCAGTGAATGGAGTAAGGCTGCTGTATTCTGCCCAAGGTGAAAAGATTTTCTCAAATTTATCTACCTTATGAGATAACATAGCTGAAAGTTTCTCATTAATCATATATCAAGAGAACCGTCTTTTTAGTTCCGAGAAGTCAAGTGCTGGTTTTCTCCAGGCTGAGGGGATAGTTAGTTTTGGCAGCAAGGAATATGAAAGAAATAAGACCTCGGTTATATTTCATGTATTACTTTTTTCAAAACAAACTGATAACATTTTTTTTTTCAAAAGGAGCGAGCCATCACTACAATTCTGCTCTAGTAATTTCAAACCCAGGTGTGCCTAACTAAAATAAAAAGATTAAAAGTTTACTTGCACCATATGGAAATGTTCAGTTTGCAGTGGAGGTGGTCAAGAAGGTGGAGACGAGGAGAGGATATCAGATGCAAAGGGGCTATAGCAAACGGGCAGTCAGAACACGGTCAGCAGCATAAGATCAGAACTTACAGCACAGTGTACAGGCGACCACACCAGAGAGCACAAGCTTAGAACAAGCTTTTGACTGGCAGTGATCTGGGCCAGACAGCTCACCTAAATAGCAGGGCAATTACCAAGACCAAGACCAGTGAAAATCTCTGCACCTCCCAGTCAGATAGGTCAACTGAGCTGTCAATTAACCCTTTAACGACCGCCGATGCGCCTTTTAATGGCGGCAGTTAAGGGTACTTAAACCACAGCGCCATTAATTAACGGCGCTGTGGAAAAAGTGAATAGCGCCCCCCAGAGTCGGATTTTCTCTGGGGTCTCGGTTGCCGGGGTAGCCGAGACCCCAGAGAACATGATTCAGGGGTTTTTTACCGACCCTCGAGGTGCGATCACCGGTAATTAACCGTTTACCGGCGGTCACAACAAAAAAAACGCGATTTGCCATTTATTTTCTCTGTCCTCCGATGTGATCGCACATCGGAGGACAGAGAAATGGGGTCCCAGATAGCCCCCCGATACTCACCTATCTCCCCCGGTGCTCCTCGTGGCTCCCGATGGGCGCCACCATCTTTTTCCAGGAAAAAAATGGCGGGCGCAAGCGCAGTGCGCCTGCCGCCCGGCACCCGGAAGATCTTTGGGGTCTCGGCTGCAGGGGTTTTTTACCGACCCCTGTTTTGCGATCGCCGGTAAGTAACTGTTTACCGGCGACCACAAAAAAAAAAAGCGATGTCATTCTCTGTCCTCTGATGTGATCGCACATCAGAGGACAGAGAAATAGGGGGATTCGGAGACCCTGTTATACTTACCGGTGTCCTTGGGTCCTCCTGCTTTTTCTGCTGGCCGCCGGCTTCTTGCTCCAGTAAGAAAATGGCGGGCGCATGCGCAGTGCGCCCGCCATGATCTGCCGGCCGGCAGAGGAAGATTCTTCCACTTGTTTTATTTTGGTCACTGTGAGATCCTAACACAGTGATCAAAGTAAAAAAAAAGTAAATAACCCCCCCTTTATCACCCCGTTAGTAAGGAAAAAATAATAAAATAAAAAAAAATGTATGAATTTCTATTTTCCAATTAAGGGTAGGGTTAGGGTTAGGGGTAGGGTTAGGATATGTGCACACGTAGAATGGTTCTCTGCTGATTTTTCCGCAGCAGATTTGATAAATCTGCAGGGCCAAAACGCTGCATTTTTCCTGCGGATTTATCGCGGATGTACCACGGTTTTTGTGCGGATTCCCCTGCGGTTTTACACCTGCGGTTTTCTATTATGGAGCAGGTGTAAAACCGCTGCGGAATCCGCAGAAAGAATTGACATGCTGCAGAATGTAAACCGCTGCGTTTCTGCGTGTTTTTTCCGCAGCATGGGCACAGCGTTTTATGTTTCCCATAGGTTTACATTGTACTGTAAACTCATGGGAAACTGCTGCGGACCCGCAGCTGCGGAAACGCTGTGGATCTGCAGCAAAATCCGCAACGTGTGCACATAGCCTTAGGGTTAGGGCTAGGGTTAGGGCTTGGGTTAGGGTTAGGGCTAGGGTCAGGGTTAGAGCTAGGATTAGGGTTAGAGCTAGGGTTAGGGCTAGGGTTAGGGTTGGGGCTAAAGTTAGGGTTAGGGTTGGGGCTATGTTTAGGGCTAAAGTTAGGGTTTGGGCTAAAGTTAGGGTTAGGGCTAGGGTTGGGGCTAAAGTTAGGGTTAGAGTTGGGATTAGGGTTTGGATTAGGGTTGGCATTAGAATTACATTTGGGATTAGGGTTAGGTTTGGGATTAGGGTTAAGGTTAGGGTTGGGATTAGGGATAGGGGTGTATTGGGATTAGGGTTAGGTTTTGAGGTTAGGGTTGAGATTAGGATTAGGGGTGTGTTGGGTTTAGGGTTTTGATTAGGGTTATGTTTAGCTTTGGGATTAGGGTTAGGGGTGTTTTGGGGGTTAGAGTTGTGATTAGGATTATGGATTGGGTTGGGATTAGGGTTAGGGGTGTGTTGGGGTTAGAGATGGAGTTATAATTGGAGGGTTTCCACTGTTTAGTTACATCAGGGGGTCTCTAAACGCACAGCCAATTTTGCGCTCAAAAAGTCAAATGGTGCTCCCTCCATTCTGAGCTCTGCCGTGCGCCCAAACAGTGGTTTACCCCCACATATGGGGCATCAGCGTACTCAGGATAAATTGGACAACAACTTTTGGGGTCCAATTTCTCCTGTTACCCTTGTGAAAATAAAAACTTGGGGGCTAAAAAAATCATTTTTGTGGAAAAAAAATATTTTTTATTTTCACGACTCTGCATTATAAACTTCTGTGAAGCACTTGGGCATTCAAAGTTCTCACAACACATCTAGATAAGTTCCTTGGGGGGTCTAGTTTCCAAAATGGGGTCACTTGTGGGGGTTTCTACTGTTTAGGTTCATCAGGGGCTCTGCAAATGCAACGTAACGCCCGCAGTACCATTCTATCAAAGTCTGCATTCCAAAACGGCACTCCTTACGTTCTGAGCTCTGCCATGCGCCCAAACAGTGGTTTACCCCCACATATGGGGTATCAGCTTACTCAGCATAAATTGCACAATAAATTTTGGGGTCCAATTTCTCCTGTTACCCTTGTGAAAGTAAAAATTTTGGGGTGAAAAGAACATTTTTGTGGAAAAAATATGATTTTTTTTATTTTCATGGCACTACATTATAAACTTCTGTGAAGCAGTTGGGGGTTCATAGTGCTCACCACACATCTAGATAAGCTCTTTGGGGGGTCTAGTTTCCAAAATGGGGTCACTTGTGGGGGGTTTCTACTGTTTAGGCACATCAGCGGCTCTGCAAATGCAACATGACACCCGCAGACCATCCCATCAAAGTCTGCATTCCAAGTGTCGCTCCTTCCCTTCTGAGCCCTGATGGGTGCCAAAACAGTGCCCCCCACATATGGGGTATCAGCGTACTCAGGACAAACTGGACAACAGATTTTGGAGTCCAATGTCTCCTGTTACCCTTGAGAAAATAAAAAATTGCAGGCTAAAAAAATCATTTTTGAGGGAAAAAAAGGATTTTTTATTTTCACGGCTCTACGTTATAAATTTCTGTGAAGCACTTGGGGGTTTAAAGTGCTCACCACACATCTACATAAGTTCCTTAAGGGGTTTAGCTTCCAAAATGGTGTCATTTGTGGGGGGTTTCCACTGTTTAGGCACATAAGGGGCTCTCCAAACGCGACAGGGCGTCCGATCTCAATTCCAGCCAATTCTACATTGAAAAAGTAAAACGGCACTCCTTCTCTTCCAAGCTCTGCAGTGCGCCCAAACAGTGGTTTACCCCCACATATGAGGTATCAACGTACTCAGGAGAAATTGCACAACAACTTTTCTGGTCTAATTTCTCCTGTTACCCTTGTGAAAATAAAAATTTTGGGGCAAAAAGATAATTTTTGTAGAAAAAATGCGATTTTTTTTATTTTCACGGCTCTACGTTATAAACTTCTGTGAAGCACCTTGGGGTTTAAAGTGCTCACCACACATCTAGTTAAGTTCCTTATGGGGTCTAGTTTCCAAAATAGTGTCATTTGTGGGGGTTTCCACTGTTTAGGCACATCAGGGGCTCTCCAAACGCGACAGGGGGTCCGATCTCAATTCCAGCCAATTCTACATTGAAAAAATAAAACGGCACTCCTTCTCTTCCAAGCTCCGCAGTGCGCCCAAACAGTGGTTTACCCTGACATAAGGGATATCGACGTACCCAGGAGAAATTGCACAACAACTTTTGTTGTCTAATTTCTCCTGTTACCCTTGTGAAAATAAGAATTTGTGGGCGAAAAGATCATTTTTGTGTAAACAAATGCGATTTTTTATTTTCACGGCTCAACTTTATAAACTTCTGTGAAGCACTTGGAGGCTCAAAGTGCTCACCACACATCTAGTTAAGTTTCTTAAAGGGTCTATTTTCCAAAATGGTGTCACTTTTGGAGCGTTTCCACTGTTTAGGCACATCAGGGGCTCTCTAAACATGACATGGCATCCGATCTCTATTTCAGCCAATTCTGCATTGAAAAAGTCGAACGGCGCTCCTTCTCTTCCAAGCTTTGCGGTGCGCCCAAACAGTGGTTTACCCCCACATATTTCAGGAGAAATTGCACAACAAAATGTATGGTTACATTTCTGTTTCTACACTTGTGAAAATAAAAAAATATGGTTCTGAATTAAAATGTTTGCAAAAAAAGTTAAATGTTTATTTTTTCCTTCCACATTGTTTCAGTTCCTGTGAAGCACGTAAAGGGTTAATAAACTTCTTGAATGTGGTTTTGAGCACCTTGAGGGGTGCCATTTTTAGAATGGTGTCACACTTGGTTATTTTCTATCATATAGACCCCTCAAAATGACTTCAAGTGTAATGTGGTCCCTAAAAAAAAATGGTGTTGTAAAAATGAGAAATTGCTGGTCAACTTGTAACCCTTATAACTCCCTAACAAAAAAAAATTTTGTTTCCAAAATTTTGCTGATGTAAAGTAGACATGTGGGAAATGTTATTTATTAACTATTTTGTGTGACATATCTCTCTGATTTAAGGGCATAAAAATACAAAGTTTGAAAATTGCAAAATTTTAAACATTTTTGCCATATTTCCATGTTTTTCATACATAATCGCAAGTAATATTGAAGAAATGTTATGACTAACATGAAGTACAATATGTCACGAAAAAACAGTCTCAGAATCAGCGGGATCCGTTAAAGCGTTCCAGAGTAATAACCTCATAAAGTGACAGTGGTCAGAATTGTAAAAATTGGCTCGGTCATTAAGTACCAAATTGGCTCTGTCACTAAGGGGCTAAAGCATCGACAGCTCATCACGCCCCAGTACAGGATAGGATGACAGAGCTGTCCATCCCAGAGTCACAGACACTGTGAGCAGAGGAATCATGAGGACACCTACCCTATGGGACAAATCCTCTTTATCAGAGGATAAGTGATAATTTGCTTAGACTGATATACCACTCAAACTACTTCCTGCCGCAGCCATTTTTCATGTATGTGTTTTAGTTTATTTCCCCACAACTTTTCAAGAGTCAGAAATTTTTGATTTTCCCACAGCCTTAGCCATATAAGAGCTCATTTTTTGGTGTGTGAACAGCGTAAGATGAAGAGTGCTTTTAAATATTGTATTAAGGCCTTAAAAATGAACGAAAGCGCACAAAGGGACTTAACCAGATAACGTGTTTTTTTAGGTGTTTTTTTTTTTTACTCAGCTCAAACAACAGTGATCCAGTTGCTGATGCCCTGCTGGTTGGAAAAATCCAACACTGATATACTTTAGAAAATAAATGAAGGTGTGCTGTGCTGCCAGGGAAGAATTATCAGTAGGGTTGAGCGACTTTCATATTTTTAAGATCGAGTCGGGTTTTGTGAAACCCGACTTTGTCCAGAGTCGAGTCGAGTGCAGTCGGCCGATTATCGCTAAAAGTTGGGGATCGACCGAAACACGAAACCCAATGCAAGTCAATGGGGAAGCATAGTCGGCAGTGAGTGGAGGCCAGGAAAACACCTACAGTGCCCATTTTAATGCCAAAAACATCCATTCTTGTTTCTGAAGCTTGTCAATCTTAATTAACTTTATAATAATAGTTGTTCATTGGAACTTGGGGGTCATTTGGCAAAAGTTGTGGGGGGTAGGGCTGGTTCAAGGTTTTAGTGGGCCCAGGAAACGTGGACTATGTCACGGCGGTGGAGCAGGGAGCGGTAAGTATTCCAACGTTGCAAGTGCTGTGATCCTGAGCAAGCAGGGGGGGCCCACTCGTTCGCATTGGCACTGGCACAGGGCCCCTCAAAGTACAGCGGCGTGTTTGCACGGCGGGGGCGCCTCCCACCAGCAGCGACACTTTTGCGTACTCTGAGGGGCCCTGTGCCAGTGACGTCGCCAACGAGTATGCCCCCCCCACCTGATGAAGGAACCTGCACTTTCATCTGCACCTTCCTCTTTGTCCCTGTGTAAGGTGGTATAACATGCGGGAAGGGGAACCTTACTTTCAGCAGGGTCAGATTCTGGCTGTGTAGAGTGCAAGGGGAATGTAGTGGTCTGGGTCAATGTACCAGCAGACTCATCTAGCAGTGGCTGGGCAATGGGCAGGATGAGGAGGAAACAGATATAGGGCCAAAGAATAAAGTAGGCTAAATGCAGTTCAAAATTGGTAACAGGACTAAACAGGCGGCACTGCTTTGTTCAGTGGAGTAGCAAACCCAGGAGCAGCAGACACTGTTTTAAGGGCCCAACCACACTAGTAGGCCAAATGCAGTTTAATATCTGATACTATAGGCCGAAAGCCAGAAGGTAGAAGGTCAGCTGTATTCAGTTGAGGTCAACACCAGGGAGGGGCAGACACCGTTAGTAGGCCCTAACCACCAATTTTTTAAAACACAGCACTTAATGAGAGCCAGAAGGTTGAAGCACAGCTGTATTCAGTTGAGGGCAACACCAGGGAGGGGCAGACACCGTTAGTAGGCCCTAAACACCAAGTTTTTATAAAACAGCACTTAATGAGAGCCAGAAGGTTGAAGCTCAGATTTAGTCATTTGAGGACAACTTGAATTAGGGACTGCAGACAGACTTACCAGGCTGTCCCCTGTGTGGACCATGCATCCAATACATTAACCCATTGCGCCACAAAGGACACGTAACCTTCCGTGGCCATGCCTACAGGTCCATGTGTCTGTTGTCAGGTGTACCTTTGGACTCACAAATTGACAGAGTGCATGGACAATGCGGTCTTTTACATGCTGGTGGAAGGGTGGGATGGCTTTTCTCGCAAAAGAATTGTCAACTGGGTAGCTCATAGCGTGGTACAGCGTAGTCCATCATGGCTTTATTAATATTAAATAAAATAAAAAATTAGGCTCTATGCACTGTAAAATAGGTTCCAGGGGTAAACGGGCAGCATTGGTGTGGTCAGTGGAGGAGTAATGCAAGTAGGGACCGCAGACAGGCTATTAAAGGCCTAAAATAACAAACAATAGGCTCATGGCAGTTTTAAATCGGTTACATGAATACACAGGCAGCATTGTGGTCAGTGGAGGAGGAGTAATGGAAGTAGGGACCGCAGACAGGCTAACAAAGGCCTAAAATAACAAACAATAGGCTCATGGCAGTTTTAAATCGGTTACATGAATACACAGGCAGGCAGCATTGTGGTCAGTGGAGGAGTAATGGAAGTAGGGACCGCAGACAGGCTAACAAAGGCCTAAAATAACAAACAATAGGCTCATGGCAGTTTTACATCGGTTACATGGATACACAGGCAGGCAGCATTGTGGTCAGTGGAGGAGGATTACAAGGAGTGTCTGACACAGTTAGTACTCAAAAAAAAAAAAAAATGTTAATGTCTCGCAAAAGAACTATAAGTAAAAAAAGGGTGGCATGCTTAGGTACAGGGGTGGGCTCATCTGCAGAGTTTATGACAAAGTAATTTGGCAGTAAATTAGTATTTACTGGTGTCAATATAGGACACTGCCCCAGACTACTTTAACTAACATCATAGATGCAAACAAATTGGTATTGTTTGTCAGTGCCAGGCATTGAATGATGTCAGTGCATAGACTAAACATTGGTGGAGCTGTGCGAGATAATTTTGCACGTGGTAGAGCACAGTTTGAGCTGGGGGGGGGAACTCTCTTGTGGCCGGCGGTACCGCCCCAGGGCCTCTCATGTTACAACGGTGTGTCTGACGTTGGGTGCGCACCACCACCGCCAGAGACACTATATTGTACTATGAGGGACCCAGTGGCAGTGCCGTCGACCAAAAGCGGGCACACCCACCTCTTCAGACAAACAGCACTGTAACGGGTGCTTGCGCCAAGTGGTGAGACAACGGCCCCGTGGGGGGATTTTTCCCATTGGGGGAGGTGTAAACATGTCGTATGCTGGACAAACAGCTGCTGCAAATTAAGAGATAGGAACACTCAGTAAGACCAGTCCACAAGCAAGACCTTTTTATAGGAAAGCTAGGTGTCAGCCGGGAAAGGTGGGGCAAAATAATTTGAAATCCAGGAGTGGTTCATTTTAATGAAGGTGAGATCATCCACATTTTGGGTAGCCAGACGAGTCCTTTTTTCGGTTAATATTGAACCAGCAGCACTGAATACTCTTTCTGATAGCACACTAGCTGCTGGGCAAGCAAGCTCCTGCAACGCATATTCTGCCAATTCAGGCCAGGTGTCTAATTTGGATGCCCAGTAATCAAATGGGAATGATGGTTGAGGGAGAACATCGATAAGGGATGAAAAATAGTTAGTAACCATACTGGACAAATGTTGTCTCCTGTCACTTTGAATAGATGCTGCAGTACCTGTCCTGTCTGCGGTCATTGCGAAATCACTCCACAACCTGGTCAGAAAACCCCTCTGTCCAACGCCACTTCTGATCTGTGCACCTCTAACACCTCTGCCCTGTAGCCCCCTGCAGCTTGTGTGAGAACCATCACCGGCGCTGTGTGCTGGGAATGCCTGAATCAAACGTTCTACAAGAGTAGCTTGTTTGGTTGCTAATATTTGTTCAAGGTTCTCATGTGGCATAATATTTTGCAATTTGCCTTTATAGCGAGAATCAAGGATGCAGGCCAACCAGTAATCGTCATTGCTCATCATTTTAATAATGCGTGTGTCCCTTTTGAGGATACGTAAAGCATAATCCGCCATGTGGGCCAAAGTTCCAGTTGTCAAATCTGCGGTTGTGCTGGTTGGAGGGGCTGTTACAGGCAAATCTACGTCACTTGTCTCCCTTAAAAAAACAGAACCCGGCCTTGAAACGCCACTAATTTCTGTTGGCCCAGGAGAAGCTTCCTCATTCAAAAAGTACTCATCCCCATCATCCTCCTCGTCCTTCTCCTCCTCTTCGCCCGCTACTGCGTCCTCTACACGGCCCTGACCAGACAATGGCTGACTGTCATCAAGGCTTTCCTCTTCCTCGGCTGCAGACGCCTGCTCCTTTATGTGCGTCAAACTTTGCATCAGCAGACGCATTAGGGGGATGCTCATGCTTATTATGGCGTTGTCTGCACTAACCAGCCGTGTGCATTCCTCAAAACACTGAAGGACTTGACACAGGTCTTGTTGCTTCGACCACTGCACACCTGACAACTCCATGTCTGCCATCCAACTGCCTGCCCGTGTATGTGTATCCTCCCACAAAAACATAACAGCACGCCTCTGTTCGCACAGTCTCTGAAGCATGTGCAGTGTGGAGTTCCACCTTGTTGAAATGTCGATGATTAGGCGATGCTGGGGAAGGTTCAAAGACCGCTGATAGTTCTGCATACGGCTGGAGTGTACGGGCGAACGGCGGATATGCGAGCAAAGTCTGCGCACTTTGAGGAGCAGGTCGGGTAACCCCGGGTAACTTTTCAGGAAGCACTGCACCACCAGGTTTAAGGTGTGAGCCAGGCAAGGAATGTGTTTCAGTTGGGAAAGGGCTATGGCAGCCATGAAATTCCTTCCGTTATCACTCACAACCTTGCCTGCCTCAAGATGTACAGTGCCCAGCCATGACTGAGTTTCATTCTGCAAGAACTCGGACAGAACTTCCGCGGTGTGTCTGTTGTCACCCAAACACTTCATTGCCAATACAGCCTGCTGACGCTTGCCACTAGCTGTCCCATAATGGCACACCTGGTGTGCAACAGTGGCAGCTGCGAATGGAGTGGATGTGCGACTGCGGTGTGTGGACGAGCTCTCGCTTCTGCATGAGGAGGAGGAAGAGGAGGAGGGGGGGCTAACGCCTACAGCCAACTCTTTCCTTGACCATGGACTAGGCAAAACTGTCCCAATATTGCTGTCCCCTGTGGACCCTGCATCCACCACATTCACCCAGTGTGCCGTGATGGACACGTAACGTCCCTGGCCATGCCTACTGGTCCATGCATCTGTTGTCAGGTGCACCTTTGTAGTCACAGACTGCCTGAGTGCATGGACGATGCGGTCTTTAACATGCTGTTGGAGGGCTGGGATGGCTTTTCTAGAAAAGAAGTGCCGACTGGGTAGCTCGTAGCGTGGTACAGCGTAGTCCATCAGCGCTTTGAAAGCTTCACTTTCAACTAACCGGTAGGGCATCATCTCTAATGAGATTAGTCTAGCAATGTGGGCGTTCAAACCCTGTATACGCGGATGCGAGGATGAGTACTTCCTTTTCCTAACAAGAGTCTCATGTAGGGTGAGCTGGACTGGAGAGCTGGAGATCGTGGAACTAGCGGTGGTGCCGGTGGACATGGCAGACTGAGAGAGGGTTGGAGATGGTATTCTTGCCGGTGCCCTACATGCAGTGTTTCCTACTGCAAACCTGGCGATTCCCTGACTTCTTTGGCCTGGCGACGAAAGCTGCACAGATACTGCAGGTGGTGCGGGAAATGGTGGGTTTACAGTGAGGGAAGGGATGTAGCGTTGCTGACTAGCTTCATTGGCCAAGGGTGCTGCAACCTTTTGGGACGTTTTGTAGTTAGTCCAGGCTTGCAAATGCATGGTGGATAAATGTCTATGCATGCAACTTGTATTTAGACTTTTAAGATTCTGACCTCTGCTTAAGGTAGTTGAACATTTTTGACAGATGACTTTGCGCTGATCATTTGGATGTTGTTTAAAAAAATGCCAGACTGCACTCTTTCTACTATCGGATACCTTTTCAGGCATTGCAGACTGAGCTTCTTTAACCGGATGGCCACGCTGTCCTCCAACTGGTTTTGGTTTTGCCACGTGTTTTTGGCCAGATACGGGCCCGGCAGATGGAACCTGTTGTGATGTTGATGCCTGCTGCGGCTCCTCCTCCTCCGCTTCTGAACTACTGCCACCTGCACCCTGTTCCCCCAATGGCTGTCAATCGGGGTCAACAACTGGGTCATCTATGACCTCCTCTTCTATGTCGTGTGCAACTTCGTCTGTGTAACCGTGTAAGCCGGTGGTATAGCGTTCGTGACGGGGCACCATAGTCTCCGCTGGGTTTGATTCTGCCTCAGTACACTGCGAGGGCAATGTTCTGGTCTGAGTCAAAGGAACAGCATAGTAATCTGGCTGTGGCTGTGCATCTGTGCACTCCATGTCCGATTCAACTTCTAATGGGCATGGCCTGTTAACTGTTTCACTGTCTAACCCAGGAACGGTATGTGTAAAGAGCTCCATGGAGTAACCTGTTGTGTCGACTGACGCATCCTTCACTGTTGTTCTGGGTGAAGGACACAAGGAAGTGACTTGTTCCTGACCGGGAGCATCCACTGATGATGCACTGCTCTGACATTTGGCACTTTCCGAGGAGGAGGCGAAAGAGCTAGAGGCAGAGTCAGCAATGAAAGCCAATACTTGTTCCTCCTGCTCCGGCTTCAAAAGTGGTTTTCCTACTCCCAGAAAAGAGAGCGTTCGAGGCCTTGTGTAGGCAGACGACGTTTTTGGCTCAACAACTCGAGACTTAGGTGCTGTACTGCTTTTACCACGACCACCTGATGCTCCACCACCACTACCATCATTACCAGCTGACAATGACTGCCCACGGCCACGACCTCTTCCACTAGACTTCCTCATTGTTTGCAAAACGTAACTAAAGTAACGCTATCTGTTACTGTAAAACAACGTATAAGTTGAACTCAAACTTCTGTAGGATTTATATATACCTTTATAGGTGCCTGACACTGAAAGGAAAATCAGGCCCAATGTTACACACTAGTTTTTCTGTGCCCCAATAATTTGAGACAGATGGCACACACAGGAGCAGCACTCAAGCAGACTTGCCAATATTTATCTCCCACTAACTATTTTTTTTTGAAAAGGGAGAATTTACCCCAAAAAAACAAAAAGGCCCAGTATTACACACTGCTTTTCGGTGGGACACAATGAGAGACAGATGCCACACACAGGACTGGCACGAAGGCAAACTTGCCAATATTTATCTCCCACTAACTATTTTTTTTTGAAAAGGGAGAATTTAACCAAAAAAAAAAAAAAGGCCCAGTATTACACACTGCTTTTCCGTGGCACACAATGAGAGACAGATGCCACACACAGGACTGGCACGGAGGCAGACTTGCCAATATTTATCTCCCACTGACTATTTTTTTTTGAAAAGGGAGAATTTAACCCAAAAAAACAAAAAGGCCCAGTATTACACACTGCTTTTCGGTGGGACACAATGAGAGACAGATGCCACACACAGGACTGGCACGGAGGCAAACTTGCCAATATTTATCTCCCACTAACTATTTTTTTTTGAAAAGGGAGAATTTACCCCCCCAAAAAAAGAAGGCCCAGTATTACACACTGCTTTTCGGTGGGACACAATGAGAGACAGATGCCACACACAGGACTGGCACGAAGGCAAACTTGCCAATATTTATCTCCCACTAACTATTTTTTTTTGAAAAGGGAGAATTTAACCAAAAAAAAAAAAAAGGCCCAGTATTACACACTGCTTTTCCGTGGCACACAATGAGAGACAGATGCCACACACAGGACTGGCACGGAGGCAGACTTGCCAATATTTATCTCCCACTGACTATTTTTTTTTGAAAAGGGAGAATTTAACCCAAAAAAACAAAAAGGCCCAGTATTACACACTGCTTTTCGGTGGGACACAATGAGAGACAGATGCCACACACAGGACTGGCACGGAGGCAGACTTGCCAATATTTATCTCCCACTAACTATTTTTTTTTGAAAAGGGAGAATTTACCCCAAAAAAACAAAAAGGCCCAGTATTACACACTGCTTTTCGGTGGGACACAATGAGAGACAGATGCCACACACAGGACTGGCACGGAGGCAAACTTGCCAATATTTATCTCCCACTAACTATTTTTTTTTGAAAAGGGAGAATTTACCCCCCCAAAAAAAGAAGGCCCAGTATTACACACTGCTTTTCGGTGGGACACAATGAGAGACAGATGCCACCCACAGCAATGGCACGGAGGCAGACTTGCCAATATTTATCTCCCACTAATTTTTATTTTTTTTGAAAAGGGAGAATTTAGCCAAAAAAAAAAATGGCCAAGTATCACAGTGTTTTTTTCGGTGCCACACAATGAGAGAGAGATGCCACCCACAGCAATGGCACGGAGGCAGACTTGCCAATATTTATCTCCCACTAATTTATTTTTTTGGAAAAGGGAGAATGTAGCCAAAAAAAAAAAAAAAATGGCCAAGTATCACACAGTGGTTTTCGTTTTCGGTGCCACACAATGAGAGAGAGATGCCACCCACAGGACTGGCACGGAGGCAGAGTTGCCAATATTTATCTCCCTGCAGTTATCTCAGAAAAGTATGGCAGGCAGCTAGAAAAAGGACTGCTGCACACAAAAGTGTGGACAAACACACAAGATAGCTGTGCAGAAAGGAAGGAAATACAGGATTTGTGCTTTGAAAAAAGCAGTTGGTTTGCACAGCGTCGTACACACACAGGCACAGCAACGCAGCTATCAGGGTCAGGGAGCCTTCTAGGGCAGCCCAATGAGCGACAGCGCTGAGGAAAAAAAATGTAGCTTCCACTGTCCCTGCAAACAAAAGGTGGTGTTGGACAGTGGAAATCGCTACAGCACAAGCGGTATGTAGCTTTATGTACCCTGCCTAACACTATCCCTGCTTCTGAAGAAGCGGCAGCAACCTCTCCCTATGCTCACATCAGCAGCAGTAAGACGGCGGTCGGCGGGAACGCCCCTTTATAGCCCCTGTGACGCCGCAGAAAGCAAGCCAATCACTGCAATGCCCTTCTCTAAGATGGTGGGGACTGAGATCTATGTCATCACGCTGCCCACACTCTGCGTCCACCTTCATTGGCTGAGAAATGGCGCTTTTAGCGTCATTGAAACGCGACTTTGGCGCGAAAGTCGCGTACCGCATGGCCGACCCCACACAGGGATCGGATCGGGTTCCATGAGACGCCGACTTAGCCAAAAGTCGGCGACTTATGAAAATGAACGATCCGTTTCGCTCAACCCTAATTATCAGGATTCAGATGTATAAGGATCAATTGAAGGTTATTCTCTTCTTGTTTTCAGGTCGAACCGACCTGTTTCCCAGGAGACAAACAATATAAATACAGGTGCTTCTCACAAAATTAGAGTGTCATCAAAAAGTTAATTTATTTCAGTTCTTCAATACAAAAAGTGAAATTCATATATTATCATATAGAGTCATTACAAACAGAGTGATCTATTTCAAGTGTTTATTTCTGTTAACCCCTTAACGACCGCCGATACGCCTTTTAACGGCGGCCGCTAAGGGTACTTAAACCACAGCGCCGTTAATTAACGGCGCTGTGGAAAAGGTGAATAGCGCCCCCCAGAGTCGGATTTTCTCTGGGGTCTCGGTTGCCGAGGGTGGCCGAGACCCCAGAGAACATGATTCGGGGGGTTTTTACCGACCCCCGAGTTGCGATCGCCGGTAATTAACCGTTTACCGGCGGTCGCAACAAAAAAAAACAAAACGCGATTTGCCTTTTAATTTCTCTGTCCTCCGATGTGATCGCACATCGGAGGACAGAGAAATAGGGTCCCCGATGGCCCCCAATAGCCCCCCAATACTCACCTATCTCCGCCGGTGCTCCTCGTGGCTCCCGATGGGCGCCGCCATCTTTTTCCCGGGAAAAAATGGCGAGCGCACGCGCAGTGCGCCCGCCGCCCGGCACCCGGAAGATCTTTGGGGTCTCGGCTGCCGGGGGTAGCCGAGACCCCAAAGAACATGATCGGGGTCGGTTTGCACCGACCCCTGTTTTGCGATCGCCGGTAATTAACAGTTTACCAGCGACCGCAAAAAAAAAAAAAAAAAAAAAGCGATCTGTAATTCTCTGTCCTCTGATGTGATCGCACATCAGAGGACAGAGAAATAGGGGGATTCGGGGACCCTAACATACTCACCCGGTGTCCCTGGGTCCTCTTCTGTCTTCTCCTGCCGGCCGGCTTTTTCCTCATGGCGGGCGCATGCGCAGTGCGCCCGCCATCTGCTGCCATCTGCCGGCCGGCAGGAGAGACGAGTTGGGGCTAAAACTAGGGTTAGGGTTAGGGTTGGGGCTAAATTTAGGGTTAGGGTTAGGGTTGGGGCTAAATTTAGGGTTAGGGTTAGGGCTAGGGTTAGGGTTAGGGTTGGGGCTAAACTTAGGGTTAGGGTTAGGGCTAGGGTTAGGGTTAGGCTACTTTCACACTAGCGGTTTTTGGCTTCCGTTGCAATGCGTCGTTGGAGAAAAAACGCATCCTGCAAAAGTGCTTGCAGGATGCGTTTTTCTCCATTGGCTTGCATTAGCGACGCATTGCGGCGGATTGCAACACGTCGCATCCATCGTGCGACGGATGCGTCGTGCTTTGGCGGACCGTCGGCACAAAAAAGCTACATGTAACTTTTTTGTGCGACGTGTCCGCCATTTCCGACCGCGCATGCGCGGCCGGAACTCCGCCCCCGCCTCCCCGCACCTCACAATGGGGCAGCGGATGCGTTGAAAAAACAGCATCCGCTGCACCCGTTGTGCGGCGCTTACAACGCTAGCGTCGGTACGTCGGCCCGACACACTGCGATGGGCCGAGTACGACGCTAGTGTGAAAGTAGCCTTAGGCTTCTTTCACACTTGCGTCGGTACGGGGCGGTCGCAATGCGTCGGCCCAACGTACCGACGCACGTTGTGAAAATTGTGCACAACGTACGCAGCGGATGCAGTTTTTCAACGCATCCGCTGCCCAGTCTATGTCCTGGGGAGGAGGGGGCAGAGTTACGGCCACGCATGCACGGAAATGGCGGACGCGACGTACAAAAAAAAGGTTATATTGAACTTTTTTTGTGACGACGGGGGCTTAAGTTATGGTTAGGGTTGGGGCTAAAGTTAGGGTTAGGGTTGGGGCTAAAGTTAGGGTTAGAGTTGGGATTAGGGTTAGGGTTTGGATTAGGGTTGGGATTAGGGTTGGGATTAGGGTTACATTTGGGATTAGGGTTTGGATTAGGGTTAGGGTTGGGATTAGGGTTAGGGGTGTGTTGGATTTAGGGTTTTGATTAGGGTTATGGTTAGGGTTGAGATTAGGGCTGTTTTGGGGTTAGGGTTGTGATTATCGTTAGGGTTGTGATTAGGATTATGGATCGGGTTGAAATTAGGGTTAGGGGTGTGTTGGAGTTATAATTTGGAGGTTTCCACTGTTTAGGTACATCAGGGGGTCTCCAAACACGACAGCCAATTTTGCGCTAAAAAAGTGCTCCCTCCCTTCTGAGCTCTGCCGTGTGCCCAAACAGTGGTTTACCCCCACATATGGGGCATCAGCGTACTCGGGATAAATTGTACAACAACTTTTGGGGTCCAATTTCTCCTGTTATCCTTGTGAAAATAAAAACTTGGGGGCTAAAAATCTTTTTTGTGGGGAAAAAAAATATTTTTTTTATTTTCACTACTCTGCATTATAAACTTCTGTGAAGCACTTGAGCATTCAAAGTTCTCACCACATATCTAGATAAGTTCCTTAGGGGGTCTAGTTTCCAAAATTTGGTCACTTGTGGGGGTTTCTACTGTATAGGTACATCAGGGGCTCTGCAAACGCAACATAACACCCACAGACAATTCTATCAAAGTCTGAATTCCAAAATGGCGCTCCTTCTCTTCCGAGCTCTGCCGTGTGCCAAAACAGTGGTTTACCCCCACATATGGGGTACCAGAATACTCAGGACAAATTGGAGAACAAATATTGGCATCCAATTTCTCTTGTTACCCTTGTGAAAATAAAAACTTGGGGGCTTAAAAATCTTTTTTGTGGAAAAAAAAAATATTTTCTATTTTCACTACTCTGCATTATAAACTTCTGTGAAGCACTTGGGCATTCAAAGGTCTCACCACATATCAAGATAAGTTCCGTGGGGGGTCTAGTTTTCAAAATGGGGTCACTTGTGGGGTGTTTCTACTGTTTAGGTACATTAGGGGTCTGCAAACGCAACATAACGCCCGCAGACAATTCTATCAAAGTCTGCATTCCAAAATGGTGCTCCTTCCCTTCCGAGCTCTGCCGTGTGCCCAAACAGTGGTTTACCCCCACATATGGGGTACCAGCATACTCAGGACAAATTGGACAACAACTTTTGGGGTCCAATTTCTCTTGTTACCCTTGTGAAAATAAAAATTTGGGGGCTAAAAAAATCTTTTTTGTGGGAAAAAAAATATTTTTTATTTTCACTACTCTGCATTATAAACTCCTGTGAAGCACTTGGGCATTCAAAGTTCTCACCACTAGGGTTGAGCGACTTTCATTTTTTTAAGATCGAGTAGGGTTTTGGGAAACCCGATTTTGTCCAGAGTCGAGTCGAGTGCAGTCGGCCGATTATCGCTAAAAGTCGGGGATCGACCGAAACACGAAACCCAATGCAAGTCAATGGGGAAGCATAGTCGGCAGTGAGTGGAGGCCAGGAAAACACCTACAGTGCCCATTTTAATGCCAAAAACATCCATTCTTGTTTCTGAAGCTTGCCAATCTTAATTAACTGTATAATAATAGTTGGGCATAGGGAATTGGGGGAAAGTTGTGGGGGGAGTAGGGCTGGCTCAAGTTTTTCGTGGGCCCAGGAAATGCGGACTACGTCACGGCGGTGTTGCAGGGAAAGGTAAGTATTTAAAAGTTGCAAGTGCTGTGATCCTGAGCAAGCAGGGGGGGGCCCACTCGTTCGCATTGCCACTGGCACAGGGCCCCTCAAAGTACGGCGGTGTGTTTGCATGGCGGGGGCGCCTCCCACCAGCAGCGACACTTTTGCGTACTCTGAGGGGCCCTGTGCCAGTGACGTCGCCAACGAGTATGCCCCCCCACCTGATGAAGGTACCTGCACTTTCATCTGCACCTTCCTCTTTGTCCCTGTGTAAGGTGGTATAACATGCGGGAAGGGGAACCTTACTTTCAGCAGGGACAGATTCTGGCTGTGTAGAGTACAAGGGGAATGTAGTGGTCTAGGTCAATGTACCAGCAGACTCATTTAGCAGTGGCTGGGCAATGGGCAGGATGAGGAGGAAACAGATATAGGGCCAAAGAATAAAGTAGGCTACATGCAGTTCAAAATTGGTAACAGGACTAAACAGGCGGCATTGCTTTGTTCAGTGGAGTAGCAAACCCAAGAGCAGCAGACACTGTTTCAAGGGCCTAACCACACTAGTAGGCCAAATGCAGTTTAATATCTGATAGTATAGGGCGAAAGCCAGAATGTGGAAGCTCAGCTTTGTTCAGTTGAGGACAACACCAGGGAGGGGCAGACACCTTTAGTAGGCCGGAAAAGCCTATTGCATTTTTTAAAATGGTAATTTGGAGCAGAAGGTTGAAGCTCAGCTTTATTTAGTTGAGGGCAACACCAGGGAGGGGCAGAAGCCGTTAGTAGGCCCTAACCACCATTTTTTTTTTAAAACCACTTAATGAGAGCCGGAAGGTTGAAGCTCAGCTTTATTTAGTTGAGGACAACACCAGGGAGGGGCAGAAGCCGTTAGTAGGCCCTAACCACCATTTTTTTTTTTAAAACCACTTAATGAGAGCCGGAAGGTTGAAGCTCAGCTTTATTTAGTTGAGGACAACACCAGGCAGGGGCACACAGACAGACACCTTTAGTAGGCCGGAAAAGCCTATTGCATTTTTTAAAATGGTAATTTGGAGCAGAAGGTTGAAGCTCAGCTTTATTTAGTTGAGGACAACACCAGGCAGGGGCACACAGACAGACACCTTTAGTAGGCCGGAAAAGCCTATTGCATTTTTCAAAATGGTAATTTGGAGCAGAAGGTTGAAGCTCAGCTTTATTTAGTTGAGGGCAACACCAGGGAGGGGCAGAAGCCGTTAGTAGGCCCTAACCACCATTTTTTTTTTTTAAAACCACTTAATGAGAGCCGGAAGGTTGAAGCTCAGCTTTATTTAGTTGAGGACAACACCAGGGAGGGGCAGAAGCCGTTAGTAGGCCCTAACCACCATTTTTTTTTTTAAAACCACTTAATGAGAGCCGGAAGGTTGAAGCTCAGCTTTATTTAGTTGAGGACAACACCAGGGAGGGGCAGAAGCCGTTAGTAGGCCCTAACCACCATTTTTTTTTTTAAAACCACTTAATGAGAGCCGGAAGGTTGAAGCTCAGCTTTATTTAGTTGAGGACAACACCAGGCAGGGGCACACAGACAGACACCTTTAGTAGGCCGGAAAAGCCTATTGCATTTTTCAAAATGGTAATTTGGAGCAGAAGGTTGAAGCTCAGCTTTATTTAGTTGAGGGCAACACCAGGCAGGGGCACACAGACAGACACCTTTAGTAGGCCGGAAAAGCCTATTGCATTTTTCAAAATGGTAATTTGGAGCAGAAGGTTGAAGCTCAGCTTTATTTAGTTGAGGGCAACACCAGGCAGGGGCACACAGACAGACACCTTTAGTAGGCCGGAAAAGCCTATTGCATTTTTCAAAATGGTAATTTGGAGCAGAAGGTTGAAGCTCAGCTTTATTTAGTTGAGGGCAACACCAGGGAGGGGCAGAAGCCGTTAGTAGGCCCTAACCAAAGTTGAAGGCCAAATGCAGTTTAATTTCTGATACTATAGGCCGAAAGCCAGAAGGTGGAAGCTCCGATTTAGACAGTGGAGGACAATTTGAATTAGGGACTGCAGACAGACTTAGTAGGCTGTCCCCTGTGGACCATGCATCCACCACATTAACCCATTGCGCCGTAATGGACACGTAATCTTCCGTGGCCATGCCTACAGGTCCATGCGTCTGTTGTCAGGTGCACCTTTGTACTCACAGATTGCCAGAGTGCATGGACAATGCGGTCTTCTACATGCTGGTGGAGGGTTGGGATGGCTTTTCTCGCAAAAGAAGTGTCGACTGGTTAGCTTGTAGCGTGGTACAGCGTAGTCCATCATGGCCTTATTAATAGTAAATAAAATATATAACTAGGCTCTATGAACTTTTAAATAGGTTCCAGGGGTACACGGGCAGCATTGGTGTGGTCAGTGGAGGAGTATTGCAAGTAGGGGCTGCAGACAGGCTATCAAAGGCCTAAAATAACAAACAGTAGGCAGTCATGGCAGTTTTACATCGGTTACATGGATACACAGGCAGGCACTCCAGGCAGCATTGTGGTCAGTGGAGGAGTATTGCAAGTAGGGGCCGCAGACAGGCTATCAAAGGCCTAAAATAACAAACAATAGGCTCATTGCAGTTTTACAGCGGTTACATGGATAGACGGGCAGGCAGCTTGGTGGTGAGTGGAGGAGTATTTAAAGTAGGGACCGCAGACAGGCTATCAAAGGCCTAACATAACAAACAATAGGCTCATGGCAGTTTTACAGCGGTTACATGGATACACGGGCAGGCAGCTTGGTGGTGAGTGGAGGAGTATTTAAAGTAGGGACCGCAGACAGGCTATCAAAGGCCTAACATAACAAACAATAGGCTCATGGCAGTTTTACAGCGGTTACATGGATACACGGGCAGGCAACTTGGTGGTGGTGAGTGGAGGAGTATTTAAAGTAGGGACCGCAGACAGGCTATCAAAGGCCTAAAATAACAAACAATAGGCTCATGGCAGTTTTACAGCGGTTACATGGATACACGGGCAGGCAGCTTGGTGGTGGTGAGTGGAGGAGTATTTAAAGTAGGGACCGCAGACAGGCTATCAAAGGCCTAAAATAACAAACAATAGGCTTATGGCAGTTTTACAGCGGTTACATGGATACACGGGCAGGCAGCTTGGTGGTGAGTGGAGGAGTATTTAAAGTAGGGACCGCAGACAGGCTATCAAAGGCCTAACATAACAAACAATAGGCTCATGGCAGTTTTACAGTGGTTACATGGATACACGGGCAGGCAACTTGGTGGTGGTGAGTGGAGGAGTATTTAAAGTAGGGACCGCAGACAGGCTATCAAAGGCCTAAAATAACAAACAATAGGCTCATGGCAGTTTTACAGCGGTTACATGGATACACGGGCAGGCAGCTTGGTGGTGGTGAGTGGAGGAGTATTTAAAGTAGGGACCGCAGACAGGCTATCAAAGGCCTAAAATAACAAACAATAGGCTTATGGCAGTTTTACAGCGGTTACATGGATACACGGGCAGGCAGCTTGGTGGTCAGTGGAGGAGTATTTAAAGTAGGGACCGCAGACAGGCTATCAAAGGCCTAAAATAACAAACAATAGGCTTATGGCAGTTTTACAGCGGTTACATGGATACACGGGCAGGCAGCTTGGTGGTCAGTGGAGGAGTATTTAAAGTAGGGACCGCAGACAGGCTATCAAAGGCCTAAAATAACAAACAATAGGCTTATGGCAGTTTTACAGCGGTTACATGGATACACGGGCAGGCAGCTTGGTGGTGAGTGGAGGAGTATTTAAAGTAGGGACCGCAGACAGGCTATCAAAGGCCTAACATAACAAACAATAGGCTCATGGCAGTTTTACAGCGGTTACATGGATACATGGGCAGGCAACTTGGTGGTGGTGAGTGGAGGAGTATTTAAAGTAGGGACCGCAGACAGGCTATCAAAGGCCTAAAATAACAAACAATAGGCTCATGGCAGTTTTACAGCGGTTACATGGATACACGGGCAGGCAGCTTGGTGGTGGTGAGTGGAGGAGTATTTAAAGTAGGGACCGCAGACAGGCTATCAAAGGCCTAAAATAACAAACAATAGGCTTATGGCAGTTTTACAGCGGTTACATGGATACACGGGCAGGCAGCTTGGTGGTCAGTGGAGGAGTATTTAAAGTAGGGACCGCAGACAGGCTATCAAAGGCCTAAAATAACAAACAATAGGCTTATGGCAGTTTTACAGCGGTTACATGGATACACGGGCAGGCAGCTTGGTGGTGAGTGGAGGAGTATTTAAAGTAGGGACCGCAGACAGGCTATCAAAGGCCTAACATAACAAACAATAGGCTCATGGCAGCTTTACAGCGGTTACATGGATACACAGGCAGCTTGGTGGTGAGTGGAGGAGTAGTGCAAGGAGTGTCTGTCCCAGTACTCCCAAAATATAAATAGATGTTAATGTCTCGCAAAACAACCACAACAAAAAAAAAGGTGGCATACTTAGGTACAGGGGTGGGCTCATCTACTGAGTTTCTGACATAGTAATTTGGCAGTAACTATTTAATGGTGCCAATATAGGACACAGACACAGACTACTTTAAGTTGCATCATAGATGTCTACAAATTTGTATTGTCAGTGCCAGACATTGAATGATGTCAGCGAATAGACTAAAGATTGGTGGAGCTGTGCGACATAATTTTGGACGTGGTAGAGCACATTTTGAGCTGGGGTAGGGGGGAACTCTCTTGAGGCCGGCGGGACCGCCCCAGGGCCCCTCATGTTACAACGGTGTGTCTGACGTTGGGTGCGCACCACCACCGCCAGAGACACTACATTGTACTATGAGGGACCCAGTAGCAATGCCGTCAACCAAAAGCGAGCACACCCACCTCTTCAGACAAACAGCAGTCTCACGGGTGCTTGCGCCAAGTCGCGATACCACGGCCCCGTGTGGGGAGTTTTGCCATTTAGGGAGGTGTAAACATGTCGTATGCTGTACAATCAGCTGCAGCAAATTAGACATTAGAAAAGTAATTCACAGGCAAGAGCTTTTCATAGGAAAGCTAGGTGTCGGCCGGGCAAGGTGGGGCAAAAGATTTCGAAATCCAGTTGTGGTTCATTTTAATGAATGTTAGATCGTCAACATTTTGGGTAGCCAGACGAGTCCTTTTTTCGGTTAATATTGAACCTGCAGCACTGAATACTCTTTCTGATAGGACACTTGCTGCCGGGCAAGCAAGCTCCTGCAATGCATATTCTGCCAATTCTAGCCAGGTGTCTAATTTGGAGGCCCAGTAATCAAATGGGAATGACGGTTGAGGGAGAACATCGATAAGGGATGAAAAATAGTTAGTAACCATACTGGACAAATGTTGTCTCCTGTCACTTTCAATTGATGCAGCAGTACCTGTCCTGTCTGCGGTCATAGCAAAATCACTCCACAACCTGGTCAGAAAACCCCTCTGTCCAACGCCACTTCTGATGTGTGCACCCCTAACACTCCTAGTCTGCTGCCCCCTGGAGCTCGTGTGAGAACGATCACGTGCGCTGTGTGCTGGGAATGCCTGAAGCAAACGGTCAACAAGAGTTGATTGTTTGGTTGCTAATATTAGTTCCAAGTTCTCATGTGGCATAATATTTTGCAATTTGCCTTTATAGCGTGGATCAAGGAGGCAGGCCAACCAGTAATCGTGATCGTTCATCATTTTCGTAATGCGTGTGTCCCTTTTTAGGATACGTAAGGCATAATCCGCCATGTGGGCCAAAGTTCCAGTTGTCAAATCTCCGGTTGTGATTGGTTGAGGGGCAGTTGCAGGCAAATCTACGTCACTTGTGTCCCTCAAAAAACCAGAACCCGGCCGTGACACGCAACCAATTTCCTGTGCCCCCGGGAAAGGTTCGGCATTAAAAATATACTCATCCCCATCATCCTCCTCGTCCTCCACCTCCTCTTCGCCCGCTACCTCGTCCTGTACACTGCCCTGACCAGACAATGGCTGACTGTCATCAAGGCTTTCCTCTTCCTCTGGTGCAGACGCCTGCTCCTTTATGTGCGTCAAACTTTGCATCAGCAGACGCATTAGGGGGATGCTCATGCTTATTACGGCGTTGTCTGCACTAACCAGCCGTGTGCATTCCTCAAAACACTGAAGGACTTGACACATGTCTTGTATCTTAGACCACTGCACACCTGACAACTCCATGTCTGCCATCCTACTGCCTGCCCGTGTATCCTCCCACAAATAAATAACAGCACGCCTCTGTTCGCACAGTCTCTGAAGCATGTGCAGTGTTGAGTTCCACCTTGTTGCAACGTCTATGATTAGGCGATGCTGGGGAAGGTTCAAAGACCGCTGATAGGTCTGCATACGGCTGGCGTGTACAGGCGAACGTCGGATATGTGAGCAAAGTGCACGCACTTTGAGGAGCAGGTCGGAGAACCCAGGATAAGTTTTCAATAAGCACTGCACCACCAGGTTTAAGGTGTGAGCCAGGCAAGGAATGTGTTTCAGTTGGGAAAGGGAGATGGCAGCCATGAAATTCCTTCCGTTATCAGTCACTACCTTGCCTGCCTCAAGATCTACTGTGCCCAGCCACGACTGTGTTTCTTGTTGCAAGAACTCGGACAGAACTTCCGCGGTGTGTCTGTTGTCGCCCAAGCACTTCATAGCCAATACAGCCTGCTGACGCTTGGCAGTAGCTGGCCCATAATGGGACAACTGGTGTGCAACAGTGTCATCTGCCGATGGAGTGGTTGGCAGACTGCGTTCTGTGGAAGAGCTGTAGCTTCTGCAGGAGGACGAGGAGGAGGAGGAGGAGGGGGTGCGAACGCCTACAGCCAACTGTTTCCTAGACCGTGGGCTAGGCACAACTGTCCCTAAATTGATGTCGCCTGTGGACCCTGCATCCACCACATTCACCCAGTGTGCCGTGATGGACACATAACGTCCCTGGCCATGCCTACTGGTCCATGCATCTGTAGTCAGGTGCACCTTTGTACTCACAGATTGCCTGAGTGCATGGACGATGCGCTGTTTAACATGCTGGTGCAGGGCTGGGATGGCTTTTCTGGAAAAAAAGTGTCGACTGGGTAGCTCGTATCGTGGTTCAGCGTACTCCATCAGGGCTTTGAAAGCTTCGCTTTCAACTAACCGGTAGGGCATCATCTCTAACGAGATTAGTCTAGCTATGTGGGCGTTAAAACCCTGTGTACGCGGATGCGAGGATAAGTACTTCCTTTTTCTAACCAGAGTCTCATGTAGGGTGAGCTGGACTGGAGAGCTGGAGATCGTGGAACTTTCGGGTGTGCCGGTGTACATGGCAGACTGAGAGACGGTTGGAGACGGTATTGTTTCCGCCGGTGCCCTAGATGCAATATTTCCTCCTACAAAACTGGTGATTCCCTGACCCTGACTGCTTTTGGCTGGCAAAGAAACCTGCACAGATACTGCCGGTGGTGCGGAAAATGGTGGCCTTACAGTGACGGAAGGGATGTTGCGTTGCTGACTAGCTTCATTGGCCGAGGGTGCTACAACCTTGAGGGACGTTTGGTAGTTAGTCCAGGCTTGAAAATGCATGGTGGTTAAGTGTCTATGCATGCAACTAGTATTTAGACTTTTCAGATTCTGACCTCTGCTTAAGCTAGTTGAACATTTTTGACAGATGACTTTGCGCTGATCAGTTGGATGTTGTTTAAAAAAATGCCAGACTGCACTCTTCCTAGACTCGGATCCCTTTTCAGGGATTGCAGACTGAGCTTTAACCGGATGGCAACGCTGTGCTCCAACAGGTTTTGGCTTTGACACGCGTTTTGGGCCAGATACGGGCCCGGCAGATGGAACCTGTTGCGATGTTGATGCCTGCTGCGGCCCCTCCTCCACCTCCGCTTCTGAACTACTGCCGCCTGCACCCTGTTCCCCCAATGGCTGCCAATCGGGGTCAATAACTGGGTCATCTATTACCTCCTCTTCGAGCTCGTGTGCAACTTCGTCTGTGTCACTGTGTCGGTCGGTGGTATAGCGTTCGTGGCGGGGCAACATAGTCTCATCAGGGTCTGATTGTGGATCTGTACCCTGAGAGGGCAATGTGGTGGTCTGAGTCAAAGGAGCAGCATAGTACTCTGGCTGTGGCTGTGCATCAGTGCACTCCATGTCAGAATATACTTGTAATGGGCATGGCCTGTTAAATGTTTCACTTTCTAAGCCAGGGACGGTATGTGTAAAGAGCTCCATGGAGTGACCCGTTGTGTCGCCTGCTGCATCCTTCTCTCTTGTTGTACTTTTTGCTGAGGAGGACAAGGAAGCGACTTGTCCCTGACCGTGAACATCCACAAGCGACGCGCTGCTTTTACATTTACCAGTTTCGGAAGAGGAGGCAAAAGAGCTAGAGGCTGAGTCTGCAATGTAAGCCAAAACTTGCTGTTGCTGCTCCGCCTTTAAAAGCGGTTTTCCTACTCCCAGAAAAGAGAGCGTTCGAGGCCTTGTGTAGCCTGACGACGAAACTGGCTCCACAGCTCCAGACTTAGGTGGAATATTTTTATCCCCACGACCACCTGATGCTCCACTACCACTACCATCATTACCAGCTGACAATGAACGCCCACGACGACCTCTTGCACCAGACTTCCTCATTGTTTTAAAATCTTAACCAAAGTAACTTTATTTGTTGCTGTCAAACAACTGACACGGTGAGCTATAACTTCAGTATGATTTCAATATCCCTTAACAGGTTGGTGAGACCACAAGGAAAATCAGGCACAATGTTACACACTCTGTTTTCTGTGGCACAAAATCACAGAGATGACACACACGCAGGACTGTCACTCAAGCACTAATGTCAATATTAATCTCCCACCTAATTTATGTATTTTTTTTTTTTCAGGGAGACTTTAGAAACCAAATAATAAGAAAAAAAATAAATAAATAAATAGGCTTTCTATAGCCCACTGAATGAGAGATAGCACACACAGCAGTGGCACACAAGCCCTGACTGAGGCCAATATTTTTCTCCCACTGATTGATGTAGTGTTTTTGTGTTGAGGTAGAATTTAGAACACAAATCACGGAAAAAATAAATAGGCTTTCTATGGCCCACTGAATGAAAGGGAGAGAGGTGGCACACCCAGGAGTCAAGACTGGCACACAAGCTGAAAGGGCAATATTACTCTCCCACTGTTTTTTGTATGTTTTTTTTTTTTTTTCAGGGAGACTTTAGAAACCAAATAATATTAAAAAAACCAAAAAAATAAATAGCCTTTCTATGGCCCACTGAATGAGAGAGAGAGGTGGCACACCCAGGAGTCAAGACTGGCACACAAGCTGAAAGGGCAATATTACTCTCCCACTGTTTTTTTATGTATTTTTTGTTTTTTAAGGGAGACTTTAGAAACCCAATAATATTTAAAAAAAAAAATAAATAGGCTTTCTATGGCCCACTGAATGAGAGGGAGAGAGGTGGCACACCCAGGAGTCAAGACTGGCACACAAGCTGAAAGGGCAATATTACTCTCCCACTGTTTTTTGTATGTTTTTTTTTTTTTTTTCAGGGAGACTTTAGAAACCAAATAATATTAAAAAAACCAAAAAAAAAATAGCCTTTCTATGGCCCACTGAATGAGAGAGAGAGGTGGCACACCCAGGAGTCAAGACTGGCACACAAGCTGAAAGGGCAATATTACTCTCCCACTGTTTTTTTATGTATTTTTTGTTTTTTAAGGGAGACTTTAGAAACCCAATAATATTTAAAAAAAAAAATAAATAGGCTTTCTATGGCCCACTGAATGAAAGGGAGAGAGGTGGCACACCCAGGAGTCAAGACTGGCACACAAGCTGAAAGGGCAATATTACTCTCCCACTGTTTTTTGTATGTTTTTTTTTTTTTTTCAGGGAGACTTTAGAAACCAAATAATATTAAAAAAACCAAAAAAAAAATAGCCTTTCTATGGCCCACTGAATGAGAGAGAGAGGTGGCACACCCAGGAGTCAAGACTGGCACACAAGCTGAAAGGGCAATATTACTCTCCCACTGTTTTTTTATGTATTTTTTGTTTTTTAAGGGAGACTTTAGAAACCCAATAATATTTAAAAAAAAAAATAAATAGGCTTTCTATGGCCCACTGAATGAAAGGGAGAGAGGTGGCACACCCAGGAGTCAAGACTGGCACACAAGCTGAAAGGGCAATATTACTCTCCCACTGTTTTTTTATGTATTTTTTGTTTTTTAAGGGAGACTTTAGAAACCCAATAATATTTAAAAAAATAAATAAATAGGCTTTCTATGGCCCACTGAATGAGAGGGAGAGAGGTGGCACACCCAGGAGTCAAGACTGGCACACAAGCTGAAAGGGCAATATTACTCTCCCACTGTTTTTTTAGGTTTTTTTTTTTTTTCAGGGAGACTTTAGAAACCAAATAATATTAAAAAAAAATTAAAAAAAATAGGCTTGCTATAGCCCACTGAATGAGAGATAGCACACACAGCAGTGGCACACAAGCCCTGACTGAGGCCAATATTTTTCTCCCACTGATTGATGTAGTGTTTTTGTGTTGAGGTAGAATTTAGAACACAAATCACGGAAAAAATAAATAGGCTTTCTATGGCCCACTGAATGAAAGGGAGAGAGGTGGCACACCCAGGAGTCAAGACTGGCACACAAGCTGAAAGGGCAATATTACTCTCCCACTGTTTTTTTATGTATTTTTTGTTTTTTAAGGGAGACTTTAGAAACCCAATAATATTTTAAAAAATAAATAAATAGGCTTTCTATGGCCCACTGAATGAGAGGGAGAGAGGTGGCACACCCAGGAGTCAAGACTGGCACACAAGCTGAAAGGGCAATATTACTCTCCCACTGTTTTTTTAGGTTTTTTTTTTTTTTTTCAGGGAGACTTTAGAAACCAAATAATATTAAAAAAAAAAAAAAAAAAATAGGCTTGCTATAGCCCACTGAATGAGAGATAGCACACACAGCAGTGGCACACAAGCCCTGACTGAGGCCAATATTTTTCTCCCACTGATTGATGTAGTGTTTTTGTGTTGAGGTAGATTTTAGAACACAAATCACGGAAAAAATAAATAGGCTTTCTATGGCCCACTCAGTGAGAGATGGCACACACAGGGATGGCACTGTAGCAGAAATGCCAATCTTAATCTCCCACAAAAAAAAAAAAAAAAAAAAAAAAAAACTGTCCTACAATTACTATCTCCCTGCAGTAATGTAAGCCAGGTATGGCAGGCAGCAATAGGAGTGGACTGATGCACAAATTAAATAAAAAGTGTGGACAAACAAAAAAGATAGCTGTGCAGAAAGGAAGGAACAAGAGGATATGTGCTTTGAAAAAAGCAGTTGGTTTCCACAGTGGCGTACACACAGCAATACAGCTATCACGGAGCCTTCTAGGGCAGCCCAATGAGCTACAGCGCTGAGGGGAAAAAAAAAAAAAAATAGCTTCCACAGTCCCTGCACACCGAAGGTGGTGTTGGACAGTGGAAATCGCTGCAGCACAAGCGGTTTGGTGGTTAGTGGACCCTGCCTAACGCTCTCCCTGCTTCTGACGAAGCGGCAGCAACCTGTCCCTAAGCTCAGATCAGCAGCAGTGAGATGGCGGTCGGCGGGAACGCCCCTTTATAGCCCCTGTGACGCCGCAGACAGCAAGCCAATCACTGCAATGCCCTTCTCTAAGATGGTGGGGACCAGGATCTATGTCATCACGCTGCCCACACTCTGCGTTCACCTTCATTGGCTGAGAAATGGCGCTTTTCGCGTCATTGAAACGCGACTTTGGCGCGAAAGTCGCGTACCGCATGGCCGACAAGCACAGGGGTCGGATCGGGTTTCATGAGACGCCGACTTAGCCAAAAGTCGGCGACTTTTGAAAATGATCGACCCGTTTCGCTCAACCCTACTCACCACATATCTAGATAAGTTCCTTGGGGGGTCTATTTTCCAAAATGGGGTCACTTGTTGGGGGTTTCTACTGTTTAGGTACATTAGGGGTCTGCAAACGCAACATAACGCCCGCAGACAATTCTATCAAAGTCTGCATTCCAAAATGGCGCTCCTTCCCTTCCGAGCTCTGCCGTGCGCCCAAACAGTGGTTTACCCCCACATATGGGGTACCAGCATACTCAGGACAAATTGGACAACAACTTTTGGGGTCCAATTTCTCTTGTTACCCTTGTGAAAATAAAAATTTGGGGGCTAAAAAAATATTTTTTGTGCGAAAAAAAATATTTTTTATTTTCACTACTCTGCATTATAAACTTCTGTGAAGCACTTGGGCATTCAAAGTTCTCACCACATATCTAGATAAGTTCCTTGGGGGGTCTATTTTCCAAAATGGGGTCACTTGTTGGGGGTTTCTACTGTTTAGGTACATTAGGGGTCTGCAAACGCAACATAACGCCCGCAGACAATTCTATCAAAGTCTGCATTCCAAAATGGCGCTCCTTCCCTTCCGAGCTCTGCCGTGCGCCCAAACAGTGGTTTACCCCCACATATGGGGTACCAGCATACTCAGGACAAATTGGACAACAACTTTTGGGGTCCAATTTCTCTTGTTACCCTTGTGAAAATAAAAATTGGGGGCTAAAAAATCTTTATTGTTAAAAAATATATATTTTTTATTTTCACGACTCTGCATTATAAACTTCTGTGATGCACTTGGGCATTCAAAGTTCTCACTACACATCTAGATAAGTTCCATGGGGGGGTCTATTTTCCAAAATGGGGTCACTTTTGGGGGGTTTCTACTGTTTAGGCACATCAGGGGCTCTCCAAACGCGACATGGCGTCCGATCTCAATTCCAGTCAATTTTGCATTGAAAAGTCAAATGGCGCTCCTTTGCTTCCGAGCTCAGCCATGCGCCCAAACAGTGGTTTACCCCCACATATGGGGTGTCGGCGTACTCAAGACAAATTGTACAACAACTTCTGGGGTCCATTTTCTCCTGTTACCCTTGGTAAAATAAAAATTTGGAGGCAAAAAGATCATTTTTGTAAAAAAAATGCGATTCTTTTATTTTCACGGCTCTACGTTATAAACCTCTGTGAAGCACCTGGGGGTTTAAAGTGCTCACCACACATCTAGATAAGTTCCTTAAGGGGTCTAGTTTCCAAAATGGTGTCATTTGTGGGGGGTCTCCACTGTTTAGGCACATCAGCGGCTCTCCAAACGTGACATGGCGTCCGATCTCAATTCCAGCCAATTCTACATTGAAAAAGTAAAACGACACTCCTTCTCTTCCAAGCTCTGCGGTGCGCCCAAACAGTGGTTTACCCCCACATATGGGTATTGACGTACTCAGGAGAAATTGCACAACAACTTTTGTGGTCTAATTTCTCCTGTTACCCTTGTGAAAATAAAAATTTGGGGGCAAAATATCATTTTTGTAGAAAAAATGAGATTTTTTATTTTCACGGCTCTACGTTATAAACTTCTGTGAAGCACTTAGGGGTTTAAAGTGCTCAACACACATCTAGATAAGTTCCTTAAGGGGTCTAGTTTCCAAAATGGTATCATTTGTAGGGGGTTTCCACTGTTTAGGCACATCAGGGGCTCTCCAAACGTGACATCATGGCATCCGATCTCAATTCCAGCCAATTCTGCATTGAAAAAGTCAAACGGTGCTCCTTCACTTCCAAGCTCTGCGGTGCGCCCAAACAGTGGTTTACCCCCACATATGGGGTATTGACGTACTCAGGAGAAATTGCACAACAACTTTTGTGGTCTAATTTCTCCTGTTACCCTTGTGAAAATAAGAATTTGTGGGCGAAAAAATCATTTTTGTGAAAACAAATGCGATTTTTTATTTTCACGGCTCTACGTTATAAACTTCTGTGAAGCACTTGGGGGTTTAAAGTGCTCACCACTCATCTAGATAAGTTCCTTAAGGGGTCTAGTTTCCAAAATGGTGTCACTTGTGGGGGGTTTCCACTGTTTAGGCACATTAGGGGCTCTCCAAACGCGACATGGCATCCGATCTCAATTCCAGCCAATTCTGCATTGAAACAGTCAAACAGTGCTCCTTCACTTCCAAGCTCTGCGGTGCGCCCAAACAGTGGTTTACCTCCACATATGGGGTATCGGCGTACTCAGGAAAAATTGCAAAACAAAATTTGTGGTTAAATTTCTGTTTTTACACTTTTACACGTGAAAATTAAAAAAAATGGTTCTGAAGTAAAATGTTTGCAAAAAAAAGTTAAATGTTCATTTTTTTCTTCCACATTGTTTCAGTTCCTGTGAAGTACGTAAAGGGTTAATAAACTTCTTGAATGTGGTTTTGAGCAGCTTGAGGGGTGCACTTTTTAGAATGGTGTCACACTTGGGTATTTTCTATCATATAGACCCCTCAAAATGACTTCAAAGGTGATGTGGTCCCTAAAAAAAACATGGTGTTGTAAAAATGAGAAATTGCTGGTCAACTTTTAACCCTTATAACTCCCTAACAAAAAAAAAATTGTTTCCAAAATTGTGCTGATGTAAAGTAGATATGTGAGAAATGTTATTTATTAACTATTTTTTGTGACATATCTCTCTGATTTAAGGGCATAAAAATACAAAGTTTGAAAATTGCAAAATTTTAAAAATTTTCGCCATATTTCCATTTTTTTCATAAATAATCGCAAGTAATATCGAAGAAATGTTACCACTATCTTGAAGTACAACATGTCACGAAAAAACAATCTCAGAATCAGTGGGATCCGATAAAGCGTTCCAGAGTTATAACCTCTTAAAGTGACACTGGTCAGAATTGTAAAAATTGGCTCGGTCATTAAGCACCAAATTGGCTCTGTCACTAAGGGGTTAATGTTGATGATTATGGCTTACAGTGTATGAAAACCCCAAAGTTATTATCTCTCTAAATTAGAATAATTAACAAAAAACACCTGAAAAGGCTTCCTAAGCATTTAAAAAGGTCCGTTAGTCTGTTTCAGTAGGCTCCACAGTCATGGGGAAGACTGCTGATTTGACAAATGTCAGTGATAGTTTGGGGAGCCATGTCATCTGCTGGTGTAGGTCCACTGTGTTTTATCAAGACCAAAGTCAGTGCAGCCATCTACCAGGAAATTTTAGAGCACTTCATGCTTCCTTCTGCCGTCAAGCTTTTTTGAGGTGGAAATCTCTTTCTCCAGCAGTATTTGACACCTGTCCACACTGCCAAAAGTACCAATACCTGGTTTACAAACAACAGTATCACTATGCTTAATTGGCCAGCAAACTCGCCTGACCATAACCCCATAGATGGGGTATTGTCAAGAGGAAGATGAGAGACACCAGACCCAACAATGCAGATGAGTTGAAGGCTGCTTTCAAAGCAACCTGGGCATCCATAACACCTCAGCAGTGACACAGGCTCATCGCCTCCAAGCTACGGCGTATTGATGCAGTAATTGATGCAAAAGGAGCCCTGACCAAGTATTGAGTGCATTTACTGAACATACATTTCAGTAGGCCAACATTTCAAATTTTAAAATAATTTTTCAAGATGGTGTTATAAAGTATTCTAATTTACTGAGATAATGACTTTTGGGCTTTCATTGTCTGTAAGCCATAATCATCAACACTGTAAATAGATCACTTTGTAGTGACGCTATATAATACACTGCTCAAAAAAATAAAGGGAACACTTAAACATCAGAATATAACTCCAAATAAATCATACTCTGTGAAATCAAACTGTCCACTTAGGAAGCAACACTGTTTGACAATCAATTTCACATGCTGTTGTGCAAATGGAATAGACAACAGATGGAAAGTATTGGCAATTATCAAGACACACTCAATAAAGGAGTGGTTCTGCAGGTGGGGACCACAGACCACATCTCGGTACCAATGCTTTCTGGCTGATGTTTTGGTCACTTTTGATTGTTGGTTGTGCTTTCACACTCGTGGTAGCATGAAACGAACTCTACAACCCACACAAGTGGCTCAGGTAGTGCAGCTCATCCAGGATGGCACATCAATGCGAGCTGTGGCAGGAAGGATTGCTGGAGATGCTACCAGGAGGCAGGCCAGTACACCAAGAGATGTGGAGGGGGCCATAGGAGGGCAACAACCCAGCAGCAGGACCGCTACCTCAGCCTTTGTGCAAGGAGGAAAAGGAGAAGCACTGCCAGAGCCCTGAAAAATGACCCCCAGCAGGCCACAAATGTGCATTTGTCTGCACAAACGGTTAGAAACAGACTACATGAGGATGGTCTGAGTGCCCGACGTCCACAGATGGGGGTTGTGCTCACAGCCCAACACCATGCAGGACGCTTGGCATTTGCCACTGAACACCAGGATTGGCAAATTCGCCACTAGCGCCCTGTGCTCTTCACAGATGAAAGCAGGTTCACACTGAGCACATGTGACAGACATGACAGAGTCTGGAGATGCTGTGGAGAGCGATATGCTGCCTGCAACATCCTTCAGCATGACCGGTTGGGCAGTGGGTCAGTAATGGTGTGGGGTGGCATTTCTTTGGAGGGCTGCATAGCCCCCCATTTGCATGCCAGAGGTAGCCTGACAGCCATTAGGTACCGATATGAGATCCTCAGAACCCTTGTGAGACCATATACTGGTGCGGTTGGCCCTGGGTTTCTCCTAATGCAGGACAATGCCAGACCTCATGGAGCTGGAGTGTGTCAGCAGTTCCTGCAAGATGGAGGCATTGAAGCTATGGACTGGCCCGCCCGTTCCCCAGACCTGAATCTGATTGAACACATCTGGGACATCATGTCTCACACCATCCACCAACGTGATGTTGCACCACAGACTGTCCAGGAGTTGGTGGAGATCCCTCAGGAGACCATCCGCTGCCTCATCAGGAGCATGCCCAGGAGTTGTAGGGAGGTCATACAGGCACGTGGAGGCCACAAACACTACTGAGCATCATTTCCTTGTCTTGAGGCATTTCCACTGAAGTTGGATCAGCCTGTAAATTCATTTTCCACTTTGATTTTGAGCATCATTCTAACTCCAGACCTCCGTGGTATATTAGTTGTGATTTACATTGATATTTTTTATGTTTTATTGTTCTCAACACATTCCACAGATTTACAAATGGAATATTTCATTCAGTGATATCTAGAATGTGGGATTTTAGTGTTCCCTTTATTTTTTTGAGCAGTGTATATAAGTTTCACTTTTTGTATTGAAGAACTGAAATAAATTAACTTTTTGATGATATTCTAATTTTGTGAGAAGCACAAAAACCTTGTGTGAGACAGTGACCTCTGTAACAGCTAGGGGGTGCTGTTTGTTCTCCCCAGAATGTGCACAGAGGAGTAATGAGGCCATGAGGGGGCGTGACAGTCACAGGTGTGGCTGTGATTACAATTGTTATAAGCCCTGTAGTATAGAGAATAGAGTCTGAGAAATCTCAGGTGTGTTAGGGCCAGAGTAATGCCTGACAACCCATAGCATACACAGTGGTGCTGCTGTCCACGATGACTGGTCATGGATGTGGACAGGTCTTGTTGCTGGAGGTGAACCAGAGATTGACTGTCCTGTGCCCGAAGGAAGGACCAGCGTGTGTCACAGCTGCAGACAGGAAGATGTCAAGGTCTGTGTACGGCTATGAGTAGAGACTGTGATACAGTGGTGCAGGACACTCATGGAACTAGTAAGAGGAGGACTAGCATGTGTGGTGACTGCAATACAAAGGATGCTGTTATGAACTGGTGTGAACTGAACACTGAAGTTATGTGCATTTAAGTTATGTGCTTGGAACCTTTTATGTGTGAAGATAATGCATTAAAGAGACTGTTATGTTTGAACTTTGTGGGTCACTGCCTCTTCACTGTTACCGCTGCCTTACACTTGCTATTGAGGTTTTCCAGAGGAAGAGGTCAGTTTGACCTAGAAATGCATGAGAATAACTTTTAATTGATCCTTATGCATCTGAATCCTTATAATCCTTCCCCAGCAGCGCAGCACACCTGCATTCCTTTACTACAGTAAAAATATTGAACAGCACAGAGCTGCATTCAAAATTCTGCAATTTTTTTTGTTTTGGAAACAGTCTATACTACTCAGAATGCGAATATACATTTCAAACTTTGTACAGACACTGAGCCAGTGCTGTAAGCTAGGTTTGTGCTCTGAAGACTGTAGAATTGTGAATGCAGCTTTGGTTTATAACACAAATTGTAATTCAAGATGAGTATAAAGTCAGCAGATTTTTGCTCTGTCATCTGAGAACAGCATGTAGGCAAAGAGACCCTGAATCCAACGATGTATCACTTAGATTACTGGGTGCAGCCGTTCTGCCACAATCAGAGCTTTTAGATTTAGAATGCAGCAGAGCTGAGAAAGCTAGCCCCACCCACACCAGGCTCTCTGTGTACAAAGTCCATAGACAGTGAGGTGTTTAGTTTCTGGACTAGTCCGGCAATGTTAATCTCTTAGTGATAAATCCTTCACAGTTAGTGAACAACAGCACGTACATTGACAAGTGATACAGTGGGGCAAAAAAGTATTTAGTCAGTCAGCAATAGTGCAAGTTCCACCACTTAAAAAGATGAGAGGCGTCTGTAATTTACATCATAGGTAGACCTCAACTATGGGAGACAAACTGAGAAAAAAAAATCCAGAAAATCACATTGTCTGTTTTTTTATCATTTTATTTGCATTTTATGGTGGAAAATAAGTATTTGGTCAGAAACAAACAATCAAGATTTCTGGCTCTCACAGACCTGTAACTTCTTCTTTAAGAGTCTCCTCTTTCCTCCACTCATTACCTGTAGTAATGGCACCTGTTTAAACTTGTTATCAGTATAAAAAGACACCTGTGCACACCCTCAAACAGTCTGACTCCAAACTCCACTATGGTGAAGACCAAAGAGCTGTCAAAGGACCCCAGAAACAAAATTGTAGCCCTGCACCAGGCTGGGAAGACTGAATCTGCAATAGCCAACCAGCTTGGAGTGAAGAAATCAACAGTGGGAGCAATAATTAGAAAATGGAAGACATACAAGACCACTGATAATCTCCCTCGAACTGGGGCTCCATGCAAAATCCCACCCCGTGGGGTCAGAATGATCACAAGAACGGTGAGCAAAAATCCCAGAACCACGCGGGGGGGCCTAGTGAATGAACTGCAGAGAGCTGGGACCAATGTAACAAGGCCTACCATAAGTAACACACTACGCCACCATGGACTCAGATCCTGCAGTGCCAGACGTGTCCCACTGCTTAAGCCAGTACATGTCCGGGCCCGTCTGAAGTTTGCTAGAGAGCATTTGGATGATCCAGAGGAGTTTTGGGAGAATGTCCTATGGTCTGATGAAACCAAACTGGATCTGTTTGGTAGAAACACAACTTGTCGTGTTTGGAGGAAAAAGAATACTGAGTTGCATCCATCAAACACCATACCTACTGTAAAGCATGGTGGTGGAAACATCATGCTTTGGGGCTGTTTCTCTGCAAAGGGGCCAGGACGACTGATCCGGGTACATGAAAGAATGAATGGGGCCATGTATCGTGAGATTTTGAGTGCAAACCTCCTTCCATCAGCAAGGGCATTGAAGTTGAAACGTGGCTGGGTCTTTCAACATGACAATGATCCAAAGCACACTGCCAGGGCAACGAAGGAGTGGCTTCGTAAGAAGCATTTCAAGGTCCTGGAGTGGCCTAGCCAGTCTCCAGATCTCAACCCTATAGAAAACCTTTGGCGGGAGTTGAAAGTCCGTGTTGCCAAGCGAAAAGCCAAAAACATCACTGCTCTAGAGGAGATCTGCATGGAGGAATGGGCCAAAATACCAACAACAGTGTGTGGCAATCTTGTGAAGACTTACAGAAAACGTTTAACCTCTGTCATTGCCAACAAAGGATATATTACAAAGTATTGAGATGAAATTTTGTTTCTGACCAAATACTTATTTTCCACCATAAAATGCAAATAAAATGATAAAAAAACAGACAATGTGATTTTCTGGATTTTTTTTTCTCAGTTTGTCTCCCATAGTTGAGGTCTACCTATGATGTAAATTACAGACGCCTCTCATCTTTTTAAGTGGTGGAACTTGCACTATTGCTGACTGACTAAATACTTTTTTGCCCCACTGTACATCCCTGAATTCTGTGTCTCAGCCTGCTGTCTTTAGGTTACATAGCAAAAACCCACTGACAGATTCCTTTTAACAATTATTCCAACCTTTACTATTATTACATTTTTATCATATAAAGATGGATGAACACGGAATTCGTCTACCCCGATGAAGGTAGAGTTTTAAGAATTGTTATTTCCTAGGGAATTCAAGGATTTACTAATAGATATATGTCACACTGGCCAAAAGGGAGGCTCTGGAACCAGTGATGAACTAAACCGACCACCACTGAGGCCAAAACTGCCAATATGTCAAATAATCTACTCAATCTAAGAGACCATCTGATTATTCTGCAGGCATGAAATATCATTTATAATGATGACGTAGCTTCGAATAAACTCTGTCCAAAATTAAAGAACTATCCCCAAATTTGCTTTTATTCTATGAACATATGTCCTATTCAAAAATTGTATATTAACTCTTTGCTTGATTGAACAAAATGTCTAAGGGCTGTTTATAATCCCCAGGAAGAATTATACAGCGCAGTGTCATTTCTATGGTAAGGACACGATTTAAGTATTCATTACAAACATATTGAATTTCCAGTTTTATTTCTGTCAAGGTTCATGCTGTCTTTTAGCCTAATAGTGGTGGATTTCCCGCTGTAGCAATGCTAATGGTCTGATACTTGATTTTTAGGGGCATATGGCAATCTGCTTTTCATACTATTCAAGTGTTGGGTCTCTTCTCAGGTTTTAAATTATCTGGCAAGACTTTGTAAAGATGGAGAAGAAGAGATCTTCTGAGTAAACTCCTTTTTGGCTGAAGGAAATCATCATTTTTGTTTCTCCAACCAAGGCAATACGATATTTCTATTTTCTATTTGTTTAATAGGGTTATTTTTTTTTATATTATTTTCATACAAATGTAATGAAAAACTCACAGTAGCTATTTCACCCCTTCCCATTACTGAAATGTAAAAAAAAAATTTGAATCACGGTCTTCTGAGAGCCAAAATTAATTTTAATTTCTTCCAAATAAACTTTTTTTTTTTAAAACACGATTTTTTTTTAATTTAAAGAGAAATAGAAAAAAAAATTCATATAACGGAGAAGAAAAAAATAAAACAAGCAATTAATCCATTGTTGGTGGGAAATTTGCCGTGTTTAGATACAATGATGATGTGTTAACTTATTTTCAGGTTCAGTACGATTATAGTCATACCAAATTTATAGATGTGTGCTGTTTCATTTGTGTCTAAACTTATATCTATTTTATATTATATATATTACTTATAAAATATATCCAAAAGGCACAAGATGGTAAAAAAAGATTTTTTTTACAACAATATAGAAAGGATTCTTTACTGTAAGAGCAATGATTTTGTGGAACTCTCTGCTTGAGAAAGTTGTCATAATAAGGAATTCACTCTAGTTCTTCCTTGGGTATAATAACATCATAAAATATTTATTATAGGCTACTGGAGATTTGTTGTTGATTTGGAGCTTTTTTTTCTGATTGTTGTATTTGGAATATGGAAGGATTTTTGCCCCCAACATGATGAAAATTTGCTTCTGCCTCATGAGGGATTTTGGATTTCTCTGAATCAAAATTACAATATACGTATTAGGCTGAACTAGATGAACCTTCCAATATCATAGCCTACACTGTATAAGGCCATGTTCCCATGGGTGAAATTGCTGCATTTTTTCCCCACTGTGAATTTTCTGCAATCTATTATGATTATTGCATTTTTGGTGTGGATTTCATCAACATTTTTATGCTATTTTTTTACTGTGGAAATGCTGCGATTCTACACTTAAAACACAATTGTATTTTTTCAATGTATTTTTTCAGTGTCGACCTAGAAACCTATTGGAAAAAAAATGAACCAAAAATATAAAGCGCTCAAAAGAATCTCTAAAGCCACAGAGGGCATGAGTTTTCATGAAATCACATCTACTTTGTTTGTACTTTTAAATGGAACCTGACATGTATAAAAAAAGCTATATATCTGCAAAGATGGGGTTAATCTGCAGGTAAATAGTGTTCTGATGCTGTGCAGCTGAAGCACTGAGAGCCCGGCTACATGGAGGAAATTAACTTTATTCCTCCTGGCAGCCTCGGGCTTTCAGTCATAGAGGCAGCGCCGGAGTGGCTTCAGTCACTGCTCAGAGCATAGTGAGTGGCTGATGTAACCACGCCCCCGGCATTGACTGACAGCCAGAAGCGGGGCTCTCAGTGTGAGCACCAGGCAGATTTAGAACTTCATTTACCTGCAGATTAGCCTCAATATATGCAGGTTAAGCATTCATTCACACTGACGAATAATATGAAGTAGTGTAAATCTCGCATTGCACTTCGACCAGTGTTATTCAATGAGGCAGAGGAGATCTGCAATTTTTTTTCAGGTGCTGATTTGACATCAGAAAAAAATTGCAGCATGGTGTAATTGGGAGGATATCTCACACGGCGGGCGTCTATTCAAGTCAATGGGTGCGTGCAAACCATCAGACTGCATTCGGATGTCATGTCTCCCCGTTGAAACCACATGAATGAACAGATATGGCTGAGGCTGGACAGACATCTGTCTGAGATGATTTAGTGAACCCTGCATTGAGCTGGGGGTTGGACACGATGACCCTGGAGGTCCATTCCAACTCTAACACTCTATGATTCTATGGATGCTTTGCTGAGCCGAGTGCTCATGTGTACGGTGAAGTCAGGGGAGATAGCTGTCTGCTGGACGAATGTTGGCCAGGTTTATACGACAATAATACAGTATTTGCGGCAGTGCCACCCCTTAAAATGGTGAGTCCAAGGACTGTCTGCAATGTGTTATACATAAAACATGGAAGCCCAATACTGGGAAAGGGAAGGTGACCAGGTGACCTCAAAATCCTCTGTACCACTTTGCAAGTAATCTCCTTTTTGGATATCGGCAATAGTTAGGTGCTCGGCATTACAAACAATGGTGTCGTATACTTTATCTTAATAGGAGAGCATATAATAAAAAACTCATGGTGAAAAATAAAAGTAAAGCCTCTTGGTAAAGCGTTTAATTATAGTCCTTCTTTCTCTTGGCCGATAGACAAAAACTAGAGCATTTCCTCTAAGCAATGAACCGAACCAATGAGGATTTATGAGTGTGCTGAGGAAGAGCAATGATAACTGATGAGGAGGGGTCAGTTATTTGGAAAGCTGCAGAAAAGCCATCTATCTGTGCTAATAATTCTGGATGAGCAAAGATTACATTACAAGGTCATCATCTCAAGCCAATTTAGGGAGCCTGCAGCTCCGAAGAACAAGAAGACACAGCAGAGAAACCAAAGCCAGATGAAGTAACAGTAGTTCTAACGTCTGCAGATATCCGAATACATCATTGACTCGGAGGAGCATGGTACAAATTAGCCCCTTCACCACTGGGCGATTTTCCGTTTTGTTTTTAGCTCTCCTTCTTCACACAGTCATAACTTTTTTTTAATTTTTTTTGTCAATATAGACATATGATGGTTTATTATTTTTGCAGGACGAGTTGCACTTTTGAATGACTCCATTGATTTTACCATATAGTGTACTGAAAAATGGGGAAAAAATTCAAACTGCGGTTGTAATTGCAAAAAAGTGCAATTCACTTCCATAATTAGTTTTTTGGATTCTTTATTTATCATGTTCACTAAATGCTAAAACTGACCCCGGTAATATAATTCTCCAGGTCAGTATGAGTATTTAGGTACCAAACATGTATACCGTATATACTCGAGTATAAGCCAAGATTTTCAGCCCAAATTTTTGGGCTGAAAGTGCCCCTCTCGGCTTATACTCGAGTCATGATCGGTGGTGGGGTCGGCGGGTGAGGACTGTCATATACTCACCTAGTTCCGGCGTTCCTGTCGCTCCCCCTGCAGTCCCACGGTCTCCGGGTGCCGCAGCTCTTCCCCTGAGCGGTCACGTGGGACCGCTCATTAGAGAAATGAATAGGCGGCTCCACCCCCATAGGGGCGGAGCCGCATAATTCATTTCTCTAATCAGCGGTGCCGGTGACCGCTGATAGAGGAAGAGGCTGCGGCACCGAAGACCAGCTGTCCGGGGGAAGGAGCGGGACGCCGGGAGCAGGTAAGTATGTCATATTTACCTTCCCTCGTTCCACACGCCAGGCGTCGCGCCATCTTCCCGGCGTCTCTCCACACTGACTGCCTGATCAGTCAGTGCGGAGAGACGCCGGGACGGGGCGCTGAGGAGCTGCAAGCAAGAGAGGTGAGTATGTGTTTTATTATTTTATTGCAGCAGCAGCAATGGCACAGATTTATGTGGAGCATCTATGGGGCAATGGTGCAGAGCACTATATGGCACAGCTATGGGGCAACGGTGCAGAGCACTATATGGCACAGCTATCTATGGGGCAACGGTGCAGAGCACTATATGTCACAGCTATGGGGCAACGGTGCAGAGCACTATATGGCACAGCTATGGGGCAACGGTGCAGAGCACTATATGGCACAGCTATCTATTGGGCAACGGTGCAGAGCACTATATGGCACAGCTATGGGGCAACGGTGCAGAGCACTATATGGCACAGCTATGGGGCAACGGTGCAGAGCACTATATGGCACAGCTATGGGGCAACGGTGCAGAGCACTATATATATGGCACAGCTATGGGGCAACGGTGCAGAGCACTATATATATGGCACAGCTATGGGGCAACGGTGCAGAGCATTATATATATGGCACAGCTATGGGGCAACGGTGCAGAGCATTATATATATGGCACAGCTATGGGGCAACGGTGCAGAGCATTGTATATATGGCACAGCTTTATGTGGAGCATCTATGGGGCCATAATGAACGGTGCAGAGCATTATATGTGGCACAGCTTTATGTGGAGCATCTATGGGGCCATAATGAACGGTATGGAGTATCTGTTTTTAATTTTGAAATTCACCGGTACCTGCTGCATTTTCCACCCTAGGCTTATACTCGAGTCAATAAGTTTTCCCAGTTTTTTGTGGCAAAATTAGGGGGGTCGGCTTATACTCGGGTCGGCTTATACTCGAGTATATACGGTAAGTTCTTTTTTATTTAAGTGGTGAAAAAAAAATCCAAAGTTTGTATGGAAAAAAAAGTCGCCATTTGCTGAGATCCGTAGCGTCTCCATTTTTCACCGTCTGGGCCTTGGTGACGGGTTAGTTTTTGCACCCTGAGCTGATGTTTTATTGATACCATTTGGTGTAGATGTTTTGATCGCCTGTTTTTGCATTTTATTGCTATGTTGCAGTGGCCAAAAAAAGTTAATTCTGGCTTTTTGATTTTTTTGTTTACACCGTTTATCAATCGGATTTATTAATTTTATATTTTGATAGATCGGACATTTTTGAAAGCAGCGATGCTAAATATGTGTATTTTTTATTTTGTTTTGAATGGGGCAAAACGGGTGATTTGAACTTTTGTGTTTTTTATTTTTTTATATTTAAAAAAAATCTTTTTTATTTACTTTTTACTGGCTTCAGTAGTCCCCTTGAAAGACTTGAAGCTGTGATCTTTTGATCATCTGTGCTACACATAGCAGGGCTTCAGCTAGCATAAATCATGATCTCCTATGAACGCAGACCCCCGGCAGTCATGACAAATCATCGCCGCCCCACGATCACATGACAGGGGCACCAATAAGTGACATGCATCCGGACAGCGCGTGTTACATGCTGCTGTCAGAGATTGACAGAGGTATTTAACTTGATAACAGCCGTGGGTGGATTGTGAATCCACCCACGGCTATTAGATGCACATGACAGCTGATCAGATAAGCTGTCATGTGCAGGGAAATATGCAAGGAAAGACCTGCCCAAAGGCCGCCCTGAAGCTCAAACAGTCTGTCTCTCTGTCTCTATGATGAGTAACATGTTTGTGCTTTTGGGAGGTCTGTATGTGGTCTTTCCTTGTTTCTCTGGCTTAGAGCAGGAAGAAAAGACTCTGCCTACAGTCCCGCCCCGGAGCACGGGCGCAACATTTACTGAAAACTTCTAACACTGATTACACAAGAACCACCAGACAGATTTCTTCACCCCAGGTATCATTTTAATAAGTTTAAAACTGCCAACCTGTCACTGCCTGTAATTTACTTAGCAAAATCCTGCTGACAGTTATGCTTTAACCCCTTCGTGCCCTGCGCCGTACTAGTACGGCGCTGCCGGCACTGCATTAGTGCCAGCCGCAGTACTAGTACGGCGCCCCGATCACCGCGGTCTCGCGCTGAGCGCCGCGGTGATCGGGTGCGGGTGTCAGCTGTATATGACAGCTGACACCCCGCAGCAATGCCCACGATCGGCGCTGTCGCCGATCGCGGGCATTTAACCCCTCTGATGCCGCTGTCAATAGTGACAGCGGCATAGAGGGGGATCGCGCAGGGACGGGGGCTCCCTGCGCTCTCCCACCGGAGCAGCGCGATGAGATCGCGCTGCTCCGGTGACCTGGAAGGAGTCCCCGGATCCAAGATGGTCGCGGGACTCCTTCCGGGTCATGAGATGACCCTGCTTGCCACGTATTTAAGTGCCACGTATTTAAGTGCCACGTATTTCACGTCTGCTGAGAATCCTCATAGCAGGCGCCGGCAAGCCTGTGGAACGTGCCTGTCACATCGGTGATCAGACAGAGTGCTGTGCACACTGTCTGATCAACGATCTGTGATGTCCCCCCCTGGGACAAAGTAAAAAAGTAAAAAAAAAAAATTTCCACATGTGTAAAAAAAAATAAAAAAAAAATTCCTAAATAAAGAAAAAAAATATATATATTCCCATAAATACATTTCTTTATCTAAATAAAAAAAACACCACACAATAAAAGTACACATATTTAGTATCGCCGCGTCCGTAACGACCCCACCTATAAAACTATATCACTAGTTAACCCCTTCAGTGAACACCGTAAAAAAAAAAAAAAAAAAAAAACGAGGCAAAAAACAACGCTTTATTCTCATACCGCCAAACAAAAAGTGGAATAACACGCGATCAAAAAGACGGATATAAATAACCATGGTACCGCTGAAAACGTCATCTTGTCCCGCAAAAAAAAAGCCGCCATACAGCATCATCAGCAGAAAAATAAAAAAGTTATAGCTCTCAGAATGAAGCGATGCAAAAACAATTATTTTTTTATATAAAATAGTTTTTATTGTGTAAAAGCGCCAAAACATAAAAAAATTACATAAATGAGGTATCGCTGTAATCGTACTGACCCGAAGAATAAAACTGCTTTATCCTTTTTACCAAACGCGGAACGGTATAAACGCACCCCCTAAAAGAATTTCAGGAATTGCTGGTGTTTGTTCATTCCGCCTCCCAAAAATCGGAATAAAAAGCGATCAAAAAATGTCATGTACCCGAAAATGATACCAATAAAAACGTCAACTCGTCCTGCAAAAAACAAGACCTCACATGACTCTGTGGACCAAAATATGGAAAAATTATAGCTCTCAAAATGTGGTGATGCAAAAACTATTTTTTGCAATAAAAAGCGTCTTTTAGTGTGTGACGGCTGCCAATCATAAAAATCCGCTAAATAACCCGCTATAAAAGTAAATCAAATCCCCCTTCATCACCCCCTTAGTTAGGGAAAAATAATACAATTTTAAAAAATATATTTATTTCCATTTTCCCGTTAGGCTACTTTCACACTAGCGTCAGTACGGGGCCGTCGCGCTGCGTCGGCCCGACATACCGACGGATACTGTGCAAGCGCCGCACAACGGGGGCAGCGGATGCTGTTTTTCCACGCATCCGCTGCCCCATTGTGAGGTGCGGGGAGGTGGGGGCGGAGTTCCAGCCGCGCATGCGCGGTCGGAAATGGTGGACCGTCAGCACAAAAAAAGTTACATGTAACGTTTTTTGCTGCCGGCGGTCCGCCACAACACGACGCAACCGTCGCACGACGCTTGCGACGTGTGTCAATTCGTCGCTAATGTTAGTCTATGGGGAAAAAATGCATCCTGCAGATGACTTTGCAGGATGCGTTTTTTCGCCAAAACGACGCATTGCGACGTATGCAAAAAAACGCTAGTGTAAAAGTAGCGCTAGGGTTAGGACTAGGGTTAGGGTTGGGGTTAGGGTTTCAGTTAGAATTGGGGAGTTTTCACTGTTTAGGCACATCAGGGGCTCTCCAAACGCGACATGGCATCCGATCTCAACGCGTTTGTTTGCGTTAAAAACGCATGCGTTTTTATAGAAAAAAACCAGAACACACACTGAAAAGTCACCCACCACCATCAAGGTGATAAAGGGATCCAAACCCTAACCCTAAACTCATCCCTAACCGTTTAATGAACATTTTCTGACAGTCATAGTGCCACGTATTTCAGTGCCACGTATTTCAGTGCCACGTATTTCAGTGCCACGTATTTCAGTGCCATGTATTTCAGTGCCACGTATTTCAGTGCCACGTCTTTCAGTGCCACGATATTTCAGTGCCACGATATTTCAGTGCCACGTATTTAAGTGCCACGATATTTCAGTGAAATACGTGGCACTGAAATATCGTTGCATTTACGTGAAATACGTGGCACTTAAATACGTGGCACTTAAATACGTGGCACTTAAATATGTGGCACTTAAATATCTTGGCATGTACATGAAATACGTGGCACTTATATACGTGGCACTTATATACGTGGCACTTATATACGTGGCACTTATATACGTGGCCACTGAAATATCGTGGCACTTATATACGTATATAAACGTATTTCAGTGCCACGTATTTCAGTGCCACGTATTTCAGGTTAGGGGTAGGGGTAGGGTTAGGGTTTTTTGGTTTTTTCTTGTTTTCTTGTGTTTTTCTATAAAAACGCATGCGTCTAAAAAACGCATGCGTTTTTTCACACATGCGTTTTTTTTAAAAACGCATGCAGATAAAAACGCAAGTGTGAAACCAGCCTTACCCTTGGGAAAATAAAAACATGGGGGCTAAAATATAATTTTCGTGGAAAAAAATATATTTTTTATTTTCGCGGCTCTGCGTTATAAACTGTAGTGAAGCACTTGGGGGTTCAAAGTTCTCACAACACATCTAGATAAGTTCCGTGGGGGGTCTAGTTTCCAATATGGGGTCACTTGTGGGGGGTTTCTACTGTTTAGGTACATCAGGGGCTCTGCAAATGCAACATGACACCTGCAGACCAATCCATCTAAGTCTGCATTTCAAACGGCGCTCCTTCCCTTCCGAGCTCTGCCGTGCGCCCAAACAGTGGTTTATCCCCATATATGAAGTATCAGCGTACTCAGGACAAATTGCACAACAACTTTTGTTGTCCAATTTCTCCTGTTACCCTTGGGAAAATAAAAATGTGGGGGCTAAAATATAATTTTCGTTGAAAAAAAAATATTTTTTTATTTTCATGGCTCTGCGTGATAAACTGTAGTGAAACACTTGTTGGTTCAAAGTTCTCACAACACATCTAGATAAGTTCCGTGGGGGGTCTAGTTTCCAATATGGGGTCACTTGTGGGGGGTTTCTACTGTTTAGGTACATCAGGGGCTCTGCAAATGCAACATGACACCTGCAGACTAATCCATCTAAGTCTGCATTTCAAACGGCGCTCCTTCCCTTCCGAGCTCTGCCGTGCGCCCAAACAGTGGTTCCCCCCAATGTATGGGGTATCAGCGTACTCAGGACAAATTGGACAATAACTTTTGTGGTCCAATTTCTCCTGTTACTCTTGGGGGAAAAAAATTGCGGGCTAAAACATCATTTTGTGGAAAGGAAAAATGATTTTTTGATTTTCACAGCGCTACATTCTAAACTTTAGTGAAACAACTGGGGGTTAAAAGTGCTCACCACACATCTAAATAAGTTCCTTAGGGGGTCTTCTTTCCAAAATGGTGTCACTTGTGGGGGTTTCCACTGTTTAGGCACGTCAGGGGTTCTCCAAACACGACATGGGTTCCGATCTCAATTCCAGCCAATTTTGCATTGAAAAGTCAAATGGCGCTCCTTCCCTTCCGAGCTCTGCCATGCACCCAAACAGTGGTTTATCCCCATATATGAAGTATCAGCGTACTCAGGACAAATTGCACAACAACTTTTGGGGTCCAATTTATCCTGCTACCCTTGGGAAAATAAAAAATTTGGGGCAAAAAGATCATTTTTTGTGAAAATTAATATTAATTTTTTTTTACGGCTCCACATTATAAACTTCTGTGAAGCACTTGGAGGTTCAAAGTGCTCACCACACATCTAGATTAGTTCCTTAGAGGGTCTACTTTCCAAAATGGTGTCACTTGTGGGGGTTTCCACTGTTTAGGCACGTCAGGGGTTCTCCAAACACGACATGGGTTCCGATCTCAATTCCAGCCAATTTTGCATTGAAAAGTCAAATGGCGCTCCTTCCCTTCCGAGCTCTGCCATGCACCCAAACAGTGGTTTATCCCCATATATGAAGTATCAGCGTACTCAGGACAAATTGCACAACAACTTTTGGGGTCCAATTTATCCTGCTACCCTTGGGAAAATAAAAAATTTGGGGCAAAAAGATCATTTTTTGTGAAAATTAATATTAATTTTTTTTTACGGCTCCACATTATAAACTTCTGTGAAGCACTTGGAGGTTCAAAGTGCTCACCACACATCTAGATTAGTTCCTTAGAGGGTCTACTTTCCAAAATGGTGTCACTTGTGGGGGTTTCCACTGTTTAGGCACGTCAGGGGCTCTCCAAACACGACATGGGTTCCGATCTCAATTCCAGCCAATTTTGCATTGAAAAGTCAAATGGCGCTCCTTCCCTTCCGAGCTCTGCCATGCGCCCAAACAGTGGTTTATCCCCATATATGAAGTATCAGCGTACTCAGGACAAATTGCACAACAACTTTTGGGGTCCAATTTATCCTGCTACCCTTGGGAAAATAAAAAATTTGGGGCAAAAAGATCATTTTTTGTGAAAATTAATATTAATTTTTTTTACGGCTCCACATTATAAACTTCTGTGAAGCACTTGGAGGTTCAAAGTGCTCACCACACATCTAGATTAGTTCCTTAGAGGGTCTACTTTCCAAAATGGTGTCACTTGTGGGGGTTTCCACTGTTTAGGCACGTCAGGGGCTCTCCAAACACGACATGGGTTCCGATCTCAATTCCAGCCAATTTTGCATTGAAAAGTCAAATGGCGCTCCTTCCCTTCCGAGCTCTGCCATGTGCCCAATCAATGGTTTACCCCAACATGTGGGGTATCGGCGTACTCAGGACAAATTGTACAACAACTTTTTTGGTCCAATTTCTCCTGTTACCCTTGGTAAAATAAAACAAATTGGATCTGAAGTAAAAATTTTGTGAAAAAAAAGTTAAATGTTCAATTTTTTTTAAACATTCCAAAAATTCCTGTGAAGCACCTGAAGGGTTAATAAACTTTTTGAATGTGGTTTAGAGTACCTTGAGGGGTGCAGTTTTTAGAATGGTGTCACTTTTGGACATTTTCTGTCATGTAGACCCCTCAAAGTCACTTCAAGTGTGAGGTGGTCCGTAAAAAAAATGGTTTTGCAAATTTTGTTGCAAAAATGAGAAATCGCTGGTCAACTTTTAACCCTTATAACTCCCTAACAAAAAAAAATTATGTTTCCAAAATTGTGCTGATGTAAAGCAGACATGTGGGAAATGTTGTTTATTAACTATATTATGTGATATAACTCTCTAATTTAAGGGCATAAAAACGAAAAATTTGAAAATTGCTAAATTTTCATAATTTTCGACAAATTTCTGTTTTTTTTCACAAATAAATGCAAGTCATATCGAAGAAGTTTTACCACTATCATAAAGTACAATATGTCACGAGAAAACAATCTCAGAATCACCAGGATCCGTTGAAGCGTTTCAGAGTTATGACCTCATAAAGTGACAGTGGTCAGAATTGTAAAAATTGGCCGTGTCACTTAGGTGAAAACAGGCTTTGGGGTGAAGGGGTTAACATAGTTATTAGTTAGGGTATGCCATATATATGTTTACCAACATTAGTGTTGGGGAGATAGGGACATAAATGTTGGCTCCCACAACTTCCTTCTAGGAAATACCCTGATTCTCCTGGGACCACCCTCTTTTAGGCAAGTTTATAGAAATACAATACTTTTTGCTGGGACCTGATCTAAGAAAACAGGACAATCCTGGCAAATAAGGGACTGTCTGCAGTTATATTGAAGGAGTGGGGTACTGCCCTAAGCCATAGCCTCTCATAATTATATAGATGTGATTACTGCATACAAACAATAATATATCCAAGCCTAGAGCATAGATATTATAAGATAACCAAGCCTGCTGTTGTTGCCAGGACATGTTAATCTGCAGTACCAAGAGCAAAAAAGAAACTTATTCAGAAAACTCTATTCACTCAGCTATGACAGAGAGACTTGAGACAGCGATCTCAAGGCCTCCATATTTTTCCATTAAACCACCTGGACTTAATACGCTTCCTATGAAGATCAGCATATCATAGTGACAGATCCGCTTTCAAAAATAAATAATAATAAACATAAAATATAATAAAAGCAAAATATGCTGAAATTTTCGGCTGGAGTATGACCGATGTCCACATCTAATTTACCCTGTTTTTCCGCTCACATTTTATTAAATATTATATTATGGAAGAGAAGCTGAACAGTTATCAATGTATTGCTGCAGCAATTTCACACCATTTCTTATAATAGTCCAACACAATCCACACAGGAAACGTCCCACAAACCATCTGTAAACTAAGAAAGTAATTTTCCAACAGTTTCCTCTCTCTTTATTTATATTAATTTATCAATGTACATATGTTGTACATTTATAAATACAGTGAAATCTCTTTGAGATGATCACTAAATATAAATATAGATTTGAAATCCTAAAACAAAGGTCTGTTCACATCACCTTAAAGGGGTATTCCCATCTCCAACATCCTATCCCAATATAAGCACAATAATAACAATAGTAGCAAATACCTCCAGTTATAAACGTAGTATAGTTCTTCTAACTCGCTATGTTGCTAACCCCATGTGCAGGGCATTACAGTAGCTTAGGTATCCATGGTTATGACCACTAACATCTAGCTAACTGTCAATATTTGAGTAGTCATAACTATGGATACCTAAGGTACTGCAATGCCCTGCACATGGGGTAAGCAACATAGCGAGTTAGAAGAACTATAGTAAATTTCTATTTGGAGGTATTAGCTAATATTATTATTAATATACCTACTACATAATGAGATACGATCTTGAAGATGGGAATACCCATTTAAGGTGTTTTCCAGGACTATCTTTACTATAAGTCATCAATATCAGGTTGGTGGTGACCCCTGCAGCCAATCATAGGCCTAAGCAATCTGGCAGCTGGTGTAATGGTGACATTACCACTTCCTGTCTATGTGCACACCACAGTGCAGCCTTTCCTGGATCCAGGTGGGTGTCGATAGGAGAGCTCAACTGAGTATGATTATTTTACATATCCTATCTCCTGGATAAAGTTGTATTTTTCCTGGATGAACCCTTTATACAGTGCCTTGCGAAAGTATTCAGCCCCCTGGAACTTTTCAACCTTTTGCCACATATCTTGCTTCAAACATAAAGATACCAAATGTACATTTTTGGCAAAGAATCAACAACAAGTGAAAAACAATTGTGAAGTTGAATGAAATGTATTGGTTATTTAAAATTTTTGTGGAAATTAAAAAAATGAAAAGTGGGGCGTGCAAAATTATTCAGTCCCTTTAACTTAATACTTTGTTGCGCCACCTTTTGCTGCGATTACAGCTACAAGTCGCTTGGGGTATGTCTCTATCAGTTTTGTACATCGAGAGACTGAAATTTTTGCCCATTCTTCCTTGGCAAACAGCTCGAGCTCAGTGAGGTTTGATGGAGATCGTTTGTGAACAGCAGTTTTCAGCTCTTTCCACAGATTCTCGATTGGATTGAGGTCTGGACTTTGACTTGGCCATTCTAACACCTGGATACGTTTATTTGTGAACCATTCCATTGTAGATTTTGCTTTATGTTTGGGATCATTGTCTTGTTGGGAGACGAATCTCGTCCCAGTCTCAGGTCTTTTGCAGACTCCAACAGGTTTTCTTCGAGAATGGTCCGGTATTTGGCTCCATCCATCTTCCCATCAATTTTAACCATCTTCCCTGTCCCTGCTGAAGAAAAGCAGGCCCAAACCAAGATGCTGTCACCACTATGTTTGACAGTGGGGATGGTGTGTTCAGGGTGATGAGCTGTGTTGCCTTTGCGCCAAACATATCGTTTGGCATTGTTACCAAAAAGTTTGATTTTGATTTTGGTTTCATCTGACCAGAACACCTTCTTCCACATGTTTGGTGTGTCTCCCAGGTGGCTTGTTGCAAACTTTAAACAACACTTTTTATGGATATCTTTGAGAAATGGCTTTCTTTTTGCCACTCTTCCATAAAGGCCAGATTTGTGCAGTGTATGACTGATTGTTGTCCTATGGACAGACAGTCCCACCTCAGCTGTAGATCTCTGCAGTTCATCCAGAGTGATCATGGGCCTCTTAGCTGCATCTCTAATCAGCCTTCTCCTTGTTTGAGATGAAAGTTTAAAGGGACGGCCAAGTCTTGGTAGATTTGCAGTGGTATGATACTCCTTCCATTTCAATATTATCGCTTGCACAGTGCTCCTTGGGATGTTTAAAGTTTTGGAAATCATTTTGTATCCAAATCCAGCTTTAAACTTCTCCACAACAGTATCACGGACCTGCCTGTTGTGTTCCTTGGTGTTCATGATGCTCTCTGTGCTTCAAACAGAACCCTCCCATAAAAGAAAAAGGCACTACCATAGTATGCACACCACAGCGAATAATAAGGTTAAAAATCCACTTTATTGGTTAACAATTAAAACATAATTAAAAAACAACAACACACAAAACTGTTACCTACCCGAGCACATATGGTGACCCCAAATATTCAACTTGGTACTCAGTAATACAGATCAAAAACATATATATAAATATACATATAGAATATATCCCTCCTTAACTGGCTCATGGGGTATACTAAATGGAACATCCATAAACAGAAAGTAATGTTGGCATAAAATAGATTATATATACAGAACGCCAATAATATGGCAGTAATGAAATGCCTATGGTAACTAAACCATCCACAGCCCAAAAGAGGAAATAATTCATAAGTATATCATGAAGAAAGAGAATTACCAAGGTGATACAAGCCTGAGGATAAATAGCAGGCTAGAGGATTCGGGAAGGACCACAGACTATGGCCCCACACGTATCGCCTCACAGATGAGGCTCCGTCAGGGGAAGTGACTATACATATACAGTGACTATAGCATGCTTGAATTATGCAGGGAGCTATTTAGAAAACAAAAAATAAACAAAAGGTGAGTCTTTATTTTTTATTTATCTTATTACTTATTTTCACGTTAAGAAAGGAGGAAGGCAGGTTCCTGTTCAGGATTTTAATTTCTTGGGTATTGTAGGACCTGACCTGTCCTACACTACACAGAATAGGCACTGGGTAAGGCTTCATTTTCCCTGTGAACACTTAATGATATGTTTTGATCAAAATCCACCAACAAAAAATGCGTAAACAGGGCGGCACGGTCTGTATTGTAAAGGTTATCTCCAGACTGCTACCTCCTATCTGGGTGCTCGGCAGCGATTGATACAGCCATACAATATTCGACTATAGGTGCTCCTCAGAAAAAAAGTGACCATCTGTGTAATCCGCAAATAAGTAAGGATGAGGGCACTCACCAGTCTTCAAGAAATTCAAACTTTTATTGGCAACATTTCCAGATAAAATTCATGGCCGGGAACGACGGAGCCTAAGCTCGTGTGAGCAGGGGAGAACAGGGACAACGGCCGTTTCGCGCTGTGCTTGCGCTTCCCGTAGAAATGGAAATGTTGCCAATAAAAGTTTGAATTTCTTGAAGACTGGTGAGTGCCCTCATTCTTTCTTATTTGCGGATTAATGATGTTTCCCAACAGAATACAAAGTAGGGATTAAACAAAGTCTGAATGAGGTCTAATGCAAAGTGGTACATTTCAGCGTAAAAACACAGCGAGTTGAAGGAAAACGGAAACCAAATGTTTCCGTTTTCCTTCAACTCGCTGTGTTTTTACGCTGACATGTACCACTTTGCATTACACCTCATTCAGACTTCTGATTTTCACATATGAGTGCTACCCTTCGTTTTCACTGATAAAACTCGTACCTATAAAATTCTATACGTCCATTCACGTATCCGTGGTTTTTTTCTAGAACTAAGTGGTCTTCGGAAAATAATGGAAACATGTCCGATGATTTTGTTCTAAGGGTCGGGTTAAAATCAGCAATGCAAGTCAATGGGTTGGTGAAAAAATCAGTCTGCACCCTGATGATGATTTTCACGGATTGCTACAAAGTAGAAGAAGGAGAAACTTTTTATTTTTATTTCTCCATGTATGAGAAAATCAGATGACACTCTGATCAGAATAATCTTTTTTTTTGTACATGGAAAACTTGAGGCCTTAGGATATGAATGGGTGCCCTCTCTTCACCATTAGGACAGTGATCTTGAGGCTTCTTCTCTATCATCCTGCTTACTCCTCGAAATATCAAAGAACGAAGAAGCATTCCAAATTATATCCATTATATTGTGAGATAGCGCTTACCGCATGTGTTGGGGGACACTCGCTCAGCAACGAGATTCAGTCACACAGGCACGTTTTTCTCTATTAAACAGTCTATGCGGATTATTATGGCATCATAAACTGGGTCATGCACAGTCCAATACACTTCATGGAACACAATAGGCACCAACAGATGACATTAAGTTGCAGCTTTAGCTTAGATATTTCATATACGGCTTTAACTCACAGACACTAAACATGCTGGACCTCTCATTTCGTCCAGTTATGATGGGTGAGCGTACGCTGAACAGTTCATCAATGTCCATGGAACACAACAAGCACCAACAGTCTGTTCCACTGGCTGATACTTCTCTGCCGTTATGATAGCCCCCTTCCCCGGTGTTACCTTTCTGGACCTCCTGTCAGTCCTCTCTGCTCCAGGGAAACTGACGAACGGGGATCACCAACTTGCCTGGCAGGCACACATCAGTCAGTCCAGATCCTCAGATGGGCTGTAGCTCCCCCAATGCCATGCCGTTGCAGACTCTGCATACATTCGGCCTTTCCATGCGCTCTTCAGGATGTCCGTCCGCACCTGGGACCGTCCAACACACAGGCCACTGCATGAGCTGTTCAGGACGTCCGTTGTTATGATCCTTAGTGGCTGAGGATCACAGAACTGACTAGCTAAGTAACTGAACATAGGACGAGCTCTAGGGAGGTGGTAACTGGACTGACCGCAATCCTGATCCTAACCGCACACACTAAAGGTAGCCGGTGAACGTGCTTAAATTCCTAGACGTCTCGACGCAGCCTGAGAAACTAGCTACCCCTAGAGAGAAAGCAAAGACCTCACTTGCCTCAGAGAAATAACCCCAAAGATATAGAAAGCCCCCAACAAATAATAACGGTGAGGTAAGGGGAAAATACAAATGTAGAAATGAAACAGACTCAGCAAATGAGGCCCGCTAATACTAGATAGCAGAAGATAGATAGGAAACTGTGCGGTCAGTAGAAAACCCTATACAAAATATCCACGCTGAGAATTCAAGAACCCCCACACCAACTAACGGTGTGAGGGGAGAAACTCAGCCCCCTAGAGCTACCAGCAAGCGAGGAAATCACATACTAGCAAGCTGGACAAAGACTAATAATAAACCAAGAAACATATTGAACACTGATGAGCAAAAAATGAACAAACAGAAACAGCTTCTCTTGGAGAGACTGATAACGAAGGTAGTCAGGAGAGATCAAAATAGCACTGAATACATCGACAGCAGGCAACAACTGAAAGTCCAGGTGAGCTAAATAGGAAACCAACTAGCAGATAACGAGACAGCTGATCCCAGCCACAGACCCGCAGAATGACAAAAAGAGCCACCAGAGGGAGCCCAAAGATAGCACTCACACAGTACCACTTGTGACCACAAGAGGGAGCCCAGAAACAGAGTTCACAACAGTACCCTCCCCTTGAGGAGGGGTCACCGAACCCTCATCAAAACCCCCAGGGCGATCAGGATGAGCCACATGGAAGGCATGAACCAAATCGGCCACATGAACATCAGAGGCGACAACCCAGGAATTATCCTCCAGACCATAGCCCTTCCACTTAACCAAATACTGAAGCCTCCGTCTAGAAATATGAGAATCCAAGATCTTCTCCACCACGTACTCCAATTCGCCCTCAACCAGCACCAGAGCAGGGGGCTCAACAGAAGGAACCACAGGCACCACATACCTCCGCAACAAAGACCTATGGAACACATTATGAATGGCAAACGACGCTGGGAGGTCCAAACGAAATGACACAGGGTTAAGGATTTCCAAAATCTTATAAGGACCGATGAAGCGAGGCTTAAACTTAGGAGAGGAGACCTTCATAGGAACATAACGAGAAGACAGCCATACCAAATCCCCAACACGAAGTCGGGGACCCACACCGCGACGGCGGTTGGCAAAGCGCTGAGCCTTCTCCTGTGACAACTTCAAACTGTCCACCACATGGTTCCAAATCTGCTGCAACCTATCCACCACAGAATCCACCCCAGGACAGTCAGAAGGCTCCACCTGACCCGAGGAAAAACGAGGATGAAAACCAGAATTACAAAAAAAAGGCGAAACCAAAGTAGCAGAACTAGCCCGATTATTAAGGGCAAACTCGGCCAATGGTAAGAAAGTAACCCAATCATCCTGATCAGCAGAAACAAAACATCTTAAATAAGTTTCCAAGGTCTGATTAGTTCGCTCGGTTTGGCCATTCGTCTGAGGATGGAAGGCCGACGAAAAAGACAAATCAATGCCCATCTTAGCACAAAAGATCCGCCAAAATCTGGACACAAACTGGGATCCTCTGTCAGACACAATATTTTCAGGGATGCCGTGCAAATGAACCACATTCTGAAAAAATAAAGGAACCAAATCGGAGGAGGAAGGCAACTTAGGCAAGGGCACCAAATGGACCATTTTAGAAAAACGATCACACACCACCCAGATGACAGACATTCTCTGAGAGACTGGAAGATCCAAAATAAAATCCATGGAAATGTGCGTCCAAGGCCTCTTTGGGACAGGCAAAGGCAAAAGCAAACCGCTGGCACGAGAACAGCAAGGCTTAGCCCGAGCACAAATCCCACAGGACTGCACAAAGGAACGCACATCCCGCGATGAGGAAGGCCACCAGAAGGACCTAGCCACCAAATCTCTGGTACCAAAAATCCCAGGATGACCTGCCAACACCGAAGAATGATCCTCAGAAATAACTCTGCTGGTCCATCTATCTGGGACAAACAGTCTCTCTGGTGGACAACGGTCAGGTCTATCCGCCTGAAATTCCTGCAGCACTCGTCGCAAATCTGGGGAAATGGCAGACAAAATCATTCCCTCTCTGAGGATACCAGCCGGCTCTGAAACTCCCGGAGAGTCAGGCACAAAACTCCAAGAAAGAGCATCAGCCTTCACGTTCTTCGAACCAGGCAGGTACGAGACCACGAAATCGAAACGGGAGAAAAACAACGACCAACGAGCCTGTCTAGGATTCAGCCGCTTGGCAGACTCGAGATAAATCAGATTTTTGTGATCAGTCAAGACCACCACACGATGCTTAGCTCCCTCGAGCCAATGTCGCCACTCCTCAAATGCCCACTTCATAGCCAACAACTCCCGATTACCAACATCATAATTCCGCTCGGCAGGCGAAAACTTTCTTGAAAAGAAAGCACAAGGCTTCATCACAGAGCAATCAGAGCTTCTCTGCGACAAAACAGCCCCTGCTCCAATCTCAGAAGCATCAACCTCGACCTGAAAAGGAAGAGAGATATCAGGCTGACATAAGACTGGAGCCGAAGAAAACCGGCGCTTCAGCTCCCGAAAGGCTTCCACGGCTGCAGGAGACCAATTAGTCACATCAGAACTAGTGTTGAGCGATACCGTCCGATACTTGAAAGTATCGGTATCGGAAAGTATCGGCCGATACCGGCAAAATATCGGATCCAATCCGATACCGATACCCGATACCAATACAAGTCAATGGGACTCATGTATCGGACGGTATTCCTGATGGTTCCCAGGGTCTGAAGGAGAGGAAACTCTCCTTCAGGCCCTGGGAACCATATAAATGTGTAAAAGAAAGAATTAAAATAAAAAATATCGCTATACTCACCTCTCCGACGCAGCCGGGACTTCAGCGAGGGAACCGGCAGCGTTGTTTGTTTAAAATTCGCGCTATTACTTGGTTACGTGAATTCCCGGCTTGTGATTGGTCAGGTCGGCCATGTTGCCGGGACGCAGACCAATCACAGCAAGCCGTGACGAAATTACGTCACGGCTTGCTGTGATTGGTCCACGTCCCGGCAATATGGCCGCCCTGACCAATCACAAGCCGTGACGTCACGGGAGGCTGGACACGCGCTCATTTTAAAATGGGCGCGTGTCCAGCCTCCCGTGACGTCACGGCTTGTGATTGGTTGCGCCGCGGTCAACCAATCACAAGCCGGGAGGCTGGACGCGCTCATTTTAAAATGGGCGCGTGTCCAGCCTCCCGTGACGTCCCGGCTTGTGATTGGTTGCGCCGCGGTCAACCAATCACAAGCCGGGAGGCTGGACGCGCTCATTTTAAAATGGGCGCGTGTCCAGCCTCCCGTGACGTCACGGCTTGTGATTGGTTGCGCCGCGGTCAACCAATCACAAGCCGGGAGGCTGGACGCGCTCATTTTAAAATGGGCGCGTGTCCAGCCTCCCGTGACGTCACGGCTTGTGATTGGTCAGGGTGGCCATATTGCCGGGACGCGGACCAATCACAGCAAGCCGTGACGTAATTTCGTCACGGCTTGCTGTGATTGGTCCGCGTCCCGGCAACGTGGCCGACCTGACCAATCACAAGCCGGGAATTCACGTAACCAAGTAATAGCGCGAATTTTAAACAAACAACGCTGCCGGTTCCCTCGCTGAAGTCCCGGCTGCGTCGGAGAGGTGAGTATAGCGATATTTTTTATTTTAATTCTCTCTTTTACACATTTTAACATTAATGTTGTTGCGATACCCGATACCCGATACCACAAGAGTATCGGAATCCCGGTATCGGAATTCCGATACAGCAAGTATCGGCCGATACCCGATACTTGCAGCATCGGAATGCTCAACACTAATCAGAACCCTTCTTGGTCAAATCCGTCAAGGGTTTAACCACGCCAGAAAAATTAGCAATGAAGCGACGGTAAAAATTAGCAAAACCCAAGAACTTCTGAAGACTCTTAACAGATGTAGGCCGTGTCCAGTCATGAATAGCCTGGACCTTGACTGGGTCCATCTCAATAGTAGAAGGAGAAAAAATAAAACCCAAAAAGGAAACCTTCTGTACTCCGAAGAGACATTTTGAGCCCTTCACAAATAAGGCATTGGCACGCAGGACCTGAAATACCATCCTGACCTGCTTCACATGGGACTCCCAATCATCAGAAAAGACCAAAATGTCATCCAGATACACAATCATAAATTTATCCAGATATTCTCGGAAGATGTCATGCATGAAGGACTGAAACACAGAAGGAGCATTAGAAAGTCCAAAAGGCATCACCAAATACTCAAAATGGTCTTCGGGCGTATTAAATGCTATTTTCCATTCATCACCCTGCTTAATACGCACAAGGTTATACGCACCACGAAGATCTATCTTGGTGAACCAACTGGACCCCTTAATCCGAGCAAACAGATCAGACAATAATGGCAAAGGATACTGAAATTTGACCGTGATTTTATTTAGAAGACGATAATCTATACAAGGTCTCAGAGAACCATCCTTCTTGGCCATAAAAAAGAATCCTGCACCAAGAGGGGAGGAGGACGGGCGAATATGTCCCTTCTCCAAAGACTCCTTTATATAACTCCGCATAGCGGCATGCTCTGGTACAGACAAATTAAAAAGTCGTCCCTTAGGGAACTTACTACCAGGAATCAAATTTATAACACAATCACAATCCCTATGAGGAGACAGGGCACCGGATCTGGGCTCATCAAATACATCCTGGTAGTCCGACAAAAACTCAGGGACCTCAGAAGGATTGGAAGAAGCAATTGACACCAAAGGAGCATCGCCATGAATCCCCTGGCAACCCCAACTTGACACAGACATAGCTTTCCAATCCAGGACTGGATTATGGGCCTGCAGCCATGGCAGACCCAACACGACAACATCATGCAAATTATGCAGCACAAGAAAGCGAATCACCTCCTGATGTACAGGAGTCATGCACATGGTCACTTGAGTCCAATACTGAGGCTTATTCTCAGCCAATGGTGTAGCATCAATTCCCCTCAGTGGAATAGGGAATTTTAAAGGCTCCAGGACCAAACCACAGTGCCTGGCAAACGACAAATCCATCAGATTCAGGGCAGCACCTGAATCCACAAAAGCCATAACCGAGTAGGATGACAGAGAACAAATTAAAGTAACAGACAAAATGAATTTAGGCTGTATAGTACCAACGGTGACAGATTTAGCGATTTTTTTTAAGCGCTTAGAGCATGCTGAGATAACATGAGCAGAATCACCACAGTAAAAGCACAACCCATTTTGACGTCTATGACTTTGCCGCTCAATTCTGGTCAGAATTCTGTCACATTGCATAGACTCAGGTTTCTGTTCAGAAAACACCGCCAAATGGTGCGCAGGTTTGCGCTCCCGCAAACGCCGATCAATCTGAATGGCCAAAGCCATTGAGTCTTTCAGACTTGCAGGCGTAGGGAACTCCACCATAACATTCTTAATGGCTTCAGAAAGACCTTCTCTGAAATTTGCAGCCAGGGCACACTCATTCCATTGAGTAAGCACCGACCATTTCCTAAATTTTTGACAATACACCTCTGCTTCATCCTGACCCTGAGAGAGGGCCAGCAAAGCCTTTTCTGCCTGGTTCTCAAGATTAGGTTCCTCATAAAGCAGTCCAAGTGCCAGAAAAAACGCATCCACATTCAGCAATGCAGGATCTCCTGGCGCCAGGGAGAAAGCCCAATCTTGAGGGTTGCCACGTAACAAGGAGATAACAATTTTAACTTGCTGAGCGGAATCACCAGAGGAACGAGGTCTCAAAGAAAGAAATAATTTACAATTATTCTTAAAATTCAGAAACCGAGATCTATCTCCAGAAAACAACTCAGGAATAGGTATTTTTGGCTCTGACATAGGACTGTGAACAACAAAATCCTGAATGCTTTGTACCCTTGCAGCAAGATGATCCATACTAGAAGTCAGACTCTGAATATCCATGTCTGCAGCTGAACTCAAAGTCACCCAGAGATTAAGGGGAGGAGAGAAGCTGGACAGACTGCAGCAAAGGAAAAAAAAATTGCACTCAGGACTTCTCTTATCCCACTTCTGCGATGCATTAAACACTTTTTGGCCTGCTGTACTGTTATGATCCTTAGTGGCTGAGGATCACAGAACTGACTAGCTAAGTAACTGAACATAGGACGAGCTCTAGAGAGGTGGTAACTGGACTGACCGCAATCCTGATCCTAACCGCACACTCTAAAGGTAGCCGGTGAACGTGCCTAAATTCCTAGACGTCTCGACGCAGCCTGAGAAACTAGCTACCCCTAGAGAGAAAGCAAAGACCTCACTTGCCTCAGAGAAATAACCCCAAAGATATAGAAAGCCCCCAACTAATAATAACGGTGAGGTAAGGGGAAAATACAAATGTAGAAATGAAACAGATTCAGCAAATGAGGCCCGCTAATACTAGATAGAAGATAGATAGGATACTGTGCGGTCAGTAGAAAACCCTATACAAAATATCCACGCTGAGAATTCAAGAACCCCCACACCAACTAACGGTGTGAGGGGAGAAACTCAGCCTAGAGCCAACTAGAGCTACCAGCAAGCAAGGAAATCACATACTAGCAAGCTGGACAAAGACTAATAATAAACAAAGAAACATATTGAACACTGATGAGCAAAAAATGAACAAACAGAAACTTAGCTTCTCTTGGAGAGACTGATAACGAAGGTAGTCAGGAGAGATCAAAATAGCACTGAATACATCGACAGCAGGCAACAACTGAAAGTCCAGGTGAGCTAAATAGGAAACCAACTAGCAGATAACGAGACAGCTGATCCCAGCCACAGACCCGCAGAATGACAAAAAGAGCCACCAGAGGGAGCCCAAAGATAGCACTCACACAGTACCACTTGTGACCACAAGAGGGAGCCCAGAAACAGAGTTCACAACAGTCCGTCCCCACCTGGGACCGTCCAACACACCAGTCTCTCAATGCTCTATTCAGGGATCCGATCCTACTTCCAGGATCTCCCAACACACAAGTCTTCAGATCCACAGCCTCTCAGTGCACTATTCAGGGATCCGGTCCACACTCAGGACCTCCCAACACACAAGCCGTCCAAGATCTACAATATATATTATAATTACTAGATGGTGGCCCGATTCTAACGCATTGGGTATTCTAGAATATGCATGTCCACGTAGTATATTGCCCAGTGACGTAGTATATTGCCAAGTTACGTAGTATATTGCCCAGTGATGTAGTATATTGCACAGCCACGTAGTATATTGCCCAGTTACGTAGTATATTGCCCAGTGACGTAGTATATTGCCCAGTTACGTAGTATATTGCCCAGTGACGTAGTATACTGCCCAGTTACGTAGTATATTGCCCAGTGACGTAGTATATTGCACAGCCACGTAGTATATTGCCCAGTTACGTAGTATATTGCCCAGTGACGTAGTATATTGCCCAGTTACGTAGTATATTGCCCAGTGACGTAGTATACTGCCCAGTTGCGTAGTATATTGCCCAGTTACATAGTATATTGCCCAGTTACGTAGTATATTGCCCAGCCACGTAGTATATTGCCCAGTGACGTAAAATATTGCCCAGCCACGTAGTATATTGCCCAGTTACGTAGTATATTGCCCAGTGACGTAGTATACAGCACAGAGCCACGTAGTATATTGCCCAGTGACATAGTATACAGCACAGAGCCACGTAGTATATTGCCCAGCCACGAAGTATATTGCCCAGCCACGTATGTCACAGGTTAAAAAATGAAAAATAAACATATACTCACCTTCCGAGGGGCCCCTTGTAGTTCTTACGCCTGTGTTCAGTTCAGGCGGCAGCTTCCAGTCAGAGGGTGTGATGACGTCGCAGTCACATGACCGTGACATCACGGCAAGTCCTTCTCGCGCAAGCGCGCAGTGCCTGCGATGATGTCGCGGTCACATGACTGTGACGTCACGGGAGGTCCTTCTCGCGCAGGCGCACAGGGCCTGCGATGACGTCGCGGTCACATGACTGTGACGTCACGGCAAGTCCTTGTCGCACACCAACCTTAGCACCGGAACCTGCCGCTTGCATGGACCGGTCACCGGAGCGTTGGAAAGGCGGCGGAAGGTGAGTATATAATGATTTGTTATTTTTTTAAATTATTTTTAACATTAGATGTTTTTACTATTGAGGCTGCATAGGCGGCCCGTTACCACTGGCATTAACCCCGTGTGAGCCGTGACTGCGGGGAGTATGGAGCGGGCGCCGGGCAGTGACTGCAGAGGAGTAGGGAGGGACTAATCGGACTGTGCCCGTCGCTGATTGGTCGCGGCAGGCATGACAGGCAGCCGGCGAGACCAATCAGCGAATGAATATCCGTGACGGAAGTTGCCGACAGAAAGACGGAAGTACCCCTTAGACAATTATATATATAGATATTCCTTGGTATTCATGACAATAAATAATAATAATGATATTGAACATAACAGTACCTCACCGTCATTATACAGCCATGATGCACTATTATATGACCTATCCAGGATGCAGGTCCGCCACTCGTTTCCGATTAAACCATAAGTCATTTATTTTGTGTTTTGCTATTACTGCGTGAGCCTTCACCTCAGATATATATCTTGCTTCTTGCAGCTTTTCCATCACTTGCCTTTTTTTTTTCCAAGAGCAAAACAGAAAGTTAAAAAAAAAATACTAATCCTGCCATCAGGCTTGGAAGATAAAAACCGTGTGCAAAGTTTTATTTTTTTTCTTAGATGCGATAAAATCTTGCCTGTAACCATGTCCAACCTTTTCAGCAATAAGTCCAGATGGCTTTACAGCCCGTATAACAGACTTTACCCACTGAAGCCTTTATAAGTGACAGAGCATCTTTGTTTCTCAGTTGTGGTAAATGCACAAAGAAAGTGGCGCTGGAAATGGCTCACATTAAAAGACCTCAGGAGCAAACACTCAAGAAAAAGCAAATTATACCTGTTGGTCTGATGCTGTTCACAGCGTAAGAAGCATTAGAGGAGACTTCTTGCAAACACAGGACTTTTAGAGTTTCCGTGTATGGCATTAAGGACAGATCTGAAAAAGTTTCGACATTATTTTAAGATTGTCACATTCTAAGTGGCTGTGCTCTGCAGAATTGCCAGACAAGACATTTATGTATGCGATCAAGAATCCATTCTTATCCTGACTTAAGAAAAGAACGGTAGTCTAGAAATCCTAACTGCGCCATCAAAATACCTCCTGTAGCCTTATGTTCTAAGGAGCAGGAGAGAAGGATTCAGCGCTGTCCATACTTAAAGAGGACCTGTCACTTCCCATAAATAGGGATTTTTTTTATCCTGGTGGAGACGCTACTGTTTTCCTGAATCTAACATTTTATTCCATTTCTGGGCAACTAATGACCATACCCACATGTCTCACAAAACTAGATTTACATATAGTAAAGACGGGACTGTATTTCAGGAATGAAAAAGGACAAGGACCAAAGGATCAGTTCTTTTTAAAGAGAATTTGTCACCAGATTTTTTTCTACCCCATCTGAGATCAGCATGATGTATCGGCAGAGACTCTGATTCCAGCGATGTATCACTTATTGGGAGCCTTGCTGCAGTTTTGATAAAATCCCTGTATATCTGCTGCTGATCCAACACTTCTCTAAATGCTGAGCTCTGTATTACCTGCCCACATCACTGATTGGCAGCTTTTTATGTACAGTATGCAAAGACGGGAAGCTGCAAATCAATGTTGGGGGCAGGGTTAAACATAGCTCATGAATATTGAGGACTACCTGGCAGCAAGTTTACTAGTCCTCTATTGATAATCTCCTGCTAATAAAACAGTGATTTAATCAAACCTGCAGCAAGCAGCCACGAAAGTGACAAATCACTGGAATCAGTGTCTTTGCCTCTACATCATGGTGCTCTCAGATGGGGTATCAAAAATCTGGAGAGGGATTCTCTTTAAAAAATAACCGTTTCTTTGGTTCCTTTGCTTTTTCATGATTGAAATACGGCTCCCTGTTTTCTGTATGTAAATCTGGTTTTGATAGTCATAAGGATATGGCCATCAACTCTTCAACGCTGTTGGAGTCTTTTTGTTGACCACGCCCAGTTGGCTAACAAAATAGATTTCCATATAGGGAAGAAGAGGCGCTGTCTCTAGATCATGCTGCTCCCAGTATAGATGGCAAAAAACCTGGTGACAGGTTCCTTTTAAAAAAGTATTTTAGGATTTCAATCTGGTGATCTATTTAGATGAACAGAGCTGGGGTGCAGTACTAGACGCCTCCATACCCATACATATGGCACTGTGCCTGGATAGAAATGGCTGGTTACCCTTCAGTGCTGGAGTCCACGGGGTGGGAAACCTGTAAGACAGGTGAAAATAGGTGTGCCACCCATGTCCAAAAATTATCCAATAGCCCAGGCCATTGACTGCAGCCTTGATGGCGAATCTGCTCGCACTTGTGTAAAATGCTGGTGGTGACGTGTAATATCTGAACCATTTCCCTACTATAATGTGCAATCAAAAGGTCGATTTTGGAGAAAAAATCTAAATGAACCAAGCAGCCACGGAAAATTACATTCTAGCAACGGAGGCGCCATCACAATGCAGTCTCAGCGGTCTACTAATAATACTTTTGCAAATGTACACAATATCCTCATCCATTTTCTGCTGCTCTAGGCTGACATCATGGTTGAGTAAGCGCAAAGCATACTTGGTGTCATTTTTGGCACGGTCACTGTTTCTAAAACCTCCGAGCAAGCCATACATCATGAAATATTGATATGGTTCCACTACACTGCTGCACATGACATTTGATGTATGGCTGTAGGTGATTCTTTTTTTTTTTTCTTTCCAAGTCTAAACAGTCAGTGAAGGATCAAAAGCAAAATGTCATTTTTACACTTGCAGAGTGAGGTGGTGACATATTCCCAAAATATCATCCATGTGCCAACCGAACCCGGCATTCTGTAATCTCTCGGAGCTCAGAGGGCCTCATAATTAGCCATCTCATAACGATTTCTACCGACATTACAAATATTTATCGCATTAAATATCACCATCCAGAATATTGCATTCATTTGGACTTTTCACGTCCCAATGATTTTGAATTATTCCCATCGACTGAAATAAATGAAGAAAATGTTTTAGACTACACATGAAAGCATGTAAAAATCAATAACTGGATTCTGAAAGGATTTAATATGCCTTGAATACATTCATTTCAAACAGTTCCTTAAATAGCTTTTCTCCCAACATAACATATATTTTTTTTAAGTCAAATATGGAGCATTAAGGCTATAATTACCATTTTAATTATACCTCAATCATCAAATCTATTTTGCATAGAAATTAAAGCTTTTTATGTTATGATTTTTTGGTACAAGAGTAAAAGAAAAAATATTACCGAGCAATTAAGAAGAAAGGGTTTATAGGCCTTGGAAGATTTCTATGCGTAATCAGAAAGGCAGATATTATATTGACAGCCCATAATGACCACTATTCAGTCATCATCCAGTTATCTGAATAGAGTTCAACTAGTTTGTTAGAAGATGACACCCATCAGATAGTATCCCATGGAATGATTTAAAGAGCTGGTCCCTTTCCAGACAATATTCTGAAACCGCACTGCGCTCAACTTTTCCGGGTCCACGGGTCAGTCGCCGTAGCCGCTGCTCCCGGTGCCTGGCATTGGCTGCAGTGCTGACATCACGCCGACATCATGGCAGCCAATCACTGAGCTCAGCCACTCTGCCCCTGTAGGAGGAACGCCCCATTCAGTGCAATTGACCTCATCGATTGGCTGCTGCACCGACTAAGTGACGTCAGCCAATGCCAGAGACTCGCCAGAGGATTAGGGGAAAGTGAGATTATAGGGGTCTGTTGTTTTTCAACAAACTGCACCTGGGGCCAAATATTAGCTGAAATGGAAAAGCTCTAGTGGTGAGCGAGTGTGCTCGTTACTCGAGTTTTCCGAGCATGCTCTGGTGTTCTCCGAGTATTTTGGCCGTGCTCGGAGATTATGTTTGAGTCAATGTAGCTGCATGATTTGCAGCTGCTAGACAGCCCGAATACTTGTGGTGATTCCCTAACAAACAGGCAATCCCTGTATGTGTTCAGGCTGTCTAACAGCTGCAAATCATGCAGCTGCGGGGACTCAAGTATAATCTACAAGCACGCCCAAGATACTCGGAGAATACCAGAGCATGCTCGGAAAATTCTAGTACACTCGCTTATCACTAAAAAAAACATTTATCTCAGCACAGGAACATTTCTTTTAACACATCTAATTGTGGAATTTATTACTAGTCTAAGATCTATTGATGAAAATGAACTTTGTTAGGGAAACAACCTCTTTAAATATTCATATCTAGAAAAGTGTTCCTTTAAAATACATCAATTCCCTATATTATGTCTATTATGTAATGAGTTGAGTCAATATGTGCAAGTGGATGAATTCACAAAATACAAGTAACATGATCATAATAGAAGCCACTTGGCTTACAGGACTAATAATCCACCCAACAATAATGGGAAAAGCGGTGGTTGATAAAAATTGCAAATAAAGTGCATGTTGATGAATGCTAATGATCTTTCTGACTTGTTCATCCACTATTGTAGTGAACAGACTGTAGAAATGTGGTTCTTTGTTCTGCTAAGTACAAAGATCAGAATAGAACTATATAGGTGGAGTTTTGAGAACATGCAGCCTCTGGTGGCTTATCCTTACTTTACTCACAGTAATGGAAATGAGGACCGGCCGCCTCTATTGCAGTACTTGATGATAAAAGTTGTTAGTAATGGAACTTTTACGTTATGGGGCAAATTAATTAAGACTGGCATTTTCACATTTGATCAAATTTATAAATATAGTCTACATAGAGGTAACAGAGTTAACATTTTTTAATGTTCACATATACCCTAGCGTGCTCAGAAAGGGGTTATATTTGTTTGTTTGTATGGCATATTGTACCTTCACATGTCTCCAATTTTATCCACATCCAGTTTCATCCACATTGGTACGCTCTATCAGATGCTTCATTATGGAAGTAATTTTCCTTGAATCATTTGTTCTAGGGGAAAAAAACCTCCATAATATACTATATATACAAAGACACTATATGGCAGCACACTGGTTTCCAAGGGTGGACATATCATTGGTGCTACCATTGACCCAAGAGGTAAGAGGGCCCACTTACCCCCAAAGCAGGTGGAATTGTGCATTAATATGAGCTATTGGACTGTAAAGGACCCATATATTGTTCTTGCACAGGGGCCCTTTTCGGTCTGTGTCCGTCGTTGCTGAGTGCTTATGACTGTAAAATGGACCAGAAGGCATTCTGTTTTCTACTTTACAGGGTCCCTCATTTGTCTCTGACCGATGGTGTGTTTATTTGGTGTTATTATGTGCCTTTACATTGGTGGCAGTGCACGTTCGCGGGTCTGTACCACCGCTCCTGTTCCGGATCTGCGTCTTTGTGCCTCCCACGTGTGTGCAGGGGTCTTCTTCCCCCCTGCGCACACGTGGTGATGCTGGACGCCGCTTCTGGTCTCAGGACCTGTGCTCCGATCTGCGCATGCGCCGGCATCGCCGCCTACCATTGGCCGCTTCTGGACATGTGAGACGTCACATGTTCAGAGTTCGGCCCCTTTTTAAGGTCTTTCTCGGCCTCTCTGATTCATCCCCTTGAGAAAGCTGGTTACCGCGTAAGCGAAACGCGCGTCGGGGGTCTTTTTCTTCTCCGGTCCCAGCCTGGTATCCTGGTTAGCCCACATCATTCAGCGGTAAGCATACTTGCGGTGCTTATTACCGGTGACTGCGGTCACTGCATTGCACCTACTTAGCTTATTGTTAGCTTGCGGCTACGTTCACTTTCTACCTGCGGTTTTCTGCAGCACATTGGATTAATTGGGCCCCGTTCACCAGCGGTACCATCTGTCCCCATCCTTTATGCACCTTACATGTAGTTTCTATTCATGTTTTGTACTAATTTAATTTATGTGCGTATTTACACATTATATATTTAATAAATATTTAATAAATTTTGATACCCAATATACTCCTTCTGTTCTCCTTATTCTTAGTGTTTTTACAGGGTCCCATCAGGGTTCTACTATCAAGAGGCTTAAAACTGCTTAGGATTAGAGTGTTGACCAAGGGATACTTTCAGAGAAACGTTTTAGTATAATGAAGTGTAGCACATTAAAGAGGTTGTCCACTACTTTAACATTGATGACTTATCCTTAGGATAGGTCATAATTGTCTGATTGATGGGGGTGCAACACCCACCACCTCCGCTTATCACCTGTACTTGTTGTAGGTGGCGGTAACTGGTCAGTTACGGAGCTGCACAGCTCCATCTATTGCATAGTGGTCGCGGCCAGGTACTGCACATCTGCCCCCTATTTAAATCAATATGGGGTTAGTGTTAAGCACTAGACCGCAGACACTATACAGTAGACAGAACTGTGCTGTTCAGCTTTGCAAATAAGCAGTTCCGGCCACCGCCGACACCAAGACCAGTTGATCGGCGGAGGTGCCGGATGTTACACCACTACCAATCAGACACTGATGACGCATCCTAAAGCTATGTCATAAAGGTTAAAGTAGTGGACAACCTTTTTAATTGCTCGAATTCTTGTACTCAATTCCATTTTTAAACATTTATTGACTCCATATCTTGTGGCAAATAGAAATTTGTAGTCAACAAATAATATTATAAAATCAAAATGTTGTTGAAGGAAAATGTTTTCCATGAGTCAAATTTGCCTTAAAACAATAGATTTATCTACCAACATACTAATAGGGAATTTAGATTGTGAGCCCCAATGGGGACACTGATGATGATGTTTGTAAATTGCTGTGGAATATGATGGAGCTGTAGAAGTAAAATTACTAAATATAAAAATTGGGGATACCCAGATCAGAGCATACGGTACTAGGGGTTGTAGGTTTGATTTCATTCTGATTTTTGACCAATTGTATTTAGTTATGTTGCCATTGACAGAATACCATCAGCCATCCCTTACTGTACGGGGATTGTGCATCCACCCGGAAAGAACTAGTTACATACATAGAGAAGAAATCTTCAGCATTTTCCATATAGAGATGGTATTTAATGATCGGGGGACCAGAAATATATTAAGAGCTGCACTGTGCCTAATTTGATTAAATGAACCCTTCGTACTTGGATCTCATCAGCCATCACAACATGAGTTCTGCCAGCATGACTGGAAAGTGTAAAGTAATATTCATGAAGTGATACAATTGATTTTCCGCATGTTCCAATGCAGAGATGGACTTGGGTGCTGGTATTATCTAGATAATGTCTCTCTGACTTGTTTCCCCAATTCATTAGATTTCAGAATGTTTATTTTCTTCAGCATTTAGGAGTAATTCTCTATGAGCATAATACAACTGTGCAAATAGGAATTCATATACAAGTTGTGACATTTTTTCTGTAACCAATTCCCTTTTTTTTTACTAACACAATATTAGCAATTTCTTATAAAATCTTTGTCACAGAGCGAGTATAGCATATACAATGGAGTCCTAGGCACTCCATGTGTCACCAAAGATTGTCACCGCACACTACTATATTATGGAGGCATTCCCCCATAGAAGCATATGACACCACAGTGAGTTGGTAGTCGGACCGTGTGGAGCTATTTCCTCAAGGTGGATGGTGAGTTCAAGAGACCAGGGAATGGGAAAAAATATCTTATAAGAAGGGAAGAAAACAGATTTATCTGCAAAGATATTTTACAAACTTTCTTCTGTTCATCTGTACTATTGATTTATGCAAAGTCTGTTGTTTCAGTGGAAGAAGCGACAGCCGGAGGGTTCTCAAACCACCACTTCACTCACACAGGGCTGGCGTTAGCGGCAGGCAGGCCAGGCAGCTGCCTAGGGCCCCGCTCCCTCAGGGGCCCCCGGCCAGTGGCATGCCGCTAATAAAGGCACATCACGCAGCCGCTATGGGGCCCGTGAGTCAGGGGGGCCCATCTGCCGCCAGCACCAACTCCCCCACCACCATAGCCGCAGCCGCCGCATTCATCCATGTCGGCGTCTATGACGCCGATACAGTTCAAGGCAATGATAGAGAAGAGAGCATCAGATGACACTGCATCTCCCATCATTCTCCTCTGCCTCTAACACTGTTGAGGCTGGAGCCGAGCCTGGAGCAGCGCGGGGCACGAGAAGAGGTGAGGATTGTGTGTTTTTTTAAAATATATCAGTGAATGAGTCCTGGACTGTGGGGCCATTCTTGGGGGGGGCTGTATTCTATGGGGGGTTACATTATATTCTATGGGCTGTATTATATTCTATGGAGGGTTACAGTATATTCTATGGGTGGGCTGTATTATGTTCTATGAGGGGTTACAGTATATTCTATGGGTGGGCTGTATTATATTCTATGGGGGTTACAGTATATCCTATGGGGGGCTGCATTATATTCTATGAGGGAGGATTGCATCACACTCTTTGATGGGGATACATTATATTCTATGGAGAAATGGGCTGCATTATATTCTATGGGTGGCTACATTATATTTTATGGGGTGCTGTATTATATTCTCTGGGGGCTGTATTATATTCTAAGGGGGTTACAGTAAATTCTATGAGGGGCTGTATTATATTCTATGGGGGGTTACAGTATATTCTGGGGGGTTGTATTATATTCTATGAGGAGGATTGCGTCATACGCTTTGATGGGGCTATATTATATTCTATGGGGAGGTGGGTGGTATTATATTCTATGGGGGGCTACATTATATTCTATGGGGGCTGTATTATATTCTATGAGGGAGGATTGCATCATATTTTATGAGGGGGCTACATTATACTATATGAGGGGACTAAATTGTATTCTATGGGGGCTGCATTATATTCTATGGGGGGCTAAATTATATTGTATGAGGGGCTTCATTACACTCTATGAGGGGACTACATTACATTCCATGTGGGCTGCATTATACTATATAAGGGGGCTGCATTATATTCTATGGAAGGGCTGCATTATATTCTATGGGGAGAAATATTATACTCTATGAGGGGGCTACCACATATTCTATGGAGGGGCTGCATTATAATATATGAGGGGGCTGCATTATATTCTATGGGGGTTTCATTATAATGTATGGTGGGACTGTATCATATTCCTGAGTGGGCTACATTATATTCTGTCGGGAGGCTGCATTATACTCTGTGGGGTGGTAGAATTACACTCTGGGGTGGTTGCATTATACTGTATTGAGGATTATGGAGAATACATTATACTATATGAAGAACTATGGATGCATTATACTATGGCAAGTGAATTGTACTACATGGATGACTATGGCGGTGTATTATACTATATGGAGCACTATGAGGAGTGTATTTTACCATATATGGAGGACTGAGCAGTGTATTATACTATATGGAGGACTATGAGGAATGTATTATACTATATGGAGGACTATCAGAAGTGTATAATACTATATGGAGAACTGAGGAGTGTATTTTAATATATGAAGGACTGAGGAGTGTATTATACTATATGAAGAACTATAGGAGTGTATTATACTATATGGAGGACTGAGGAGTATATTTTAGTATATGGAGTATTATACGGAGTGTATTATACTATATGGAGGACTGTAGATAGTGTATTATACTATATGGAGGACTATGGGGCACATTTATATTATATGGAGGACTATGGGGTGTGCATTTTACAATATGAAGGCCTGTGGTACACATAATAATATATGGAGAACTATTGGGTGTATTATACTAAACAAGCAAAATGCTGCATATTCTTCGAGTGATTGGATTGCTTATGTGGGAACAGAAAACATTGTTCTCAGCAGAACATCACCGCTGTAAACCACAGATGTGCTGCTGATAACATGACACTGTATAGCAGTGTTCCCCAAGTCCGGTCCTCAAGAGCCACCAAAAGGTCATGTTTTCAGGATTTCCTTAGTATTGCACAGGTGATGGAATTATTGCCTGAGCAGGTGATGCAATTATCACCTGGGCAATACTAAGGAAATACTGAAAACATGACCTGTTTGTGACTCTTGAGGACTGGACTTGGGGAACACTGCTGTATGCGGACAGATTGATCTATTAGTGATTGTTCTGTTCCCATCATTCTTTCTCAGTTGGTGTAAAGAGGCCGGGAAACAAGCGTCGAACTACTTCAATATTGTCGATCACACTGGTTTAGTGGCTTGAACTCAGCGCATGTAAATACAACAGAAATGCTTTTGTGTGATGTGCAATATGTTAGCATTTGGGGCCCCATTTTAAACTTTTGCCTAGGGCCCTACTTTGCCTAAAACCAGCCATGCACTCACAAAACCACCACCACTTGCCTGAGAAAGGACAATACATATGACCCAGTAGGTCTCTCCAGCCTGTTGGTATGCAAATATAGGAATACGAGTAAATACATATTCACGGCCCAATACTAGTAAAGAAATATGGGGTTAAATCCATAAAGTTCTGAAAAAGCAGACTTCTTACTGCAGTGATTCAAATCCATTATTGCCAGGATTTACATCTCATTGTAGTTCCTTAAGTATGTTTTGCGTGTCCAACCTGTGCGAAATCAGCCATTTCCATACGATTGGTTGAGATGTTGAAATTCAATGAGATCAGCATTTTCAGACTGAGATTTAGGTTTTCAATTTAATGCAGTGCACATCAAGCTTTTCCTCGCTATCTAATAATACTGTCTGTTCCAGCTGAGTAGTGCAGCTCATCAGGTCAAAGGGACGTTTTATACTGGATCTCGCTGAGGATTTTTCTGTAAAAATTATTGAAAATGATTTATGCTGTGTTGGGACATACACAGGGATAGGAAATAGTAAAGAAGATCTTAATGAGTAAATGACTATAATATACCCCAGTGTAATATATCACTTAAACACAATTACGTTTCGATTACTGGTTCCAGCTGTTAGTGGGAGGACTCCGCTATTACACGTGTTAACGCTCGGATCTGCAGTGTGATCAATAATATTTCATGAATAGTCCATTGCTAAACAGATGGGGCTAATACTGAATTAGATCCAGTAGAAAATGCTCATGTTTGAAAAAAATAATAATGATGTGAAGTACATGCCAGAAATAATATTTTCAGAAATTTTAGAAGTTAATATTTCAGGGTTTTGTTTTTTACAACATGATTTTATGCAGCCAACTGGTAAAATTGGCAAATAATAATCATGTGCAACATATCACAGTTATAATGCTATCAAGACCTTGTAAGAATGTGCATTTTTCAATGTTTCCAATAACCCTGGGGGGTTAGCATTTTATATATTATATATTTCATACATGTGCATTCTACAGTGGTGCACATTGGTACTTTCATATTGTGTGGACCAGGTGAGGCTTTCTCTTTCAGTTTCACTTTCCAGGAAACTGTTCATGTAGGAATGCTCAAACCGGACATTCAAGATGGTGCACCATCACATTATGGGTATTAGGTCTGAGCATTCCTACATGAACAGTTTCCTGGAAAGTGGATTGGTCGTCGTGGGCTAGTTGAATGGTCACCAAGGTCTCCTGATCTGACCCCCTTAGACTTTTATCTTTGGGGTCATCTGAAGGCAATTGTCTATGCTGTGAAGATACGAGATGTGCAGCATCTGGAATAATGGATACTGGAAGCCTGTGCTAGCATTTCTACTGTTATGTTGCTATCAGTGTGTCAAGAGTGGGAGAAGAGGGTTGCATTGACAATCCAACACAATGGGCAGCACTTTGAACACATTTCATAAGTGGTCATAAACTTGTAAATAACTCATTAAAGAATAAAGCCAAGTTAAAAACAAGCACACCATTGTTTTTCTCAATAAGTTTGATGTGTCACATGACCCTCTTCCATTTGAAAAAAATAAAGTTGGATCCAAAATGGTCGACTTCAAAATGGCCGCCATGGTCACCATCCATCTTGAAAAGTTTCCCCCCTCCCATATACTAATGTGCCTCAAACAGGAAGTTGATATCACCAACCATTCCCATTTTATTTAGGTGTATCCATATAAATGGCCCACCCTGTAGTACCCATGGTGCTGGGAGAGTCAACCCTATCGCCATATTGCAGGAGAAGTGTGTTGCGACATGATGTTGTGATATATAGATTAGCACTATAGACAAGGCTGTACATAGACAGAAGAGGGACCCTGGGCAAGAACAGTCTAAGGGCCCCTTGCAGTCCAAGAGCTCATTTTAAAGCCTCCCTTTATGTGTCCATAACAGAAGCTGTTTGCAGGTAGAAATGAGCCTCCTTACCTATTGGGTCCATCTGCAAATTGAATAAGTTACACCAACGCTATGTCCGCCCCTGACCACAATGTCTTGTACAATGATACGTGCCTCTATAAAAGAGGTTGTAGATATTCAGCACAGCAGTTGGACACCTTCCTACCAAGAATGTAATGTGATCCTCTGTAGGGTATGTTCACACAGTCCTTGAAAATCAAAATTTTTCCTTTTTGTAAGGTTTAAAATGAAAAAAATGACAATATAATTTTTTTTTGCCTAAAATACAAAGGAAATGTGTGATCTTTAACTTTAGCTCGTTTGGAGATCATTTAATCTTCAACTTACTGAACTGTTGAGTATAACAGTAACTTTGACCCGGGGTGCCCAAACTTTTACCACTCTACTTAGGCATTTTTTACGATACATAGCAAATACAGATGTAGCTTTTTTAAACTAAGCCCTATAACACCATGTAGCGAAACATCTGGCTGCAGAAGACGGTAACCCAACAACTAAGCTGACACGTTCAATGACTGAATTAAGTCACAAGTTACCGTTTTCTGTATTGTTTTGCATCCTGGTTCAGTTAAATCATCGGGTCTGAAGGAAAAAAAATTAAATACCACATCAGTATCGAATAACTAGAACACAACTACTTTAATATGTGTAAACAGATGAAATATTGTATGTTCTACTGATGTCTCACTGTCTTAAGACAATGGAGGCTGATCTTGGCTTGTTGCCGTCTTCCAGTTATGTTTTTATATAATTGTCTCATAACGTTCTTCCACATTGTGTCGTTCCGCTCTCCACATGAAATCCCTTAGACAATGGCCGTCATTTTGTTTTCATTTCCAGGTACGCAGAGGTCTAACCTGAGCATCAGAGTCACTGACATTACACGAGAAGACTTGACCTCCATGTGAAATATGTATTACTGACTCATGTAAGGCTCGGTTTGGTGTTAGATTCTTCCGAACTATCGCTGGCCCAGGAGATTTTTTGTTTTGCCGGGGTCACTAGCAGATTGTTTAGAAGCTTCTTCTCTTGTCAAAATAATTACAAGCGGATTTCACAGTTTTCATCTGCGCTGCAGCACCTTGGGACAGAGACTTGGCTACTTTTTCTTTCCTGTGTCAGATATTCCCAGAAAGGTTGTTTTTGAATTACCACTTGAAAGAAATCATTGGCAGAGCACAGCGGGAACAGAAGCGAGTGCGGCTTGGTCAAATTATTCTCTTTGGCTTAGTGGTAAAGGCGAGTGACATAGAAAGTATATGATAATGTTCATTCTTATGCAACATGTCGCTAGTATTGGATATTCTATAATCCTATGTCATTTCACAAAGTTTAGTTATTTTTGGGGAAAAACAACATTTATTGGTATTACTTGTGCACTTTTTAAAGAAAGCCCTTCATACCAAACATGAACCCTGATCTGTGGGCGGCATGTTATAGAGCAGGAAGAGCTGAGAAAAATTAACTGTATATATATAGTTTTGTTCAACAAGATTCAGAATTAATTGTATGCTATTAGTTTAAATTCCTGTTCATTCCGGGCTTAGGAGTCAAGAGGGTGGTCCTAATCAGCCTTCCTTGTTTACAGTATGTGTGCACAAAGAGATAACAGCTACCAATCAGGGAGTAGGTCCGCCCACTGGACTCCTAAGCCCAGAATACGCCCAAAATGAGTAAAAATGTAAATGAGAAAATTACAAATTACACTAAATCTTTTTCCTGTGTATTAATCTGCACAGGTTCACCTGGTCAACAATTTTCAGTCAGAAGATTGAATTGCATTTTCAAAGTGACAGGTTAGTTATACAGTAATCAATTCAGTTATGAACCCTAGGAAGAACAAACATTATATACAGTGGCACGTAAAAGTTTGGGAACCCCTGGCCATAATTACTGTTATAGCCAGCAGTAAGCAAGATGAAGATGAAATGATCTCTAAAAGGTCTAAAGTTAAAGATGACATATTTCCTTTGTATTTTAGGCAACAAATATATATATAAATATATATTTTAGTTTTCTACGTTTTGAAAATTACAAAAAAGGAAAATGGGTCGATGCAAAAGTTTGGGAGATTTGTGTGATCAGATAACTTTGACCAAGGTTTCAGACAATAATTAGCCTATTAGGATTATGGCTTGTTCACTATCATTGTTAGGAAAGTCCAGGTGATGCAAATTTCCCAGCTTTATAAAAAACCCAGCTTCCTTGTGTCAAAAAAAGCAGCCATAGGTTCTTTTAAGCAGCTCCCTAGCGCTCTGAAAGTGAAAACGGTGGAGACTCACACAGCAGGAAACAGCTATAAGAAAATAGGAAAGCATTTCCAAGTTGCCCTTTCCTCAGTTTGAAATGTAATTAAGAAATAGCAGTTAACAGGAAGAGTGGAGGTCAAGACGAGATCTGGAAGACCAAGTAAATTACAGTGAGAGCTGCTCATAGGATTGCTGGAAAGGCAAATCAGAACCCCTGCTTGACTGCAAAAGGCCTTCAGAAAGATTTAGCAGATTCTGGAATTGTTGTACATTGTTCTATTGTTCAGAGACCCCTGCACCAATATGGCCTTTATGGAAAAGTTATCAGAAGAAAACCTCTCCTGCGTCCTCATCATAAAAGTCAGCATCAGAAGTATGCAAAAGAACATCTAAACAAGCCTGATGCATTTTGGAAACAAGTCTCGTGAACCAATGAGGTTAAAATAGAACTCTTTGGCCACAATGATCAAAGGAATGTGTGAAAAAAAAAGACAGCAGTTATTTTAGACAGACAAGGATATATCTTCCCGTTGTGTATTAACATGAAAAGAGAATACAGCACACAAGACATTATATGCTACATTAGACCTAAATTTGCACACCTCTACAGTGGGGAAAATAAGTATTTGATACACTGCTGATTTTGCAAGTTTCCCCACTGACAAAGAATGAAGAGGTCTGTCATTTTTATCGTAAGTACACTTCAACTATGAGAGACAGAATCTAAATATAAAATCCAGAAAATCACATTGTATGATTTTTACATAACTAATAGTGATGAGCGAATATACTCATTACTCGAGATTTCCTGAGCACGCTCGGGTGACCTCCAAGTATTTTTTAGTGCTCATAGATTTAGTTTTTATTGCCGCAGCTAAATGATTTACATCTGTTAGCCAGCATAAGTACATGTGTGGATTCCCTAGCAACCAGGCAACCCCCACATGTACTTATGTTGGCTAACAGATGAAAATCATTCAGCTGAGGCACTGAAAACTAAATCTTCGAGCACTAAAAATCCTTGGAGGTCACCCGAGTGTGCTCGGGAAATCTCGAGTAACGAGTATATTCGCTCATCACTAATAACTAACACTATAGGGTCATGGATTAAATTCCCGGAGGGCACGCAAGGTCCCCCTGCTCATACCAGCACATGTCCAGGCCCATTTTAATTTTGCCAATGACCATCTGGATGATCCAGAAGAGGCATGGGAGACGTTAATGTGGTCAGATGAGACCAAAATAGAACTTTTTGATATCAACTCCACTCGCCGTGTTTGAAGGAAGCATAAGGATGAGAATAACCCTAAGAACACCATCTCAACCATGAACCATGGAGTGGAAAATGTCATACTTTGGGGGTGCATTTGTGCAAAGGGGACAGGATGACTGCACAACACTGAAGGCAGAATGGATGGGGTCATGTATCGCAAGATTTTGGCCAACAACCTCCTTCTCTTAGTAAGATCATTGAAGATGGATTGTTGCTGGGTCTTTCAGCATGACAATGACCAGAAAAATACAGCCAAGGCAACTAAAGAGTGGCTCCGTAAGAAGCATTTCAGTGTCCTGGTGTGGCCTACCTAGTCTCCAGACCTGAACCCAATAGAAAATCTTTAAAGGGCGCTAACACTCAATGCAACAACCCCAAAATCGCTGCTGCAGTATTTGCAAACTTTGTCAACAACTACAGGAAACATCTGACCTCTGTCATTGCAAACAAAGGTTTCTGTTCCAAATATTAAGTTCTGTTTTTCTTTTGTATCAAATCTTATCTCATGCAATAAAATGCAAATTAGTTACATAAAAATCATACAATGGGATTTTCTTCATAATTTTTAAAGATTATATCTCTTACAGTTGAAAAGTTCCTACAATAAAAATTACACACCTCTCCATTCTTTGTAGGTGGGAAAACTTGCAAAATCGGCGGTGAATCAAATACTTGTTTTCCCCACTGTAGAGGCGTGCAAATTTAGGTTTAATGTGGCATATGTGTGCTGCATCCTCTTTCCATGTTAATATACAGTGGGAAGCTTTTTCCTTATCTGTAAAAAAATAACTGCTGTCTTATGTTCATATTTGGCATTATTTTTTTATTTATCAAGTTCTTACATTGTAAGCAGGTTCGGACTGGCCCACCGGGGAACAAGAAAATCCTCCGGTAGGCCCCTGTCAGGAAGTGCTAGTAGTGCTATTACAATGGATTCACAATTTGCTGACAAAAATATATTTTACTCATTAATTATACAAGCTAGCCAATTTAATATTAAATGGAAGCAAACGTAAATGTATGTACTGGGGTCAGGTTATTTCTGTATGTAGCTGAATAATGGGCAGTAAGAATCAATGTTACTGGTGGGCCTTTGCAACCGACACTGATGGTAAGGGATGTCTGTTGAGTTTTGTAAGTATTGATAATAGCAGATAGCCGTATCGTTGGGCTTAATATAACAGAGAAACTTTTTATCATTGAACTTAAAAGTTTACAAGAGTCTCCAGCTGAGACCAAAATCCACTCAACACTGTAACACATATCAAACATCACTAAGCGTAGACATAAAGAGTTATTTGACTGATGCATCAAACTGAAGAAATGCCTTTTTTTGTCTTATCTTTTTGCACTTTTTGGCCATTTTGCATTTTTGCTCCTTTTACATTATTTTTAAAATTGGCTCATGTTAGTCTCTAATTAAGATCACCGCCCCCTCTCCCACAAAATAGACATATTTTGGACTCCATTAGACTTCTGGAGTGCAAATGCGCAAACATTTTGATACGTTGCAAATGATGAATTAATGTTAAACATCCTAGATAACCGAATCTAAGTCCTTAAATCCAAACTAAGCAAAAGTTAACTTAAAAATGATGCAAATTAAATAATGAACAAGACGCAAGTAATAAAATCACTGTTAAAACCATATTTATTAGAGCAAAAAGGCGCAAAAGTAATGATGAATTGTCGCCATGATTTATCATACGAACATTGGTCATGAGTTACGGTATATTTTAAGGGAAGTGAACCATTTATAGGCCAGGAAGACTCCAAAGGAATGTTCACGATAAAATAATGGGTTCTGCAACGTTGAAAAGAAAGCATAACCCACAGTATTAACCCCTGTCTGACCTCGGATGGGATAGTACATCCGAGGTCAGAACCCCCGCTTTTATGCAGGCTCCGGCGGTGAGCCCGCATCAAAGCCGGGTCATGTCAGCTGTTTTGAACAGCTGACATGTGCCCGCAATAGGCGCGGGCAGAATCGCGATCCGGGCAGCCGGAAATGAGCACATCGCTGACCCCGTCACATTATCGGGGGTCGGCGATGCTTCTGTATAGTAACCATAGAGGTCCTTGAGACCTCTATGGTTACTGATCCCCGGTAGCTGTGAGCACCACCCTGTGGTCGGCGCTCATAGCACACCTGCATTTCTGCTGCATAGCAGCGATATGATGATTGCTGCTATGTAGCAGAGCCGATCGCGTTGTGCCAGCTTCTAGCCTCCTATGGAGGCTATTGAAGCATGGCAAAAGTAAAAAAAAAAGTAAAAAAAAATGTGAAAAAAATAAAAAAAATATAAAAGTTTAAATCACCCCCCTTTCGCCCCATTCAAAATAAATCAATAAAAAAAATCAAACCTACACATATTTGGTATCGCTGCATTCAGAATCGCCCGATCTATCAATAAAAAAAAGCATTAACCTGATCGCTAAACAGCATAGCGAGAAAAAAATTTGAAACGCCAGAATTAAGTTTTTTTGGTCGCCGCGACATTGCATTAAAATGCAATAACGGGCGATCAAAAGAACGTATCTGCACCGAAATGGTATCATTAAAAACATCAGATCGACACGCAAAACAAAAGCCCTCAACAGACCCCAGATCATGAAAAATGGAGACGCTACGGGTATTGGAAAATGGCCCAATTTTTTTTTTTTTTTTTAGCAAAGTTTGGAATTTTTTCACCACTTAGATAGTTATGTTAGGTGTCTATGAACTCAAAATGACCTGGAGAATCATAATGGCAGGTCAATTTTAGCATTTAGTGAACCAAGCAAAAAAGCCAAACAAAAAACTAGTGTGGGACTACACTTTTTTTTGCAATTTCACCGCACTTGGAATTTTTTTCCCGTTTTCTAGTACACGACATGCTAAAACCAATGATGTCGTTGAAAAGTGCAACTCGCCCCGCAAAAAATAAGCCTTCACATGGCTGTATTGACGGAAAAATAAAAAAGTTATGGTTCTGGGAAGGAGGGGAGTGAAAAACGAACACGGAAAAACGGAAAATCCCAAGGTCATGAAGGGGTTAATTAATGGGGGATGTTTAGTCCTAGCAAATACCAGCACTTCAGACCTCCTATATGCCAGTTTTCAGCAATTACATAGGTTGTGATGTGGCCAAAAGTGTTTTATAGAGGCAACTCCAGTTATATTGGATTTCGAGTAGAGATCAACATTAAGGAAAGAAAGGAGAACTCTGGTACGCACCAATCCCATAGAATATATTTCACGCCGTAACGTAACTTGAAGCTCAAGGACTTGAGTGCAAAATCTCCAACAGGACTAACATGAGTTTTTAATAGTATTAGCCATTGGTTCCAGGGCGCTGGTGCGATTACAAGTCCTGCACCCACTATAGTTTCGCCCCTGGTCTCAAGACTAGATCCACAAAATGGAATTGCTTCAGATTTTACCTGCAGGTAAGATTTGCAATGGAAAAATAGTAAGAGGCAAGTGAATGTATTTAACAAATCTCATCCACATGCCCCATTTATTTTCATTTCGTCTTAATTAAAAATCTTAAATTTTTTTCTATATGGCTCTTAAGCAAATCAGCAGGCCGCAAGACATGTAATTTCCCTATTTGATGCTATAGTTTGAAATGGTACCCCATTAGACCTGGTTTGTTGTGGGTAAATGACACCTGCCCTGCAGGGGCGAAAGTGTTAATTGTCACTTTTTGAAAGCATATACAGGACACTATTACAATGGGGGAGTCATTACTTTGAGGGCATAAAGGAGTTTTATTACTGTGCGGACGCACGAAGAGGACATTATTATATTGGTGGCGTTTCATTACTTTGGGGGCATAAAGGAGTATAATTACTGACTGAGTAAATGCACAAATGAGGGTAACTGTATGGCACAATAGGGGCAAATATCACCATGCACTATACTTGGGTCTGCTGGCTTTATTTTTAGAGTGGTCATCCTTTTTTGAGAATTTTTCTGTTATTAACTGGATTAAAATAGGTGCTAAATTATTAATTGGTGGAGTTCGGACCGCTCGCATACCGATCAGCAGAACGGGGAATTTTTTCCTTCTTACAGTGGAGCAGCAATGTGTAAGCCCAAACACTACTCCATTTATTCTGTATCGGGGCTGCCAAGTGTTTTTTCCAGTAGCCCCCTATAGAATGAATTCCGTGGCGGTCGGGCATGCACATTGCTGCTCCATTCTAACAGGAACGAATGCGCCCGCTCTCCCAGTGGTCGGACTGCCAATGAGCAATAAGTTATCACCTATTCTGTGTATTGGTGATAACTAGTTTTCACCGGACAACCTCTTTAATAACAGGCTTCCTATGCAGCAATTTCATCTCTCTGCATTGCATGTGACATATAAGTTTCAAATTGTTCTCTTATTTTTTTAGAAGTAAATAAACCCTTTAAATAAAGAGAATAAAATAACCTAAGCCCTTGCACGCCGCCTAGACACTCAATTTGCAATATATATTTTGGCTTCAGTGCAAATGCAACAAAGAGGTTGAACAATTTAATCCGGGACTGGTCATTAATCTGTCAGCACTAAGTATTCATTTTATAATGACGGCTAAGATGTCCTTTGAGCAATGCATTATGCAAAAATGATTTGTCGTGAACTCCCTGCAATACACTCTATCAATCTATCTGACTAAATCTCCTTTACATCCGTAGCTGTTTTTAATACACCAAGATATCATATCAGTTTCACAGCATTACTATAAAAATAATAATTTTCCTTGTTTTTAAACCTTTTCTAAGCACAAATCACACTAATTTATCTTCTATTAATGGAAATTCAATTCTCATGTTAACATCCATTTCAGCAATAAAACATAATTATGATTAAATATTGCCCTCTGGTAATATTACATTTTAGGGCCAACATGAACAATCATGATTTGGAGAATTATTTGTATATTTTTATCTTTGGTATTTCTTTAATAGTTACATAGTTAAATGGGTTGAGAGAAAACATACCATATATACTCGTGTATAAGCCGAGTTTTTCAGCACTTTTTTTGTGCTGAAAATGCCCCCCGCGGCTTATACATGAGTTATTGTCCCGGAAAGATGGCGGGGTACAGGAAGTGGCGGCGCAGCGGGTCACAGAGGCAGGAGCCGGTGGCTGCGGCTGTAACTGTGCCCGCTGCTAATGAGAAATGAATATTCACTGCGCTGGCACTGAATATTAATTTCTTTTATAGCGTGCACAGTTACAGCTGCTCCTGCTGGCTTCCAGCACACATCCTACTTACCATCCATGTGCGCTCTCACTGCATCTAATTTGTTCCGGTACCAGCAGCTCTTCTGGCCAAGTGATCACATGTCCCAGCTCAATGAAGTAATGAGTATTCACGCCTCTCCACTCCCATAGGTGTGGAGTGAATATTCATTACCTTAATGAGCAGGGGCCATGTGATCGCTCAGCAGGAAGAGCTGCTGGCGCCGGAACGAGATGCAGCGAGGGCGCATAGGGAGGTAAGTAGGATGTGTTTTTTTTATTTTTTATAGGAGCCATGCATACAAGGATAGGGGATAAGGAGCCATGCATACTCCATATCAGCATGGGTTTTTATGAAGAGGTAAGCTATAGACTGGACCAAGGTGAGTCATTGGACGTGGTATATCTTGATGTTTCCAAAGCATTTGATATCGTGCCATACAAGAGGTTGGTACACAAAATGAGAATGCTGGGTCTGGGGGAAAATTTGTGTAATTGGGTAAGTAATTGGCTTAGTAATAGAAAGCAGAGGGTGGTTATAAATGGTATATTCTCTAACTGGGTGGCTGTGACCAGTGGGGTACCGCAGGGGTCGGTGTTGGGACCTATTCTCTTCAACATATTTATTAACGATCTGGTAGAAGGTTTACACAGTAAAATATTAATATTTGCAGATGATACAAAACTATGTAAAACATTCAATACAAGAGAAGATAATATTCTGCTACAGATTGATCTGGATAAGTTGGAAACTTAGGCCGAGAGGTTGCAGATGCGGGTTACCAATGATATATGTAAGGTTATACACATTGGAAGAAGGAATCAATATCACCATTACACACTGAACAGGAAACCACTGGATAAATCTGAAATTGAGAAGGACTTGGGTATCCTAGTTAATGATAAACTTACCTGGAGCAGCGAGTGCCAGGCAGCAGCTGCCAAGGCAAACAGGATCATGGGATGCATTAAAAGAGATCTGGATACACATGATGAGAGCATTATACTGCCTCTGTACAAATCTCTGGTTAGACCGTACATGGAGTGCTGTGTACAGTTTTGGGCACCGGTGCGCAGGAAGGATATAATGTAACTAGAGCAAGTACAAAAGAGGGCAACAAAATTAATTAAGGGGATTGGGAACTACAATACCCAGAGAGATTAGCAAAATCAGGATTATTTAGTCTAGAAAAAAGACGACTGAGGGGCGATCTAATAACTATGTCTAAGTATATAAGGGGACAATACAAATATCTCTCCGAGGATCTGCTTATACCATCAAAGGTGACGGTCACAAGGGGGCATTCTCTGGGTCTGGAGGAGAGAAGGTTTCTCCACCAACATAGAAAAGGATTCTTTACTGCTAGGGCAGTGAGAATCTGGAATTCCTTGCCTGAGGAGGTGGTGATGGCGAACTCAGTCGAGGGGTTCAAGAGAGGCCTGGATGTCTTCCTGGAGTGTAGCAATATTGTATCTTACAGTTATTAGGTTCTTTAGAAGGATGTAGATCTGTGATTTATTCTGATGGAATATAGGCTGAACTGGAAGGGCAAATGTCTTTTTTTGGCTTTGCTAACTATGTTACTATGTTACTATGTTACATACATGGATAGTGGATAAGGAGCCTTGCATACAGGGATGGGGAGCCATGCATAGAAGAATAGGGATGGGTGTTATGACCTGGTGGGTACGGAGCGGTACTGAGATGACCTGGTGGGCAAAACCAATCATGAACTCGCTAAGGAGCAGCACTGAAATGACCTGGTGGGTAAAACAAAAATAGGACTAGCTCTGAGGAGGTGGTAACTTTACTGACCGCAATCCCTACTCCTAACACCAACACTAGAAATAGCCGTGGAGCGTTCCTATCTCTGCCTAGACGCCTCTGCACAGCCTAAGAACTAGCTACCCCTGAAGATGGAAACGGAAAGCTATCTCGCCTCAGAGAAACCCCCAAAGGAAGATAGCCCCCCACAAATATTGACGGTGAGTGGAGAGGGAAAATGACAAACTCAGAAATGAAACTAGATTTTTTAGCAAAGGAGGCCAATACTACCTAAATAGACAGAGATAGAAAAGGCTACTGTGCGGTCAGTATAAAAACTAAAAGTCCACGCAGAGTTTACAAAAATAACCACCACACCGACTCACGGTGTGGAGGGGCAAATCTGCGACCCCAGAGCTTCCAACTAGCCGGAATATTTCATAATGACAAGCTGGACAAAAGAGACATAAATTGAACTGAACAGAAGGTCATAAGCAGGGAAACACCCAAAAAGTAGCAGACTTATCTTAAGCTGAAAATGGACTGGCCAACAGAGAACTTCCAGGAAAGGACTGAATCCACAGGAAATACATTGACAGCTGGCATCCACCAAAGCCAAAAGCCCAGTTAAATAACAAGGCCAGGAAACCGATTAGTGAACGCAGCTGCTAAGTTCCACTTGAAACCACCAGAGGAAGCCCAAGAGCAGAACTCCCAAAAATACCATTTGCAACCACAGGATGGAGCCCAAGAACGGAATTCACAACAGATGGGGGAGCCATGCATACAAAGACAGAGATGGGTGAGCCATGTATACCAGGACAGGGATGGGGGAGCCATGCATACAAGGACAGGGATGGGGGAGCCATGCATACAAGGACAGGGACGGGGGAGCCATGCATACAAGGACAGAGATGGGGGAGCCATGCATACAAGGACAGGGACGGGGGAGCCATGCACACAAGGACAGGGACGGGGGAGCCATGCATACAAGGACAGAGATGGGGGAGCCATGTATACCAGGACAGGGACTGGGGAGCCATGCATACAAGGACGGGATGGGGAGCATCGACAATGCATACCTGGCTTATACTCGAGTCAATAAGTTTACCCAGTTTTTCGTGGCAAAATTAGGTGCCTTTAATAAGGGGGTTGTCCATTAGTGGATAAACCTAAAAGTATATTGCACGCTTATGTTGGCACTGTATAGCATTATTATTTCCAAATTTTTCCGGATTGTGTTGATCACTGTATTGAACTGTAATTGTGTAACGAGGTTGTTTTAAAGTAACAGTAATTTTAAATTCAAGTTCAAACACCAAAGTCATTTCTATCAGATCCTATGAAGAGTTTATGAGAATATTACATAAATAAACAGGCTTTGAATGCCTGCCTTATTTAATTTCAGCGACTAATGGAATTGCTTTCTAAATTCATGAAGCTTATCATAGATATTATGAAAATCCTTTGGCTTCGGCTGCAATAAAGTCACTGCCTAGATCTCAGCGAAAGTATAGTATGCACATATAGAGGAAATGTAAGTCACAGAATAAATATAGATACTATCATAACAATGACATAAGCAATAAATATAGCAGACGGGAAAGAAGGACATATGCAAGTCACAGGGTGCTGTAAGTAACAATATTTAATCCCTCTTACACTTAAAACTGAAAAAGTAACGTAAAACAAGAATGTCTATTTTTGAAAAAAGGCAAAAGTTGGTTTAATTAAATAATACTAAATGAGCATGTTTTAAAGAAAACATACTGACACTAGAGTTATTAAACTCCCATAGTCATGAAGCGTTAAATTTTTTAACAAATACCTTTATTAACACATAAAATACACATAGTTAAAAAATGCCTCACAATCAAAGATATTAATACCAGTACAGAGACCAGCGAACATTGAACTATGCAGATCTAAGTAAATCACAATCTCCTTGCATGGTATGCATAATTAGTATTGCACCAAATACAGTATAACAGAAAGATACATTTTAAAAACCGCACCCCTCGACATATTGAAAACTGCTGTCAGGTATTTTATTAACTTTTTTTTATTTTTACGGCTCTACATTATAAACTTCTGTGAAGCACTTGGGGGTTCAAAGTGCTCACCACACATCTAGATAAGTTCCATAGGGGGTCTACTTTCCAAAATGGTGTCTCTTGTGGGGGGTTTCCACTGTTTAGGCACATCAGGGTCTCTCCAAACGCAACATGGTGTCCGATCTCAATTCCAGCCAATTTTGCATTGAAAAGTCAAACGGCGCTCCTTCCCTTCCAAGCTCTGCCATGCACCCAAACAGTGGTTTACTCCCACATATGGAGTATCAGCATACTCAGGACAAATTGCACAACAACTTTTGGGGTCCAATTTCTTCTGTTACCTTTGGTAAAGTAAAAAATTGGGAACGGCACTCTTTCTCTTCCGAGCTCTGCCATGCGCCCAAACAGTGGTTTACCCCCACATATGGGGTATCGGCATACTCAGGACAAATTTTCAAACAACTTTTGGGGTCCAATTTCTCCTGTTACCCTTGGTAAAATAAATCAAATTGGATCCGAAGTAAATTTTTTGTGAAAAAAAGTAAAATGTTCATTTTTTTCTAAACATTCCAAAAAATCCTGTGAAGCACCTGAAGGGTTAATAAACTTCTTGAATGTGGTTTTAAGCACCTTGAGTGGTGCAGTTTTTAGAATGGTGTCACTTTTGTGAATTTTCTATCATATAGTGTTAGGGCTGGCGGAACGCTCCGAGTATATTTAGATATAATTATTGGTGCGTTCGCAACCCGAGATCCACCGTGCAGGAGACAAACCTGCTGCTAGTAAATGGCGGCACAATGTGGCGGTATAAGCAAACTCTGTTACTTCTGAGAGTCGTACAGAAGGGAAATCGCCGTGCCCTGTTAGCGTCACGGGAAACTCAGCTGCCTAACAGAGCAAAAACAATCAGTGGTCAGGGAGTACAAGCACACAAACACCTCCTCTCCGGTGGAGCTGGAATTCTAATGGCTTTACGCCAGCCCTGAATTCACCATACAAAACTCCTCACCGGAGGTGCCGGTATTCTAGTGGCTTATTTCAGCTGGACCCTGACCACAAGCAGACAAGACCACTGAATAGCAAAAGCTCATGACATAAGCTGATCTTAGCGCATGGCTGTGCGGCCATACAAACCTTTTATAGCTGCAGCAACTTCAGGACCTTCCTAATGGACCAATGGGAACTGCAACAGTACCTGAGCAACTTCAGGACCTTCCTAGAAGACCAATGGGAGCTGCTGCAGTACCTGAGCATGTGACCGCTGACCTCCAATGAGAGGTCTTACCTTGGGCATGCTCAGAAGGGGGAAAGCAGGACTTCGTCCCAGAGATGTCTGCTTGCCGCTGACCAGTACTGGCTACAATGGCTGAGCCTGGAAAGGAAGCAGTAACCATTCGCACAGTATCAGGCTAAGCCAGATGCTGAGACTGATGTCTCCGCTGAGCAGGCTCCACTGCGGCTAGAGAAGAATGGGAGAAAGCAGCGGAGATGGTTCGAGACTCCCCTTGTGCAGAGGCGGGAACTCGACCCCTAAGGCTACTTTCACACTTGCGTCGGTACGGGCCCGTTGCAATGCGTCGTACCGACGCAACCTGTGAAATTTTGCAAGACGTGGGCAGCGGATGCAGTGCGGGGAGGAGGGGGCAGAGTTTCGGCCGTGCATGCGCGGTCGAAAATGGGGGATACGACGCACAAAAAAAGTTACATGGAACATTTTTTGTGCCGACGGTCCACCAAAACACGATGCATCCGTCGCACGATGAATGCGACGTGTGGCAATCCGTCGCAATGCGTCGCTAATGCAAGTGTATGGAGAAAAAATGCATCCTGCGGGCAACTTTGCAGGATGCGTTTTTTCTCCAAAACGACGCATTGCGACGTGCGTCACACGTGAAAGTAGCCTAACATATAGATCCTCAAAGTGACTTCAAATGTGATGTGGTCCCTAAAAAAAATGGTGTTGTAAAAATGAGAAATCGCTGGTCAACTTTTAACCCTTATAACTTCCTAACAAAAAAAATTTGGTTCCAAAATTGTGCTGATGTAAAGTAGACGTGTGGGAAATGTTACATATTAAGTATTTTGTGTGACATATCTCTGTGATTTAAGAGCATGAAAATTCAAATTTGGAAAACTGCTAACTTTTAAAAATTTTCGCCAAATTTCTGTTTTTTTCACAAATAAACGCAAATCATATCAAAGAAATTTTACTACTCACATGAATGTCACAAGAAAACCATGTCAGAATCACTGGGATCTATGGAAGCATTCCAGAGTTATTACCTCATAAAGGGATAGTGGTCAGAATTGTAAAAATTGGCCCAGTCATTAACATGCAAACCACCCTTGGGGGTTTAAAGGGTTAAATGTTGCTGACTTCTGAACAGGCCGCTATAGCCGGCAGACTCTAAGGCCACTATTTGGCTGTGAGTTGCCATGGCAAACATCAAGATCACAGAATCAGGATCTCAGGGTGCTGATGGGGTTAAAGAGGAAGCCCCCACATTCTGTCAACTATTTATATGATGTAGTCACTATTGAAAGCAGCATCTAAGGGGTTAAACAGATATGGACGATGCCAACACTGACGGTGGCTGATACAGCAAATTGTCATCTATATTGTGCAGCCAAAAGCTGCTGGATTATCACCTGTATGGGGAGGCTATTCTCTTATATCTCAGGTCAGTAAAAAGACGTATTGATAGTCATTAAGGGGTTAAAAAAAGATCAGGGACTATGCAACCCCGTTGAGTAGTCCAGGAGGCCATCCACATTGGTTTCTTCCCTGTGGTACGGGACTTACAGAGATAATTAATTTGCTGAATATAGGGGCAGTGGTAATGCATGTGCATGACGCTCTACACAATTCCAACCACAGTGAGGATCAGAAACCCAATCAGTCATTCTATGGCAGCACGCTGGCTCAGTGGTTAGCAGTGCAGCCTTGCAGCGCTGGAGTCTTGGGTTCAAATCCCACCAAGGACAACATCTGCAAGGAGTTTGTAAGTTCTCCCTGTGTTTGCGTGGGTTTCCTCCAGGTTCTCCGGTTTCCTCCCACATTCCAAAGACATACTGATAGGGAATTTAGATTGTGATCCCCAATGGGGACGGAGATGTGTGCAAACTGTAAAGCGCTGCGGAATATGTTAGCGCTATATAGAAAGATTATTATTATTCTTTTAAAACTTCTCCTTAAAACTTTGAGACAAGCTGTCATCCCCTATTTCATGAATAATAAAGTCTGTATTCACTGAAGACAGATTTTACCCAGGTATAGAGAATTTTGCGAATAAATGATTCGTTTTATCTTATAACATATATTACAAAGTTTTTTTCATGTATACTATTGATTTATGAAAAAAACACTGTTTATCGTAATGTAAATAATAAAATAAACATATCGAAATTGCTCATAATTAAATATACAATTTAAAATCACCGACATTTGTCATTTTAGAAAAAGGTAAAAACTATCCCCTTTATCCGATTCATCAGGTGATTTAATATTTCCATTATGAAGTCAGAGCTGCAGGACTTTACAATCAGAAGAAGCAGTTTGGGAATACATTGGCTTAGGTCCTATTTGTGTGATAAGACTTCATGTAACACCTCACTGCTGTTTACTGTTAGTGATCTTTCAACCAAATCAAAAATAAGTGTTTTGTGACGGCCGCAGATTGCTCTCGGAGAGCACAGAGCACAGACCACTGCTCCTCACCGGTAAATGCTGTGCGGAGAGGCACAGCAGTGCCATTTAACTCCTTACTTAGCCCAAATATTTACAAATGAGCATATACTGGATGAACCCTGTGGTGGCTTTGATTGTTTTTTGTTTATACTATATTAAACTCCCTACACTCCCTGACAGAAGTAATGTCGCTTATCCATGTTATGTAAATAAAAGCTTATAACCTGACGTTAAATTCATCCATTGGTTGTATAAATTATTATTTTGAAAGCTGAAACCCTCCGAAATGTGGTTTAGGTTAAGAAAATAAATTGGCATCAATGCAGAAATATTGATCAGTTAATGGACACAGAATGGTCAGATTTTGGCAAGACAAAAGTTTTGTCGCCTGGTCATATAATGCACCAATCCTAGTATGCATCCTCAACTCTGCTCAGTAAATGATCGGATAATTAGTGTGTGTGTATAAAAAGATGCCCAGCACCCCAGACCTTCACTTGAACTGCATCTTGAGCTCTGACAACATGCCAAAAATCCACCCTGCGACCAGAACCTGGATTATCAAGAGGCTGAAGACCAGATCCACTGCAGAGGTGGCTGGCACCTTTAATGTGTCTCAGCATCAAGTACAAAGAATTACAAAAAGATTTGATGAGACTGGAGATGTGTTTGACAAGCCCAGGTCCGGCAGACCCCGCAAGACAACTGCTCAGGAGGATTGTTTGTTGGTTAGAAAATCCAAAGCAAGCCCCTCTTCCACTGCAGCAGAGCTCCAACAGGCCTGGTCACCTCAAGTCCCTGTGTCAAGTAGAAGGCTGTGTGCACATGTAGCAGATTTTTCACTGTTTTGCGTTTTTTTGCTATAAAAACGCTATAAAACCACGAAAAAAGCGCTCACATTAAGCATCCTATTTAATAGAATGCAATCGGCATTTTTTGTGCACATGTTGCGTTGTTTTCCTGAGCGGAATCGCATTCCAGAAAAAACGCAGCATGTTCATTAAATTTTTTCGCAGGGATTCCGCACACCTAGGAATGCATTGATCTGCTTACTTCCCGCATGGGGCTATGCCTACCATTCGGGAAGTAAGCAGATCATGTGCAGTTGGTACCCAGGGTGGAGGAGAGGAGACTCTCCTCCACGGACTGGGCACCATATAATTGTTAAAAAAAAGAATTAAAATAAAAAATAGTGATATACTCACCTTCTGATGGCCCCTGAGTCTTCCCGCCTCTCAGCGGTGCATGCAGCCTCTTCCGTTCCCATGGATGCTTTGTGTGAAGGACCTGCGATGACGTCGCGGTCACGTGACCGGTTACGTGACAGTGACGTCATCGCAGGTCCTGCACACAAAGCATCTATAGGAACGGAAGCCGCTGAGATCGGCTGCCTTCGGAAGGTGAGAATAACCATTTTTTTATTTTTTTAAAATTATTTTTAACATTATATCTTTTACTATTAATGCTGCATAGGCAGCATCAATAGTAAAAAGTTGGTCACACTTGTCAAACACTATGTTTGACAAGTGTGACCAACCTGTCAATCAGTTTTCCAAGCGGTGCTACAGATCGCTTGGAAAACGCTAGCATTCTGCTAATTATGCTTGCAAAATGCTAGTTTTTAGCAGGAATATGCATGCCAATTCCGCATGCGATATACCCGAGGCAGGAGTTGCAGAGTTGCTGCGGAAATTGGGCTGTGCTATATACTACGTGGGCTGTGCAATATACTACGTGGCTGTGCAATATACTACGTGGCTGTGCAATATACTACGTGGCTGCGCTATATACTATGTGGGCTGTGCTATATACTACGTGGCTGTGTTATACACTACATGGGCTGTTATATACTATGTGGGCTGTGCTAGATACTATGTGGGCTGTGCTATATACTACATGGGCTGTGTTATACACTACATGGGCTGTTATATACTACGCGGGCTGTGTTATACACTACACGGGCTGCGTTATACACTACATGGGCTGTGTTATACACTACGTAGGCTGTGTTATATACTGTGTGCGTGGGCTGTTATATACTACGTGAGCTGTGTTATATGCTACGTGGGCTGTTATAAACTACGTGGCTATGTTATATGCTATGTGGGCTGGTATATACTCCGTGGGCTGTGTTATATACTACGTGGCTATGCTATATACTCCGTGGGCTGTGCTATATACTATGTGGCTGTGCTATATACTACGTGGCTGTGCTATGTACTATGTGGCTGTGCTATTTACTACGTGAGCTGTTATATACTATGTGGCTGTGCTATATACTATGTTGCCGACCGTGAACAATCAACGACAGGCATCCTGTGTATTTAATGTATTATTCTAAAATCTTCATACATAAACTACATACATATTCTAGAATACCCAATGCGTTAGAATCGGGCTACCATCTAGTAATTTATACAACCAATGGATGAATTTAACATCAGGTTATAAGCTTCTATTTTCATAACATGGATAAGCGACATAACTTCTGTCAGGGAGTATATGCTATAGGTGGCACTGATTACTGCCAATGAAATGTAGACCATGAGATAAAATAATGGCATATTAATGGATTGTATCTAAGTATGAGTTTGTTTATGGTATGTGGGTTTTCTTTATTGTCACTGAAGAAAAAGTTGTCACTCCGTAACTCCAGGAAGAACTATTTTCTTTATTAAAAAAATGACGTGCATAGACAACGTATAAAAAAATACGTATCAGAACATCTTCTTATGCTTTTTGGAATGAAATGCATTACTGTAGTCATAGGTGTTCAAAACATGTTACCATCACCATTATATCGCATCCCTCCTCTTTAACCTTTTTCAAATCAGGTCGCAGTTAATTAATGGGTGTGCATTCTCCACATGGAGATAACCTATATGCATAAATCACAAATTCAAAATATTGAACAATAGAGCAACTTATATAATATTATAAGATACCATAAAAAGAGCAGGAGGACAACAGGCAACGTATAAAAGAAAAGTTGATAAAATTCCAGCACCTGGTGTAAAAATGTCATTCCTTTACTCAATTATAGTTAAAACACATGTAACCACAGCTGTTCAATTATTAAAGAAACACTCCCCCCATCAAAGTTTGTATCCTCTTTTTCATTAGACCTATGACATCACATGATTAAAAATTGACTAGCTGAATCCTTCTAAGCGCTATGTAAAAACAGGAGGTCAATTTTCCCTGCATGAGCTGTTACTGCAAACATCCCTGGCGGGGAAAGGAGGGAGCAGCTGGATCGGGATGGGCAGAGGAGGAAGTCTCATGCAGGGAAAGAGACTTCCTGTTTCTACGTAGTGCAAAGAGAATAATTAGCTGGGTAGAAATGCAAAATGTGCAATTGTAAGTACACAGTGCTGTATAATATGATTATTGCAATAGATTAAGAGGATAAAAACTTTGATAGGAGGAGGAGTGCTTATTTAAGGTGGACATACCCAAAACGAAAGGTTCTGCTCATGATTGGGGGTATATCTGTTTTTAACCATGATTGAATAAAGAAATAACATTTTGACATCAAGTGCTCAATTTTTTTTTTACTTTTGGACTCATTACTACTACTTCATGGTCCAGGAGCTTCTTTGCATGTGATATTGGGATCATTACTCCTGACCCTCCAATGCAGAAACTGATAGACTGGTGAGCTACATCCCTCCCTTTTATTCTTTTTTGTTTAACCTAACTTTTAAGCCAAAATTGGGGTGAGAAGGGCCTGCAAACAGAGATGTGACTTGTAAAAGGAATAGTGTACAGTATATATAAAAAATCTCATAAGTCCCCCTGAAAACCATATCCAAAAGTTGCCAAGTATTTTTTACATCATTAGAATAAAGCGGTTTTATGTGTTTTATCATTTTTTTTTGTCAGTGACGGAGATATAGGCAAATATATACAATTAAAAATTGCAAACTGTATTACATAAGTCTGACATGAGCAGAATATTGCGCTTATGACATTACCATTGCCGCCTAGTCAGTCTTTGTGTTACAATTCCAGCAGATTATAACACACAATGGACAGTAAATCACGATGTATATTTTTAAGCATAATCTGTCGATATGTTGATAACAATATAACTCCCAGAGGTTACAATCTCCACTATAACGCCGCTGCTGGGTCAGACAAAGATATATCACAGCATTGAAAATAGCAGGATTACATTTTTACTTGGCTGTATTGATTTGGAATCATTGCCTGTGAGCGGGCATTGTGTCTCGCACAGCAGTTAGTCTGGGTTGGTAAAATCTCTTCCTCTGTTCCTACAAATGGAAGCGTTTATAGCAAATAATGGACAGAAAACTGTGATGTTACCATAGTATCCGTGTATCTTGTAGGTATTATTACTGGAGCGCAATCTAGAAAATTAATAAACATTTGATTGGTGATTGTAAGAAGCCTGCATTGTCCTCGGCTGAGGGCCAACTTGGTCACTAACATTTTTATCAAATGATGTGCCAAAATAATATTCATTGGATCAGGGCTCTGGATGGTTTCCGAAACGGGAAACTGTCCACATGTTGGGTTCACAAATTTATATTTCTAAATGAAGGGGCTTTGCTTAAAATGTTGCATCAAAATTCTTTATTGAGAGAGGGCTTTCTGTCAAGAAGAGAGTGGACTTTATATTAAGAAGAGTGGGCTTCATATCAAGAGGAATGTGCAACCCTCTTCTATGTCTTGCTACCATCTCATACTTATATGACAGTCCAGTCCGTGTTAATCCTCTTACCCATCACAGTGTTTTCTTCCTTTACTTGTCGTAGAGAGGATGGAGCAACCTGATTTGGGTCTGTTTCCTTTATGAGTCCCATAGCTATTTTTTGCACGCCTTTTTGATATGTAAGCCCTGGGGTCTAGTAATTAAAAATTATGAGCAGTGCCAAGCTAGGTTTCTTGGTGCTATTGTCTCACAAACTTTTGTAATGTGACTTTCTGAAACAAATGCACAAAATATTAGAAGAAAATGCTTACTTGAATTTTTTTCTTTAAGGCATGTCTTTAACTAAATTGTTTCTTACAAAAATCTGAATATTTGGCAGAGACAGAGAAAAGTACGGTAATGTCAAGCTTCTTGGCATTATTCGGTACCAAGCTCAGTGCCAATTCTACCTTCAGTTGAAGACTTCACCAACTTGAGACACTATAATTGTTTGGGATGCGCTTTCTGACAACCCCATATAAAAGAATATACAGTAATTGTTAGGCAGAATATCAGTATCAGTCTAAAACACATTATACGTTCAAAGCTGTGTGAGAGCTGAACTCATAATCTACACTGGGGAAAGTAACTTGACATTTGGCAAACTACCTATATTTCTAGATATTAAAGGTGTCCACTACTTGGACAACCCCTTCTTAAACTAAATGTTTGGCCCCGATAAAATAATAAAGCCTATACTCACCTCCTGTGACAGCTGCGTTTCCGCGGTGTTGACACTCGAGGTCCCGGGTCTGAAATGACACATGATGCCCGGCCCCCAATCAGCACTGGCATCACTGTCTCCACCTTCTGTCAAAATGAACATGAAGAGGAAGCCAAGGATTAGCAGCAGCAGCCTGGACTCCCGGTTCATGTTCAGTTCGTACGAGGCGGAGACAATGATGCCATCACTTGTCATTCCACCATATCACAGTCCTGGGACCGAGAGTGCTGATACTGCGGGAAAAACGCCAGCAAGGGAGGAGAGTATAGGTTTATTTATTTTATTGGAGCTGAATATTTTGTTCAAGAAGGGGTTGTCCTAGTAGTGGACAACCTCTTTAATATCGAGGAATATAGGTAGTTTCCTAATGCCAAGTTACTTTCCCCAATGTAGGTTATGAGTTCGGCTCTTAATGAGGTTAAAAAAATAAATAAATCTAGGAAGAGAATCCTTTTAAAAGGGTTCCTCATCTTAATCCTCCATGGTGGACCGCTTCCCATCCTCCCTGCTTTCTGCTTGCCGGGATATGATGAGCTCCTGATGTTTGTCAGTTTCATCCGGTGCCTGGCTAAACCGCTGGCTTGAAGTGTGTGCTCTCCGCTGCGAATATGTGAGGCATCTTTATTTCTGCAGCATCGGTGGAGCACAGAGGCACTAAAACTGGCTGGGTTCGGTGATTTGACCAGCTTCAGAGCAGTATAGCAACAGCTTGCAGACACAAGTTCCTTGCCTAGGAAACCGGCAACTCAAACCATGGCAACGATCTGTAAACTATAGAATTAAAAATCCCTCTATTCTCGAGAAAGGAGAGAACATTTCTAAAGAAGTAAATTGTACTTTGACATTTTTTAACCATTTCAGAATATGAAAGAATCCTTTTAAACATACATAGTGCTACCCTACAAGATGGAACTTATAATGTTTCTCTCATTTTACTGAACTCCGCTACCAGATCCATCTATCACAATAAATGACATCATGCTTTCCCCTGTATCACTACTAGTCTGCTGCTTGGTCTAAGTCATGCCTCTGCTCTGTCCTTCACACCACAGCACCAAGTCCTTACTACCTCCTGCTGCCATCAACCCATAAATAATTCCAGAATTCGTCCTTTCCTCAACCCTGAATATGCCAAAATGTTAGTGCTCTCCCTCAACATCTCCAACCTTGACTACTGCAATGTCCTGCTCTGTGACCTCCCTGCTAACAGTCATGCACTTTTTCAGTCCATCCTAAACTTTGGTACCAGATTAATCCACATCTCCCCTCGCTATTCCTCCACCTCTGACCTCCGCCATCCCTTCACTGATCTCCAATTTCCCAACGAGTCCAGTGTAAACGTCTAACACTGACCTACAAAGCCGTCCATAAAATGTCTCTTCCATATATATCTGAAATAATCTCCCAAAATCTCCTCACATGTAATCTCCAATCCACACAAGACCTCCTCTTTTCTTCCGCTCTCACACGTTTCTCACTCAATCGCCTCCATGATTTTTCTTGAGAATCCCCATTCTCTGGAATTCAAATTCCCAACATGTTCGACTGTCTCAACTGTAGTTTATATATATATATTTTATGCAACCCCTTTTCACATATACAGCACCATGGAATTAACCCATTATCTACCAATGTCCTTTTTTGGGGGATGCCTAATCTTTAGCTTCTAGCAACTAAGATTTTATAATTTTTATAATTAGGTCCAATGTGTTGTGTTTGTAAAATGAATGTTTTCAAAATAGGAAATCATGTCATTGTAATTTTTAATTGAATATTGGGACGCCCTTTTCTGAAAAATCCGTACTTGTAAAAATTTTAATTTGGCAAGTAATGGGTTAATTGTGCTGTAAAAACAAAAACATAATACTGTATAATAATAATTTTTATTTATATAGCGCTAACACATTCCGCAGCACTTTACAATTAATAACATAATAATTAATAATAATAATTACAATAATAATTTTCTGGTGCACAACTGTACAGCACTACTTATAATATTAACCAGGTTTGGTTTAAAATATTACAATTAATAGCAGTCAAATAAATAAATATAAGAAATAAAACCTACAGACATGAAAGTATAAAATGAGGTAAAAGGAAATTTACGGTACATCTTATTAAGGAATGTCTTATTGTTTATATATATTCGACCACTTTTCAATCAGCTGGGGTCGGTCCCCTGGGAAAACCATTTCAGGTTTTTTTTTTACCCAGTGCATTAAAATCAAAATTTAGCAACATTCATGTAAAGAATACAATAAATTTCAATCATGACTAGTGTAAAAAAATGTACAAAAGCCTTTGGAAAAAGGAAGAGATTTGTATCATAAAAGTAAGGGAATAAAAGTCTAGAATGTAGGAAGAGATTTGTGAACTCAGTAAAAGTCAAGGTCACAATATATTTCCAGGCTCTTTAGGCAAGAGGTCGACTATAGATCAAATGGCACAAGTTCACAGCTTATTTTTTTATTGCTCTGGGGCCTTGTGAGGACTCCGGGGCCTTGAGGATTAAATTACTTGAGTTCAAGGTCATGGTGTGAAATCTGCTATCAAATTGGTGAAGGAGTTGGACACCAAATTGGTAAATAAAAAAAAAAAAGGAAATAAAATTCTTTGAATTTTGGGAAAAAATAATGTAAAATATCTCTGGCCCTCAGGTGTCACATTCGCAGGGAAAAACACATCACAGGTTTCCCTAGTTATAAGCAATGCCAGAGGTGTTCATTACAGTGAAGCATGTAGGGATTACAGTAACCCTTTGGGTCTCCTAGTCCATAGATAAAGTTTGCCTTTTACAGTGCTGCATAATTAACCCCTTCACACCGCGGCCATTTTGCATTTGTTCACTTTCGTTTATTTACTTCCCTTCTCTCAAGAGCCATAACTATTTTATTTTTCTGTCCACTTAGCCGTATAAGGTTTGTTTTTTAGCGGGATGAGTTGTGCTTTTGGATGACACCATTCATTCGACCACATAGTGTACTGGAAAACGGGAAACAAAAATTCCAAGTGAAATTGAAAAAAAATGTGTTTACCATGTTCACTATACGGAAAATCTGACCTGGAAATAATATGATTCTTCAGGTCAGTACGATACTGCAGATACCAAACGTGAATTTTTTTTTTTTTTAAATTTAGGTTATGAAAAAAAGTTTAGGAATTTGTAAGGAAAAAAAGTTTCTGCCTTTGTCGCCATTTTCCGAGACCCATAACATTTCCATTTTTTGGATATGGGGCTGGGGGAGGGCTTATTTTTTGTGCCCTTGGCTGACATGTTTACTGATACCATTTGGGAGCAGATACATTGTTTTGATTGCCTATTATTCCATTGTTGCTGCCGCCAAAAAACTGTATTTCTGGCATTTTGATTGTTTTTGGTTGCGCCGTTAACCAATCGGATTCATTTATTCTAGATTTTAATAGATCGGACTTTTACAAATGCAGTGATACTAAATATGTGTTTCATTGTTTTATTTTTTAATGGGACCAAAAGGGGATGATTTCATAAACCAATGGCACGCACAAAAAATAAACTTTATAATATAGCTTGTGAGAGAAAGCCACTTTTTTCTTCTCCTGGACTGATCTTTCATTTTCTAAATTCAGTATTCAGTAAAGAAAGACTGTTACATTATTGAGCTAGGACCTGACAGATGATGCTGACAAGATCCTATGTAGGGGGGAGAGGGAGGAGCTCTGCCTCTAGCTCCTCCCTTCTATTCTCCCACCCCTCCCCTCTACGTAGAATCTTATCAGCACCAACTGTCTTCACTGAATACAGATTTTACCTGTCAATTGAGAATTTTGAGAATGAATGATGAGCTCATTAGGAGAAAGAATTGGATATCTCTGATAAGATATATTACATACTTTCTTATTTTCATGTGTAGCATTGATTTATGAAATAAAGATGAACACAATAGTTACACTTTAATTTTGTTGTTACTTTTTAGCAGAGCAGATTGATGATTATCTGTAATAGGAGCAGGTATTAATTTTGTATGTCTAATTGAGTTATCCTCATTTTGTCATGCTTTGCTTTATAGGGATATTCCAGTATTCCATAGAATAAGAAATAACTCCGAGATTGATGGGGTCCAACCACTAAGACCCTCTGAGACCCTGACTAATTACCGAAATGGGGTTCTGTGCCCACACGTATATATATATATATATATATATATATATATATATATATATATATATATATTTATTTAGAGACAATACTCACATGCGCGGATTCATCATTTGCATTTTGTAGTTGGTCTTTCTTTTTACCCTGCGGCTTTTGTCCAAAATGTATCAAAATGTCTGACACATAATGAATGTTTGATGAATTTGGCTTGAATTCCAAGATGCAATATTTTTGCTCCTTATTTGTGCCTTTTTTGGAGGAAACGATGGCATGACCCTTACAATAAGTTTTAACTTTTTGTGTGTTAAGTCTTCAAATGCACAAAAAAAGGGCATATTTTGCACTGCAATAAAATTGTATAAAAAGTCTCAAATGATAAGTTAGTTGAAAACTCCGGGATAATGAAAGCCGCACCAATATTGTAAAAAAACCCCACAAGGACTGAAAACAATTGCTTAAAAACGGCACAAAAGCCATAATGAATTTGTTACAAAAATAAAAAGGAATAAAACCAAACCTTTACTTTAAAAAAAAGCTACAAGGAGTATGATGAAGCGAGGATAAAGATTATAGATCCAGAATGATCTAAAATCACCTTGCTTGGATTAATTGTTCTGTTTTTTTTTTTTTTATGTCTGCATAACAAACTCTAATGTTTTTGAAGCCTGATTAACCCCTTCCCGACATGTGACGGTATAGTACGTCACATGTCGGGACCCCCGCTTTGATGTGCGCTCCGGCGGTGAGCGCACATCAAAGTCGCGACATGTCAGCTGTTTTTTACAGCTGACATGTGCGCGCAATAGCGGCGGGTGAAATCGCGATCACCCGCCGCTATTAACTAGTTAAATGCCGCTGTCAAACGCAGACAGCGGCATTTAACTACCGCATCCGGCCGTGCGGCCGGATATGAGCGCATCGCCGACCCCTGTCACATGATCGGGGGTCGGCGATGCTCCTCCATTGTAACCATAGAGGTCCTTGAGACCTCTATGGTTACTGATTGCCGGTGGCTGTGAGCGCCCCCCTGTGGTCGGCGCTCACAGCACACCTGCATTTTAGCTACATAACAGCGATCTGATGATCGCTGTTATGTAGCAGAGCCGATCGGGCTGTGCCTGCTTCTAGCCTCCCATGGAGGCTATAGAAGCATGGCAAAAGTAAAAAAAAAAAGTTTTTAAAAATGTGAAAAAAATAAAAAAAACATAAAAGTTTAAATCACCCCCCTTTCGCCCCAATCAAAATAAATCAATAAAAAAAAAAAAAAACCTACACATATTTGGTATCGCCGCGTTCAGAATCGCCCGATCTATCAATTAAAAAAAAGCATTAACCTGATCGCTAAATGGCGTAATGAGAAAAAAATTCGAAACGCCAGATTTACGTTTTTTTGGTCGCCACGACATTGCATTAAAATGCAATAACGGGCGATCAAAAGAACGTATCTACACCAAAATGCTATCATTAAAAACGCCAGCTCGGCACGCAAAAAATAAGCCCTCACCCGACCCCAGATCACGAAAAATGGAGACGCTACGAGTATCGGAAAATGGCGCAATTTTGTTTTGTTTTGTTTTTTGCAAAGTTTGGAATTTTTTTTCACCACTTAGGTGAAAAATAACCTAGTCATGTTAGGTGTCTATGAACTCGTAGTGACCTGGAGAATCATAATGGCAGGTCAGTTTTAGCATTTAGTGAACCTAGCAAAATAGGCAAGCAAAAAACAAGTGTGGGATTGCACTTTTTTTGCAATTTCACTGCACTTGGAATTTTTTTCCCGTTTTCTAGTACACGACATGCTAAAACCAATGATGTCGTTCAAAAGTACAACTCGTCCCGCAAAAAATAAGCCCTCACATGGCCAAATTGACGGAAAAATAAAAAAGTTATGGCTCTGGGAAGGAGGGGAGCGAAAAACGAAAACGGAAAAACGGAAAAAGCTCCGGGGGTGAAGGGGTTAAGTCCTTTTAATACATAGGAAGTTTCAAGTCTAATTTTAACTTAAAAGCTACTGCTGTGCTTTCCGTGCCCACTAGGGGGCGCCGTTGGTTACAGATGTACGGCTCTTAGATTTCAAAGAGCATCTCAGTGTTCGAGCAGATAGGCCATTTAAATAATTACTGGCTTCATAACGAGCCGAACACTGGTAACGAATGAAGAAATGCAGCTCTGGTGAATTTGCACAGTATGTTTCAAGTAGAGATCTATGAAAGGGTTCACAGAAAGGCAAATATACGGGAGACCTCGTTTCTGTAACACATCCACTGCTAACGACCGGCAGACTCTTGATTCGTCTCTCTCTTGCCCTCTGTACTCAGCAGAGCAGGATTATTATATGTAGTGTTAAGCAGATAATTATAAAACATCATTCAGCGTAATAACACAACAGAAGTGCGGGAAAGAGCACGAGCTCCTGTCTGACCAAGTCTGGTGATTCCGAGACCTGACGCCGGCAGCTCGTAATAGTCACACGTTATGTCTCCGAACACCACGGTGTACCTGTCTGTACCTACCACCTTCCTACATGCAGGATTAAATCAGGAGGAGAACGTACGGCACATGCAGGAGGGGCAGGCTACATCTGTCTGCATCTGTCTGCATCTGTTATCTGTCTGTCTGTCTCATATCTTCTATCTAGAAGAAAAAAATGGAACAGCACTGCATAGATTAATTCAGAGTGCAGGGCCCTCCAGACAAAAAGAAAAAAGGAGGCAGCACTCCAATAAATGATGAAAAAAGCAGACTTTAAGAGCCCATATGGATTGCTGCCTCCTTTTTCCTTTTTTCTATCTTTCTATCTATCTATCTATCTATCTATCTATCTATCTATCTATCTATCTATCTATGTACACATCTATATATATATATATAATTGCCAGTTGGGACTTCTGGCTGCTGTCCCCGAATCCTATAAGGCGCCGCGGCAGTGTCACTTGCGCCTGCGCAAGTGAGATACAAACCTCCGCTATTACTGCACATGCGCAGTAACAGCCACAACTGTGTGCTCTACCAACGCATGCACGGTAATGACACAACTGTTATTACGCCTGTGTGGGGAATAGCGGTGACGTCTATGTTTTACTTGTGCAGCCACAGTAACAGCCACGAACTGCGCCTGTGCAAGTGACAGACATCACCGCTATTCCCAGTAACAGCCATGACAGCGCGGCGTACACGCGTATGCTTACTTACGATTTTTGATTACCTCTCACAGCACAAACTTCTCCACAGTCCCATACTGTGTATCAATTTTGTCTACTATACAAACTGCACAAACCACCTCCAATTATAGTCACAACAGCTTACAAGAGACATATAAGGGAAGTAGACACACAGCACACAGGGGAGACACCACATAGCGAACACTGCTCAAGAAACACTACACCAGGTACCAAAGTACAGCACACAACAAGGAAGAGACAGTGCACAAGGGGTGAAAGTGGTCAAATGACCCAACACATGCAATACAAAAATTCAGAGGGATGATATGTTATGTTGGAAAGCGCAAACGGTATGAGACATGTCCGCTGCTCCCAGCAGCACTGAGCATACACAGATGTTCATTTCACCGCACTCCCGATGCGATAGCATTGGGCCTATTTCTAGTATGACATAAATCTAAGTGATATTCAAAGAATCAGAATCAGACGGCATTTCAGGAAAGTAAAGCAGAGAAGAGATGGTGGTTTCTTTATTCCGTACTTTGTACTGTGCCCACACTACACAGGGACATTGCATCTTGACAATATGACACAATATGTCATTACATGACTCAATATCTGTATATCTAAGCAAAACAACCCAAAACGATCCAGATCTGTCAACCACTGACCCCTTCATTCTCCCCGATAGAGCTGCAATTGTGGCGGAATATTCTTAAAAGTGGGACAAAATCTTGTGTACACTGATTTGAAATATCTCACAAGTAGCAATCAGAAGCTGCGCACACAACACAGGACTCCATGATAGTACTCAGACTACCAATTGGGCAAGTCCTTAACTATGAGGCCACCAGCAGCCCTGTCAGAGAGGAAGAATCAGATCGTGCATGTTTCGTTGGCCATGTGTTGTATATGCATCTGTTACAGCCATACAATTGTACAGAATAATTAATTGCACCATTACGTGATGTTACAATATAATTCAAGACCCCAGCTAAAGAAGGCTTTACTGCCTAATATAATATGAGTCAAGATTTATGGTGGTCACCATCTATCACCAACAATGATGGAGAATGTGAATACATAGGGGACACCCAAGTAACTGCCCATCGCTTCGGTGATCCTAGTTCTTTGCAGCTATGATGTCAAATTCTTTTCATTGAAGCCAAAAAGAAAACACCTGGAACTAAGCTGTACTAATCTGTAAAAAGCAAAGACCAGAAAACATCTCATGGATGTCTTTCCCGGTTATACTGATTTTAGCACTCATGGTCGATAAGTATAAATGATCCATAACGAACCGAATCCTAATGAATTTCCGAAATGTTTTAGATTTTGGCCATTCCAATATTTTTGGAGTTCGATTTGCACAAATCCAGCAAAGTAACAGCCACCATTTTGTTGGATTCTTTTTACGGCCTGGGAAGGGGATGAAATAATAAAACACATTATACTGCCCTGTCCTAAGTCCTCACCTTTCCTTAGGCTATTTCTACTGCAGCTCTTCCTTTGTGGTGTTCAGATATTCCCACGCTGAGGCCACTGACTGACCTCACATGATACCAATGGAGGTCGACGTACATCACTGACATCATTGATGTGTGCAATCCATATCAAAAAAGAAGACAGCGCCACAATGATCAGTGAAAAAATAACTTACAGATTTAATCTGCCATCTGCGGCGACGTTTCGGTATAACAACCTTTATCAAGCACAGTCTGACATATGTCCCAACCACCATTATATACTTCAGGCCCCACCCCCCAATTCTGTAACTCACCAATGGGACACGTGTAAGGGACACGAGCGATTTCATCAAGTCCCTTGAAGGGATACATGTGGATGATTCCACGTGGTTGGTTTCCTTTGACGTGTCCTCCCTATATACTTCCATCGAACGTGCCAAGGGTTTGTATGCCGTCGGTGTGGCGCTCGCCGGCTCCGACATGGCTCCGAGCTGTACGCGTTTCATCCTGGCGCTGCTGGAATTCATCCTGGAGAGGAATTTCTTTCTCTTCAGTGACGACTACTTCCTGCAGCGCCGCGGGACGGCCATGGGGTCCAATGTGGCCCCTACTTACGCTAACATCTATATGGCCGTCCTGGAGGATGAGTGCGTGTACGGTTCACGTTTTTGGTGCCATGTCAGGGGTTGGCGACGCTACATCGACGACATCTTCCTGGTATGGGATGGTGATAGGGATGAACTTGAGTCCTTTCTTTCCTATTTGAACAGTGTTCATCCTGGCCTTGGTTTTACCATGGAGTGTTCTCGTGACAGGATTCAGTTCCTTGATACTAGTGTCTATAAGACTGGGGGATGTCTACACACTGATTTGTATGTCAAAGACACGGATAGGAACAATCTTCTTTACTTCTCCAGTGAACATCCACGCAAGATGGTTGAGTCCTTGCCTTGGAGCCAGCTGTTGAGGGTGAGGAGGATTGTGTCATGTGAGACCTCCGTGGATGGTAGATTGGAGGAAATGTGTCGTAAATTTTTATCGAGAGGCTATCCTAGGGTTGACCTTGAGAAATATAAACAACAGGCTTTGGTTACTAAACGTGAGGACCTTTTGGTTCCGAAGAATAAGGTTGAGACAAACAAAAGGATTCCTTTTGTGAGCACATATAATAACATGAGCTCGAGGGTCTCGGGTATTATACGGAAACACTGGTCCCTGCTAAATAAGGGTCACTCTAATGTGGTTGAGTTTCAAACACCTCCACTATTTTCATATAGGAGGAGTAAAAATCTAAAAGATAAACTGGTCTTTTCTGATATTGGTAGTTCGAAGAGAGATCTACAAACGACACTGAGTCAACCTAGTCTTGGTAATTTTCCGTGTCTGGGTTGTGCTTGCTGCAACAATATGCTCAAGGGGGCTTCCTTTTGCCACCCATACACCGGCAAAAGATTTGACATTAGGAGACGGTATACATGTAGGAGCAGCTATGTTGTCTATGTTCTGACCTGCCCTTGTGGTCTCTTCTATGTGGGAGAGACCACAATGGAGGTCAGGGCAAGAATCAGCAAGCACAAAAGCACGATCAGGACTAAGTTATTGGATTTACCTGTACCAAGACACTTCCACGATAAGGGACATTCGGTTAACCAATTAAGGTACAGGGTGATTGATGATGTACCAGTGATGCGACGTGGTGGTGATCGCATTAACCTTTTGAAAAGGAAGGAATTGAGATGGATTTTTGAGCTAGATACCTTACACCCTAGGGGGTTGAATTTGGAGTACCAGCAAAGTTGTTGTCTCTAGTGGTCTTTTTATAGCTCTTGCAGTATTCTTCTGGTATAGTGTTTTTAACCATTTTTTATGTATTATCTATACATTTCTCACATTTACATAAGTCTTTTTTGTTAAGTTATGTTATGTTATGCTATATGGTGTATTTATGCCAATAATGGTTAGACCAGCCCCTTTTGGTTTGTTACAATATATGTGATTAAATAATCCCCCGATTTTTAGTAACCAGAACTTGAAATATATATTTCTGTGTCTCTGTTCGGTTATTTTATGATCTTTTTGTTCTCCAGGGGGGGTGGTTGTACTTTTTGGTGTAGCCAGGTATGATGCACTTTTAGTTCACTGTACTTGGTTTACACTGAAGAGGCCAACTGGTATATATAGGAAGATTCATATGGATCTGGGATATTTTGTTTTGCATGATACAGATGCCTTGAATCACTGTTACCATATTTTAGTTGGTTATTTTGGATATCTGTGCTGATATACTGCGCGACAGATTAGATATAATGTCTTGGCGATTTGTGATGTACAATATGTGGGTATCTTGTCCCTAATTCTCTTATGAGTCTCAGTTTTTTAATTGACATTTATACTGCTGGACTGCCATATATTTTGGAGGAGCTATAATGGATCCGTAATCGCCAGCGCATGGAAGCCTTGTAGGACACGTATACTGGTGTCCTGATGAAGTTAATGAAGCAATCTCTGCGCAGTGGCGTTATATATTTGGATCCTTTTGAACGTTATCTATGTTCTGCACAAAGAGTTCCAGTTGGACTTGCACAGTAACCTACTTCACCCCTGCGATCATGTGACGGAGAACTAGGAACCCGATTGGAGGATGGTCGCTATGGCAACATCCTGGGGGTTGATCTTTACCCTGGACACTATGTGTGCCATGCGCAGTGAGGTCTTATGAACTGGACTTACGCAGTAATCTCCTTCATCTCCACCTTCATGCGCAGTGGAGATTTATGAACTGGACTTGCGCAGCAATTTCCTCCACCTATGTGTTCACCTGATTTGCGGTCGATTTTCCATTGGACTACGGCCACTATGACATCATTTGGAGGGTGGGCCTGTTTCCTGGTTACATGGTATGCTACGGATCTATTGGAGGACTGCGGTGTGTTTATGGTTGTTTATAGGGGATCTTGATCGCATTATAATAGGCTGGTTTTTTAATGTTTTAGCGATCAGGGCTAGTATGCCTTTGTTAGATGATATAGTATTTTTGTTTATGTATTTGTGAAACAGTTTTTGTTTGTTTAACTGCATTTATGTGTATTTATGTGTTTTTTCTATTATGGTGCTTCACTCCCATTGGTGAGTTACAGAATTGGGGGGTGGGGCCTGAAGTATATAATGGTGGTTGGGACATATGTCAAACTGTGCTTGATAAAGGTTGTTATACCGAAACGTCGCCGCAGATGGCAGATTAAATCTGTAAGTTATTTTTTCACTGATCATTGTGGCGCTGTCTTTTTTTTTTATATGGATTGGACTTTGTAGCTGGGTTGACCCCCTGGCATTGACGTGCGCTACTAGGCTTATGGAAGCCATATGGGTAGAGGGTGCGGTTTAATGAGTTTTTTGGATTTTATCATTGATGTGTGCGTCGCTCCTCACATGACTGCATGATGCCAATCACTGTCTTCAGTTATGGAGGAACCAAATATTAGGAATAGGAATTGTCTGGAGAGGAGGACAGCAGCGGTACGGACAGGTAAGGACAGCTGAGTATAATTTGCTTTATTTTTAACTCTTACTCTCTGTTTATTATGTTTTAGGGTCCGGAGAAACCTCGGAGCATCTGGGCACATCCAATATTCAATCTGCAGTCTGAATTGATTGAATCCTCCCAAAATGAATTTTGAGAGATTTGCTCATCTGTATCAATAAGAGCCTATGATTTGTAGCAAAAAGCGAATATTTATACTGAAAAACAAGTATTTAAAGGGTATCTGTCAGCACAATTTCATACCCCAATCTATTTATATGGACATGAAGCTCTCTCAAAGACAAGTCCAGCAATATATGCACATGGCCAGTCTGTTCCTCTACTGAGAAATCAATTTTAGAATTTATATGAAAATGAGGCTGAAGGACTTTGGTAGATCTGAATGCTTCTGTCACTCCAGATCTATTCCCCATCCAGAGCCGCCTCCTCATGCTTGACTGATGACTCCATTGCCTGAAGTCACCCAGCATGAAGACCGTCAGTCAAGTTGGAGGAGGATTGCTAGGTGGAGAACAGAGCTGGAGTGACAGAAGCTTTAGATCTACTATAGCTCTTCACCCTCATTTGTATATCAATGCAAACGCAGATTTCTCAGTAATGTAGGAATTAACTGGCCAAGTAAAGTTGTTTCTGGACTTATTTTGGAAGAGCTACATGCACATATAAGTAGTTTGGGTAAGAAATTCTGCCGCCAAATTCCCTTTCATTTCCCTCCAGCACCCCTACAGCTGCCATTAAGCATTATAATTTTAACAATAAATGTCATGTATCTGGGTTCAAACCCTTGAGACTGTGCTTTGTGTTTGGCTTCTCTGTCTGCTGAGCCCCAGCAGTTACACCTTTCATCTGGATGTTTATTGTATGTTATCCTTACTTTAGTCTTTTTAGGTGGACAGGTGTTTTTGTTTATCTGCCCAATCACCTTTCAGGTGCAGCTATATATACTTTCCCTCTGCTGGTATTTCCTGCTGGTGATATTCTCATTTGGATGCCCAGCCATACTGCCATTGTTTATGCCAGTCAGTGAAAGACCAGCTAGGCTTTATCTCTCTGCTAATTATGCTTTTCACCCACACCTAACCTGTTTTTTTGTTTAGGAAGTAGGTGGCATACTCTCTATCAGCGCGTACCTTATCTTCTCATTTTGTATTTTGTGGATTATTTTTACTCACTCTGGTATCTCTTTCTATCTCAGCACTCTTTCCCTTCCGTAGGTAATTCACACTCTGCTCTACCCTCTGATTCCTTAGGAGGAACATGAAGCGCTCAACAAACTTTCAGGCAACAAAAGTCTAAACTGCCATCATTTAGTCTGTTAGGGCTAAGCCAGCCCAAGTGGAAACCGCTATGGACTGCGGGGTCAAAATCTCTAGTCTGACCAGGACCCGGCTTGGTCAGTTGCAGTTTCTAGTGATTTACCTATTTTCCCTCCCGTGTGAGTTGCTACCAAACTTCATATAGGGATAATATACTTTCTAATTCTCCTCCCTCTCCAGCGGTCCATTTCAGGTCTCTTGCTGCTAGTTGTATACAATACTGTATTGTGACGTGATCATTGTGAAACTTTCTTTTTCTCTATAGAGCTAAAGCGTTGAGATTGCTCTGCCCATTATCATTGTTTCTTCCACTTCCTTTTGAGTGCCTTTAGTAGCATAAACTGCATTGGTCTCTCCCATTAAACGCCTTAAGATTCATTTACATTGCAAGATTATAGTTAAAGAAGCACTCATCCTCCCATTATAGTTTTTATCCTCTTAATATATTGTAATCATCATATTATACAGCACTGTGTACTTACAATTGCTCATTTTATCTTTCTACCCAGTTAATTCTTCTCTTTTCCATTAGGTCTATGACTTCACGTGATTAATAACTGACTAGCTGAATCCTTCTAAGCTCTATGTAGAAACAAGTCTCTTTACCCTTCATGAGGCATTATTAGAACTACAATTCTAAATCACTGCACTCATGCAGGGAAAATTGACCTCCTGTTTTTACATGGAGCTTAGAAGGATTCAGCTAGTCAGTTATTAATCACGTGATGTCATAGACCTAATGGAAAAAGAGAATAATTAGCTGGGTAGAAAGGCAAAATAAGCAATTGTAAGTGCACAGTTCTGTATGATTGCAGTATATTAAGAGGATAAAACCTTTAATGGGAGGAGGAGGTATAATCTTGCAATGTAAATGAATCTTAAGGTGTTTAATGGGAGAGATCAATGCAGTTTATGCCACTAAAGGCACTCAAAAGCAAGTGAAAGAAACAATGGTAATGAATAATAATAACATAATGAAAAAGAAAAGAATTAACTGGGTAGAAAGGTAAAATGAGCAATTGTAGGTTCATAGTGCTATATAATATTATGATTGCATTATATTAAGTGATAACAATTTGATGGGAATGCTTTTTTTTAGCAAGAATTCCTAGAAATGCTCATTTTATGACAATCATGCAGTGTATTCAACCCGCCTTCATCCGACGAACAAGTTAACTGCATTGAGCAGTGTAAATGGACCCTTAAATGATGAGTATATCAGAAAGATGGTCTATGCCTAGTAAGTTCTGTCATAGTTTGCGTCCATTTTTTTTTTACTTGGGAGTTTCTTTATTTTTCTGTTTTGCCCGGGAGCATTAATTAATGCTTTCTCACTGCAGCCATTGAAATTCTGCTTGTGATGAGCGAGATGGATTAATATTAGAAGGAGATTAGAGAAACAATCTGTAAGCCGGTCAAAGCCAGCGAAGGTCACCTTCATGTTACCGAAATGAAAAACTGCCCGTCAGAATGATATCAATATTCTTCATTGAGGGACAACAACGAGCGTTGGGGCTTATTTATCAAGTGCAGTGACCGACTGTAAAGATTTTCCTTGGCCAGCTGGCTAGCGGGACACTTCTGTGCTGGCACTGGCCACCTGAGATTGTACAGGGAAGAGGGATACTTCATCGATTCCACCTCGTAACAAAACAATCGTGAACTACAAGTCCAGAATCAGGATGCCGGAGGCCGTAATCCGCTCTATCAGGGGCACGTACCGTAGAGGGCATTCAATGTGACTGCCATGGAGGCTGAAAGCGAAAATTATAATGCAAGCAGAATTTACATGAAAGAAAGGAGAACGTGTGAGAGTTTCTGTAACTTCCCTCTACAAAGTAAATCATTTATCCCATTCATCTTAATTAGATCCCATCACTTTTTAATTGAAATACCGTCAAAATGTAAAGATGACCTCATTTACACATCAGACAGATCCTTCCTTCCCAAACTCCATTTTATATCTATTTATCAAATGCAAGGCTTGCTGCTACTATGACCATGACAGTCAGGAGGACTAGATCAATCTGAGGCCATCAAAAACTGAAAATTCAGGCTCAAAGAGACTCTGTCATGACAAAGAAGTATTTTATATAAGAACATCAATAAAACAGACCCGTAACCTGTAGAAAGTCGTGGTCTTCCTGCCCTGATCCTCTACACCTCTACTAAAAGTAAAAACTGGTTTCAGTGCATGTATCAATCGAATATGTATAGGGACTGTCACAATTCTCATGATCTACAACTTCCCATTTACTGTTTTTCAGTAGCTGATTTCCTTTAATCAGCTTTCTGCCAGCACAATAGGATTTGGAACTTCCTTTCTCTCACTTCTGAGCATGCATTGCATGCGTTGAATTGGGACAAAGATGGACCCCCACTTAATCTAATCTGCTTTGGCATCTCTGCTGCTAGAGACAGATTACACTTAAAGGGAATCGGTCAGCAGGTTTTGCAATGTAATCTGAGGACTGCACGAGTTAGGGGTTAAGCACTAAACTCAGTGATATGTCACTTAATAAGCTTTGTGCTGCTGTTTACTTAGTTTTATCACTACGAGACTATCATTGCCCTGACCACAGTGCACGTGAGCACTGGTTTGACCACGCCCCCTCCTGTGATAAGCAGCTCACTGTCAATAGACAATGTACATAGAGATCCTGGTTTTGGCAGGGCAGATTTCTGAGCTCTGCTACATAGTACATCTAAGGACTCTGATTGTGTCACAACTGCTGCAGCCAGTAAACTAATTGATATATCGCTGAAATCAGGGTCTCTTCCGCTACATCATGCTGCTCTCAGATGAGGCAGCAAAAACCTGTTGACAGATTCTCTTTAAGCCAGGTTCTCATGAATGTATACAAAATTGTCAATTTTTCCTCCAAAGAAAAAACACAATTTTTCATCTGTATGTCTACTTTTTACATCTGTATGCCATCTGTATGTCTGTTCTGTACATTTGGCATCCAGGTATGCATGATCATTGATCAATTAAATAAATATTAAAAAGCCGAATATAGAATTGTATCTTAATAATTGTAACGTACCTATGAAAAACGCATGACATATACATGGTAACCTATCTATGATCTGTTTTTAAGGCATCTATTGACTTTAAGTGCAAGAGTCTGATCCGAAATATGGATCAAAGTAGCATATGCTGCAATTTATTACATACAGACCATCCGAACCGGTATAAAAGTGTTCACATCATTGACATGCATTGTTCAGTATGCTGTCCGTATGATACCTGTTGGCATACGTACAGCACATGGACTGATTACACTCATCTGAACGAGCCATGAACAACAGGAAGTAGATAACAAGATGGCCGGAAGGAAAACACTTAGTGGCTGGAACTTCAAAGTGGTTTTTTTTGGGTAAGACAACTTAATTTGCAGAAAAATTTGTCATCAAATTGACTATTCAAAATATTATACATCAAATAAGATCATTGTCTGAAAGTATAATGACCTCCGCTTATAGCTTCCATAGGCCAGTACTGAGTGGGGGCTGTATGAAAAATGGCAAAGCATTGTGAAAAAAACTGTTCTAAGAACCTGCAAAACCAAGAACTGTATTAAAGGCATTTCATTTAAACAACCAGTGCCCGGCTCTGCACTGATGAGAAGCAAAAATCCAGAAACACGTCTGGTTCTACTACCATCATCTAATGTTTCAAGGCTCTTTTTGTGACCACTTACCATTTTCTTCCTTCCGGAGGAGAGATAATTTGCATCCCTTTTTTTCCAAGGGTGTAATAGGTATTCTGTTATTTCATCTCATTTCCTCCTTTTAGGTAAGGTAAAAGAAAAAGAAGAATCCACTTCCTACAATATATAGATCACTAAATACTATGGTATGTATTTCTGGTAAAAGTGATAAACTTTTCACATTTATTTTTTTTCTTTAGCCTTTTTCGAAATCACAAGAATTGTATTAATTTCTCACAGTTTTTAATATTGGAAAACAAGATTATCGGAATTTCAAGGGATTAGCTGAACTTCTAAATATTCAGGAAACAACCTAAGGAGGGAATAAATTAATGGAAGCCAGTGCTTACCAGCTTTAAAATTAATGCATCCAGACATCACGGTCTCATGACATTTCATTGTTTTGTCCCATTGTGAGGCTCTGACTTTCTTATGGGCAAAACAAGGTAAAATTTTTACTGCAGTCAATACAAAAGCATTCAGTTCAATGCTTGTAGGATTGCCGACATCGCTTCTGAAATATTAATTTTTCTCAAGTGTTTTCTCAGATTTGTCAGTCATTAAAAAAATGTTATTAACTTGAGATTTGGGTGACTTTAAAATGCAGCCTTGGCCGTGGACTGGGTCGTCCTAATAAGACCACCTGAGTATAGAGTCTTTTGGCAATGCTCTATGGGGGAAACATGCAAACTGGATCTCTCCTGGAAGGAAATGGTTTCTGGTGCTACTTTGCGGTGGTAGCTGCATTGTAAGCCAATGTCCGACCCTTTAAAGGGGTTGTCCTCTACTGGATAAGTCCTGCTTAAAGGGAACATGTCCGATAACGCTATTAACCTGCTGAAAAAATATTTGTTGAATTATACATCCTAATTTAGACAATGACATCCTAGATTATTTTTACAATTCTTTACTTCACATTTGTAGAAGAAGCGACAAATGGGAACTGTACAAAGCAAAATATGCAGAATTCTGTCAAGTACTGTGCCAAAACATGTAGTGCATGGCATTTGCAAAATCTGTTATACATTATACTGCCAATATTTCTCAGTGGAAATAAAAGCTTTGACCACAACAATCCAGCTTTATTGGTTTTGCAATGATAGCAAGATTACTGGATTTTTACCATAGGGTAACAGAAAAAGGGAAAGTCATAGGAATGCTGTGATGTTAGAGCCACTTGCATGTGACAGTGGAAAGCCTTAACCTTAAACACTTCCTACAGCAAACTCAATGTGGCGATGGTTAAGAGGGTTGGAAACATGTGTCACATTTACTAAAGACGTGCACCGTTTGTGGACGTGAAGTATTAGTGTAAATGTAATGCCGACATAAGATGATATAATTAGAGTTCAGCAAATCATTTGGTAACAAACTGAATTTGTCATGAATTTATGGCGAATCCTAGATTTTCATAATCCAATTTGATAATTCCAACAAAATTCTGGCCAGCCGGCCTGGTGAAGGGGTTAAATAAAAGTAAAGATTATACTCACCTGTCCCAAGACTGTCCCTCTCCTCTCCCAGGACTGTCCCTCACCTGTCCCTGGAATGTCCTTCTCCTCTCCCAGGACTGTCCCTCACCTGTCCCTGGAATGTCCTTCTCCTCTCCCAGGACTGTCCCTCACCTGTCCCTGGGCTGTCCCTCTCCTCTCCTGAGACTGTCCCTCACCTGTCCCAGGACTGTCCCTCACTTGTCCCAGGACTGTCCCTCTTCTGTCCTTTCCCAGGACTGTCCCTCTCCTCTCCCAGGAATGTCCCGTACCTTTCCCTGGACTGTCCCTCATTTGTTCCAGGACTGTCCTCCTGTCCTTTGCCAGGACTGTCCCTTTCCTGTCCCAGGACTGTCCCTGTCAGGTCCTTTGCCAGGACTGTCCCCACCTGTCCCAATACTGTTCCTCTCCTCTCGCTGGACTGTCCTCTTTTCTCCTACGGCTGTTCCTCACCTCTCCCAGGACTGTACCTCACCTGTCTTAGGACTATCCCTCTCCTATCCCAGAACTGTCATTGTCCTCTCCCAAGACTGTCCCTAACCCGTCCCAGGATTGTCTCTCTTCTCTTCCTGGACTTTTCCCCACCTGTCCTAGAGCGGTCCCTCTCCTCTCCTAGGAATGTCCCTCACCTTTCCCAGGACTGTACCTTACCTGTCCTGCCACCAAAGTTCCCCACCCACTCCTCCAGTTTTTGTATCTTACACCTCTGGTCTTCAGGAGTTCTGGTGCTGACAAGGTCTCAGACGCATTACCAACCCACAGAGGAAAGGCTGGAAGATCTGAAGCAAAGACTAGAGGAGCAGATGAAGAGTTGTTGTGGCAGGACAGGTGAGGGGCAGGCATAAAACAGGTGACTGGAATCTATTATTTATTTTTAACCCTTCCTCCTCTGTTTATTATGTTTTGGGGGTCTGGAGAGACCTCAGAATTATAATAAATGTCTTTTGATTCATGATGAATCAATTCTATCTGGATCAAATTTTGGACAGATTCAGATAAATCAAACCCAAAACTAATTTTTTAAAATTCAAGCATCAGTAGGCAAGATACGATATATCAAGGCTGTGTGCCCATGATGAGTTCTAGGTGATTTTTTTGACGCTGCATTTTTACTCTAGATCAACAAAACAGCATCTTACAGTTCCAGCAAGGTGGATGGGAGTTATAGAAATCTCATGCCCACTGTGCTTTTTTCTATCCTCAGCGTAAACTGACCTGCGGTTCGTGTTTGAAATTAGCAACATGTCAATTAATTTTGCGTGTACGCCGAGCTCTATGTGTAGACTTTTCCCACAGATTTGCATTAAATACAGAAAAACACAAGTTTTCAGTGCATTTCCAAGGTGGAACTGCTTAAAAGATGCGTGAACTCCGCATATGACTATATCAATAAAGTTTTGTCAAAACCAGGAAGTATCAAAAGCAAAGCAGCTTTATTTAAAACATGACACACCAGAGACGAAAAATGCAATGTCAAAAATGCGGTAAAAATGGACTTAAAAAAAAAAGAAAAAACAAGCAAAACACATTTAACCTGATTTACTTAATGGGTGCAGAAAATCTGTAGCCCAATGAAGATTAACAACTTGCACAAAGTTTATCTCGTCATGTGCATCATTTGTGAAATGTGCTGTCATTTCTGCCATTTTTGCTGACTTCATACAGAGTAGGATACAGTATATAAGAATAGTATATGACTTCTGTCTTCAGCTTCAGCACTGATGTCTAAAGTTAGTCCCTGTCCAGTAATCTCTAACACAAGGACCCTGGTCCCAGCAGCCGATACTTGCTGTAACCTGCAGGAACACCTCCGCTTGAGTACGGAATGGGAAGCTTTTTTCTAGCAAACAGCTGTACAATCAGTAAGAATGACTATCCCCTTCTCTTTGATGTTCTGTTTGCCTAATCATTGCTGCCTTTCCTATTTAATGAGAGTGATAAAAGCATATTTAACAAGCTCTCTCCTCGCTGAGAGGAAAACGCCACTTTTAGACTCGGGCAGCGGCATTTTGGAGAATTTGCCTATAAAAATCAAAAGCTGGCTCTCATCAAAAAAATATAGTGGGCTGAGAGTCCACAGTTCATCATTTAATCTAAAGCTAATGAATCCTTATGCTTGTATTTATTGTCACTATAAAGGATATAGCGCTTCATAAATGCAGAGAAAATTACAATTTAAAAACACTTTACTTCCTCTAAAACTTTCCAAATACTAATTATGGTCAATACATTAGTGGCGATTGTGCATGAGTCCCATGACATTCGTGCTATTAAATTGGGGTTAGATGCCTGTATACATGGGAAACTCTGGTCCAGGTATAACGTTTATGTAGTGTATATGATAAAATTACCGGGTGTCCTCCTATGCCATAAATGCATCCTTTTAGGGCCTCACTCTCTTGTGTTGTCACAGAATGTCCACAACACTTCGCAGACTGCCTGATGAACACTGGGCTTCAGAAGTCTGAGACATTCACTGTACCACCACTAGAGGGAGTATACTGTAATAAAACAGTATTCAGTCAGCCTACAAGCTCCCCCTAGTGGTGACTGTATGGAACCAGACTTTTAGCAGTTATAGGTAACTTGTCTGGTCGGATAACACTATTAACCTGCAGATATGGGGTTATGATGAAGGTGCCTGGCAGCTGTACTGAAAGTGTGGCATCCAGGGGAAAATTAACTTTATTTCTCCTAAGAACTACTGTGTTATAGTCATCCAGGTGTGTCAAGATGGCTTCATACATTGAGCGGTGGATGTAACCACATCCAGGTACTTTGACTGACAGCTGCCCCTACTCTAATGCACTGCCGAGATGGCTGTCAGTCAGTGCCGGGGCATGCTTACAGCCACCGCTCTCAGGGATGTCAGTAATGGCTGAAACTGTGCTGTCATGCCTGTATGCAGGGCCATATGCAGACTGCTACATCATCTGGGTAATTTCGTAATGCATCCTGGGAACGGAAGCTGGCGGCAGCTGCGCGCACATCGACAGAGCTTCGCTGGACAACGGAGGGTGAGTATATAACTATTTTTTATTTTAATTATTTTTTTAACAGGGATATGGTGCCCACACTGCTAAATACTACATGGGCTGTGTTATATACTGCGTGGGCTGCGTTATATACTACATGGCTGCTATATACTACGTGAGCAGTGTTATATACTATGTGGGCTGTGTTATATACTGCGAGGGCTGCGTTATATACTACATGGCTGCTATATACTATGTGGGTAGTGTTATATACTATGTGGGCAGTGTTATATACTACGTGGGCAATGTTATATACTACGTGGGCAGTGTTATATACTACATGGGCAATGTTATATACTGTTTGGGCTGTGTTATATACTGCGTGGCCACCTTTATATACTACATGACCACTGTTATATACTGCGTGGCCTGTATTAACGCATCGGGTATTCTAGAATATGTCGTGGCCTGTGCTATATACTATGTGGCTGCTATATACATACATACATACATACATATTCTAGAATACCCGATGCGTTAGAATCAGGCCACCATCTAGTTACTACTATAAAAGGCCAAAACAATATGGCTGCACAATGCCCACTACCATCACCATTACACCGTGAATACATAATATAATATGACCATTATCTCTACATAACAAAACACTCTATACAAAGACCAATGACACCACCATACACCTTCTACTCCATATTGACAGAAACACATTAAACTGTTACTAAATACATTTTTAAAAAAGCTACTAAAAAGAGCAATATTCCCACCTTACAGGAACCGTGTATTGGTAGATACCAGTCCTGCAGAACACACACAAGATTACATTCAGGGCTTCAACTAGGAATTTCGGGGCCCCATAATGGCAAAATTTTCGGGCCCCCTTTAGACTCCACCCAAGCTCCACCTCAGTTCCGCCTCCACATATAATAATACCACATACAAGGAACAAATATCTCCATACCATGACCAGATCACATATTATCTTCACATAGTGACCAAATAATACCACATACAGGGAGAAATACCGCCACTTCTCATAAAAAGATCACATACTACCACCTGTGATGCAGTGACCCATGCTGCAGCTAGGGGGCGCTGTGTGTACTCCTCAGGATACGCAGGGAGGTGTAACTGTAATGGTGATAATGAGATAGTGATTGGCATTATTGTAAATGGCCAGTATGTGTCGCAGAGGGAGTCTGCGCTGTAAGCCAGTAATGTTGTTCTGGGACCTGAAGTCCCACAAGTATTTGTATAGTTTGTAAAGGGAGGCTTGCAGGGTTAGTTGGAGAGCTGGGCGGGTCTGACTAAACACACACACGTCCCACCCAGGGGAGGGGTTACAGATATATAATGTTACCATGGTGGTCACATGATGGTGAGTGTGTAGGTCTTGAAGGCTTGTGTATTGGGAGGTCCTGTGTGTGGACCAGATCCCTGAATTGCAGTTTGAGAGGCCGTGGACCTGAAGGCTTGTGTGTTGGGAGATCCTGGGAGTAGGATCGGATCCCTGAATAGCACACTGAGAGGCCATGGACCTGAAGGCTTGTGTGTTGGGAGATCCTGAGAGTAGGATCGGATCCCTGAATAACGCACTGAGAGGCCTTGGATCTGAAGGCCTGTGTTGGAAGTTCCTGGGAGTAGGACTTCCTGAATAGCACATCCTGTGTTGGAAGATCCTGGGAGTAGGACTTCCTGAATAGCGCATGGAGTGGCCTTGTATGCAGAGTCTGCAATGGCACTGCATTGGGGGAGCTACAGCCTGTCTGAGGATCTGGACTGTCAGGTGGCCTTGTGAGCAAGGCATTGTCCGGGACGGTGATCCCAGTTAGGCAGCTTCCCTGGGAGAGAGAGGACTGACAAGAAGTCAGTGTGTGGAGCAGGAGCTCCAGGAAGGTTACCCAGAGTTGGGGAACTGTGTGCACTGACGAGGGTCAGTAATGAACTGTGTGGTCTCCCACGGTAACTTGACAAAGTGAGGTCCGGCGTGTTTAGAGACTGCGAACCAATATCGTGTGCGCTATATGAGTGGAAACATTGATACAGTATACGGACACCCCCGGGAACAAGTCAAGGAGGACTGGCGGGTGTAGTTTCTGAACTGTGAGTTAAAGCCGTATATGAAGTATCTAAGTTAAAGCTGCAACTTAATGTCATCTGTTGGTGCTTATTGTGTTCCATGAAGTATATAATGAACTGTGCATGATGCGGTTATGACTACATAATAAACTGCATGGACTGTTTAAAAGAGAAAATCGTGCCTGTGTGACTGAATCCTGTTGCTAAGCGAGTGGCCCTCAACACATGCAGTAAGCACTGCCATATACACCACATAGTGACCGAATACTACAATACTGATCATTAATAAAAGAACACAACACTAATGCCATTATACACAGGAGCTCTGTATATAGTGTATAATGTACAGGTAATACAGTGATCACCAGTGACATTATACACAGGAGCTCTGTATATAGTGTCAGTGTACAAATAATACAGTGATCACCAGTGACATTATACACAGGAGCTCTGTATATAGTGTCAGTGTACAGGTAATATGGAGATCACCAGTGATATTATACATAGGAGGTCTGTTTATAGTGTCATTGTACAGGTAATACAGTGATTACCAGTGACATTATACACAGGAGCTCTGTATATGTCAGTGTATAGGTAATACAGTGATCACCAGTGACATTATATACAGGAGCTCTGTATATAGTGTACAGTGAACAGGTAATAGAGTGTATAGTGTCAGTGTACAGGTAACACACTAACTCACCAGTGACATCTCTAGCTGATGTACAGTACCTCATCTTTCTTTTCTTCTTCATCCAGAGCAGACCGCCATCATTTCTTCTAGGCAGTACTCGTCTCTGCATAAAATAACACATAGTTACCTAGAGTCCAGTTTCCAGAGCATATTCCCCACTTTTTCCCTTTCTTCTACACTACACATCTGAATACAGATGTGCACCCACCATTAATATGTAATTGGTTATTATGCAATCCACCATTCCAAATATAAATTATAATTCACCACTGAGCCCCCACCAACTATAAACAGCCATTTTCCTACCTAATAAATATATACTTTAATTAGCCCCTCTACTCTTCCCCCAATTACCAGTCACTGCATCCTCAACGTCCCCCACTATGTGCCTCCCTCTCCCCCGATTCATTAAATTTACATGCCCCTTCCACCCCAATTCATTGTCATGTCTTCTCTCTCTTCCACCACACCCTCTATTCACTATCAACTGCTCTCCCCCACATTCAATACATCATTTACTCCCACCACCATGAAAATTCATCATTGTTTGCCCTCCCCCAGGTCCTCATTTGCTCTCCCCATCCCCCACCTTCAATTCAATTGCTGTTCCGTCCCTCACTTCACCATTTGCAGCCCCCTCACTTCATCATTCGCTGTCCCCCTTCCCCCTCACTTCTTCCTTTGCAGTCCCTCATTCTCCCCCACTTCATCAAGCAGTCCCCTTTTATTCATGTGCAGCCCCTGTCCCATCACTCACATCATCATTTGCAGTCCCCACTCCATCATGATTTGCAAACTGCAGCTCCCCCTCCATCATTTGCAGCTCCTTTATCATTTGCAGCCCCCTTTCATCATTTGCAGGACCCCCTCCATCATTTGCAGCCCCCCTCCTTCATTGGCAGCCCCCTCCATCATTTGCAGCACCCCCTCCATCATTGGAAGCACCCCCTCCATCATTGGCAGCACCCCCTCCATCATTGGCAGCCACCCTTTCATCATTCGCAGCCCCCTCCATCATTGGCAGCCCCTTCCATAATTTTCATTCCCCTTTATCATTTGCAGCCCCATCATCATTGACAGCCCTCCTCCATCATTTGCAGCACCCCTCCATCATTTGCAGCCTCCCTCCATCATTTGCAGCACCCCTCCATCATTTGTAGTACCCCTCCATCATTTGTAGCACCTCCTCAATTATTTGTAGCACCCCTCCATCATTTGCAGCACCCCCTCCATCATTTGCAGCCTCCATCATTTGCAGCACCCCCTCCATCATTGGCAGCCCCCCTTTCATCTTTTGTAGGACCCCCTCCATCATTTGCAGCCTCCCTCCATCATTTGCAGCACCCACTCCATCACTTGTAGCACCCCTCCATCATTTTCAGCCCCCCTCCATCATTGGCAGCCCTCTGCATCATTTGCAGCCCCCCTTTCATCCTTTGTAGCACCCCCTCCATCATTTGCAGCCTCCCTCCATCATTTGCAGCACCCCCTCCATCACTTGTAGCACCCCTCCATCATTTTCAGCCCCCCTCCATCATTGGCAGCCCTCTGCATCATTTTCAGCCCCCCTCCATCATTGGCAGCCCTCTGCATCATTTGCAGACCTCTTCCATCATTGGCAGCCCCCTCCATCATTTTCAGCCCCCCTTTATCATTTGCAGCCCCCTCCATCATTGGCAGCCCTTGTCCATCATTGGCAGCCCCTGTCCATCATTGGCAGCCCCCCTTTCATCATTTGCCGCCCCCTCACCCATTTAATTCATTTTATAAAGAAAAAAAAAGTTTTTCACACTTACCTCACAAGCAATCCCTCTTCTTGCCAAGGTAGATGCTATACCTGGGAGGAGCCCATACATTGTATCATTTTCAGCAGTGAATCAACTAGAATGTATGGGCAGCTGAGAGGACCTGAAAGGAGCCCACACATTCTAGCACATTCACTACTGAGACAGCTAGAATATATGGGCTGTAGTCAGGACCTGCAAGGAGCCCATACTTTCTAGCTACAACCATGTCACCTGACCAGAAGTCCAGGGAGGGTGGAGGGAGTTGGAGCTGCGCAGCTGTCAAGGTAAAAGACGGCCATGCACATAGCTCAGAGTAAGGCTGCTGTCACACTAGCAGTACTTGGTCAGTATTTTACATCACTATTTGTAAGCCAAAATCAGGAGTGGGTGATAAATACAGAAGTGGTGCAGATGTTTCTATTATACTTTTCCTCTGTTTGATCCACTCCTGGTTTTGGCTTACAAATACTGATGTAAAATACTGACCAAGTACTGCTAGTGTGACGGCAACCTAAGCTCATGCGTCCCGGCACCAACGTATGCGCCAGGGGGAGCGGCCCAGGGGGCATTTGCCTCCCTGCCACCAGGCCCAGCCCGCCCCTGGTTAAGCCCTGCCTACTTCCGCATACTTAAGCATGCGTCCTGCGTACCTATCTTTAACATTGGGTACGCAGGACATGCGGATGCATCGCTTTGACGCGCCCGCCGTCCACACAAAACGCAACGTGTTGCGATCCCGTGCAGTCGGCGGGCATGTCAAAACAATGCATCTGCATACATCCGCATGTTCTGCGTACCCAATGTTAAAGATAGGTATGCAGGATGCATGCAGAAGTATGCGGAAATGCAGGGCTTAACAGAGGATGTACGCAGCCCTCCGCAAAGCCCTTAAACACTAATGTGAACTTAGCCTTATCCAACCTAATAGGTTCCCTTTAAATCTATGTAGAAAAAATGAACATTACAGTCTAACAAATAAAGATATGTTATCAAATTATTCTGCACCCAATTGTGATCTTAAACAATGGCATTATGACCCTTTACGCAAAACTTACAGGACATTTAGGGTTGAAGGGGGGAGCTAATCTAGAAATGGCTAAATCTAACACATATCAATAGTCCAAGGATTCCTGCAAATGGGAATCCGTATAGTGACGTACCCTATTGACAAGAGGAATGGTATCGCTCACTTGTCACATTATTCATACATTTCCGGGAGTACTAGCAGAGGAATACTAAAGAGCCTCTAGAATTGGGAATACAAATATTTACTAGAATAGACATGTCTGGGCAAATGAAAAACCATTTTTTAAATTTTTTTTAGTGAAATTAAAAAAATATATATTTCTATCCAAAAGTCTAAAAAACACCTTAAACACATATGCAGCGCCCTGTGTCCAGAGTCCTGGTCGTTGCAGTACTGATGCTCCGCCGCTAAGGGGGGTGTTGGTACGTCTGATGGCACTGAAGGAGTTCACCTGACCAGGTATCACAGACACCAATACACTTCACAGTCTGGCCTCCAGGGGGAACTAAGGGTGCTATGTATTAGGCCACTCCTCACAATCTGGTAAAACTGGGGGTTAGATAGGAAGTTAGACAGAAAGCTGACTGGGTTGGAACCAGGCAACATCCTGTGGCAGAGGGTGTTGCAGGGGAAGATTCAGGGGGGTCCCTGTCAGGGGTGGGATCCCGACAGAGGCCTAGCGAACAGAAAGAACGTTACGGGACCGTGCCTGCACTTCATTGCGGCGGTACCCAAAGAAAGGACAAGAAGCGAGGTTTATTGTGAAGAGTGAGAAACGAGATCAACGCAACAAGGAGAAAACACCAGTAGAAGTCGTGCTGTAAAGACCGAGGCAACATCCTACTGAGGCGCATAGCCGGTGGCCGGAAACGCCGAGGAAGTATTGAGCTCTAGGCCTTACTTCAAACCTACGGCAGGACAGTCAGTTATAGGCGGGCTGTCTCACCCAAATCACCTAAGCAGACATAGGGGGCAACAGTTGGAGAGGGGCGACTCTAGGGTCCCGGAAGACCTCCAGGCCTAGGGGCGCTCCAACTTGGCGTCACGAACAGGATCTACTTAAGCCTGAAGAATCAGGTCATGTGTGCTTTGGAACTGTGATTTATTGTGCTTGGACTGTGACTTATTGCAAAGACTGTGTATTGCCACTTGCCGCCAAAAAAAAAATTCCCGCCAAAACCGCCGCCATTGCTGTGCCGAAGAAGAAGAAGGGCATGCCATGGGCGGAGACTATCGAAACAGCGCCCAAAGTGGTGACCACCCCCTCCGACTTCTGCTGCGAGATGACGACCTGCCCAGAACGAGAGAGGAATCGGCCTCTGGTTTGCAACGGCAAGAGCCAAGACCAGAGTGGCCTCGGCCTCGAAGACATGGCGGAGGCAGGTGCATGCACGGCTGCCGATCTCGAGACAGTGAAGGTGACCAGCGAGTGCCTGAGCGACGATGCAGTGATCCCGGATTATCTCCACCAACCGGGGACGGGCCCGAACCCACCGCAGCTGAAGGACCTGAACTCCTTGGAGCCGCCGGCGGAGGAGCCGAGCCCACCTATCCCGACCACGGAGCCGGCCGGTGCGGAGCCATGGAGAGCGGAGCCATGTCGGGAGGCCGCCTGGGAGGAGCCGCGGTCCGGGCTGCAGCCGATTCCAGTGTCCTTGTCAACGGAACAGATCGACACAGGTGGAATCACATCAGACGCAGGTATGGGAAGCGTCCCTGTTCCCCCGACCAATCCTGCTCTCCTGACCGATCCCGCTCTCGCGACCGCTCCTCACCCCGACAATGACCGGTTCCTCTCAGCGGAGCTGGTGGTGCTCACCCCCAACACGATGGGGAAGCTGGTGCCTCCGCTACCGATCAAAATGGGGGAACCCCTAGATGTGAGCTCAGAGGGGGTGATCTTCCAGTGGGACACCCCCCGGATTGGGCTAGGTGGAGCCTGGGAGGAGGGCCTCACCCTTGCTGTGCTCTCTTGGGAACAATATAAACAATGCTTGATCCTGCATTGGAAAAACCGAAAAGAGACAGAACAAATTGACCCACCAAAAGTGCAACACCAAAGCCTGCGCACGGCAGGAAAGACGTGGTAAAGCGGGGAACTGTGCTGGCCTTTCACCCAAAGTGGGGTTGGGGCTCCATACAGGAACCAGGAATACCGACTGACGTCTTCGTTACCAGTTACAATGTGAAGACTCCCTTCCGCAACCGATATGGTGACCCATTCTTGCAAAGGGGGGACCAGGTGACCTACACCCGCCACCGGAGTGCACAAGGATGGTGCGCTTGGAACATCCAATGATGTGGGCCTGTGGAGGTGTCACCTGTGGCCCCGACCATGACCGATCCGGACTTGACAGATCTTGCTACTATCGCCACAGTACACCTTGTTGCGGCTACCGAGCTAGCAACCAGAGTTAGCCTTCGAATCCAGACACCGGGTGATCTAACTTCAACCGAGAGACCCACCACCGACATTGACACCGCATCAGCCGGAGACCAGGGACCGAAGCCTCCGCGGTCAGGAGACGTCCACTATCGGCTGATGTCTTGCAACTTACTATGAAGCTCTGCAGTGCTTTACAAATTGTATATAGTTATCTGTTCGTCTTTCTATGTGTCTTGCTGCTGCTGCAACCCGATTAGGGTTAACTCTTAAAGGGATCCCTTAGTTTACCCGGGATCCCTATTTTTCCCTTTTTGGTTTTGTTTCCTGTTCATCACTGTTGAAAAGAACTGCTGGGTCATGAACACTGCATGATTACAAACTTATTATAAATAGTTTGCACCTTCTTAAAGGTGCTCCCTACTGGTTTTACAAGGAAAAGGACTCTTTGTGAAGAAACTGTTCCTGGAAACAGTACAGGAGTCCCTGCCTTACACGAACTTGCAGCTTACACAGCTTACACTCCTGGCCTACCCGTCATACGGGTGCGTCCTAGCCATATCATCTGGGGGATGGAGAAGAACATCAGAATCAGTTGTGAGGGAACTTCAGAAACAGACACAACAGTTGTGAGGACTATCCCGTGGTGCTAAGCAGGGAAGGACTACAACACACAAGCGCTAGAAGGTAGGCACAGATTTCCACCTGCAAAGGGAACTCTGGAGGTGCCATCGGACCGGCCGGTCTCAGCCAGCCCTGTTAACCGTACTTTGGATTGAGGATCCTGAAGCCTTCAGTAAAGAGGTAAAGAAACTGCAACCTGGTGTCCTCGTTATTCATTGCGACCTGCACCACACAATCATCACTCTCCACTTTCACTGGACGCCCCTCAGCAGGGTCACGGACCGGGTCTAGCCACAGTGACAATCCCAGAACCGAGACAGAGGCCCGGTACCGGGTACCCCTCGGCCCTGCGGCAGTGGGGGCGCTCCACATACATAACTTCAGTATTCTATAATTTTGAGTTTGCTAAAACTACAAATGCTATTTATAAGAAGTTGAATAGTGATGAGCTAATGGATAAGGTGTTATCTGAGCATGCTTGTGTGCTAACCAAGTGTCTTTGGCGTACTCGAAAAATATGTTCGATTCCCCGCAGCTGCCTAACAGACAGACAATCCCTGCACGCATTGCCGCTGTCAAACAGCCGAGAGACATGCAGCTGCGGGGACTCGAACATATTTTTCGAGCACGCGGAATACACTTGGTTAGCACACGAGCATGCTCAGATAACACCAGCAAATCACTAATGTTTACATTTTTTGTCTCTTGTAAATTTATAAAAAAATTATAGGAAAGAAAACCTCTTTGCATAAAAAATATGACAATCACGATCTCAGCCCAAGGACAAGACTTTCCGAATTCTGCCGTACATCCTCTCCATCTTTTCTCAGAATCTGTGCACACGCGGCTCGGCACTGTAATAGTTAAATCTAAATTTAAAATCCAAACAGGCTCCTCTGGCACAGTGGGCTCCTCCGCCATCTTTTACACTCACTTTCTTAATTAAAAACTGCTTGTAAATCAAACTCTAAATCACGTCTGCATATTATCATCTGATGAAATGAGATCTTATGCCCTCTTTTAACTCATCAACATTCATTAGCATTTAGCAAGCTCACATTTACACTGACACACCAGTAAATACTTAGTACAGTGATGATTTCTTCTGAGTGATTTTTATGAACTTTAAATATGGCATTTAAGAGATGGAAATATGCCGCCCTAGGACAAAGACTGACATGCCACTAATCTCTGCAAATGTGGTGTTTGTAGAAGGAGGACTGTGTGTACACAGCGTGAGATTGTTGGTGCCGAGACCTCGAAATGTGTAGGATCATTGTCTGTAATTGCAATTATATTATGATGTGACTGTAAGGGGGAAATATCAGTGTATTACATAAGTGATCACATCCCAACTAATCATTTGGATGTGGACAGTCATGCCAGGGGACAAAATGGGAAGTTGAGCTGAGGAGCAAAATTCTTTGGACCTGAAGAGTCATCCATCATCCTGCAGGTAATGGATTATATCTATCTATCTATCTATCTATCTATCTATCTATCTATCTATCTATCTATCTATCTATCTATCTATCTATCTATCTATCTATCTATCTATCTACACAATCTACACATCTATCTATCTATCTATCTATCTATCTATCTATCTATCTATCTATCTATCTACCCATTTATCTAATTTATCCATCTGTCTAATTGAAAAAATGAAGCGGAACAAAGAAAAGTATAGGTGCTAGTTCACAAGTGGTTACCCCCCCCCTCCTACGGTACATAAAAAAGCAAGACAAGTGAGCAACATTCAATAGCAATTTCCATGAAAAAAAGCTTTACAAAGGCTCACCTGCTCATCTATTATCTATATATCTATTATCTATATATCTATCTATCTACGTCGCCATATGGGCCAATAAAGAGCACTTTTTTCAACTGTTATGTGGTGTGCTGCCTCAATCTTTTTTTATTTTTATCTATCTATCTATCTATCTATCTATCTATCTATCTATCTATCTATCTATCTAACTATCTATCTATTTAGGGGCAAAGACCCGGCATGCCTCATGTATACACACACACATGTATATATTGGAAATGTAGCATAATTTTACTGATTCGCAATGTCTCTTATCTCATGTGTAGGCATTGCAGGACCTTAGGTATCCATGGTTACTACCACTGATATAGTGACAGCTAGTTGCTAGTGGTCATAACCATGGATACCTAAGGTCCTGCAATGCCTGCTCATGAGGACCTACTACATATTGGGATAGGATCTTGGAGATAGGAATTCCCCTTTAAATCTACCTTCAACCTAAAAAACTATGAAAGCTATAAGAATAAGTTGACAATTAAGTGAATATATGAAAGAATCTCTTGAGCACTGTCATGTGCTGGATGGCCTGCTCCACCATCATCCTGTGATTGCTCCACCACCATCCTGTGTCATTGGTGGAGAGCCTACTTAGGAGGTGACAAACACTGCAGCATCCTGTGTATGAAACTAAGACAAGAACATGAATGTCAGCAAACACCATTCAGAATTTCACAGATCAGCATCATGACCTGGCCTCTGAGCACCTGTATCAGTTGCCTGGCGGGATGTCTGCCTCTGTATCTATATCTACCAGCCGTGCTCTTCACTTTCTATCGGTCTTACATTCTCTAGTGTTAGATGCCACCTGCATTAATGGAGATGTTTACCTGCTCACATGGGTTCGTTATGTACATTTGCTTGTAATTCTCTGAAATTAATTAAGATGGTTCCATTAGCTGAGCAGCTCAGACAAGAAAAAGCGAGTACAAATTCTCAGTTATTTACACCTTGTCAGATAGGTGTAAAGTAATTTACGACTCGGGCAGTTTTTGTGGTATAAATGTTGCTACAATTTCAAACAGGCGCCAATATCAGAACATATTTCCCAAGTTGCCTGTGTATGTGTGGTTAAATATCAGAGACCCCGTCAATTTCAGAGGGATCCGGTTACCATTTAGTATTTTAGAACTATATGACTTAAATTGTACTAGTTTTATTGTATAAATGATGCAAATTGTCTCTTCAGAGAGGAAGAGGACTAGAACTCTAGTGCCACCTATTGGAAGTAGCAATCCTACAAGTCAATGTCGACCCTTTAACGAGCCTTGTCACATGACTTAGGATAAAAGCCAAACCAGAATCTCAATTTGCAGACACTGTGTTTCGGGGTACTGCCCCTCGTTAGTGCAAAGTGGAGATCACAGTGTCTGCAAATTGAGATTCTGGTTTGACTTTTATCCTAAGTCATGTGACAAGGCTCGTTGAAGGGTCGACCTTGACTGTTAGGATTGCTACTTCCAATAGGTGGCACTGGAGTTCTAGTTCTCTTCCTCTCTGAAGAGACAATTTGCATATTTCCCAGAGGAGCATTGCAGCTTTAAGTCTCCTCACCTCGACATGCTTAACATGTCACTCTCCACAAGGAGAAGCGATACTTCTTGGATCCCATTGTAAAAATGAAAAATATAACCATAAAATGACATAATAATTACAACAGAAACATAATAAAAATATCTATCCGAAAAGTCAATATTCACTACAGTTAAAACTGGTTTAGCCACTCAATCTGTTAGCAAACACGTAGGAATCCTGTCCTGTATTATACGCCAGAGCTGAATTAACAATTCTGACAATTCTGCAGGTTGCAGCTGGAAACTCTCAGATGAGCACACATATTACCCTACATTAGATTACCATACACTGTCTGGTATAAAGATCACTCTCTTCAGAATGCAAATCAATGAACCAAGGTTTATGCAGACATTGAACCAAAATAATTGGGTGAAATTTTCATACTGAAACTGAAGAATTACCAACGCAGTGATGGCATGAATACAGCTTTAACTCAGAATTATTGGCTTGATAAACATGAAAAAAATTCAAGTTTTTGATGTGGCCAAAAAATTAGGCAGATCTCAGTTTGATCATCTGTGGGATGAGTTGGAAATACAAGGTCAATCCATGGAAGTTCCATCACAATTTATGGGATTTATAGGTGACCAGTCACAGGGTCAAAAGTAGCCAATTTTTGTTCTTAAATTTATTATTGCTACTCCTCTGAGTATGCCAAGTTTAATTTTTTCAAAATTTGTCATAAAATGTTGTATGATCTTTAAAAGGGGGAGTAACTCACAGGATGCTCAGGGGCGTGTCTTTAGGCTCCTCTGCATATTTGCCCTGCCCCCTAGTAAATACCATAAAAATTAGCACCAAATAAAAAGTCCATATCTCTAGAACTGTATGGCGCATTTAAAAAAAAATGAAAAGGTATTACTCAGGGGATCAGCAGAAATAAAATAAGAGCAAAAATTGGCCACATAATAACTGGTGACAGGACCTCTTTAAAGAATTTACTGTTAACATCTTAATGACAGATAGCACAGGTCACCCTCAGAATTCCTGTGGAGTCCATGACCTTGATGAGTAATCAGATGTATTTTGACAACTTGAGAGGCCACATGCATTTAATGTTATGGCAGTTGGCTGATTAATGTATATACAAATTTACTGAACCTGCATAGTAACATATGTGGAATAGAGAAAATATGACCAACACAGACAATCATATACATAAGACAACTAGGATTATGATCATTTTGGTGTTGTGTAATGATTCTCTATTTTCGAGCACCAACATTTAACATGTAAGACAAGGAACAGCATCACTGAAGAAACGCATTTGAGAAATGAATTGAATCACATGTTGTTTTTAACCTAAGTCTAGGCCACGATCTCTTACCTGTGATAAGTGGTTATATTTACTCCTGTTGGGTATGTGGCTGGTCAGCTGAATATTAAAGACCGCCTGTAGTGCAGCCTGTGCGGCCTGGGCTTTGGCCAACTTCTTGCTACGTCCTGAACCTTCAAATGTCCTCCCATCAACTCTCATTGCCATTACAAAACGTTTCATGTGCTGCTTCTCCACAGTTTCTGAAAGGCAAACATACCTCAGCCCGGGTCTCAGCTCATTTAGCATCACCACTGGGTTCTTCTCACTCTCAGCTGGGGATGCCATCTTGTGCTTGCTTTGTTTAGCATGGCCCATTAAATCCAATGTGTGACAGACTAATCTCCCATGTCGATATGCACTGGAAAGCAATTCATTACTAACTGGGCTATAGCCTGGGAAGTGCTCGCTGTGTGTAGATGGTTCAAACTCCTTGAACAGAGTGTCTGGGAAGTCTGCCTGGTCAGATGTGAAGTCAGTCGATGGGTTGATGCAGTTTCCCATTGCAAAGTGTGCTTGACAAGCATTTGGAAACTGAACAAATGATTTCAGTGCCAACTCGGCTGCCCTCATTTTTGCTTTCTTCTTTGTAGGTCCACTGCCCTCAAAAGTGAGTCCATTAACTTCCACGGCTACAGAGAACACAGGAGCGTGCACAGGGCCAGTTTGGGAAACTATTTTATATTGCAGATCAGGCTTTAGTTCGTGAAGTTGGACAAGGGCATTTTTTGGTGTTACTGACCATGACAGTTTCTTTAGTATTATCTGTAGTTTGCAGAAATGACCACCATTTCCTTCCTCCAGTGGTCTCTTTCGTTTAAGACTGGTTGATCCAACCTTCGGTCTTTCTATAGATAAAGCTAGGTCCTCACGATTTCTAACATTTCGGTTTTCCTTTACCTCCGCACTGCTTGTACCTAAGTGTAAAAGGGAAAAAACACTTGCTGTCATTATAATACATATTTTATATATATGATGTGTCATTGGATAGACTTCACCTGCATATTCACCGTTCACAACCTTATTGATGATTACCAATGACATAAATATTTAAAGTGAATGCATTTTCATCAAAGACAATGGCTGAAAAGACTATTGCTTATATGATAAATATATTTTTTAACAATTTTTGAAAATATTTTATGTTTTTCATCTATGATCAATAGAGAAAAAATAATAAAAAATCCTGCAATTTTCCATCTGGGCACTAAGTCTAATATTTGATTTCTACTTCTTGCTGGGCACATTGGTTTGTATAGGATCCATTGGAGCTTCAAATTTGAGCATACTCTAATCTGGGCAAAATTAATTATAAAGAATGAGGGAGGTGATATGTGACATCAGATACTGTGCATAGTGAATCCTGCATTAACTACTCTATAAAGGTTTCTTGTAATCCTGTCTGTCATGATAATGAGACTCTTGAAAAGTATTTTGTAAAGATCAGAAAGTTTGAGTCTCTCTGCTGGATACACTAGATAGGGCCTGTAATAATTTGAAAAACATCGGACGGCAGGATCACAAAGTAAGGTCTGCTACAAAGATGGAGACTATAGTTCCGTTTATCCAGACCAATCGATGGGGCATTACGACCGATCAATAAACATTTACTGATTGGCAGTCATTTAATGACTTGTTTAAGCAGGCAGATGGAGGTAAATAATTAAAATTGAGCAATCCACTTTGCATAGTATCACAACTCTGTAGTTGGGTGTGCTGGGACCAGGGGCTCCTTCCCTGTGCCTAACGCTAGGGGCACCTTAACTCGCCCTGTTCCCCGGATTACTCCTGATGCTGAAGAAGCCGGGGCTACATACCAATGCCTTAGCTCCTGAATCTGCTCTCAATCTGTACCATTCCCCCATCCAGAGAAGAGGAGAGTAGTAGTGTACCGTAATACACCAACTAGACTAACAAGGTAACATGAACCGGGGCAACAAAAATACCAAACATACTCACAGACACAACAGAGGAATGCACCAGTTAGTGCAGGATGGGGTTAAACCAAAGTAGGAGAAGAAAGGGAATTATCACACACTCAAAACCTAGCAACTGTCACAGATAAATTCCCCAAACACCTTTCTCCAATAATCAACAACAATAACCTGCAGACATGCAGCATAAGCTACTCTGATAATGAGTGCTAGCCAGGGCCCATAATTTATACGAGATGGGAGTAGCTAACAGTGCACAGTTGAGAGCCTAAATTCTCTAGGTGCTCTCAACAGAGCAGATTAACCCCTGCATTGCCAAAAGCAATTTACACCATTTAATAAGAAGGTGAAGTACTTCTAATCAGTGCAGGAGTAGGAGAAATAAGATTTTGCGGTCTTCTGGCTCCTCTCTGTCTCGGTAAACCCGTGACAGTAGTCCCCTTCTAAGAACTTCAGAACTGGGTTTATCAGGGTGTGCAGCGTAAAAAACTGCCCACATGGATGTCAGATGCTGGTACCCACATCCTTTCTTCAGGACCGTATCCCTTCCAGTGTACCAGATACTGAAGAAACTGACGAACTAAGCAAGAATCAACGATCTTGGATATTTGAAATTCCAAATTTCCATCCACAATGACTGGAGGTGGCAGTAGCAATGATGGTACAGAGGATGCACCATATTTTTTGAGTAGAGATCAACTCAACAACACATTATGGATCCTAAAAGTGGGCGGCAAGGCGGAATGCTAGAGGATTGACAACGGTCACAGTCTTATAAGGACTGTTGAACCTGGGACCCAATTTCCAAAAGGGAACCTTCAACTTAATATTCCTTGAGGACAACCACACCAAGTCACCAACACACAGGTCTGGACCCAACAAATGTCTCTGATCAGCCACACTCTTATATTTGGACCCCATCTTCCTTAAATTATCAAAAAACCCTTGCCACACAAATGTAATTGATGATGACATTCGTTCTTCTTTAGGTATCCAGAAGAATGATTCCTATTAAATGAGCTGAACAGAGGATGAAACCCGTATGCCCCCAAAAACTGGGACTTACCAGTAGACTCAGGACAACGATTATTTACCACGAATTCAGCTAGATGTAAGTAGGCAACCCAATCCTCCTGATTCTCAGACACAAAACACCTAAGATAAGTGTCAAGATACTGGTTAACCCATTCAGTTTGTCCTCTAGACTGCGGGTGAAATGCTGAAGAGAACGAAAGGACTCCCAAATGAGTGCCAAATTCCCTCCAAAATTTTTTAAATAAACTGCTCCCCTTCGTCAGACACAATATCGGTAGGGATCCCATATAATTTTACTAACTTACTAATAAAAATTTGCGCCAAGGTATTGGCGTTAGGTAAAGTGGGTAGCACAATGAAATGTGACATTTTACTGAATCTGTCCACCACCACCAAAATTACAGTATTACCTGCTGACATGGGTAGATCAGTGATAAAATTTACCTACAAAAGAGTCTAAGGTCTATTGGGAATGGCCAATGGTTGGAAAGACCCAGACAGATGAGTATGAGAGGTTTTAGAACGCGCACAGAAACTGCAGGCCACCACATACTCCCGATGAACCCTTGATCACCAAAACACCGATTAAAAAGATCTCTGGTGGCTTTATTGCTGGGATGTCTGGCCAAGACTGAATCATGATGTTCACTAAGAACTCTCAGACGGAGATTCACAGGCACAAACAACGGAGAGGCAGCAGGGGAGTCCCTCTGACCATTAACAACTTCTTTTTCAAAATCAGGGCATATAGCTTTGAAAACCACCCCTTTTTGTAGTAAAAGAACTGGTTCACAATTATCTTCACCCCCAGAAAAAAACAAGATAAGGCATCCACCTTAAAGGGACTCTGTCACCTGAATTTGGAGGGAACAATTTTCAGTCATATGGGCGGGGTTTTTGGGTGTTTGATTCACCCTTTCCTTACCCGCTGGCTGCATGCTGGCTGCAATATTGGATTGAAGTTCATTCTCTGTCCTCCGTAGTACATGCCTGCACAAGGCAATCTTGCCTTGCGCAGGCGTGTACTATGGAGGACAGAGAATGAACTTCAATCCAATATTGCAGCCAGCATACAGCCAGCGGGTAAGGAAAGGGTGAAACAAACACCCAAAAACCCCGCCCATATGACTGAAAATTGTTCCCTCCAAATTCAGGTGACAGAGTCCCTTTAATGTTCTTGTTCCCCGGCCTATATGTAATGAAAAAGTTAAACCTGGTGAAGAACAATGCCCATTTTGCCTGTCGAGGTGTTAGATCTTTTGCAGGCTTCAGACATACAAGCTTCTTATGATCCGAAATTACATACCTGGATGAACTGCCCACTCCAGAAAATGACGCCACTCTGGATTGCCAAGAATTCCCTGTTAATGTCATAATTTCTCTCCGCAGATGAGTTTTTTAGAAAAGTATAGCGGGAGCATCTGTCAACCCAAATGTCATCACAAGGTTGTCATAGTGTCCCTCAGGCATATTGAAAGCTGTCTTCCACTCATCCCCCTCTTTAATACGAATCAGATTATATGCCCACTGAGATCTAGATTAGAAAACCATTTTGCGCCTATAATCAGATTAAAGAGGTCCAAGATTAGAGGGAGCGGATACAGATTCCAGCACGTGATCTGATTGAGTTTGCGGAAATCTAGACAGGGGCATAACCCTCCGTCTTTCTGCTTTTCAAAGAAAAACCCCACGGCAATGGTGGATGAAGATGGTCTGGGATATAGTCCTTCATGACCTGTCTCTCTGGACCAGAGATATTATATAGTCTGCTATTTGGCAGCTTTGCACCTGGGACAAGATTTACGGTACAGTCATAAGGATGATGTGGAGGAAGTTCTCGGCACCCCTGCTCTGAGAACACATCCACAACATCCGACAGGCATTTAGGCACAGACTGGGTATCTACCTTCCCATAGAAAGTAGACTTTAGTCTAAGAGAAGATTCATATTAGATAGGTTCCCAGCAACGAGAATTGCCTTATCGTGGCTGCCGGGTATACATGAATTGGCTAATTTATGCACGTAAGTATTCTCAATTTTTCATATTTTCTAGTGCAGTAATTCAATTAAAATTTCATATTTCATGTTTGCATGCTATAGCGCTATAGAGTGCTACTTTATTTGTTGGTTATACATAGAGATGGCTACTCTTAGTAAACACCTGTTCACACCTGATTTCTGTTTGGAAGTGATGGTCAGCCTTTTGATAATTGATATCAGACATATTATATACCCTGCTATTTTGCAGCTTGGCCCCAGGAACAATATACATGGCACAGTCATAAGGATGATGGGGAGGAAGTTCTTGGCATCCCTGCGCTGAGGACACATCCCCAAAGTCCGACAAGTATTTAGGCACAGACTGGGTATCCACCCTTTCAAGCCGGGTGCCCAAGGAGTGTCCTTGAAAATACGCACTCTACTTTACCACCTCCCGAGTCTGCCAATCTACCACAGGGTTGTGCAGAGTGAGCCAATGAAGTCTAACAACTACAGGAGAGGGCAGACCCTCTAGCATATAACAGTCAATACCTTCTGAGTTCCTACTTACCTGTAGATGTAACCCCTGGATGGCTTGAGTAAAATACCCTTGTCTCAAGGGTGTGGAGTAAATTACGATTATGGGTATAGGTCTGAACTTGGACAGTGTATGTGGTTTGAGGCCCTGGGCCTGGGCGAACCTAGCATTGATCATGTTAACCCCCACTGTCCAGAAATAACTACCTTATTTTTGCCCTGATGGATTTCAGCTGACAGAAATATCATGTCCTACCCACAGAGGAGATATGTAGACCAGGGTTGCTAATCTCCCTGCAACCCTGGCTCCTTAATTATCTGGTGACTGTTTACCGTGAGATAGGGAAGGACATGTGCCCACAAAATGGCCCTTTCTACCACAGTAAAAACATACTCCCCTTTTGCGCCAAACAAGAGACTGCTTTCCAGAATGAGTTGTCCCATCCAACTGCATGGGTTCCTCAGATGACTCAGACCAGGTTTCCCTTGGACCTGGACCTCCCGCACATTGGGGTGTCTCTTTATGTCTCTGGTGAAGATGGCGATCCACCTGGATAGCCAGAGACATGGCTGCCTCAAGGGAAGCTGGAGTCTCATACAGGGCTAAGGTATCCTTCACCCTTACTGATAGCCCTTCACAGAACTGACTATGGAGCGCGGGGTAATTATACTTAGTGTCAGTGTACCACTTCTGAAACAAATAGTAATACTCCTCCGCCAGCTGGTCTCGCTGCTGAAACTGACACAGAGTGGACTCAGTCAGGGAGACGTGGTTGGGGTCATCGTATATATTGCTCAATGCCAGAAAATATTGCTCCATCATCTGGAGTAACTGAGAGTCAGATGGGAGAGAGAATGCCCATGCTTGGGGGTCAGGCTGAAGGAGCGAGAATATTATCCTCACCCATTGCTTCTTGGTTCCTGAGGAACAAGGACCCTACCTGAAGTATAGTTTACAGGCCTCCCTGAAACCACAAACTTGTCATGCTCCCAGAGAACCTGTCAGGTAAAGCTGTCTTCGGCTCTACTAAAGGGTTGCTTGGGAGTCATGGTCCCCATACCTGATGTGTTAGGGTTCTGCAAAATGACAGTGCATAGATCTGCCACCTCCAGGCTGAACTGCTGCAGTTGCCCTGTCAGAGCCCTGATCTCCTGGTCTAACTTTGTGCATGTTTAGAGAGTACTGGGAGTAGATCACAGATGACTAACACTTTTCAGATAAGATCATTTCAGTCATTGCTCTGGGAGGGGAAGCATAGCTGAGTTTAGCTGTGTCCTATTACAAAACTTTCTCTAAGTTTTCCTTCTCTCATAGCACTGTCACCTCTGCTGTACTGCCTCTCCTCCCCAAACTTCCTGTCTAGAGATGAGAGCTCAAACGTGTCAGTAATCAAAATGTACACTGCCGATCAAAAGGGTAACAATGTTTTTTGAACTTTTGACTTTGAGACTCCATATCTCACATCCACTACGGCTTCAATTGTGAGACTACCATCATTTTATAGACATCTTGGCTATCTCATAGATAAATTTGACTTGCAACTATTTAGCATATGATTAGTTACGCAGATTCTTGTCATCTCACAGCATTGTTACTGTTTTGCTCCTGATGGTGGAAAAATCTTTTTTCTTCCTGCATGCTACAAATTATAACCTCACTTTCCCTAATAGCTCTGTGTGTTATAAGGTGGATTTCAAATTGAAAGATCACTGGTTTGAATTGAGGAGCAGAAATGAAGAAGATTTCCAAAGAAAAGAGAAACAGCATCATCAACAGTGGTTTCTCGGCAAGAAAATTGCCAAACTGCATTGTGTGACAGTTAGAAGAATGCGAAATGAAGTCTCTCTGTCCATTCAAAAGCCAAGAAGTGAACTTCCTGGCAAAATATTGGACTCAACAAGTCGGCTCATCGCAATCTCTATCCGTTCTGGCTCGACAAACTCGGCAGTGGATGTGGCTTATATACTTCATGATAGTGAGATTGCAGACATTCATGCAAGCACCGTGTGATACACATTACACAAGTCTGGAATGGTGGTCAGAAAGAAGGTGAAGAAGTCTTAACTTCGATATCATTATAAGAAGTGTCGGCTCAAGTTTGCAAAAAAGTAGGAAGAGTGGACAGTAGAACATTGAAAACGGGTGATTTGGAGTGATGAGACAAAAGTCAATAGACTAGGCTCTGATAGGTGCAAATGGATCTAGAAGAAATATGGGAAAAAGGGGATAACGGATCAAGATATTGAAGGAACTGTCAAGTTTGGTGGAGGAAGCCTGATGATTTGGGGTTATTTCACAGACAAAACATTGGATACTTGACCAGGATTAATGCTGGTCTCAATGCTGAGCTATATGTGAGCATCCTACAAGATGAGTTACTTTGTACACTCGAGTACTATGGGTATGAAGACAATGACATAGTGCTCTAGCAGGACAACAACCCAAATCATAAATTGGCAAACAAATGGTTCCCAGACCTCAACCCTATCGAACACTTCTGGGTATAGTTGAAGAAAAAAACATGAACATACCCAAGTTAGTTGACCACTGACAGTATGAACCAAGTGTGGCAATGTGTAGAAGAGACCTGGGATCAGATTTCAGTTGAGACATATTTGAATCTGATTGAGAGAATGCCCAGAAGGATTCAGGCAGTGTTGAAAAACAAATATTGATTTACAAAATATTTTAAAATAATAAAAGTTAAAATTTAGATTTTTAGGAGCAAAACACTAACAGTGTAGTGACATGACAAGAATCTGCATAACTAATTGTATGCTAAATAGTTGCAAGTCAAATTTACGTATCAGATAGCCAAGATTATTATCTATAAAATTAATGTAGTCACATGTTCAAAGCAGAAGTGGATGGTGAGATATGGAGCCTGAAAGTCAAGAGTTCAAAACATTGTAACTATTTTGCTCATCAGTGTATATCACTTATTTCTTTCTTGCAAGAGCAGATCAGGCTGTCATTACATCTTACATTGGAGTAGCCTGTTCTGAGCTATTGCATGTTCCTTCCTGTTTGTGATTGGGTAACGTCATACAGGGGAAAAAAAAAGTCAATGCCCTGAGTCAAAACTCTCGGATAATGCACACCTGGACTTAATGAAAATTAACTGATTAGGTGCCAAAAACATTGATTGTTAATACAAGTATCACTGCAATAAAGACGCAGAATAAAAAACAAACAATTATTCCGCTCTGCAGCCACTAATACATTGGGTGTCCAGTTCAACATGAAAAATTTGGTGAAATTTGGTGAAAGGTCATCTTTAAAATGGTGACATGGCTGGTGACTTGTCTTCCATATTGTGGTGGGGCAAAATTTTTGCTCACTGGCCACCTTGTTACCCTTTAGATTTGATCATTTAAAAAAAAAAAAAATTATTGAGAAGTCAATGCCTTCTGAAGCAGCGTTATAAAAAATGGATAATATCAGATTTTGAGTAAAAATTACTAAAAAATTAAGAAGAAAAATGTGTACCCGCTCCTAAGAGCTGTATATCTCACCCAATCATTTTTCAAGTCAGAACTAGGATTTCAGCAGATTCAGCAACAATTAAATTTTAAATGCAAACCAACAAGAATGGTAAATATCCAACATCATTTTTTTGGCTTTTTTATTCTAAACTTCTAAAACCTCCTACTTCATCTTGCAGTTTTTTTCTGTAAACATGAACGGAAAACATGGAGCTATAAATTAGAAAGTTTTTTCTGGCTTTGAAAGAGAAGCAGAAAATTGGAGTAGAGATGAGTGAAAGCAGCCTACACGGTTCAGTTGATTTTAGGATTCAAAACATTTTCACAGTATCAAAGTCCAAATTCACCTTCTGAAATGGAAAAACAGAGTCTATGATAAATAACCTCAGTTACAACCCACATACAAATGGTGAAGTTCAAAATATTATAAAATATAGTTTTGTGTATCCTTTTTGGCATAAATTGCTGGCCTTTGTCAGTCTGGGAGCAGCAGTGACAATATTTGGCCACTCGCAAGTTGTAAAATTTCTGTATTTCAGTCATTTCCTGAGAGAGAGAGAAATCATAGATGACTTGCAATGATTTTTTAAATTTTGACCTGGTTGGTGGCTTTGCCTCTACATTGTGGTGGGGCAAGTATTTTGACAATGACATGCTACTACTATGATGGCTTTTATGTTATTTTTGATCAAAAACAGTATTACGAAGAACCCTGAGTTATTTAGATGCACTTTAGCTTTTTACTTATTTAGTTACAGCAGAGTTTTTGCTCATTTTGAATCTTGTAGGTTTTGTGCGCTTTATGGCCAATGTGAACATGAGTTTATATGCTGCATGTATACCAATTTTTGTGTTTTTTCTTGGTATTTTTGCATTTTGTGCAAGCCGGGGCTTCCCTTTCCTGAGCTGGTAATTACATTTAAAAGCTTCCCCAGAATGGCATCCATAGATTGGGACTCGGTCCTTTTGTCTGCCCTTATTCACACACTGAGGTCAACTCTGACACATTGCAAGGTTTTTACCATTAGACAGTATAGGTTCTGTGTCCCGATTAGGGTCACCTTGACGACGATGGGATGGCTTTTATGCTATTTTTGATCAAAAACCATATTACTAAGAACCCTGAGTTATTTAAATGCACTTTTACTTTTTACTTATTTTTTTTTTTTTTTCAATAATGCTTTTATTGAACTTTTTTGACAATACAAATATAAAATTTGCACATTCTTGTATCAATCAGTCAATGTTACTTTTTACTTATTTAATTTCAGCAGGGTTTTTGCTCATTTTGTTTCTTGTAGGTTTTGTGTACTATGACTGACAGGTCATCTAATGCCCCTTTAGAGCCTTAGCCATTGATTGAGATAACAAATGTGGGTTTATTGAAGAGAACCACTCTAAACATTAAAATACTACTAAATACATATCTAGATCTCTAGATTCCATATCACCTTCTTTCATGTATTTCTTCCCTGTTGGAGCCCCGATGCAAAACTGTGTCTATTGTGATAACGTAGTCTCAACTCTTTCTGTTATGTTATTCTTTTAAGCAATTTGTGAGTCTACTTAAAGAAGTTGTCCACTACTATAACCTTTTTTTTTTTTTTTTTCATAAATCTTGCTATTATGGGCCACTGAAAACATCTACTGTGCTTATTTTAGCAATATTACCTTTTATCATGCTGTAGCAGCACATTTTAGTGCTGGATTCAGCTCTCATGGGGTTAATCGACAACTTCCTTTCTCCTGAGTCATTGTGCTCTAATACTACAAGTTCCATGATGCATTGCACTGCTACTAAGCCTGAACCTAGCACACCCACTCCAAAACACACCCCAACCCCTCTCTCCTCTCCCTCCTCTAGCTTCAAAAAGATTTGTGATGGCATTTCTGTCCAACCTCCTCTTTTACATTTGTCCAACCCACACTCCATTACAGACAGATAGAGGGAAAGATAGCTAGATAGAGGGAAAGATAGATAGATAGATAGATAGATAGATAGAGGGAAAGATAGATAGATAGATAGATAGATAGATAGATAGATAGATAGATAGATAGATAGATAGATAGATAGATAGATACAGATATATATCTATATCTATTTCCATAGATATGTCCATATCCATGTTTCTAAACCCCTTCACCCCCTGGAGCTTTTTTGTTTTCATTTATCGCTCCCCTTCTATCCGGAGCCATAATTTTTCCGGCAGTATGGCCATGTGAGGGCTTATCTTTTGCAGAACAAGTTCTACTTTTGAACGCCATCATTGGTTTTAGCATGTCGTGTAGCAGAAAATGTGAAAAAAATTCAAAGTGCAATGAAATGGCAAAAAAAGTGCAATCCCACGCTTGTTTTTTGCTTGGCTTTTTGGCTAGGTTCACTAAATGCTAAGGCTGTGTGCACACGTTGCGGATCTGATTGCAGATCTGCAGCGTTTTTTGCTGCACTGAATTGCATCAAATCCGCAGTGTAGTGCACAACCAATGTAAGTCTATGGGAGCCGCAGACTTGTTGTGCACATGCTGCGGAAAAAGCCGCACCGAAACCGCACCAAGAACTGCATCAAAACCGCACCAAAAACTGTATCAAAACCGCACCAAAACTGCGAAACTGCACCAGGTTTTGATGCAGTTTTTGGTGCAGTTTTGATGCAGTTTTTGGTGCAGTTTTTATGCTTTTTTGGGTGCGGTTTATGCACGGTTTTAATGCCATTTTTGGAAATAAGTAAATAAACGGAAAATGTGCATGATTTGAATGGAAACATGCATGAAAAAACGGATTCCAAGGCCGGATTCATCATTTCACAGCTCAGTTTCATACTTTTTTTGCCGGATCCGTCGCTGTGCGTTTTTTCGCCGGACAGAAAAAACGTTCCTCTGTATGTGTTTTCCATCCGGCGGAAACAGCTTTTTTGACGGATCTGGCAAAAAACGGATGAAACTCTATGAGAAAAAGACGGATCCGTCGGAAAAAAATGGATCCGTTTTTTTCAAAACTCGCCGGATTGTGCCTCACGGCAAAAACCTGATGTGTGAAAGCAGCCAAATATATGGATAGATACATCTATGTATCTATAGATATATCTATAGATAAATATATCTATAGATAGATATATCCATAGATATATAATAGAAAGGCCGATGTTTCTATAAGGCTACTTTCACACTTGCGTTTTTGGACGCTGCGTTTTAGCGCTAAAAAACGCATGCGTTTTTTCCCTATACTTAACATTAAAAAAGCATGCGTTTTTTCGCATGCGTTTTGACGCGTTTTCGGCAACGCATGCGTTTTTGAACGCGCGCGTTTGTTTGCGTTAAAAACGCATGCGTTTTTATAGAAAAAAAAACAGAAAAAACACTGAAAAACCACCCACCACCATCAGGGTGATAAAGGGATCCAAACCCTAACCCTACCCCTAACCTCACCCCTAACCGTTTAATGAACATTTTATGACATAGTGCCACGATATTTCAGTGCCACGTATATAAGTGCAACGTATGTAAGTGCCATGTATGTAAGTGCCACGTGCCACGTAAGTGTCACGTATGTAAGTGTCACGTATGTAAGTGTCACGTATGTAAGTGCCACGTATATAAGTGCCACGTATGTAAGTGCCACGTATTTAAGTGCCACGTATGTAAGTGCCACGTATGTAAGTGCCACGTATGTATGTGCCACGTATGTAAGTGCCACGTATGTAAGTGCCACGTATGTAAGTGCCACGTGCCACGTATATAAGTGCCACGTATGTAAGTGCCACGTTTGTAAGTGCCACGTATGTAAGTGCCACGTGCCACGTATGTAAGTGCCACGTATGTAAGTGCCACATATGTAAGTGCCACGTGCCACGTATATAAGTGCCACGTATGTAAGTGCCACGTGCCACGTATTTAAGTGCCACGTATGTAAGTGCCACATATGTAAGTGCCACGTATGTAAGTGCCACGTGCCACGTATGTAAGTGCCACGTATGTAAGTGTCACGTATGTAAGTGGCACGTATATAAGTGCCACGTATGCAAGTGCCACATATGTAAGTGCCACGTATGTAAGTGCCATGTATGTAAGTGCCATGTATGTAAGTGCCAAGTATGTAAGTGCCACATATTTAAGTGCCACGTGACACGTATTTCAGTGCCACGGATTTAAGTGCCACGTATTTCAGTGCCGCGTGCCATGTATTTCAGTGCCACGGATTTAAGTGCCACCTATGTAAGTGCCACGTATTTCAGTGCCACGTATGTAAGTGCCACGTGCCACGTATTTCAGTGCCACGTATTTCTGTCACGTTTAGGGTTAGGCCCTAACCCTACACCTAGCTATTTCTATTTATAGTGGGTTTTCTTGTGGATTTTGATGATTGGCAGCTGTCACACACTTCTCAGCATGCGTTTTAAAAACACAAACGCATGAAAAAACGCATGTAAACGCGGCAAAACGTCACGTTTTTTTCTACATGCAAAAACGCATGCGTCTAAAAAACGCAGCGTTTTACCACGTTTACATGCGTTTTTTCACACATGCGGTTTTTAAAAAAACGCATGCAGATAAAAACGCAAGTGTGAAACCAGCCTAAGCCCCTCTGTTCCCACTCCCGTGTAGCGGTGGGATATGGGGTAATAAGGGGTTAATGTCACCTTGCTATTGTAAGGTGACATTAAGCCGGGTTAATAACGGAGAGGCGTCAATAAGACGCCTATCCATTATTAATCCAATATTAATAAAGGGTTAATAAAACACACACACATTAGGAAAAAGTATTTTAATATTCTTCATTTCACCATACTTACCATACTTCAGCCCCTGCAAAAAACATAAAATAATAAACCGTATACTACCTGTCCGCCGTAGTCCAATTAATAACGAGTGTCCCACGACGATCTCCCCTATAGAACAGTGACATAGGGTGATGTCACTGCTCTATAGGACCCTCAGTGACACACTGACAGGAGACAATGGCTCCTGCAGTGCATCACTGAGGTTACTATAGTTCACTGGTCTCACTTTATGGCAAAAAGCTGCGTGGGAACTTTCTCATACAGCATACCATAAAGTGAGACTAGGGACTATTTTCTCACAGGGGCGTAGGAATACATTGTGGGAAAATACATTGTGGAAGGATACCTTCCTCCCCTCATTGTGTTCCTGGAGCCCCTGGAGAGTGGTTGCATCAGCAGATGCTCCTGTTCTCCACGGGAGATCGTCGTGGGACACTCGTTTTAATTGGATTTCTGCGGATCAGGGAGTATATTGGTTGTTTATTATTTTAATATTTTTTATGACACTGGCTTCGGGGATCAAAGTGACAAGTGATGGTGAGTATGTAATCTATGTTATATGTACTGTATGTCTGTATGTATGTACTGTATGTCTGTATGTATGTATGTACTGTATGCGCATGTCGTCGCATGGCGCATGCAGTCGTGTGGCGCATGCCGTCGCGTGGCGCATGCCGTCGCGTGGCGCATGTCGTCCATGGCGCATGTCGTCGCATGGCGCATGTCGTCGCATGCTGCATGTCGTCGCATGGCGCATGTTCTGTATGTGTGTATGTACTGTATATGTGTGTTTTTTTTTTGTTTTGGTTTTTTTTACATTCAACACATTAGCCGGATGATGGGACTACTACTGTCCCATCATTGGCTAATGTGTCACTGACTGTCACTGTAGCAGGCACAGCACGATGGGACTTGTAGTCCCATCGGACAATGCCTGCACACAGAGACACACACACACACACACACCAAAGACCACCCCACCCCCCGCAGCAGACCCAGCACATACCGGCAGCAGAGCCCCGGCCCCCACCCCCACCCCCACCCCCACATGCCGGCGCAGAGCCCCGGCGCCGTACCCACATTCCGGCGCTGGCACGCAGAGCACCGGCGCCGGCCCCCACCCCCACATGCTGGCGCAGAGCCCCGGCGCCGTACCTACATACCGGCGCTGGCACGCAGAGCACCGGCGCCGGCACGTACATACAGACCTCAGCGCCCGCACCTTCATCATCCCTGCCTAGCCCCGCCCACCCCCAGCACAGCCCCGCAGGCAGCCACCAGCCCCGCCCACAGCCCAGTCACTCTTGATGAGTGACTGCTCTGACTGTGCGGCTGGGACACACCTGCTGCTGACGTCACGTCAATTTCCAGAGCCTGGAAATTGACGTGACGTCGGCGGAAATAAGCGGCGGCTGCAGCCTGGGGGTCACGTGACCCGGACTCAGCCGCCGCTACAGCGCCGCTCACAGGCAAAAACGGCAACAAAAGGTATTTGCACAATTCATCAGGGGCCCCGGGGGGATACATTGGGGGGTTAATTGAAAGTAGTGGACAACCCCTTTAAACAGTAGCTGAACTGCAGATCCAGAGGGCACCCACTACGTATTGTACAGAGCTGTGGTCGTCTGGCTTCATAATGTGTGCTCATCTGGTGGCATTGGTGTGTGTTTACATCTGAATGTGGGGGACCAGGTGTTGGTCCCTCCTCCGATCTGATATCATTGATGTATTCAATGGATAGGTCAGCAATATTATAGTCATAAAAAGCCCTTTAATAAAATAAAGTTTAATGGCTCACCAAATGAGAAAAGGACATATTTTTATCAGACACATGGAAATTACAATTTTATGTTGATTAGAATTAATCTGACCTGAAACCGATGTGTTCAGGGTTTATACAAGGATTTCTTACACTTGTCATGAAGGGTCCTCACCAGCCAAGACAAGGTGATGGTGATGCCACATGCATGCTGCCTATGGATGAAGTTCATGCCAAAATTAAATATATTGCTTAATTTTCTTTTTATTTGCGGTCTTAACTTAATATGACATTAATGGGGTTACCCAAGACTAAACAACTAACTTTAGGGTGGGTCATCAAGATGGGTACAATCCTACCGATCAACTGAAATCTGTACCAGCAGTGGCTGGGTATAAGCAAGAAGCCAGGTATAAGGTAGAGGCACCTAGGCAGGTAGGCACCTGTTCATTGGTTTCGTATTCATGTGTTCTGCCCCATTTATTGCTTTCTTTTGATCACTGCCAAAGCAGATATCAGCTGATTGGTGGGGGGTGCTCATTGTCGGACTCCCAATAATCTCATATTGATGACCTCACCCATGGAAAAGTCATCAACTGTTGAGTCCTGGACAACCCCTGTAAATAGACATGAAAGGACTCAATCCTGTTAAAAGGAGAAACATATTTAAAGTTTATAATCAGATTTGTGAAAATCTGTCTCTTCTGTTCTATCCTATTAGCAACCTCTTTGGTGAAACTCATCAAAATTAGCAAAAGTGTGCACATAGCCTAACATTTGGAGTTGCAGGACTTTGCATACTGTCTCCGCATTTTAAATATGCTGTAGGAATGAATCCTCTTTATAGAAGAATAAATTATACTATTTTCTTTTCTATCTGTAATTATTACATTTCGACAAGGATAGAAATATGCCTAAAAACATGGACAGGAAAATGACACCGATGCAGAACAGAACGGAAGGTCAATGTAGTGACAATACGCAAATAAGTAAATATATGGACAAAACAAGCAACGTTCCAACAGCCGTCTTCCTCACAATTTTTGTAATGATCCTGAAATATTTCGAGCTGTTTTTTCCCCCCCCCCAAGAATAATAATCTGCCGGTCTGAATAAATATGCACCTTACTCCAGACAATTATACATTTAGTTCTGGTTCTACACTGTAAATTGATTTACTCCGTGAAATGGTTTCAGGCTTCTCAGAGACAAGGAATAGAATTTCAAGATCTGTATAAAAAAAAACCTGATTACGTTCATTTATTGTGTGTTTACATTTTTCCTCTATGAATCTTCTATTAATTTCAATTCTTTTCCTGTGCTACTATATAATTAAGTTTAACACTGATTATCTTATTTTTAAAAAAATATGAAATATAAATAGCTGGATTTCAGCTAACAGAAGACAATTTACTGGGGCAAAAATGCGTCAGCAAACTGATTAGCGTTCACATGATATTAATTGTTCATTATTTTTATTTTATTTCCTTTTTTATACTAATAACAGAAGCAGTAATGGAATGCGATATCCAATTTCAAAGATTAACATGCAATATGGTATACTATAATAAGTACTAACAAGGTAGTGTTTGTGTTGTGTTAATTATTGAGCTATTTAATGCAGTTCTGCCAAGGTAATTTGAAACTCTCTCTGTTATTAAAAGTGAACCTATCAAAGTACAGGCCATTATGAAACACGGACATCATGTAGATAATATAAAACTCACAACATGGACCCAACAAACAGTCTTAAAAACATTTGATCGAGGGAACTAATCCCAGCACGTAACATACGCAGAATGGTAAGAGCAAAGCTTAAGCCACCTCTTCCCATGAATCCCTCCTGGAGCTGGTCAGTCATTAAAGGGAACCTGTCACCCCCAAAATCGAGCGTGAGCTAAGCCCACCAGCATCCGGGGCTTATCTATAGCATTCTGGAATGTTGTAGATAAGCCCCCGATGTATCCTAAAAGATAAGAAAAAGAGGATAGATTATACTCACCCAGGGGCGTTCCCAGTCCCAGTCCGGTCCGATGGGCGTCGCGGTCCAGTCCGGCGCCTCCTATCTTCATCAGATGACGTCCTCTTCTTGTCTTCACACTGCTGCTTCGGCGCAGGCATACTGATTTGCCCTGTTAAGGGCAGAGCAATGTACTACAGTGCGCAGGCGCTAGGCCTCTCTGACCTTTCACACTGCAGTACTTAACAGGGCAGACAAAGTACGCCTGAGCCGGAGCCGCAGTGTGATGACCAGAAGAGGACATCATCCTATGAGGATGGGAGACACCGGACCGCGACGCCCACCGGATCGGACCACCCGCCCAGGTGAGTATAATATAATCTCTTTTTCTCATCTTTTAGGATACATCGGGGGCTTATCTACAGCATTACAGAATGCTGTAGATAAAACCCTGATGCCGGTGGGCTTAGCTCACCCTTGATTTTGGGGGTGACAGGTTCCCTTTAAGCAGGTCCCTCTCATCATGAAAATGCTAATATTCAGGCTTCTTATAAAGCCAAAGGAGCTGAGCAGAAAAAATATATTGTTTTATAGGGAAAAAAATCAGAATAACTTGTATTTTTCCCTTAAAATTCCTGTTCTTTCTTGACATAGAGGTCTAGTTGGCGGTATTATCACTGACTGATAGCCTGTCTTGTAGAGGCATGCAGAGACAGCTGTCAGTCAATGTTAAAGAACGCCCACTCGACCTCTAAGCCAATATTGAGCAGGGATTTCAATACATAAATTAAAAGTTATACTGAATCTCACAGAATCAAATGTTAGTCTGTTCAGTATCTCCTGATCTATAGCAGGACAAGTTTGAGAAAATGCATCTTAGAGACCATTTGGGGGCATCATAATTATGGACCAGACCTCAATCACAGGACAATAAAATTTTCACACTCCTTATCTATGAACTGTTCATAGATAAAAGACGACTGAGGGGCGATCTAATAACCATGTATAAGTATATAAGGGGACAATACAAATATCTCTCCGAGGATCTGTTTATACCAAGGAAGGTGGCGGTCACAAGGGGGCATTCTCTGCGTCTGGAGGAGAGAAGGTTTTTCCACCAACATAGAAGAGGATTCTTTACTGTTAGGGCAGTGAGAATCTGGAATTGCTTGCCTGAGGAGGTGGTGATGGCGAACTCAGTCGAGGGGTTCAAGAGAGGCCTGGATGACTTCCTGGAGCGTAACAATATTGTATCTAACAGTTATTAGGTTCTTTAGAAGACGTAGATCTGGGGATTTATTCTGATGGAATATAGGTTGAACTGGATGGACAAATTTATTTTTTCAGCCTTTTTTCAGCCTTGCTAACTATGTTACTATGTTACTATGTCACTATGTTCCAATATTTACAAGAAGAAGAAATCCAGTGTGTTCAAAGGTAAGTAATAAAAGTCCAGTATTTATTGAAAAATCAATTCTTAAAAAACATGTTGACATGCGGCTTTGGTCATTGTGTGAACAACCGTTTCAGCTCAACAGATCCTTAACCCCTTAGTGACAGAGCCAATTTGGTACTTAATGACCGAGCCAATTTTTACAATTCTGACCAGTGTCACTTTATGAGGTTATAACTCTGGAACGCTTTATCGGATCCCGCTGATTCTGAGATTGTTTTTTCGTGACATGTTGTACTTCAAATTAGTGGTAACATTTCTTCGATATTACTTGCGATTATTTATGAAAAAAATGGAAATATGGCGAAAATTTTTAAAATTTTGCAATTTTCAAACTTTGTATTTTTATGCCCTTAAATCAGAGAGATATGTCACAAAAAATAGTTAATAAATAACATTTCTCACATGTCTACTTTACATCAGCACAATTTTGGAAACAATTTTTTTTTTTGTTAGGGAGTTATAAGGGTTAAAAGTTGACCAGCAATTTCTCATTTTTACAACACCATGTTTTTTTTAGGGACCACATCACCTTTGAAGTGATTTTGAGGGGTCTATATGATAGAAAATAACCAAGTGTGACACCATTCTAAAAACTGCACCCCTCAAGCTGCTCAAAACCACATTCAAGAAGTTTATTAACCCTTTACGTACTTCACAGGAACTAAAACAATGTGGAAGAAAAAAATTAACATTTTACTTTTTTTTGCAAACATTTTACTTCAGAACCATTTTTTTAAATTTTCACAAGTGTAAAAACAGAAATTTAACCACAAATTTTGTTGTGCAATTTTTCCTGAGTACGCCGATACCCCATATGTGGAGGTAAACCACTGTTTGGGCGCACCGCAGAGCTTGGAAGTGAAGGAGCACCGTTTGACTGTTTCAATGCTGAATTGGCTGGAATTGAGATCGGACGCCATGTCGCGTTTGGAGAGCCCCTAATGTGCCTAAACAGTGGAAACCCCCCACAAGTGACACCATTTTGGAAACTAGACCCCCCAAGGAACTTATCTAGATGTGTGGTGAGCACTTTGAACCCCCAAGTGCTTCACAGAAGTTTATAACGTAGAGCCGTGAAAATAAAAAATCGCATTTGTTTTCACAAAAATGATTTTTTCGCCCACAAATTCTTATTTTCACAAGGGTAACAGGAGAAATTAGACCACAAAAGTTGTTGTGCAATTTCTCCTGAGTACGTCGATACCCCATATGTGGAGGTAAACCACTGTTTGGGCGCACCGCAGAGCTTGGAAGTGAAGGAGCACCGTTTGACTTTTTCAATGCAGAATTGGCTGGAATTGAGATCGGATGCCATGTCGCGTTTGGAGAGTCCCTGATGTGCCTAAACAGTGGAAACCCCCCACAAGTGATACCATTTTGGAAACTAGACCCCCCAAGGAACTTATCTAGATGTGTGGTGAGCACTTTGAACCCCCAAGTGCTTCACAGAAGTTTATAACGTAGAGCCGTGAAAATAAAAAATCTCATTTTTTCTACAAAAATGATCTTTTTGCCCCAAAATTTTTATTTTCACAAGGGTAACAGGAGAAATTAGACCACAAAAGTTGTTGTGCAATTTCTCCTGAGTACGTCGATACCCCATATGTGGAGGTAAACCACTGTTTGGGCGCACCGCAGAGCTTGGAAGTGAAGGAGCACCGTTTGACTTTTTCAATGCAGAATTGGCTGGAATTGAGATCGGATGCCATGTCGCGTTTGGAGAGTCCCTGATGTGCCTAAACAGTGGAAACCCCCCACAAGTGATACCATTTTGGAAACTAGACCCCCCAAGGAACTTATCTAGATGTGTGGTGAGCACTTTGAACCCCCAAGTGCTTCACAGAAGTTTATAACGTAGAACCGTGAAAATAAAAAATCTCATTTTTTCTACAAAAATGATCTTTTTGCCCCAAAATTTTTATTTTCACAAGGGTAACAGGAGAAATTAGACCACAAAAGTTGTTGTGCAATTTCTCCTGAGTACGTCGATACCCCATATGTGGAGGTAAACCACTGTTTGGGCGCACCGCAGAGCTTGGAAGTGAAGGAGCACCGTTTGACTTTTTCAATGCAGAATTGGCTGGAATTGAGATCGGATGCCATGTCGCGTTTGGAGAGTCCCTGATGTGCCTAAACAGTGGAAACCCCCCACAAGTGATACCATTTTGGAAACTAGACCCCCCAAGGAACTTATCTAGATGTGTGGTGAGCACATTGAACCCCCAAGTGCTTCACAGAAGTTTATAACGTAGAGCCGTGAAAATAAAAAATCTCATTTTTTCTACAAAAATGATCTTTTTGCCCCAAAATTTTTATTTTCACAAGGGTAACAGGAGAAATTAGACCACAAAAGTTGTTGTGCAATTTCTCCTGAGTACGTCGATACCCCATATATGGGGGTAAACCACTGTTTGGGCGCACCGCAGAGCTTGGAAGAGAAGGAGTGTCGTTTTACTTTTTCAATGTAGAATTGGCTGGAATTGAGATCGGACGCCATGTCACGTTTGGAGAGCCGCTGATGTGCCTAAACAGTAGAGACCCCCCACATATGACACCATTTTGGAAACTAGACCCCTTAAGGAACTTATCTAGATGTGTGGTGAGCACTTTAAACCCCCAGGTGCTTCACAGAAGTTTATAACGTAGAGCCGTGAAAATAAAAAAATCGCATTTTTTCTACAAAAATGATCTTTTTGCCTCCAAATTTTTATTTTACCAAGGGTAACAGGAGAAAATGGACCCCAGAAGCTGTTGTACAATTTGTCTTGAGTACGCCGACACCCCATATGTGGGGGTAAACCACTGTTTGGGCGCATGGCTGAGCTCGGAAGCAAAGGAGCGCCATTTGACTTTTCAATGCAAAATTGACTGGAATTGAGATCGGACGCCATGTCGCGTTTGGAGAGCCCCTGATGTGCCTAAACAGCAGAAACCCCCCAAAAGTGACCCCATTTTGGAAACTAGACCCCCCATGGAACTTATCTAGATGTGTAGTGAGAACTTTGAATGCCCAAGTGCATCACAGAAGTTTATAATGCAGAGTCGTGAAAATAAAATATATATATTTTTTAACAATAAAGATTTTTTAGCCCCCAAGTTTTTATTTTCACAAGGGTAACAAGAGAAATTGGACCCCAAAAGTTGTTGTCCAATTTGTCCTGAGTATGCTGGTACCCCATATGTGGGGGTAAACCACTGTTTGGGCGCATGGCAGAGCTCGGAAGGGAAGGAGTGCCATTTTGGAATGCAGACTTTGATAGAATTGTCTGCGGGCGTTATGTTGCCTTTGCAGACCCCTAATGTACCTAAACAGTAGAAACCCCCAACAAGTGACCCCATTTTGGAAAATAGACCCCCCAAGGAACTTATCTAGATATGTGGTGAGAACTTTGAATGCCCAAGTGCTTCACAGAAGTTTATAATGCAGAGTAGTGAAAATAAAAAATATTTTTTTTCCCACAAAAAAGATTTTTTTAGCCCCCAAATTTTTATTTTCACAAGGGTAACAAGAGAAATTGGACCCCAAATGTTGTTGTCCAATTTGTCCTGAGTATGCTGGTACCCCATATGTGGGGGTAAACCACTGTTTGGGCGCACGGCAGAGCTCGGAAGGGAAGGAGCGCCATTTTGCAATGCAGACTTTGATAGAATTGTCTGCGGACGTTATGTTGCGTTTGCAGACCCCTAATGTACCTAAACAGTAGAAACCCCCACAAGTGACCAAATTTTGGAAACTAGACCCCCTAAGGAACTTATCTAGATATGTGGTGAGAACTTTGAAAGCTCAAGTGCTTCACAGAAATTTATAATGCAGAGTAGTGAAAATAAAAAAATATATTTTTTTCCAACAAAAAAGATTTTTAGCCCCCAAGTTTTTATTTTCACAAGGGTAACAGGAGAAATTGGACCCCAAAAGTTGTTGTCCAATTTATCCCGAGTACGCTGATGCCCCATATGTGAGGGTAAACCACTGTTTGGGCGCACGGCAGAGCTCAGAAGGGAGGGAGTACCATTTGACTTTTTTAGCGCAAAATTGGCTGTCGTGTTTGGAGACCCCCTGATGTACCTAAACAGTGGAAACCCCCCAATTCTAACTCCAACCCTAACCCCAACACAGCCCTAACCCTAATCTCAACCCGATCCATAATCCTAATCACAACCCTAACGATAATCACAACCCTAACCCCAAAACAGCCCTAATCTCAACCCTAACCATAACCCTAATCAAAACCCTAAATCCAACACACCCCTAACCCTAATCCCAACCCTAACCCTAATCCCAACCCTAATCCCAAACGTAACACTAATCCCAACCCTAATCCAAACCCTAACCCCAACTCTAACCCTAACTTTAGCCCCAACCCTAACTTTAGCCCCAACCCTAACCATAACTTTAGCCCCCGTCGTCACAAAAAAAGTTCAATGTAACCTTTTTTTTGTACGTCGCGTCCGCCATTTCCGCGGATGCGTGGCCGTAACTCTGCCCCCTCCTCCCCAGGACATAGACTGGGCAGCGGATGCGTTGAAAAACTGCATCCGCTGCCCACGTTGTGCACAATTTTCACAACGTGCGTCGGTACATCGGGCCGACGCATTGCGACCGCCCCGTACCGACGCAAGTGTGAAAGAAGCCTTAGGCTACTTTCAGACATAGCGCATTTTTGAGCGCTATTTTGCGGGCGCTTTTCAAAAATGCGCAATGTCATTTTCGTCTGCCGGCAAAGTGAATGAGAAATTCACTTTGCCGTTCAGACACACCGCAAAAAAACGCGGCGCTTTTGTCTGCAAACACGCCGGCGTAAAAAGAATTGACATGTCAATTCTTTACGCAGCGGCGTGTCTGCGTATCCCCCTAGGGCCCCATATTACCTTCCACACACAGCGCCTTTGTCCTGGGTGTCGGCGTCTTTGTACGGAGGGGTTGACACCCAGGACCGGACGTGACGTCGGACAGGAAGAGGGAAGCCCCCGCCCCCCAGTGAAGCAGCATGGAGTCCTTGTGTGTGCGTGTGTGTGCGTGTGTGTGCGTGTGTGTGTCCCCATGCGACGCTAGTGCCACCATTGTGCTAAGTCGCCGTATGGGACTACTACTCCCATCCGGTATTAGGATGGGAGAGTTGTCCCTGTGTCCGGCGACTTAGCACAATTGTAAAGTTACACAAAACACCTACACACAATACACATACATGACACACAGTACATACAACATATAACACAGAGTATATACTCACCAACAGCACACTTGTAGGCGAAGCCCTCGATCCTCCAGGAAAAAATCCAAAAATAATAAACCAAATTCATACTCCCTGTCCGCAGAATCCATAAAACGAGTGTCCCACGCCGATCGGCTGCTCTCCGGCGATACACTGCCAGGAGCGAAGCTCCTAGCAGTGTATCGCGTACTGTTCCGGAGTTCAATGACTCCGGCGTCTCGGTTAACAGCAGTACAGCTGCGTTGAACTTTCCCACGCAGCACTGCCGTTAAGCGAGAGTGCCGGGGTCAATGACCGCCGGTAAACTCGCTCGCGCATGCGCAGTGACACACCGACAGGAACTATGGCTCCTGTCAGTGTGTTGCTGCAGCCGTGGAGAGCAGACATATCTCTGGATGTGTCTGTTCTCCATGGAAAATCTTGATACGTGGCACTTAAATATGTGGCAATTAAATACGTGACACGTGGCACTTATACGTGATACGTGTCACTTAAATATGTGGCACTGAAATACGTGATACGTGGCACTTTGATACGTGGCACGTGTCACTTAAATACGTGGCACGTGGCACTGAAAGATGTGGCACGTGGCACTTTGATACGTGGCACGTGGCACTTTGATACGTGGCACTGAAATATGTGGCACGTGGCACTTTGATACGTGGCACGTGGCACTTTGATACGTGGCACGTGGCACTTTGATACGTGGCACGTGGCACTTTGATACGTGGCACGTGGCACTTTGATACGTGGCACGTGGCACTTTGATACGTGGCACGTGGCACTTTGATACGTGGCACTGAAATATGTGGCACGTGGCACTTTGATACGTGGCACGTGTCACTTAAATACGTGGCACGTGGCACTGAAATATGTGGCACGTGGCACTTTGATACGTGGCACGTGTCTCTTAAATACGTGGCACGTGGCACTGAAAGATGTGGCACGTGGCACTTTGATACGTGGCACGTGGCACTTTGATACGTGGCACGTGGCACTGAAATATGTGGCACGTGGCACTTTGATACGTGGCACGTGGCACTTTGATACGTGGCACGTGGCACTTTGATACGTGGCACTGAAATATGTGGCACGTGGCACTTTGATACGTGGCACGTGTCACTTAAACACGTGGCACTGAAATATGTGGGACACGTCGCACAAAAAAGTTACATGTAGTTTTTTTTGTGTCGACGGTCCGCCGAAGCACGACGCATCCGTCGCACGACGGATGCGACATGTGGCAATCCGTCGCAATGCGTCGCTAATGCAAGCCAATGGAGAAAAAACGCATCCTGCAAGCACTTTTGCAGGATGCGTTTTTTCTCCAACGACGCATTGCAACGGAAGCCAAAAAACGCTAGTGTGAAAGTAGCCTAACCCTAACCCTAGCCCTAACCCTAAATTTAGCCCCAACCCTAACCCTAACTCTAACCCTAACTCTAACCCTAACCCTAACCCTAACCCTAATTTTAGCCCCAACTTGTCTTCTCCTGCCGGCCGGCAGATGGCAGCAGATGGCGGGCGCACTGCGCATGCGCCCGCCATGATGAAAAAGCCGGCTGGCAGGAGAAGACAGAAGAGGACCCAGGGACCCCGGGTAAGTATGATAGGGTCCCCGAATCCCCCTATTTCTCTGTCCTCTGATGTGCGATCACATCAGAGGACAGAGAAATAACTGATCGGTTTTTTTTTTTTTTTTTTGCGGTCGCCGGTAAACTGTTAATTACCGGCGATCGCAAAGCAGGGGTCGGTGCAAATCGACCCCGATCATGTTCTTTGGGGTCTCGGCTACCCCCGGCAGCCGAGACCCCAAAGAACATCCGGGTGCCGGGCGGCGGGCGCACTGCGCGTGCGCCCGCCATTTTTTCCCGGAAAAAAGATGGCGGCGCCCATGGGGAGACACGAGGAGCACCGGGGGAGGTAGGTAAGTATTGGGGGGCTATTGGGGGCCATCGGGGACCACATTTCTCTGTCCTCCGATGTGCGATCACATCGGAGGACAGAGAAATTAAACGGCAAATCGCGTTTTTTTTTTTTTTGTTGCGACCGCCGGTAAACGGTTAATTACCGGCGATCGCAACTCGGGGGTCGGTAAAAACCCCCCGAATCATGTTCTCTGGGGTCTTGGCTACCCTCGGCAACCGAGACCCCAGAGAAAATCCGACTCTGGGGGGCGCTATTCACTTTTTCCACAGCGCCGTTAATTAACGGCGCTGTGGATTAAGTACCCTTAGCGGCCGCCGTTAAAAGGCGTATCGGCGGTCGTTAAGGGGTTAATCATGATTGTTATTTGTTTATTACTTACCTGTGAACACGCTGGATTTCTTCTTCTTGTGCATTCCTCTAGTTGGATCTCGGGCTCTTCCGTGCGTGTACAGCAGGACTTTGCTGCAACAGGTAGTGAGCTGACTCTCTCTTCTCCGTCTCCCATTGTTTATCATGTTCCAGTATTTACAACCACAACTGTTTCTACCCTTCCCATACTGATTGTTCTGCTTCATGTCACTTGTCTTATCTATTGCATTATTACTGTGTCTTGTGCATAAATATGTGACTCTTCAGATTTTGTATTATTCTATGCCTGATGAAGAGAATCTTAATATTTTTCTATCTACTGGCTAACACGGTACAATGATTGATTTCTTCCCTGCATCTAAGAGAACAGACATCCAAACAATGCCTCCCCTCTACCCAACCCTCCATATTAGCAATTTATTTTTACCCTTTCATGCCACAGCTAATTTCTGCTTTTGCATTTCCATTTTTTTCTCCCCTTCTTCTCAGGGCCATAACTCTTTGATTTTTCTGTCCACATACACATACTGTAGGAGGGCTTGTTTTTTTTGCAGGACAAGTTGTACATTTGAATGACACCATTCATTTTACCACATAGTGTACTTGAAAACGGAAACAAAATTCCAAGTGCGGTGGAATTGTGAAAAAACTCCCACAACTCTGACATTGTTTTTTGGGAATTATTTTTGCAGTGTACATTTTGTGGTAAAAATGACACGTCCAGTGTTATCGCTTATTTTTTGTGGGGAGAGACAATGTTTTTATTAGTACCATTTGGGATAGATGTGACTTTTTGATCGCTCATTACAGTCATTTATGGGGAATTACTGTGACCAAAAAAACTTAACTTTGGCATTCTTGCATTTTTTTGATTTACGGTGTTTACTAATCAAGCTAATTGTTTTTATATTTTGATAGATAGGACTTTTCTGAATGCAGTGATGCCACATATGTGTATTTTTTTATATCTTTATTTTCAATGTGGGAAAATGGCGGTGATTTGAACTTTTAAGTTATTTTCATTATTTTCAGATTTCTTAAAACTTTTTTTTAACTTTTCATTCCTTAGGGGACTTGAAGATGCGATTGTGCAATCGCTTGTGCTACACACAGCGATGCAATAGCATTGCTGCATGTAGCAGAAATTGCAGTCTCCTGTGAAGCCCGGTCATAGGCAGAGAGCTCCTTAATGACAGGCATGGAGGTCATCAGCTGACCCCCGGCTATCATGCCAACCTATGGTAACTTGCGATCACAGCATGGGCTCCAATGGGAGGAAAAAGATGTGCGCACATGATGGCATGTGTTAAATGCTGCTGTCAGAAATTACAGCGGTATATAACAAGTTAACAATCGATTGCTAGCGGTTGTTTCCTTATTTTGTTTTTGGGGCTAATTCTTAACTTTGATTGAAAAAAACCCTTCCTTTTCAGTCTCACTGATCATAGAGACTAGTGTTTGAGTACTTTAAAAGGAATCTATCAGTAAGATCAACCCTCCTAAGCCATCTGTTTGGATATGTAGGTCATACAAAAGGTGAATAAAATGATACATTGATGTCTATGATCCTATATCTTATTCCAGAAAAATCCTTTTTTTTTTCTTAATATGTAAATAAATTGTTACTATCTATGTCCCAGACACAGATCTCCCCCAAATAATTTTAAACGAAAGGGAGTGTTACCAATGTGAGACATGTAATGATTGACAGTCTGCTTCTCCTGATTTGCAGAGCTGTGTGTGATATGAACTAACACAGTACAGCAGAGCTAATCTTTGTCTCATTACAAACACATTTGCAGTTGCACCTCCCCTCTCCTGCTGTGAGCTCAGCTGTACTGCCTGAGGGTCATTAGCTTCTCTGGGTGTAATTACAGCCAATTGAACAAATATATTTATGTAATTTAAAAAATCACCTATATCAGTATCAGTTTGCGGACACATCTTCTTTGAAATCTAGCTCAACCTCATCACTGGGATACAGGTAAGGGACACATTTAGTCCTGCTGCATCTCTATGTAAAAACCACTTTAGGTACATGAGTATATAATGCCGTTTTAATCAAGGTTATGTATCATACTGCATTACTTCTATTGGTTTGTAAAGTAGCTATGTTGATATAAGGTTTGTTACAATATAGTTTATTATTTACAGACGTGGATAAAATTGTGGGTACACTTCTGTTAAAGTAAGAAAAACCCACAATGGTCACTGAAATAATTTGAAACTGACAAAAGTAATTTTCAATTTAAATTTACTGAATATCATCAACTAATGAAAATCAGACGTTGCTTTAGAATTCTAGTTTAACAGAAAAGTAAAAAAAAATGATGAAAATGGCCTGGACAAACAATATTTTACTGCTAGAAAAGACTGAAAATAATTTCACTGTATCGACATGTTAAACTAAGGTGTGTACTGTAATTAGCATTACAGGAGTCTACAAATTTGTAATCAGTCAGTCTGCCTATTATAAGATGAAAAATAGTCACTGTGCTGTTTGATATCATGGTGTGTACTACATTGATTATGGACCAAAGAAAGGACCAAAGAAAGATAAGGAGAGAGTTGTTTCAGCTGATTGAAAAGAAAATCTAAAACAGCTCCAAACAGCTTGATGTTATTGTTCCAATAGTTGCACATTTTGTTCAAAAGTTTAAGGTCTATGAAACTGTAGCCAACCTCCCTGAATGTGGCCACAAGACGAATAATGATGATAAATTGAAGAGATGGATAATATGAAGGGTAGCCATAAAACCCCGAAGAACTTTTAAAGAGATTACAGGGGAACTCCAAGGTCAGTGTACATCAGTGTCAGATCGCACCATGTGTCACTGTCTTGGCCAAAGTGGACTTCATGGAAGATGACCAAGGAGGAGGAAACCACTAATGAAAGCAAATTATAGGAAAACGAGACTGGAATTTGCCACAATGCACATTAGCAAGACACAAAGCTTTTAAAAAACTGGAGGTTTTTAACAAGTCACATCACCTCTGTTCACAGACACAAAAATGAAGCATTCAAAGAAAAGAACATTGTACCTACTGTGAAACATGGAAGAAGCTTGGTTATATTTTGGGGCTGAGTTGCTGCATCAGACACAGCGGTTTTGAAACTGTGCAAGATACAATTAAATCTTAACACTATAAGGTCATTTTAGGGCAAAATGTGCAGCCCACTGTCAGAATGCTTGGAAACACAGCTACAAACTTCCAAGAATGGTGAAGAGCAAAGCATTAGACTCTTCTGAAGTGGCTTCTATGAGCCCAGACCTAAATCCTATGAAACATTTGTGTAAGTATCTGAAACATGCATTTTGGAGAAGGCACCTTCACACCTGAGATACAAGGAGCAGTTTGCGTGGACAGGTCAGAAGTCTCATTGAGAGTTTTCAGAGCTTACCTCAAAAGGTTGTACAAAAAATATTAAGTTAATAATACCATCATTTTTGTCCAGGCCATTTTTATTAATATAATTAAGATAATATCATGATCATAATATGTACCGTCAATTGCTCAATATGTAAATAAAAAAATAATCTTGTGCTGTTGCAATTATAATTAGAGGGTTTAAAATAAACTTTACCTCTTTAACTTCATCACTATAATATAGACATCAGAATAAACACAGTAATGTAATCTGTCTGTCCTCGACTGCATGTTCCAGCTCTGCATACATATGCTATTTTAGCACACCAGGTGGACCATGGAGCTCCTCCAGAAGTGGAATAGCCATTAATCTATATAAAATATGCAGAGCAGGTGACCCAAAGGACGAACAGTTTTACTTGTTAACTCCATAGAGCACCATTCACAAATGAGCAATGCTTGGCCTTGAGAAGCTCTTATTTCCTAGAGTATTCCTGCAAGTTACAGTATGAAGGAGAAGTGTGCGCCTTTGGGGCTGGTGATTAGGAACCCATAGTAGTGTGTTATTAAACCATTATATGCCCATTAATCTTTTCTGCAATGTAACAAGTCGAGAAGAGGGAAGTAAGAGTTGATTATAAGAGGGATGTGGGTTGATTAAACAGGATCTCCTTGGAACAAGAATGTCTTGATTTTAGGAGGACTAGAAGAGGTTATAACATGTACATATGTCATATTAATTGAAAGCGGAGAAATAAAAATGAGGATAGAAAATAGGATTTCTTTTCGATGCACTGGATTCTATTAAAGGAACAGATTTTATGTGACAACTAACAAGGAGAAACCTTATACTTTAATTTTAAACTTATAAAAAATATATAAAAATGTAAATTTAACATAAATGAATATAAAATGTTTCTTGGAGTTACTGTATACATATAGTTGTATTATGTAATATCATGCCCAGAGACTGTATTTCTGTATAGAGATATTTTTTAATATTCAGAACTAATTGCATTGCTTCAGTAGGAAAAAATGTTGTACAAATGGTTCCTGATACCTGTACGACTGTGCATGGACGAGACATACAGTTAGGTTCATATATATTTGGACAGAGACAACATTTTTCTCATTTTGGTTATAGACATTACCACAACGAAATTTAAACAAAACAATTCAGATGCAGTTGAAGTTCAGACTTTCAGCTTCCATTTGAGGGTATCCACATTAAAATTGGATGAAGGGTTTAGGAGTTTCAGCTCCTTAATATGTGCCACCCTGTTTTTAAAGGGACCAAAAGTAATTGGACAGATTCAATAATTTTAAATAAAATGTTCATTTTTAATACTTGGCTGAAAACCCTTCGTTGGGAGTGACTGCCTGAAGTCTTGAACTCATGGACATCACCAGACACTGTGTTTCCTCCTTTTTGATGCTCTGCCAGGCCTTCACTGCGGTGGTTTTCAGTTGCTGTTTGTTTGTGGGCCTTTCTGTCTGAAGTTTAGTCTTTAACAAGTGAAATGCATGCTCATTGGGTTGAGATCAGGTGACTGACTTGGCCATTCAAGAATATTCCACTTCTTTGCTTTAATAAACTCCTGGGTTGCTTTGGCTTTATGTTTTGGGCCATTGTCCATCTGTAGTATGAAACGACGACCAATCAGTTTGGCCGCATTTGGCTGGATCTGAGCACACAGTATGGCTCTGAATACCTCAGAATTCATTCTGCTGCTTCTGTCCTGTGTCACATCATCAATAAACACTAGTGACCCAGTGCCACTGGCAGCCATGCATGCCCAAGCCATCACACTGCCTCCGCCGTGTTTTACATATGATGTGGTATGCTTTGGATCATGAGCTGTACCACGCCTTCAACATACTTTTCTCTTTCCATCATTCTGGTAGAGGTTGATCTTGGTTTCATCTGTCCATAGAATGTTCTTCCAGAACTGTGCTGGCTTTTTTAGATGTTTTATAGCAAAGTCCAGTCTAGCCTTTTTATTCTTGATGCTTATGAGTGGCTTGCACCGTGCAGTGAACCCTCTGTATTTACTTTCATGCAGTCTTCTCTTTATGGTAGATTTGGATATTGATACGCCTACCTCCTGGAGAGTGCTGTTCACTTGGTTGGCTGTTGTGAAGGGGTTTCTCTTCACCATGGAGATAATTCTGCGATCATCCACCACTGTTGTCTTCCGTGGGCGCCCAGGTCTTTTTGCATTGATGAGTTCACCAGTGCTTTCTTTCTTTCTCAGGATGTACCAAACTGTACATTTTGCCACTCCTAATATTGTAGCAATTTCTCGGATGGGTTTTTTCTGTTTTCAGAGCTTAAGGATGGCTTGTTTCACCTGCATGGAGAGCGCTTTTGACCGCATGTTTACTTCATAGGAAAACCTTCCAAATGCAAGCACCACACCTCAAATCAACTAATCAACTCCAGGCCTTTTATCTGCTTAATTGAAAATGACATAATGAAGGGATTGCCCACACCTGTCCATGAAATAGCCTTGGAGTCAATAGTCCAATTACTTTTGGTCCCTTTAAAAACAGGGTGGTACAGGTTAAGGAGCTGAAACTCCTAAACTCTTCATCCAATTTTAATATGGATACCCTCAAATGAAAGCTAAAAGTCTGAACTTCAACTGCATCTGAATTGTTTTGTTTAAAATTAATTGTGGTAATGTCTATAACCAAAATGAGAAAAATGTTGTCTCTGTCCAAATATATATGGACCTAACTGTACCTCTGTACTTAGGAGCTGTTCAGCCTCCGTTGTCAGAGGTACAGACGCCATGCTAAAGGCTGAGCGGAGTGTTGACCTCTAAAAAAAGGTTGTGTAGTTGAAATAAGAAATTTACATACATCCCATCCATCCGAAAAGTTAATAGAGGTAGGCTCCTGTTTAGGATCCTTACCTCTTGGCCAAAGTGAAGAGCAGTTACAAAGAGTCTCTAAATCCAGTGAGCTTGTCCGACTAAGTCTTGTACTACACGATGAGCTTGGTCACGACATCTGTTGCTCAAACATAGTTTGCTAAGTGTCACTAATATATGAATAAGGTGGCATTGTGCCTCCAAAAGGGGACTGCAGAGACAAGCAAATCGCAAAAAATCCAATGCAGTTGGACTTTGCTTGCTTGTCTTGGTCGCAGTACCCTGGGGGTGCAGTGCGGCTCCATTCACTTGTACTGCACTACAGTGTAGCTCCAGCCTTACTACTGTAGTTTGAAAAAGGGTGTTGTGCAATACTCAATTTATCCTGCAGGGGCACTATAGATAAATTGAGAAACCATAACCTTGTCAGGTTTTCCCACATATTAAAGTTATCATCAGCTTATTGTTAAAGGAGTTCTTCTGACAAGTAGGGGATGTCCAAAGAAGAATACTCCTTTAAGTTAAAATAAGTGCAAGATAATTGCAAATAATGCAGGAATAATGCTGCCTTATGTAAAAGGTTTTGTTATTACAAAAGTCACGAAGAAACCGAATAGAAACTTTGGCCGTGTATGAGCAGACAAAGACAATTTTTAGGATGTGCTAATAAAATTTGTTTTGACATAGAAAATAAATATCCAAAAAATAGGTGTCATAAGTGGCCTCATGCAGAAGTTTTCTTCTATACTGGCGCATTTTTTGTTCATACCTGACTCCCATCATCAAACTACACTGTGTAGCCCTATTTATAACAAAAAATCCCATTATCACCGTCTCCAGAAAATGCTAAGCAGCTTCTATCTTTGAGGTCAATATACTTAATTCTATACTTCCTAACACTGCATATTGTTATCATTATGGGATTAGTGAAAATATAAAAGGTAATACATCTCTGAAAAATGCATTTTCTATTAGAAGCCTCTTTATGCACGAGGCATCAGTTTCTAAGTGTACTTTACATACCTAGCGCCTGCAATATATTCCAGTTTTCATTATCTTTCAAACTCTTAGAGCATATCTCATTTTCTACAGTATGGTGATGCGTTATCATGCACGGAAGAGTTAAATGGGCTTGTGTGATCATCATGCTCTCCGTCCTCCGAACGATAATGCATCACTAATAATGACAATGCCTGTGTCTCTAGGTCGAAAGGGCTCAGAAAAACCAGTCATCCGATTCTCCATGCTACATTTGAAGAGATAATATTGTTTTTCCTGAAGGTTATTCTACTTTCAAACATTTGAAACTTTATTTTTTGGAAAAACATACTTAGCAAAAAGTAGTTAGCTTATAGCCATGGTCTAATTAAAAAGTATTTTGCATCTGTATGTATATATAGATCTATTTTATTTTTTATATCTGTTAAATCTGAATATCGAATTTAACGATCAATCTCAGTTCCAATTTACAATGACATACATGGTAATAAATGTTAGTTTCTTTTATTTTATTTGTATTAAAAAGGAAATCCGTAATTTATTTATGAATTTCACTCTCATTATGACTCAAGTTTTTTTCAACATTGTAGGAGTTTTATTTGTGCGTACTGTCACCTTCTTCGGGCCTATACTTATTGGATGATCATCAACTAAGGCCACAAATATGAGAACACTGGCACCGGAAAATAAATTTTCAAGCCGATCCAACAATGACTTTGGATTCATTAAAAGTTCTATAGTTTTGTCTGAAAATGTTTAATGCAATCTTAATTTGGAATTATCAACACAACTTAATAGGGATTTTAGACACTACAATTTTTTTTGCCATAATACCACTTCTTCCATTCTTCTCACTAATCTCTGTTATTCCTCTCAATCCATCTTGTGCCTTTATGATTCCAAGCTGAGTAAATGAATGACACTACATACACATGATATGTAAATGATGTCACTAATGATGCTCCATACATTTATAGAAGAGGATGCAACAAAGAATAAACCGGATATTGTCAGAATTAAGACAGTCCATTATAGATTGCATTGCGGAACCAACATGGAAATCAAGGAATTGGCAGAGTTTTGTGAAGGGAAGGATATTACGAAATAGTTTATTTCATTATGGTTTGGACTACATGGACCTCAAAAAATCTGTTAAGCTACTTATAGATGTGATCCAGCAACAACCTTTGGGGATTCTTGGGATATGTAGTTACTCAAGCTACTGTATATAGAAACTATATATTGCATATCTGCGCCACATCAGCATTACCATCTGCTAGCTGATATTCATAAAGGGTCAGCTTACTGCAACATTTTATTTAAATGGTTGTTCCCAACATTGTAAGTTATCCACTACCCATTGGACAGAAAATAACTTTCCGATCGATGGAGATCCAATTCTTGCGATCCCGAGATTGGAGCTTTGGAACCAAGAAACTGGCCTCTACTTGTCTTGGATGGAGGGGAGGAGTACATGCTTGAACTCCACTCCATTCAATGTCTATGGGATTGAAGGAGAAAACTGAGCACAGTACTTAGCTATCGCCAGCAGTCCCATGGACTAGAAATGGCGCAGAGATGGTTTTCTATGAACTTTACGTATTACAGCACTGCCCTTTGGGTAGCTCTTTCTTTACAATTTTTACTGGGTATTCTAATATGCTAAATATGTAGAAGTTTAATATTAATTTTACTATTTTGAAATACTTTTCTAAAGCATATAGATTAACCATACTGATTTCAATGTAGTTTTCCACAAAAACAATAGTTATGATGTCATCTATTGTAGTCTTTTAGGCACTTTTAGTTAGATGTGAACATTTTTCACCTAAGACTAATTTTCTTTTGCAAAGAGCTCAAGATTATAGTAATTAGTGTTGATTCTCTACAGAAATTCAGCAGTTTGTCAGAAAATCGTGATTGGAGGGATTAAAAAAATGGATTTTTCGACTTGAGTCAGAAGTTGTCAACTCCATTTCCCCTACATAGAGTGCATTACTCAGTAGAAGGCGAAAATGTGTACAAGAACCTCAACTCCTAAAAAATGAAAAAATAAAAAAAATAAAAAAAAATAAGTTGGTCTTTCCAAGTTGTAGCAAAATTTCTTAATTTTTTTTTATAAAGATTGGGCTTTCCTAACAGTTTAAATAGATTTTGAGTGAGAAAAAAAGTCACAAATTTACACAGACCAGTAAATACCAGCTAAACCTCATGTGCCTGGTGTGTGGCACTCATGAAAAATTATATAAAGTGACTATTTTGTCTAAAGTCTAGGATACAGATGTTGAGTGCTTTACCCAATCCTAGTGAGTAAAAGAGCTCTCTTGTTTCTTCCTTTCTTTTGGGACACTGGTATCTTTACCCAGTGTTGACCTTTACTTAACCTTGGCTAAGGTTGATGCGCAGTGCTTGGACCTTATGTAAGATGTCAACAATATTTTAGGTTAGCCTCACTGACCTATAGTCTACACCTAGCCGTAATAACCTGGAATGTTAAAGTTATGGTATCAATACATATGCAAATAGCCTCTGCAGAGAGAAAAGGGACTGGAAAGTACCCACTACTGCAAGTAGTAATTCTAAAAGTCACTATCGACCCATTAAAGGGCCTTGCTACATGACTTAGGGTAAGAAGCTCAACCAGAAACTATATTTGCAGAAACTTGTTTTGAAATCTTTGCCCCTCATCAGTGCAAAGCATGATAAGTGGCTTGGCTGGGTGAGAGGCCTTTGAGAAGGGCTTCAAGGGGGTAATATTTTTAATTGCATAGTGTAAAACCGATGTAAAGAGATTCATAAGCCATGCAATACTCCTCTGAGAATGTAAATAATATATCTAGGAATTAAATCAATACAGTCACCAAATTGCATCTTTTGCATGTTTTTGGATACACTTTAGACATGCCGATTGTGATTGTAGAAGGGAAGTGCCCCAGGTTGTACATTTAGCCACGCATGAAAATACATATATATTTCCCATATTAGAATCTTCCCTCTTATAATGTCCCCGGTATGTGGCAATGTATCCTCCTTTAGGACAGACATGCCCTGGACAGAAATGTTGGGCATGTCAAAATAAGATAGACAGATATCCATCTGTTGTCTGTGGCTATATGCTGACATGGTTAATTGCAATGTCAGTAGATGACCACACTATCAGGACAAAAGGATCAATGAGATCCTTTGTTCTGCCACAGGGGTCTGATCATATCAGTGCAGGCGCCCAGCACTTCAAAGCTCCCTGCCGCCATGTCAGGGTGCGAGCAGGGATTGTAAGCTCGCACCCTGTCGACATGTGTGCTGGCGGGGGGTGTGGCCAAATGGGACTGGGGCATGGCCAAACGGGAGCACGCAAGGGGGATTTTAAGTATCCAGGGGCGGCTCTCTCTCATCCCTCTTTTCCTACTCCCTGCCACAGAGCCCCCGTCCTCTCTTCTCTTGCCTGAGTCCCACGTGTCCCCCTCCAGCCCCACGTGTCTCCCCCTCTCCACGTGTTCCTGCTTGCCCTGCTGCTGTTCTCCTCTGCTCCATAGCAGCCCTGCTCCCCACATCCACCCTGAGCAGCACCCTCTGCTAACCTCCCTGCCATATCTCTCAACTCCACGTGTTTCTGCTGACTGCTTTCCCTGCAGCCAGCTTCAGCCCTGCACCTGGTCGGCACCCTCCACAGCAACCTGCTCCATATCTCTCAACCACCAAGGAGCTGCCAGATTGGCTAAGTATCACAATTAACCCTTTATCTCCCATAGGGATAGTTAGTAATAGGTGGGTGAGCTGTAACTAATGTGTGTATGTTTTAGTTAAGTGGGTGGGAAGGAGAATTAGGATATTGGGGTTAATTACTGTATATATTAGTATTGTGTATTATTGTATACGGTGTTAGTGTGATATTTTAGTAAAATATAACTGTAGATGTGTGTGTAATAAATAAATACCTTTTTTATTGATACACTGGTTTTGTCTCAGTTAGTCTCCATTGTAGAATATAGTGCATAGGTATCTGATTAGTAACAGGGTAGGTATTAGCTGAACATTGATTATTAATAGTCAAGCCTGACATTAATAATTAATATACTGTATACTGCCCTTTAACAGTGATTATACACATCAATAGTCCCAAAATAATGGTTTGAACGCCATATGACGCTTTAAGACTCCCTACACATGGAACTGTTGGAGCAGGGTTGCCAACTTGACTTTTCATTTTTTTCCAGACAGTCATGGACAGATGGACATATTGGAGAACCATAATAAGTCATTAACCGTATATGTGATACATTTCTACAGCCCATAATTCTGATATGAAGGCATGGCCTGCATTCACTGTACATTGTAAAATGATGATAATTATAGTCAACATAATCTGTATAAGTTTCTTCAGCTTCAAAAAACATCAGGCACACCTTAAAAAAAAATCTATGGACAGGGCAAAAAATAGCCCTATTTTTACGGATTGTTCGGGAATTTCTAGACGGTTGGCAATCTTGTGTTGGAGGCTACAAACACTATGGCGTACACTTGTCTTAACATGCTTGAAAAATATGGAAATTATGGAATTACAGGAAACTGTCATGTGATTTCTTCTATGTCAATTTAATTGCTACCATTATTGCTGTGTCAAGGTTGCATGAAGTTTTGGTAAAAATGTCTTTACGGTAACTTCTCGTGACTCATGGGACAGTTCTTCTTTAATATAACGCTCTCTCTTTGAATATCTCAGCGTCTGCAATTCTTTCAATATCTCTCGGCTAATATAGCACCTCTAGCATAATAACATGGTTAAAATACATAACAGAACAATTCAGTCTGATTGCATTTTCAAATAAACTCGTTCACATGAATTTTATGTGAATGTTCTACCTGGAATGAAATGACACATCTTAAGCTGCATTAGGTATTGTATCAGCTTAGACTTGACAGAAGATGCCATTTGAAATGTCTGATGTGCCTGTCATTACTGCAGGAAGGAATCATTCACTTAATAAAAAAAAATATATATTAAAAATAATAATAATAATAATAATAAAAAAAATCTAAACTAAGCCGCTGAAGAGATTGCAGCAGCCTGCGGTTCTAGACCATTAATAGCATACTACACCAACGAGATCAGGGAAAGGGATTACCAGACCAATGTTCTACTGTCTGGGGCCTGATATGAAATGCTTGCTGGGATCTCAATTCAGAGTCTTACTGTCGCATTTCAGTAAAATAATATAAAGAGATTTCATAAAATAGGAAATTATTTGACAGCTCTAATAAATCACTTCAAACTGACTGTAAAACCCGGCTATGGAAATCTATCAGCATTTACAGAACGACTTTATTCTTTTTACAGGATTTAGAATAAATGAAACAGTTAGTGCTTCATAGAGATACATCAAAGTGTTTTTTTTTATCAATGTTATTTTGTAGAGCGGTGTAAAATGCAAAAACAAAAAAACAAAAACAAAAAAAACTTGCACCTTTTTTCCTCTCTTTTTGTATCACACATTTAGGGATGTGACTGCCTCCAATCCCAAGTGAAGGGTAACGGCTCAAATACACACTAAAGTCAGCCAAATCCACCAATATTGGCAGGATTCGTGACAATCTGATGTGTATAGTGGTCATTGGTGGACACAGACAGAAGAGGGCCCCTGTGCAAGAACAATATATGATCCTTATGAAGTCCAAAAGCTCCTCATAATGCATAATTTTACCTGTTTTGGAGTTGTGCGCCTTTTCCTCTTGGGCCACTGATCGGCTGCACTGGTTGCCCCAATGATATGTCCGCCCCTGATAGTGGCCTCCCGATTCTATTGAGAAAAATCATGTTTGGTGGAGAGAAGGATCCGGGCTGCTGAATTAGATTGGCCTATACTTTTGTTCCCTGCTAGATAAGCCACCAGCAAAAGAGTCTGGCAGAAGCTCTCTTACAGAGAACCCAGAAGTGCACGGCTGAGCAGAACATTCCTGTGCATGGTCAGAGGAGATAGTTGTCTGCCAAATGATCATTGGGCCAACAGTTATATAATGTGTATGGAGGCCTTTGGTCTATGTAGTTTAGGGCGCCATCTGATGAAGTTGCATTGTCTCGTCACATGGGCTCTCACAATTTGACCCAAAATACACCCTAAGACCCTAACCTGCACATTAATTTTACTTATGTCAAGCAGTAGGAGTGCATCACTTCATTTGGACACCAGCACATTTTTTGTCTCACAATCTGACCCCAGGCCAAACAAAACCTTTTAACCACTCTTACCTTCTCACTTTCATGTTAACTCTTTTGGGCCATTTTTTGTATCTATGACTTACAACAAAAATTGATGCTCAGAACTTTCAAACTGCAAATCTCACAAGAGAAGACCTGTCATGGTACCAAAGCGTCCAGTTTTTGCTCTTATTTTATTCCTGCTGCTTCACTGAATAACTTATGTTTTTTTGTTTCTTTCTTGAAATCCAACATAGAGTTCCAGAGATATGGGCCTTTTATTTTGTTAATATATGTTAATTTTTATGGTCTTTAACAATGAGGCATGGCTCATAGGCTAATAATGCAGAGGAGCGTGAAGACACAACATGCTCGCCAAAAGAATACTGTGAGCAACGAAGACTTAGTAAAATCCATAAAAACAATCATATTGGACACACTAAATAAAAAGTTCCATATCTTTGGAACCATATCATGGATTTGAGAAAAAAAATACAAAGGTACAAAGGTGTGAAAAGATAAGAGTGAAAACTGGCCACGTTTGATAAGATAAGTCTTCTTTAAAGCAGGATTTGTACAGTACACCTGTATAAATCCAGTTTACATAAATAAGCAATGAAACTTTAACGACTTAACAATTCAAGCCCTTAAAGGGACTTCAACTTCTATCTATTAGCCGGACCAAAGAGTAACTGTAAACTGTGCTGGCAGCTTCTGTGGACTTTGTGTACCATGGTATCTAGCTTTTCTAGTTCTACAGACTGGTGCAAGCCTAAGGACTGATGTAAGGTCCAAAACATGTCAAAAGATTACTGGGGCTTTGTTTGTCTACTTTAAAGGGAATTTGGCTGTAGGATCAACCCGCCTAAGTCATCTATATAGACACACAGTTAATAGGAAGTTAAATGAAATTATACCTTGATATCCAATGTCTTATTCCAGAGTAATTCATATTTTTCGTATATATAAATGAGATTTTAAGATCTATGGGCCGAACATAGATCTCCCTGAGAATCTGTCTCCAGAGATAATTTTAAATGAATGGGGCATTTACAGAGTGAGACATGTAGATCAGGAGAGCAGACTGTCAGTCATTACATGTCTCACACTGGTAACTCTCCCTATCATTTATAATGAGCTCTAGAGGCAGATTCTCAGGGAGATCTGTGTCTGGCCCATAGATCTTAACAGCTCATTTACATGTCAAGAACATGTGGATTTCTCTGGAGTGAGACATCAGAGCACAGATATGAAGGTATCATTTTATTCAACTTTCTATGACCTACATGCCCATATCAAAACTTAGGATAGTTGATCCTGCTGACAGATTCCCTTTAATCTTCTTAGGATAAAGCTGAATTTTTATGGAAACTCTCTGGTTGCTGGACATGTGCGTATCTACACCTTTAGGGAAGTTTATTATCTGTTATGAAGAATGTGTCTTCAATAAATTATTTCTTATTTAGTTTTTATACTCAACATATATTCAAGCATTTTTTAAATATTTTCTATGTAATTATTTATATTTTTAAAATTGGAAATTTTTCTGTTTGCCCACAGAGCCTCAAATAGCTTGACACACCATGTTCTGTAGAGATCACTTTTCAGCAGTCATCATAATCAGCAACAGATTGCAATGAAAGTTGACAACTACGTATAGATAACAACAGGTCCACCTTTAAAAGCAACTGATGGTCACCGCTTACCTCCTACCCTCCCTGCACTGTCACTTCTGCACAGATAAAAAAATAGAAAAGCTATACCGCAAGAATCTCTTTTGAATTTAGCAAAATAATTATGGGTCATATATTTCCTTTCATGGTGGATTTTATGATAAATATATGTGTCACTTCTCTGTTGTTGGATGTCCTGGTGTAACAGGCCAGAATATACCCTGTCCCAGACTATGCCCGGGGTTAAAGTGGCCTAGGCCAGAGTATACCCCGGGTATATTTTAGCCTAGGCCAAAGAATACCCTGGGGTATATTCTGGCCTAGGCCACATTATACCCCTTCAGGCCAGAATATACCTCCCCGGGGGTGTAAAATAGCCTGGGCCAGACTATGCTCGGGGTTAAAGTGGCCTAGGCCAGAGTATACCCCGGGTATATTCTAGCCTAGGTTAAACTATACCCCTCCAAGCCCAAATGTAAAACTACAGGACTACTTGAATCAAAATGTGAATGAATATGTAAACTCCTCTGGCATCTTTCATAATGGAGTCTGGGCATCTGATGCAGAGATAATGGCCACAGCGAATCTGTTGAATTTTGAATTACGACATTGGCATCCACACAAGTCGGTGACTCCATGGATTGGTTGACATATCCTGCAAGCTTCAATCTGCAGTCAACAACAGTACATGCACATTATATCTTGAAAATAAGCATGATCATTTTAATGTTGTTATCAGTGTTTGCATTTAAACGTTTATATTGCAGCAAGGATTTGCTAGTCTAAGGCCAGGGATAAAAAGTTGCTTGCAACAATCGCATACAAAGTCGCTGTGTGTCCCTGTCCTAAAGTTCCCAAAACATGGGACAACTATTACCGTATATACTCGAGTATAAGTCGACCCGAGTATAAGCCGAGACCCCTAATTTTGCCACAAAAAACTGGGAAACCTAATGACTCGAGTATAAGCCTAGGGTAGGAAATGCAAAAGCTACTGGTAAATTTCAAAAATAAAAATAGATACCAATAAAAGTAAAATTAATTGAGACATCAGTAGGTTAAGTGTTTTTTGAATATCCATATTGAATCAGGAGCCCCATATAATGCTCCATACAGTTCATGATGGCCCCCTAAAATGCTCCATACAAAATATGCCCCATATGATGCTCCATAAAGTTTATGATGGGCACCATAAGATGCTAAATATTAAAATATGCCCTATATAATGCTCCACAAAGGTTAATGATGGCCCCATAAGTTGCTCCATAGAAAATGTGCCCCATATAATGCTGCATAAAGGTTGACTATGGCTCCATAAGATGCTCCATAGAGACATTTTCCCCATATAATGCTGCATAAAGGTTAATAATGGCCTCATAAGATGCTCCATAGAAACGTTTGCCCCATGCAATGCTGCATAAAGATTAATGAAGGCCCCATAAGATACTCCATAGAGACATTTGCCCCATACAATGCAGCATAAATGTTAATAATGGCCCCATAAGATCCTCCATAGAAACATTTGCCCCATACAATGCAGCATAAAGGTTAATAATGGCCCCATAAGATGCTCCATAGAAACATTTGCCCCATATAATGCTGCATAAAGGTTAATAGTGGCCCCATAAGATGCTCCATAGAAACATTTGCCCCATAAAATGCAGCATAAAGGTTGATTAAGGCCCCATAAGATGCTCCATAGAGTAATATGCTCCATATGCTGTTGCTGTGATTAAAAAAAAAATGGCATACTCACCTCTCGTCGCTCAGGCCCACGACACTTGCGATATTCACCTGTCCCCGTTCCACCGCCGGGCGCCACTGGGTCTTCCGCGTCATCTGCAGTGACTGTTCAGGCAGAGGGCACACACTAAACATGTCATCATGCCCTCTGACCTGAACATCACAGCCAGAGGACTCGGAAGACAGAGCGGCACCCAGCTGTGGAACGGGGACAGGTGAAGGTCGCACAATGCTCACCCTCCCCCGTTATACTCACCTGCTCCCGGCGCCATCACTGCTTCTCACTGACAGATGATCTCGGCGCCGGCAGTTGGTTTCGGTGTTCAGCGGTCACATGGTACCGCTCATTAAAGTAATGAATATGCAGCTCCACCCCTATGGGAGTGGAGTCGCGTCCATATTCAGTAATTTAATGAGCGGTACCACGTGTCCGCTGAACACAGGAAGAGCTGCCAGTGCCCGGAGATCATCAGAAATGCAGGGACCGCGCCAGGAGCAGGTGAGTATGTGACAGCAGCTCCCTCTCCCCCGCCGACCCCCTGGGACAATGACTTGAGTATAAGCCAAGAGGGGCACTTTCAGCTTAAAAAGGGCTGAAAATCTTGGCTTATACTCGAGTATATACAGTATGTGATTTGGGTGGGTGAGCAGGAAAAACACAAAAATGTTTGGGCTTGGAGGGGTATAGTTTAGCCTAGGCTAGACTATACCTGGGGTATACTTTGGCCTAGGCCAGAATATACCCGGGGTACACACTGGCCTAGGCCACTTTAATCCCAGGCATAGTGTGGGACGGGGTATATTCTGGCCTGTTACACCGGGACCAAGGGCTCCTTCTCTGTCCATAATGTTAGGGGCACTCTAGCTCACCCTGTTCCCCAGGTTACTTCTGATGGTGAAAATGCCGGGGCCACATACCTTGCCTTAGCTCCTGAATCCACCCTCAGTCTGTAACCTTCCCCCACCCATTGAAGAGGGGAGTAGTAGTGCACCGTAGTACACCAATCAGACTAACAAGGTAATATGAAGAGGGGTAACAAAAAAATACCAAACATAGAAATAGACACACACATATAACAGAGGTATGCACAGGGGAGTGGAGGATGGGGTTAAACCAAAGTAGGAGAAGAAACAAAATTATCACACACTCAATACCTAGCAACAGTCACAGATAAATCCAGGAACCGCCTACTCAAATAGCAACCACCAAGAACTTTCAGCCACGCAGCATAAGCCTTCCCTGACAATGAGTGCTAGCCAGGGCCCAGATTATATAGGAGATGGAAGTGGCTAACTGTGCTCAGCTGACAGTCTTAATGCAGGAAAACTTCCAGGAGCTCTCAACTGAGCAGATTAATCCCTGCACTGCCCAAACAAATTTATACAGCTTAACATGAAGATGAAGTGCTTCTGACCAGTGCAGGAGTAGGAGAAATCAGATGCTGTGGTCTACTGGCTCCTCTGTGTCACGGTAAACCTGTGACAATATTTTAATGAAAGATAAAAATTGACTAATGTAAAGTAAATAAATTCATGGTAGCTATAGTTATTTCAAGATTTAGTAAAGTGCCAAAGAGCCGTTCAAACTTTGCCAGAGTTTTCATACACAGGGCTAGGACAGTGAAGAGAAGGAATTACTAACTTCTAATCTAATAATGTACAGTTGCTACAGTATTATTATACCAGAAAATGAGAATGTATATTACATCCTCCCTATGATGGACACCTTTTTGAAATTGCCAGCATGTATACAATGCAAAACACAAATAAATTACTATACTCTTAGATTCTCCTTGTAAGAAAATGACACAATACTTGGCAAATAAACCCTTTTCTTCTCTGCACTTTGCGCTAAAAGCATGGCACCAGGTGGTCTAATGGTGGACTGTTAGGGACAATAAATAGCGAGTATATTGGAGAGAAGCATTGTATAACCTCTTATTCTTACACTTAATGCTATCGACTATAGTCAAAGATTGTCTTCTTAACACAGTGAGCTCTCTCCAGTCTCAGAAATGATGTTACACTGACAGACATGATTCAGGAAGCAGTTCCAGGAATAGAATACAGTGAATAAAGGATGTTTCAGCTGTAGAGACAATAAAGCCACTCGACGTTTGTCATAAAGTATCTGCCTGAGGCAGTATCAGAAGTAGGAGATTAGCATTTAACGGGAGGTAAGGACTGCACCCTACAGATTAGTATATATTTCAGATTGCACTATTAGCTTCAATTGTGGCCATTAAAGGGAATCTGTCACCCAAAAAATTGTATATGAGATAAGGCCACCGGTATCAGGGGCTTATCTACAGCATTCTGTAATGCTGTAGCTAAGCCCCCGATGTAACCTGAAAGGTAAGAAAAACAGGTCATATTATACTCACCCAGGGGCGGTCCCGCTGCAGTCCGGTCCGATGGGTGTCGCGGTCGGGGTCCGGCGCCTCCCATCTTCATACGATCATGTCCTCTTCTTGTCTTGCATTACAGAATGCTGTAGATAAGTCCCTGATGCTGGTGGCCTTATCTCATATATGATTTTTGGGGTGACAGATTCCCTTTAAATACCCTGTGGGAGGGTGAATTATGGATGGCCTTCTTAGGCACAAAAATGGTAAAAAATGTAAATTCTTAAATTTGTACTAGGAACACCAATGAAATATGGCAAGGGTATAGATTATAAAGTCACTTACCAAAAATATATACAGTTGTGCTCAAGAGTTTACATACCCCGACAGAATATTTGCTTTCTTGGCCTTTTTTCAGAGAATATGAATGATAACACCAAAATTATTTCTCCACTCATGGTTAGTGGTTGGGTGAAGCCTGTTATTGTCAAATTAATGTGCTTTCTATTTTTAAATCATAATGACAACCCAAACATCCAAATGACCCTGATCAAAAGTTTACATACCCTGGTGATTTTGGCCTGATAACATGCACAGAAGTTGACACAAATGGGTTTGAATGGCTACTAAAGGTAGCATCCATTCCTCAAAGGTGACCTGTTTACTTATAATCAGTGTGTGTGCATAAAAGCTGAGTGAGTTTCTGGGATCCAGACAGACTCTTGCATCTTTCATCCAGCCACTGACATATCTGGATTGTGAGTCATGGGGAAAACAAAAGAATTGTCAACGGATTTACAGGAAAAGATAATTGAACTGTATAAAACAGGAAAGGGATACAAAAAGATATCCAAGGAATTGATAATGCCAGTCAGCAGAGTTCAAACTGTGATTAAAAAATGGAAAATCAGGGGCCCTGTAAAAACTAAACCACGGTAAGGTAGACCAACAAAAATGTTGTCCACAACTGCCAGGAAAATTGTTCAGGATGCAAAGAAAAACCCACAAATAACATCAGCTGAAATGCAGGACTCTCTGAAAACTAGTGGTGTGGCTGTTTCAAGATGAACAATAAGGAGGCACTTGAAGACAAATAGGCTGCATGGTTGAGTCACCAGAAGAAAGCCATTACTGAGCAAATGCCACAAAGTATCTCACCTACAATATGCGAAACAGCACAGAGACAAGCCTCAAAACTTCTGGAACAAGGTAATTTGGAGTGATGAGATCAAAATTGAACTTTTTGTCCACAGCCATAAACGTTACATTTGGAGTGCGGTCAACAAGGCCTATGATGAAATGAACACCGTTCCTACTGTAAAGCACGGAGGTGGATCGCTGATATTTTGGGGATGTGTGAGCTACAAAGGCACTTGGTCAAAGTTGAAGGAAAGATAGATGCAGCACGTTATCAGCAAATACTGGAGGCAAATTTGCACTCATCAGCTCGGAAGCTGCGCATGGGACATAATTGGACGTTCCAACAGGACAACGATCCAAAACACAAGGCCAAGTCGACCTGTCATTGGCTACAGTAGAACAAAGTGAAGGTTCTGGAGTGACCATCTCAGTCTCCTGACCTAAATATCATTGAGCCACTCTGGGGAGATCTCAAGGGCGCAGTTCATGCTAGACAGCCCAGGAATTTACAGGAACTGGAGGCTTTTTGCCAAGATGAGTGGGCAGCTAAACCATCTGAGAAAATAAAGAACCTCATCCACAACTACCACAAAAGATTTCAAGCTGTCATTGATGTTAGAGGGGACAATACACGGTATTAAGAAATGAGGTATGTGAACTTTTGAGCAGGGTCATTTGGATGTTTTGAGTTGTTATTATGATTTAAAAAGAGAAAACACAGTAGTTTGACAATAAATGGCTTCACCCAACCACTAACCATGAGTGGAGAAAAAGTTTTGGTGTTATCATTCATATTCCCTGAGAAAAGGCTAAGAAAGCAAAAATTCTGTTGGGGTATGTAAACTTTTGAGCACAACTGCATATATATATTGTGCCTGGAGGTGATTTTGGTAGTTGCTAGATGAGTAATTAATCTGAGCTATCCATGAAAAAAAAACAAACTACCACTTTTTCCTTTTTTTCCTTTTATTTTTTCCACAAATTTTATCTCTACTTAGATCTACCTTTCACTCCGTAAGCTTAAAGCTGGCATTTTATGTAAATCCAAGAATCATTTGATTCCAAATACCACAAGTGAGAAAAGCAAATGCCAGCCTTTGATTTTACCTTTAGACATATATTATCTGCAAGATAACAGGTGAATCTGGCTCATGATTGATTCTTTGATCTACTATCTGCAGCATCCATACTTAATATAATTCATTGTAGTGACATAAAGTACAGACCAAAAGTTTGGACACACCTTCTCATTTAAAGATTTTTCTGTATTTTCATGACTATGAAAATTGTACATTCACACTGAAGGCATCAATTCTATGAATTAACACATGTGGAATTATATACTTAACAAAAAAGTGTGAAACAACTGAAATTACAGTATGTCTGATATTCTAGGTTCTTCAAAGTAGCCACCTTTTGCTTTGATGACTGCTTTGCACACTCTTGGCATTCTTTTGATGAGCTTCTAGAGGTAGTCACCGGGAATGGTTTTCACTTCACAGGTGTGCCTTGTCAGGTTTAATAAGTGGGATTTCTTGCCTTATAAATGGGGTTGCGACCATCGGTTGTGTTGTGCAGAAGTCTGGTGGATGCACAGCTGATAGTCCTACTGAATAGACTGTTAGAATTTGTATTATGACAAGAAAAAAGCAGCTAAGTAAAGAAAAACGAGTGGCCATCATTACCTTAAGAAATGAAGGTCAGTCAGTCCAAAAAATTGGGAAAACTTTGAAAGTGTCCCCAAGTGCAGTGGCAAAAACCATGAAGCGCTACAAAGAAACTGGCACACATGAGGACCGCCCCAGGAAAGGAAGACCAAGAGTCACCTCTTCTTCTGAGGATAAGGTTAACTGAGTCACCAGCCTCAGGTTATCGCAGGTTAACAGCAGCTCAGATTAGAGACCAGGTCAATGCCACACAGGGTTCTAGCAGCAGACACTAGGGTTGAGCGACCTTTACTTTTATAGGATCGGGTCGGGTTTCACGAAACCCGACTTTTTCAAAAGTCGGGTCGAGTGAAATCGGCCGATCCTATAAAAAAGTCGGGGTCGGGGTCGGCTGAAACTCGAAACCCAATGCAGTGCATTGGGTTTCCAATGGTTCCCAGGGTCTGAAGGAGCGGAAACTCTCCTTCAGGCCCTGGGATCCATATTTAAGTGTAAAATAAAGAATTAAAATAAAAAATATCGCTATACTTACACTCTGATGGGCCCTGGTACTAACCGGGAACCTTCCTTCCTTAGAATCAGCCTTCCAAGACCTGCGGTGACGTCACGGTGACATCGCGGCTTGTGATTGGTTGCGCGGCCCCCATGTGACCGCTCGCGCGACCAATCACAAGCCGCGACGTCACCGTGACGTCTCCGAAGGCCCTGGAAGGGCTGATTCTTAGGAAGGAAGGCTGCCGGAACGAAGCCGAGGGTGAGTATATTCCTATTAGGTATATACTCACCTTCGGACACGCCCTGCTTCTTTCCGACAGCCTTCCTTCCTAAGAATCAACCCTTCCAGGGCCTTCGGTGACGTCACGGTGACGTCGCGGCTTGTGATTGGTCGCACGAGCGGTCACATGGGGGCCGCGCGACCAATCACAAGCCGCGACGTCACCGTGACGTCACCGCAGGTCTTGGAAGGCTGATTCTAAGGAAGGAAGGTTCCCGGTTAGTACCAGGGCCCGTCAGAGTGTAAGTATAGCGATATTTTTTATTTTAATTCTTTATTTTACACTTAAATCTGAATTCCGATACCAATTCCCGATATCTTAAACATATCGGGAATCGGTATCGGAATTCCGATTCCAGATTCAGAAGATCGCCGACCTCATGGCCGACCCCACACAGGGGTCGGGTCGGGTTTCATGAAACCCGACTTTGCCAAAAGTCGGCGACTTCTGAAAATTGCCGACCTGTTTCGCTCAACCCTAGCAGACACATCTCTACAACAACTGTTAAGAGGAGACTTTGTGCAGCAGGCCTTCATGGTAAAATAGCTGCTAGAAAACCACTGCTAAGGACAGGCAACAAGCAGAAGAGACTTGTTTGGGCTAAAGAACACAAGGAATGGACATTAGACCAGTGGAAATCTGTGCTTTGGTCTGATGAGTCCAAATTTGAGATCTTTGATTCCAACCATTGTGTCTTTGTGTGATGCAGAAAAGGTGAACGGACGGACTCTACATGCCTGGTTCCCACTGTGAAGCATGAAGGAGGAGGTGTGATGGTGTGGGGGTGCTTTGATGGTGACACTGTTGGGGATTTATTCAAAATTGAAGGCATACTGAACCAGCATGGCTACCACAGCATCTTGCAGCGGCATGCTATTCCATCCGGTTTGCGTTTAGTTGGACCATCATTTATTTTTTAACAGGACAATGACCACAAACAAAACTCCAGGCTGTGTAAGGGCTATTTGACCAAGAAGGAGAGTGAAGGGGTGCTACGCCAGATGACCTGGCCTCCAGTCACCAGACCTGGACCCAATCGAGATGGTTTGGGGTAAGCTGGACCACAGAGTGAAGGCAAAAGGGCCAACAAGTGCTAAGCATCTCTGGGAACTCCTTCAAGATTGTTGGAAGACCATTCCCGGTGACTACCTCTTGAAGCTCATCAAGAGAATGCCAAGAGTGTGCAAAGCAGTCATCAAAGCAAAAGATGGCTACTTTGAAGAATCTAGAATATAAGACATAATTTCAGTTGTTTCACCCTTTTTTGTTAAGTATATAATTCCACATGTGTTAATTCATAGTTTTGATGCCTTCAGTGTGAATGTACAATTTTCATAGTCATGAAAATACAGAAAAATCTTTAAATGAGAAGGTGTGTCCAAACTTTTGGTCTATACTGTATCTGCAATCAATTATTGTGTAGTTAAAAGACACTTAAAGAAGGCCTTTCATTCGTCTGTTGTCCCTACAGGGTCCTTCCTTAAAAGGACCCGTGTTTTACTCTGAAACATTGCAATTTTAAAATCTTGGCATAAATATATTTTTTTTAAGTATGGCTTCATTTATAGTTTTTTTTCTAGATCCAATCAAGTCAAGTTATTGGGAGGAGCCACCCAGTGGACATTTCACCCCCATGGCTCGATTTTTCTTGCAATGTCAGGCTAGATGTTAAAACTACTGTATGCAACCTAAACTCTCTCTAGTGAGACACAAGATGTCTGTGGTTCAAATAACAAGAAACTAATGAGAGGTTCAGTACCGCTGATGTATATTTATGTAATCGGACATGTCCATGCCTTTGATGCGGGCTCCAGCGCTGAGCCCACATCTTTCCTATCACTTGATGGCTGATTTAATCAGCCACCAAGTGCCTCTAATTAACAACTGCAATTAACATGCATCAGCCGGAAGTGCGTCACAAATCTTGTCCATTGGTGTTCCTGTTATATGATCACGGGATGCCGATGGACTGTCATGACAGCCAGGGGTCTGCAGAAGACCCCTGTGATTGTCATCATGATCCTGTGGATCTCCTGTGGAGATCGTGAAGCCTTGCTATGTATAGCAAAAGCGATCAGAAGATCACAGCTTCAAGTCTCTTAAGGGAACTATTAAAAAGTAAAAAATAAACGTAAAAAAAATTTAAAAAGTTCACATCATTTTGTACCATTAAACATAAAACAATTAAAAATATATAAATATTTGGTATCTCTGCGTTCAGAAATTTCCGATCTATTAAAATATAAAGTAAATTAATTTGATCGGTAAACGGCGTAACAAGAAAAAAATCAAAACGCCCGTATTATGTTTTTTCATTGCTGCAACATTGCAATACAACACAATAAGAGGAGATCAATGCATCGGATGTACCCCAAAAAGTTATCAATAAAAATGTCAGATCAAGCCTCAAAAAATAAGCCCTTCTGAAAAATGGAAATGCTACGGGTCTTAGAAAATGGCGACAAGAGCAAAACCTTTTTTTCATACAAATTTCTGATTTTTTTTTACCACTTAAATAAAAAAAAAAACCTATCCATGTTTGGTATCTGCATATTCGTACTGACCTGGGGAATCATTCTTCCCATTTTCCAGTACACGATGTGGTAAAATCAATCATGTCATTTAAAAGTACAACTCATCTCGCAAAAATCAAGTCATCATACGGTGATATTGACATAAAAATAAAAAAGTTATAGAAAAATTGAAAAATGGAAAACCGCAGAGGGGTGAAGGGGTCAAAGAGCATTTACTATCACAATCCATGTTAATATTGACAGGGCAGTAAACTTTTAAACTCTTTTAAGAGGTAGACATAAAACGACAGGTTTTACTATCACTTCTGATGCCCCCTGGCATGAAGCTACAGTAATTTAGATGGAGAAAGTTGCTGTTGATTTCAGTCCATGACGTGACTAGAACAGTTTTTTAATTTTATCCTAAGTGAATCTGCAAGCAAAAATCTTAAACATTTGGAAGAATTGATGCAAAAAGTATATGACAAATCTGTGTAACTTTTTGTTATACAAAAAAAAAATTGCTGAGACCAGAATATCCTATAAAGTGGATCTGTCATCAGATTCTTCACTGCTGACTACATAGACTATCAAATATAAAACTTAAATGGATGAGGCTGATTACTTTGAAATTTTGAAAGTTTTACTTTCTGCTACCATGAGCATTTACAATGAACATTTTTGTAGCTACAGATGGACTCATAAAAAATACTAATTTCAATATACCGCAAGAACATGTTCAAATAATACTATATTGCCATTCTGACATGGAGAAAAAATAACCCAAAGAAAAGCCATTTTAATAAAACATTCGATCAACCAGGCATAAGGTACCTACTTAAATTATCTTCATCATCCATGCTGCTTGCCCCAGGATCGATAAACTTGAATGGTACGATGAAGGTCGACAGCATGCTTATTTTTTCTGCAAAAAAAAAAGAACTTTCTTTAGAAAATTTTAGATATGATTAATAAGTAAACCTTCCAAATTCCCAGAACCTGGAGATAATGCAGATTGTAAGCACACGAAACACAGTTGAAAAAGTAACTCAGGTTTTCTATAGAGAGCTGAAGTGGAAATACTGAATATTCCTATGCACCGTATACCTTGTGCTTTATATAACATTTACTGGACAGTAAAATGGTTTACTTTCTATAAGTTCCCCTTTCTCTTGTCTTCTTCCTCTATCTTAAAAAATGTCAGTCTAGCACTTTTAATTTACATTTTATTGGTTTACGAAATATTCACAGCAAAGAACATTGGTTGTTATTGCTGCCTTATCTGAGGACCATAGAACTTGTAGGCTCTTCAGCCCTACTACCGCTGTCTGTTGAGAAGTACTCCACCATTAAATGAATTAAGTCCATTGAAGTCAAGATTCCCAAGACAGCAGATATCTTCTAAAATGGCAGGAAGGCCACTTGGCACAGGTTCAGACTGTGCAATCTCCGATAGTAGAAGGGACGGCCAAACGGATGGGTTCAGACTATGCCGACAGGATGACCACAGGGACAGGTTCAGACTAAGCTGCCAGGACGGCCAGAGGGACAGGTTAAGACTGTGCAGTCTCTGTAAAGCAAACAAGACGGCCACAGGGACAGGTTAAAGTCCACTGTTCTCTGGAAAAAGTTCAGCTACTGTCTGTGCGGTTTAAGAGTATGGACACTGCCGAAGCGGACACGGGAACAACAAGTAACTATACTGGACTAACAGGACACAGGATATGGGACATGGGAAACATTAACAGACTAGGGATGGATGACCTGGCAACATAAAGTTGCACACACTAAATCTTCTAACTATAGTGGTTGCTCAGGCACCTCCCAATTGGGGAGAGTTCCTTATATACAAGATGTCTCCCAGTTATTGGCTGGAATACACCTTGCAGATGAATACATTAACTAAATGCCTCGCAAATGTTAGCTGGAGGCATTTACCATGTGCGTACGCTGCCCCTTTAAGGACAGAGGAGCGTGTGAATTACCGACACACAGTGCAGCATGCACAGCAGCAGGAAGAAGGAGACGCCGGGGTCTGTGACAAGGACCGGTGCAGTGAGTGAGTCAGCGTACCTGCACAAAGGGAGAAGGGGACACTGTCCAGGTGCACCAGCAATAGCACTACAGTTAGGTTGGAACTCCTGAATGTCAGTATGATTTATTTGGGGAATCTTTAGTTATCATTCTACCAATAATTCCGGCTTTGTGTGTCACTACTTTGGGGGCTTTTGAATGTAGCTCAAGACTCTCATAGAGAAAGTCTCTAAATACAATAAAGGTTGAGGATCACTGACACTGACCTATCGTGTAAAAATGTGAGAAACAAAAATAATATTTTAAGCTCTATTAGGGTAGAGGAGATGGAAGAAACTAATATAAGATCACTTCTGAATACGTTTTGTATGTATGTATTTAAATAGTAGATATGCAGTATAAAAAGTATTAATATTAATTAGTGAAGACATTTCGCTTCAGAGAGAGAATCTGTTTTCTCCATCAGCATAATTTATAATGTTCATTTACAGAAAATCTTCAAAGCTTTTTATTAAGACATTAGTTGAAAAGACGGCACAAAGGAAAGACATTTGAATGATACTGGCTGCTGGAAACTGCTGTCCAAAGCACTTAATGAAGCAGAAAGCAGAGGAAGAAGAGGAACTGCATGCTGCCGCCACGAGGGGAGATAAATTTAGGACACCATTTATATCACGGTTTGGGTAAGGTCAAGGAATGAATAATGGGACATCATGATGGTAACATTGTCACACACGGAGCTGAATTAAGCTCTAGACCATGCTAATTTTGGTAGCTATGTGATGTTTACTGAGTCAGGCGGAGTGTTCGTTACTCAGTAATTTTGGGCAAATAATCCACATAAAACTATTAATTTTATTCATTAACATTCACATTCATCATAAAGATACAATGAGCAAAATTTTCCAATATTCTTGGAGACGTTTGTATCCTTTGAAGATATTTTTAAGTAATCTCTTCTAAGCTGATCGTGGACTTCGTGTAAATCCTAAATGTCTTTAACTTTTAAGACTAACCAAACGTTTCTCTAATGGGCAATAGGAAGGACAAGTGTGACTGGTGGGTAGATGTGAATATTGGGTTTTTTTATAATTTTTTTTCTCAATATGTTAAAAAGATGAGACCATAGCAAATTAGTGATCTCATACAATAGTTTATGAGAAAGATTTTAGTGAATTGATTCTTGATTACTTTTGGCTCCTTAATTCAATCTCTAAGTCAAATTCAGCTCAGGCAAAAATCAAGAGACCACTGCAAAATGTTCAGTTTGTCTGATTTTTCTCTTTATAGGTATATTTTTGAGTAAAATGTAAATTGTTTTTTTATTCTATAAACTTCTGACAACATGTCTCCGAATTTCCAAGCAATAAATGTTGTATTTTTTTTCTGAAAAGGAGAAATGGTCCAAATTAAAACAAAACAAAAGAGTGCTTGCAGACCTCAAGTAATGCAGAAAAAACAAGATCATAATCATTTAGAAACAACAATACTAATGTTTTAACTAATGAAGAGTTCAGAAATCAATATTTTGTGGAATAACCATGATTTTTAATCACAGCTTTCATGCGTCTTGGCATGCTTTCCACCAGTCTTTCACACTGCTTCTGGCCCAAAATATATCTTCATTGAATATGTAAAAAATAGCGGTATACTTATTTGCTGTACAAAGGGGAGTAGCTACCAAACCCAGTTTTACAATATTATTCACATTGGAAAGGAACTGTTATTTTATCTAGTAAGCATGAATCTACATAAACTAATAGGGGTAGCCAGTGGTGAGGGCTATTCTAGGTATAAAGGGCTTGCAGCATGTAGCTATTTTAACCTAGCTTTCCCCTCTAGTAAATAAAGCCATTTGCTTTTAGAGTTATGATTGTGATGAAAACACGTACTGGAACTATGGATAACGATGGTCTGAGCTGTACTTTTCATGAGCTCAACAGCCTTTACATGTTCTACCTCTGTCTTATAATAATAATAATAATAATTTTATTTATATAGCGCCAACATATTCCACAGCGCTTTACAAATTATAGAGGGGACTTGTACAGACAATAGACATTACAGCATAACGGAAATCACAGTTCAAAACAGATACCAGGAGGAATGAGGGCCCTGCTCGCAAGCTTACAAACTATGAGGAAAAGGGGAGACACGAGAGGTGGATGGTAACAATTGCTTTAGTTATTTGGACCAGCCATAGTGTAAGGCTCGGGTGTTCATGTAAAGCTGCATGAACCAGTTAACTGCCTAAGTATGTAGCAGTACAGACACAGAGGCTATTGACTGCATAAAGTGTATGAGAACATGATGCGAGGAACCTGATTATGTTTTTTTTTTATTTTTTTTTATTAGGCCACACAGGGATAGTTAGGTTAATGCGTTGAGGCGGTAGGCCAATCTGAACAAATTAGTTTTTAGGGCGCGCTTAAAACTGTGGGGATTGGGGATTAATCGTATTAACCTAGGTAGTGCATTCCAAAGAATCGGCACAGCACGTGTAAAGTCTTGGAGATGGGAGTGGGAGGTTCTGATTATTGAGGATGCTAACCTGAGGTCATTAGCGGAGCGGAGGGCACGGGTAGGGTGGTAGACTGAGACCAGAGAGGAGATGTAGGGTGGTGCTGAGCCATGGAGTGCTTTGTGGATGAGGGTAGTAGTTTTGTACTGGATTCTGGAGTGGATGGGTAGCCAGTGTAATGACTGGCACAAGGTAGAGGCATCGGTGTAACGGTTGGTGAGGAATATGATCCTGGCAGCAGCATTCAGGACAGATTGGAGCGGGGAGAGTTTGGTAAGAGTGAGGCCGATTAGTAGAGAGTTACAATAGTCCAGATGAGAATGAATAAGTGAGACAGTAAGAGTTTTTGCATACACATTTGATAGATATTGTATATAAAACAGAAAATAAAATTAGTGAAAGACTTACATAGTACCAGTCACCTCAGATGGTATTTTTCAGGTGTACACTAAAGGGAACCATGTTGTAGAAGTGCTACTTAGGTTTAATTTAATTCTTTATTCTACTTGGAGAATTCCCCTTATTTTAGATTATTGTGGCAGTCAGAGCCTCCATCAGGAACTTATGTGGCCAATATAAACAAGTAGTCTGGGTGCCCTACCCCCCAATACATTGAGGATTGGAAGGGGAGAGATAATATTAGCATGGGTTATCAGAAACGGAAACAACACAAGGTGGCAGGAAGGGAACGATCACACAATGTGAAAGTGATCTTGGATGATGTGGTTTAAATGGACTGTGGCAGGGAAAAGAAAGAGTGCATTGATGTGATGCCAAAGCTCTGTGGGAGGTCGCCCAGAGATACAGTGCTGTGCAAATTAATTGGGACAAAGCAAAAAAATAAAATGTTATAATCCACTGTTACATACTAATTCTGAAATTTACCTTTTTCCACTGGCTAGTTGACCAAGAATTATTTATTATATATTAAAACTGGTTTGAATCACTGACTGGTAACCAACTTACGATTTTACTTAAAAAATGCTTGGTCCCAATTAATTTGCACAGCACTGTAGTAAGTTGGAGTGGACTTTATCAAGGGACAAAGGGAATATATTGGGTGGCAGTGGCTCTAATAAGGCAGATGGGACAAAGGAAAGACACAAGATGGAACAGAGTTTGCAGGAGGAAGAATCCAGCATGGGGATTCATTGCGCAGCTCCTGCACCCTCCCTGAAATTAAGTGTCATCAGGGAATTTCATTTCAGGGGTTGGGTTAGTCCCTGCGGTGTCACTGTGCGATGTGCACAATGACAGCGCACTTTCTTGCCAGCTCAGATCAGCAGTAGCCAGTCGGCAATAGAGCGCACTGTCAGTGCGTGTTGTCAGAATACCCAGCGTGCAGTGACCAGCGCCGTCCCTGCAAGTGATGTCATTGAAGGTTAGTTAAAAAAAATACATGTATAGATAGATATATTAGAAAAATAGATTAGATTACTATTGCATTAATTAGATAGGGATTCAGGATTAAAATTAATTTGTATTTCAGATCACCCATTTAAATGCTTTATCTTGTCTTGGTTTTAATGTTTTTACTTTATACTTTATAAAGATTTACATTGTTTAAATTTAAGAAGTACAACAGATCTTTTGTAAGTGTCTTTAACCCCTTAGTGACAGAGCCAATTTGGTACTTAATGACCGAGCCAATTTTTACAATTCTGAACACTGTCAATTTATGAGGTTATAACTCTGGAACGCTTTAACGGATCCTGCTGATTCTGAGATTGTTTTTTCATGATATGTTGTACTTCATGCTAGTGGTAACATTTCTTCGATATTACTTGCGATTATTTATGAAAAAAATGGAAATATGGTGAAAATTTTTAAAATTTTGCAATTTTCAAATTTTGTATTTTTATGCCCTTAAATCAGAGAGATATGTCACACAAAATAGTTAATAAATAACATTTCCGACATGTCTACTTTACATCAGCACAATTTTGGAAACAAAATTTTTTTTTGTTAGGGAGTTATAAGGGTTAAAATTTGACCAGCAATTTCTCATTTTTACAACACCATTTTTTTTTAGGGACCACATCACATTTGAAGTCATTTTGAGGGGTCTATATGATAGAAAATAACCAAGTGTGACACCATTCTAAAAACTGCACCCCTCAAGGTACTTAAAACCACATTCAAGAAGTTTATTAACCCTTTACGTGCTTCACAGGAACTCAAACAATGTGGAAGGAAAAAATGAACATTTAACTTTTTTTGCAAACACTTTAATTCAGAACCATATTTTTTTATTTTCACAAGTGTAAAAACAGAAATTTAACCATACATTTTGTTGTGCAATTTCTCCTGAAAACGCTGATACCCCATATGTGGGGGTAAACCACTGTTTGGGCGCACCGCAGAGCTTGGAAGAGAAGGAGTGCCGTTTGACTTTTTCAATGCAGAATTGGCTGGAATTGAGATCGGATGCCATGTCACGTTTGGAGAGCCCCTGATGTGCCTAAACAGTGGAAACGCTCCACAAGTGACACCATTTTGGAAACTAGACCCCTTAAGGAACTTAACTAGATGTGTGGTGAGCACTTTGAGCCCCCAAGTGCTTCACAGAAGTTTATAACGTAGAGCCGTGAAAATAAAAAATCGCATTTGTTTACACAAAAATGATATTTTTGCCCACAAATTCTTATTTTCACAAGGGTAATAGGAGAAATTAGACCAAAAAAGTTGTTTTGCAATTTCTCCTGAGTACGTCGATACCCCATATGTGGGGGTAAACCACTGTTTGGGCGCACCGCAGAGCTTGAAAGAGAAGGAGTGCCGTTTTACTTTTTCAATGTAGAATTGGCTGGAATTGAGATCGGACGCCATGTCGCGTTTGGAGAGCCCCTGATGTGCCTAAACAGTGGAAACCCCCCACAAGTGACACCATTTTGGAAACTAGACCCCATAAGGAACTTAACTAGATGTGTGGTGAGCACTTTGATCCCCCAGGTGCTTCACGGAAGTTTATAACGTAGAGCCGTGAAAATAAAAAATCACATTTTTTCTACAAAAATGATCTTTTTGCCCCCAAATTTTTATTTTCACAAGGGTAACAGGAGAAATTAGACAACAAATGTTGTTGTGCAACCTCTCCTGAGTACGTCGATACCCCATATGTGGGGGTAAACCACTGTTTGGGCGCACTGCAGAGCTTGGAAGAGAAGGAGTGCCGTTTTACTTTATCAATGTAGAATTGGCTGGAATTGAGATCGGATGCCATGTCGCGTTTGGAGAGCCCCTGATGTGCCTAAACAGTGGAAACCCCCCACAAATGACACCATTTTGGAAACTAGACCCCTTAAGGAACTTATCTAGATGTGTGGTGAGCACTTTAAACCCCCAGGTGCTTCACGGAAGTTTATAACGTAGAGCCGTGAAAAGCCTTTTTTTTCACTCAAAAATTATTTTTTAGCCTGCAATTTTTTATTTTATCAAGGGTAACAGGAGACATTGGACCACAAAATCTGTTGACCAGTTTGTCCTGAGTACGCTGATACCCCATATGTGGGGGGAGGGCACTGTTTGGGCACCCATCAGGGCTCGGAAGGGAAGGAGCGCCGCTTGGAATGCAGACTTTGATGGGATGGTCTGCAGGTGTCATGTTGCATTTGCAGAGATCCTGATGTACCTAAACAGTAGAAACCCCCCACAAGTGATTCCATTTTGGAAACTAGACCCCCCAAAGAGCTTATCTAGATGTGTGGTGAGCACTAGGAACCCCCAACTGCTTCACAGAAGTTTATAATGTAGAGCCATGAAAATAAAAAAATCATATTTTTTCCACAAAAATGATCTTTTCACCCCCAATTTTTTACTTTCACAAAGGTAACAGGAGAAATTGGACCCCAAAATTTTTTGTGCAATTTATGCTGAGTAGGCTGATACCCCATATGTTGGGGATAAACCACTGTTTGGGCGCATGGCAGAGCTTAGAAGGGAAGGAGTGCCGTTTTGGAATGCAGACTTTGATAGAATGGTCTGCAGGCATTATGTTGCGTTTGCAGAGCCCCCGATGTACCTAAACAGTAGAAACCCCCCACAAGTGACCTCATTTTGGAAACTAGACCCCCCAAGGAACTTATCTAGATGTGTTGTGAGAACTTTGAATGCCCAAGTGCTTCACAGAAGTTTATAATGCAGAGTCGTGAAAACAAAAAAAAATATTTTTTTCACAAAAAAGATTTTTTTAGCCCCCAATTTTTATTTTCACAAAGGTAACAAGAGAAATTGGACCCCAAAAGTTGATGTCCAATTTGTCGTGAGTTACACTGATACCCCATGTGTGGGGGGGACCACTGTTTAGGTGCATGGCTGAGCTCGGAAGGGAAGGAGTGCCGTTTTGGAATGCAGACTTTGATAGAATGGTCTGCGGGCGTTATGTTGAATTTGCAGAGCCCCAGATATACCTAAACAGTAGAGAACCCCCAGAAGTGACCCCATTTTGGAAACTAGACCCCCCAAGGAACTTATCTAGATGTGTGGTGAGAACTTTGAATGCCCAAGTGCTTCACAGAAGTTTATAATGCAGAGTCGTGAAAATAAAAAATATTTTTTTTTTCCACAAAAAAAGATTTTTTAGCCCCCAAGTTTTTATTTTCACAAGGGTATCAGGAGAAATTGGACCCCAAAAGTTGTTGTCCAATTTATCCCGAGTACGCTGATGCCCCATATGTGGGGGTAAACCACTGTTTGGGCGCACGGCAGAGCTCAGAAGGTAGGGAGCACCATTTTACTTTTTGAGCACAAAATTGGCTGTGGCGTTTAGAGACCCCCTGATGTACCTAAACAGTAGAAACCCCCCAATTCTAACTCCAACCCTAACCCCAACACACCCCTAACCCTAATCCCAACCCGATCCATAATCCTAATCACAACCCTAACCCCCAAAACACCCCTAACCCTAATCCCAAAGCTAACCATAACCCTAATCAAAACCCTAAACCCAACACCCCCCTAATCCTAATCTCAACCCTAACCTCAAAACCTAACCCTAATCCCAATACACCCCTATCCTTAATCCCAACCCTAGCCTTAACCCTAATCCCAAACCTAACCCTAATCCCAAACCTAACCCTAATCCCAAATGTAACCCTAATGCCAACCCTAATCCAAATCCTAATCCCAACTCTAACCCTAACTTTAGCCCCAACCCTAGCCCTAACCCTAACTTTAGCCCTAAACCTAGCCCCAACCCTAACCCTAACTTTAGCCCCAACCCTAGCCCTAACCCTAGCTCTAACCCTAATCCTAGCTCTAACCCTAACCCAAGCCCTAACCCTAACCCTAAGGCTATGTGCACATGTTGCGGATTTTGCTGCGGATCCGCAGCGTTTCCGCAGCTGTGGGTCCGCAGCAGTTTCCCATGAGTTTACAGTACAATGTAAACCTATGGGAAACATAAAACGCTGTGCCCATGCTGCGGAAAAAAACACACAGAAACGCAGCGGTTTACATTCCGCAGCATGTCAATTGTTATGATCCTTAGTGGTTGAGGATCACAAATTACTCCAGCAAGGTGACTAAACATAGGACAAGCTCTAGGGAGGTGGAAAACTGGACTGACCGCAAAACTGAACCTATCCAACCACACTAGAGGCAGCCGGTGAACGTGTCTAAAATCCTAGATGTCTCGAGCCAGCCTGAGGAACTAACTACCCCTAGAGAGAAAGAAAGACCTCTCTTGCCTCCAGAGAAATAATCCCCAAAAGATATAGAAGCCCCCAACATATAATAACGGTGAGGTAAGAGGAAGGCACATACACAGGGGTGAAAGCAGATTCAGCAAAAGAGGCCCACTAATTCTAGATAGCAGAAAATAGAAAAGGGGTCTATGCGGTCAGTAAAAAACCCTAACAAAATATCCACACTGAGATTTCAAGAACCCCCACGCCAACTAACGGTGTGAGGGGAGAAACTCAGTCCCCTAGAGCAACCAGCAAGTAAGAAATCACATTTTAACAAGCTGGACAAAAAACATGATGAACGCTGATAATCAGAAACTGAACAAACAAAAACTTAGCTTGTCTTGGAGAGACTGGGAGCAAGGTAGTCACCAGGAATCTGAAGAGCACTGAATACATTGATAGCAGGCAAGGAACTGAGTATCCAGGTGAGCTAAATAGGAAAACAACCAAGGATAACGAACCAGGTGATGAAGCCAACCTGCAGAAAGACAACACTACACAGTACCGCTTGTGACCACTAGAGGGAGCCCAAAAATAGAGTTCACAACAGTCAATTCTTTCTGCTGATTCCGCAGCAGTTTTACACCTGCTCCATAATAGAAAACCGCAGGTGTAAAACCGCAGTGGAATCCGCACAAAAACCGTGGTACATCCGCGATAAATCCGCAGGAAAAACGCAGCGTTTTGGTCCTGCGGATTTATCAAATCCGCTGCAGAAAAATCCGCAGAGAACCATTCTATGTGTGCACATATCCTAACCCTACCCCTAACCCTAACCCTACCCTTAACCCTACCCCTAACCCTAGCCCTAACCCTAACCCTAACCCTAGCCCTAACCCTAACCCTAACCCTACCCCTAACCCTACCCCTAACCCTACCCCTACCCCTAACCCTACCCCTAACCCTACCCCTAACCCTAACCCTACTTGGAAAATAGAAATTCATACATTTTTTTTATTTTATTATTTTTTTCTTACTAAGGGGGTGATAAAGGGGGGGGGTTATTTACTATTTTTTTTATTTTGATCACTGTGATAGGATCTCACAGTGACCAAAATAAAAAAAGAGGAAGAATTTTCTTCTGCCGGCCAGCAGATCATGGCGGGCGCACTGTGCATGCGCCCGCCATTTTCTTACCGGAGCAAGAAGCCGGCGGCCAGCAGAAGAAGCAGGAGGACCCAGGGACACCGGTAAGTATAACAGGGTCCCCGAATCCCCCTATTTCTCTGTCCTCTGATGTGCGATCACATCAGAGGACAGAGAAATGACATCGCTTTTTTTTTTTTTTTGCGGTCGCCGGTAAACAGTTAATTACCGGTGATCGCAAAACAGGGGTCGGTAAAAACCGACCCCGATCATGTTCTTTGGGGTCTCGGCCAGATAGCTACCCCCGGCAACCGAGACTCCAGAGAAAATCCGACTCTGGGGGGCGCTATTCACTTTTTCCACAGCGCCGTTAATTAACGGCGCTGTGGTTTAAGTACCCTTAGCGGCCGCCGTTAAAAGGTGTATCGGCGGTCGTTAAGGGGTTAATCTCTTTTTAAATTTCACACATCTTAATCCAATTTTGTTTTACATTTATATGTTCCTTTTGTATTCATGTAGGAATATAGTATTATTGCTCATGTGAACTTTAAGATTTTTTTAAAAATGTGGTTGAAACACCAGCAGAAAAGCCCCTCCTCTTGAAATATATGATATGACTAGCTGTACTACCCGGCTTCGCCCGGGTTAATGACTGCTGTTAGCAAAATAGAATGTGTTAACAAAAATTTATTCTGCACACAAAAACCACAAAACAAATAGATAGAAATGTAATTATTAAAAGGCAAAAACTAAGCTAATAGAAGAATTTCACAACATATATTAGCTTTGTTATACTGAGAATGTCTTTGTTGCCTATATTAACCAATCAGAGCTCAGATTAATTAACTGTAGCAAAATAGAAGCTGAGCTGTGATTGGTTGCTATTGGCAGCCTGATAAATCCCCAGCCAACAGTAAGCCCACCCCCTGGCAGTATATATTAGCTCACACATACACATAATAGACAGGTCATGTGACTGACAGCTGCCGTATTTCCTATATGGTACATTTGTTGCTCTTGTAGTTTGTCTGCTTATTAATCAGATTTTTATTTTTGAAGGACAATACCAGACTTGTGTGTGTTTCAGGGCGAGTTTCATGTATCAAGTTGTGTGTGTTGAGTTGCGTGTGGCGACATGCATGTAGTGACTTTTGTGAGATGAGTTTTGTGTGGCGACATGCGTGTAGCAACATTTTGTGTGTCGAGTTGCATGTGACAGGTTAGTATAGTAAGTTGTGTGCAGCAAGTTTTGAGCATGGCGAGTTTTGCGCGTGGCGAGTTTCATGTGTGGTGCGTTTTGAGTATGTGCAAGTTTTGTGTGAGTCAACTTTTGCATGTGGTGCAACTTTTGTACATGTGGCAATTTTTCTGTGTGTGCAAGTTTTGCATGAGGTGAGTATTCCATGAGGTGAGTTTTGCGTGTGGCGAGTTTTGCGTGAGCCTAGTTTTGCATATGGCGAGTTTTGCATGTAGCGAGTTTTGCGTGTGGCGAGTTTTGAGTGGTGACTTTTGTGTTTCGACTTTTATGTGGCGAGGTTGGTGTATGTGTGGTGAAATGTGCGCTGAGGGTCGTATATGTGTTCAAGCACGTGGTAGTGTGTGGCGCATTTTGTGTTTGTGTCGGGGCCCCACCTTAGCAACTGTACGGTATATACTCTTTGGCGCCATCGCTCTCATTCTTTAAGTCCCCATTGTTCACATCTGGCAGCTGTCAATTTTTCTCCAACACTTTTCCCTTCACTTTTTCCCCATTATGTAGACAGGGGCAAAATTGTTTGGTGAATTGGAACGCGCGGGGTTAAAATTTCACCTCACAACATAGCCTATGACGCTCTCGGGGTCCAGACGTGTGACTGTGCAAAATTTTGTGGCTGTAGCTGTGACGGTGCAGATGCCAATCCCGGACATACACACATACATACATACATACATACATACATACACACATTCAGCTTTATATATTAGATATACCTGTATGTAATCTCCTGTATATAGTATATACCTGTGTGTCATCTCACCTATATATAGTATATATGTGTGTCATCTCCTCCTGTATATAGTATATACCTGTATGTCATCTCCTCCTATACATAGCATATACCTGTATGTCATCTCCTCCTGTATATACTATATACTGTACCTGTAGGTAATCTGCTCCTGTATATAGTATATACCTGTGTGTCATCTCATCCTGTATGTAGTATGTTCCTGTATGTCATCTCCTCCTCTATATAGTATATACCTGTGTGTCATCTCTCCTGTATATAGTATATATCTGTGTGTCATCTCCTGTATATAGTATATACCTGTGTGTCATCTCCCCTGTAAATAGTATATACCTGTGTGTCATCTCCTCCTGTATATAGTATATATCTGTATGTCATCTCCTCCTGTATTAGCCCTCGTTCACACGTTATTTGGTCAGTATTTTTACCTCAGTATTTGTAAGCTAAATTGGCAGCCTGATAAATCCCCAGCCAATAGTAAGCCCACCCCCTGGCAGTATATATTAGCTCACACATACACATAATAGACTGGTCATGTGACTGACAGCTGCCGGATTCCTATATGGTACATTTGTTGCTCTTGTAGTTTTTCAGCTTATTAATCGGATTTTTATTTTTGAAGGATAATACCAGACTTGTGTGTGTTTTAGGGCGGGTTTCGTGTGTCAAGTTGTGTGTGTTGAGTTGCGTGTGGCGACATGCATGTAGCGACTTTTGTGAGATGAGTTTTGTGTGGCGACATGCGTGTAGCAACTTTTTGTGTGTCGAGTTGCATGTGACAGGTTAGTGTAGCAAGTTGTGTGCAGCAAGTTTTGCGCATGGCGAGTTTTGCGCGTGGCGAGTTTTATGTGTGGTGCCTTTTGAGTATGTGCAAGTTTTGTGTGAGGCAACTTTTGCATGTGTTGCAACTTTTGTGCATGTGGCAATTTTTCCGCGTGTGCAAGTTTTGCGTGTGGCGAGTTTTCCATGAGGTGAGTTTTGCACGTGTGGCGAGTTTTGCATGTGGAGAGTTTTGCGCGTGGCGAGTTTTGAGCGGCGACTTTTGTGTTTCGACTTTTATGTGGCGAGGTTGGTGTATGTGTGGTGAAATGTGCGCTGAGGGTCGTATATGTGTTCGAGCACGTGGTAGTGTGTGGCGCATTTTGTGTGTGTGTTCATATCCCCGTGGTGGTGTGGTGATTATCTAATGTCGGGGCCCCACCTTAGCAACTGTACAGTATATACTCTTTGGCGCTATCGCTGTCATTCTTTAAGTCCCCTTTGTTCACATCTGGCAGCTGTTAATTTGCCTCCAACACTTTTCCTTTCACTTTTTCCCCATTATGTAGATAGGGGCAAAATTGTTTGGTGAATTGGAAAGAGCGGGGTTAAAATTTCACCTTACAACATAGCTTTGACGCTCTCGGGGTCCAGACGTGTGACTGTGCAAAATTTTGTGCCTGTAGCTGCGACGCCTCCAACACTTTTGCTTTCACTTTTTCCCCATTATGTAGATAGGGGCAAAATTGTTTGGTGAATTGGAAAGCGCGGGGTTAAAATTTCACCTCACAACATAGCCTATGACGCTCTCGGGGTCCAGACGTGTGACTGTGCAAAATGTTGTGCCTGTAGCTGCGACGCATCCAACACTTTTCCTTTCACTTTTTCCCCATTATGTAGATAGGGGCAAAATTGTTTGGTGAATTGGAAAGCGCGGGGTTAAAATTTCACCTCACAACATAGCCTATGACGCTCTCGGGGTCCAGACGTGTGACTGTGCAAAATTTTGTGGCTGTAGCTGCGACGGTTCAGATGCCAATCCCGGACATACATACATACATACATACATACACACACACACACATTCAGCTTTATATATTAGATTACAATTCAGAAAAGTCATTACGCATTTTATATCAACAAATGATTTATATTTACCCTCCAGGATACAAAGCTGAAAGTTCGTGATTTCACAAACCATTTATACTGAATATTAAGTTAAAGACATCATTTATTTTGAGGGCAGTCTTTCTATATTTTATGATGTAATAACAAGAAAACTAACTCATAATAAGTCGCGTCTTAGATCTTCCATTATTTCAAATGTCTAACCGGATTACAGAGCTTCATCTGTGCATAGTATATAGCTTGAATGGCACCTTTAAGGTAGAATAGCATTAAATAAGGTCCCATTGGATCCCAATGAATGAAAAATGCACAGGAAAAACATTTCAATAGAAAAAAGGGTAAATAATGACAAGCATAATGATCCATCTGTATGAGTATAATCAAAGCATTGCTTGTGTTCTGAATTGTAGGTTAGCAAACCATTTACTTCCTCCAGTCTCTCAACTGAAATTCTTACTGAACATAGAGCAATAATAATAAAAAAAAAAACCTGTTCCCTTAAAAAGGTTGTATCTTCACAAATGTGTAAAATTACACAGTGCTTGTACAAACAAGAAAATTGTAATTTACTTGTTATTAAAAATCCTCTCTTCTCAAGAACAGACAGACTGTATTTATTATTTTTTTGCTCATATCCTAGGTTAAAGAATAACTTCCAGTTCTAAATGTTCAACTTGACTCATGATGTAATAGGTGGTGCAGAGAGTAGAACTTAACCTTTTTTTATTATTCTGCTTCGCAGTTGCTGAAATATTATTGATTTTCCACCTAAAGAGTTAATTTTTTCTCAGTCTAAGGGGTAGTACCAGAGAGATTTCACTGGGGGCGTGTACTTTAGTCTCTTTCTGATGCTGACCAATCATAAGCAGGCAGGAACACACTGGGGAAAGGAGAACACGCCCCCATGATAGGTTAGAACAGGCTCTGCTGAATGATAATAACATTATTTCATAACATCTCAATTGTATATCAAAAAGAGAAAAAGAGCTTTTTCTTTAAAACATAAATACTTTATTGTACATACACAAATAACATATATATAGAAATACAGTACCACCCACCAAGGTCAGGTACCTAGGGAATTATAGCCAGGTATAGTAAAAAACAACAATCAGTATTACAGATGTTATTTTCAAGTATATTATTTCGGAGCCATCAACTTTTAAACCATATATTAAATAGACAAATATTTTAGGATTTTAATATTTTAGGATTTCTCTACAAGGAAATGAGAATTTTTTAATGTAATATAGAATTAAATCCAAGTGCTAATTATAGCACTTAGTAAACTCAAAAAAATGAGCTGTCAGTGCTACATACGAAATCCAACCATAAACATTAGCAATGGAAAAAGTGCTAATAGTGCCAATATGTCCCACTAATTCCAATTAGAGCCACGAACTTTCAATCTAGCTCCCAGTGATTGCGTATAAATAATATGGAACAATTGATATAACTGGCCCTTTAAGGACAGAAGGTAAACAGAGGGCTACCTATATAGGGTTTAAATAAGTATCCAAACGCTATTTATAGCGCTTGGAAAGTTGTACATATGCTGACAGTGCAGCGTAACTACAGCTAAGGTGCTGATAGTATAAAATACTAATGATATTAAGGGTGCCCGATAAACTTACTTTCAATTAAAGACCTGGACCCTGGACCTGGCGCCCCGACGCGCGTTTCGCCTTTCTTCTTCAGGAGGCGTGGCTAGCATAACCCTAACATCCGTATATATAGTTTAGGAGCACCAATAGTGTGAGTGCCGTCCAAATTAGCATCCGGTGATATGTGGCGCATGCGCGAGTATTCCCCGGCCCCATCAGGATACTTCCTCTTTCGCTCCTGAGACGCAAGCAATCCACCGCTGCCTAGCAGCGGGGGACGCCTGCGCGTCACGTGAGCGACTCTGGAAGGTCCGGACTCGGGAATCTCCGGGCATGCGCACCAACCCATGCTAAGAAAGTGCACGGCAATACTACCTACCGTATTTTTTGGCATATAAGACGCACTTTTTCCCCCCAAAAAAAGGGGGGAAAATGGGGGGTGCGTCTTATATGCGCAATGCAGGCTTACCGTGGACCGTGGCGGCAGAGGTGCGGTGGGAGAGGTGCGGCGGCAGAGGTGTGGCGGTGGAGATGAGGAGGCGCAGTGAGCGGGGTCCTTTTCCCCGGTGAGTTGATGCTGCAGCCCCGGTAATGCACAGAGCCGGGTGAATCCTGTTGTTATCGGTGCGCGCGGCCATCTTCCTGAGGCCGCGCGTTCGCAGATGGAGCTCTGCTGCCCGGGGCTTCAGGAAAATGGCCGCGGGATGCCGCGCGTGCGCAGATGGGGATCGCGGCGGCCATTTTCCTGAAGCCCCGGGCAGCAGAGCTCCATCTGCGAACGCGCGGCCTCAGGAAGATGGCCGTGCCCACCGATATCAACAGGATTCACCCGGCTCTGCTGCATTACCGGGGCTGCAGCATCAACTCACCGGGGAAAGGGACCCCGCTCACTGCGCCTCCTCATCTCCACCGCCACACCTCTGCCGCCGCACCTCTGCCACCGCACCTCTGCCGCCACGGTCCACGGTAAGCATTACCGGCTGCTGCATCACCTCACCGGGACTTTGGACTCTGTATCCTGTATCCTTTTGCTTCCCAGGATGGGTGCAGCAAGGTTCAGGAAGGATCTCGTGGGCACATGGACTGGAGATGATGGAGGTAGTGGTGTACATTGTGAAGCGAGTATTCCACAGGCGCTCAGATGTCTGAGTCCTTGCCGCTTCCCGGCGCTCAGACATATGAGCTCCTGTGGAATACTCGCTTCACAATGTACACCACTACCTCCATCATCTCCAGTCCATGTGCCCACGAGATCCTTCCATCACCTCACCGGGGAAAGGGACCCCTCTCACGCCATACCTCTCACTGTGCTTCCTCATCCCAGCACCTCTGTCGGTAACCACTGCTGCCACCCTACCATGGACACCAGGCCGTGGCGTCGCCCACCTAAGCAGGAAGGGACCCTGCTCAGGTGCACGCCGTACCGCCTCACCCCACCTCTGCCGCCACCATGCCTCCTGTGACCCTGCTCTGCCACCACCAGCCCTCAGGTAAGATACTGTAAATTCGGACAATAAGACGGACCCCCATCTTATAAAAAATCTTTTTTTCTGCAATTTTCACCCCAAATTTGGGGTGCGTCTTATGGTCCGGTGCGTCTTATATGCCGCGAAATACGGTACTTCATTCATAACAAAGGGGAAGCATAAAGAGGCATATTATTCGTTCTGATATATATGTGGACATACATATAGATAATATCTTTAACAATAGGAGCTGAGAGCAAAAATAAATCCAATTAAAAACGTGCTTAGAAGTACTAATACATAAATACAACATTAATAACATAAATAAATATAAATAAACAAAACTGGTATAAACACGATTATAAATAATTTATATAATAAAGCATTTTGTGCATAGACTGTGCAAAAAAGGCCAAATGGCACACATTTAATCATATCCCATATAAACACATAATATGGAATTGTACATTAAAGAACTACTAATTATAAAATATAATGTGTAACACATACACTCATAATTTATTCAAAACGCCCAAATGCATAAATTGGACCAAAAAAAACCATATATAAAAATAAATAAAGTGAATAGTGCGATGTAAATTACTACTAATCATAAAATACAATTTTATCAATATATACCATGAATTTCAAAAATTAATAATACCCAATAAAAATTATGTACTATAAATTATTCATGATTATAAAATGCAATTTGATCAATAAACATCATAAAAATGTAAAATTGATCAGAATAGTGTCAATAAACAAAGTGAACGGCCCAATATAGATTACAGTATAAAATACAATTTATAAGCCCTAACAATACAAAATTAATTATAAATAAATATAATTATACCAACAAAACAATTGTGCACAATTATGTTTGATAGTTTCTTCAAGTCCAACGTATCTCATTCTTCAGCTCGTTTCATCCACATTCAACACACTTGGTTACTCAAATGGAAAGATAAATATATCTACAAAAATAATTAGACATAAACAGTTAAAATGATAAGATAAAATCAATAAAACATATACGAATAAACTAAAAACTAGGGACCAATAATCCTATAGTGAACAATTTTTAAAGGAATGAACCGAATCCGTGACTCTCATTTAAACCATTAGGAACTAAAGTGTTTAGCCTATAAATCCAACGGCTTTCCACTTGAGATAATACTCTAAACAAATTACCACCCCTAATCCCCAAGGTCACTTGGTCGATGGCCATAAAACGGAGGTTTGTGGCATCAGAATTATGAACGGCTTTAAAATGTCTGGCCAAAGTTTTTAGGTGTTCATTTTCATTTGAATCTTTAGATTTTTCCTTTTCATTTGAATCTTTAGATTTTTCTATATCACGTATGTGCTCACGTATCCTGATGCGTAACTCACGGGTGGTCATCCCGATATATGATTTATTGCACGGACAATAGGCTAAATAAATCACTCCCTGTGATGTGCAAGTAAGATATTTTCTGATGGAAAAAGTGCGTGAATGATCAGAATTGTAAAAGACCTTACTCTTGATTGTATTCGCACATGCCTTGCATTTTTTACAGGGGAAAAAACCTTGCACTTCACCAAAAGGATTCATTTGAATGGATTCTTTTGGACCATAGTGACTCCTTACCAACAGATCAGATAGATTTTTTGATCTTTTAGCTGTTATGAGGGGTTTAGGGGTCAAGGTTCTTCTCAAAATCGGGTCAGTTAATAAAATAGCCCAACGATTTTGTATGATGTTAGTTAATTCTTTCCATTGTCCATTAAAGTTTGTAACCAATCTTACTTTATCAATATCAGGTTTCTTGTCTTTATTCATATAAAGAAGCTGATTTCTAGTCACCTTACAGGCTCTATTGTAGGCTTGACGGATTGGTCGATGACCATATCCCCTTTCCCGAAATCTAGAATATAGATCAGATGCTTGGGTTTGAAAAGCATCCTCAGTAGAGCAAATTCTTTTTGCTCTCAAGTATTGTCCTACTGGGATGGACCTAATAGTAGAGGGTAAATGAGAGGATTCAGCATATAATAGTGAATTGGTGGAAGTAGGTTTCCTGAACATGGTGGTAAAGATAGAACCATCTGAATTTACCGATACATCAATATCCAAAAACGTAACTCTCCGTCCATAAGAGTAGGTCAAATGTATATTTAAATCGTTATTATTTAGAAGTCTCATAAGGTCAGTCAGTTCATCCTCAGTGCCATCCCAGACAAACATAATGTCGTCAATATATCTTATCCAGTTGTGGATTTTATCCACACCTGGAATGGGAGAGCACTGAAAAATGTCCCGCTCCCAGAGACCTAAAAATAAATTTGCGTATGAGGGGGCACAAGCCGCCCCCATCGCCGTTCCTTGTAATTGTAGAAACACCTGTTCTTTGAACGTAAAACAATTATGCGTGAGCACGAATTCTAGAAGTACTAGAAGGAATTTTATCAAATCATTATCCAGATTACTATTGTATAGGAACCAAGAAACTGCTGCCAGTCCTTGGGAGTGCTTAATTGACGTATAAAGTGCCTCAACGTCGGCTGTAACTAGGATCATAGTATCTTCCAAATGGAGTTGATCTAACCTCCTCAAGGCTGCTGTTGTGTCAAGGATATGTGAAGGCAGACTAGAAACTAAAGGTTTTAAGTAATAGTCAAGGATTTTACAAATTAATTCATTAAGTCCCTCATTCCCCGACACAATAGGCCGGCCTGGTGGATCGTTAGGGTTCTTATGCAGCTTAGGAAGCAGATAAAAGGTTGGCAATTTGGGTTTTAAGGATTCAATAGACTCTAATAATTTTTTAGGAATAATTCCATCACCATATGCATCAAGCATGATATTAACTAACTCCCTTTGAAACTCTTGTAAGGGGATATAAGGTAATTTTTTATAACACTTAGTGTCATAAAGTAGCTTGAATGCCTGTTTCTCATAGAGATGATTGGGCCAAATAACCAAATTGCCGCCCTTATCTGCCATTTTGAAAGTAACATCTTTCCACCCCTGCAATTCTTGGATAATTTTTCTTTCCTTGGAATGAGATGGTCCACCATAGAATTTATGGTTCATGTTCTCCAAATCGTTAGTCACCATTTTGACAAATATCTCTACCGCAGGGCAAGTATTGACGTTCGGAAATTTTTTGGATTTATTGAACAAAAAATTGGGAAATTTGCTCACCGTCTCCTGAGGATTATTTTCTTCAGCAAGTGATTCAAGTGCTGCAAGGACTTCAGATTCCTCTATGGAGTCCAACTTCAATCCCATATTGGTTTTTTCATGATATCTTTTTAAAATTAGCTTTCTTGCAAACAAATGGACGTCTTTCACAGTCGTGAAGAGGTCTAAAGGTTGGGGAGGAGAAAAAGTCAAACCCTTTTGCAATAAGGATAAGTGGTCATCAGAGAGGACATGTGAGGATAGATTAATTACCTTATATTGGTCATTCCTCTTGTTGCCATAATTGGAACCACGTCTCCCCTGGTGACCACCTCTCCCACCAAAACGGGTTTTCATATGTCTTGGATTGCGATAATCCTGTTCTTGTATAGAAGGTGCATTGCTAGATGTTGACGAGATGGAAGAGACTGATGGACTTCTATTCTGGGGACCTGATTTCTCACTCCCCATTGGTTTACTTTGCCAACGGAAAATCTTTTTCTGTTCAAAGTCCTGTCTATCACGTGTATATTTTTTCATCTTAGCAGTGCTAATTTGTTGTTCCCATTTTTCAACCTGTGTATTGACATCCACAATGAATTTGCCCAATTCTTCAGCTGTTAATTTAGATGTTAGATCTTTATATATTTGATTGAGTTCTATATCAATTTCATCCAATAACATGGTATTTTTAGCATTGATAATTTCCATAAAAGAAATAGAGCACGATGAAGCTACATTAATCCATTTGTTAGTCAGTTCTACATCATCTAATCCAAAAGTTGGATAGAGTTGTATCCTGAGTCCACGTGGGACAATGCCCTGCTGTATATAATTATTCAGGGTAGTCCTAGTCCACCAAATTCTTAATTTTTTATTATAGACATTTTTATATTTAGTCATCAATTCCTTATTATCACTATAGGTAGTATTAAAATTGGTAGTGGTACTTTGTTTAAACATATCAGTTGCTTTATCCAGCCAGGCTTTTTCTCTGGCCTTGAAATCCATTTTCAGAAATCCAATACTGTTATAAAACAGAAACCAATCAATTAAACATAATAGGACCTCTCAATTTAATATTTAAATGAGCTCAAAATACGATATTTCATAACATCTCAATTGTATATCAAAAAGAGAAAAAGAGCTTTTTCTTTAAAACATAAATACTTTATTGTACATACACAAATAACATATATATAGAAATACAGTACCACCCACCAAGGTCAGGTACCTAGGGAATTATAGCCAGGTATAGTAAAAAACAACAATCAGTATTACAGATGTTATTTTCAAGTATATTATTTCGGAGCCATCAACTTTTAAACCATATATTAAATAGACAAATATTTTAGGATTTTAATATTTTAGGATTTCTCTACAAGGAAATGAGAATTTTTTAATGTAATATAGAATTAAATCCAAGTGCTAATTATAGCACTTAGTAAACTCAAAAAAATGAGCTGTCAGTGCTACATACGAAATCCAACCATAAACATTAGCAATGGAAAAAGTGCTAATAGTGCCAATATGTCCCACTAATTCCAATTAGAGCCACGAACTTTCAATCTAGCTCCCAGTGATTGCGTATAAATAATATGGAACAATTGATATAACTGGCCCTTTAAGGACAGAAGGTAAACAGAGGGCTACCTATATAGGGTTTAAATAAGTATCCAAACGCTATTTATAGCGCTTGGAAAGTTGTACATATGCTGACAGTGCAGCGTAACTACAGCTAAGGTGCTGATAGTATAAAATACTAATGATATTAAGGGTGCCCGATAAACTTACTTTCAATTAAAGACCTGGACCCTGGACCTGGCGCCCCGACGCGCGTTTCGCCTTTCTTCTTCAGGAGGCGTGGCTAGCATAACCCTAACATCCGTATATATAGTTTAGGAGCACCAATAGTGTGAGTGCCGTCCAAATTAGCATCCGGTGATATGTGGCGCATGCGCGAGTATTCCCCGGCCCCATCAGGATACTTCCTCTTTCGCTCCTGAGACGCAAGCAATCCACCGCTGCCTAGCAGCGGGGGACGCCTGCGCGTCACGTGAGCGACTCTGGAAGGTCCGGACTCGGGAATCTCCGGGCATGCGCACCAACCCATGCTAAGAAAGTGCACGGCAATACTACCTACTTCATTCATAACAAAGGGGAAGCATAAAGAGGCATATTATTCGTTCTGATATATATGTGGACATACATATAGATAATATCTTTAACAATAGGAGCTGAGAGCAAAAATAAATCCAATTAAAAACGTGCTTAGAAGTACTAATACATAAATACAACATTAATAACATAAATAAATATAAATAAACAAAACTGGTATAAACACGATTATAAATAATTTATATAATAAAGCATTTTGTGCATAGACTGTGCAAAAAAGGCCAAATGGCACACATTTAATCATATCCCATATAAACACATAATATGGAATTGTACATTAAAGAACTACTAATTATAAAATATAATGTGTAACACATACACTCATAATTTATTCAAAACGCCCAAATGCATAAATTGGACCAAAAAAAACCATATATAAAAATAAATAAAGTGAATAGTGCGATGTAAATTACTACTAATCATAAAATACAATTTTATCAATATATACCATGAATTTCAAAAATTAATAATACCCAATAAAAATTATGTACTATAAATTATTCATGATTATAAAATGCAATTTGATCAATAAACATCATAAAAATGTAAAATTGATCAGAATAGTGTCAATAAACAAAGTGAACGGCCCAATATAGATTACAGTATAAAATACAATTTATAAGCCCTAGCCCCTAACAATACAAAATTAATTATAAATAAATATAATTATACCAACAAAACAATTGTGCACAATTATGTTTGATAGTTTCTTCAAGTCCAACGTATCTCATTCTTCAGCTCGTTTCATCCACATTCAACACACTTGGTTACTCAAATGGAAAGATAAATATATCTACAAAAATAATTAGACATAAACAGTTAAAATGATAAGATAAAATCAATAAAACATATACGAATAAACTAAAAACTAGGGACCAATAATCCTATAGTGAACAATTTTTAAAGGAATGAACCGAATCCGTGACTCTCATTTAAACCATTAGGAACTAAAGTGTTTAGCCTATAAATCCAACGGCTTTCCACTTGAGATAATACTCTAAACAAATTACCACCCCTAATCCCCAAGGTCACTTGGTCGATGGCCATAAAACGGAGGTTTGTGGCATCAGAATTATGAACGGCTTTAAAATGTCTGGCCAAAGTTTTTAGGTGTTCATTTTCATTTGAATCTTTAGATTTTTCCTTTTCATTTGAATCTTTAGATTTTTCTATATCACGTATGTGCTCACGTATCCTGATGCGTAACTCACGGGTGGTCATCCCGATATATGATTTATTGCACGGACAATAGGCTAAATAAATCACTCCCTGTGATGTGCAAGTAAGATATTTTCTGATGGAAAAAGTGCGTGAATGATCAGAATTGTAAAAGACCTTACTCTTGATTGTATTCGCACATGCCTTGCATTTTTTACAGGGGAAAAAACCTTGCACTTCACCAAAAGGATTCATTTGAATGGATTCTTTTGGACCATAGTGACTCCTTACCAACAGATCAGATAGATTTTTTGATCTTTTAGCTGTTATGAGGGGTTTAGGGGTCAAGGTTCTTCTCAAAATCGGGTCAGTTAATAAAATAGCCCAACGATTTTGTATGATGTTAGTTAATTCTTTCCATTGTCCATTAAAGTTTGTAACCAATCTTACTTTATCAATATCAGGTTTCTTGTCTTTATTCATATAAAGAAGCTGATTTCTAGTCACCTTACAGGCTCTATTGTAGGCTTGACGGATTGGTCGATGACCATATCCCCTTTCCCGAAATCTAGAATATAGATCAGATGCTTGGGTTTGAAAAGCATCCTCAGTAGAGCAAATTCTTTTTGCTCTCAAGTATTGTCCTACTGGGATGGACCTAATAGTAGAGGGTAAATGAGAGGATTCAGCATATAATAGTGAATTGGTGGAAGTAGGTTTCCTGAACATGGTGGTAAAGATAGAACCATCTGAATTTACCGATACATCAATATCCAAAAACGTAACTCTCCGTCCATAAGAGTAGGTCAAATGTATATTTAAATCGTTATTATTTAGAAGTCTCATAAGGTCAGTCAGTTCATCCTCAGTGCCATCCCAGACAAACATAATGTCGTCAATATATCTTATCCAGTTGTGGATTTTATCCACACCTGGAATGGGAGAGCACTGAAAAATGTCCCGCTCCCAGAGACCTAAAAATAAATTTGCGTATGAGGGGGCACAAGCCGCCCCCATCGCCGTTCCTTGTAATTGTAGAAACACCTGTTCTTTGAACGTAAAACAATTATGCGTGAGCACGAATTCTAGAAGTACTAGAAGGAATTTTATCAAATCATTATCCAGATTACTATTGTATAGGAACCAAGAAACTGCTGCCAGTCCTTGGGAGTGCTTAATTGACGTATAAAGTGCCTCAACGTCGGCTGTAACTAGGATCATAGTATCTTCCAAATGGAGTTGATCTAACCTCCTCAAGGCTGCTGTTGTGTCAAGGATATGTGAAGGCAGACTAGAAACTAAAGGTTTTAAGTAATAGTCAAGGATTTTACAAATTAATTCATTAAGTCCCTCATTCCCCGACACAATAGGCCGGCCTGGTGGATCGTTAGGGTTCTTATGCAGCTTAGGAAGCAGATAAAAGGTTGGCAATTTGGGTTTTAAGGATTCAATAGACTCTAATAATTTTTTAGGAATAATTCCATCACCATATGCATCAAGCATGATATTAACTAACTCCCTTTGAAACTCTTGTAAGGGGATATAAGGTAATTTTTTATAACACTTAGTGTCATAAAGTAGCTTGAATGCCTGTTTCTCATAGAGATGATTGGGCCAAATAACCAAATTGCCGCCCTTATCTGCCATTTTGAAAGTAACATCTTTCCACCCCTGCAATTCTTGGATAATTTTTCTTTCCTTGGAATGAGATGGTCCACCATAGAATTTATGGTTCATGTTCTCCAAATCGTTAGTCACCATTTTGACAAATATCTCTACCGCAGGGCAAGTATTGACGTTCGGAAATTTTTTGGATTTATTGAACAAAAAATTGGGAAATTTGCTCACCGTCTCCTGAGGATTATTTTCTTCAGCAAGTGATTCAAGTGCTGCAAGGACTTCAGATTCCTCTATGGAGTCCAACTTCAATCCCATATTGGTTTTTTCATGATATCTTTTTAAAATTAGCTTTCTTGCAAACAAATGGACGTCTTTCACAGTCGTGAAGAGGTCTAAAGGTTGGGGAGGAGAAAAAGTCAAACCCTTTTGCAATAAGGATAAGTGGTCATCAGAGAGGACATGTGAGGATAGATTAATTACCTTATATTGGTCATTCCTCTTGTTGCCATAATTGGAACCACGTCTCCCCTGGTGACCACCTCTCCCACCAAAACGGGTTTTCATATGTCTTGGATTGCGATAATCCTGTTCTTGTATAGAAGGTGCATTGCTAGATGTTGACGAGATGGAAGAGACTGATGGACTTCTATTCTGGGGACCTGATTTCTCACTCCCCATTGGTTTACTTTGCCAACGGAAAATCTTTTTCTGTTCAAAGTCCTGTCTATCACGTGTATATTTTTTCATCTTAGCAGTGCTAATTTGTTGTTCCCATTTTTCAACCTGTGTATTGACATCCACAATGAATTTGCCCAATTCTTCAGCTGTTAATTTAGATGTTAGATCTTTATATATTTGATTGAGTTCTATATCAATTTCATCCAATAACATGGTATTTTTAGCATTGATAATTTCCATAAAAGAAATAGAGCACGATGAAGCTACATTAATCCATTTGTTAGTCAGTTCTACATCATCTAATCCAAAAGTTGGATAGAGTTGTATCCTGAGTCCACGTGGGACAATGCCCTGCTGTATATAATTATTCAGGGTAGTCCTAGTCCACCAAATTCTTAATTTTTTATTATAGACATTTTTATATTTAGTCATCAATTCCTTATTATCACTATAGGTAGTATTAAAATTGGTAGTGGTACTTTGTTTAAACATATCAGTTGCTTTATCCAGCCAGGCTTTTTCTCTGGCCTTGAAATCCATTTTCAGAAATCCAATACTGTTATAAAACAGAAACCAATCAATTAAACATAATAGGACCTCTCAATTTAATATTTAAATGAGCTCAAAATACGATATTTCATAACATCTCAATTGTATATCAAAAAGAGAAAAAGAGCTTTTTCTTTAAAACATAAATACTTTATTGTACATACACAAATAACATATATATAGAAATACAGTACCACCCACCAAGGTCAGGTACCTAGGGAATTATAGCCAGGTATAGTAAAAAACAACAATCAGTATTACAGATGTTATTTTCAAGTATATTATTTCGGAGCCATCAACTTTTAAACCATATATTAAATAGACAAATATTTTAGGATTTTAATATTTTAGGATTTCTCTACAAGGAAATGAGAATTTTTTAATGTAATATAGAATTAAATCCAAGTGCTAATTATAGCACTTAGTAAACTCAAAAAAATGAGCTGTCAGTGCTACATACGAAATCCAACCATAAACATTAGCAATGGAAAAAGTGCTAATAGTGCCAATATGTCCCACTAATTCCAATTAGAGCCACGAACTTTCAATCTAGCTCCCAGTGATTGCATATAAATAATATGGAACAATTGATATAACTGGCCCTTTAAGGACAGAAGGTAAACAGAGGGCTACCTATATAGGGTTTAAATAAGTATCCAAACGCTATTTATAGCGCTTGGAAAGTTGTACATATGCTGACAGTGCAGCGTAACTACAGCTAAGGTGCTGATAGTATAAAATACTAATGATATTAAGGGTGCCCGATAAACTTACTTTCAATTAAAGACCTGGACCCTGGACCTGGCGCCCCGACGCGCGTTTCGCCTTTCTTCTTCAGGAGGCGTGGCTAGCATAACCCTAACATCCGTATATATAGTTTAGGAGCACCAATAGTGTGAGTGCCGTCCAAATTAGCATCCGGTGATATGTGGCGCATGCGCGAGTATTCCCCGGCCCCATCAGGATACTTCCTCTTTCGCTCCTGAGACGCAAGCAATCCACCGCTGCCTAGCAGCGGGGGACGCCTGCGCGTCACGTGAGCGACTCTGGAAGGTCCGGACTCGGGAATCTCCGGGCATGCGCACCAACCCATGCTAAGAAAGTGCACGGCAATACTACCTACTTCATTCATAACAAAGGGGAAGCATAAAGAGGCATATTATTCGTTCTGATATATATGTGGACATACATATAGATAATATCTTTAACAATAGGAGCTGAGAGCAAAAATAAATCCAATTAAAAACGTGCTTAGAAGTACTAATACATAAATACAACATTAATAACATAAATAAATATAAATAAACAAAACCAGTTTTGTTTATTTATATTTATTTATGTTATTAATGTTGTATTTATGTATTAGTACTTCTAAGCACGTTTTTAATTGGATTTATTTTTGCTCTCAGCTCCTATTGTTAAAGATATTATCTATATGTATGTCCACATATATATCAGAACGAATAATATGCCTCTTTATGCTTCCCCTTTGTTATGAATGAAGTAGGTAGTATTGCCGTGCACTTTCTTAGCATGGGTTGGTGCGCATGCCCGGAGATTCCCGAGTCCGGACCTTCCAGAGTCGCTCACGTGACGCGCAGGCGTCCCCCGCTGCTAGGCAGCGGTGGATTGCTTGCGTCTCAGGAGCGAAAGAGGAAGTATCCTGATGGGGCCGGGGAATACTCGCGCATGCGCCACATATCACCGGATGCTAATTTGGACGGCACTCACACTATTGGTGCTCCTAAACTATATATACGGATGTTAGGGTTATGCTAGCCACGCCTCCTGAAGAAGAAAGGCGAAACGCGCGTCGGGGCGCCAGGTCCAGGGTCCAGGTCTTTAATTGAAAGTAAGTTTATCGGGCACCCTTAATATCATTAGTATTTTATACTATCAGCACCTTAGCTGTAGTTACGCTGCACTGTCAGCATATGTACAACTTTCCAAGCGCTATAAATAGCGTTTGGATACTTATTTAAACCCTATATAGGTAGCCCTCTGTTTACCTTCTGTCCTTAAAGGGCCAGTTATATCAATTGTTCCATATTATTTATATGCAATCACTGGGAGCTAGATTGAAAGTTCGTGGCTCTAATTGGAATTAGTGGGACATATTGGCACTATTAGCACTTTTTCCATTGCTAATGTTTATGGTTGGATTTCGTATGTAGCACTGACAGCTCATTTTTTTGAGTTTACTAAGTGCTATAATTAGCACTTGGATTTAATTCTATATTACATTAAAAAATTCTCATTTCCTTGTAGAGAAATCCTAAAATATTAAAATCCTAAAATATTTGTCTATTTAATATATGGTTTAAAAGTTGATGGCTCCGAAATAATATACTTGAAAATAACATCTGTAATACTGATTGTTGTTTTTTACTATACCTGGCTATAATTCCCTAGGTACCTGACCTTGGTGGGTGGTACTGTATTTCTATATATATGTTATTTGTGTATGTACAATAAAGTATTTATGTTTTAAAGAAAAAGCTCTTTTTCTCTTTTTGATATACAATTGAGATGTTATGAAATATCGTATTTTGAGCTCATTTAAATATTAAATTGAGAGGTCCTATTATGTTTAATTGATTGGTTTCTGTTTTATAACAGTATTGGATTTCTGAAAATGGATTTCAAGGCCAGAGAAAAAGCCTGGCTGGATAAAGCAACTGATATGTTTAAACAAAGTACCACTACCAATTTTAATACTACCTATAGTGATAATAAGGAATTGATGACTAAATATAAAAATGTCTATAATAAAAAATTAAGAATTTGGTGGACTAGGACTACCCTGAATAATTATATACAGCAGGGCATTGTCCCACGTGGACTCAGGATACAACTCTATCCAACTTTTGGATTAGATGATGTAGAACTGACTAACAAATGGATTAATGTAGCTTCATCGTGCTCTATTTCTTTTATGGAAATTATCAATGCTAAAAATACCATGTTATTGGATGAAATTGATATAGAACTCAATCAAATATATAAAGATCTAACATCTAAATTAACAGCTGAAGAATTGGGCAAATTCATTGTGGATGTCAATACACAGGTTGAAAAATGGGAACAACAAATTAGCACTGCTAAGATGAAAAAATATACACGTGATAGACAGGACTTTGAACAGAAAAAGATTTTCCGTTGGCAAAGTAAACCAATGGGGAGTGAGAAATCAGGTCCCCAGAATAGAAGTCCATCAGTCTCTTCCATCTCGTCAACATCTAGCAATGCACCTTCTATACAAGAACAGGATTATCGCAATCCAAGACATATGAAAACCCGTTTTGGTGGGAGAGGTGGTCACCAGGGGAGACGTGGTTCCAATTATGGCAACAAGAGGAATGACCAATATAAGGTAATTAATCTATCCTCACATGTCCTCTCTGATGACCACTTATCCTTATTGCAAAAGGGTTTGACTTTTTCTCCTCCCCAACCTTTAGACCTCTTCACGACTGTGAAAGACGTCCATTTGTTTGCAAGAAAGCTAATTTTAAAAAGATATCATGAAAAAACCAATATGGGATTGAAGTTGGACTCCATAGAGGAATCTGAAGTCCTTGCAGCACTTGAATCACTTGCTGAAGAAAATAATCCTCAGGAGACGGTGAGCAAATTTCCCAATTTTTTGTTCAATAAATCCAAAAAATTTCCGAACGTCAATACTTGCCCTGCGGTAGAGATATTTGTCAAAATGGTGACTAACGATTTGGAGAACATGAACCATAAATTCTATGGTGGACCATCTCATTCCAAGGAAAGAAAAATTATCCAAGAATTGCAGGGGTGGAAAGATGTTACTTTCAAAATGGCAGATAAGGGCGGCAATTTGGTTATTTGGCCCAATCATCTCTATGAGAAACAGGCATTCAAGCTACTTTATGACACTAAGTGTTATAAAAAATTACCTTATATCCCCTTACAAGAGTTTCAAAGGGAGTTAGTTAATATCATGCTTGATGCATATGGTGATGGAATTATTCCTAAAAAATTATTAGAGTCTATTGAATCCTTAAAACCCAAATTGCCAACCTTTTATCTGCTTCCTAAGCTGCATAAGAACCCTAACGATCCACCAGGCCGGCCTATTGTGTCGGGGAATGAGGGACTTAATGAATTAATTTGTAAAATCCTTGACTATTACTTAAAACCTTTAGTTTCTAGTCTGCCTTCACATATCCTTGACACAACAGCAGCCTTGAGGAGGTTAGATCAACTCCATTTGGAAGATACTATGATCCTAGTTACAGCCGACGTTGAGGCACTTTATACGTCAATTAAGCACTCCCAAGGACTGGCAGCAGTTTCTTGGTTCCTATACAATAGTAATCTGGATAATGATTTGATAAAATTCCTTCTAGTACTTCTAGAATTCGTGCTCACGCATAATTGTTTTACGTTCAAAGAACAGGTGTTTCTACAATTACAAGGAACGGCGATGGGGGCGGCTTGTGCCCCCTCATACGCAAATTTATTTTTAGGTCTCTGGGAGCGGGACATTTTTCAGTGCTCTCCCATTCCAGGTGTGGATAAAATCCACAACTGGATAAGATATATTGACGACATTATGTTTGTCTGGGATGGCACTGAGGATGAACTGACTGACCTTATGAGACTTCTAAATAATAACGATTTAAATATACATTTGACCTACTCTTATGGACGGAGAGTTACGTTTTTGGATATTGATGTATCGGTAAATTCAGATGGTTCTATCTTTACCACCATGTTCAGGAAACCTACTTCCACCAATTCACTATTATATGCTGAATCCTCTCATTTACCCTCTACTATTAGGTCCATCCCAGTAGGACAATACTTGAGAGCAAAAAGAATTTGCTCTACTGAGGATGCTTTTCAAACCCAAGCATCTGATCTATATTCTAGATTTCGGGAAAGGGGATATGGTCATCGACCAATCCGTCAAGCCTACAATAGAGCCTGTAAGGTGACTAGAAATCAGCTTCTTTATATGAATAAAGACAAGAAACCTGATATTGATAAAGTAAGATTGGTTACAAACTTTAATGGACAATGGAAAGAATTAACTAACATCATACAAAATCGTTGGGCTATTTTATTAACTGACCCGATTTTGAGAAAAACCTTGACCCCTAAACCCCTCATAACAGCTAAAAGATCAAAAAATCTATCTGATCTGTTGGTAAGGAGTCACTATGGTCCAAAAGAATCCATTCAAATGAATCCTTTTGGTGAAGTGCAAGGTTTTTTCCCCTGTAAAAAATGCAAGGCATGTGCGAATACAATCAAGAGTAAGGTCTTTTACAATTCTGATCATTCACGCACTTTTTCCATCAGAAAATATCTTACTTGCACATCACAGGGAGTGATTTATTTAGCCTATTGTCCGTGCAATAAATCATATATCGGGATGACCACCCATGAGTTACGCATCAGGATACGTGAGCACATACGTGATATAGAAAAATCTAAAGATTCAAATGAAAAGGAAAAATCTAAAGATTCAAATGAAAATGAACACCTAAAAACTTTGGCCAGACATTTTAAAGCCGTTCATAATTCTGATGCCACAAACCTCCGTTTTATGGCCATCGACCAAGTGACCTTGGGGATTAGGGGTGGTAATTTGTTTAGAGTATTATCTCAAGTGGAAAGCCGTTGGATTTATAGGCTAAACACTTTAGTTCCTAATGGTTTAAATGAGAGTCACGGATTCGGTTCATTCCTTTAAAAATTGTTCACTATAGGATTATTGGTCCCTAGTTTTTAGTTTATTCGTATATGTTTTATTGATTTTATCTTATCATTTTAACTGTTTATGTCTAATTATTTTTGTAGATATATTTATCTTTCCATTTGAGTAACCAAGTGTGTTGAATGTGGATGAAACGAGCTGAAGAATGAGATACGTTGGACTTGAAGAAACTATCAAACATAATTGTGCACAATTGTTTTGTTGGTATAATTATATTTATTTATAATTAATTTTGTATTGTTAGGGCTTATAAATTGTATTTTATACTGTAATCTATATTGGGCCGTTCACTTTGTTTATTGACACTATTCTGATCAATTTTACATTTTTATGATGTTTATTGATCAAATTGCATTTTATAATCATGAATAATTTATAGTACATAATTTTTATTGGGTATTATTAATTTTTGAAATTCATGGTATATATTGATAAAATTGTATTTTATGATTAGTAGTAATTTACATCGCACTATTCACTTTATTTATTTTTATATATGGTTTTTTTTGGTCCAATTTATGCATTTGGGCGTTTTGAATAAATTATGAGTGTATGTGTTACACATTATATTTTATAATTAGTAGTTCTTTAATGTACAATTCCATATTATGTGTTTATATGGGATATGATTAAATGTGTGCCATTTGGCCTTTTTTGCACAGTCTATGCACAAAATGCTTTATTATATAAATTATTTATAATCGTGTTTATACCAGTTTTGTTTATTTATATTTATTTATGTTATTAATGTTGTATTTATGTATTAGTACTTCTAAGCACGTTTTTAATTGGATTTATTTTTGCTCTCAGCTCCTATTGTTAAAGATATTATCTATATGTATGTCCACATATATATCAGAACGAATAATATGCCTCTTTATGCTTCCCCTTTGTTATGAATGAAGTAGGTAGTATTGCCGTGCACTTTCTTAGCATGGGTTGGTGCGCATGCCCGGAGATTCCCGAGTCCGGACCTTCCAGAGTCGCTCACGTGACGCGCAGGCGTCCCCCGCTGCTAGGCAGCGGTGGATTGCTTGCGTCTCAGGAGCGAAAGAGGAAGTATCCTGATGGGGCCGGGGAATACTCGCGCATGCGCCACATATCACCGGATGCTAATTTGGACGGCACTCACACTATTGGTGCTCCTAAACTATATATACGGATGTTAGGGTTATGCTAGCCACGCCTCCTGAAGAAGAAAGGCGAAACGCGCGTCGGGGCGCCAGGTCCAGGGTCCAGGTCTTTAATTGAAAGTAAGTTTATCGGGCACCCTTAATATCATTAGTATTTTATACTATCAGCACCTTAGCTGTAGTTACGCTGCACTGTCAGCATATGTACAACTTTCCAAGCGCTATAAATAGCGTTTGGATACTTATTTAAACCCTATATAGGTAGCCCTCTGTTTACCTTCTGTCCTTAAAGGGCCAGTTATATCAATTGTTCCATATTATTTATATGCAATCACTGGGAGCTAGATTGAAAGTTCGTGGCTCTAATTGGAATTAGTGGGACATATTGGCACTATTAGCACTTTTTCCATTGCTAATGTTTATGGTTGGATTTCGTATGTAGCACTGACAGCTCATTTTTTTGAGTTTACTAAGTGCTATAATTAGCACTTGGATTTAATTCTATATTACATTAAAAAATTCTCATTTCCTTGTAGAGAAATCCTAAAATATTAAAATCCTAAAATATTTGTCTATTTAATATATGGTTTAAAAGTTGATGGCTCCGAAATAATATACTTGAAAATAACATCTGTAATACTGATTGTTGTTTTTTACTATACCTGGCTATAATTCCCTAGGTACCTGACCTTGGTGGGTGGTACTGTATTTCTATATATATGTTATTTGTGTATGTACAATAAAGTATTTATGTTTTAAAGAAAAAGCTCTTTTTCTCTTTTTGATATACAATTGAGATGTTATGAAATATCGTATTTTGAGCTCATTTAAATATTAAATTGAGAGGTCCTATTATGTTTAAATGATAATAACATTGTCTACTCTCCTCACTGTAGAGTGAGTGCATTTGAATTTCATTGTAGAAAATCACAAGACAATCGAGACCGTTATCATATTTTGGCAAAAATATCAACCAATACCACATGTATTTTATACATTTTTTTGTTACACATTTTTCATCTTTTGCAAGATGTAGGCAAGCCTTTAGTGTTGCCTTGTGAAATTTGGGTGTTTGTCCTTGTGGAGTGCACTGATATAGTGCTGGGTAGCCCACCTGATCTAAAAGTATGGGCATCACTAATAGGCTGTAAGTCAGATACTGTGCACTACATCAGTATTTTGCACCTGTGCTGACTCAGCATTTATCATGGGCGCCGGCTGCATCACGCAGTGGATTAATATTTTATCAAGGTGCTGGAAAATATATATATTTTTTTTTTGCCTTTTATTGTGAGTTGTTCAGCCACTTGTATAGGGAGCTTTACTCTCATGCAATCTCACATTCACAGCTATAACATTATCTTTCCTACTCCACAGTGTGATTACCACACAAAGACGGGGTTCAAATGAGTGTATAAAAAATTGTTGGAATTTAATCCTGAATTTCATCCAACACATGGAAGAAACTAGTGTATGCCGTGATTTTTTTCACGCATAGCTTCAGTCTGATTTTCACCATTTCAATATTAGAAGCTTTTTCTAGGAGGAGGTTTCTTATTATTTTGATGTCTGCGGGCAGGGTAAGTGGACTGCAGGTTCCTGGAAGGTGAGGATGAAGTTCTTTTCTCCTAATAACATATTGTTACATACATATTTTGTTTGTTTTACACACAAAAACAGACACATTGAAGGGAGTCCGTCACCCCTAAAATGCATTTTACATGGGCTATGTAGTGCTATAGGGGACTAAGCCCCTATAACAACCATATCAGCACTGTACCTGTTATTTTTATGCTGCCTGAGAAAATAACTTTTAATTAATATGGAAATGAGGAGGTTTTGGAAATGCAGGAAGCAGCATCAGAAGAAAGGAGACAAGCAGGATAATGCCTGCGCCCACTGAGCGCATGCACAGCCACACACACGCCAGCAACAATAAGACAGTGCTTGCTCTAGGAAGCGAGGAATTGTCTAAAAGAACAAGGAAAGCGCAATAGGGTGTTATCCAGATTAAGGTAGCTGTTCTGCTCAGCTGGTGGCGTTGTGTGAGACACAAGACTGAAATGGCATCAAGCAGCACCAGAATGGCATCAAACTTCTGAAGCTGCACTAGTTCGCAGATCCAAAGTGGTAATGTGGGTAGTTTGGAGATAGTGGGTGACCTGCGCTGCTGGTGTGCATCCGATCAAGGAGTGAAAATCAGGCAAAAGTATTTGAAGTACAGAGTTTATTCTCTAAACATTTTGAAGTATTCCAACTTTTTTTTTAGAAGAACCACAGAGATCCTCATGAAGAAGAAGTTGGAATACTTAAAAAATCCTGCTAATAAATTTGAAGTTTTAGAGGTTATTTTTTGTTTTGGTTGTGTTTCCTGTGTGACCCCCTATACCCTTTACATTTATATTATTTTTGTCTTTCTTTGAGAATAAATTACACTACCAATACATTTAACTGATTTTGACTGCTTGATGGCATACCCACCAGCAGGGCAGGTCAACTACTGTCTCCAAACTACCCGCACTGCTCTAGGAAACAAGCACTGTCAATCAGAAGTGGGGGAAGGGCCCCAATCTGCAAATGAAGAGGCATAGCGGTACACCAATCTTGTGGCCGCTCCAAAGGTGCACTGAAGCCAAATCATTTGCATATGAATTAAAAGTATTTTTTTTATCCGGCACTGTACCAGTAATAGATATGGTGCTAGTATGGTTGTTAGAGGGGCCAAGTCCACTCCAACACTGCATAGCCCTTTTAAAATCCATTTTTAAGGATGACGGACACTCTTTAATGCACTTTAATCTCTTCTGTTTCTTCTGTACTCTACACTCAATTACCGTACACTCCTTAATAGTTTACAATGCTTTAATTCAGCCATATGTTTATTACATTTTTGATAGAGCGTATGGAAAACAATTTTAAAAATGAAAAATATAATGAAAATATATGCCTTAATAGCCAAAAGACAGTAATCTAACCTCTGCTTTTCTTTAAATAATTACTCCTGACGGTACAAATGTACGACTCCTGGTGTTCCCATCGTGCACGCTTTTTAAAATATGGTTTGGCTCTTTGTTTTTGTCAATAGATGCCTTGTTGTTACTATGATTTTTATTTGACGCAGAATGATTTCGGGCTTGAAGTGCTGCTCGATGTTGGTAGCCATAACTCATTCACTCACACTATCATGAGATGAGAGTTGACTGATTAATCAGATAAAACCGTCTGCTCGATGAAGGATTAGCTGCTAGGAAGAGGATGAGCAGGAGAAAATAGAAAGGAGCCTCTTGTTGCGATAGGACGTGAAACTATAATAAAATGTATCAAGTACTTCACATGCATCTCATTGCCCGAATTATTATTCTACCTTTCATGTTGAGGCTTTGACTTAACCTATGTTAAGACCATAACCGAAGAAAAACTCAATTTCTATTTTTTTTTGTTAAAAATGAATTCAATGTAACAAGTTTAATCTAAATGGTTATTAACCTGTATATTTACCTATGGCTATATTGGGTTTGTATTTCTTAGGATTTGAAAAGCTTTTTTTCTATTTATAAAGTCAAGTCATATGAATAGGATTTGCTGTCCCTTTATGATGGGTAAGGGCTTTAGTGAAGATTTAGCGCTGTGTCTTCTTTTTTTTTTGACCAGACTACATGACTGATTTGGGAACTACAAACGGCACACGAGTGGGATTCACATCAATGGGTGGCTGAGGCAAAAATATATTGAAAAGGAAGCATTGCTACATTCGTTCTTTGGACCCTTCATTCTCAAGATTGGAGGGGAGCCCAGAAGTCACACCGCCATGGTCATAAAGAGATGGCACATCCTGGATGAGATGATATCAGTTTATTCCATCAGTGTGTGTCTTTTGGAGAGATGTGCACTTTTGTGAAAATCTTGACACTTCAAAAGGTCCTGAATGACGGATTCCGCTCTCAACTATGTATTTTCAAATAATGTATATGAAGATAGGTTTTCCCTACAAAACGACCATTTTAATAAGAGAGAAAACTAATCATTATCTCTATATATTCGGCAGACTATGAAATTTGGGGCAGCTCGGTTGCTCAGTGGTTGGCATTATTTCTCGGCAGCACACAAATTTGCTACTTTATCAATTCAATATTAAAAGTCACATTTGACATTTGACAGTGTAACATGCTGGTAGTTCAATAAAGATTTTTTCAGTTTTTTTCTTTTCAATGGATGTTGATAAATGTTTATTATCTACTATTGGGCTTTGACAGTGCATCCTGGCATTATAAATATCCAAGTTATTCAGGCTGTCTTTAAAGCAACACTCCAGCATTTTTAGCACTTTTTTCATTTTACTGCTGGAGTGGTGCTTCTAATCTCAGATCTCTGCCTCTCCTCCCATACCCACCTGTCACCATCTTCACCTTTTATCACCACCACTTTTGGCGGTCTCCAGAAGTTCGTGACCTACCATAACGCTCCAGTGTTTGCTTGAGTGAGCTGGAGGTCACTCTTCAATGCAATTCAATGAGAGCCTTGTTTTTGATCTCATAGACTTGCACTGAGAACTTGTTACGTAACTTCTGACTTCTGACCAGTCAGAACCTGAGTCATTAGATAGCTCTGAAGGGTGAGTATAAGACCGGGGACAGGGACCTTACATGAGAGGCACCTCTACAGCACTAAAATAAAACCAAAATGATGGAGGGGTGCTTTAAAACTGACTTGATAGTTTATTAATGTTGCCTGATCCACAGGCAGCATATGTCAGAAGCTTACTGTATGATTTCAGCCATATATGTTTCACTCTGAAACGCTGTGGCATTTCAGAGGAAAATATATTTTAAAAGATGCTGAAGGACCATATCACATGGCAGACTAGTGGAAAAAGTGGGTCCCCAGCGATTTATCCCCACCCGCTGTCAGTGACTGACAGGCAGAGACCTGTCACTCCTGGCAGTTGGCAAGGATAATCCTCCTGGGACCTGAATATCCGACTGGTGTACCATGCGGATTGGTCCTTCAATGCCTTTAAAGAGAACCTGTGGCGTCTCCAAATGCTCTGTGGTTATGGGTATAATCTGCAATTTAATAATGTTCCAAAGCTGCTCGGCCACTGCACTGAAAACCGGGCTACTGGGAGGAAATTAACTTTATTCCTTCCAGCAGCCTCCGGTTTTCAGTCGCCAGGCAGGCAGCTTAGGAATGCTATTAACCTGCAAATTGACCCCATATCTGCAGGTTATTAGCATTTTGGGAAGTAACAGCTTCCTTTTAAGGTATATTTTTTTTCTGACATGCTTCAGCAAAATGGCACAGTTAGTGTCTGGTTCATGCTGCTCAATCCACGGGCAGAATATATCAACTATCCTTAATGAATTTCATTTAATTAATTTTAATCTAGACAAAAAATCCATATAATGACTAACTAGTGAATCCAAATGGAAAAATCTAAAAAATCATAGAGTTAATAAAGTAAGAAATATTATAGTGAAAATAAGTTTTTTTATTCTTCAATAAGATATATTGCAAATCTGGTATTAGAAGTTAAGATATGTCACACAACTGGTAAAGGGTTATTCTTAATTTTCGGCATATTCTTAATTTTTGGCATATTCTTCGGATATATCCGAAACACCTGGGGACCTGGCCCCAAAATCTAGGAATCGGATCCTTATTATATCTGGAGACAGGAGGTACAATTTCCCCTATTTGCTACCCTTGCCCAGTGCATTCTCTTAGCGGTGCAATGAATAAATGGCCAATACCCTTCCCAGTCTTGTGCCTGTCCAGCACAATTACTTTCGGTGAGCAATTTTTCAGGTGCTCAGGTTTACGTCCCTTTAAGCTGATTCACCCATAGATCGCCTCTGTGTTTTCTTTGCTTCAAAAAATCATCTTAGCACTCAGATGTCCCCATTTCGTGGAAAATTTTATTTCTCCATACACTATGCCCTATAGTGACAACATGCATATGGGCCTGAATAAGCTAACAAAGAAAACATGCCGCACTTAACATTGACAGGCACTGATATCATTTCAAACAATAGCTGTTTTGCATTTCTCTTAATGTGCGCCATTACTAATTCTGTCGGAAATAGATCATTTTAAATGAACAACAACAATTAGGCAGATGGCCACTGACGATTTGCCAAAATGGAATTAGTTATGTTTAACAGAATCTCTTTACATCTTAAATTCTAATTGCTATTCACAAGCTTCTTCGTGTCCCTTGGAATTGTTGAAAATTAATATATTGCCAGTTACACAATAGAATAGTGATAATTGCTCATCACAGTTGACACTTCGCAAGAAATGTATTCAATGAAAATCAGGCTGCTGCGTAGCTATAAGAAAATCTTGCACTTTGTTCCAAATGCTGAACGGGATGCAAAAGAAACTTTTCAATTAATATTCTACTTGTAATGCTTTAGTTAAAGGGCCAATGAACATAAACATAAAATAGCTTGATTTAGAAATGTTTGGTAGCTTTCAACTGAAGATCGCTTTGGCGCAACCCCGGTCCTTGGTCTAGGTTAGTCCTCGCTTGCCATGGACAGGAGCGCATGAATTTCCTGACCCTCTGGGATCCTTAGGGTGATGTTATCTATGTGCTGGCAGTGCACAGATGTCAACACGCCAGCATAGGTAATCATAAGGCGAGTCTAGACTCTTGGAAGGTCAGGAAATTCGGACAGCCCTTGCTCATGACCAGAGAGTACTGACCTGGACCATGGACAGTGGACTGATCTGCTCATCTCTACTTTCAACTTAATCAGTATCTAGACTGAGGCTATTAGGTGCTCACCCACTGTAGTTGTGGTGCACTTCAGGATTTGATTATAGGCAGCTCAAAACAGCAATTACCCAGGATCTCATACCTCCACAGCTCTCTACCGTTGGTTTCTCTCCACCCCTGGAAGAAACCGCTAAGCAGAAAGACAATGGTGTTTGAAAAACTATTGTAATAAAAAAATTAAATATGTGGCAGAACAGTTTACTTTGCACCTTTTATTACTAAGGTATGACGCTTTTTTCTCATTATGCTAAGCGTCAATATTTCACCTACCTACCATCATTGATATTAAGAAAAATGCAACCGTCAAGAATACATTTTCCTTGCTAGAATGAGAGCACGATACGTGCCTGCAAGATATAGAAGGGTCCACTCTTACCTTTTCTCAAACTTTGTTAAGGATTAAAATGTCTTCTGCTAACTGCTAGAATATTCCTTGACAGACTACAGGATCCATATCAAAATCAAGGTGGCATAAACATCGCCTGGCAGAGTATGTCATTTTTTTTTATGATGTAGACAAGAATTCTCTATTTTTTTGTACAGTATGTCAGGCAAGATACAAAAATTGCAGTGATTGCCTCAAAAGGTTGTGCAACAAAATATTAAGTTAAGAGTACCAACATTTCTGTCCAGGCCTATTTCATGAATTTAATTTTTAACAACTTCTGTGGAAGCATGGTTGAAAAGCAATGTCTGACTTCATTTGTTCATTTTCATAGATCTTTTATTTATTATTACTTTTGTCAGATTCAAGTTATTTCTGTGACCATTGTGGGTTTTTCTGTCATTAAACAAGGGGTACCAACAATTTTGACCACGTGTGTACATTTACCTGAAGCAAGGCTTCCTGATTTCTCCTTAATCATGGAAGCCCGAGAGGTCTAAGGCACTGTGTTCATGTTTCAGTCTCCACTGGAGGTGTGGGCTTGAATCCCACTACTGACAGTGAACTGCTTTTTATTTAGAACTGTTTTATCCATTACACCTTTCTAACTGTAGAACAACTTACATGGAAACTTTCCTTGTATTTGCTGTTTGAAATTTGTTATGGTTATTGACCTTACCCCCGCTGTACTACAGAACGCCACTGACTGTCTGTCTGCAGTCTCTAACATCATGTCCGCTCTCTATCTGAAACTCAACCTCTCCAAAACTGAACTTCTTCTGCTCCCGCCTTCTACTAGCCTCCATAAATCTGACATCTCCCTCTCTGTGGGTGGCACCATAATAACGCCTAGGCAGCAGGCACACTGTCTGGGTGTTATGTTTGACTCCGATCTCTCCTTCACCTCCCACATACAATCTCTTGCCCGCTCGTGCCGCTTACACCTAAAGAACATCTCTAGAATCCGCCCTTTTCTCACCATGGAGACAACAAAAACTCTCACTGTCGCCCTAATCCACTCCCGTCTGGACTACTGCAACTCTCTATTAATTGGCCTCCCCCTCACGCGACTTTCCCCTCTCCAGTCTATCCTTAATGCAGCAGCTAGGGTCGTCCATCTGGCTAATCGTTACTCGGACGTGTCCGCTCTTCGCCAGTCGTTACACTGGCTGCCCATTCATTACAGGATACAATTCAAACTACTTGTTCTCACCCACAAAGCTCTCCACAGTGCGGCACCCCCTTACATCTCCTCCCTCATTTCTGTCTATCGGCCTAGCCGACCGCTGCGCTCTGCAAACGACTTTTGACTAACCTCTGCACTAATCCGTACCTCCCACTCCCGACTCCAAGACTTCTCCGTGCTGCGCCAATCCTCTGGAATGCTCTACCCCAAGATATTAGGACCATCCACAACTTGCATAGTTTTAGGCGCTCGCTCAAAACTCATTTGTTCAGAGCGGCCTATCACGTTCCCTAATCAGTCATTTTAGGTTTGTGTTTGTGTAGCCCATTCACTATCTCCATCTACCCCCCACCCCCTGAAGATGGCTGGACCATCATTGTAAATACATCATTGTAAATACACACCTGTACTTTGTATCTCCCCCACCTCATTGTAGATTGTAAGCTCTCACGAGCAGGGTCATCTTATTTTGTCTTATTTTGCTTTATTACTGTATTGTTAACATTGTTACCTATGACTGTTGTGTTTGAAACTGTTAAACTGTAAAGCGCTGCGGAATATGTTGGCGCTATATAAATAAAGATTATTATTATTATTGTCCATGACATGCCCCTAGGCTGTTCCTGTAGATTAGCCTCCTCAACTGGACGTTGAACTTTAATTTATTCATTAGAAATCAGCAAATCGATTCAATGCAAATTGAATTCTTGTAGAATTTTAGGAAATTGGCAGGTTGTGGCTAATTTTAATAATTTGCAATTCTATTTCTGCAACTCAATGGACTATTGAACATAATCTAATTAATTTGTTGATATATTTATTATTATTATTATTATTATATATTTATATAGCGCCATTTATTCCATGGCGCTTTACATGTTAGAAGGGGAAAATAAAGACAAGCACAATAAACATGAGCAATACAAGGCACACACAAGTACAGAGGGAGAGAGGACCCTGCCCGCGAGGGCTCAGTCTACGGGGGGTGGGTGAGCATACACTAGGAGAGGATAGAGCTGGTCGTGCGGTGGTTCAGCAGACTAAGGAGCACATGATAAATGTGGCTTGCTTTTTCTTTTATATGTGACTGTAATGCTCCAGTAATCATGCTCTATGACTAAGAGCACAGTTAGCTCCAGAAACGCATCAAAGCATTTGGACTTTTAAAGATATGGATTTATAATAAAACTTGAATAATTTTTTATCTTTGGATGTGCTTATCCATTTTTGTCTCAGTACTGGACATTCCTGTTTGGTCAGCAGTCTCAGAAGAGCACTCCAGAATATCAAGACAAATGTTTCTAAAAATTGGGAGTACTACTGGGTATTTTATTTTGCTTTTGGTTTCCCGTATGGTCTTCAACATTTCTACTTACAACTGCTATGTGCTGAATCCCCGGGCATCTTGAGGCTAAGCTGGGACTTCTGGGCCATGACCAGGTCCAGGGCCTTCCAGTTACAGATAGAAGTCACAGACTGGAGAGAACGTGATGAGATTGTGGCACACGTCAGGCAACGCAACCTTACAATGTGCACTTTAGCCCAGGACACGACTAGGCGCAAGATATCTCTGCACACCATCCCAGGCCTCTACGAGGACAAAAGTCCCGGCTTTGCATGATGGTGCCTGAGGTTTCAGTGTGTTGTGGCAGTAAGAAGAGGCACCATGGACCATACGGGGGATCATGAGCAGTGGAGGTGGACAGTCTTTTTTCATGCATCTTACATTTATTATATCCTCGCGGTCTCCTTACCCCAGAGCACAATAAAGGACATTCAATTTGAGGAAAATACATTTGCTGCAAATCAAATCGCAAGGTAAAATGTGTGCGATTTGGTGAATTCGAATCTCATCAGATTTGCTCATCTCTACTTTAAAGAGAAAGTGTCGCAGAATTCATTTTTAATAGGGAATATACGCTTACTAAAATACGCCAGCAATTAAATCAAAAGTGGTAAAATCTGATTATTATGGATTTTAATTTAATTTTCTAATTTTAAACATTTCTTGGAACTCTGTAATTTATTGCACGGTAATTGTTAGAAAACACAGAATACCAAATAAAAAGGTCTCAAAAAGTGAATGATCATTGGATAATAAACACTGGTAAATAAGCACTATTTTCATTTAAAATAATCTATAAAATGGAAACTTAAACTTAAACTTAAACAATTGCTAAAAATAAAATAAAAAAATCCAAAAATGCAAAAACCTGAAATGGTTTAATATATATTTATGAATGTTACAAAATGATCTTTCCTATCAGAGCGCTGTATATCTCAGCTCTCATTTTCCTTTAATAGCTGGGAAATGGAATTGTTGCTCCACTCTCCTAACATGAAAAGAAACAAATGCTTCTACAGACATGTGTAAATGAAAGTAAATTATAATAGCTGAATAAAGAGCCATAAGCAATTCGCATCATTGTTTTTTTTTTTCTCTCCCTGATCCATTGTATTATGTGGCTGCTCGGAAGGAAAGATGATGGAATTTTATTACTTGCTTAACAATATAAATGTAAACAGGCATTTATAATGGCGCGGCTTAGCAGCTGTACGTCCTACTTATAACAATAATGGCCCACTCAGCTCCTTTCAAATAAAAGGCCATTTCCAGAAAATGAAAACCCATTACATTTGTGGAGTATTATTTTTTTTATTACATTTTCAGAACAGCAACGTGAGTAATAAGGTACAATGCGCTGACTGGCTGCTTTATGCTCTACGAGAGAATCCTCTATGTATGCTCTTCTCTGTTAGGTCTTACTAAAATCAATCCGAAATCTTGTTGAGCCTACTCAAATTAGATCAAAGTTGACTTAATTTAGTTTGCACAATATTCTCGAATCCAAGCTCAGCCCTCAGACAAGAAAAAGTACAATACTGTCGCTTATTAAGGGTTTATATGATAGGATAGTGCTATAAAAATGCATTTTCCAAGTCATCTGATTCTGTTCTGTGTTGAAAACACCCATTACAACGAATTGAATTTTATGAGTCTCCTCTGTCTTCCAGCTCATAAGGATGAGTACCGAATAATCCCATCAAACACAACATTTTTTTTGCGTCTGCCCGTTTCAACCAATATGTCTATGAGTAGTGATAATAAAGTTACTTTTTTCCTCCTGTCGCTGTTGAAACAATATTTATTGTAGAGTTATTGTTTTGCAATCTCATCAGTGGGTTTCTATATTATCTGACGTGGCAAAAATTGCCTGCATGCTGCTTTCTGTAAATGAGAAAATGAAGTTTGGTGGGCAGACATGTTTGGGCATTCAGGTATTTTTCTTTGGAAATTAGATACAAAGAATATGAACTTGAATGTACAACAAAACACATATTTTTAATTTTGTTTTGTTTCAAAAGAATTTTCTTTCTCAGATCCGTAGTCCTATTATTACAGGAGCTGCTGCTGTTGTAGTACAGGCTGTAACACCATGTTTTTTAATGGAATCTGTCACCAGCTTTTTGCTATGTTATCTGAGAGCAATACCTTGAGTACAAAGACCATGTTTCCATGTATTTTATGAACACTTGGATCGTTACTTTGAGAAAGGCACTGGTCCGGCACCGAAACGCCATGTTTTAATAAAAAACCATGCTTATAGTCTCTGGATCTCATCCTTTCCGTGAGCGCAACCTGCACATCATGATCATCTCCATTTTGCCAAACTGCTGTCTGGACAATATTCTTATCCTGCCATGGATCTACCTCCCAAACTTCTCATCGATTGCCTCATTTACACTCACTTTTATATAACTCTTAACTCACACACACTCCTCCTATTCCCCCTATTCTCTTCTTACTTGCCGTCTTCCTGAAAGAGCATAAAACCAGGATGATTAACAGCCCAATTTTGTGCAGAGTCCTACCATGTCTCAGCAACACCGACCACATCAATGTGTTCCTCCAGTACCAACACTTCAAGATTCACATCAGGCATTTGTGAACATAGACTGTAAGGTCTTGATTCATCACTGCATTTGCGCCTTTTATTTTTCTAGTTTTCCGTGTCTTGCGCTTTTTTTTTGCTAGCACCCAATAAATTACTCTATTTGCACCTTTTTTTGAGTGTTTTTTTATATGTGACAAATGTTTTTCTTCTCTTCTTATGTGTGGAGTTTAGTGATTGCAAATGTTTTTGCCTAATTCAAAAATAAAATTAACTTACTTTCAATCCAGGCCACCCTGGTGTATTTTCGAGTACTCCAAAATTTGGCTCAATGTTTGTGACTGTGCGCCAAATTGCAACTTTTGGTGCCAAAAGTCACAAAAGCAGTTCAGGACAGGAATAAATCTCAGTTTTGACTTTGTACTGTAATGTATGAATTATGTGCACCATTTTGATGAATTCAGCACCAAAAAGGGCAACTAATATCACAAGACAAAGTAGGAAAATGGGTTAAAAACCCTCCACAAATGTTGAAACGGGGCCTTTATGTTAGCTCAGTTTTTCAGATTTGCTTTAAAAAAATGATAATTCCTGAAATTTTGGGGGCATATTTGTCTTCACTGTTTGTTTGTAACACAAATTTCTCTAACCACTGACTTAACCTCCACTCACTGTCCACTTCTCCACCCTACAAAAGAGTTTGACCTGTTTCTAAACTATCTACACTTATCTTTTCTGCCTCACACTCCTTCCTCATCAACAGATTTAAATATTCCATGACCCTTGTTAGAATCCTCTATCCCAGCACAGCAGACTCCTTTCCATTCAGGTGCAGTTTATATGATGAATAAAAATTGTACACCGATGAAATGAAAAGTCATCCTGCTGCTATTGTTACCCAAATCTTTTTCTTCTGTATTGGCACATGACCTATTCCAAAGAATACAACCTTGGGGATCCTTCACTTTGGCGTGCAGCCTAACTCTTTACAATTATTCTTAAAATTCCTCCACCTGCCACTTGTTCAGTTATTGGCTCCCACTTGGACTGTGACAGCTGCATCATCTGTTATGACCCCAATGGCGAGGGTCTCAGAGATATCAGCAAGTCTGCAAAGTACAAAAATCCAGCTCATAGGGCAGTGGTAACTGGGTTGACCATATATCTACTCCTAACGCCAACCCTAGAAGTAGCCGGGGAACATGCCTACGTTGGTCGCTAGATGTCTCGCGCCAGCCGGAGAGCTAACTACCCCTAGAAGAGGAAAACAAAGACCTCTCTTGCCTCCAGAGAAAGGACCCCAAAAGTAGGATACAAGCCCCCCACAAATAATAACGGTGAGGTAAGAGGAAATGACAAACACAGAGATGAACTAGGTTTAGCACAGAGAGGCCCACTTACTAATAGCAGAATATAGTAAGATAACTTATATGGTCAACAAAAACCCTATCAAAAATCCACGCTGGAGATTCAAGAACCCCCGAACCGTCTAACGGCCCGGGGGGAGAACACCAGCCGCCCTAGAGCTTCCAGCAAGGTCAGGATACAGATAATATACAAGCTGGACAAAAAATGCAAACAATAACGAATTGCAAAAAGCAAAAAAACAGACTTAGCTTAATCAAGCAGGAAACAGGATCAGTAGACAAGAGCACTACAGATTAGCTCTGATATCAACGTTGCCAGGCATTGAACTGAAGGTCCAGGGAGCTTATATAGCAACACCCCTGACCTAACGACCCAGGTGAGCATAAAAGGAATGACTGACAAACCCAGAGTCAAATCACTAGTAGCCACTAGAGGGAGCCAAAAAGTAAATTCACAACAGTACCCCCCCCTTAGTGAGGGGTCACCGAACCCTCACCAAGACCACCAGGGCGATCAGGATGAGCGGCGTGAAAGGCACAAACTAAATCGGCCGCATGCACATCAGAGGCGACCACCCAGGAATTATCCTCCTGACCATAGCCCTTCCACTTGACCAGGTACTGAAGCCTCCGCCTGGAGAGACGAGAATCTAAGATCTTCTCCACCACGTACTCCAACTCGCCCTCAACCAACACCGGAGCAGAAGGCTCAGCAGAAGGAACCACAGGCACAACGTACCGCCGCAACAAGGACCTATGAAATACGTTGTGAATGGCAAACGACACCGGAAGATCCAGGCGAAAGGATACAGGATTAAGGATCTCCAATATCTTGTAAGGACCAATGAATCGAGGCTTAAATTTGGGAGAGGAGACCTTCATAGGAACAAATCGAGAAGACAGCCATACCAAATCCCCAACACGAAGTCGGGGACCCACACCGCGGCGGCGGTTGGCAAAACGCTGAGCCTTCTCCTGTGACAACTTCAAGTTGTCCACCACATGATTCCAGATCCGCTGCAACCTATCCACCACAGAATCCACCCCAGGACAGTCAGAAGGCTCCACATGTCCCGAGGAAAAACGAGGGTGGAAACCAGAGTTGCAGAAAAATGGCGAAACCAAGGTGGCAGAACTAGCCCGATTATTAAGGGCAAATTCAGCCAACGGCAAGAAGGTCACCCAATCATCCTGATCAGAAGAGACAAAACACCTCAAATACGCCTCCAGAGTCTGATTAGTTCGTTCCGTTTGTCCGTTAGTCTGTGGATGAAAAGCGGACGAAAACGACAAATCTATGCCCATCCTACCACAAAAGGATCACCAGAACCTGGAAACAAACTGGGATCCTCTGTCCGACACAATATTCTCAGGAATGCCGTGCAAACGAATCACGTTCTGGAAGAACACAGGAACCAGATCAGAAGAGGAAGGCAGTTTGGGCAAAGGAACCAGATGGACCATCTTGGAGAAACGATCACATATCACCCAGATGACAGACATGCCCTGAGACACCGGAAGATCCGAAATGAAATCCATAGAGATGTGTGTCCAAGGTCTCTTCGGGACAGGCAAGGGCAAGAGCAACCCGCTGGCACGAGAACAGCAAGGCTTAGCTCGAGCACAAGTACCACAGGACTGCACAAATGACCGCACATCTCTTGACAAGGAAGGCCACCAAAAGGACCTGGCCACCAGATCTCTGGTGCCAAAAATTCCCGGGTGCCCTGCCAACACTGAGGAATGAACCTCGGAAATGACTCTGCTGGTCCATTTAGCAGGCACAAACAATCTGTCAGGTGGACAAGAGTCAGGCCTACCAGCCTGAAATCTCTGCAACACACGTCGCAGATCTGGAGAAATAGCTGACAGGATAACTCCTTCCTTAAGAATACCCACAGGTTCAGCGACTCCAGGAGCATCAGGCACAAAGCTCCTAGACAGAGCATCGGCCTTCACATTCTTAGAACCTGGTAAATACGAAACCACAAAGTCAAAACGGGAGAAAAACAATGACCAGCGGGCCTGTCTAGGATTCAGGCGTTTAGCAGACTCGAGGTACATCAGATTTTTGTGATCAGTCAAGACCACCACACGATGCTTAGCACCCTCGAGCCAATGACGCCACTCCTCAAATGCCCACTTCATGGCCAACAACTCCCGATTGCCCACATCATAATTTCGCTCTGCCGGCGAAAACTTCCTAGAGAAAAAGGCACAAGGTCTCATAGTAGAGCAACCAGGGCCTCTCTGCGACAAAACGGCCCCTGCCCCAATCTCCGAAGCATCCACTTCAACCTGAAAGGGAAGTGAGACATCAGGCTGGCACAAAACAGGCGCTGAAGTAAACCGGCGCTTCAACTCCTGGAAAGCCTCCACGGCAGCAGGAGCCCAGTTAGCCACATCAGAGCCTTTCTTGGTCATATCCGTCAACGGTTTAACAACGCTAGAAAAATTAGCGATAAAACGACGGTAGAAGTTAGCAAAACCCAAGAACTTCTGAAGACTCTTAACTGACGAGGGTTGAGTCCAATCATGAATAGCTCGAACCTTGACTGGGTCCATCTCCACAGCAGAAGGGGAAAAAATGAACCCTAAAAAGGGAACCTTCTGTACACCAAAGAGACACTTTGAGCCTTTAACAAACAAAGAATTTTCACGCAAAATCTTGAAAACCATCCTGACCTGTTCCACATGCGAGTCCCAATCATCAGAAAAAACCAGAATATCATCCAGATAAACAATCAAAAATTTATCCAGATACTTCTGGAAAATGTCATGCATAAAGGACTGAAAAACTGAAGGTGCATTAGAGAGCCCAAATGGCATCACCAAGTACTCAAAATGACCTTCGGGCGTATTGAATGCGGTTTTCCATTCATCTCCTTGCTTAATGCGCACAAGGTTGTACGCACCACGAAGGTCTATCTTGGTGAACCACTTGGCACCTTTAATCCGGGCAAACAAGTCTGACAACAACGGCAAAGGATACTGAAATTTGACAGTGATCTTATTCAAAAGCCGATAGTCAATACAAGGCCTCAAAGATCCGTCCTTTTTAGCCACAAAAAAGAATCCCGCACCAAGAGGGGAAGAAGAAGGACGGATATGCCCCTTCTCCAGAGACTCCTTGATATATGAACGCATCACGGTATGTTCAGGTACCGACAGATTAAACAGTCTTCCCTTAGGAAACTTACTGCCTGGAATCAAATCTATTGCACAGTCACATTCCCTATGAGGAGGCAATGCACTTGACCTAGACTCGCTGAAGACATCCTGATAATCAGACAAATACGCCGGAACTTCCGAAGGCGTAGAAGTAGCAATAGACACGGGCAGGGAATCTCCATGAATTCCATGACAGCCCCAACTTGACACTGACATTGCCTTCCAGTCCAAGACTGGATTATGGGTCTGTAACCATGGCAACCCCAAAACAACCAAATCATGCATCTTATGCAGAACAAGAAAACGTATCACCTCCCGATGTTCAGGAGTCATGCACATGGTAACCTGTGTCCAAAACTGCGGCTTATTTTCTGCCAATGGCATAGCGTCAATACCCCTAAGAGGGTTAGGATTTTCTAATGGCTCAAGAACAAAACCGCAACGCTTGGCAAATGACAGATCCATAAGACTCAGGGCAGCACCTGAATCTACAAACGCCACGACAGGATACGATGACAGTGAGCAAATCAAAGTTACAGATAGAATGAACTTAGGTTGCAAATTACCAATGGCGACAGGACTAACAACCTTAGTAAGACGCTTAGAGCATGCTGAGATAACATGTGCAGAATCACCACAGTAGTAACACAAGCCATTCTGGCGTCTATGAATTTTCCGCTCATTTCTAGTCAGGATTCTATCACATTGCATTAAATCAGGTGCCTGTTCAGATAACACCATGAGGGAATTTGCGGTTTTGCGCTCCCGCAACCGCCGGTCAATTTGAATCGCCAGGGCCATGGAATCATTCAGACCTGTGGGAATGGGAAAACCCACCATCACATTCTTAATGGCTTCAGAAAGGCCATTTCTAAAATTTGCAGCCAATGCACACTCGTTCCACTGGGTCAGCACGGACCATTTCCGAAATTTTTGGCAATACACCTCAGCCTCGTGCTGGCCCTGAGACATAGCCAGCAAGGCTTTTTCTGCCTGAATCTCAAGATTGGGTTCCTCATAAAGCAAACCGAGCGCCAGAAAAAACGCATCAATATCAGCCAATGCCGGATCTCCTGGCGCCAGCGAGAAAGCCCAATCCTGAGGGTCGCCCCGTAAAAAAGAAATAACAATTTTCACTTGCTGAGCGGAGTCTCCAGAGGAACGGGGTCTCAGGGACAAAAACAATTTACAATTATTCCTGAAATTTCTAAACTTAAATCGATCTCCAGAAAACAGTTCAGGAATCGGTATCTTAGGTTCTGACATAGGATTTCTGGTAACATAATCTTGTATGCCCTGCACACGAGCAGCAAGCTGGTCCACACTTGTAATCAAGGTCTGGACATTCATGTCTGCAGCAATCACAAGCCACTCAAAGGTAAAGGGGAAAAGAAAAAAAAAAAAAATGAGAGAGAGAAAAAAAAACTCAGAACTTTCTTTCTTATAATCCCACTTCTGCAATGCATTTAACATTTAATACTGGCCTGGCAAACTGTTATGACCCCAATGGCGAGGGTCTCAGAGATATCAGCAAGTCTGCAAAGTACAAAAATCCAGCTCATAGGGCAGTGGTAACTGGGTTGACCATATATCTACTCCTAACGCCAACCCTAGAAGTAGCCGGGGAACATGCCTACGTTGGTCGCTAGATGTCTCGCGCCAGCCGGAGAGCTAACTACCCCTAGAAGAGGAAAACAAAGACCTCTCTTGCCTCCAGAGAAAGGACCCCAAAAGTAGGATACAAGCCCCCCACAAATAATAACGGTGAGGTAAGAGGAAATGACAAACACAGAGATGAACTAGGTTTAGCACAGAGAGGCCCACTTACTAATAGCAGAATATAGTAAGATAACTTATATGGTCAACAAAAACCCTATCAAAAATCCACGCTGGAGATTCAAGAACCCCCGAACCGTCTAACGGCCCGGGGGGAGAACACCAGCCGCCCTAGAGCTTCCAGCAAGGTCAGGATACAGATAATATACAAGCTGGACAAAAAATGCAAACAATAACGAATTGCAAAAAGCAAAAAAACAGACTTAGCTTAATCAAGCAGGAAACAGGATCAGTAGACAAGAGCACTACAGATTAGCTCTGATATCAACGTTGCCAGGCATTGAACTGAAGGTCCAGGGAGCTTATATAGCAACACCCCTGACCTAACGACCCAGGTGAGCATAAAAGGAATGACTGACAAACCCAGAGTCAAATCACTAGTAGCCACTAGAGGGAGCCAAAAAGTAAATTCACAACAATCATCATCAAGAAGAAGTGAACTAGAAAACAGTTTCAATCACATTTTTATTGAATAAAAAAAAGATCATAAAACCATATTAAAAAGATTCCTCCGAAAATTTGGGACACAGACAAAGTGATAACTATATTCCAGGACCCCAAACAATAAGCATAGAATAGATGGAGGACATACAATATATGCTAAAATAGATAATCACCTGTATCCTACCATATAAAGATCTGCTCTATGTTGGGATCAAGGCACAAACGTCATACAGTATGTGTAACGGGAGTGGTGGAACCACTGTGCTGTGGTTCGAGGAGAGTCTGGAAGGACGTAACTAGGTGAGCACCTGACTCTTCACTAGAGCCTCTGATGGTGGGGTTAGGCTTAGCTCCGAATAAAAAACAGAAGCTACTCCAGGACAGACCACGAACACATAGTAGCTGACCCCCAAGGGACTGATAGCAAAAACGGCATAAGGGAGGGACAGCAGATGCAGACAGGCACTCAAGGAACACAAGGGCCATGGATACAGACTGGTCCAGCTTGTATACAGATAGGCACTGACAAGTGCAGGCTGGTCCAGCTGGTATACAGAAGCACTGGCAGGTGCGCTCTGGACTGGCTGATATACAGATGAGCACTGGCAAGTGTGGACTGGACCGGCTGATGTACAGATAAGCTCTGGAGGTGAGGATTGGACAGACTTGAGCCTTATAGTGGTTGTCATTACACAACCATACTATGAGTGCCATTGCTTTTAGTATCACCATTTTCAATTGGCTTATTGTTATTCTAGTTTTTCTACTCCTTGGCTTTAAGTATGGGCAGCTTAATCAGGGTCCAATGCGTCATACCTCTATGATACGCCCGTCAATAGTAATAGTGACTTCCTGTTTGTGGAAGATGGAATGCATATGGAACGCACTGCAGCCATATTGTGGGATATAGTTGTTAGGCTTTGTTTGTGTCCCGATTTTTCTGAGGCATCTTTATAACATGTTTTTATGACCATTTATTCTCAATAAAAATATAATTGAAACTATTTCCTAATTCACTTTGTTTCTGAGATCTATTTTTTGCTTTTCTCAGGCAGGTGAGTTTAATAGCGATGTATACTTTGAAGGAAGCCCCAATTTCAGCTGTACATTAGTACGGAGCTAATTTGAATGGTTTTTGGCATCACTGCAACTACAGTTTATAAAATTTATATTCTATTTTTTTGTTACTTTGAGAATTGATTCTGCGATAAAATCCCTTTTCATGTAAATTATAGTATTAAGATTTTCTTCCAGTACAGTAATTGTCTTTGCAGTGAGGTACCGTATAATCACCATTAGTGTCATGTTATGACTTCTAGAACAGCTTCCTGTTGACAAGGGTAAACATATATTTTAATCCTGATTACAGACATTTGTCTTATGCCACTCTATATTTTCAGGTAAAATTTCAGGCTTTTAATGTACTTATTATACAGTAGGACAAGAGGAAAGTAACATGTTGCCAGTAAGATGGTTTCTTTCTTGTAATAAAAACAGCCAAGTGTCTATGAAGCCCCCAAATAGTAAACTGTGAGGGAAAAGTAACGGCAGGTTACTTACAACATGTACACTTATGTGTGAGGGTGTATTATGGTCCATAATTGTTGTACAGTAATGATTGGATACTTTGTGTTTTGCTTCCTAAACTTAGAAAAATGCACTGAAAAATATAATTTTAAATTGAATCCCTGCAACATTTTTTCCAACTGACCACCCTCTCTGAAAAAAAATCCAGACTGGTTAAACTTCTAATTGTACTTTATCGTAAGTGAAGAGGGAGGTCGACTTAGGAACAATCGGCACAAAATGAGACCAGTCAGATCCTGCTGCAGCTTTTTGCACCTTTATTTCCCTTCAGCGCTGGATTCACAGCTACACTGATCAGTGATGCTGTATGATGTCCTCCATTCTGCTGTTGTTTTTGTTTGTGTAGTACAGAAAAGGTAGAGCAGGAATCTATTTAAAGTCCGCAGAATAGAAAACTGGTAAAAACATGCAGGATACTTTCATGGAAAGGCCAGAAATAATGCTATTCCTAAGTACACACAGCGCAGCTAGCTTTTTCTGATAAGCGAAGAAATACACATGTATATAAGGGTGCAACAAATTAGAAAAGCGCACAGCACATCGAACAAATACGTTTTTAAGCAGAAACTTTGTTAAGGTATATACAATTTAACTTTATATACATATGACATTTAATTCCTTAAGGCCTTCATCAAAGAAAAAGGATTGCACCATATAGAATATTACACGAGAAAGAGGAGGAAAAGAACAGAATTGCCCTGTGCTGTGGAGTGAGCGTATCACATCACAAGATGAACTGCGCAAGAAAATCCGGCTTGAAAAAAAAATTGTGTCGTTTTGTTGGGCATTGCTTATGCTCTATGTGCCTATATAGCAATGTATGTAATGTACATACTTTTTTTATCATGTCTCATGTAATTTTGTATCACGAGACTTGTTAACAGATATCATGGGAAAGGAAGAGTAGACATATAGGTGTTTAACTGTGTTTATTACTGTAACTGCCTGCTTCGCTCATTTTACTAGAATGGGACTTACCGCAGTAATGGTCGTAGCCTCACTCCTATGCATAGGCAAACAATTGAACATTTTGAAAATCCCCTTTAATAAATTTCTCTCACTGTTTATGCACAAAGAAATAAAAACATTTTATTATAATTGCAATATCTGTAGTTAGAGAGGGGTTAGGAAGACACAGATGTAGCCTTTCTAAAAAAAAAACACTCAGAAAAGATATCATGATGGAACACAACAAAAGCCCATGAATTTGTAAAGTTTGGTGTCGAGCTATAATTTTCTGCATTGGGATTTCTTTGTCATTTCAAGAAAAGCTACATCTGTATATTGGTATGTTTCTGACAAATAACATAATTTTCTGAATAAGCTCCCAAAAGTGGTTCAAGCTCCTAATTATTGGAGTATAATTCCTAATAACAATATATACAATTTTTTGTCTAGTTTTTCTGTGTTTTGCACCCAACTCATTATTCTATTTTCACCGTTTTTAAGTCTACTTTATATGTGCTTCCCTTTTGATACCGCATTTGTGGGCAGAGTCTAGCAATTCCAGATGTTTTCGGCTGATTTATCAGTTGCGACTTTTTAAAAAGTTGCAAAATTTGTAGCAAATTCACGCTATTGTGGACCACCCCTGGTATATTTTGGAATACTCCAAAAATGTTTTTAACTTTTCTCGTCCTTGATGCCAATTTTTTTTGTCACTTTTGGCACCTAAATTCGCAAAAACTGTTTGAGACAGGAAGAAAGACCATTTTTTACTCTGCACCAAATTCATAAATTGTGTGCACCATTTTGATGAATTAGCCATAAAAATGACAAACAATACTCAAAACAAAATAGGAATGTGGCTTAAAAAAAGCAAAAATGCAAATGATGAATCAGGGCCTAATTTATATATGACACGCAAAAAAATCACAATATCTATAATATAACGGTAGGAGCGTCACTCCGTTCGATGCCTTTATAGACTGCGCAAGTGCATGCGCATGCCTACCTGGCACAACGACAGAGAGATTACAGGGAGCAGCACATGACAGGATGGGGATCCAGGATGGGAGCAGCACATGACAGAATGGGGCGCAGAATGGGAGCAGCACATGACAGGATGGGGGTGCAGGATGAGAGCAGCAAATGACAGGATGGGGCGCAGGATGGGAGCAGCACATCACCGGATGGGGGCTCAGGATGGGACCAGCACATGACAGAATGGGGTGCAGGATGGGAGCAGCACATGACAGGATGGGGGCGCAGGATGGGAGCAGCACATGACAGGATGAGGATGCAGGATGGGAGCAGTAAATGACAGGATGGGGCGCAGGATGGGAGCAGCACATCACAGGATGGGGGCTCAGGATGGGACCAGCACATGACAGAATGGGGGTGCAGGATGGGAGCAGCACATGACAGGATGGGGGTGCAGGATGGGAGCAGCACATGACAGGATGGGGTGCAGGATGGGAGCAGCACATGACAGGATGGAGGCTCAGGATGGGAGCAGCACATGGCAGGATGGGGGCGCAGTATGGGAGCAGCACATGACAGGATGTGAGCACCACTTGACAGGATCGGGATGCAGGATGGGAGCAGTGCATGACAGAATGGGAGCACAGGATTGGAGCAGCACATGACAGAATGGGGGCGCAGGATGAGAAAAGCACATGGCAGGATGGGGGCGCAGGATGAGAGCAGCACATGACAGAATGGGGCACAGGATGGGAGAAGCACATGAAAGCATGGGGGCGCAGGATGGGAGCACTACATGACAGGATGGGGCACAGGTTGGGAGCACCACATGACAGAATTGGGGCGCAGGATGGGAGCATATGACAAGATTGGGGCACAGGATGGGAGCACGAAAAGATAAGGGCACAGGAAGAGAGTAGCACATGACAAGGTGGAGGCGCACAAAACAGGATGAGGGCGCAAGATGGGGGCTGCACATGACAGGAAGGGGGTGCAGGATGGGATCAGCATATAACAGGATGTGGGCGCAAGATGGTAGCAGCACATGACAAGATTAGGGCGCAGGATGGAAGAAGCACATACCAGGATGGAGATCATATACCAATATGTCATGATTCTCAATGGCGAGAGAACATAGCCCAGCATATATGAGAACTAGCTCTTGGAAGATGGAAACTATACTGACCATGAACTAAACCTGCCGCACAACTAGAAGTGGCCGGGTAGCATGCCTACGTTTTTTATCCCTAGATGCCCAGCGCCAGCCGGAGAACTACCTAATCCTAGCAGAGGAAAAGACAGTCCTGGCTCACCTCTAGAGAAATTTTCCCAAAAGGCAGACAGAGGCCCCCACATATATTGGCGGTGATTTTAGATGAAATGACAAACGTAGTATGAAAATAGGTTTAGCAAAATCGAGGTCCGCTTACTAGATAGCATGAAGACAGAAAGGGCACTTTCATGGTCAGCAGAAAACTCTATCAAAACACCATCCAGAAATTACTTTAAGAATCTAGCATTAACTCATAACACCAGAGTGGCAATTTCCGCTCACAAGAGCTTTCCAGACACAGTAACGAAACAGCAGCTGTGAACAGGAACAAAATGCAAAAACACACAAGGACAAAAGTCCAACTTAGCTAGGAGTTGTCTAGTAGCAGGAACATGCACAGAAGGCTTCTGATTACATTGTTGACCGGCATGAAACTGACAGAGGAGCAAGGTTATATAGCGACTCCCACATCCTGATAGGAGCAGGTGAACAGAGGGGATGATGAACACAAGTACAATTCCACAAGTGGCCACCGGGGGAGCCCAGAATCCAATTTCACAACAGTACCCCCCCCTCAAGGAGGGGGCACCGAACCCTCACCAGAACCACCAGGGCGATCAGGATGAGCCCTATGAAAGGCACGAACAAGATCGGAGGCATGAACATCAGAGGCAGTGACCCAAGAATTATCCTCCTGACCGTATCCCTTCCATTTGACCAGATACTGGAGTTTCCGTCTGGAAACACGAGAGTCTAAGATCTTTTCCACAACGTACTCCAACTCACCCTCAACCAACACCGGAGCAGGAGGCTCAACGGAAGGCACAGCCGGTACCTCATACCTGCGCAACAATGACCGATGAAAAACATTATGAATCGAAAAGGATGCAGGGAGGTCCAAACGGAAGGACACAGGGTTAAGAATCTCCAATATCTTGTACGGGCCGATGAACCGAGGCTTAAACTTAGGAGAAGAAACCCTCATAGGGACAAAACGAGAAGACAACCACACCAAGTCCCCAACACAAAGCCGAGGACCAACACGACGACGGCGGTTGGCAAAAAGCTGAGTCTTCTCCTGGGACAACTTCAAATTGTCCACCACCTGCCCCCAAATCTGATGCAACCTCTCCACCACAGCATCCACTCCAGGACAATCCGAAGATTCCACTTGACCGGAGGAAAATCGAGGATGAAACCCCGAATTACAGAAAAACGGGGACACCAAGGTGGCAGAGCTGGCCCGATTATTGAGGGCGAACTCCGCCAAAGGCAAAAAAGCAACCCAATCATCCTGATCCGCAGACACAAAACACCTCAAATATGTCTCCAAGGTCTGATTAGTCCGCTCGGTCTGGCCATTAGTCTGAGGATGGAAAGCAGACGAAAAAGACAAATCTATGCCCATCCTAGCACAGAATGCCCGCCAAAATCTAGACACGAATTGGGTCCCTCTGTCAGAAACGATATTCTCCGGAATACCATGAAAACGAACAACATTTTGAAAAAACAGAGGAACCAACTCGGAAGAAGAAGGCAACTTAGGCAAGGGAACCAGATGGACCATCTTAGAGAAACGGTCACACACCACCCAGATGACAGACATCTTCTGAGAAACAGGCAGATCCGAAATAAAATCCATCGAGATGTGCGTCCAAGGCCTCTTCGGGATAGGCAAGGGTAACAACAATCCACTAGCCCGAGAACAACAAGGCTTGGCCCGAGCACAAACGTCACAAGACTGCACAAAGCCTCGCACATCTTGTGACAGGGAAGGCCACCAGAAGGACCTTGCCACCAAATCCCTGGTACCAAAGATTCCAGGATGACCTGCCAACGCAGAAGAATGAACCTCAGAGATGACTCTACTGGTCCAATCATCAGGAACAAACAGTCTACCAGGTGGGCAACGATCAGGTCTATCCGCCTGAAACTCCTGCAAGGCCCGCCGCAGGTCTGGAGAAACGGCAGACAATATCACTCCATCTTTAAGGATACCTGTGGGCTCAGAATTACCAGGGGAGTCAGGCTCAAAACTCCTAGAAAGAGCATCCGCCTTAACATTCTTAGAACCCGGTAGGTAAGACACCACAAAATTAAACCGAGAGAAAAACAACGACCAGCGCGCCTGTCTAGGATTCAGGCGCCTGGCAGACTCAAGGTAAATTAAATTTTTGTGGTCAGTCAATACCACCACCTGATGTCTGGCCCCCTCAAGCCAGTGACGCCACTCCTCAAAAGCCCACTTCATGGCCAAAAGCTCCCGATTCCCAATATCATAATTCCGCTCGGCGGGCGAAAATTTACGGGAAAAAAAGGCACAAGGTCTCATCACGGAGCAGTCGGAACTTCTCTGCGACAACACCGCCCCAGCTCCGATTTCAGAAGCGTCGACCTCAACCTGAAAAGGAAGAGCAACATCAGGCTGACGCAACACTGGGGCGGAAGAAAAGCGGCGCTTGAGCTCCCGAAAGGCCTCCACAGCATCAGGGGACCAATCAGCAACATCAGCACCCTTCTTAGTCAAATCAGTCAATGGTTTTACAACATCAGAAAAACCAGCAATAAATCGACGATAAAAGTTAGCAAAGCCCAAAAATTTCTGAAGACTCTTAAGAGAAGTCCAATCACCAATAGCCTGAACCTTGACAGGATCCATCTCGATGGAAGAGGGGGAAAAAATGTATCCCAAGAAGGAAATCTTTTGAACCCCAAAAACACACTTAGAACCCTTCACACACAAGGAATTAGACCGCAAAACCTGAAAAACCCTCCTGACCTGCTGGACTTGAGAGTCCCAGTCATCCGAAAAAATCAGAATATCATCCAGATACACAATCATAAATTTATCCAAATAATCGCGGAAAATGTCATGCATAAAGGACTGGAAGACAGAAGGGGCATTTGAAAGACCAAAAGGCATCACCAAATACTCAAAATGGCCCTCGGGCGTATTAAATGCGGTTTTCCACTCATCCCCCTGCTTGATTCGCACCAAATTATACGCCCCACGGAGATCAATCTTAGAGAACCACTTGGCCCCCTTTATACGAGCAAACAAATCAGTAAGCAGTGGTAACGGATATTGATATTTAACCGTGATTTTATTCAAAAGTCGATAATCAATACACGGCCTCAAAGAGCCGTCTTTCTTAGACACAAAGAAAAAACCGGCTCCTAAGGGAGATGACGAAGGACGAATATGTCCCTTTTCCAAGGACTCCTTTATATATTCTCGCATAGCCGCGTGTTCAGGCACAGACAGATTAAATAAACGACCCTTAGGGTATTTACTACCCGGGATCAAGTCTATGGCACAATCGCACTCCCGGTGCGGAGGTAGTGAACCAACCTTGGGTTCTTCAAAAACGTCACGAAAGTCAGACAAGAATTCAGGAATCTCAGAGGGCATAGATGATGAAATGGAAACCAAAGGTACGTCCCCATGAGTTCCTTTACATCCCCAGCTTAACACAGACATAGCTCTCCAGTCGAGGACTGGGTTATGAGATTGCAGCCATGGCAATCCCAGCACCAAAACATCATGTAGATTATACAGCACCAGAAAGCGAATAACCTCCTGGTGATCCGGATTAACACGCATAGTCACTTGTGTCCAGTATTGTGGTTTATTACTAGCCAATGGGGTGGAGTCAATCCCTTTCAGAGGTATCGGAGCCTCCAATGGCTCCAAATCATACCCACAGCGTTTGGCAAAGGACCAATCCATAAGACTCAAAGCAGCGCCAGAGTCGACATAGGCGTCTGCGGTAATAGATGACAAAGAACAAATCAGGGTCACAGATAGAATAAACTTAGACTGTAAAGTGCTAATTGAAACAGACTTGTCAGGCTTCTTAGTACGCTTAAAGCATGCTGATATAACATGAGTTGAATCACCACAATAGAAGCACAACCCATTTTTTCGTCTAAAATTCTGCCGCTCGCTTCTGGACAGAATTCTATCACATTGCATATTTTCTGGCGTTTTCTCAGTAGACACCGCCAAATGGTGCACAGGTTTGCGCTCCCGCAGACGCCTATCGATCTGAATAGCCATCGTCATGGACTCATTCAGACTCGCAGGCACAGGGAACCCCACCATAACATCCTTAATGGCATCAGAGAGACCTTCTCTGAAAATCGCCGCCAGGGCGCACTCATTCCACTGAGTAAGCACAGACCATTTGCGGAATTTTTGGCAGTATATTTCAGCTTCATCTTGCCCCTGAGACAAGGACATCAAGGCCTTTTCCGCCTGAAGCTCTAAATGAGGTTCCTCATAAAGCAACCCCAAGGCCAGAAAAAACGCATCCACATTGAGCAACGCAGGATCCCCTGGTGCCAATGCAAAAGCCCAGTCCTGAGGGTCGCCCCGGAGCAAGGAAATTACAATCCTGACCTGCTGTGCAGGGTCTCCGGCAGAGCGAGACTTCAGGGACAAAAACAATTTGCAATTATTTTTAAAATTTTGAAAGTGAGATCTATTTCCCGAGAAGAATTCAGGCAAAGGAATTCTAGGCTCAGATATAGGTGCATGAACAACAAAATCTTGCAAATTTTGTACCTTTGTGGCGAGATTATTCAAACCTGTAGCTACACTCTGAAGATCCATTTGAAACAGGTGAACACAGAGCCATTCAAGGATTAGAAGGAGAGAAAGAGAGGAAGGCTGAAGTATAGGCAGACTAGCAAGTGATTCAATTAAGAGCACACTCAGAACTAGAGGGAAAAAAAAAAAAATAAATAAATTGTAGCAGACTTCTTTTTTCTCTCCTTTCTCAGCCAGTAATTTAACCCTTTTTTGGGCCGGTCAAACTGTCATGATTCTCAATGGCGAGAGAACATAGCCCAGCATATATGAGAACTAGCTCTTGGAAGATGGAAACTATACTGACCATGAACTAAACCTGCCGCACAACTAGAAGTGGCCGGGTAGCATGCCTACGTTTTTTATCCCTAGATGCCCAGCGCCAGCCGGAGAACTACCTAATCCTAGCAGAGGAAAAGACAGTCCTGGCTCACCTCTAGAGAAATTTTCCCAAAAGGCAGACAGAGGCCCCCACATATATTGGCGGTGATTTTAGATGAAATGACAAACGTAGTATGAAAATAGGTTTAGCAAAATCGAGGTCCGCTTACTAGATAGCATGAAGACAGAAAGGGCACTTTCATGGTCAGCAGAAAACTCTATCAAAACACCATCCAGAAATTACTTTAAGACTCTAGCATTAACTCATAACACCAGAGTGGCAATTTCCGCTCACAAGAGCTTTCCAGACACAGTAACGAAACAGCAGCTGTGAACAGGAACAAAATGCAAAAACACACAAGGACAAAAGTCCAACTTAGCTAGGAGTTGTCTAGTAGCAGGAACATGCACAGAAGGCTTCTGATTACATTGTTGACCGGCATGAAACTGACAGAGGAGCAAGGTTATATAGCGACTCCCACATCCTGATAGGAGCAGGTGAACAGAGGGGATGATGAACACAAGTACAATTCCACAAGTGGCCACCGGGGGAGCCCAGAATCCAATTTCACAACACCAATATAATTGCTCGCCACCCGGGCGTAGAATGGGTTCAATAGCTAGTATATATATATATATATATATATATATATATATATATATATATATATATATATATACAGTATATATAAATATATATATATATATATATATATATATATATACACTGCTTAAAAAAATAAAGGGAAAACTTAAACAACAGAATATAACTCCAAGTAAATTAAACTTCTGTGAAATCAAACTGTCCACTTAGGAAGCAACACTGTTTGACAATCAATTTCACATGCTGTTGTGCAAATGGAATCGACAACAGATGGAAATTATTGGCAATTATCAAGACACACTCAATAAAGGAGTGGTTCTGCAAGTGGGGACCAGAGACCACATCTCAGTACCAATGCTTTCTGGCTGATGTTTTGGTCACTTTTGAATGTTGGTTGTGCTTTCACATGCGTGGTAGCATGAGACAGACTCTACAACCCACACAAGTGGCTCATGTAGTGCAGCTCATCCAGGATGGCACATCAATGTGAGCTGTGGCAAGAAGATTTGCTGTGTCTATCAGCGTAGTGTCTAGAGGCTGGAGGCGCTACCAGGGGACAGGCCAGTACATCTGGAGACATGGAGGGGGCTGTAGGTGGGCAAGGAGGAGCCTTTGTGCAAGGAGGAACAGGAGGAGCACTGCCAGAGCCCTGCAAAATGACCTCCAGCAGGCCACAAATATGCATATGTCTGCACAAACGGTTATAAACCATCTCCATGAGGATGGTCTGAGTGCCCAACATCCACAGATGGGGGTTGTGCTCACAGCCCAACACTGTGCAGGACGCTTGGCATTTGCCACAGAACACCAGGATTGGCAAATTCGCCATTGGTGCCCTGTGCTCTTCACAGATGAAAGCAGGTTCACACTGAGCACATGTGACAGATGTGACAGAGACTGGAGATGCCATGGAGAGCAATCTGCTGCCTGAAACATCCTTCAGCATGACCGGTTTGGCAGTGGGTCAGTAATGGTGTAGGGTGGCATTCCTTTGGAGGGCCGCACAGCCCTCTATATGCTCACCAGAGGTAGCCTGACTGCCATTAAGTACCAAGATGAGATCCTCAGACCCCTTGTGAGACCATGTGCTGGCGCGGTTGGCCCTAGGTTCCTCCTAATGCAGGACAATGCCAGACCTCATGTGGCTGGAGTGTGTCAGCAGTTCCTGCAAGATGAAGGCATTGAAGCTTTGGACTGGCCCGCCCGTTCCCCAGACCTGAATCCGATTGAACACATCTGGGACATCATGTCTCGCACCATCCACCCACATTATGTTGCACCACAGACCATCCAGGAGTGGTGGATGCTTCAGGCCAGGTCTGGGAGAAGATTCCTCAGGAGACCATCCGCCGCCATATCAGGAGCATGCCCAGGCATTGTAGAGAGGTCATACAGGCACATGGAGGCCACATACACTACTGAGCATCATTTCCTTGTCTTGAGGCATTTCCACTTAAGTTGGGTCATCCTGTAACTTCATTTTCCACTTTGATTTTGAGCATCATTCCAACTCCAGACCTCCGTGGGATATTAGTTGTGATTTACATTGATCATTTTTAGGTTTTATTGTTTTCAACGCATTCCACTATGTAATGAATAAAGATTCACAACAGGAATATTTAATTCAGTGATATCCAGGATGTGGGATTTTAGTGTTCCCTTTATTTTTTGGAGCAGTGGATATATATACTGTATATATATATATATATATATATATATATATATATATATATATATATACAGTAGGGAATATAAGTATTTAATAAATCGCTGATTTTGCAAGTTCTCTACCCTACAAAGAATGGAGAGGTCTGTAATATTTAGCGTTGGTACACTTCAACTGTGAGAGACAGAATCTAAAAATAGAAAAACAGAAAATAACATTGTATGATTTTTACATAATTAATTTGCATTTTATTGCATTAAATAAGTATTTGATACAATAAAAAATAGCTTAATATTTGGACCAGAAACCTTTGGTTGCAATTACAGAGGTCAGATGATGCCAGTAGTTATTGACCAAGTTTGCACACACTGCAGCAGAGTTTTTGGCCCACTCTTCCACACTTTTACAGATCTTTCAGGTTGTGGGGCTGTCGCTAGGCCACATTGAGTTTCTGCTCCCTCCAAAGGTTTAGGCCCGGAGACTGGGTAGGTGGCTAGGCCACTCCAGGACCTTGAAATGCTTCTTACGGAGCTACTCCTTAGTTGACCTGGCTGTTTGCTTCGGATCATTGTCACATTGGAAGACCCAGCCATGAGCCATCTTCAATGCTCTTACTGAGGGAAGGAAGTTGCTGGACAAAATCTTATGATACATGACCCTATCCATCCTGTTTCTCTCATCATGCTTCACTGTTTGGATGGTGTTCTTGGGGTTGTACTCATCCTTCTTCTTCCAAACAAACTGCGAGTGGAGTTGATACCAAAATGTTCTATGTTGGTCTCATCTGACCACATGAACTTCTCCCATGCCTCCTCTCAATCATCCTGATGGTCATTGGTGAACTTCAAATTGGCCTGGCATGAGGAGGGGGACTTTGTGTGCCCTGCAGGATTTTAATCCATGGCGGCGTGGTGCATTACTAACGGTAATGTTTGAGACTGTGGTCCCAGCTCTCTTCATATCATTGGCCAGGTCCTCCCATGTAGTTCTGGGCTGATTGCTGACCTTTCTCAAAATCATCCTTACACCATGAGACAAGATCTTGCATGGAGCCTCACAACGAGGAAAATTGACAGTCATCTAGTGTTTCTTCCATTTTGTAATAATTGCACCAACAGTTGTTACCTTCTCATTACGCTGCTTTCCTATTGTCCTGTAGGCCATCCCAGCCTTGTGCAGGTCTACAATTTTGTCCCTTGTGTCCTTAGACAGCTCTTTGGCCATGGTGGAGAGGTTGGAGTGTGATTTAGTGTGTGGACAGGTGTCTTTTATACAGGTAATGAGATCAAACAGGAGCAATTAATACAGGTAAATAGAGCAGAATAGGAGGTATGTAAGAGACAGTGTTCTTGCAGGTTGGTAAGTGGTTAAATATTTATTTCATGCAATAAAATGCAATTTAATTATTTAAAAGTCATAAAAAGTTATTTTCTGTTTTTTACTTTTAGATTCTGTCTCTCACAGTTGAAGTGTACCTACAATAAAAATTTCAGACCTCTCCATTTTTTGCAGATGGGAAAACTTTCAAAATCGGCAGTGTATCGAAAACTTATACTGTATATACCCAGCGGGTGAAATAAGCATTGAACACATCTCCAAGTAAATATATTTCTAAAGGTGCTATTAAAATGAAATTCTCATCAGATATCGGCAACAACCCATCCAATTCACTCAGTCAAAGAAATCAAACCATAGATGTCTATATATTAAGATATGTGTAATAGTGACAGGACAGCATTCTCTCCTGGTTCTCCTCCTATCTCTCTGACCGCTCTTTCACTGTATCTTTTGCTGGTTCCTCTTCCTCTCACCTTCCCCTTACTGTTGGGGTTCCTCAAGGATCAGTCCTAGGCCCCCTCCTCTTCTCTTTGTATACTGCCCCTATTGGACAATCAGTAGATTCGGTTTCCAGTACCATCTCTATGCTGATAACACCAAATTATACACTTCTTTTCCTGATATCACACCTGCCTTTTTAGAAAACACCAGTGATCTTACCGCTGTCTCTAACATCATGTCCTCCCTCTATCTGAAACTGAACCTGTCAAATACTGAACTCCTCGTGTTCTCTCCATCTATTAACCTACCTTTGCCTGACATTGCCATCTCCGTGTGTGGTTCCACCATTACTCCCAAGCAACATGCCCACTGCTTCGGGGTCATACTTGATTCCGAGCTTTCATTCACCCTCAACATCCGATCACTGGCTCGCTCTTCTTCTCTGCATCTCAAAAACATTTCTAGAATTCGCCCTTTTCTTCCTTTCGACTCTGCAAAAATTCTTACTGTTTCACTTATTCATTCTTGTCTGGACTATTGTAACTCTCTACTAATCGGCCTCCCTCTTACCAAACTCTCCCCTCTCCAATCTGTCCTGAATGCTGCAGCCAGGATCTTGTTCCTCACCAATCGTTATACCGATGCCTCTATCTTGTGCTAGTCATTACACTGGTTACCCATCCACTCCAGAATCCAGTACAAAACTATTACCCTCATCCACAAAACACTCCATGGCTCAGCACCACCCTACATCTCCTCCCTGGTCTCAGTCTACCACCCTACCCATGCCCACCGCTCCGCTAATGACCACAGGTTAGCATCCTCAATAATCAGAACCTCCCACTCCCATCTCCAAGACTTTTCACATGCTTCTCCAATTCTTTGGAATGCACCACCCAGGTTAATACGATGAATCCCCAATCCCCACAGTTTTAAGCGTGCCCTAAAAACGCATTTGTTCAGACTGGCCTACCACCTCAACGCATTAATCTAACTATCCCTGTGTGGCCCATTCAAAAAACTTAAACCATAATCAGGTTCCTCGCATCATGTTCTCATATGCTTTATACAGTTAATAGCCTTCTGTGTCTGTACTGTTACATACTTAAACATAAGGGTGAATGACCTCGGGGAGATCAAAACATCCAACACCGCAGAGACACCATCACGTGTTTCTCAACGCAGTGATCCAGAACACTGCCCCCATCCCTTATGGGAAATATGCAAATGCATGTAGAAAAGCTGCGGAGACACCATCACGTGTTTCTCAATGCAAGCAATGAATAGCCAGGTCTTTCACCGGGAAGGAACAACCACGGGAAGGGCAGCATCCAATAAAGGAAAACCACCTATGCCAAAACATGGTATCCATCCACAGACAGCTGTTTCGGGGTATTTGCCCCTCATCAGTGTGGAGTAGGAAACTGGCTATTAGGAGCAGTGCCTGGTGAAAAGACTATAAACATAAGGGTGAATGACCTCGGGGAGATCAAAACATCCAACACTGCGGAGACACCATCATGTGTTTCTCAACGCAGTGATCCAGAACACTGCCCCCATCCCTTATGTGGATGGATACCATGTTTTGGCATAGGTGGTTTTCCTTTATTAGATGCTGCCCTTCCCGTGGTTGTTCCTTCCCAGTGAAAGACCTGGATATTCATTGCTTGCGTTGAGAAACACGTGATGGTGTCTCCGCAGCTTTTCTACATGCATTTGCATTTTTCCCATAAGGGATGGGGGCAGTGTTCTGGATCACTGCGTTGAGAAAGACGTGATGGTGTCTCCGCGGTGTTGGATGCTTTGATCTCCCCGAGGTCATTCATCCTTATGTTTATAGTCTTTTCACCAGGCACTGCTCCTAATAGCCAGTTTCCTACTCCACACTGATGAGGGGCAAATACCCCGAAACAGCTGTCTGTGGATGGATACCATGTTTTGGCATAGGTGGTTTTCCTTTATTGGATGCTGCCCTTCCCGTGGTTGTTCCTTCCCGGTGAAAGACCTGGCTATTCATTGCTTGCGTTGAGAAATATGTGATGGTGTCTCCGCAGCTTTTCTACATGCTGTTACATACTTAGGCTGTTAACTGGTTCACGCAGCTTACACTATCCTTACACGATCCTTACACTATGGCTGGTCCGAACAACGAAAAGCAATTGTTACCATCCACCTCTCATGTCTCCCCTTTTCCTCATAGTTTGTAAGCCTGCGAGCAGGGCCCTCATTCCTCTTGGTATCTGTTTTGAACTGTGATTATTGTTGTGCTGTAATGTCTATCGTCTGTACAAGTCCCCTCTATAGTGTAAAGTGCTGCGGAATATGTTGGAGCTACTGTATATAAATAAAATTATTATTATTAATAGTGAGAAACTTAGAAAATTGGTGACGTGTTCAATACTTATTTCTCCCACTGTATATATACTGTACATGTATATATATGTATAAACAACATTTAACATTAAACAGTAATTCCTAAGGATATAATACAAATTAAGATGAAATTACATACAATATATTGTACAGTATATATTGCATACAATATACATATAATTACATGTAGTTTTCCATGTTTCATTCCAGAAATAATAGACTGTCTATACTTTTTCTATTGGCCCCGAAGATTGGATCACTTAAAATGTGACACTGATTATGCATGCTAATTTAAACAAGACCACTAAATATTGCATACCAGTGTCTTTGCTCATTAGCAGCTGCCACGATGGTAAGCTCACGGACAAGCTCCTGGGCGAATCAGCATACTGATTTGCAGCTGGCACTGTCATTGTTCTTATCACAGCCCTGATTACAGTGGCAGGAACATTTTGTCTACTATTTTATTCATATTTCTTCTCCAACTCTTCACGTCCCCTCCTTTAATCTTGAGCAGACGTCTACAGTCAGCAGTTGAGTAAACATCTTGCTCGACACATGTATCCGCTGTGTTCTTTTCAAGTTAAAGATGTAATTGATTTAAAATGTTGTGAAAAAACACGTTTTAAGTAACAATGTTTACTGTTAGGAATAACTGTGTGTTCTTAAGAAAGGTGAAATCACAATTCTCTATTTTTTTATTTCTTCACTTCCAATGTGGTAATCAGGACTAGCAACCCATAATTCAGCCTGCGATATTTTAAGGTAAATCTCGACACAGTTTGGTCACACAGACTTCTGTGATTTGTTGGTAACATAATATAAACTCAGCACATGATAAAATGACCTAAAAATATACAACTTAGGCCATGTTCAGAAGCTGTACTTTGGTCAATATTTTGTGTAAATATTTGTAAGTCAAATCCGGAATTGGGTAAAAAATGCAGAATTGGTGCACGTATTTCTATTATACGTTTTCTCTAATTACTCCACTAATAATTTTAGCTTACAAATGCTGATGTAAAATTCTTAACAAATACTTTTGTGTGAATGTGGCCTGAAAGGGAGATTATCAGAACAAAATGACTGTTCAAACCAAGCACATGCACATTGGGCACCGTTGACATTGCCAAGTTCAGTGCACCCTTCCAACTACTTGTTTTGCATCTACAGCTCTGGCAAAAATTAAGAGACCACCACATCAAAACCCTGTCATGGCCAGCCCAATCTCCAGACCTGAACCCCATTGAAATCCTCTGGAATGTAATCAAAAGGATGATGGATAGTCACAAGCCATCAAACAAAGAATTGCTTACATTTTTGTGCCAGAAGCAGTGTGAAAGACTGGTGGAAAGCATGCCAAGACGCATGAAAGCTGTGATTAAAAATCATGGTTATTCCACAAAATATTGATTCCTGAACTCTTCCTCAGTTAAAACATTAGTATTGTTGTTTCTAAATGATCATGAACTTGTTTTCTTTGCATTATTTGAGGTCTGAAAGCACTGTTTTTTTTTTGTTTTTTTTTGACCACTTCTCCTTTTCCGGAAAAAAATACAAAATTTATTGCTTGGAACTTTGGAGACATGTTGTCAGAAGTTTATAGAATAAAAGAACAATTTACATTTTACTCAAAAATATACTTATAAAAGAGAAAAATCAGACAAACTGAACATTTTGCAGTGGTCTCTTAATTTTTGCCAGAGCTGTATCTTTGCCCCTTTCTTGATTTTCAAGAGGCAGAGTATAGCAAAGATAGATGGAAAACAAGTGGGTGGGAAGGGGCGCCGAGTCACTGTGATAGGTTTGAACAGTTATATTGTGATGACACACTCTTTTTAAAGAGTAATTGCTCCTTATGAGTTAATAATATTTGCATTTCCTACACATGAATAATTCTGGAATTCTGTGTTGGGCCATTTCTTTGTTGTTTCTCCTGAATATTAATCCTGAATATTAGTTAATACATTGACAACTAGGTGCTACAATCCCCCTTATGCATAGGGATGTGACTCAGCACAAAACCATTAGCTGCCTCGCAGCATGTGACCGGCTAGGAGTGTCAGCCATAGTTGCATCTTGCTTGCTGCTGGGTAAACTAGGGTGCAAAATTTTGTTGATATAGAATTGGATCTGCCTCAGACAAGGTAAAATTCCAAAATGTACTCAATGGAAAAAACACAGGGGAGACAACAAGCACCATAGGGCCTTATCCAGTAGGCAAGAACAGGTGAAGGATCCAGCAACTTCTCACCTTTTGGGGTTTTGAAACCCACAAATGAGGAATAGAAGCAAGAAACAGCTGCTGCAGTACTCTTAGGACAGGAAAACTTGCCATATTAGCATTTGTTTGGAGGATAGGAGTGGTGATCTGCACTGCCGAGTAGATATTCTCAATGAGGATCCAGAAGACGTGATGTAGGAATAACAAAGCGGTTACGCTCAACGCATTTTGAAGTTGGACTAACGTCTTCATTACAAGAAGCACAGTCGACTGTGGACTGTGGTTCTCCAGATGAAGAAGTTTGTCCTCTCGATCCCTATTGGGAATAACTCTTTGGCAGCGCAGATCTCCACTCCATCCTCCAAACAAAAATTAATCAATATGTTAAAATATCATAGTGGCATCAGAAAAATGTCCTAAAAAGAAGAATATAACATCTAAGCATTTCGAGCGATCATAGACTGTTCCTGCCGGGGATTCAGCTGCCTCTGTTGACGTGAAATCGATAGAGCAGCGGCTTCTTTCCCGCCCTGCTCTGTCGACAGGGCAAAACTAATGTAGTCATTATGATTTCAAGCGGCTCTCCCTATTAGGCAATGGGGATCCGGCTGTTAATCAGAAAGACGTTGGAAGTCCCACCCTCTCAGCAGAGAAGAACTTTGTGTGCCCCCTGCCTGTACTTTATGTTCTTAGCCACGATTTTATCAGCTCCAGTTTTCACTTTTGATCCAGATTTTCTTTATGCATGTTTTTGGTATTGTTTTCATTAAAATATGTATTTATATAATTGGCGGACATACGACTCGTTGTTGGAGGATACAAATGTTTGGAGTTTCTTTCCCTTATCTATTGGGCTAGTCAATGACCTTTTAAGAATAAGACTAATTTTTGGAGTTCAAATGTTCTTGAACGCTATTACCAATGTTTATAAAGATTGCATCACTTTTTACTCACTTACCCCCATTTTAGTTTTGTGCGAACCCATGAATCTCTTTCTCCAGACCACAATCACGTAGCTCTGACTAAACTGCTAAGCTTCGTTCTAAAGCCGTGTCCTCAATTCCTGCCATTTTTAATTCCAAATAAAGTCATATTTTGAGCCGGCTGTGTAATTTAATATTCTCTTAGAAGATAATTATCTGCTCCTTTATTCACACTGACCTTCACTAGTGTATGAAAGTACTGTGTGCACTGAATGTGTAAAAGTCATCAATAATCCCAGTACACTGAATTAAAAGGAATCTAGATAACACTGTGTCTTTATCAGCAAGTACCATGAATTATTTAAAGTCACCTTTAGAATAGATAATTTTTTCATATTCTACAACAAGTGGCATGGGTGGCAGTATTAGCTGCTAGTCTAAATACACTAACTGGGGGGAAAGTGTACTGCCCTTCTTAACCCTTCATCTGCTAATGGGTGATCCAATCAACATTTTTTTATTATGATTTTTCTGCCATTTTATTTGATTTGCTAAATTAATTCTAAACACAAAAAAGACAAATAAAAAAACTAAAATATACCCCAATTATTCCTTTGATCACCTCCTTTTCTTTGATCCTATTTTAAATTGTATTATAGTTAAGACTAGTGTTGAGCGATACCTTCCGATATCAAGAAGTATCGGTATCAGATTGGATTGGCCGATATCCAAAAAATATCAGATATCGCCGATACCGATACCCGATACCAATGCAAGTCAATGGGACACAAATATCGGAATGTAAATAAGCCCTTTCTGTTCTTCTACATCCTGTTCCGGAGGGGGGAAGAGTGTGGGCCTGTGCGTGGGCAGACACTGTGCGTGTCTGTGTGTGCGGGCGGGGTCTGTGCGGGCCTGCCGGGGATCTGTATGGGCATCTCGGGGGTCTGTGCATGCCTGCCGGGGCTCTGTGCGGGCTGCCGGGGCTCTGTGCGGTGTGCCGGGGCTCTGTGCGGCGTGCAGGGGCTGTTCTTCTACATCCTGTTCCGGAGGGGGGAAGAGTGTGGCGGTGCATAGGCGGACACTGTGCGTGTCTGTGTGTGCGGGTGGGGTCTGTGCAGGCCTGCCGGGGATCTGTACGGGCATCTAGGGGGACTGTACGTGCCTGCCGGGTCTCTGTGTGGCAGGCCGGGGCTCTGTGCATGCCTGCCGGGGCTCTGTGCGGCCTGCTGGGGCTCTGTGTGTGCCTGCCGGGGCTCTGTGCATGCCTGCCGGGGCTCTGTGCGTGCCTGCCAGGGCTCTGTGCATGCCTGCTGGGGCTCTGTGCGGGCTGCCGGGGCTCCGTGCAGCGTGCTGGGGATCGGGGCGGCGTGCCGGGGCTCTGTGCAGGGCTCTGTGTGGCGTGCTGGGGCTCTGTGCAGCGTGCCGGGGCTCTGTGCAGCGTGCCGGGGCTCTGTGCATGTGTGCAGGCATCGTCTGATGGGACTACAAGACCCATCAGACGACAGTGACAGTGATTGACACATTAGCTAGCCAATGATGGGACAGTGGTAGTCCCATCATCCGGCTAATGTGTTGAATGTTAAAAAAAACCCCAAAACATACATACTACATACATACTACATAAATACTACATACATACTACATACAATACATTCATACATTACATACAATACATACATACAGACATACAGCACATTAAGCATAGATTTCAAACTCACCATTACTTGTCACTTTGTTCCCGAAGCCAGTGTCATCGTAAAAAAGATTAAAATAGCAAACAACCAATATACTCCCTGTCCGCAGAAATCCACGAGTGTCCCATGACGATCTCCCGTGGAGAACGGCAGCATCAGCTGATGCGACCGCTCTCTAGGGGCTCCAGGAACACATTGACGGGAGAAAGGTATCCTTCCGCACTGTATTCCTCCGCCGCTGAAAAAAATAGTCCCTAGTCTCACTTTTGGCATTGCTGTGTGAGAAATTTTCCCAGGCAGCAATTGCCATAAAGTGAGACTTTGTCTTAAGGTAACCTCTCAGTGATGCACTGCAGGAGCTATTGTCTCCTGTCAGTGTGTCACTGAGGGTCCTATAGAGCAGTGACATCACCCGATGTCACTGTTCTATGGGGGAGATCATCATGGTACACTCGTTATTAATTGGACTACGGCGGACAGGTAGTATATGGTTTATTATTTTACGTTTTTTGCAGGTGCTGAAGTATGGTAAGTATGGTAAAATGAAGAATATTAAAATACTTTTTTCTAATGTGTGTGTTTTATTAACCCTTTATTACTATTGGATTAATAATGGATAGGCGTCTTATTGACGCCTCTCCGTTATTAACCTGGCTTAATGTCACCTTACAATAGCAAGGTGACATTAACCGCTTACTACCCCATATCAAAGCGGCGAAGGAATAAAGTGTGGAAGGATACCTTCCTCCCATCATTGTGAAATCTATGTTTAATGTACTGTATGTCTGTATGTATGTATTGTATGTAATGTATGAATGTATTGTATGCAGTATGTATGTAGTATGTATGTAGTACGTATGTAGTATGTATGTATGTAGTATGTATGTAGTATGTATGTATGTAGTATGTAGTTTGTATGTAGTATGTACGTATGTATATAGTATGTAGTATGTATGTATTATGTATGTAGTATGCATGTAGTATGTATGTATGTAGTATGTATGTAGTATGTATGTTGAATGTTGTATGCATGTTGTATGAATATAGTATGTATGTAGTATGTTGTATGTATGTTGTATGTATGTTTGCAGTATGCATGTAGTATGTATGTATATAGTATGCAGTATGTATGTAGTATGTGTGTGGTATGCGTGTAGTATGTATGTAGTATGTATGTATATAGTATGTTGTATGTAGTATGTAGTATGTATGTAGTATGTATGTATATAGTATGTAGTATGCATGTAGCATGTATGTAGTATGTATATAGTATGTAGTATGTATGTAGTATGCATGTAGTTTGTATGTAGTATGTAGTATGTAGTATGTATGTAGTATTTTTATTTTTTTACATTCAACACATTAGCCGGATGATTGGACTACTACTGTCCCATCATTGGCTAATGTGTCAATCACTGTCACTGTTGCAGGCATCGTCCGATGGGACTTGTAGTCCCATTGGACGATGCCTGCACACACACACAGACCCCCGGCAGCCTGCACAGAGCCCCCCGCCCGCCGCACAGAGCCCCGGCACACCACACAAAGCCCAAGCACGCCGCACAGAGCCCCGGCATGCCGCATAGAGCCCCGCACAGAGCCCCGGCACACCGCACAGAGCCCCGGCATGTCACACAGAGCCCCAGCATGCCACACAGTGCCCCGGCAGACACGCACAGACCCCGCCTGCACACACACACACACAGTCTCCGCTCACGCACCACCCACACTCCATTATAGTGCATAATTGCACTATGGGAACTTCAGATTCCGGTATCCGATATCGCAAAAATATCGGAACTTAGTATCGGAATTCCGATACAGCGAATATCGGCGATACCCAATATTTGCAGTATCGGAATGCTCAACACTAGTTAAGACCAGATTCACACAGCTGTACAAAAACTTGGACAGGTCATATCTGCAAATGGAGGATGTGACTGGCTCCAAATGCAGCTCAATCTGGCTCTGGCTGAGCGGACAAGCACTGGAACTGCCTATTATTGACATGCAATAAGATGGGCCATAGTACAAGCCAGACTAGTTCATGATGCTATTTCTTTACAAGGACCATTGATCAGTGTGAAAAATCACTGGTGTGCCCATGAATTATTGCACAAACAGCACACTGACAAAATATATGTTGACCTGGACCTTGCCTAACGTCTGGTTTAGACATTCATTTTCTTTCTTGCATGTTTTAAAAACAGATCACTTTCTATCAGAATTCTGGATTCAATTTTTAGCAGTGTGTTGGCTTTTACCATTAGTGTTTCATAATTTTTTCTCATATGCAAGAAAAAAGATTGAGGTTTCCCAAATGTTTTCGATCTCTGATCTTCTGCACAGATGCAACCAGGATGTCATCGGTGTGACACACGGTCTGCAAAAAATACACGTGTGAACCACCCCAAGTACTGTAATGGGTATGTGTATTATCCGTAGAAAACAAGCACAGCAGGATAAATAGGAATTGAAAAAGAAATATATTTTTAAAGGTGTTATTTGTTAGGTGTCGAGTTCCTGCTGCTGCACAGGGGGAATCTTGAACCATGTCCACTGCAGTCTCCCATTCTTTTCCAGCCGCAGTGGAGCCTGCTCTGCAGAGACGTTGGTCCCAGTGTCTGGCTCAAGCAGATACTGTGCGCTTGGTTACTGCTGCCCTTCCAGGTCCAGCCATTGTACCCAGCACTGATCAGCGGCGAGCAGACGCTCCTGGGACTAAGTCCTGCTTTTCCTCTACTGAGCATGCCCAAGGGGCAACCTCTCATTGGAGGTCGGGGGTCACATGCTCAGGTCCTGTAGCAGCTCCTATTGGATCACCAGGAAGGTCCCAGAGAGCTTCCGCTATAAAAGGTTTGCATGGCCGCACGGCCTTGCGCTAATATAAGCTTGATAACGTGTGTGTGTGTAGATGAATGACTGTCGATGGATGAAAGCTCCTTATTAGTGTTGAGCATTCCGATACCGCAAGTATCGGGTATCGGCCGATACTTGCGGGTATCGGAATTCCGATACCGAGATCCGATACTTTTGTGGTATCGGGTATCGGTATCGAAACAACATTAATGTAATAATGTGTAAAAGAAAGAATTAAAATAAAAAATATTGCTATACTCACCTCTCCGACGCAGCCTGGACCTCACGGAGGGAACCGGCAGCGTTCTTTGCTTAAAATTCGCGCGTTTACTTCCTTCCGTGAAGTCCCGGCTTGTGATTGGTCGCGTGCCGCCCATGTATTTTAAAATGCGCGCGTGTCCTGCCTCCCGTGACGTCACGGCTTGTGATTGGTCGCGTCGCCCATGTGACCGCGACGCGACCAATCACAAGCCAGAACGTAATTTTAAAATCACTGAAGGACCTGAAATTACGTCACGGCTTGCTGTGATTGGTCGCGTCGCGGCCACATGGGCGGCACGCGACCAATCACAAGCCGGGACTTCACGGAAGGAAGTAAACGCGCGAATTTTAAGCAAAGAACGCTGCCGGTTCCCTCCGTGAGGTCCAGGCTGCGTCGGAGAGGTGAGTATAGCAATATTTTTTATTTTAATTCTTTCTTTTACACATTTATATGGATCCCAGGGCCTGAAGGAGAGTTTCCTCTCCTTCAGACCCTGGGAACCATCAGGAATACCGTCCGATACTTGAGTCCCATTGACTTGTATTGGTATCGGGTATCGATATCGGATTGGATCCGATACTTTGCCGGTATCGGCCGATACTTTCCGATACCGATACTTTCAAGTATCGGACGGTATCGCTCAACACTACTCCTTATTCATTCCCATTCCTTGTGTTGTTGACTGCTCGCGAATGGTGGAAGCTATCTAGCCCCCGACAGTGCTAAATGCACAAGCAGCACACGTTACAGTGCCTTTTTGCAGTGCCCATCTGTACGGCACCATGCGCAATCAGTGCGCTTTCTTGGCAGCCTGTCAGTGTAGGGTGGGAATTCCCGCTTGGACTCTGCATCTGACTCGGGGTGTCCTCAGGCGCGGGCTCAAAATCCACCAAGGGTCAGAGCGAGTCCAATCACCAATTTAGTGGTGGTAATTCAAAGGGATCCCACTATTGTCTTGCAGCTGCACTTTGTGACTGCTAACAGGGCGCAGTGTATATTGGCGACTCTGTAAAGTAACAGAGTTCGCTTCCTTTCACACTGGGTGAAGTCTAACCCACGTGTGAGCAAGTGTCCATCTGCCATTACTCAGCAGCAGGTACCATCTCTGCACAGTGGACCCCGGGCTGTGAATGCACCTCATATCTACCTCTTTATTTGGTGCGTTCCGCTAGCCCTAACATTATTGACATGAAATTCTCACCAGATGTCTGTAACCACCCATCCAATCCACATAGGCAAAGAAATGAAAGCATAGAAATATATTTAGTTTGAAAATTGGTGATGGGTTCAATACTTTTTTCGCCCGCTGTAGAATATGAACATGAAATCTGAATGGGACCTAAAACTGAGAAATAGAAATCTTGTTTAGGTCTCAGTAGATCAGCCATACCCTCTTTCGTTGCTGTTTTGTGTATGGCTGCAAGACAACCAACTGCAGCAGAATTATCCCTGCTGTACCAAGTCTACAACAATATTCACGAAAGTGTGATATAGACTAACAGGCTGAAGCAATTGTTATGTGGTAAGTTAGTGTTGAGCATTCCGATACTGCAAGTATCGGGTATCGGCCGATACTTGCTGTATCGGAATTCCGATACCGAGATCCGATATTTTTGTGATATCGGGTATCGGTATCGAAACAACATTAATGTAAAAATGTGTAAAAGAGAATTAAAATAAAAAATATTGCTATACTCACCTCTCCGACGCAGCCTGCACCTTACCGAGGGAAGCGGCAGCGTTCTTTGTTTAAAATTCGTGCTTTTCTTTCCTTTACGTGAGTCCCGGCTTGTGATTGGTTGCGTGCCGCCCATGTGACCGGGACGCAACCAATCACAGCAAGCCGTGACGTAATTTCAGGTCCTTCAGGATTTTAAAATTACGTTCCGGCGTTGTGATTGGTTGCGTCGCAGTCACATGGGCGACGCAACCAATCACAGCAAGCCGTGACGTAATTTCAGGTCCTTAAGGATTTTAAAATTACGTCCCGGCTTTGTGATTGGTTGCGTCGCAGTCACATGGGAGACGCAACCAATCACAAGCCGTGACGTCACGGGAGGCTGGACACGCGCGCTTTTTAAAAAGCGCGCGTGTCCAGCCTCCCGTGACGTCACGGCTTGTGATTGGTTAATGGCGGCCATGTTGCCGGGACGCGGACCAATCACAGCAAGCCGTGACGTAATTTCGTCACGGCTTGCTGTGATTGGTCCGCGTCCCGGCAACATGGCCGCCCTGACCAATCACAAGCCGGGACTTCACGTAACCAAGTAAAAGCGCGAATTTTAAACAAACAACGCTGCCGGTTCCCTCGCTGAGGTCCAGGCTGCGTCGGACAGGTGAGTATAGCGATATTTTTTATTTTAATTCTTTCTTTTACACATTTATATGGATCCCAGGGCCTGAAGGAGAGTTTCCTCTCCTTCAGACCCTGGGAACCATCAGGAATACCGTCCGATACTTGAGTCCCATTGACTTGTATTGGTATCGGGTATCGGTATCGGATTGGATCCGATACTTTGCCGGTATCGGCCGATACTTTCCGATACCGATACTTTCAAGTATCGGACGGTATCGCTCAACACTAGTGGTAACATATGTTCTGAATATGGACCTTTTTAGACTTGAAGACTATAAAAAACAGTTTTCCAGAATGTCCTATATTCTCTTGCCTGTAACAATATGAGATCTATAAACGAAAAAATATTCACATTTGCATTTCAAGAACTAATAAATCGGTTATCTCCAGTTTTACCCATTTATTTAATTTCAGCTCAACTGTTACCTCTTAACTTTTAATGAATCAAAACATTATAAGTGAGCTGGGTCAATGCAATCCTTGGGCCAATCTAGTAACTTGTGAATGAAGCTAACATAAAAAAAAACAAGTTAGCAAATGATTGGCTCCAAAGTCAACTCCACATTGGGTCTTCCTTTGAAACTTGTGACAACCTTGCGACAATTTATAGGGTCCTTGAATACATTTACAAGAGGGTCCTTTTGGTGCTCTAGTCAACCTGTTTAACCCTAAACTATGATTTTCAATAATATGTTTAAGATAAGTAAAATCAGTAAGAAGATGGAGCAGGTGTTAGGGTTGGCGGAAAGCATTGAATATATATATAAGACAGTTGGTGCGTTCGCAACCCGGGGTCCACAATGCAAAAGAGAAACCTGCTCCTAGTAATAGGCGGTACTATACGGCGGTATTAGCGAACTCTGTTACTTCACAGATTCGCTAGAATAACAAGATGCTGTTCCCTGTTAACCTCACAGAGGAACACAGCTACCAAACAGAGCAAAACTGTGGTCATGCAGTTAGAATAGCAGACAAACAACTCCTCAATGGAGGTGCCGGTATTCTAGGGGCTTATTTCAGCCAAGGCCCTGAATCCAAACATACAAACTCCTCATGGGAGGTGCCGGTATTCTAGGGGCTTATTTCAGCCAAACCCTGACCACATACAAGCATGACCACACTGGCGCTGAGCTCTTTAACATTGGTTTGATACTAGCACATGGCCGTGCGGCCATGCAAACCTTTTACAGTTTTAGCACTCAAGGACCTTCCTAGTGGTCCAACAGGAACCGCTTCAGGACCTGCGCATGTGACCCCCGACCTCCAATGTGAGGTCATCCAGTGGGCATGCCCAGTATGGGAAAAGCAGGACTTAGTCCCAGAAAGATCTGCTCGCTGCCGATCAGTGCTGGCTACAAAGGCAGAGCCTGGAAGAACAGTAGTAACCAGTCACCCAGTATCAGCCTGAGTCAGATGCTGGGATGGACGTCTCCGTTGAGCAGGCTCCGCTGCGGCTGTAGAAGAATGGTAGACCGCAGTGGAGATGGTTTGAGACTCCCCCTGTGCAGAGGCGGGAACTTGACACCTAACAGAAGGATTGCAGACCAGAGTCGTCAGACAAAGCTTCTTTACACTTGAACATCTACTCATTCTAAAGCACTGATATAACAAGTATGCTATGGCAGCTCATGTTTGTTTGAACCATTATGTGCATGTCGTGCATACTGGGGGATTGATCATGTCTAGTGTTGAGCGATACTTTCCGATATCGGAAAGTATCGGTATCGGAAAGTATCGGCCGATACCGTCAAAATATCGGATCCAATCCGATACCGATACCCGATCCCAATGCAAGTCAATGGGACGAAAATATCGGAATTAAAATAAACCCTTAATAAACTTGTAGGTTCATTCTACATGAAGGAAAACAACTAAGAATAATGTAGGATGTATTGGGGGACGTGGCGGAGATATTAAAGGGACAGAGGTTTAGCCCAATGTAATAGAATAGCAGGATTTTTTATTTTTTTTTATGAAGTTCGGCGTTAGAAAGAATTTGACTATGTTATTTTTTTTTTTTTTTATGTCAGATATTGATGTTTCACTACTTCCACGCCCTTCACCTTCTTTTTTACTTCTCCCACGCTTTCTTCTTAATTATCCTCATCATCAGCTTCTTTGACATCAACTTCTTCACCTTATTCATCTTCTTCTTCATCTTCTACCTATTATTTTTTGGGTTACATTGTTCATATTCTTTTTATTTTACTATTATCTTCATCATATTCAACTTCTTCATCATATTCTTATTTGTGACAGGCATTCCCGTAGTTGTTATCTATAAAAGTTTGAAGATTACACCTTCCGTTCTGCCTGTCACAAACCAGTTACATTTGTCCGCGTTCAGTTTGGCCTGCAGCATCAGGCTTTATCCAGGGGCACCACGAGGAGGAACGGACTCACCCCCATACACTGCTTAGTCTTCTTCTGCTTATAATTTACATAATATTTTTTTGCTCTGATATTTTGTGTTATGCTTAATGTCCTTCTGCTCTTTGTTCTGCAGCCTCTTGTTCTTCTGCTTCTCGGTCTTCCAGGTCGTCGTCGTCTCCAGGGTCGTCGTCTCCGGGGTCGTCGTCATCGGGGTGGTCTCCGGGGTCGTCGTCATCGGGGTGGTCTTCAGGGTCATCGTCTCCAGGGTCGTCGTCATCACGGTGGTTGTCGTCTCTGGTGTCGTCGTCATCTTAGGGGTGTTCTTCCGGGTCATCGTGTTTAGTCTCTTGAACTTGGAAATGTAGCAGAAGGTACAAGAAGGCTGAGAAAATGCCGAGAACCAGCTGATGGAACTGGAACTCGGATGGCTACCCGAAGGTCCAAGAGCCAATGGAACTACCGAGGACCAGCTGACGTTACTGGAACCCGGTTACTAAGCAGGAGGTACCCGTGCCTGAAAGCACTACCAAGGACCACCTGACGTTGGTGGAACTCGGATACCCAGAGGGAGGCACCTAAGCCAAAGGCTCTGCCCGGAACCAGCTGACGGTACTGGAACCAGGATGGGGAGCAGAAGGTACAAGAGCAAAAGACACTGCCGAGAACCAGCTGACGGTGCTGGAACCCGGATGGGTAGCCGAAGGTCCAAGAGCCAATGGAACTACCGAGGACCAGCTGACGTTACTGGAACCCGGTTACTAAGCAGGAGGTACCCGTGCCTGAAAGCACTACCAAGGACCACCTGACGTTGGTGGAACTCGGATACCCAGAGGGAGGCACCTAAGCCAAAGGCTCTGCCCGGAACCAGCTGACGGTACTGGAACCAGGATGTGGAGCAGAAGGTACAAGAGCAAGTGTCTGCGTGGCTTTTGCAGGACACGTTGCCGGCTGCACAGCAGGGGAACAGCTGGCGGTGCTGGACCCCACTGACACATTGGCGAGGTGTTTGGCTCTGTGCAGCCAGCACTTCCGGACAGCAACGAGCGGTGTTGTAGCCCGGGCTCTGCAGGGGGAGCAGAGTGTAGGCCGAAGCCTACTTGAACCAATTTCAAAGGTAACCTTTAACCCCCCCTCAGGGGTTAGAAAGTAGAAGAGCCACAGCTTATGCAGCAGTAGTGCTGCACAAGTCAAAGGTTGCTCTTTTAATTTCGCTCCTTGCACACGCTGAATGAAACACGTATAACATTTAGCCCTTTATACAGTCAAACTGTGTTGGAGGCGCGAGTTCCCTTTGTAATGAGACGCAGCACAGGTGTCAAGAATCCCACCTTGGTGCTGGGTGCAGCCTCCCGAGCGTTGTTATTTGCTGTACAGGAGTCTGCGCTGTCGTGTTATCCCCTGGCCTAGCGCCGTTAGCGCTGCCCATCTTCTGGCATCATGTAATGTCGGCCGGTGCGGTTCGCGATGCCCATGAATCCCAGCCCCGCAGTGTCTTAACATTGTTAAAACACTGCGGGGCTGGGATTCAGGGCCTGGCGCAGCACATATGTTCGCCTCTCACACTCGGGTCCTTACACCCGCTTCAGACTGTGCGGCGTCATCTGATCCCTTATCGCATGCCACGGCCATGAAGCCGCACAGTCCGAAGAAGGCGGAAGGAGAGGAGGGACAGGCGAACTGATGCACTGATCCTGCCCATCAATCACACCCTCGCAGTCCCAATAAATAAGACACCGAGGGGCGTTGTGTGGGTCAGGGCGGCCGCAGAGGCGCAGGCAGCCAAACCATGATGCCAGAAGACGGGCAGCGCTACCAAGGGGGTTGCAGCGTGTCATTACAAAGGAAAGTCACACCACCGGGACGGTTAAATGGTCACACAGAGGACACATTGCAGACGTGTTTTCAGTTCCACATGTGCGAGGAGAATACGTTTCTGAGCCACCTTGCACACATGCAGCATTACCGCTGTACAAGGTGGCTGGATAACGTAAAAACGCCTGGGGGAGGGGGGACAGGTTCCCTTCAATTTCAGTTCTTGTGTCTGCGTGGCTTTTGCAGGACACGTTGCCGGCTGCACAGCAGGGGAACAGCTGGCGGTGCTGGACCCCACTGACACATTGGCTGGTGTTTTTCTCTGTGCAGCTAGCACATCTGGGCAAAAACTGGCGGTGTGTTAGAGCCCAGGGACAGCAGGAGGAGGAGCAGGAGGAGGAGGAGCAGGGGGAGGGGAGTGTAGGCCGAAGCCTGCACAGGCGGCAGCTTTGGGTGTGTTGTGTCTGCGTGACTTTTGCAGGACACGTTGCCGGCTACACAGCAGGGGAACAGCTGGCGGTGCTGGACCCCACTGACACATTGGCGAGGTGTTTGGCTCTGTGCAGCCAGCACTTCCGGACAGCAACTAGCGTTGTTGGAGCCCGGGCTCTGCAGGTGGAGCAGAGTGTAGGCCGAAGCCTAATTGAACCGATTTCAAAAGTCACCTTTAACCCCCCCTCAGGGGTTACAAAGTAGAAGAGCCACAGCTTATGCAGCAGCAGTGCTGCGCAAGTCAAAGGTTGCTCTTGTAATTTTTCTCCTTGCACACGCTGAATGGAACACGTATAACATTCAGCCCTTTAGACAGTCAAACTGTGTAATGGAGGCGAGAGTTCCCTTTGTAATGAGACGCAGCACAGGTGTCAAGAATCCCACCTTGGTGCTGGGTGCAGCCTCCCGAGCGTTGTTATTTGCTGTACAGGAGTCTGCGCTGTCGTGTTATCCCCTGGCCTAGCGCCGTTAGCGCTGCCCATCTTCTGGCATCATGTAATGTCGGCCGGTGCGGTTCGCGATGCCCATGAATCCCAGCCCCGCAGTGTCTTAACATTGTTAAAACACTGCGGGGCTGGGATTCAGGGCCTGGCGCAGCACATATGTTCGCCTCTCACACTCGGGTCCTTACACCCGCTTCAGACTGTGCGGCGTCATCTGATCCCTTATCGCATGCCACGGCCATGAAGCCGCACAGTCCGAAGAAGGCGGAAGGAGAGGAGGGACAGGCGAACTGATGCACTGATCCTGCCCATCAATCACACCCTCGCAGTCCCAATAAATAAGACACCGAGGGGCGTTGTGTGGGTCAGGGCGGCCGCAGAGGCGCAGGCAGCCAAACCATGATGCCAGAAGACGGGCAGCGCTACCAAGGGGGTTGCAGCGTGTCATTACAAAGGAAAGTCACACCACCGGGACGGTTAAATGGTCACACAGAGGACACATTGCAGACGTGTTTTCAGTTCCACATGTGCGAGGAGAATACGTTTCTGAGCCACCTTGCACACATGCAGCATTACCGCTGTACAAGGTGGCTGGATAACGTAAAAACGCCTGGGGGAGGGGGGACAGGTTCCCTTCAATTTCAGTTCTTGTGTCTGCGTGGCTTTTGCAGGACACGTTGCCGGCTGCACAGCAGGGGAACAGCTGGCGGTGCTGGACCCCACTGACACATTGGCTGGTGTTTTTCTCTGTGCAGCTAGCACATCTGGGCAAAAACTGGCGGTGTGTTAGAGCCCAGGGACAGCAGGAGGAGGAGCAGGAGGAGGAGGAGCAGGGGGAGGGGAGTGTAGGCCGAAGCCTGCACAGGCGGCAGCTTTGGGTGTGTTGTGTCTGCGTGACTTTTGCAGGACACGTTGCCGGCTACACAGCAGGGGAACAGCTGGCGGTGCTGGACCCCACTGACACATTGGCGAGGTGTTTGGCTCTGTGCAGCCAGCACTTCCGGACAGCAACTAGCGTTGTTGGAGCCCGGGCTCTGCAGGTGGAGCAGAGTGTAGGCCGAAGCCTAATTGAACCGATTTCAAAAGTCACCTTTAACCCCCCCTCAGGGGTTACAAAGTAGAAGAGCCACAGCTTATGCAGCAGCAGTGCTGCGCAAGTCAAAGGTTGCTCTTGTAATTTTTCTCCTTGCACACGCTGAATGGAACACGTATAACATTCAGCCCTTTAGACAGTCAAACTGTGTAATGGAGGCGAGAGTTCCCTTTGTAATGAGACGCAGCACAGGTGTCAAGAATCCCACCTTGGTGCTGGGTGCAGCCTCCCGAGCGTTGTTATTTGCTGTACAGGAGTCTGCGCTGTCGTGTTATCCCCTGGCCTAGCGCCGTTAGCGCTGCCCATCTTCTGGCATCATGTAATGTCGGCCGGTGCGGTTCGCGATGCCCATGAATCCCAGCCCCGCAGTGTCTTAACATTGTTAAAACACTGCGGGGCTGGGATTCAGGGCCTGGCGCAGCACATATGTTCGCCTCTCACACTCGGGTCCTTACACCCGCTTCAGACTGTGCGGCGTCATCTGATCCCTTATCGCATGCCACGGCCATGAAGCCGCACAGTCCGAAGAAGGCGGAAGGAGAGGAGGGACAGGCGAACTGATGCACTGATCCTGCCCATCAATCACACCCTCGCAGTCCCAATAAATAAGACACCGAGGGGCGTTGTGTGGGTCAGGGCGGCCGCAGAGGCGCAGGCAGCCAAACCATGATGCCAGAAGACGGGCAGCGCTACCAAGGGGGTTGCAGCGTGTCATTACAAAGGAAAGTCACACCACCGGGACGGTTAAATGGTCACACAGAGGACACATTGCAGACGTGTTTTCAGTTCCACATGTGCGAGGAGAATACGTTTCTGAGCCACCTTGCACACATGCAGCATTACCGCTGTACAAGGTGGCTGGATAACGTAAAAACGCCTGGGGGAGGGGGGACAGGTTCCCTTCAATTTCAGTTCTTGTGTCTGCGTGGCTTTTGCAGGACACGTTGCCGGCTGCACAGCAGGGGAACAGCTGGCGGTGCTGGACCCCACTGACACATTGGCTGGTGTTTTTCTCTGTGCAGCTAGCACATCTGGGCAAAAACTGGCGGTGTGTTAGAGCCCAGGGACAGCAGGAGGAGGAGCAGGAGGAGGAGGAGCAGGGGGAGGGGAGTGTAGGCCGAAGCCTGCACAGGCGGCAGCTTTGGGTGTGTTGTGTCTGCGTGACTTTTGCAGGACACGTTGCCGGCTACACAGCAGGGGAACAGCTGGCGGTGCTGGACCCCACTGACACATTGGCGAGGTGTTTGGCTCTGTGCAGCCAGCACTTCCGGACAGCAACTAGCGTTGTTGGAGCCCGGGCTCTGCAGGTGGAGCAGAGTGTAGGCCGAAGCCTAATTGAACCGATTTCAAAAGTCACCTTTAACCCCCCCTCAGGGGTTACAAAGTAGAAGAGCCACAGCTTATGCAGCAGCAGTGCTGCGCAAGTCAAAGGTTGCTCTTGTAATTTTTCTCCTTGCACACGCTGAATGGAACACGTATAACATTCAGCCCTTTAGACAGTCAAACTGTGTAATGGAGGCGAGAGTTCCCTTTGTAATGAGACGCAGCACAGGTGTCAAGAATCCCACCTTGGTGCTGGGTGCAGCCTCCCGAGCGTTGTTATTTGCTGTACAGGAGTCTGCGCTGTCGTGTTATCCCCTGGCCTAGCGCCGTTAGCGCTGCCCATCTTCTGGCATCATGTAATGTCGGCCGGTGCGGTTCGCGATGCCCATGAATCCCAGCCCCGCAGTGTCTTAACATTGTTAAAACACTGCGGGGCTGGGATTCAGGGCCTGGCGCAGCACATATGTTCGCCTCTCACACTCGGGTCCTTACACCCGCTTCAGACTGTGCGGCGTCATCTGATCCCTTATCGCATGCCACGGCCATGAAGCCGCACAGTCCGAAGAAGGCGGAAGGAGAGGAGGGACAGGCGAACTGATGCACTGATCCTGCCCATCAATCACACCCTCGCAGTCCCAATAAATAAGACACCGAGGGGCGTTGTGTGGGTCAGGGCGGCCGCAGAGGCGCAGGCAGCCAAACCATGATGCCAGAAGACGGGCAGCGCTACCAAGGGGGTTGCAGCGTGTCATTACAAAGGAAAGTCACACCACCGGGACGGTTAAATGGTCACACAGAGGACACATTGCAGACGTGTTTTCAGTTCCACATGTGCGAGGAGAATACGTTTCTGAGCCACCTTGCACACATGCAGCATTACCGCTGTACAAGGTGGCTGGATAACGTAAAAACGCCTGGGGGAGGGGGGACAGGTTCCCTTCAATTTCAGTTCTTGTGTCTGCGTGGCTTTTGCAGGACACGTTGCCGGCTGCACAGCAGGGGAACAGCTGGCGGTGCTGGACCCCACTGACACATTGGCTGGTGTTTTTCTCTGTGCAGCTAGCACATCTGGGCAAAAACTGGCGGTGTGTTAGAGCCCAGGGACAGCAGGAGGAGGAGCAGGAGGAGGAGGAGCAGGGGGAGGGGAGTGTAGGCCGAAGCCTGCACAGGCGGCAGCTTTGGGTGTGTTGTGTCTGCGTGACTTTTGCAGGACACGTTGCCGGCTACACAGCAGGGGAACAGCTGGCGGTGCTGGACCCCACTGACACATTGGCGAGGTGTTTGGCTCTGTGCAGCCAGCACTTCCGGACAGCAACTAGCGTTGTTGGAGCCCGGGCTCTGCAGGTGGAGCAGAGTGTAGGCCGAAGCCTAATTGAACCGATTTCAAAAGTCACCTTTAACCCCCCCTCAGGGGTTACAAAGTAGAAGAGCCACAGCTTATGCAGCAGCAGTGCTGCGCAAGTCAAAGGTTGCTCTTGTAATTTTTCTCCTTGCACACGCTGAATGGAACACGTATAACATTCAGCCCTTTAGACAGTCAAACTGTGTAATGGAGGCGAGAGTTCCCTTTGTAATGAGACGCAGCACAGGTGTCAAGAATCCCACCTTGGTGCTGGGTGCAGCCTCCCGAGCGTTGTTATTTGCTGTACAGGAGTCTGCGCTGTCGTGTTATCCCCTGGCCTAGCGCCGTTAGCGCTGCCCATCTTCTGGCATCATGTAATGTCGGCCGGTGCGGTTCGCGATGCCCATGAATCCCAGCCCCGCAGTGTCTTAACATTGTTAAAACACTGCGGGGCTGGGATTCAGGGCCTGGCGCAGCACATATGTTCGCCTCTCACACTCGGGTCCTTACACCCGCTTCAGACTGTGCGGCGTCATCTGATCCCTTATCGCATGCCACGGCCATGAAGCCGCACAGTCCGAAGAAGGCGGAAGGAGAGGAGGGACAGGCGAACTGATGCACTGATCCTGCCCATCAATCACACCCTCGCAGTCCCAATAAATAAGACACCGAGGGGCGTTGTGTGGGTCAGGGCGGCCGCAGAGGCGCAGGCAGCCAAACCATGATGCCAGAAGACGGGCAGCGCTACCAAGGGGGTTGCAGCGTGTCATTACAAAGGAAAGTCACACCACCGGGACGGTTAAATGGTCACACAGAGGACACATTGCAGACGTGTTTTCAGTTCCACATGTGCGAGGAGAATACGTTTCTGAGCCACCTTGCACACATGCAGCATTACCGCTGTACAAGGTGGCTGGATAACGTAAAAACGCCTGGGGGAGGGGGGACAGGTTCCCTTCAATTTCAGTTCTTGTGTCTGCGTGGCTTTTGCAGGACACGTTGCCGGCTGCACAGCAGGGGAACAGCTGGCGGTGCTGGACCCCACTGACACATTGGCTGGTGTTTTTCTCTGTGCAGCTAGCACATCTGGGCAAAAACTGGCGGTGTGTTAGAGCCCAGGGACAGCAGGAGGAGGAGCAGGAGGAGGAGGAGCAGGGGGAGGGGAGTGTAGGCCGAAGCCTGCACAGGCGGCAGCTTTGGGTGTGTTGTGTCTGCGTGACTTTTGCAGGACACGTTGCCGGCTACACAGCAGGGGAACAGCTGGCGGTGCTGGACCCCACTGACACATTGGCGAGGTGTTTTTCTCTGTGCAGCTAGCAGTACCGGGCCCCAACTGGCGGTGTTGGAGCCCAGGGTCAGCAGGAGGAGCAGGGGGAGCGGAGTGTAGGCCGAAGCCTGCACTCGAGCAAGTTGAAAGGAAACCTTTAACCCCCCCCCCCCCAGGCGTTTGTAGCTGAAAGAGCCATTGTGTACAGCACTAATGCTGGAAAAGGTAAACTTAGCTCTTTTAATTATGGTCCTTGCACATGCGGAACCTAACAGTTATGAAATGTGTCCCCTCACAGCGTTAAACCGTCCGGTAGGTGGAACTTTCCTTTGTCGTGTGACGCAGCACAGCCATCATTTTTACCCCCTTGGCGCCGTGCGCCGCCTCCTCAGCGTTGTTTTAATCTGTCCCGGAGCCTGGGCTGTTAGGTTAGCCCTTGGCCATGCACACATTTTGCGCTGCCCGTCTTCTGACATCATTTGGTGTCAGGCTGGCTGCGCCTGTGCGGGTGCGCTGGCCGAGATCCCGCCTCGCAGTGTCGTCTAATGTAATCCCACCGCGGGCCTGTGATCCGTGCCCGTGCGCAGTGCATATCCTCTCCTCTCACTCCCCTCCCTACGGCTTTTTCAGACTGTGCGGTGTCACGGCCGTGGCATGCTATTAGGGACCAGCTGACATCGCACAGTCTGAAGAAGCCGTAGGGAGGGGAGTGAGAGGAGAGGATATGCACTGCGCACGGGCACGGATCACAGGCCCGCGGTGGGATTACATTAGACGACACTGCGAGGCGGGATCTCGACCAGCGCACCCGCACAGGCGCAGCCAGCCTGACACCAAATGAGGTCAGAAGACGGGCAGCGCAACATGTGTGCATGGCCAAGGGCTAACCTAACAGCGCAGGCTCCGGGACAGATTAAAACAACGCTGAGGAGGCGGCGCACGGCGCCAAGGGGGTAAAAATGATGGCTGTGCTGCGTCACACGACAAAGGAAAGTTCCACCTACCGGACGGTTTAACGCTGTGTGGGGACACATTTCATAAGTGTTTGGTTCAGCATGTGCAAGGAGCATCACGAAAAGAGGCACTTTTTCCCTTTGCATCATTACTGCTGCACAAGGTGGCTCCTTCAGTAACAAACGCCTGGGGGGGGGGGGGGGTCAGGTTCCCTTACATTTAACTTGTTGTGCCTGCGTGGCGGTCGCAGTACACGTTGCCGTATACACAGCAGGGGAACAGCTGGCGGTGCTGAACCCCACTAACACATTGGCGAGGTGTTTGGCTCTGTGCGTACAGCACTTCTGGACGGCAACTGGCGGTGTTGGAGCCCAGGGGCAGGTGGAGGAGGAGGAGGTTGGAGGAGGTAGGAGGAGGTAGGAGGGATTGCCACACACACAGCAGGGGAACAGCTGACGTTACTGAACCCCAATAACAGAGGAGGGACTGTTGACTGTGCGTACAGCACTTCTGGACGGCAACTGGCGGTGTTGGAGCCCAGGGACGGGTGGAGGAGGAGGAGGTTGGAGGAGGTAGGAGGGATTGCCACACACACAGCAGGGGAACAGCTGATGTTACTGAACCCCAATAACAGAGGAGGGACTGTTGACTGTGCGTACAGCACTTCTGGACGGCAACTGGCGGTGTTGGAGCCCAGGGACGGTTGGAGGAGGAGGAGGTTGGAGGAGGTAGGAGGGATTGCCACACACACAGCAGGGGAACAGCTGACGTTACTGAACCCCAATAACAGAGGAGGGACTGTTGACTGTGCGTACAGCACTTCTGGACGGCAACTGGCGGTGTTGGAGCCCAGGGGCAGGTGGAGGAGGAGGAGGTTGGAGGAGGTAGGAGGAGGTAGGAGGGATTGCCACACACACAGCAGGGGAACAGCTGACGTTACTGAACCCCAATAACAGAGGAGGGACTGTTGACTGTGCGTACAGCACTTCTGGACGGCAACTGGCGGTGTTGGAGCCCAGGGACGGGTGGAGGAGGAGGAGGTTGGAGGAGGTAGGAGGGATTGCCACACACACAGCAGGGGAACAGCTGACGTTACTGAACCCCAATAACAGAGGAGGGACTGTTGACTGTGCGTACAGCACTTCTGGACGGCAACTGGCGGTGTTGGAGCCCAGGGACAGGTGGAAAAGCAGAGGAACACAATGTAGGCCGAAGCCTGAGAAAGTCGAAAGGGAACCTTTAACCCCCCCCCAAGGCGTTTGTAGCTGAAAGAGCCAGCTTGTGCAGCACAAAAGATGCAAAAGGAAAAGGTGGCTCTTTTCATCATGCTCCTTGCAAACACAGAACTAAACACTTATAAAATGTGTCCCCTGCAACCGTAAAACCGTCCCGGAGGTGGGACTTTCCTTCGTAATGTGACGCAGCCCAGCCGTCATTCCTACCCCCCCCGGCGCCGCGCACCGGCTCCTCAGCGTTGTTTTATTCCGTCAAGGAGCCTGCGCTGTTATGTTATCCCGTGGCCAGGCACACTTAGCGCTGCCCGTCTTCTGGCATCATTTGGTGTCTGGATGGCTGCGCCTGTGCGGCCGCGCTGGCAGAGAGCCCGCCTCGCAGTGTCTTCTGATTTAATCCCACTGGGGGCCTGGGATCCATGGACATGCGCACTGCATATCTGAACCTCCACCTCTCACTCATCTCCCTATGGCTTCTTCAGACTGTGCGGTGTCACGGCCGTGGCATGCTGTTAGGGACCAGCTGACACCGAACAGTCTGAAGAAGCCATAGGGAGATGAGTGAGAGGTGGAGGTTCAGATATGCACTGCGCATGTCCATGGATCCCAGGCCCCCAGTGGGATTAAATCAGAAGACACTGCGAGGCGGGCTCTCTGCCAGCGCGGCCGCACAGGCGCAGCCATCCAGACACCAAATGATGCCAGAAGACGGGCAGCGCTAAGTGTGCCTGGCCACGGGATAACATAACAGCGCAGGCTCCAGGACGGAATAAAACAACGCTGAGGAGCCGGTGCGCGGCGCCGGGGGGGTAGGAATGACGGCTGGGCTGCGTCACATTACGAAGTAAAGTCCCACCTCCGGGACGGTTTTACGGTATCAGTGGACACATTTTATAAGTGTTAAGTTCTGCGTGTGCAAGGAGCTAAACAAAAATAGCTACCTTTTCCTTGGGCAGCATTACTGCTGCACAAGGTGGCTCTTTCAGTAACAAACGCCTTGGGGGGGGGGGGACAGATTCCCTTACATTTCAGTTGTTGTGTCAGCGTGGCGGTCGCATGACACATTGCCGGCTACACAGCTGGGGATCAGCTGACATTACTGAAACCCAATAACACTGGGTCGTATGTTTTGACTGTGCAGACGGCACGTCTGAGCCTCAACTGGCGGTGTTGGAGCCCAGGAATTTAAGTTCAGGTGGTAGAAAGATGAACACAACAGGAGACCTGGATAACGTATACAGTGACCTAATTATTCAATCAGGAGGAGGAGTGGCAAATTCCGGCGAGATCCAGGCCTTGTTCATTTTCAGGAAAGTAAGCCGGTCAACGTTATCGGAGGATAGTCGCATGCGACGGTCAGTTAGTACACCACCTGCAGCACTAAAGACACGTTCCGATAATACACTGGCCGCAGGGCAAGACAGCACCTCCAATGCATACTGGCTTAGCTCTGGCCATGTATCCAGCTTTGAGACCCAAAACTTGAAAGGGGAAGAGCCGTCTGGGAGTACAGCAAGAGGGCAAGACATGTAGTCTGTCACCATCTGACGGAACCGTTGCCTCCTGCTGACTGGAGCCGTCTGTGATGGTGTAGACTTTTGTGGCGGGCACAGAAAACTGTGCCACAGTTCGGCCATACTGGTCTTGCCTTGGGCAGAGGCACTGCTTCTGCTCCCTCTTTGTGCAGAGCCTCCACCACGGCCTGGACGCACTGAGCTGCTTTGGAATGCACTAGCAGCACTTCTCTCAGTTGGAATGGAGAAGATGATGGAATTGACCAGTGTGTCTTGGTACTCCCGCATTTTTCGCTCCCGGTTCAACGGTGTGATGAGGCTTTCTACGTTGTCCCGGTAGCGAGGATCGAGGAGGGTGAACACCCAATAATCAGACATGTTGAGAATGTGGGCGATGCGGCGGTCGTTTCTCAGGCACTGCAGCATGTAATCCACCATGTGCTGCAGACTGCCAACTGCCCAAGAAACGCTGTCCCCTGCTGGAGGCGTGATCTCTGCCCGCTCGTCATCACCCCACCCTCGCTGTACACACTGAGTACTGGACAATTGTGTAACTCCCTCCTCTGGACGGATGTCTTCCTCCTCCATTGACTCCTCCTCATCCTCCTCACAAACGGTCCCCTGCCTACGCGTTTGTGAGGAACCACGTGGCGCTGACTGTCCAGAAGATGATGGAAATGGTGAATCCTCATCCTCCACCTCTTCCACAACATCATCCCTTAGCGCTTGCAGTGATTTTTCAAGCAGGCAGATAAGAGGGACAGTCATGCTGACTAGTGCATCATCTGCACTCGCCATCCGCGTGGAATAATCAAAGGGACGCAAAACCTGGCAGACGTCATTCATAGTGGCCCACTCTGTGGTTGTGAAGTCTGTACGGCGCTGACTGCGACTTTTTTGCGCCTGAAGCAGCTGGTACTCCATTACAGCTTGCTGCTGCTCACACAACCGCTCCAACATATGTAACGTGGAATTCCACCTGGTAGGTAGGTCACATATGATGCGATGTTCCGGCAGGCGGTGTCGGCGCTGCAGAGCCGCAATGCGCGCTTTTGCCGTGCTGGAACGCCGCAAGTGAGCACACTCTAGGCGGACCTTGTGCAGCAGTGCATCAAGATCCGGATAGTCCCTCAAAAAGCTCTGCACGACCAAATTGAGCACATGTGCCAGACATGGGATGTGAGTGAGGTTGCCGAGGCCCAGAGCTGCCACCAGATTTCGGCCATTATCACACACTACCATGCCTGGCTGGAGATTCGCTGGCACAAACCACACATCGCTCTCCTGCTTGATGGCATTCCAGAGCTCCTGCGCTGTGTGGCTACGATTCCCCAAGAAAATTAATTTCAAGACGGCCTGTTGACGTTTGGCCACGGCTGTGCTCATGTCGGTCGTAACAGGTACACGTTCATCACGGGTCCATGTGGAGGTGGACTGTGACGGCTCCTGCAGCGATGATTCTGAGGAACTGGTGTAAGAGGAGGAGTCAATGCGTACAGAATGGATTCCTGCAATCCTTGGAGTGGGCAGGACACGTCCTGCGCCACTCGCACGGTCTGTACCCGGCTCAACGACATTAACCCAATGGGCAGTGAGGGAAAGGTATCGCCCCTGTCCATGTTGACTGGTCCACGCATCGGTGGTGAGGTGGACCTTGCTACTGACGGCGTTCAGTAGCGCGTGTTTTATGTGTCCCTCCACATGCTTCTGCAGGGCAGGGACGGCTTGCCTGCTGAAGTAAAAGCGGCTGGGCACTTTGTACTGTGGGACTGCCAATGACATGAAGTCACGGAAGCTGTCAGTCTCCACCAGCCTGAATGACAGCATTTCCAGTGACAGAAGTTTGGCAATGCCTGCAGTCAGAGCCTGTGCTCGTGGGTGGTTTGACGAGAAAGGCCGCCTTTTCTCCCATGCCTGTACTACCGATGGCTGTAGACTGGGCTGGGAGTGTGTGGATGACTGGGAAAGTGGCGCTGCGGGTGGAATTACAGCGGGTCTCTGGACAACAGGGGCAGAGGTTCTTCCACGGCGATCCTGGGAGGACGCCGAACCAGCTGCGTGTGAGGTAGAGGAAGAGGCAACACGAGCTGAAGAGGTGGTAGCTGCCGCTGTTGGTTGGCCTACCTCTTCAGTGTGTTTTTCTAACTCCGCCGGGTGCCTGTTGCGCACATGTTTCCACATGTTGGAGGTATTGAGGTTGCTGACATTTCGACCTCTTTTGACTTTTTGATGACACACGTTGCATCTGACATAGCAAATGTCATCTGCAACTGTGTCAAAAAAGGACCAGGCACTGCAAGTCTTGGGAGCGCCCTTTTTGGCTTTTGGAAGAGACATGCTCCTAACGGGTGCCAAAGCGGAGGCTGCAGGATCCGCAGTCTTCCCCCTCCCTCTCCCTCTTTGGGCCGTACGGGGAATCTCTTCCTCAGAGCTGCTCCCACCACCTTCCTGTCCCTCACGCCAAGATGGGTCGAGGACCTCATCATCTACACTACCCTCTGCCCCCAACTGCTCCTCCTGGGTAGTCTCAGCAGCAGAGCACGCACCAGTAAGTGGCACCTGAGTGTCATCATCAGCTGATGCGGCCTGCGATGTGGTGACCGGAGCCACTGGCCCACCCGCCTCTTCAGAGGAAGACAGAAAAAGCTGTTGGGCATCACTGCACCCTGCCTCTTCTTCCATTTCTCCAATGCTGCTTGGCTGGCCCCCTGTTTCCAAGCCAAGAGATTCAGAGAACAGAAGTAGAGACGGCTCCTGTCCTGGGCTCTCTGTCTGCCTGGGCAATTTGGCAGGTGGTGAAGAGACAGATGGCTGCTCTCCAGTGCTCTGTGTCTGAGAGGATGTGGCACTAATGGAAGTTGATGCATTAGCTGCCATCCATCCGACAACAGCTTCAATTTGTTCTTCACGCAGCAGCGGTGTACGGCGCTCGGACACAAAGCTTCGCATGAACGACTGTTGCCTGGTGAAAGTGGGTGCTGATGAGTCACCGGTGCCCGCAGCAGGCACAGAATCCCCACGTCCCCTCCCTGCTCCGCGACGGCTCCCACGCCCCCGTGCCTTACTCACTGCCTTCTTCATCTTGGTTGACTGATAAAGATAAGCAGAAAAGTACTAACGGATTTGTGTGCTTATTCCTGAGCAACTCCTCCTAACAGGTATAAGAAGCACTAATTATCTAAAGTGTGGACTAGACACAAATATGAGCTAATGTGGCCTACAGAAATGTAAAGTGGTGTAACTGGTGTGTTTGGTGAACTTTATTATTTATTTATTTTTTGGGGGCTGAACTGACAACAGATAGAGCTGCAGTCACACGGAGACCGTGCAGACAGACGTAAACGGCGCTACAAGGCCCAAAAACCCTCCTCTACTTTATCCTATGTAGTGTTTTTCCACAAATTAGATGGAGACGGGTGGAAAGACACTAATAGGATTTTTTTGAATAAATTAGCAGCAGACTACACTATTTTGAAAAAAAAGAAAATTGATTTGGCGGTATGACGCAGTGAAAAACCCTGAGCTGGAGACAACCAGGCTATAGCTGCTCACAGATTACAGGGCGAGCTGCAGTCACACGGAGACCGTGCAGACAGCCGTAAACGGCGCTGCAAGGCCCAAAAACCCTCCTCTACTTTATCCTATGTAGTGTTTTTCCACAAATTAGCTGGAGACGGGTGGAAAGACACTAATAGGATTTTTTTAAATTAATTAGCAGCAGACTACACTACTTTGAAAAAAAAGAAAATTGATTTGGCGGTATGACGCAGTGAAAAACCCTGAGCTGGAGACAACCAGGCTATAGCTGCTCACAGATTACAGGGCGAGCTGCAGTCACACGGAGACCGTGCAGACAGCCGTAAACGGCGCTGCAAGGCCCAAAAACCCTCCTCTACTTTATCCTATGTAGTGTTTTTCCACAAATTAGCTGGAGACGGGTGGAAAGACACTAATAGGATTTTTTTAAATTAATTAGCAGCAGACTACACTACTTTGAAAAAAAAGAAAATTGATTTGGCGGTATGACGCAGTGAAAAACCCTGAGCTGGAGACAACCAGGCTACAGCTGCTCACAGATTACAGGGCGAGCTGCAGTCACACGGAGACCGTGCAGACAGCCGTAAACGGCGCTGCAAGGCCCAAAAACCCTCCTCTACTTTATCCTATGTAGTGTTTTTCCACAAATTAGCTGGAGACGGGTGGAAAGACACTAATAGGATTTTTTTAAATTAATTAGCAGCAGACTACACTACTTTGAAAAAAAAGAAAATTGATTTGGCGGTATGACGCAGTGAAAAACCCTGAGCTGGAGACAACCAGGCTACAGCTGCTCACAGATTACAGGGCGAGCTGCAGTCACACGGAGACCGTGCAGACAGCCGTAAACGGCGCTGCAAGGCCCAAAAACCCTCCTCTACTTTATCCTATGTAGTGTTTTTCCACAAATTAGCTGGAGACGGGTGGAAAGACACTAATAGGATTTTTTTGAATAAATTAGCAGCAGACTACACTACTTGGGAAAAAAAAAAAAAAAAGGAACAGTATGAGGCAATGAACCACCCTCCCTGAACTGAATACAACCAACTATGGATGGCCTATGTGGCTGCACTCAGACTGGAGACTGGGCTGCACTCACACACACACACACACAGACCCTGCAGATCGCTGTGAAAACAGCGCTACAAGGCAAAAGCAAGGTGAATAGTAGGTGAACACAGCGGTTGCTAAATTAGCCTTTGGAAAGCACAAAGAAGCAAATCGCTATCTCTAAACTGTCCCTCAGTCAGCAAACAGCGTCCTGTCACTAACTGAATTCACAGCAGAGTGATCGCAAAATGGCGCCAGCGACTTTTAAACTGCATCATGACATCATTACACCAGCCAATCACAGCCTTGCCAGTAGTTTCATGCCCTCCATGCTAAACAGGATGTGCCCACACTTGGAATCAATCTCATTGGCTGAATTTCTGCTTTTTGAATCTTAGAACTTCCGATTCCGGTATCCGATACGCGGCAAGTATCGGAATCCCGGTATCGGAATTCCGATACCGCAAGTATCGGCCGATACCCGATACTTGCGGTATCGGAATGCTCAACACTAATCATGTCCCATTATTAAAAATGTTGTTTTTTTTACACTGCAACCTACAAGAGTCATAAACTGGTGATTCTCACTGGTTTTGAATTAAAATGAGGTATCTACATGTAGTCACCTTTTATCAGTGTCTCATTACACCCCAAACACTTCTTGTTATATGGCTTCAAAAATGGGTGAAAATGCTTGTACTGACTATTGAAGATGCAGGCTTCTTTTCATCATTTCAGTTAAAATGTTAAGCAAGTGCTTGTTAGTTCAGAGTATTACACTTGAGATAGTCATTAGGTTCAGAATTTTAGAATACACAATGATTCACGTCTTCAGATCAGAGTTTATGAAAGCTCTGCTCTTTGGCCCAAAGGGAGGATTTTCTCAACACAGTCTAACATCAAGAAAATGCCATAAAAACATGTTTGCGAACATAAAACTCCTTCAAGGCCAAATGATCTCCAGAACAGAAATACAAAAACACCATGAACTTTACTTAATTTGAGCTCTTAATGAAATCACACTGTTACATATAGGGTATATATATATATATACATATATATATATATATATATATATATATATACAGTTATATGAAAAAGTTTGGGCACCCCTATTAATCTTAAGCTTAATGTTTTATAAAAATTGTTTTTTTGCAACAGCTATTTCAGTTTCATATATCTAATAACTGTTGGACACAGTAATGTTTCTGCCTTGAAATGAGGTTTATTGTACTAACAGAAAATGTGCAATCTGCATTCAAACAAAATTTGACAGGTGCATAACTATGGGCACCTCACCAGAAAAGTGACATTAATATTTAGTAGATCCTCCTTTTGCAAAAATAACAGCCTCTAGTCGCTTCCTGTAGCTTTTAATGAGTTCCTGGATCCTGGATGAAGGTATTTTTGATGATTCCTTTTTACAAAACAATTCCAGTTCAGTTAAGTTTGATGGTCGCCGAGCATGGACAGCCCTCTTCAAATGATCCCACAGATGTTCAATGATATTCAGGTCTGGGGACTGGGATGGCCATTCCAGAACAGTGTAATTGCTCCTCTGCATGAATGCCTGAGTAGATTTGGAGCGGTGTTTTGGATCATTGTCTTGCTGAAAGATACATCCCCTGCGTAACTTCAACTTTGTCACTGATTCATGAACATTATTGTCAAGAATCTGCTGATACTGAGAGGAATCCATGCGTCCCTCAACTTTAACAAGATTCCCGGTGTCGGCATTGGCCACACAGCCCCAAAGCATGATGTAACCTCCACCAAATTTTACTGTGGGTAGCAAGTGTTTTTCTTGGAATGCTGTGTTTTTTTGCCGCCATGCATAACACCTTTTTGTATGACCAAACAACTCAATCTTGGTTTCATCAGTCCACAGGACGCTCTTCCAAAAATAAATTGGCTTCTCCAAATGTGCTTTTGCATACCTCAGCCGACTCTGTTTGTGGCGTGCTTGCAGAAACAGCTTCTTTCGCATCACTCTCCCATACAGCTTCTCCTTGTGCAAAGTGCGTTGTATGTTGTGAATTCCGTTCTGGAGCTCCCTCCTGTGGTTGCTAATGGTATTTTTGTGAGTTCTGCCCTTGGGCTCCCTCTGGTGGTTTCGAGTGGAACTGCTGCTTTTTTAGGTAGCTGTAGCAGCTGCCTTCACTAATCGCCTTGCCTGGGTTTGTTATTTAAACCTGCTCTGGGCTTTAGTTCATGCCATGTCAATGTTCTTGGTTGGATTTGGTTCTCTCCTTGGATTTCTCATATGGCCTGTCCTTGTCAGCAAAAGATAAGTTTTTGCTAGTTCTTGTTTGTCCATTTGCTTGGACTCTATTGCTCTGCAAATATGTCTCTTTTTGTCCAGCTTGTCACTATGTCATATTCAGGCTAGCTGGAAGCTCTGGGAAAGCAGATTTGCCCCTCCACACCGTGAGTCGGTGTGGAGTTCATTTTTGTAAACTCTGCGTGGATTTTGTAGTTTTTAATACTGACCGCACAGTATCCTTTTCTCTCTGTCTATCAAGTTTAGTATTGGCCTCCTTTGCTGAAATCTGATTTCATTTCTGTGTATGTCATTTCCCTCTCCACTCACAGTCAATATTTGTGGGGGGCTGTCTTTCCTTTTGGGGTTTTCTCTGAGGCAAGATAGCTTTCTATTTCCTTCTTTAGGGGTAGTTAGTTCTTAGGCTGTGAAGAGGTGTCTAGGGAGAGTCAGGAACATCCCACGGCTATTACTAGTGTTGTTGTTAGGATTAGGGACTGCGGTCAGTAGAGATACCACCTTCTCAGAGCTCGTCCCATGTTGCGTTTTAGCCACCAGGTCATATCAGTGTGGCCTCTTAACCACCAGGTCATAACAGTTGTATAGTTGACCTATGCACAGTGACACCATCTGCAGCAAGTTGATGCTGCAGCTCTCTGGAGGTGGTCTGAGGATTGTCCTTGACTGATCTCACCATTCTTCTTCTCTGCCTTTCTGATGTTTTTCTTGGCCTGCCACTTCTGGCCTTAACAAGAACTGTACCTGTGTTCTTCCATTTCCTTACTATGTTCCTCACAGTGGAAATTGACAGGTTAAATCTCTTAGACAGCTTTTTGTATCCTTCCCCTGAACAACTATGTTGAATAATCTTTGTTTTCAGATCATTTGACAGTTGTTTTGAGGAGCCCATGATGCCACTCTTCAGAGGAGATTCAAACAGGAGAACAACTTGCAAGTGGCCACTTTAAGTAGCTTTTCTCATGATTGCATACACCTTGCTATGAAGTTCAAAGCTCAATGAGGTTACAAAACCAAAAAAGTGCTTTAGTAAGTCAGTAAAAAGTAGGTAGGAGTATTTAAAACAAGAAAATGATAAGGGTGCCCATACTTATGCACCTGTCAAATTTTGTTTGAATGCAGATTGCACATTTTCTGTTAGCACAATAAACCTCATTTCAAGGCAGAAACATTACTGTGTCCAACAGTTATTAGATATATGACACTGAAATAGCTGTTGCAAAAAAAACAATTTTCATAAAATATTAAGCTTAAGATTAATAGGGGTGCCCAAACTTTTTCATATAACTGTATATATATATACAGTCATATGAAAAAGTTTGGGCACCCCTATTAATCTTAAGCTTAATGTTTTATAAAAATTGTTTTTTTTTGCAACAGCTATTTCAGTTTCATATATGTAATAACTGTTGGACACAGTAATGTTTCTGCCTTGAAATGAGGTTTATTGTACTAACAGAAAATGTGCAATCTGCATTCAAACAAAATTTGACAGGTGCATAAGTATGGGCACCCTTATCATTTTCTTGTTTTAAATACTCCTACTTACTTTTTACTGACTTACTAAAGCACTTTTTTTTTGTTTTGTAACCTCATTGAGCTTTGAACTTCATAGCTAGGTGTATGCAATCATGAGAAAAGCTACTTAAAGTGGCCACTTGCAAGTTGTTCACCTGTTTGAATCTCCTCCGAAGAGTGGCATCATGGGCTCCTCAAAACAACTGTCAAATGATCTGAAATCAAAGATTATTCAACATAGTTGTTCAGGGGAAGGATACAAAATGCTGTCTCAGAGGTTTAACCTGTCAATTTCCACTGTGAGGAACATAGTAAGGAAATGGAAGAACACAGGTACAGTTCTTGTTAAGGCCAGAAGTGGCAGGCCAAGAAAAACATCAGAAAGGCAGAGAAGAAGAATGGTGAGATCAATCAAGAACAATCCTCAGGCCACCTCCAGAGATCTGCAGCATCAACTTGCTGCAGATGGTGTCACTGTGCATCAGTCAACTATACAATGCACTTTGAACAAGGAGAAGCTGTATGGGAGAGTGATGCGAAAGAAGCCATTTCTGCAAGCACGCCACAAACAGAGTCGGCTGAGGTATGCAAAAGCACATTTGGAGAAGCCAATTTCTTTTTGGAAGAAGGTCCTGTCGACTCATGAAACCAAGATTGAGTTGCTTGGTAATACAAAAAGGCATTATGCAAGGTGGCAAAAAAACACAGTGCATTGTATAGTTGACCGATGCACAGTGACACCATCTGCAGCAAGTTGATGCTGCAGCTCTCTGGAGATGGTCTGAGGATTGTCCTTGACAGATCTCACCATTCTTCTTCTCTGCCTTTCTGATGTTTTTCTTGGCCTGCCACTTCTGGCCTTAACAAGAACTGTACCTGTGTTCTTCCATTTCCTTACTATGTTCCTCACAGTGGAAATTGACAGGTTAAATCTCTGAGACAGCTTTTTGTATCCTTCCCCTGAACAACTATGTTGAATAATCTATGTTTTCAGATCATTTGACAGTTGTTTTGAGGAGCCCATGATGCCACTCTTCAGAGGAGATTACAACAGGTGAACAACTTGCAAGTGGCCACTTTAAGTAGCTTTTCTCATGATTGCATACACCTAGCTATGAAGTTCAAAGCTCAATGAGGTTACAAAACCAAAAAAAGTGCTTTAGTAAGTCAGTAAAAAGTAGGTAGGAGTATTTAAAACAAAAAAATGATAAGGTTGCCCATACTTATGCACCTGTCAAATTTTGTTTGAATGCAGATTGCACATTTTCTGTTAGTACAATAAACCTCATTTCAAGGCAGAAACATTACTGTGTCCAACAGTTATTAGATATATGAAACTGAAATAGCTGTTGCAAAAAAAAACAATTTTTATCAAACATTAAGCTTAAGATTAATAGGGGTGCCCAAACTTTTTCATATGACTGTATATATATATATATATAGCTCACATACTGTAAGAACTTTTTACATCTTTGAGAACAGCTGAACATCTGAGATGAAAAAAATATCAGTGTCAGTAAATCTTGCTTTCAAATATTTTCATCTATGCACGGACCACTAAAAGAATCAGATTGTAAGCTCTTAGGAGCCGGGTCCTCATTATTTTGCTTTAATTAGAGTATTATCTTTAACGTTGTTACTTATAACTTGTTTATGGACTGTTGAATTGTAATCCGCTGTGGAATATGTTGTCACTATATAAATAAAGATTATTATTATTATTAAGAACGAGTCTCTGTTTCACAGAAATCACAATTAATAATTCTGATAAAGGTCTCTTTCTTTCTTCATCTTTTCTTAGATTTCGCTAATGACTGATTTCTGACAAAAACAAAATCAAAATAATACTGAAACATGGTAGAAAAACCAATATCAGGCGGTAATTCCCTTCCAAACCACTGTGTGCGTCACACATGAATGCAAATAGCATAGATGTCTCTTGATGGAGTATCACAAAAATAAGTCTTTTAAAAGCTGGCTGTTTTGCGTCCCACATCTTGGGATATGTTGAACCATGAGTAAAGGTAAGTACAAATCTGTAATTGGTACCTCATTGGGTAACACCCTTTTCCCCTGGTCCATTATTACACAGCCTATCATTACCTTATGTTTTAGGAAACAGTTATTTGGCAAAAAGTACTAAAGGGTACCATTAAAAGGGATGTTATCTTTTCTGCTTAGGTTTGATTCACCATTGTAACCCTGCTGAGATTTACTTTAATCAATGCTGATCTGAGTAATTGCAATCTAAGTGGCAACGTTTCTCCTTGTGGAGAGTAACATGCCTGGCATGTCAGGATAAGGATACTTATAAGCCATGCAATGCTCCTCTGAGAAATTAAATTAGAAAATTGTCTCTTCAGAGATGAACAGGACTTGAATTCTAGTGCCACCTATTGGAACTAGCAATCCTAAAAAGTCGATATCGACCCATTAACGAGTCTTACCACATGACTTAGGATAAAAGCCAAACCAAAATCTCAATTTGCAGACACTGTGTTTCAGGTATTACCCCTTGTCAGTACGAAGCATGAGATATGATTTCGCTGTAAGAGAGACTTATGACTGGGATCTAAGGTGTAACATTTCTCCTTGGGTAGAGTGACATACATGGGCATGCCAGTGTAAGGAGACTTATAAGCCATGGTTAAAACACATTGGTCCTCGGGAGTAAAACTATTTGGATAAACTATCACATAACTTAAAATGTATCTTGAGTGCAGGAGCCTGTACTATAATTGAATTTTGCTATTAGAAACCAATGGTCATGGTTTTTGATTTCTTCTAGTTTTCTGTACTTATACCATAGTTGCCCAAAATACAACAGAAGTCTTGTCCTACATGATATCATATTTTCTGCCCTGAGGAGCATTTCCGTATTATTTAGGTGATATATAATATAGGTTTGCGAGTACTCCTGCATGTCCATGCCATCTAGACAGTCTTAATTTATTAGGAAGCCTTCTGTGTTCAGCAAGGCATGACTTAGGAGAACATGCACACCATATTGTAACTGTACGACAAAGTAAAAAATCTTCTTTTCATATATTACTGTAAGCACGGTGGTTTATAATACAGGCATATGGCAGACTGCTAACTGTAATCAATTTAGATTACGATTTGGAAAATGCAAAAACATAGCAATGTATCTTTATATACCCATGTAGGGGTGGCAAGAAATAAATGACTCTTTATGGTAAAAAGATGTTGTGAACAACGTTAGAATACACTTACTACATTTTTGTGAGAAAATATGTTTTAAAGAGGAGACAAAACAAAAAGTTTAGCATCTACAGTAGATACAAATTGACCAGCTGAAAGAGTTAAAGCACTTCTAAAATGGCCGGTCTTGCGGGACATCCCAATGTGCAGTGAAAAATACCTAAGAAAAGTATAAGGACAAAGGACAATGAAGAAAACGGTGACAGGATAATGAGTGGCCAAGTGTCATGGGTGCACATAGGGTGCAGAGGTCAGTCTGTCTGTTCAGATTCCTCAGAAGAGCCGCTATACCTCAGGTTGATGAAAAAGTTATTTGTGGCTTTGATAGAAATGTTTCAAACAGTACATCACTGCTTTCTGTGTAGCCACAGATCTATCATTGTTCATACTGACTCCTGCCAAAAGCCCTGACAATGGGCACTGGTGGAGACAACTAGGCCTGATATAACATTAGTTTTTTTCCCGTTCTCCCAGCATGTACCAAGATGAGGGGCGTGCAATGACTAGCCTGAAAAGAAGCATGATTTTTCCATACTACTACTTTTATATTACCCAGGGAAGAGAGGGCATCAAGATGCACTATGCATAGGAGGCAAGCTGCAGTGTGATCACATGGGCAATCCTTCCTTCCCGGAAGTATTTCGCTGTGTTCCGGGACATAGTGCGCCGGCGCATGCGCACTAATGCTTTTCGGCTTTGCCCGCAGTTGGAGGACAGAGAATGAACTTCAATCTAATATTGCTGCCAGCATGCAGCCAGCCGGGAAGGAAAGGGTGAATCAAACACCCGAAAACCCCGCCCATATGACCGAAAACCGGTCCCGCCAAATTCCGGTGACAGGTTCCCTTTAAGGCGGTGCACTTCCTTGAACATTTATAGTCATTGAATTTAACGCTGGCACGTATTGCTCTGAATTCTGGCATGCCATACCCAAGTCACTGGCAGATGGGAAGCTGCTCAACTATCAGGTATAATGCATTCAGGATTTAAAGATTTTCCTCTATCGTTTTTTCATAAAATAATCAGGCATCAACATGATAAAATCTTACAACATTGTAGTCTGCACCACATATAAGGATATACTTTTAGATTTTAAGTGATTTAGCATTTTTATGCATGCATATCTGACATAATCCACTCTTTTCTCATTAGTAACAAGCCTGATAATAATAATAATAGTCAAAAGAGCCATGTATCACCTTGGGGTTTGCACAGGTCTTGACCTTACAACATAATGACTAACAAGGCTTTAAGATTCAATGAGTTGGAATCAGATTTATCAAAGTTTTTATGCCAAAAATCTGGTGCAGAAAACTTTGAAAATTTGCACAATTTTTGAGCAACGTGAAGATGTGCAAAAATGTTGTGATTTTTGTCATTTTCATATAATTTCCGCTTATCTCCCACAAAGTGGATGGAGATCGGGTTTGACAGTGTGTGGCAACCCCTGCTCATCAGATTAATTCCTTATGCCACTGACTGGAGTAAGATTTGTGGCGATGCTAGCATGGAGGCGAACGCCACTTTGTACCTCATCTCATTCATTAAGAGGCCCGCGTCCCTTAATGAATCAGGCACCTTGCAGTCCATCCTGTCCTCTTATTGAGACTGCACATCCTCGACACCATTTTTCTCTTAAAACATTTAGCTAACCTTTTTTTTAAAAAACATGAAAACGCAATTTTTTTCTTTTTCTTTTCTTTTGTCTTTGTAGCAGTGTCTGAAGTGTAACCTGATGTGACTGGAAGAAGTTAAAATCGTTTGTGCAAGTTTTTCTAAATGCACAGTAAACTTCGATACTGCAGGCAAATTTAGTTCCTTGGCCTGTACATAGCAAATAGTAAGTAGGTAGTGAGTTATTGTAGCGGTTTCCATTCTGGCCCGAAGCCTTTCACATTTTTTATGATGCAGGAACATACTTTTATCTTCTACTCCCCCCAAAAAAAGTTATAAAGTACAACAAATAGAAAGTACATCTCTCCTTAGAGGTTACAGTAGATGCAGCCTAATAGTTGCTAAAAAATATGAAAATATTTTATTCTTCTATGGAGAAGGACCATAAATCAAAAATGTAAACTTTTATTGTTTTTGAAGACCATTATTATCCCAGTTCAATACACTGGTTATCAAAAAGATTTAATTGTATGATGTAATTTATTTGCACGGTAATTTTTAAGTAGGGTTGAGCAAAACACTTTGCAGGACCCTGGACTGGTGTCCCCATTGGTACTCTGTGACTGCTAGAAAAGCCTAGTCCTCAATTGGCAGTGAAATACCGGCATCCTGGGCACCTCCTGTGGTTACTAGGACTATTCAACATCATGACGTTGTGGTGTGATGCACATCATAATCACAAGTGTTGGTCAAGTTGCCTCCATTCGTATGCCGGCCAAGAAAATTTGCACTGCTCTTCTCCAACTGCCACAATGTACCTGTATCCTGCGAATCTTTTTCTCAACTCTATTTTTAGCATTAGAAATAAAATATGAAGCCATCACAAAATATGTTAGCTGTTAAAATAATTTGCAACTCTGGGTCTCCCTGTACAATTCCCATTGGGCCAACATCTACATATTATTTCTCATATTCGTAAAACTATGCTAAGCCCAAGGTTGCATTTACACATCTATTTTCTAGGTCCACTCAGGCTGATTCATGGACCAACCACGACTCACCAGACCCAAAATTGACAGCCTCATATATATTTATTAGGCTGTCAAATTCAGGTCAGAATATCTTCAGTCAGTCCATAAATAAAGCTTGTCTTCGGGTGCTGGCATCTTGGGCAACTCCTGAACTGACTAGTTGCCCAGGAGTTGCAATCTTGGGAAACTCCTGAACTGACTAGGCCCCAACATTATGAGCTCCTGCAAGAAGTCATGACACCGCATGATGACATAACATCATGGCTTAGTCAGCAGTAGACACCAAAGATGCCAGGAGCTGGAAGAGGCCAAAGGTGACCCAGAGAAAACCACAGGACCATCTTTGGTTACTGGACCACTGAAGACAGGTAACAGCTGGGTGACTATTGTTCTAATTTTTAAACCCCTCCCAATAACTCACGTTAATGGAATTACAAAAAAAGACAAATTGTGTAAATGATTTGCTCTGTTCTAATTTGGAACATCAGTGTTTTAACTGCAGAAGATTATCACTACAGGACTAGATGCCTCGTGCCTCCTAGTCTACTGCTCTGTGTAATCCCGCCCCCACCACTGACATGCAGTATGCAGTCTTCTGTCGCTGTGCAGTGTACACAGAAAGCTGACAATGTGTGGGCGGGGGTTATGCATAGCTCAGCATTCAGAACACTCCTAGATATGAGAGAGAAAACAATGATTGCATCAAAATTACAATATGCAGACCAGCGAGCAATACATTTCTGGAATCGAGGTCTGAGCCCCTACATCGTTCTGCTCTCAGATTACATAGAAAAAAACTGGTAATAGATTCCCTTTGAATATATTTTCCTAGATATAATTGATCTTGAGATATGATAGTATCCAAGTATCATATAAGTAGCTTATATTTCTTCTGTAAATAATGTATTATTCAAAGTGATCCCCACCCAACTTTTCAATGCTTGATAGTTAGATCTTAAACGAAACCTGTCATATGGAAAAACACTTTTAGGCTATGTTCACACGGTGCGGTTTTTGCTGCGGATCCGCAGCGGATTTGCACTGCGGATCCGCAGCAGTTTTCCATGTAGGTTACAGTACAATGTAACTCAATACAAAACTCACAAAAATTAATACATATGCGTGGCCGAGAGACAAGGATTGTTATATCTCTCCCAATATTTCTGTCCGAAACAATAGGACAGTCTAGGAAACTCCCCAATAAATACAAAACAACAGAACGGAGTATACAAGTCCCAATACGCATTTTATTTAAAAATTGTATAATTTTATTTATATTATCAAAATATATAATTCAAACTGAGTAATCAAATATAAATACAATACATATAAATAACAGGATTAGTGGAGGAGGAAACACTATAATAGTGGCGGAGCGGATGACAACACCTATCACATCATATCACAAGGACTGCTATTGTGGGAGCCATAGTATGAAAAAAAAAAAAAAAAAAGTTGCAACAGTGCAGGTTATATCACTAGCTAAAGTGCCATAGTGCCTACAGGACTCATCACCTCATATCATATAAAGCAGCTTACCCATTAGGTCTGAGATGTCTCACCACGCTCCACACACCACCCCCTTACGCACGTTTCGCGGTCGCTTTCTCAAAAAGGGGTTTGTTGCTAGCTCACTCTCTCACCGGTTAAAATAGGGCGCATACAGGAAGTCTCATCAAGCGCATCGGCGCACATGTGTCCAAGGTCCAGATCCATCATACCCGGCGGTCGTCAGAGCCGCACACACAGGGGGCGGAAAACCGCTCAGTGACGTCACATGGTGTGTGTGCGGCATCTAATGATAACCGTCCAGGAAGTCAGGTGCATAGACTCTAGAGCACGTGTGCGCACAGCCTGAGACCCTCCCACCGAAGTCCATGGCGGCCGCCATTTTCTAAATGATATCCAGTATGTTACAAAGTAACATGTGAGTAAATAAAAGAAAGTCTTTGACCAGAGACCATCAGAAGCACGAATCACCGCAAAGTAAGTAATACTACTAAGCCTGCTGTGAATTACATAGTTTAACTCCCCAGATCACCATATCGGGGACCACAAGAAAAGTGCTTAAAGTGCTGTAAACAAAGTGACTGCCTACATAAATAAATCCAAAACCCACCCATGGATAACCATGGGAATCGCTATATTATAATGGTGAGATATAACGTGCATAAGCACGATTAAAATGTCATTAATGGAGATCATACAACCCCTCCTGCTATACTAAATAGAAACTCATACTTGGTGAAAACATAACAGTGTGCACCATGACAGGGGCCCATCAGAAAACATGATAAGTGATATACAAAAACTAAACATAAATTCATATGTGAATACATAAGTAATTACAGACGTGTACACATACATATAAATGCAACACAGCAGGAATAAAAAAAAAAAAAAAAAAAAAAATTAAAAAAATTAAAAAAAAATTATTTAAAAAAAAAAAAATAGTAAATATATAATACTAATAAATAGTATGCATGAATAATAATAGAAAAAAATATAAAGATATAATAAGACAAATAATCAATAATGAATATATATATGAATATGAATATATAAATATATATGAGTAATTGAATAATACGAAAAAAATAATACAAGAACGATATCTAATATAATAATAATAACGAAGAAAAATAAACACATCAAATAATAAAGAAAATAAATAAAATAAAATGAAAATAAAAAATAACAAAATAATAAAGTTGAAATCCGGTTTCATTCATAGAAGGTCTCAGGCGAATCCGGTGAGAGATCGCATAACAGGTCACATTGCGGCAGCGTCCCATACTAATAAAAACTAAAAACAAGAGAACAAACTTATTAGAATAAAACTGGAGCGTGGTGAGACATCTCAGACCTAATGGGTAAGCTGCTTTATATGATATGAGGTGATGAGTCCTGTAGGCACTATGGCACTTTAGCTAGTGATATAACCTGCACTGTTGCAACTTTTTTTTTTTTTTCATACTATGGCTCCCACAATAGCAGTCCTTGTGATATGATGTGATAGGTGTTGTCATCCGCTCCGCCACTATTATAGTGTTTCCTCCTCCACTAATCCTGTTATTTATATGTATTGTATTTATATTTGATTACTCAGTTTGAATTATATATTTTGATAATATAAATAAAATTATACAATTTTTAAATAAAATGCGTATTGGGACTTGTATACTCCGTTCTGTTGTTTTGTACAGTACAATGTAACCCAATGGAAAACAGGACCCGCTGTGCCGACGATCCTTTTTTCCACAGGCAAATCCGCAGCGGTTTTGCCTGCAGAAAAAAGAAGTACCATGTCACTTCTTTCTGCGGATTCCGCAGCGGGTTTCCAGCAGCCCCAATAGGAAACTGCATTTGGAAACCCGCAGTGGAATCCGCAGAAGAAAAAGGATCAAAAACCGCAGCTAAAATCAGCGCTGAATTTAGCTGCAGTTTTTCAAAACAGGACCTGAAAAAAAAGGATGAAAAAAAGGAACGTGTGAACGTAGCCTAAACCCCTTCATGACGAGCTTTTTTCGGTTTTGCTTTTTCGTTGTTTTTCACTCCCCTTCTTTCCAGAGCCATAACTTTTTTACTTTTCCATCAATATGGCCATATGAGGGCTTATTTTTTGCAGGACGAGTTGTACTTTTGAACAACACCATTGATTTACCATGTCATGTACTCGAAAATGTGAAACAAATTCCAAGTGCGGTGAAATTGCAAAAAAAGTGCAATCCCACACTGTTTTTTTGTTTGGCTTTTTTGCTAGGTTCACTAAATGCTAAAACTGACCTGCCATTATGATTCTCCAGGTCATTACAAGTTCATAAACACCAAACATGTCTAGGTTCTTTTTTATCTAAGTGGTGAAAAAAAAATCCTAAGGAAAGTTAGCTAAAAAAAAAATTTGCACCATTTTCCGAGATCCTTAGCGTCTCCATTTTCAGTGATCTTGGGTTGGGTGAGGACTTCTTTTTTGCATGTCGAGATGATGTTTTTAATGATATTACTTTTGTGGAGATACGTTCATTGTTCGCCTGTTATTGCATTTTAATGCAATGTTTCAGCGACCAAAAAAATGTAATTCTAGTGTTTCGTTTTTTTTTCTCGCTACGCTGTTTAGCAATCAGGTTAATCTTTTTTTTATTGATAGATAGGGCGATTCTGAACACGGCGATACCAAATATGTGTAGGTTTTTGTTTAATTGTTTTATTTTGAATGGGGTGAAAGGGGGTGATTTGAACTTTTATGTTTTTTTATTTTTAAATATTTTAAAAAACATTTTTTTTAACTTTTGGCATGTGTCAATAGTCTCCATGGGAGGCTAGAAGCTGCCATAGCTTGATCGGCTCTGCTACATAGCAGCACATATCGCCTCTATGTAGTAGAATTACAGACTTACTATGAGCTCCGTACACAGGGTGGCGCTCATAGCAATCCAGCATCAATAACCATAGAGGTTTCAAGGAGACCTCAGGTTGTCATGTAAACACCCCGGTGACCCGCGATCACATCACGCAGGTCACTGATGTGTGTATTTATGGCCAGATGGTGGGAAGTGATTGTTAAAAGCCGCTGTCAGAGTTTCACAGTGGCATTTAACTAGTTAATAGGAGTAAGTGGATCGCGATTCCATCTGCGCCTATTGCGGGCACATGTCAGCTGTTCAAAACAGCTGACATGTCAAGGCTTTGATGTGGGCTCACCGCCAGAGCCCACATCAAAGCGGGGGATACTGACATCGGCGTACTAATACGTCCATTGTCAGTAAAGGGTTAATCTGCAGATATGGGGTTAATCTGCAATATACCGGCACTGAAAGCCAGGCTATGAGGAGGAAATGAACGCCGGCATGGCTTCAGTCATAGCTTAGTGCATAGTGAGCAGTGGCTAAAACTATGCCCCCACACTGACTGACATCCGGTTCAGCAGTGCATGAATACAGAGACGACTGTCAGTCAGTGCCAGGGCGTGGTTACAACCGATGCTCACTATGGATTAAACAAGGACTGGCTGCCCAGAGGAATAAAGCTCATTATCTGTCTTTAGCTGGACTCTCAGTGCGGCCGCCGGGTAGCTTTAGAATGCTATTAAACTGCAGATTAACCCAATATCTACAGGTTAATAGCATTTTTTCACATGACAGGTTCCCTTTAAAGACTAAACAAAGAAGTGCTCTTGCATATCTGTTTGGTATAATTTTATTAGGCAAATGTAATCCTAGGAATGGCCATTACACCTCCCAAAGTACTTTATCTCTTATTTGGCTGAAGTCCCTATTGGCCCCCGGAGATAGAAGGACCTGGCTATGGATATATCACTGATTATAATTATATCGTTTACAAACATGTAATATAATGGTTGGATATCATCTAACCACAAATTTAAAAAAATATATTTTTGTAATTCAGCACTTTACTGACCACAGATTAGACAGAAATCTATAACTGAAAAGGCAGTAATTATAACGTAAAATCAATTTGTGTTTCAGGAGTCTACTTTTAGAAGAGGGATGTAAGGAGAGAACTTGAACACAAAATTACAGCTTTTATTGGATATCAAATAAGGTGAAGGCATGTTGCTTCTTTCCTCAACTTTAAAATGCCGATATACATACAGATCTGGCAAAAATTAAGAGACCACTGCAAGATTTTCAGTTTGATTTTTCTCTTTATAGGTATATTTTTGAGTAAAATGTAAATTGTTCTTTTAGTCTATAAACTTCTGACAACATGTCTCTGAAGTTTCAAGCAATACATTTTGTATTTTTTTTCTGACAAAGAAAAAGGGTCAAAATAAAAAAAAAATAGTGCTTTCATACCTCAAATAATGCAAACAAAAAAATTCATAATCATTTAGAAACAACAATACTAATGTTTTAACTCAGGAAGAGTTCAGAAATCAATATTTTGTGGAATAACCATGATTTTTAATCGCAGCTTTCATGCGTTTTGGCATGCTTTCCACCAGTCTTTCACACTGCTTTTGGGTGACCTTATGCCACTCCTGGTACAAAAATGTAAGCAGTTCTTCTTTGTTTGATGGTTTGTGACTATCCATCCTGTTGATTACATTCCAGAGGTTTTGAAGGGGTTCAGGTCTGGAGATTGGGCTGACCATGACAGGGTTTTGAAGTGGTGGTCTCTTAATTTTTGTCAGAGCTGTATTGTATCTGGGGGGCCTCACTTTAGAAATATTTCTTGTTAAAAGTTTTTATCCTCTAAATGTATTGTAATCATCATCACTTTTTAGATAGAGCTAGAAGGATTCTGCTAGTCTATTTTTAATCATGTGATGTCATAGACATAATGGAAATGAGAAAAATTAGGTGGGTAGAAAGGCAAAATGAGCAATTGTAAGTACACAGTGCGTTATAATATGAAGGCTATACTGGTAGATCGTAGACCTACTGCGCAACAAGATGGGCTTACCTTGGAGGGGGCATAACTAAGCCACTACCTTGTTTTCACTGTAGCCTCTGATAGTGAGGACAGGCTTGAGCTGCAGGTAGCCGCCAGGTACCACTCCAGGGCAGCATCCTGTACTGTAGCAGCTGACCCCAAGGCCAGGGATGCTGGTTCAGATTTGGAGTCCCTGGCAGGTCTGGATACTGGTGCTGGTTCAGTTCGATTTCAGGATTACAAGACAGGACGGCCACTGGTGCTGGTATAGTGCGGCTTCTGTATTATAAGACAGGACAGCCAGTACGGACAAGGCAGGCTTGGATTACTAGATAAGATCTTGTACAGAGAAACATGACAGGCTGTGGGAACTGGGATCTGACAACAGACTTAGCAACTTGATTACAAACAAATTCTGAAGTTTCTCCGTCACCTCCCAACTTGGGAGCGGCGACTCGTACATCGTATTCGATGACACTGAAGACACTCTATTAGTACACGAGCATGCTCAGATAACACCTTATGCAAGCACACTCGTTCATCACTAGAGACCATCCTAGATTTGAGCACAAACAGTAAAAGAGCTGCAGGGTAATCCTACATGCTCCAGTGACTGATGTTTTAGCATATCTACATTACGTGAGGCAATGGATACATTTTCCCGGTCAATTGCTTAGAAAAGGTAATTATATACTTAGATGATTACATTTTCATAGAAAATAATAAAAATATTTGGTTGTGCATAAATAAGTGATTCTCCAGAATTTCTTTTAGTCTATGCCTGATGAAGAGACCTTAGCAGTCTCGAAAGCTTGCAATTTGTTACCATCTTAGCCATTAAAAGGTATCAACCACTGAGGATTCTCAATTCTAAATATTTTTCTGGCTGACTCGGTACCAAGATACATATCTTTCCTGTATCATAGAAAATAATAAACTCCCTTGACCACAGCAAAATAGTCTGCACTCCACATTGAGTCTCCTTATCCTAATGGTCTGTGCACACATTGCACTTTTGTCGCCTTTTTTCTGCGCAGTTTCCTTGTACCATCACACTGGATGAGATTTCAGAAGCATTATGCACACGCTGCTCATTTTTTCCTTGCAGGTATAGCTCTGCATCATGTCAGTTCTTTCAGCGTTTTTGCTGCAGATTTCACCCAAACTAATGAGCAGGAAAAATCTGCAGCAAAAAAGCATGTAAAACAAATGGGACAAAAACGTGGCCAAAATGTACGTATTTTTCCCTGCATTTTTTTTTACCAAAAGTTGCAGACACTTTTGCAGCCAAATAATTTGCAACCACAGTTATAGATAATATATCAATTATGGGTAACATACTGACATATAATACTCGCCCAGACCAGCACTTTATATCTACCGGCTACTGTTTTAGTAGATAATCCCTAAAATACCTGTTTTGTCCAATATGGATCTTATTAAAAACATAACTGGTGCTGGAATTCAGTGTATGGCTAATTACGCCTCTACTGTTGTCATTGCAGGTTATCAGCTGCTGTAATAACATCGGAAATTCAGTGTTCATAAATTTAGGCAGGTCCTGACCCAAGATTGTTCATTTCTTGCGCATGTAAATACAGAGGAAATATTTGCTGTGCCTGCAGTCACACAACTAGTGCATCAATGATTACAAAACGCACAGATGGGACCCGGACAGTTTTTCATTGCCTGTTCCATATGATAGAACTCAACACATCTGCTATGCTAGCAAACGCATCATTCCACTAATTTGTTTGTCAGTATCTATTGAGGAGACTATCTGTCATCTTGTCGCGTTTTGGTTGCCCTGAAATGTTAGAAGACAAGGCTACTTACATATTGCGACTGTAAGCCACTAGGGAGCTTCTTACAAAACTACCAGCTGTTCAGAGGAATGGAAGTAGTGAGGTTCCTTCACATGTTGACATTAAGGGTAATCTGACAACACTGAGTGTATTTTAGATGTTCAAAAAAAGGTAATCATAATGGCTACTTAAGTAAGGGCACTGTCAGACGGCCATATAACATGGACGACGATCATCGCAATGTTGGACTGGCTGGCGGCTCTCCTGAACTAAGCATGACAGATGCATAGAAATACAAACTGTGACGCTCAGGTTAGGAGAGCCGCAGGCCAATCCAAGCATTACAATGCGATCATCGTTCCTTATACGGCCTTCTGACTGCGCCCTAAAAGACATATTCATCTAAGTCCAGCAAAGTGAGTAGACTGATGTGATGGTGAAGAGGGAGAGTAACAGTCATGTGTGCTCAGAAAATAGAGAGTCATCCCTCCTAAGGAGCATAAGTGAGGATTCAAATATTGCAAGTTACAAACTATGTTCACCTTTGCACACAATTTTTTTTTTATTGTTCATTTGCTTCATGACTGCAAAGTCAAGCAACTTTCTAAACAGCCTTTATTTGCCTTTGCAAAAAGGTTACAAATCTGTAAGAGCTACCAGAAAAAGGTTCTGACACCTCTTTCTGCTCACACCCTTCTCTCAGTGTTAGAGATAGCAGTAGACAGAAGGAGTAGGTTTTAGACATTTCTCCAGATTGTGGACAGGGGAGAGAACATGTGCTGTCTTAGAGAGGGAAGATAATGCAGACAGTAGAAAAGGTGTAATGCAGGTGAAGAGGAAAAAAAATCAGAAATCGATGTTGTGCTGATGTATGAGTTAATGGACACAGCTGCATAATGGATACACACAGATCTCACATCCAGATTATGTATCTTGAAGGGATACTCATATTCAGCTTATCTTACCGGGAGGGATACTCCTAAAACCACTAGTCTGTAGCAGAAAGAAGGCTCTCAGAGATCCAGAGCAACACATTAGGACATGCTAATAACTAGCTCTAATTTTGGTATAAATAGACACGGAGGTACTTCAGGCATATTTGTCAATCAATGTCAATCCCCAGCGCTGGTCAATACTGTATATAATGTAGACTTTCCATGCATCATGTGGATGAGATTATGTAAAATACTGGCACCATAACATACATGAAATAGAAAAATGGTATTATAAGACAGAGCAAAAAGTCAGTAATAATCAGTTACATTGTCAAAGGAAAAAATAAGTGCTGTTATATAAGAGATATAATTTTTGTACTTTTTATTAATTACATTTAAGCAAAAAATACATTGCAACCAAATATATGGTGCATATTGAGCAATCTATATATATATAATCGTCTAAAGGGCACTTCTGTTTGTCTGTCTGTCTTTCTGTCTGTCTGTTTATCTGTCACGGAAATCCCGTGTCGCTGATTGACTGCTGGCCGCGACCAATCAGCAACGGGCACAGTCCGGCCGCGAATTCACCCCTTCCTACTCTCTATCAGTGCCCCCTCCATACTCCTCTCCAGTCAGCGCTCACACAGGGTTAATGGCTGCGTTACACAGTGTTATGCCGCGGTGTAATGCAGTTCATTAACGCTGCTATTAACCCTGTGTGACTAACTTTTTACTATTGATGCTGCCTATGCAGCATCAATAGTAAAAAGATCTAATGTTAAAAAAAAAAAAAAAATCATTATACAGTTAGGTCCATATATATTTGGACAGAGACAACATTTTTCTAATTTTGATTATAGATATTACCACAATGAATTTTAGACAAAACAATTCAGATGCAGTTGAAGTTCAGACTTTCAGCTTTCATTTGAGGGTATCCACATTAAAATTGGATGAAGGGTTTAGGAGTTTCAGCTCCTTAACATGTGCCACCCTGTTTTTAAAGGGACCAAAAGTAATTGGACAGATTAAATAATTTTAAATAAAATGCCCATTTTTAGTACTTGGTTGAAAACCCTTTGATGGCAATGAAAGCCTGAAGTCTTGAACTCATGGACATCACCAGACGCTGTGTTACCTCCTTTTTGATGCTCTGTCAGGCCTTCACTGCGGTGGTTTTCAGTTGCTGTTTGTTTGTGGGCCTTTCTGTCTGAAGTTTAGTCTTTAACAAGTGAAATGCATGCTCAATTGGGTTGAGATCAGGTAACTATCTTGGCCATTCAAGAATATTCCACTTCTTTGCTTTAATAAACTCCAGGGTTGCTTTGGCTTTATGTTTTGGGTCATTGTCCATCTGTAGTATGAAACGACGACCAATCAGTTTGGCTGCATTTGGCTGGATCTGAGCACACAGTACGGCTCTGAATACCTCAGAATTCATTCGGCTGCTTCTGTCCTGTGTCACATCATCAATAAACACTAGTGACCCAGTGCCACTGGCAGCCATGCATGCCCAAGCTATCACACTGCCTCCGCCGTGTTTTACAGATGATGTGGTATGCTTTGGATCATGAGCTGTACCACGCCTTCGCCATACTTTTCTCTTTCCATCATTCTGGTAGAGGTTGATCTTGGTTTCATCTGTCCAAAGAATGTTCTTCCAGAACTGTGCTGGCTTTTTTAGATGTTTTTTAGCAAAGTCCAGTCTAGCCTTTTTATTCTTGATGCTTATGAGTGGCTTGCACCGTGCAGTGAACCCTCTGTATTTACTGTCATGCAGTCTTCTCTTTATGGTAGATTTGGATATTGATACGCCGACCTCCTGGAGAGTGTTGGTCACTTGGTTGGCTGTTGTGAAGGGGTTTCTCTTCACCATGGAAATTATTCTGCGATCATCCACCACTGTTGTCTTCCGTGGGTGCCCAGGTCTTTTTGCATTAATGAGTTCACCAGTGCTTTCTTTCTTTCTCAGGATGTACCAAACTGTAGATTTTGCCACTCCTAATATTGTAGCAATTTCTCGGATGGGTTTTTTCTGTTTTCGCAGCTTAAGGATGGCTTGTTTCACCTGCATGGAAAGCTCCTTTAAACTAATGTTTACTTCACAGCAAAACCTTCCAAATGCAAGCACCACACCTCAAATCAACTGCAGGCCTTTTATCTACTTAATTGAGAATGACATAACAAAGGCATTGCCCACACCTGTCCATGAAATAGCCTTGGAGTCAATTGTCCAATTACTCTTGGTCCCTTTAAAAAACAGGGTGGCACATGTTAAGGCGCTGAAACTCCTAAACCCTTCATCCAATTTTAATGTGGATACCCTCAAATGGAAGCTGAAAGTCTGAACTTCAACTGCATCTGAATTGTTTTGTTTAAAATTCATTGTGGTAATGTCTATAACCAAAATTAGAAAAATGTTGTCTCTGTCCAAATATATATGGACCTAACTGTATACTCACCTTCTGGCGACGTTCCGGGCCATGCATTGCGGTCTCGCGAGATGATGACGTAGCGGTCTCGCGTCATCATCTCACGAGACCGCAATGCATTCTTGAGACCGGAGCATCGCGAGGAGCATCGCTAAATGCCTCGCCTGGATCCGGGGGCTGACGGAAGGTGAGTATATAACTATTTTTTATTTTAATTATTTTTTTAAACAGGGATATGGTGCCCATATTGCTATATACTACGTGGGCTGTGTTATATACTACATGCGCTTTGTTATATACTGCGTGGGCTGTGTTATATACTATGTCTCTGTGCTATATACTACATGGGCTGTTATATACTGCGTGAGCTGTGTTATATACTGCGTCTCTGTGCTATATACTATATGGGCTGTGCAATATATTACGTGGCTGGGCAATATACTATGTGACTGTGTTATATACTGCGTGAGCTGTGCTATATACTACATGAGCTGTGCTATATACTACGTGGGCTGTGCTATACACTACGTAGCCATGCAATATACATGGCTGGGAAATGTACTATGTGGCTGTGCTATATACTACGTGGCTTTATATATATAATCTGACAAAGGAGTTTACGCAACTGCCATTTAGAGTATAAAATATATTAACATTTATTTGGTTACCATCATAAAATACAAAGGGTACATAATATTTAATATCAACAAGGATAATATTCAAGTAACTATATGAAAGACCGATACAGGTAACAGGCACCACATAGCACACCTAAGGTAAATGACTGGAGGTCACAGGTTCAGCATGTAAAGTAAATTAAGAGCATGTGTGTACAGCAAGTCCTACTATGGACCCTCTACCAGCGATAAGTCTATAGCCATATAAAAGACTGGACCTCACCCATACTCAGTCGTGGTGTGTATGCAGCAGCGCCAGCCCCTACGCGCGTTTCGCGTAGGCTTCTTCGGGGGGCTGTATATACTACGTGGCTTTGTTATATACTACATGGCCTGTGCTATATACTGCGTGGGCTGTTATACACTGCGTGGGCTGTGCTATATACTGCGTGGGCTGTTATACACTGCGTGGGATGTGTTATAAATTACATGGGCTGTGCTATATACTAGGTGGGCTGTGTTATACACTGCATGGGCTGTGCTATATACTACGTGGGCTGTGTTATACACTGCGTGGGCTGTGCTATATACTATGTGGGCTGTTCTATATACTATGTGGGCTGTGCTATATACTACGTGGCTGTGCTATATACTATGTGGCTGTGCTATATGCTACGTGGCTGTGTTATATGCTATGTGGCTGTGCTATATGCTATGTGGGCTGTGCTATATACTAAGTGGCTGTGAGATATACTATGTGGCTGTGCTATATGCTACGTGGCTGTGTTATATGCTATGTGGCTGTGCAATATGCTACGTGGCCTGTGCTATATACTACGTGACCTGTGCTATATGCTATGTGGCTTTGCTATATGCTATTTGGGCTGTGTTATATGCTATGTGGGCTGTGTTATATGCTATGTGGGCTGTGCTATATACTACGTGGGCTGTGTTATATACTATGTGGCTGTGCTATATACTACGTGGGCTGTGTTGTATACTACGTGGGCTGTGTTATATGCTACTTGGCTGTGCTATATTTCTCTGCTGTATCTGTGCATCATGAATTGTGGTATGTGTTAAAGAGGGGGGCCCACGGAGACTCTTTCGTCCGGGGCCCTCAAAAACCTGGAGCCGGCCCTGGCTTCACTAATTGGTCACGCCCGGCGGCGAACAATCAGCGACAGGTGCAGTCCAGCCACGAATTGGTGCGGAATTTGAACCATGCTTCGCTAAATGGTCGTGCCCGGCTGGCCGAATCCTGTGTATAAATTGCATTATTCTGAAAACTTCACAAATAAATTACATATATATTCTAGAATACCCGATGTATTAGAATCGGGCCACCATCTAGTAGGGTATATTCCTGCAATTGTGTTCAAATGAAAAATGGAGGTATTGCCTAGTCAATCATTCAAATGACTTTATACTACAAAAAATGTAGAAGACGTTTAAGGAGGTATTACCATCTCCAAGATCCTATCCCAATATGTTGTACATGTAATAATAATATTAGCAAATACCCACAATTAGAAATGTAGTATAATTCTTCTGATTTGCTATGTTGCTTACCTCATGTGTAGGGCATTGCACTAGCTTAGGTACTCATATAGTGACTGTTAGTTGCTAGGAGTCGTAACCATGGATACCTAAGCTACTGCAACGCCCTGCACATAGCGAATCAGAAGAACTATGTAACATTTCTAATTGGAAGTATTTGCCAATATTATTATTATTACACCTATTACACATTGGGATAGGATCTTGGAGATGTGAATTAATTGGCTGCTTTTTTTCATATTACATTCCACAATCTGGTATCTGAGTATCTCCGGTTCTTATCTAATCACTTTATGCATAGTCACAGTATATATAGGAATATATTTGGTTCCCCCAAAATGTGATCTTTTTCTAGGTAAGACTGTAATTCATGTAATGTCAGATGAGGGTCAGAACTCAGAGGTAGAAAAGTAATTTCTTTCTTATCAGACACAGTAACTGTTCTAATCTCGGCGATCAATATGCATCATATGTGGCCTTGGTCTCAGGCACAGATGTTCGATAGGATTTGATATACATGTTTGTAATGCTTCACATGCCTACATTTTGGTGTCAGGTAAAAGACATTCTGTCAGGGTCAGCTAAACAACGCCTCATAGAAAATGTTACTTCTTGTCTAGAGCTGTTTGGCTTACTGTAAACTTGATGTGACAGACATTTTGTAGAGCTTTCTTTCCCTCAGGGACATCTTTTTTGCAGTATAAATCAGAGGCCGGCATCTTATATTATCTAGCGGAAAGCAAACAAAATGTATAAGGAGGAAACTAAATGTAAAAATAACATGGATACTCAATTTTCCTAATTAGATTCTTTAAGAGACCACTGCAAAATGTTCAGTTTGTCTGATTTTTCTCTTTATAAGTATATTTGTGAGTAAAATGTAAATTGTTCTTTTATTCTATAAACTTCTGACAACATGTCTCCGAATTTCCAAGCAATAATTTTTTTTTTTTTTTTCTGAAATGGAGAAATGGTCCAAATAAAAAAAACAGTGCTTTCAGACCTCAAATAATGCAAAGAAAACAAGTTCATAATCATTTAGAAACAACAATACTAATAATGTTGTAACTGAGGAAGAGTTCAGAAATCAATATTATGTGGAATAACCATGATTTTTAACCACAGCTTTCATGCGTCTTGGCATGCTTTTCACCAGACTTTCACACTGCTTCTGGCGCAAAAATGTAAGCAGTTCTTCTTTGTTTGATGGCTTGTGACTATCCATCATCCTCTTGATTACATTCCAGAATCCAGAGGTTTTCAATGGGGCTCAGGTCTGGAGATAGGGCCGGCCATGACAGGGATTTGATGTGGTGGTCTCTTAATTTTTGCCAGAGTTGTATATATATATATATATATATACACACACACATATATATATATATATATTTAAAAAAAACAGTAGTGATGAGCGAGTGTACTCGTTGCTCAGGGTCTCCCGAGCATGGTCAGGTGACCTCCGAGTATTTATGACTGCTCGGAGATTTCGTTTTCATCACCTCAGCTGAATGATTTACAGCTACTAGACAGCTTGATTACATGTGGGGATTCCCTAGCAACCAGGCAACCCCCACATGTACTCAGCCTGGTTAGTAGCTGTAAATCATTCAGCTGCCGCTATGAAAACTAAATCTCCGAGCAGTCATAAATACTCAGAGGTCACCCGAGCATGCTCGGGAATACCCGAGCAACGAGTACACTCACTCATCACTAATAAACAGTGTCCATGATCAAAGTTGTAGACCAAAAATGGTGGTGGTATATATGGTGCCTTAAAAAAGTAGTCATAACCCATGAATTTTTCCACATTTTTTCATGTTACGCCTCCAAACTTAAACATATTTTATTGGGATTTTATGTGATATACCAACACAAAGTAGCAAGTGTTAGTTCCAAGAGTAGTGGAAAAACAATGTATGGCCTGATGAATCCATTTTTCTGTAGCACCATGCTGATGGGAAGGTTAGTATTTGTTACGAACAGTCTAAATTGATGAACCTTTCCTGTTAGAGTTGATCGGTTCAGTCTGGTGGACGTGGGGAATGTTTACTTGGCATACTCTAGGTCCTCTGGACATTTAGACAATAGACAGATTGCAGGAACATGGCAGTTTTCCTTACTTTACAGTCCCCAGATCTTAATTCTATAAGCTTCTCTAAGACAGTAAATTGGACTGTCCACAGTATGGCAGCACCTCCAACTGATTTGTAGAAACTTCTAGAAGTTATCCTGGACACATTGTCCAATATTCCTGAAGAACAATTTTAACACATAGTGAAATCTACGTCATGACGAACAGTGATGATTCTGAAGGTCAAAGGAGTTCCAACATTCTATACTCTGTTAACTTGGCCATTTAGTGAATATACCCTATATTATTTCTCAATAATTGAAACAAAATATTTAGTAAATTGCCTGTCATCAGGCCAAAGCTGATATCTAACAGAACAGACACAGTAGACGTGAACATACGACCAGTAAGTCCCAGCTATGGCTGGAAATAAAATCCATTGATTGATCAAATCTCAGAGGGGTCCTTGCTGATGAAGTTAAGAAAACATTAAAGGGCCCCGGGGCGTCTTTTTTTGTATATTATACTATGAAATAAAATAGAGTACAGCAATCTGACAGCTCCTGACTTCCACCATGCTAAATGAAAATTGCAACTATGTGAAATGTTTTTCCCTAGAACTAGGAATGAATAAAACTTCTAAAGCTGTCTGACAGCCAATGTTTTAAGATATCTATTAGTTGTCACTGGAAACCCTAAGCCAAGCCGGAATGTCCTGTCTAACAGACATAAACTTTACTTCTGGACTCACTCAGGAAATCAATAACACCTCCAAATATAATGAACTGCATATTCAGGGGGACCGAGACCCCTTTCAATAATAGAAATATATTGTATTGAGAGGTGCAGTTAAGTCCACACATAATACCAAGCAAATATTAAATGCATTTACTGTTTGCATTCATATAATACAGTACTGTTACTACTATTCAGGCATATATCTGTCTGTGCGACCCACTACCACGTATGTTCGACATACAGAAATGGCCAGGTTTCCATTTTTCTTGTGCTCCACTACTTTTATAATTATTCCACTTGCAAATTTCTTGCTGTACACAATGGTGGGGTATATGTAAGGGACAGGATGTTTAGTGAAATAATCGCTACATTTAGAAAACAATACCTTGCATTCTGTATGACAGGTCATATTGTATACATACAGTAGGTCATATTTATATGATCTGCTATTAGCAAATAGCAAGTATGGTAATGATTCCAAAAGCAACAAAGTACAGCATGTATGAGAGCACATTAACACGTTTTTAAGACTTTTAGTTTTGCAATTTTATGTCTCATTCAGGTACAAATGGATTACTGTCAGACAAACTAATCAACTCCTTCTATAATTAATGTCAATTAAAAAAGGTGACAAAACGTTGAAAGTGCATTATTTTGCTTGGTTCCATAGCTGTTTTTAATATTGGTAAGATAACATTAGCAATTATAGAATTACTAAACCTGTAAAATTAATTTCATTTGGCACACATGAGATGTGATTATCGGTTACACTTCTCACACTGCTGACCGAGAGTGATGAGGTAAGAAGAGGCTGCTCACACTGCTGTCCACCCTGTCTATCTGACCTAATACTGGAGATACCAGGGTTCGGAGGTAAGAAGAGGCTGCTCACACTGCTGTCCTCCCTATCTCTGATCTAATACTTAAGATACCAGGAATACTGAGGTAAGAAGAGGCTGCTCACACACTGCTGTCCATCCTACCTGATCTAATACTGGAGATACCATGATGCTGAGGTAAGAAGAGGATGCTCACCCTGCTGTCCACCCTGTCTATCTAATCTAATACTGGAGATACCAGGGTTCGGAGGTAAGAAGAGGCTGCTCACACTGCCATCCACCATGTCTATCTAATCTAATATTGGAGATACCTGAAATGCTGAAGCAAGAAAAAGCAGCTTATAATGCAGTCCACCCTGTCATTCTGATTTAATACTGGAGATACCAGTTAGGGCTCACTCACGCTGGTGTATAACATGTGCTATACAATGTTTTATTGCATAGCTCATGGACCAGTGTTATTCTATGGGGCAGCTTAAATCTGTGATTTCTTTCTCATGCTGATTCGGAATGAGAAAAGAATCGCAGCACACTGCAAGTGGCTGCAAGACTTGTCTAACACGCACCCACTCAAGTTTATTGGTGCATGTGAAACATTGGACTGCACTCAGAGGTCATCCAAGTGCAGTGCGATTACAGCAGACACAGGCAAGATTACTTTATCCATCTTCTCAACACCTGTGCTGCGATTCTCTCATCACAGTGCACTTACACTTGGATCAACATCTAACAGAGTTTGATTTGAGAATATTTGCATAATCAGCCCTGGTTCTCTTACATGAGAGAATTGATGTCCGAGTGACCCCAGCCTAATATTTATGTAAGAATAGGCTGCTCATATTGCTGACCACCCTTTCTATCTGGTCTAATACAGGAGATACCAAAGGGAACTTAGGTAAGAAGAGGCTGCTCACACTGCTCTCCACCCTGTCTGATCTAATACTAGATATACCAGGGTACTAAGGTAAGAGGCTGTTCACACTGTTGTCCACTATGTCTTTTTGACTTAATAGTGGCGATAAGAGAGGCACTGAGGTAAAAGGAGGCTGCTCGCACTACTGTCAACTCTGTACTTCTGATCTAATACTGGAGATACTAGGGGAGATGAGGTAAGAAGAGGCTGCTCACACTGCTGTCCATCATATCTATCTGATCTAATACCTGAGATACCAGGGATGCTGAGTTAAGAAGAGGCTACTGACAATGCTTACTGCTCAAACTGCTCACACTGCTGTGCACCCTGTCTGATCTAATACTGGATAGGGTGATAAGTAAGAAGCTCACATTGCTGTTTACCTTGTTTTGTGATCTAATACAGGATAAACCAGTTGGGTTGGGATAAGAAATGACTGCCCACCCAGTGTTAGCATGTGTGCTGTCAGAGAGCATCATAGTCAAAGAAAACATTATTGCCAGGCAAACAATCAAAGATAGCGCTCAACAGAAAAGGTACCTTCACACATAATGATTTTGTTAACGATATCGTTGCAACGTCACACTTTTGGTGACGTAGCAACGATCCCGCTTAACGATCTCGTTATGTGTGACAGCGACCAACGATCAGGCCCCTGCTGGGAGATCGTTGGTCGTAGGGAATGATCAGGACCTTTTTTTGGTCGCTGATCACCCGCTGTCATCACTGGATCGGCGTGTGTGACGCCGATCCAGCGATGTGTTCACTTGTAACCAGGGTAAATATCGGGTTACTAAGCGCAGACGTCACCGCTGTGCTCTGCTTTACGGCCGGCGCTGACAGTCAGTGCAGGGAAGCTGACGGCGGGGGACATGACAGACATCGGAATGTGAGTATGTAGTGGTTTTTTTTTTAAACTTTTACAATGGTAACCAGGGTAAATATCGGGTTACTAAGCGCGGCCCTGCACTTAGTAACCCGATGTTTACCCTGGTTACCCGGGGACTTCGGCATCGTTGAAGACAGTTTCAACGATGCCGAAGTCGTTCCCCTGATCGTTGGTCGCTGGAGAGAGCTGTCTGTGTGACAGCTCCCCAGCGACCACACAACGACTTACCAACGATCACGGCCAGGTCGTATCGCTGGTCGTGATCGTTGGTAAGTCGTTTAGTGTAACAGTACCCAAAGTTTCACATATAACTCAAAATGATTGTAGTTTGTTAATTAAAAGTAAGTGGGAATGTATTTATAATGACAATTTTTTTTAATTTTTTATTTGTTTCTATTCCCAGAGAACCCCATTAATGAAGCCAATTTTGTGATTTCACTCAAATTTGGGAATATCACAATGTTTTATCTGTGTTTTTACAAAAGACTAAAGGTTGTCTTCATAGTTGTCTTAAAAACATTTACTAAATTAGAAAAAAACATGGTGAAAGGCTGGAAATATGGCAAAATAGCAAATGAACCCATGGTTACCTTTTAATTCCCCCATCACTCCAACACTACACTCTGGTGCTCCCTGCCAGCATTTGTTCACTTGGTGCAGCAATGACATGCCATTTTCATACATGACCACTAATCAGTGGCTCCAGCAGTTTTGTGCCATACACCATTGAGACAAGTGATTGGTAACCAGGAAGTTCTGAAGCAGCATCCTGGAGTAGCGGGGAAATTAATGGGTGAGTATAGGTTCTTCTAATAAAAGAACTGATGAAGGAAGACTTAAGGATCACTAGTCACTAGACTAATCAAGTGAAAATTTATCTTTTCAAGTAAATATAATTAAAAAAGATATTTCATTTGATACCTTGTCCCTGAGAGTCCTTTCTCTAATCAGCAATAATAGGAGAGGATCAATTTAACTATTTATCTTTTTCTCTGTCTCTACCGACAAATGAAAATTCCAAACCGGCAGAGCTAGAAATAGCCAACAGATGCTTGTTAGCAAGGAGATGCTGGTGAAAGGAATCCTATTTGTTAAGGTACATATGTTTCCATATTCTTTTTGCCAGTCATATAAAAGACAACACCTGGTAGGAATTACATCCTTCTTGTCTCTAAACCTGTCCAGCGCCAGAGACTCACAGTTTTTACATATTCTCTAAATAGGTGGATACAGAGCTAAATATGAACCAAGTTGTGTCACTAAACATATAAAAACTATGTAGTAAAGTATATTGAGTACATAATCAGAGCTTTAGTCTGGATAAATGGCCTCTAAGCCCAAAGTCTACCCCTATGGCATTGCACTAGGAAAATATACTTTGTTTTTTTATCCAGTAACCTAGATCTCCTAGTGCCAGTGATTGCCACATTCACTTACGTACATCTGCATCCTTCTGGCAGTGCCCTATGGTGCCCCTGGTATCTTCAGACTGTTTGTATATACTATTAAAATAGATGAGTAAAAGTACCCTGTTTCAGCATGAACTTTCATAATCCATGGCAGACGGACTAGAGCAATGCAAACTTTCTAGGCTAACATGACACTGAATGTCTGCATCCTGGGCGCCTCTTGCAATTAATAGTCCCTTGTGATGTTGCGGCACAAGGCATGTCATGGTTTCCCTTGAGGTCTAGAAACAAAATAGCGTCTTAGGATTAAGGCATTCAAAGTCAACGGAAGCTCACATGGAAGGAAGCTTTGTGTCAGCGGGTCCAGCTCCCACAAAGTACCAAAGTAGTTGACAGACCAAAGTAGTGCAAATTTTTTTAATATGATTTTAAACAACCATTCGCACATGGATTTCCTAATAAGGACACCATTTTCATCAGGCCCACAAGATCTTTGTAGCAATTTATAGTTTCTATTGTGATCTAAGAGGTAGCGTGTCTCCTTGTGAAGAGTGACATGCCTGACCTGCCAGTGTAAGGAGACTTATATGTCATTCAATCCACTTCTGGGAAATTAAATATTCAAATTTCCTCTTCAGAGAAGAAGAAGACTTGAACTCTAATGCCATCTACTTGAACCCAGTGCCACCTACTGGAAGTAGCAATCCTATATGAGGATGGGTGGACCTGTGGATATACAGGTCCATCGAATTCGGCTGAACTTTATAAAAAAGTTTGGTTCAGGTACCAGAACAGCAGCTGAACTTAATACCAAACCATACCGGAACCCATTCAAGTCAAAGGGGAACCTGGAACATCTGGCCTTTCCCACACTGTCATCTGTGTGACAGTGTGAGAAACACTATATCTGTACCCACTGCCTATCGTCGTTCCCACGCTGTCACACAGAGGACAGCGTCTGAGTCAGCAGCAGTGACTGACTTTGAAAAGGTTACTGCCGGTCAAGCGTCAGCTGATAACTACTACTTTCATCATTGTACACCTGGTTTTGCTGATAGCAGTGAGAGCAGGTGACACTGATGAGAGTATTCACCAGTCACCACCTTTTCATAGTAAGAAAGATGTCAGTGATATATATATATATATATATATATATATATATATATATATATAGCTAATGCAGTTTGTGTGCAGCTTACTGTACATGTAGTTAGCTAATAAAAAAATAAAAGAAAATACCCAGCTTAGGGAAAGGAGACAGCTGGGAGCTGATGTTATTACTCTGGGAAGAGGCCCAATATCCATGAAGCTTCCCAGGCTATTAATAACAGCTCATAACTGTCTGTGTAGCTCTTACTGGTTATTAAAAAGGGGGGCCTCCCCAAAAAATGAACTGGGTCCCCCCTATTTTTAATAACCATCAAAGAATAGCAGACAGCTGAGAGCTGATATTAGTAGGCTGGGAAGGGACAATGGATATTTATCCCCCCAAAGACTAAAATCAACCCTTATTCGCCCCAGAAATGGCACATCCATTAGACGCACCAATTCTGGCTCTTAGCCTTGACTCTTCCCGTTTGCCCTGGTGCGTTGGCAAGGGGGAAAATTGTTTTGGGGTTGATGTCAGCTGTGTAATGTCTGCTGATATCAAGCCAAGGGGTAAGTAATGAAGAGGCTTCTATAAGACACCCACATTACTAACCCCATAGTCAAACGTAATAAACACACACAGAAATAAGTCCTTCAATTGTATAAAACACTCCCCGACCCTCTTTTACCCATTTGTTACCTTTAAAAAATAAAATAATCTAAAGGAGTCTGCCGTAAATCGATCCCTCATCCCACGATTATCCCCATCTCTCCTGCATCCAGATGCAGTGCTGAGCAGTGACAGCAGTAATGTGACCACTCAGCACGGCATCCAGAACACACTGACAGTAGTGTGTGACTCTGGCTGCAGTGAAAGCGCTGATGTCAGTAAGGTCACGCAGTTCATCGGCTGTGAACTGCGATAACCTTACTGATGTCACCACTTTTAGACTGAGACATTTCTCATGCTGTGAGCGGTGACGTCAGTAAGGTTACAGCAGTTGATCGGCTATGAACTGTGATAACCTTACTGATGGCAGGGCTCGTTGCAGCAGCTGGATTCACATGCTACTGATGTCACCGCTCACTATAGCAACTGGATGCAGCAAAGTCGTTGATCATCTTAGGATATGGGATAGATTAACGGTGCACCAATTTGGATTATTTTATTTTTAAAGGTAAAAGAGGGTTGCGGAATGCTTTGTACAAATAAAGGACTTTTCTCTGTGTGTTTTTTGCTTTAAACTTTTAGGGTTACTAATGGGGGTGTCTTCTAGATGCATCTCCATCACTAACCCCTAGGCTTAATGCCAGCTGACATTACAAAGCTGACATCAACCCCAAAATATTATCTGCTTGCAAAAACACCAAGGCAAGCGAGAAGAGCCAGGCAAAGTGCCAGAATTGGCACATCTAATGGATGTGCCTTTTTGTGGGGCGGCTGCGGGCTGCTATTTTTAGACTGGGGAGGGTAAAATATTCATGAACCTCCCAGCCTGAGAATACCAGCCCCAGTTGTCTGCTTTACCTTGGCTGGTTATCAATAATAGGGGGACTCCACACCATTTTTTAAATTATTTATTTAAATACTTGAAAAAAATAACGGCACGGGGACCTTTCTACTTTTGATAACCAGCCAAGATAAAGCAAACAGCTGTGGGCTGTAGCTCACAGCTATCTGCTTTACTGGCACTTGCTATAAAGAGTAGAGAGGCTCCCACATCTTATTTATTTCTTTATTTACTTTTTTTTAGCATACTGCACTGGCTAATGGCAGCCATGCTAATAGTTGGCATGGCTGTGATGGGGCAGGAAGTGCCCACTTCAAAAAATCTTGTTGATTAGCTGCATTCCAGCCTTTCAACAAGCTTTGCTTGGGCTGCTGAACCCAAACAGTAACGCGGACTTCTGAGAGAAGTGTCCAGAGTAGACTCCGAACTTTACTGTTCGAGTTCGCCCATCACTAATCCTAAAAGTCAATATTGTCCCTTTAACAAGCCTTGCCATTCTGATTTGGCTTTTATTCTAAGTCATATGGCAAGGCTCGTTAAAGGGTGAATATCGACTTTTACAATTGCTACTTCCAATAGGTGGCACTAGAGTTCAAATCCTCTTCCTCTCTGAAGAAGCAGTTGCATAGATTGTATTACAAAATCTAAATCAGTGCTACTGGATAACCCTGTAAGTGAAATTAATCCTTACTCAGTGCTCAGTGGACGCAATACTGTGTGCAATATGGTTCTTTATGGTATTATGGGTCTCGATGCACATGTTCATATGTTAAATTGTGCACCGAGTGAAATCTGAGCATTTAAGAAATATAAGGTGTTATATAAGCAAATGCAACTGACTGTTATTTTACATAATGCTGTTTATTAGACTAAATGGACTGGCATGAACACTAGGGTTGATAATTGCTATGCACTAAATGTATTAATTCCTGTTTGGGAGAATTACTATATGGTTTATTTCAGGGGAGTGGGGATTTTGTTTACAAGTGAATGCATATTGTTAAAACGAGGATAAAAAGCCCACTGTTCATCCCACATGAAAAGTAGCTAACACACTGCGGAAAATTACACTGCTTATTACAGATTACATTGGGCTGCATGGCTGGATATATATACAAATTGTTGGGAAAAGGACAAAATGTTTTTTGTGCAATTACATGGAACGGAAATTTATGGAATAAACTGTTTAAACACTCTCTCAGTCTACAAGACTCTCCATATACAGTAATTTTATGTAAATGCATTTGGAATCTCGCTTTATAGCAAAAGCTTGAACTTATCCATCATAACGTCAAGGCTTTCATATATCTGACCACAAGATGAACGATCATATTGAGATAACACAGAAAGATATTTATCAAATCAACACAGTTTTTCATCTCACATTGATAAAATTCCAGATTTTATTGATAGAAAATGATAAAATACATTATAACGCACATTGAAAAAAATTACCATACGATAAATAAACATTGGTAAATACAAGTCTGCAGTAATTCTCTACTTTTCTACCTGTTCTCTACATCTCTCTCAGCTGTCACTTAGATTTCAGAATGACAAACCTGCCTTGCTCTGTGGTTTTGCAACCATTTTATATTAATTGACTTGGTGAATCTGTAAATGGTTATTACAGTCATTCAGCGATGGAAGATATAGTTGCAAAATACTCATAAAAACAAGCAAATTTCCAATTCATTGTTTATTAAAATTCTCGCTTCCCCCCCGACCTGATAATTAAAATTGTATTTTTTAATATTTAATGCTCATTGTCTAGGTTACTGGCCACTGTTACTTTTTAAAAGCAGTGCATGAAAATATGCAGCACTTTCAAACTCTTTTCTATCGATCTTGTAAGTGCTGTTCGGATGCTGACCGAGGTCACTGGCTTACATTGTTAGCTAGCGTCAGTGCTACTGAGCTAGTCTGATACTGCAGAGGCAAAGTTATCTCACTCATATATCATGGAAATCTCACAGTTCGAGCCAGCGGCGCAACAAACGGTTAATCAAGCAGAAGCACCTGTTTCGTAGTAAGCAGGAAGCCACAAGATAGGGGATCCGTGTTTTCCTGAAAAGCAAGTTTTTATTGGCTTTTCTTCAGTGTTTTTTGATGTGTATCCTTTATTTGGTTTCATTCATTTTAATTGCATCTTTAGTCTTACAAGTCAGTTAATGTTCACTCCTCCCATCAACATTTTCATCCTCTTAATATATTGCAGTCATATTATATAGCACTGTGTACTTACAATTGCTCCTTTTGCTTTCCTACCCAGCTAATTCTTCTCTTTTCCATTAATTCTATGACATCATGTGATTAAAAACTGACAAGCTGAATCCTTCTAAGCTCTATGTAGAAACAGGAGGTCAATTTTACCTGTGTGAGTCATGAGGCAAAACTCCCTGGCAGGGGGAGGAGAGAGTAGCAGGGTCAGGAGTTGAAAAGCGGAATGATTTATGCAGGGGAAAGAAATTTCCTGTTTCTACATAGAGAAAAGAGAAGAATTATCTGGGTAGAAAGACAAAAAAGCAATTGTAAGTGCACAGTGCTATATAATATGGTGACTGCAATATATTAAGGGCATAAAAACTTTTATGGGAAGAGTGCTTCTCTAATTAATAGATAATGTGATTGTGAGATTCTAATTTTTGATTTCAAGAATGTCACAAAAATGACACCAAAATAGAAGTAACTTTAACATAAGAAAAAAAATACACTGAATGTGCATTAAAGAAAAATGTCAGAAATTGCCTGAAGAAATGCCAAACCGAAAACAGAATACAATCATGGGGAAAAAGTTTTGCATGTAAAGTATTGCATTGAATATATACACTAAATCTTAGCAAAAAAGTTATACAAATTGCCAAAAAAAAGCCACTAATAAAGCGGCATCTTTTTGAAAAATGTTATAAGGATAATAAAGATGTTTATACTCCTTTAAAATAATATTTTCCACACAATAAAAAAAATCTGCACTTACATTAGATACTCACTTTGTCTTTTAGTCACTACAGAAGGACGGACCTGTTCTTTCTCTGTTGCGCATTTTTATGGGTTCTTAAAAAATCATTACCACTTGAATTTAGGAACATATATTTAAACTATTTTTTTGCAAAGACAGAACTAATGAAATGTATTAAGTGTGAAAAGTTGTAATATTGATTAACAGTTTTAAGTAATGTATTCTCAAAGTTATTGCCTATAGGCCATTTTAATGCCATTTTTTTAAAAAATGTAAGGGAATAGAATTTAAGTGGTAGTCCAGCATTTGTTTTGTTCATATTTATTATGAGATCATTTTAATATCTAGAGTCTATAAAAACCGTACACATTGTCTATGTATTTCACAGTACAATAGTAACATAGTCTGATGTGTGCCTGACATGTTCGCTGCATTCTTGGAAAGCTTCTATCAATATTAAGAGAACATTATCTTAAAATGTATATATTTAAGTTTCAGTCTCAGTCCTCTTTAGTAAAGATAATAAAACTTTTTTTTTTAGAAAATTAACTAATCCACACAATATAGGAGAGATGATTTGCCTACTGACTCGAGACGAGCCAATCAGGCGAAATTCAAATTTACCTTTTTGTGTGGATTTTCCCAGAAACTTGATTTGCAGAAGTCAATGTTCCTTATTATTCTCTGGGGTCTCTCCAGACCTCGGAGCATAATAAAAATAAGAAGTTAAAAATAAAAAAAATCCTTGTACTTACCTTACCTCTCACTTCTCTGGCCCCTTCGCTCCTTTCTGTCACCCGTCTATTCCCTGCTGCATCTTCTTAGCACCATGGCTGACAACGGAATCTCCTCTCACACTAGACGGGGACTTGCGGCTCTTATTAGGCCTGGGAGGGTTTTGTGCAAGAATGCAAAAGGCCACAATATCATAACGTTGCATAGGCAGATGAAAGTCAGCACACCGTTTTCCTTTGTTCAATACTTTACTGGAAATCCATGTGCACAAATGACATACGGTGGGGTCTTCAATACCCCTTACACATTTCGAAATTTCATTCCTTAATCATGGATGTCTTATGGAGTGCCAACTTTCTTCTGCTGAAATATCTCTTTGCCTGTTCAGGCTGCCATGCACCCAAAATGTAAGTAATGTGTGGTGAGATGCCATTATTTGGGGTTTGGACCATAATGTATGTTAGGACATGAGCTGTAACCTTACGCACAGAAGTGCAGAATACTTCTGGGCCTCTCATTCTAGGGGTTCTGGCTCTGAAAATTCCAACATGAGCAGCGATGATAAAAAGAAGCAGAGAAGGCTGGACATGTGACAGTGAAGAGCAGAGGGGCACAGAGGTTAGTGGTAAGAAGTATGGAAGACTTTTTTCCTTTTTTAACCTTTTAATGACCTTTCATCACTCAAAAAGGGTTATTTTCCTCCATTTTGCATAGCTTGAGCATAAGCAACAAAAATCCACATGTTGGCGAATGTGGATTTTTGTTATTTTGAGTAGAATTGAATTCCATTGGAAAATATGCTAGGGTTTGGCGGAACGCACCAAATATATATTTATAGAGTAATAGGTGCGTTCGCAACCCGGGGTCCACCGTGCAGGAGTAAAACCCGCTGCTAGTAACTGACGATACTATATGGCGATATAAGTGAACTCTGTTACTTCACAGAGTCACTTAAGACAAGAGAACGCTGTGCCCTGTTAACCTCACAGAGGAACACAGCTACCAAATAGAGCAAACAGTGGTCATGCAGTCAGAATAGCACAAGCAAAACTCCTCACCGGAGGTGCCGGTATTCTAGGGACTTATTTCAGCCGAACCTTGAAACCACATACATATGACCACACTGGGGCAGAACACATAACTTAGTTGATACTAGCGCATGGCCATGCGGCCATGCGAACCTTTTATAGCTGCAGCAACTACAGGACCTTCCTAGAGGACCAATGGGAGCTGCTGCAGTACCTCAGCAACTTAAGGACCTTCCTAGAGGACCAATGGGAGCTGCTGTAGTACCTGAACATGAGACCCCCGACCTTCAATGAGAGGACTTACCCTGGGCATGCTCAGAAGGGAAAAAGCAGGACTTAGTCCCAGAGATGTCTGCTCATCGCTGAGCACTTCTGGCTACAATGGCTGAGCCTGGAAAGGCAGCAGTAACCATCTGCACCATATCAGGCTGAGCCAGATGCTGGGACCGACGTCTCTGCTGAGCAGGCTCCACTGCGGCTGGAGAAGAATGGGAGACCACAGCGGAGATAGTTTGAGATTCCCCTGTGCAGAGTTGGGATCTCGACCCCTAACAATATATTCCCTCATCTCCACAAATGACTTATAGTTTATTTCTGGGCAACATAAGATCACATGTACCAAACTGTCAAAAAACGTAGACTAGACAGTCTTAAAATGTACAAAATTGAAGGCAAAGGCTCATTGCTGGATGAGGAGCTTTGTTCATTTATAGACTGTCTAGCCTAACTTTATATCAACTATTAGTTGGCGAGCTTTACACCAGCAATTTTCAAGAACATTTTGGAGCAATTTTAGCACTTGGTATTGCATTCAACTTCATGCCAGCTGTCTTTTGCCAGGCACAAATACTTGTTGAGTGAGGCAGAAAAAGTGTCTAAAACACCTAAATAAAGATGGTGCACTTCATGTTCAACAGTTTTTTTCTGCAAATCAAGCCAGAATTACTGTTTGTCATATTTACCTTAGTAAATCTCCAAGTAGTTTAGATATTTTCAGAAACATTCATAGAAAGTGCCATCATTTCCCACCACTTAGATATAGCATATCCAATTATAGTACAAATCAAACTACCTTGTGCAAAAAATATATACCGAGTAAGTGTTAGCAATTAGAAAATACGGATTGCATACGGTACAATGATTCTCTATGGCCCAGCTGCTATCTGCCGTATTTTACGGATCCGTATTATACGGTCTTGTACGGCTGTAGAAAATCGCAGCATGCTGCGTTTGTCAGCGTTTTGCGCAAAAGATCCGCCAATGAAAGTCTATGGGGGCGCAAAAAATACGGATTACACACAGAGACACTTCTTACATTAGTAAAGAGGAATATGTAATAAAAGAAGGGATATGAGATGGTTTACTGTATGTAAACCATGTCTCATATCCTGTCGGGTTTGTGAAGGAGATAGCAAAAGCCGGCAATTGAATTACCGGTTTTTCTGCTATCTAGCGCTGAAATAAATATATATATATATATATATGTGTCTCACTGATATATATATATATATATATATATATATATATATATATATATATATATAGACTGTACATATGATTTTATGAATATTTGAGCTGATTGATCCATGTATGTCCATTTTGCAAGCCTACGAGAAAAAAACGCCGTACGGAAGCCATACAGATGCCATACGGATGACACACGGATAAATTTGTGCATAAAAATCGCATCCTCGCATTGAATACGGAACAGTGTTTTGTATGTGATGCCGGCCTTACAAGCAGTTTAATCCACATTTTGACCACCACAAATCCAAAAGGGTAGCAAAATTGAAGGATCAAAAGCTAACATGTCTTTGTATTCAACATAAAAAGTTGACAGGTAATCTTAATATAGCTGTAGACTTCACCCTACTGCTGCCACTATATTATGGAATTAAAGTGCTCAAAAATATTGTTCATCGGTCTCTACGATGAAGATATAATTCACCATATTTATCCAGGGTCCACAATGCTAGGAATAGGATTAATTTGGAGCATGCCGAAACAGTCCATTCTATCGGCTGCATGGAAGAGATCAGTGTATGCACAACTGTGTGACATCTTGGAAACTTTACCTCTTCTTCAGGCATCACATTTCCCCAATCTTCTGAGGTCTTCATATTTGGACAGTTGAAATGTGATAAAGTTCTTATTGTTGGATTAGTATGTAGAAAAAGTCCACCAGTTCTAGAGTAATTGGCTCCTAAATTCTACAATAGTTCACCCAACCTAGGATCAGATTACATCTCCGCTCCACATCTGTAGAACTGCCTACTGTGGCAATGATTTTGAAAAAAAAGGCTCCAATTCAAAGGTCTTACATGCAACACAGAAGAGTAACACATTGAAAATGACTGTTTATTGACTTTCTCTGAAAAGGAGAACAAACGGCTTGATGAACAAATTCAGCTATGTATAAACATATCAATTATTGTAAATTAAGGCACAGAGCTTAATGGAAGTGTCAGCTGAAAGACTTGCAAATTAAATGTGTATCTTCCATTGTATATGATGTTAAAGAAAAGAAAATGGTGTTTCTACTCTATTTTTAATGGAAAATAACTTTTTAAATAATTGCAGCTAGACAAAAGGATTGTGTACTCCACTGTGTAGATCTATTTAAACAGATTGTGTAAAATAGCAAAATATCGGAATGCAACTGCAAAAATATATTGCAAAATCCCTAGTAAAAAAACAATAAGGTGGATTCAAACATCTATCATTTGCTCAAAAAAATTAGTTAAATTCCTTTTTTAAAAAAACTCTTCTGATCTCCCCTGATTCTGCTGGGCTTTTTCATTTTGCTCTGTGTCACTTATTAGCAGAGATATTCACATTTGTTGCTTTTGGAGCATAATATGTGAAATCTCTGCTTGTAGTGCACCTTGGCATCACTGCAGAGTCTTTTCTGGGGCTTGCACTTGCATCCCTCTCAGAGGCTGCCAATCACAGCTCAGCAGCTGGTTAATATTTAAGCAGTCTCAGATGCCTTTAAGCTTTGAGTGGCATTGTCTGGTAGGGAGGATTTGAAGCACATGCACCCCATGAAGACTCTAAAAAAAATTCCTGTTGCACTACAAGCAGAGATTTCACACACTGTGCTCCAGAGCAACAAATGTAAATATCTTTGCAATGGAGCAACATAGTGTAAAACGGATATCAGAGGCAGGATCAGGGGAGCGCAGGGAAGTTTAGAAGGTATTTAACTAAATTTTTTGGAGCAAGTGACAAGTCCTCTTTAAAGGGAACCTGTCAGGAAAGCGAATCAACGGCAAGTCAATTTCGCGACCAGCATGCGGCGAGCGGGAAAAAAGGGGTTAATAAAAGACCCGAAAACACCGCCCATATGACCCAAAAAAGAACCCGCCAAATTCAGGTGACAGGTTCCCTTTAAGTCATATGAAAAGTGCCCAGAATACAATGCTCGCTCATAAACTCCTACTCATATACTTATGCCCTATTATGACCATACAATATGGAACCATAATATGGTTGTGGGCATTAGTTCTTATTGTAATGTAACTAACAATGATTTTCAAAAAATGTTTATATTAATGGTTTTGAAATTTATATCAATTAAACTTACTGAGCCAATAGCTGGCCAAATTCCAGTCCCCTCCTATTGTGCTGAAAGTGGAACTAACCAGCAAAGAGGAGACTAAAATCAGGCCATCCATAAAGTTTATAGATGCACAGTATATTAGTACTTAGTTTAACTAATTTACATTGGGAAATTAATCAAGAAGTTTTTTTGAATTATAAATAAAATGTTAAAATAAGGAAAAGCACTATTATCAGCACTATCAATTACCCTTTGAATCTAAGGCCGGCGTCACACTAGCAAGTTTTACGGACGTATGAGCGCAGAAAATACATCCATAAAATACGCATAACACACGGCCCAATGATTCCCTATGTCCCAGCTCCTATCAGCCGTTTTTTTCGGATCCGTATTATACGGTCTTCAACGGCCGTAGAAAATCGCAGCATGCTGCGTTTGTCACCGCATTGCGCAAAAAAAATCGCCAATGAAAGTCTATGGGGGCGAGAAAAATACGGTTTACACACGGACCAGCAGTGTCACTTGCGAGAAATACGCAGCGGTGTTCTATAGAAAAGCCGGTAATTCAATTGCCGGCTTTTCATTTCTCCTTCACAAACCCGACAGGATATGAGACATGGTTTACATGCAGTAAACCATCTCATATCCCCTTTTTTTTTTTTTGCATATTCCACACTACTAATATTAGTAGTGTGTATGTGCAAAATTTTGACGCTGTAGCTTGTAAAATAAAGGGTTAAATCGCGGAAAAAATTGGCGTGGGCTCCCGCGCAATTTTCTCCGCCAGAGTGGTAAAGCCAGTGACTGAGGGCAGATATTAATAGCCTAGAGAGGGTCCATAGTTATTGGCCCCCACTGGCTAAAAACATCTGCCCCCAGCCACCCCAGAAAAGGCACATCTGTAAGATGCACCTATTCTGGCACTTGGCCTCTCTCTTCCCATTCCCGTGTAGCGGTGGGGTATGGGGTAATGAAGGGTTAATGTCACCTTGCTATTGTAAGGTGACATTAAGCCAGATTAATAATGGAGAAGCGTCAATTATGACACCTATCCATTATTAATCCAATAGTATGAAATGGTTAAGAAAACACACACATTATTACAAAGGCCTTTAATGAAATAAAGACACAGTGTGTTGTAATATTTTATTATACTGGTAATCCACCTGAAGACCCTCGTTCTGTAACAAAGGAAAAATAAAAAATCAACAATATCTCATACCTTCCGTCGCTCAGGTCAAGTCCCACGAAGTAAATCCATCTGAAGGGGTTAAATCATTTTACACCCAGGAGCTTTGCTAATGCAATTGTGCTCCTGTGTGTAAAACCCCGGGGAATGAATGAAATGCAGGGGAATGTCCTGTAGTTACCTTGAGTTGCGGTGAAGCGCCCTCTGCTGGATGTCCTCATATGAACTCGAGCGTGGGAACAGTTCCCAGGCTCCAGTTCATGAGGACATCCAGCAGAGGGCGCATCACCGCTATGGTTGAGCGAAATGGGTCAGCCATTTTCAGAAGTCACCGACTTTTGGCAAAGTCGGGTTTCATGAAACCCGACCCGACCCCTGTGTGGGGTCGGCCATGAGGTCGGCGATCTTCTGAATCTGGTATCGGAATTCCGATACCGAGTTCCGATATGTTTGCGATATCGGAAATCGGTATCGGAATCCACATTTAAGTGTAAAATAAATAATTAAAATAAAAAATATTGATATACTCACCCGTCCGGAGGCCCCTGGACATCACCGCTGGTAACCGGCAGCCTTCTTTGCTTAAAATGAGCGCGTTCAGGGCCTTCCATGACGTCACGGTTTCTGATTGGTCGCGTGCCGCTCATGTGACCGCCACGCGACCAATCACAAGCCGTGATGTAATTCTCAGGTCCTAAATTCCTAATTCTAGGAATTTAGGACCTGAGAATTACGTCACGGCTTGTGATTGGTCGTGTGGCGGTCACATGGGCGGCCGCGACCAATCACAAGCCGTGACGTCATCTAAGGCCCTTCACGTGCTCATTCTTAAGAAGGAAGGCTGACGGAAAGAAGCAGGGTGCGTCCGAGGGTGAGTATATACCTAATAGGAATATACTCACCCTCGGCTTCTTTCCGGCAGCCTTCCTTCCTAAGAATGAGCGCGTTCAGGGCCTTAGATGATGTCACGGCTTGTGATTGGTCGCGGCCGCCCATGTGACCGCCACACGACCAATCACAAGCCGTGACGTAATTCTCAGGTCCTAAATTCCTAGAATTAGGAATTTTGGACCTGAGAATTACGTCACAGCTTGTGATTGGTCGCGTGGCGGTCACATGAGCGGCACGCGACCAATCAGAAACCGTGACGTCATGGAAGGCCCTGAACGCGCTCATTTTAAGCAAAGAAGGCTGCCGGTTACCAGCGGTGATGTCCAGGGGCCTCCGGACGGGTGAGTATATCAATATTTTTTATTTTAATTCTTTATTTTACACATTAATATGGATCCCAGGGCCTGAAGGAGAGTTTCCTCTCCTTCAGACCCTGGGAACCATAGTATCCCATTGCACTGCATTGGGTTTCGTGTTTCGGCCGACCCCGACCCCGACTTTTTTATAGGATCGGCCGATTTCGCTCGACCCGACTTTTGAGAAAGTCGGGTTTCGTGAAACCCGACCCGATCCTATAAAAATAAAAGTCGCTCAACTCTAATCACCACGACTCAAGGTAACTACAGGACATTCCCCTGCACTCCATTCATTCCCCGGGTTTTTTACAGGCAGGGGCGGCTGCATTAACAGGCTTCTGCTTGTAAAATTAGTTAACCCTTTCAGATGGATTTACAACGTGGGACAGAACAACGGAAGGTATGGAATATTGTTGTTTGTTTTTTTAACTTTGTTTCAGGTGACAAGGGTCTTCAGGTGGATTAAGAGTCTAATAAAATATTACAACAACATGTGTCTTTATTTCATTAAAGCACTTTGTAATAATGTGTGTGTGTTTTCTTAACCATTTCATACTATTGGATTAATAATGGATAGGTGTCATAATTGACGCCTCTCCATTATTAATCTGGCTTAATGTCACCTTACAATAGCAAGGTGACATTAACCCTTCATTACCCCATATCCCACCGCTACACAGGAATGGGAAGAGAGAGGCCAAGTGCCAGAATAGGCGCATCTTACAGATGTGCCTTTTCTGGGGTGGCTGGGGGCAGATGTTTTTAGCCAGGGGGGGCCAATAACCATGGTACCTCCCTAGGCTATTAATATCTGCCCTCAGTCACTGGCTTTACCACTCTGGTGGAGAAAATTGCACGAGAGCCCACGCCAATTTTTTCCGCGATTTAACCCTTTAATTTAATAGCTAGAGCCCCCAAATTTTGCACATACACACTAATAATATTAGTAGTGTGGAATATGCAAAAAAGGGGATATGAGATGTTTACTGTTTGTAAACCATGTCTCATATCCTGTCGGGTTTGTGAAGGAGAAATGAAAAGCCGGCAATTGAATTACCGGATTTTCTGCTGTATCGCGCTGAATTAAATATAAATACAGAATATATATATGTGTCTCAATGACATATATATATATATATATATATACATATATATATATACTGTATATATGTTTTACTGAACATTTGAGCCCATAAATCCATTAGATGTCGGTTTTGCAAGCCTGCGAGAAAATCTCGCAGCACGGATGCCATACGGATTACATACGGAGGATGCCATGCGCAAAATATGCTGCCACACCCTGCCTACGGATGACATATGGATCACTATTTTGGGAACATTTCTGCGTATTACGGCCTATTACGGCCATAAAAAACGGACTGTATTGTCTTACGCCTAGTGTGACGCCGGCCTAAAATTGCTTAAAAGAAATAAGCTGGTACATTTTACCCAACAAGCCACCACTGAGATGTCAATCGAGAGGCTAAAATCTACCACTAGTGATATACAAATACAATCAACTAGTGACACTGATACCATACAGACATCTTTAATGCACATGATCCACCCAAAAAGCTTACAGGGTGTCTACATGTGATCTCTGGAGCAAGAATGTTTTTTTATAGCAAGTGCTTTTCTCTCTATCTCCGAGGCAGGTAAGTAAGTGCAACTATCCCTGTTAGCTTATCTGCATATCTTAAAGATGTCATTAATGAGAAGTATATGTAATGATGGCAGATCCCTTTAAAGGGGTTGTCCACTACTAGGACAAATCCTTCTTAAACTAAGTGTTCTGCCCCAATAAAATAGTAAAGCCTATACTCATCTCCCGTTCCGGATCCGTTCCAGCAGTGTCGGCACTTGCAGTCTCGGGGCTGTAATGCGGTAGAATGTCACTTGATGCCCAGTGCCCAATCGGAGCTGGCGTCACTGCCTCCACCTTTGGACAAACTGAAGATGAAGAGGACGACTGGGCTGCAGCTGATCTCTGGCTTCCTCTTCATGTTCAGTTCGTACGAAGGCGGATACAGTGACGCCAGCCCTGATTGTGGGCCGGCATCACGTGTTGTAACACCGCACCACAGCCCTGGGTAGTATGCATCCAACACGGGCTGAACATTTAGTTTAACCTCTTACCGACCTCCGCCGTACCATTACTCCGGCGCTGAGCCCACCTTAAAGCCGGGACATGTCAGCTGTTTTCAACAAAAAATTTGAATTTCCAGAATTATGGTTTTTTTGGTCGCCGCGACATTGCATTAAAATGTAATAACAGGCGATCAAAAGAACATATCTGCACCAAAATGGTATGATTAATAACGCCAGCTCGGCAGGCAAAAAATAAGCCCTCAACCAACCCGAGATCAGGAAAAATGGAGACGCTACAGGTATCGGAAAATGGCACAATTTTTTTTTTTAGGAAAGCTTGGAATTTGTTTTACCACTTAGATAAAACGTAACCTAGACATGTTTGGTGTCTATGAATTCATAATGACCTGGAGAATCAAAATGGCAGGTCAGTTTTAGAACTTAGTTAACCTAAAAAATGGGATTTCACTTTTTTTTGCAATTTCACAGCACTTGGAATTTTTTTCCCGTTTTCTAGTACAAAAACATGCTAAAATCAATGATGTCGTTGAAAGGTGCAACTCATCTTGCAAAAAACAAGCCCTCACATGGCCATATTGACGGAAAAATAAAAAAGTTATGGCTCTGGGAAGAGGGGAGCGAAAAAGGAGAACGCAAAAACGGAAAAGGGCAAGGTTGTGAAGGGGTTAAGAAGGGGTTGTCCTAGTAGTGAACAACCCCTTTAAGGGTCTTTGACACATGGCACCATGCCATTAAAGCAATGCCAATCAGATCCAATTTTTATTATAAAAAATTCAAAGTGTTTGCCTTCCACTTTATAACATAAGTGCTTGATAGATAGGCTTACTATTAGCTAACAGAGTTAATATTTTTTCTATGTCAGATGTTTATATGCGCAAGATTTAGACACAGAGAGAATATTAAGTCAAAGTGTATTTAATTAAAATCCTGTCATTTGTTTGTTTTTACTGCATTAATTACCTGAACAGATTGGATTCTGTATTATTGCATGCTTCATACTGTTAATCTAACTCTAATTGTGACCAGGAGCATCAGCCGTTGTCAGTCCAGCTTCACATTTCTCCCTGTTACTTTTTAACTAAAACAAAAACGTGCTCCCATGTGATCATCCACTTTGGCTTACATAAGACCTACCAACAAACACACATGTCTTGGTATTAAGACTCTTAGTTTATCTGTGCACCATGACCTGCTCAGTACCTATCTGCAGTCTCCATGACCTCTCCTACCTGTCTGCAGTTTTCAGGACCTCTGCTTTCTGTCTGCGGTCGCAAGGACCTCAGCTACCTGTCTATGGTCTGCACTGGACCTCTTCTGTCTGTAGTCTCTCCTACTTCGGCTACCTGTTTTCTGCATGCCTCAACTGCCTGCTGCACTGATTCCTGTGGCCCATGTGCCCACCTGAACCTTGGGTTTTGAGGATCCACCTCACCTAACAAACTGTGCAATAAGGAGCTGCAGGAACTCAGTATGCCTCCATGCATGTGCAACAGCCATCAACAAGTCGACTTCCATATAAATACATCCATCAAGTTTAATGGTTGCAGTCAGTTATATACCCTTTTGAGTAGGCGTATACATTATGTTTGTGCGTGAATCAGCTTTTTATTACATATGAGATCATTCTTAACCTCTTTCTGACCTCGGACGGGATAGTACGTCTGAGGTCAGATCCCCCGCTTTGATGCAGGGGTCCGGCGGTGAGCCCGCATCAAAGCCGGGACATGTCAGCTGTTTTGAACAGCTGACATGTGCCCACAATAGCCGTGGGTAAAATCATGATTCACCCGCCGCTATTAACTAGTTAAATGCCTCGGTCAAACGCTGACAGCGACATTTAACCGGCGCTTCTGGCCGGGTGGCCAGAAATGAGCGCATTGCCGACCCCCGTCACATGATCGGGGGTCAACGATGCTTCTGCATTGTAACCATAGAGGTCCTTGAGACCTCTATGGTTACTGATGCCGGGTAGCTGTGAGCGCCACCCTGTGGTCGATCTGATGATCGCTGCTATGTAGCAGAACTGATCACGTTGTGCCAGCTTCTAGTCTCCTATGGAGGCTATTAAAGCATGGCAAAAGTAAAAAAAAAGTTTTAAAAAATATGAAAAAAATAAAAAATATATAAAAGTTTAAATCACCCCCCTTAAGCCCCATTCAAAATAAAACAATAAAAAAAATCAAACCTACACATATTTGGTATCACTGCATTCAGAATCGCCCAATCTATCAATAAAAAAAAGGATTAACCTGATCGCTAAACGGCGTAGCGAGAAAAAAATTTGAAACGCCAGAATTTCATTTTTTTGGTGGTCGCGACATTGCATTAAAATGCAATAACGGGTGATCAAAAGAACCTATCTGCACCAAAATGCTATCATTAAAAACACCAGCTGGGCATGCAAAAAATAAGCCCTCAACCAACCCTAGATCACGAAAAATGGAGACGCTACAGGTATCAGAAAATGGCGCAATTTTTTTTTTTTAGCAAAGTTTGGAATTTATTTTCACCACTTAGATAAAATAGAACCTAGACATGTTTGGTGTCTATGAACTCGTAATGACCTGGAGAATCATAATGGCAGGTCAGATTTAGCATTTAGTGAACCTAGTAAAAAAGCCAATCAAAAAACAAGTGTGGGACTGCACTTTTTTTGCAATTTCACCGCACTTGGAATTTTTTTCCCGTTTTCTAGTACATGACATGCTAAAACCAATGATGTCCTTCAAAAGTACAACTTATTTTGCAAAAATAAGCCCTCACATGGCCATATTGACGGAAAAATAAAAAAGTTATGGCTCTGGGAAGAAGGGGAGCAAAAAATGAACACGGAAAAACAGAAAATCCCAAGGTCATGAAGGGGTTAATTCATCAGGTGATTTTTACATAAGAAGTGGACTGTGGACAGATATGTAGCGATGGAGGTCCAAGGTTCATCTGATTAGCCTCACCCTTGTCAGCAATTCTAATTAAGAGTCAGAATGACTTAGCAAAGCTGGGCATGTTTGGACATATCTTGCTAGACTGAAAGTATATAGATGTGAATTATAAGGATGTATCAAGGTGGTCCCTGATTTCCCCATCAGACATAATTAGAAAAATGCATTGAAAATTTCCATGTAATACATACAATATATTCTTCAAAGTGGTATATTATTTTGATGCACTAAAGAACCCATAATGTGTAGGAGATTCAATATGTTCCATATTGTTAGAGAAAAAGGAACTAGTTAATGTCTTCAGGCCTTCAAAATCTCATGGCGAGTATTAGCTCTCATGGGAACATAATGGCAATTACATGAATGGAATTTGAAACAAAGATCTGTTGTGAGGTGTGACCAAGTTGACGGTTGATACAGAGAAGGTCTTTTACTTACTATGCAAACATGAATTTTGCTATTTGCTATTATGTATGAACTGCCTAAATTTATGTACAGAATGCCTATATTCATGAAAGGTATAAAATAAACAAACAGTCTAGAATCCCTGGAGATTGTTAAAAATCACAAGCCTGTGTATTTCTTCTGGTTTCACTTCTACGTTGGAGTGATTTCTACTATAATACTTTAATAGTATGAAGTCACTCAAATCACTAGATTGCCATGGGTCTGGCCTTTCTGTAATTTTGGAAATGTTTTTTGCATCTACTCAATTATCCTACATGAACTTATAAATTTTACAAATAAGGCTGGGTCTAGACGGTTGTACTAAAATGAGGGTCAGTCCCGTCTGCAAATTGCTGACATGACAGTCCCTTGTGCAGTTCCAACCGTTGCTGGCACTTGTTTCTGTGGTTATCTCAGCTGAGATTGAAATCTACCTGAGAGTAGGCTGGACACCAGACAACTGAGGGAATACGGGTGAACACCAAAAATGAATCAATTCTAGTCCAAAAACAGAGAAAAAAGAAAAACAAAAAAGGAGGCACTCACCATTGGGTAAAACATTTCTTTATTTAGTCCATAACACGGGTACAGAGGGAGAGGAGCGGGTACTTTCTGTGGAAGATGGCCGTTTCATGCTAGATGCGCTTCAATGGCTGCTAGGACCCGTTGAAGTGCAGCTAGCGCGAAATGGCTGTAGTCCACAGAAGATATCCGCTCCTCTCCCGCTGTACCCGTGTTATGGACTAAATAAAGGAATGTTTTACCCGATAGTGAGTGCCTCCTTTTTTTCCTTGTGCTGTTCCGCTTGTTGGTCACACAAGAGACAAGTGTAGGTGCTGCTAGTTATTGTCATGTACTAGTCTGTCCATAAATCAGACCGATGGTCCCTGTGAAAAATTGTTGGTGTACATAGGCACACTGATGAAAAACATGGCTGTCTGAACGAGTTCTAAAACTCAGCATGCATCAGTTTAGATTCAATACCTGTCTATACATATGATTATCAAAACAACTCAAAACACTGGGTAAATATGTCTGGTGAAACCCTTACTGACTGGCAAGAGAATGTATATGAAATAAGGGTTTTTTCTTAGACCCAGCTAAACGTTTGCTTAATCAAGCTAGCGGTTGCTAGGAGACAAATGGAATTTTCACTTGTGCATCTATTATGTGATAGTTGGCTAATCTTATCATGAATATCCATCTAAGGGGAAACATGCTCATATTACTAACATCTTCAAGCTGTATAATTAAAGGTGTGTGATTTGTTCCATTTGTTACAGATTTAAACATTGTCTACTTTAGAGTAGGAATAGTAATTGGATAAAGGAACTACTCTACCGATTATTAAAACAGTCTGGATTGGACAATTTCTTTATATTCATATTTAGACTTTTCTATTGACCCCAAAACAGTACATGTTTTTTGGCAAATATCATAATGGGGAAGATTTACAAACCTAAATGTACCAGAAGTCTTACATGCCTTGCATCACATTTACTATGTAATTTAGACACTTTTTTGTGCTTTGTTTCACAATATGGTATGGCTTAACGGAAAGAGCAGTGTCATGCTGCAGCAGTGCAGCACAACCTCCACCAGGGGGAGCTTGAGAGGGAAGTGAGACTGTACACACAGAGCAGCAGCACAGACGCCACCAAGTGGCAAGAGAGTGGTCAGACAAGCCGAGTCAAAGCACGAGATAGCACAACAGAACAAAAGGATTAGACAGAACGGATAGTCAGGACGTAGCAAGAGATCAGGAAACCAGAATGGGCAATATATGGTACAATAGGGACAAACAGTAATGGAGTCAATGGCCAAGCCAGGAGGTCAGAACCAGAGAATCAAGCAGATAAACAGGGAAACGATGGGAAAAGGGCAGACAGAGGGAGTAAACAGACATGTGACAAGTCAGGGATCACAGCAGGACAAATCAAGCGTTACCAGAGTCAGGTTCACACGCCGAAGACAGAACTATAGCTGACACCACCAGCAGGATGAATCGAAGCTAAACAGCAAACCTGAACCCAGAATGAGGCAGAGCAAAGATAACCCTTGACATGATCCGACCGGAAAAAGGGCAGACAGGACTAAACCCTGGAGCGGATCATGACAGGCAGAGCTTAAAGTCTAACCGTTGTTTTAATCTTTATTTCACCAATCAATAGCATACATGAAAATAATCAACATTGTAATATATCTTATCAGAGAAATCTGTTTCTTTCTCCTCCTGGACTGATCCTTCTCAAAATTCACAGGTAAAATCTGTATTCAGTGAAAACAAATTGTTACATTACAGAGATAGGAGATGACAGTTGGTGCTGATAAGATTCTATGATGACGGGATCGGGGGAGGAGCTAGAAGCAGAGCTCTGCCTCCTTTCTACATAGAATCATATTCGCCCCCGATGCCATTTCCTATCTCAATGATGTCAAAATCTGTCTTCACTGAATACAGATTTTACCCATAAACTGAGAATTTTGAGAATGTAAGATCAGTACAGGATGAGAGAAAAAAACAGATTTCTCTGATAAGAAATATTGCAAAGTTTAGCATTTTAATGTTCACTATTGATTTATGAAATAAAAATATAAATGACTGTTATACTTTAAATGAAAGGGCATCCCTGATGAAGGAAACCGCGGTTTTCCGAAACGCATAGTAAGGAACTGGTCCCTATTGCGCCTCGTTCTCTTGCCAGTCACGTGACCGCACACGTCACACAGGTCCTGCTGCTCAGGAGATGCCGCAGACCTCTATCGCAAGGTAACCATGCTCGTGCACCGCTTGAGAGGAGGTAGTGGAGCGTTTGTCACTGGCCAAGACAGCGCTCCTGAAGAATTATACTTCAGAGCTGCCGCAAACATTCATCCCGTGGGTTTTACTCACCAACGATCTTCTATTGGACATGGAAGAGGTGCCTGTATTACATGAAGGTGTCGTCAGAGGATCTTGGACGTATTATCATCCTTATTTATATATTCATCTTTTATCTACTTAATCCCAGTCCCCTTTATTGGAAGGAAGGTACTTACAGCGCAAATATTTATTTATTTGCTATATATATATATAGTTAATGAACAGTAAACTTCTGACTCTCAACACCAGCTCTATGCTATTCTTTGCAATGTTGATCTCTTGCATGAACAATACAAATCAGCATGTCATATGCATCACCATTAATTTAAACATCTGTTACACCGAGCACTAGCACAACATCCATTTTTCCCCAGGATTCACAGGAGGATAATGTCTTGCAGAAAGAGATTTAATGAAGGATGGATCTGTCACTAAGCATTTAAACTCTCATTTCCTGCAGCCTGGGCGTGTCGCCAGTGATTACAAACTGTGATTCCATCCCAGGTATAATATATTTTTATGGATTTATCTCTACACATGAATATTTCAAGCAGTTTGCCAAATTCTGAGTTCCATATAAAATAGAATTGATTTCCTTTTTAAATTGATGACTCTGGGAATTTCTATTTTTTTTTACAATAAACTCTCTTCTATACATGAATTATATATTTATTTTAAGTGTACACCCTTCAAACAGAACCCTTGCAGCTCCATATTATGAGATACTGGATAAGTGCAACAGTTAACAGTTGTAGTACTGTATGGGGGCTAAATTCGAGTCAGCTTAAAAAGACTGTTCAATCCAAGCAGAATTGCTTGGTGCTCCTTTGTTGTGGCCACGCCGTTCAGAGCACCTTCCCATCTACTTGCTTTGCATCTATATTCACCCTTCACTCGTTCCTCCAATCACAGAGGATGACAACAGAAAGAAACCAAGTAGATGGGAAGCTGGACTGAACTACTTGGCCATACCAAGGATGCACCAAACTCTTGTGCTTAAACTGGTCAGCCATTTTTTGCTCGCCGACTCCCATTAAGGTTGTAAAATTAACTGACCTTACAAAATTGCTAAATATACTTGACACTTTACTGATACTTTTCATAGAATACACACTTTAGTAATGCACCTACCACTTCCTAATTATATTAATGTTTAATACGATAGTAAAGGATATTTTATTATTTACAAGCAATATAAATATCAATTATCCAGTGGATAGACGATAAATGCTTGGTTGCTCCAACTACAAGCACCTCCACTGTTTACCAACCCTTCATGGTCTTGCAGTGAGGACTACATTGAATGTAGGGTGGTCACACTTGTGCACTATTCAAAGCATTGTATTTGACTGTTTCTGTTTGCTCAATAACTATCGAATAGATGATTAGGGCATATTACTCATTACACATTACATGACTATTGCTCCATTTAAACTAAACTTTACCATAGTCATGCAGATTGGACTATCATGGGCTTAAGACCCAAGTAGAGATGAGCAGATTGTTTTAACCCCTTCATGACTGGAGCTTTTTTCAGTTTTGTGTCTTTGTCATTTTTCGCTCCCCTTCTTTCCAGAGCCATAACTTTTTTATTTTTCCTTCAATATGGCCATGTGAGGGCTTATTTTTGCAGGACGAGTTGTACTTTTTAATGACACCATTGGTTTTACCATGTCGTGTACTCGAAAATGGGAAAAATTCCAAGTGCGGTGAAATTGCAAAAAAAAGTGCAATCCCACACTTGTTTTTTGCTAGATTCACTAAATGCTGAAACTGACCTACCACTATGATTCTCATTATGAGTTCATAGACACCAAATATGTCTAGGTTTCCTAAAAAAATAAAAACAAATTGTGCCACTTTTCGAGAACCTTAGCGTCTCCATTTTTCGTGATCTCGGGTTGAGTGAGGGCTTATATTTTGCGCACCTGGCTGACATTTTTAATGGTACCACTTTCATGCAGATACATTCTTTTCATCGCCCGTTATTGCATTTTAATGCAATGTCGCGGCAACCAAAAAAAGTAATTCTGGCGTTTCAATTTTTTTTCGCTACGCCGTTTAGCGATCAAGTTAATCCTTTTTTTATTAATACATTGGGTGATTCTGAAAGCGGTGATACCAAATATGTGTAGGTTTGATTTTTTTATTGTTTTATTTTGAATGGGGCGAAAGGGGGGTGATTTGGACTTTTATGTTTTTTAATTTTTTTATTATTTTCAAAAACATTTTGCTTTAACTTTTGGAAAGCTTCAATAGCCTCCATGGGAGGCTAGAAGCTGCTACAACTTGATTGGCTCTGCTTCATGGAGGCGATGCTCAAGGAGACCTCAGGTTGTCATGCCAACACTTTAGTGACCCGCGATCACGTAACTCAGGTCACCAGTGTGCGTATTTCCAAGTTTGACAGCAGCTTTTAACTAGTTAATAGGCGCGGGTGGATCATGATTCCACCCGCGCCTATTGTGGGCACATGTCAGCTGTTCAAAACAGCTGACATGTCCTGGCTTTGATGTGGGCTCACTGCCGGAGCCCACATCAAAGCAGGGGATGCTGACATTGGCGTACTAATACATCCAGCATTAGTAAGGGTTTAATCTGCAGATATGGGGTTAATCTGCAGGTTAATAGCATTCTGAAGCTGCAAGGCACCGGCACTGAAAGCCAGGCTATGAATTTGAATTAATTTGTCACGAACCGCTATACTGAAAAATTGCAAATTGCTCTGAAAATTAAGAGAGAGAGAAGCTACCACTTACATTTTCAACGTGGTTTCTGAGAAAAATCCTCTTTCTTCTATGTCTTTGTATCAAGTGCTTGTAGAAAACAAGTATTATTTGGAGTTCAAAAGGCATAGAAGGGAGTGGATTTCGCTCACAGGTTTAATACTAAACTAATACACCACAATCAGATTAGGGCATTTTCTATCTCTATGTGGAATGAGCAGTGTGCTCTGACCTCCTGTCCCTACACTGCACAAGCATAAAATGGCGATCCATGTCTGGACATCTTTTCTTATACTGTCCCCCTGTTTATCTGTGCTATATCCATGTGATGCCATAGCTGCAGGGCATAAAGGGGTAGACAGGAAGCTGATCAACAAGTCATTAGCCCTTTGGCTGATGCCTCAGCACTGTGTGAAAGGGTGATTGGATTTTTTTGAATCGCAGAGTGTCCAAAATTGCACTGATTTGCATATTTCATGAAATTCGACTCAAAGTTGATCCTCTGTGGATCAAACTGCTCATCTCTAGACCTAAGCATCATGGGGATCCCAGCAGTTGGGCATCATCTATCATGCTTTTTTCTTCGATCCTATGGATAAGTGATACATCTTTTTCATGGCATAACCCTTTGTTGAAAAGCTAATGGGTATGGTCAACATCTTCAATGACTATCAAAGTTGACAAAAAAGATTTCATAAATACTTGCTTTATGAAGATAACTACTTTTTATATGCCCTAATGGAACATATTGCCATAAAAAGATTTTACAAATTATAGAGCTTGTTTTATGAAGGTAACCACTTTTTATATGTTCTAATAAAACATATTGGCAACAATAAGTGGGGCTCACCTGCACAGGAAGCCACAAACAAACAGGAGCATGCAGTCTGGTGGACCCAGTCTGTGTTTTATATGTTTGTCCATTTTTTGACTCTCCGGAATGTAATAATGGGCACGTTTATTGCCAGTGGCTGCTTTACTTGGTGATGAGCACTAATTACCTGGGATGTTTGAATCTGGAACCATGAAAATCAGCTGATCACTGCTGGACTGAATCTAAAAAGGAGCACCTTTATAACAAAAATAATGGAGCATATTAAGCCAAACTGTCTATTTCTCATACAAATGTAATTTCAGTATTTCTCATACAAATGTAATTTCAGTAATAATTTAGACTAGATAATATTGAGATGTGCCAAATATAACAAAGTGCAAATAGAAAAATTAGGAAGGTTAGCTAACCTTCTAGAATATCCATCCAAAGAAACTTGTAGTGCCACACGGAGAGAAAAATTTCAGCATCCACATCTTCCATAAAAATGAATACTTCATTCCATAGATTGATAAGTCCCACAAAGTGACAAGCAAACGCTTTTCAGACAAAGTCCTTAGTCAATGTAATGGATGCTGGATTTTTCTCTCCAAAATTTAACAAAATACTTCATGCTGCAAGTCATTAAAGACAGTTTTTTGGGGGGAACATTTAACTTTAAATATATACCCCAATGTATCTTGGATTAAAATAAAATTTTAAATAAAAACTCAATGTAAAAATGAGAAATGTTTAAATGAAAAGTTTTTTTTAACAATGTTGTAAATATTCACAGCCAAGAAGAAATATCACTTCTAGCAAATAGCCTTTAAGCCCAAACAAAAATCTGTCAATGAAATACCAGCAAAAAACCCCAAAATGTTTAAACTTAAAATTCATCTCAGCTGAACCACCAAGAGACCTAAGCCCTAATAAGTAGATTGCTCATTTGAACTTTTATCTGAGTTGGGTGGCAGATGTTAAAAATAATTATTTATTTTTTGATTAATGGAGATATCTTGAGATTTTTTTTATTTTTCTTTATTTTCTTATTGATTATTATTATTAGAATTTTTTGTATTTTTTGCATTGCAGAATTTATTTTATTTTTTAGTTTTTACAAGTCACTCTTAACAATGACGTAAAGCGCAGTAAGCTCACAAGCGCAAAGTGAAACACAATTTCCTGCTGGCTTCAGAAGAAATACATTAATCCACTGGATATTTTCCACAACAATATTATCTCTCCTGTGCAGGCTATATTTCTTGCATTCAGTTGAAAAGGAATAAAATCCCAAGAAATTTGTTTGAAAAGTATCACACTGAGAAGTGATAGGTAAACTGTCTGATATTCCAATCAAAATTTGCTTTCAAAATGCTTTTCATCACTGATGCAATAATTTCTACAGTATGAAGTGAGGACACACTTCCACCGCTCATTTCCCTGTTTGAAGATTGCACATGTTGCCTTTATCAATGCCTTCATTTACATAAGGACAAACGTCTCCATTGACTGGAGTATTAAATGAAAAACGCTCACTCGGAAATTATTGACATGCAAGATCGCAACGTATCATCTTCTGAAACCTAAAGGACATGTCCACTTAATTATATAAGAATGTGATATAATAGCTATAAATATTTGTTATTTACTTTTTAGTTATACCATGAATAATACTTCAAGAGCATCCACCACCATACCCCCCAAAAAACCTAACATGGAAGTATAAGTTACTGACAACCGATGAAAGTTCTTGGACCAGAAACAAGTTGTTTTAATTAACCCCCCCCCCCCCCCAGCCAGTGAATGTACTGTTACATGACTTTTTGACATATTGGGATTTTTTCTAATTTGACGGATTTTTATTATTTCTATATGATCATGGTGGGTGGCAAGGTCATGATGCCAATTGCAATTCCCATAGTGGCTGGCATAAAGCTTTATTATTACCCTGAGTGATACATACATCTGAATTATTACTTTTTACTCTAAGTTCTTCATGCAATTTTGCTTATGATCCAGGGAAAAATAAATAAACAGCAAAAAAAAAAGGTTGAATTAAAGCAGTTTTCTCACTAAGTATATTAATAACCAGGATAGATGATAAATCTGTGATCACTGGGAATCCAACCACTGGGACCCCCAGATAGCATGTGGACCCTAGGTTCTGTGAGAATGAAATGGTGCACCACATCCATGGCCACGTCTATGGATCAATGGGAGCTGTGACCACTGCACCCTCAGACATTGAATGGAACAATGAAAACATGTGCATACTGACACTCCATTCACTCAGGGACCCCAGGTGTCAGGATTCCTGGGGGTCCAAGTGGTCAGATGCCCAGTGATCTGTTCAGTTTTATGTACACTGGATTATGGATCCGTATTAGGCACAAGGTAGTGCCCATAGCTTCCACCATGGACACCTGACAGTATATCTCTGTGCCTCAAATTCCATTCCAGTGCTTACAGCATTCTAGTGTAGAATACAGTTCCTTATAGGACCCATTGTGTGACTCCGTAGGAACTGTGCAGCATCGGACAGTGTCCATGTGTGCGAATTTGCCTTTTTTTTACAAAAATATGAAAAGAAAACAATTGTAAAACTCCCCTTTTTCCCCATTCTAGTGTTTGCTTCTGTTTTTGATATATCACAATCTCTGAATTTCCTAATTGTCAATGAAAATTTTGCCCAAAGACATGTTCATTATATAAGGACCATTGTTATGGTGGCGGTGGCTGTCATGGCTTTGAGGAGATTCTAAGCGAGTAACCTAGAAATACTGGGTTGAAACTGATAAGCACTAGTGATGAGTGAGTGTACTTTTTGCTCGGGTTTTCCTGAGCACGCTCACGTGTCCTCCGAGTATTTGTTAGTGTTCGGAGATTTAGTTTTCATCGCCTCAGCTGAATGATTTACAGCTACTACCCAGCCTGAGTACATGTGGGGGTTGACTGGTTGCTAGGGAATCCCCACATGTATTCAAGCTGTCTAGTAGCTGTAAATCATTCAGCTGCTGCGATGAAAACTAAATCTCCGAATACTAACAAATACTCGGAGATCACCCGAGCGTGCTCGTGAAAACCAAAGCAACGAGTACACTCGCTCATCACTAATAAACACAATATCCCCCTACTGTAATAGAGGTCTTTGACGTTGAACCGACTCTCGTTCCATTTCATCGCATTACACATTAAAAATCGGACGAGAACTTAATATCAGTGCCAGATCACAATGCCCATTTTATAATCTGGAGAATTTTATAATCCAGTATATATGCTACATATAGGCATACTCTATATAATGATTAATTTAAACACTATTATTACTATTACTACTCTTGGTACACAATCGTCATGATAAAGAACTATTGTTTATCTTGAGAAAGTTTCCAACAAGTCCATTCTATCCGTCTCTCCAACATTCTTATAGCAGACGTATTAATGATACGTGCATAGAACAGCATTCAGTAACTAGAGAAGGACCATTATAATCTACCTGCTGGTAAATTGAAAGCCACTATTGGAAATTACATTGTTCAGAGATGAGACAAATTAACAGCCATTGTGAAGACAGAATATCATATTCCAATCTGCCTTTGCGAAGCACAATAATAAATCTTCATCACTGGTCCATAACACATTCAAAATACTGAGTGGTAATCATTACCATACTCTACATTGTGATCATATGGTACATCTTCACCACAAAGTCTAGGTATTGAAAACGACCAAAACCTTAGATGAATTCTAAAGAATCTGTGACAGGAGTATAAGTTTAGGTTTTCGGCCCAAATTGAAAATCTTTAAGAAGTCCCCAACCTATCATGTACCATTTATCATATCTTCTTGACTGGCAAGTCCTCCTTTTGCGACCAGGGCTAAGATACCACTGACAACTTTACACCTCCTACAGCTATGTTCCTAGTCTGTCATAAGTACAGTATATTGCACTTAAACTTTTCAAATAAAAAAAAACATATAAAAGGTATTTTACATTTACAATCATCTTTGTCAGTGGTCCCCAATCTTTCTTACTTTGAGAGCCACGTTCAGATCTAAGAGAGCATTGCGGTCCACATCCAGAGACTCCTCCTCCCTCCCCACCATCTATCTCCTGCTTCCCCCACAGTAGTGACATACAGATCTCTCATTATTGGGATGACGACAGCCAAAGCTTCCCCCCAAAAATCACATTGATGCAGTATATTTGCATCCAGGGGGTCCCAACCTACCATTATTCTATATTATCGCATCAAACAGTGCCTCCACACTATCGCTTATAGTTTTATGCGCCCCCACTATATGGCAGCTCCTGTCTCTAACTGCGTATTTAATTTATCTGTCCAACTCCATGACCAGCATATGTGCATTCAGATCTGCTCTTCTGTGTGCCTACTCAGAAAAGCCACCACCTGGAGATGGGCTCTATATAGCTGTTTGCTAGACCTGGTGCTAACGCACCAAGCTGGCAGACAGCCGTGAGCCACACAACATCGACCCGCGAACCACAGATTGGAGATTCCTGCACTATGCAATAATTTAGAGTAACAAAATATACAATCTTATATTTTAATTAGAAGAAGCAATAATTTAGTAATAATAATAATAATAGCCAAAGATGTGGAGTTGGAATCAGTTTTAGGTGGAGTTGGAGTCGGTAGAAATCTCCAAGTCCGATGTCAAGATAAAAAAACATAATAAAATCAAATATTATTGATATTTATTAAATGCGCAGCCTGTGACATAGGAATTTAGGTAACGTTAGAACTTAAGTTGTAACTAAAGTTGGAGTAAGGCTCCATCCCAGTTTCACATATGTGTTCCATCTGTCTTTTTAGTAGATAGAATGTGTACTCATTTTAGTCTATCGATTTTTTTTTTCCAAGTCTGCTTTATTTTTTTGGGAACCCATAATCCGACCCAAAAAAGAAGACATGTCTGAGTTTTGTTCAAGTGAACAGGTCAGGATGAAATAGGTGAAAACCTTTTGTCGTTCATTTTCTGTGGAAAACAATTACTTTTGACTTCAGCCTTAGAATATCAAAAATTATTTGAAATCACAAGTTTGAGGTATCCACACCACAGTCTTTCCAATAATTCTCGTTCCTCTGAGAAATATTCTCTGTCCAGAGAGCCCAGTCATGTGTCGCTGGTCCTGGCTGTGCAGAGCTCATCCAGAAAAAGCCTCTCCATGAACATATATATATATATGTGTGAGGGGGTTGACTCAGCTGCTTCCCAAGGTAGACATGGGAACACTTGTCGTGGTAAGTCACCTGCTGGTTTAGTGTGGAACAGTATAAACCATAGCCGGGTTAAGCAAAGTAAACATGGCCTTTCTGGCATATCGGGAAAACAAAAATATAACATGTACAAAAGTCCAATTGTCTGAGGGATTAGCCCGTTCAGACCCCCATGTGTCTTCAGCTCCACCTGGAGCCACTGTTATGGAGTCTTTCCTCTCCAAAAACAACACTCAAACTGCCTCTCAAGGCTAGCCATTTATACCCAGACCATGTGACTGATCACATGACTGTGACATCACACGTCCTGTTAGCACATGGCTGTGCTGAGTCTGCAGGTGGAGATAGGTTGGACACCTTCCCACCCACTCTATAGGTGTCCACTAAAACCAGCCCATGTATGCAACTTTAATTGAACCCCCATAATACTTAGTGTGCTGGAGGAAAATACTCCAGTTTCACATCACTGACACTATTATACGTAGTGACACACATCTCCCCTCACATACTGTGCCAGTGACCTTGTCATAATATATATATATAATATACGTATATATATATATTCATTTATATATGTCTATTTTTAGTGTAAGAAATGAAACCTTCTAGATGTACATATTACAGCATTGTATAGAAGATTCATGTGGTAACAGTTTTGGGATACTGGTGCAGAGCTGGTTCTATCTTTACTGGTACTATTACAACTACTTCATCATCAACGATTTAATTCTGGCTTTAGAAAATAAAAAAACTGCACCATAACTGCAATGTGTGAGCAAGACAGCACAGGAATTTCTCAGCCTATTGCTATGATAGTTTCCATTCGATGTATAGTTTGCTAAGATATAGAGTTTCGTACAATAGACGTTACCTGCCATATCGGTACAGTAAGGTTAGGTATGTATCTACCGTATATACTCGAGTATAAGTCGACCCGAGTATAATCCGACCCCCTAATTTTGCAACAAAAAACTGGGAAAACTTATTCACTCGAGTATAAGCCTAGGGTGGGAAATGCAGCAGCTACCGGTAAATGTCAAAAATAAAAATAGGTAGCAATAAAAGTAAAATTAATTGAGACATTCGTAGGTTATGTGTTTTTGAATATCCATATTGAATCAGGAGCCCCATATAATGCTCCATACAGTTCATTATGGCCCCATAAGATGCTCCATATTAAAATATGCCCCATATAATGCTCCATGCAGTTCTTTATGGCCCCATAGATGCCCCATATAATATATACAGTAAGAAGATAAACCTGCAAAATGAGGATGTATCTTCTAAATGAAGACATCTTAAGACAAATTGAAAATCACTTAATTAGAAAACCCAGGACAGAACCTTTGTATCCTGTGAATATTTGCTCAGACAATGAGAATTATGTGCACAGGACTAGCAGGGACAAACCTGGGAAATCAGCAGAATACAGGAATTTACTGTTGTAAATTATTTCTGATATTATAACACTTTATGAGTAACCGCAGAATGACTTACATAAGGTATTAGAGGATTGGAGAATAACATCTGTATCATACTGTTATTAAAGGCATCCTGACAGCTTACACCTGCTGCTCATCCCATGGGCAGCATATATCAGGCACTATCATTTCAGCCATTTATGGTTTATGTTCAGAGAGACCATACATTTAAATGCTGGTTTCAGACCATGGAACTCTGATGACTGTCCTTCAGTGAAAGGTCTTTCCATATATACGTGGGGAGACACTTGTCAGTCAATGGAAGTAGGGTTGCGTTTCAGAGTCAAACATACTTGGCTAAAAAAATAGAGAAAGTGTCACATAGACTGACTGCAGATTTGTAGCTTAAGGCTGGACAACCCCTTTGTGTATAGGTGTATGCAGTGTACTGTCAGTGTGTTAATATACTCACCTACCATCATCTTCTTTGGTATCTAAAGCCGTTCTTCTCCTCTTCTGCGTGAAGTCATCTCTACAGGTCACACCATGCTCTGGGTCACCCGAAAGTGGCTTTCAATGTAAATTTACAAACATCAGAACGAGGCTCCATAAACTTATCTTGTAAAAAGAGGCTTCCAGCTCAAACATAGAGCACAGTGACTAAGGGAGCCTGAAGAGCGGTGACCTGAGTCAGAAGAGGAGCAGAATGGCACTAGATACTGGAGAAGACAACCATTGTTGAGTATATTAGCACAGAACACTACAATCCATGCACGTATACACAGGTTTAATGAAGATAAAAACTTGGATGGTTTCTTTAAAGGAGCAATGTAAGCCATAATGATGCAGCAGTGCTTACGGAAGTGTCGCAATCCCTGTAAACAGCACATTGGTAGGGGAGCCGAGAGTCCCATCCCAACTGATTTTGATATTGATGGTCTACTCTAAGAATAACTGGAAAACACCTTTAATGCTATTTACCAGATAGATGGTAAATGCTACATGGTGGGCCATTTATATGTAGACACCTAAATAAAATGGGAATGGTTGGTGATATCAACTTCCTGCTTGTGGCACATTAGTATATGGGAGGGGGGAAACTTTTCAAGATGGGTGGTAACCATGGTGGCCATTTTAAAGTCGGCCATTTTGGATCCAACTTTATTTTTCCAAATGGGAAGAGGGTCATGTGACATATCAAACTTATTGAGAATTTCACAAGAAAAACAATGGTGTGCTTGGTGTTTTAATGTAACTTTATTCTTTAATGAGTTATTTATGAGTTTATGACCACTTATAAAATGTGTTCAAAGTGGTGCCCATTGTGTTGGATTGTCAGTGCAACCCTCTTCTCCCCCTCTTGACACACTGATAGCAACACCACAGAAGAAATGCTAGCACAGGCTTCCAGTATCCATTGTTTTAGATGCTGCACATTTCATATCTTCACAGCATAGACAATTGCCTGACCCCAAATATAAAATTCTAAGGGGGTCAGATCAGGAGACCTTGGTGGCCATTCAACTGGCCTACAACGACCAATCCACTTTCCTGGAAACTGTATATGATATGTCGTTGATGGAGTTTCATTGCTTGTGAGTCCAGATGAACACTAGAGCCAAGTTTGGTTTTACATCCATCAAAAATGGACTATTTTTCTTCCATATGTCATTCATTTTTCCTTCTTTTTCCATCACTATTTTCTCATCCATTTTAAAAATTAAAGCAGATAACCTGAACTTTTTTTCCTCTATTGGTACTTATTAGTACTTAGCAATTGATCAGTTAAAAAAATGGATGACAAATGGATGGAAATGGACGTTTTCCATTTTTTAACATGTTTTTGACGGCTCGACTTAAAAGGCTAAATATGATCTGCATGGATGAGAATGGGCATTGTCCTTGGTTTGATTAAATTAAAAGATACAGCCATTAAAAAAATGATATGTGAAGTTATGCTTAAGGTTATTAAAGAATTAATTCCACTGTCTTTCCATTTTCTCTACTATTTGGACTTCTTGGTTATACCGTGAGATGCTCGATGGACCTTTGCGCATAATAGGTGGATCATGCAGTCTATGGTAAAAGCTAAGAGAATCCAATGGAATATTTATTGGCATAGCAGTCACCAAGTTCCACAGCTCTTTATTATAAGCAATCAGCAGGGATCACAGGAGTCAGACCCCCTCTGGTAGGACATTGATGACATAACCTTGACACTTGCCTTTAATCTCTATATTGCAATACTTCTTTGCGATGATATCAGATGCACATTTGCAGCCAAACATTCATCCAGATATAATTTCAATTTGTGAGCCATGGTTTGCATTCAAAATAGTTTTTTATCCATCACCATAAATCTCTATTATCTAACTGCGCTGTAGAGAAACGCTTCGTATTTGCTCAGGAGTTTCTGTAATCTGCTGTTTTAAGCACCTTGTTTACACTGCCTCTATCAATGTTTGTCGGTAACTCAGCATTTAGCGGACATGATAATTGATGTAGCAGTGTTTGATTACTAATAGCATCATGAAGATGTTTTCAGAACCTCAAGTGTAAGTGGATATAACCCTTCTTTTTCATTGTTATTATAGAAGGACTGTAACAGCTCTCCAGAGGACTATAACCTGTACAATAGATTAAAACCTAGTTAAATGATTTTTTCTTTTTTTTTCAGCTTGGCAGAACACCAAACTCAGAGGCTATGTAATCTGTGAATTATAGGGCACTTGCAAGCCGTGTGTGACAAGAAAAGTGTGCAGCGCGCCAGCTAATTTAGAAAGTGTGCAAGGAAAATCCAATACTTGAGTCCTAATCCTATGGGAGGACATTGGAAGGAATATTTACTAGAAAACAAGGTTTAGTTCATAAATATTTAAGAAGGAGAGTTTATTAAGAGGGTGCTCATGAAAAGACATTGTGCATGTCATTACTCAGATACAGAAATGTTACTGGTTTCAAGGATTTGTCGGCACTGTCTGGAGATGTAAAAAATTATTTGGCTGTAAATTAATAAAGTCACCTATAGGCCTTGTTCACATGCTGCATTTTTTCAATTTTTTTTCGTGTTTTTGCAGTGAAAAAAACGGCAGCGTTTTAAACTACTATAAAGTGAATGACATTTCTGAAATCCCAGGCAAGCTCTGCTAATGTTTTCCTCGCAAATTTGAACCATCAAAGCATTTTTTTCAAATCTGCAGCATATCAATTCTTTCAGCATTTTTTCAGAGTTTTTGCACCCACTCAGATGAGTTGAAAAAAAAACACATAAAAAATGCACACAAAAATTAGTCAATCCATACTGGTCCTATTAACTCTCTCAGTACCTATTAGTACTGGAGCCTGCTAACCAAGCTTCATATCCCGAGGCTGGCCACCTCGGTAATACACACCTCTCATCCAGGATTCTGTCAGATGCTTGCCTACATACCCTCCCCCTCTGACCAAGGCCAGAAGCTAGGCACACTCTGCTATTATTTCATAGGGTCCCTGCCACTTAGCAAGGACCTTAGGGTACCGTCACACAGTGCAATTTTGATCGCTACGATGGCACGATTCGTGACGTTCTAGCGATATCGTTACGATATCGTTGTGTCTGACACGCTACTGCGATCCGGATCCCCGCTGAGAATCGTACGTCGTAGCAGATCGTTTGAAACTCTTTCGTCGTCTAGTGTCCCGCTGTGGCAGCATGATTGCATCGTGTGACACAGGTTGTATACGATGTGCGCACAGTAACCAATGGCTTCTACATCACAAATACGTCATGAAATTATCGCTCCAGCGCCGTGTATTGCAACGTGTGACCGCAGTATACGACGCTGGAGCGATAATTAGACGATGCTGCAATGTCACGAATCGTGCCGTCGTAGCGATAAAAATGGCACTGTGTGACGGTACCCTTAGTCACCACTGGGGAAGCTATCACAAGTACATGATCCCAGGCTTCAATTGTCTTACTTGAGCCTTGAAGAGGAACTGTTTTATCTGCCTCCTCACTTTGGTCCCTCGAAATAACAGAACATTATGGCTAGCTGAATGCAGAGTGTCTCGGCATTGAGGAAACAACATTTATTCCCCTTACCTTTTCCCGAGCACCTTTTAAAGTTAAGTCCCTGAGTTGAGCAGTTACCAATTTTCCTGGAAACCTCTAGCTCAAGGATATTGACTTTAGGGGATGCTTCCACACCCTTATTGCCAGCTCGTACAGCTCGCAACTATGATCAACAATTATAAGACGTGACAACTTTTGGACCTTTCCCACTTTGTGGGTCATGGAATCACAGTCTGTGTCAATGCTGACCTGGGCCACAGGAAAGTTCTTGGCGTCTCTATGGATACACCTGATGGCCACTTCCTTCCCAGAGACTGGTACATGTAAAAGCGTGGCCCCTACCAGGGTCATTACACTTCCTGAGTCCAGATTTCCTGTCACTAGGACATCATTCACAGTCAACTGGCATACCTGAGGTCCCTCACAAGGATGAGGAACAGTGCTGCAGGCAGGAAAGGTGAAGTAGGAGCTGCACTGGCCTATGCTGTAGCCCATTGGCTCTGAGGTCAAGGGACAATTGGCTGATATATGACGTGATATCTCCAACAGACAATGTTACAAGATATACCCCTTGAATCTGGCTCTGACCCCTCCTGAGATCTTGTTCACCCCTAAGAGGTGATCTTGGTCCTCTTCTTTTGGGCATCTTTGAAAGGAGAACTCAGGCACCCTTGAATGCTCAGGGAATTTCCACAGCCAGGAATCTTTCCACCAGGCAAACTAGGTCATCTACGGTATAGGGATTTCCGTAGACAACCCAGATTTTTACAGATTTAGGTAGTGAGTGTATAAATCTGTCCACTACCACTATTTCAGAGAGCAGGCCTCAGGCTGAAGCCATTTCTAGATTAGGTGTAACAGGTCAAACATCTGGGACGGAGGATGCTTATCCTTTTGGTAGCGCCAGAGATGCACCCATTGAGCCCTGACGGACTGGGTTAAGCACAAATATGCCAGAATCCATGCCTCCAACTTGCCATACTGCTTGACATCCTGCAGGACAAGGCCATAATATACTTTATGTGGTTCCCCAGTTATGTACAGTGCCAGGACCTCTGCCCACTGCTTCTGAGACAGTCTTTCTCTGTCCGCCAACTTCTCGAACAAGTTCAGGAATGCCTCGATGTCATCATTCAGAGTCATCTTTTGCAATGCACGGCTTACGGTCTCCCTTACCTGGGTCTCATCATTTTGGTTTCCCTGGCTCAGGGCATCTCTATTAAGTGTGTCATCTTGTGCTGTTGTTGCTGCTGCTACTACTGTACCTGTTGCTTCTGCAGCTGGAACTTTTGCATCAACAGTTTATTAGTCTCCTGCTGGACTTGCTGTTGCTGCCTGTTGGCCTGGACCACCTGCTTCATTTGCTCCTCCATGGCTTCAGACCATGCTTTAACAGCGGCAGCTGCCTTCACCCAGGACATACAGTCTCTCCAGCAATCACCTGTGCTCCTTGGGATTCACTGCCCGTACTTCAAGACCAATTGTAAGCAATTAGCTCTTTGACTTTCTGCAGCGTTCACTGAGGCTTGCAGTTTCTTGTACAAACTGGAAGGCTAAGTGAGTCCATAAACTTCTAACAAAAAGTAAAACAGTTGTTTTGCCATCAAAAAGGTATAACATAACAATAAACAGTTCCATAGAAGGTATGGGCACACACATTTAAATCTCAGTCCTGCTCTTCTCGCCTATGTCAGAGACTGAGCAACTGTCACGAGCATGCCGCTATGTTCAAATAGGGGTGGGACAGGGTTACTCAGGGCAACCATGTACTGCAGCTTCCTCAGGCACAAGATGGATCCACTTGCTCACACAGATACAATTGATAGAGTCCTCATGAACATGAACAGTGTAGTTTAATGTCACAGCACATTCAGTACAATTCATGTCTCTTAAGCACAGGCTTTAAAAACAGTAAAGCTGCTTCTTAGAGGCACATTGACTAACAGTCTCTTTTGATAGCACAGTTCAGCACAGATCAAGACTCTTTACAAAGGCACAGGAGTACACAGCATTCCTCTAGCACAGTGTATTGGAGGAGGGGGGAGGGTTTGCTTAGGGAGATTATTTCTGGAACACAACTTCTTCCAGTCCTTATCTTCCAGCTCTTGATAGACTTTCTCAACTAGAAGTATATGAGGTAGCCCAGCTCCACTCTGTAATGGAATCCTGTATCCCTATGGTTCACTTGCCTGAATGTTTTTGAGACAGATCACAGACACACACCACTCATACCTTCAGCTGCTGCCAGAACAGTAAACAAGTTTCCTGCAATCCTCCTGGGGCTCTTCTAACCACTCCCTGTCTCCTGTGACTGTGTTAACTGCTCTAGTTGCTGGATGCTTTTGAAACAATGGCAGTTAACACTACTTCTGCATGCCACACAACATATACCAGGCCTTTTCCCTTTCACTCTCAGACATAAATATCAGAGGTGTTTCGACCACTACTCACAGGCACTTATGAGGACATTTGCTGCCCTTTTTTATATCAGCTGCACCTGCTGGATTAGAGAGTGGGGACGACTATTCCCACCCATCTCTTCTAGTCATTCCTAAAAACCTAAACCCATGCTGTTCCTGTAATCCCTCTAAGCACCTATGGGTCCTGGAGCCTACTTACAAGGTTTCATATCCCTGAGGCTTGCCACCTCGGTGATACACACCTCCCATCCACGATTCTGCCAGTTGCTTGCCTACACACTTTATTGGTCACAGTTATTGTACTTTATTCATAGATTATTTATATATTTTACTTGCACTTTATTCTTAGATTAATAGCACATTATTTGGATATTGCATATTTTTGGATTTTATATACAAATGTATATATTTTTGCTTCTGTTTTCTGGATTCAAATTTTAGTTTAGTGTATGTTTTATAATAGCTCCTTGACCAAAAGGATGTCAGTGTTGTAGACATTTTAGTTTTATTTTGATTTAATCATGGTATAGTGATATTGGTTTGAATAAGCTTAAATGTATATTATACTGTACATAGGTGAGCTCATACTTATTGTTTTTCTCTTCTTTTTTGGTTTAGCTTAATTTAGTAATGTAGCACCCTGCTAGACTATAAATATGCACAGCCAAAATAAGTTTACAGCTTCCTTTTCTACGTCTCTGTGTTCCCAGCCAACAGAACCAGTGACTTCCAAAGACTCCTGCAATGGTTGACGGGAACTCAGTTCCCATCTTCCCATCCTCATTTTAGCATCTTTAGACATGATGAAAACCACAACCCTACCTTCAGTTGTATTGCAAAAACAAAGTGCAACAGCACAGCAGTGCCATATACCACAACATTACAGCACAAATAAAATATAAGGGGTATTCTTCGTCCTGGGGCCCTGTTTTACACTGTAATGTCTTCCATCAGCATGCGGTGGAAGTGGCAATGAATGCTTGTAGCAGCTGTCTAGACAAAGTCTTCCTTATCTTGTTTTGCAACCATGTTTTCAAGTATTCTGTGCATTCTTCTTATTTCTTCTGCTTGTTCCAACCCTTAACACTATTTCTTAGCTGCGTATTAATCTTCCTCACTCTACATATACATCTTGAGTTCCTGCTCCCGATGTCTGCCGCAGAGACAGCTTTGGTCACTCTGTGTATTTATCACAGATCGAGAAAATTTCATCACCATCTATTGTCTTGAGAGAAAAAATGCTTGACGCGTTGACAGCCGAGTCTCTTTAACCTGAGATCCATTTACCCTTATCTGTCTTACTGTGCTTCTCCAGTCTGACTGAACAAGTTCCAAATCAATGATTCATTTATTTTGTGGTTCACTGTGTCCTTTTTCTTGCTCAAATTCATTTACTATCTTGAGCTGGTGACTTGTGCTGTTTAGTTCTTGTAATGTATTAGAATAGTCGCTGACCTCTGTCATCTACAAGTCAAGAACGTCTGCAGAAAGGCGGAGGCGGCGTGGTTAAGAGAACAATGTGGTTGCTGTAGAAATATACTGCACTTTTTACCTCCTAGTTATCCAGGTGTTTAGTTTTTTTCAGAGTGAGAGTGACAATTGATATTTTTTAACGAGCAGAAAGAAAGTAAGGGTTTAAGAAATAGCGTAAACATTTTTAATAAATGTTGGAAGAAATAAAAATCAAAACACAAAATAATAAAACAAGGAGCAAGGACAATGGTGAACCAAGCTGGCTATTCAAAAAAAGAGACGCGGATACTGTCAGATAACAGGCGGTTCTCAGGGCTCGAATCCAAAGGCCAAAGATCACTGACACGGCTAACGGAACCTGTCTGGCGACTCGACTTGCATCAACTCTAGTTGTCACATATGTTTTTTTATTTCTTTATTTTCCAACTGGGAATGGGGTCTCCATGTACAATAACGCTGTGTGTAATGTACAGTGGAAAGGGTTGTCCGGCTTTAGGCTACAAGTCTGCAGTCACTCAATGTGACTGTAGACTTGTGAATCTTCACTTCATACGTACTGCACTCTATGAGGATTTTCCTGTGTGATTTCCATACTTCCAGCCACATTCCTACTAGACGTGTCCAGCTTCTCTCCATACAGTTAAACTGAGTGAAGCCTCAAGTCTAGTTGGCACGTGAGCGCATATATACAAAGCACATACCGTATATACTCGAGTATAAGCCGACCCGAGTATAAGCCGACCCCCCTAATTTTGCCACAAAAAACTGGGAAAACTTATTGACTCGAGTATAAGCCTAGGGTGGAAAATGCAGCAGGTACCGGTGAATTTCAAAATTAGAAATAGATACTCCATACCATTGATTATGGCCCCATAGATGCTCCACATAAAGCTGTGCCATATAGAATGCTCTGCACCGTTCATTATGGCCCCATAGATACTCCACATAAAGCTGTGCCATATATACAATGCTCTGCACCGTTGCCCCATAGATAGCTGTGCCATATATATAATGCTCTGCACCGTTGCCCCATAGCTGTGCCATATAGTGCTCTGCACCATTGCCCCATAGCTATGCCATATAGTGCTCTGCACTGTTGCCCCATGCCTGTGCCATATAGTGCTCTGCACCATTGCCCCATAGCTCTGCCATATAGTGCTCTGCACCATTGCCCCATAGCTCTGCCATATAGTGCTCTGCACTGTTGCCCCATAGCTCTTCCATATAGTGCTCTGCACTGTAGCCCCATAGCTCTGCCATATAGTGCTCTGCACTGTTGCCCCATAGATGCTCCACATAAATCTGTGCTGCTGCAATAAACAAAATAAAACACATACTCACCTCTCTTGCTTGCAGCTCCTCGGCGCCATCTTCCCGGCGTCTCTCCGCACTGACAGATCAGGCAGAGGGCGGCGCGCACACTATATGCGTCATCGCGCCCTCTGCCTGAACAGTCAGTGCAGAGAGACGCCGGGAAGATGACGCGACGCCCGGCGTGTGGAACGCGGACAGGTGACTATGCGATACTTACCTGCTCCCGGCGTCCCGCTCCTTCCCCCTGCCTGTCTTCGGTGCCGCAGCCTCTTTCTCTGTCAGCGGTCACCGGCACCGCTTCATTAGAGAAATGAATATGCGGCTCCGCCCCTATGGGGGTGGAGCAGCCTATTCATTTCTCTAATGAGCGGTCCCACGTGACCGCTCAGGGGAAGAGGCTGCGGCACCCGGAGACAGTGGGACGTGCAGGGGGAGCGCCAGGACCCCCGGAAGCAGGTAAGTATATGACCGTGCTCACCCGCCGACCCCACCACCGATCATGACTCGAGTATATACGGTATTTGGGGTCAATTGCCCACCGCTACCTGCGCCGGCACTGGAGAATTCTCACAGTGCATGTGTGGTGATTCACAAGTCTGCAATCACATAGAGTAACTGCAGACTTGTAGCCTCAGGCCAAAGTGTGCAAAAGGTTTTAAATACTAAAATATTTATTTGCAAAGATGTACCTTCCTTTTAAGAATACTCTAGATAACAGTTTAGCAATGCTATACCTACTAATTAAAAACCCAGTAAGCTGAGTAAACTATTAAAGCCAGAGTAGGGTGTTCAGTTTATTTAATAAAAGCAACACAAATGGAATTTTTCTCTCTAAAGTTGACCTACATGCAATAAAAGTGATAGAAGCTGAAATAAAATGATACACATAAGCGATAAAAAGTTAAAAAGTTTCCTACAGCCAACAACAATGAGATGGGAAATGTTATCGAAGAATGAAAACGGCAAATTTATTGTATCCATTAAACATATACTTCAGCTACATCAACACAATTAGGATTTAATGACGGAGTGGTGGGTATTGTTGAGCAAGAGGAGGATTTTATCATCACCAGTGTATCTTACCCGCTCGGCCAAGTTAAAGTTGTTCAGAATCTCTTCACTTAGTTGAAGTTCTAAGATGGAATGATCAATCTTTTTGACTTTCCTGGTAAACATGTTACACCGGGGGGTCACAATATACTTTTATTACTTCACTGTCAGGGATTATGCTGCCATTACTAGAATGATAAAGTATTCATCCGGGGATTTCTTTAATTTTAGTTTTCGTAGGATCACAGGCGCTCATAACCAATAAATTTAGTTCAATGTGGTGTCGCTATTAACTAATTCCGTTTAAATCCTCCAGGGCTGCCCAGACGCAAGTACTTCAAAGGATTTTTACAGTATATTGAAAATGATATTCACCCTGGGACAGAGGTTTAAGCAGTGATCAGCCACTGTTTTCTTTATGATTAGAAGTACAACATAGCTAAATGTCATTTAGTCGAAACACTGTGTTCCGATGGATTTGAAAAACTGGTCGAATGTTTGCCTTTAATGAAATCCCTTTATGTTATCAAGTAAATTTTGTTTATTGTTTTTTGCTGTTGTTTGATATTACTGCTAATTACATCACTGAAGAAATTAAAATGATCACAGTCATATTCTCATAAATTCGTAAAGAAAATGTGTAATTTACTTTATAGCGTAGATACAAAGACTAATACAAATATAAAACTTCAAAGGAAACAAAGCAAGCTCAATACGGTAACCACAAATTCCTGCACTAGGCATCTATTCTTCCATCTGGTCTAAAAATTTCTCCCAAAATTACTCTGTACAATGTTGTCAAAGAAACTGAAAGGTGTGAGTCCATGACATATCTACAGGATAAATGATAAGTTGCCAATTGCGGGGTAAACGATTTCCTCATTTAAATTGAGTCATGGCCAATTATGTAACTTGCCATTCTATGCAACGTTGATTAGACTGTTGGAGATATCTGAGCATGCTTGACCACTAGGGTTGAGCGAAATGGGTCGACCATTTTCAGAAGTCGCCGACTTTTGGCAAAGTCGGGTTTCATGAAACCCAACCCGACCCCTGTGTGGGGTCGGCCATGAGGTCGGCGATCTTCTGAATCTGGTATCGGAATTCAGATACCGAGTTCCGATATGTTTGCGATATCGGAAATCGGTATCGGAATCCACATTTAAGTGTAAAATAAAGAATTAAAATAAAAAATATTGATATACTCACCTCTCCGACGCAGCCTGGACATCGCCGCTGGTAACTGGCATCTTCCGTTCCTAAGAATGAGCGCGTTCAGGGCCTTAGATGACGTCACGGCTTTGTGATTGGTCGCGGCGGCCCACGTGACCGCTCAGCGACCAATCACAAGCCGTGACGTAATTCTCTCAGGTCCTAAATTCCTCATTATAGGAATTTAAGCCATGAGAATTACGTCACGGCTTGTGATTGGTCGCTGAGCGGTCACGTGGGCCGCCGCGACCAATCACAAAGCCGTGACGTCATCTAAGGCCCTGAACGCGCTCATTCTTAAGAAGGAAGGCTGCCGGAAAGAAGCCGAGGGTGAGTATATTCCTATTAGGTATATACTCACCCTCGTACGTGCCCTGCTTCTTTCCGGCAGCCTTCCTTCTTAAGAATGAGCGCGTTCAGGGCCTTAGATGACGTCACAGCTTTGTGATTGGTCGCGGCGGCCCACGTGACCGCTCAGCGACCAATCACAAGCCGTGACGTAATTCTCATGGCCTAAATTCCTAGAATGAGGAATTTAGGACCTGAGAGAATTACGTCACGGCTTGTGATTGGTCGCTGAGCGGTCACGTGGGCCGCCGCGACCAATCACAAAGCCGTGACGTCATCTAAGGCCCTGAACGCGCTCATTCTTAGGAACGGAAGATGCCGATTACTACCAGGGCTCGTCAGAGGGTGAGTATATCAATATTTTTTATTTTAATTCTTTATTTTACACTTAAATATGGATCCCAGGGCCTGAAGGAGAGTTTCCTCTCCTTCAGACCCTGGGAACCATAGTATCCCATTGCACTGCATTGGGTTTCGTGTTTCGGCCGACCCCGACCCCGACTTTTTTATAGGATCGGCCGATTTCACTCGACCCAACTTTTGAGAAAGTCGGGTTTCGTGAAACCCGATCCTATAAAAATAAAAGTCGCTCAACCCTATTGACCACCATTCCATTTAAATACTGGACTTAGGATCCCTGTTTTTACGACATATAGTGATCAGCAGCTTATCCTCCAGATAAATAAATTGCTTTTTTGTCTGACAATCCCTTTAAAGTGAACCTGTCTCCTCTAGAAAAACAATTTACCTGCAGATATAGTGGTAATCTGTCGGTAAATAACATTTAACCCATTCACCCCCAGCCTGTTTTCATTTTCCCGACAAAGGCCAATTTTTTTAAATTCTGACCAGTGTCAGTTTATGACATTATAACTCTGGAACTCTTCAACATATCCCTATGATTCTGAGGGGTTTTTTTCACACCACATTGCACTTCATAATAGGGGTACATTTTGGTTGATATGAGTTGAGTTTATTTATAAAAATTTGGAAAATTTGACAACAAAATTTTAAATTTTGCAATTTTCAAACTTTGAATTTTTATGTCCTGAAACCAGATAGTTACACCACACAAAAGAGATAATAAATAACATTTACATGTCTACTACACATCAGAATAATTTTTTAAACATATGTTTTCTGTAAGGAAGTTATAAGGGTTAAAAGTTTATCAGCAATTCCTGAATATTCAAACAAAATTTACAAAACCAATTTTTTTAGGGACCACATCACATTTGAAGTGTCTTTGATAGGCGCATGTGACAGAAAATACCCAAAAGTGACAACATTTTAAAAACTACACCCCTCAAAGTGCTCAAAACTAGTGTTGAGCGATACCGTCCGATACTTGAAAGTATCGGTATCGGAAAGTATCGGCCGATACCGGCAAAGTATCGGATCCAATCCGATACCGATACCCGATACCAATACAAGTCAATGGGACTCAGGTATCGGACGGTATTCCTGATGGTTCCCAGGGTCTGAAGGAGAGGAAACTCTCCTTCAGGCCCTGGGAACCATATAAATGTGTAAAATAAAGAATTAAAATAAAAAATATCGCTATACTCACCTGTCCGACGCAGCCGGGACCTCAGCGAGGGAACCGGCAGCGTTGTTTGTTTAAAATTCGCGCTATTACTTGGTTACGTGAATTCCCGGCTTGTGATTGGTCAGGTCGGCCATGTTGCCGGGACGCGGACCAATCACAGCAAGCCGTGACGAAATTACGTCACGGCTTGCTGTGATTGGTCCGCGTCCCGGCAATATGGCCGCCCTGACCAATCACAAGCCGTGACGTCACGGGAGGCTGGACACGCGCTCATTTTAAAATGGGCGCGTGTCCAGCCTCCCGTGACGTCACGGCTTGTGATTGGTTGCGCCGCGGTCAACCAATCACAAGCCGGGAGGCTGGACGCGCTCATTTTAAAATGGGCGCGTGTCCAGCCTCCCGTGACGTCACGGCTTGTGATTGGTTGCGCCGCGGTCAACCAATCACAAGCCGGGAGGCTGGACGCGCTCATTTTAAAATGGGCGCGTGTCCAGCCTCCCGTGACGTCACGGCTTGTGATTGGTTGCGCCGCGGTCAACCAATCACAAGCTGGGAGGCTGGACGCGCTCATTTTAAAATGGGCGCGTGTCCAGCCTCCCGTGACGTCACGGCTTGTGATTGGTCAGGGCGGCCATATTGCCGGGACGCGGACCAATCACAGCAAGCCGTGACGTAATTTCGTCACGGCTTGCTGTGATTGGTCCGCGTCCCGGCAACGTGGCCGACCTGACCAATCACAAGCCGGGAATTCACGTAACCAAGTAATAGCGCGAATTTTAAACAAACAACGCTGCCGGTTCCCTCGCTGAAGTCCCGGCTGCGTCGGAGAGGTGAGTATAGCGATATTTTTTATTTTAATTCTCTCTTTTACACATTTTAACATTAATGTTGTTGCGATACCCGATACCCGATACCACAAGAGTATCGGAATCCCGGTATCGGAATTCCGATACAGCAAGTATCGGCCGATACCCGATACTTGCAGCATCGGAATGCTCAACACTACTCAAAACCAAACGGAAAAAGTGTATTAACCCTATAATGGGCTTCAGAGGAATTAAAGCAATGTGGTAGGAAAAAATGAAAGTTTTTCCAAGAAAATATTGCTTTAGCCCCAAATTTTGCATTTTCAAAAGGTTAACAGGAGAAAATGGACAGTAAAATTTATTGTACAGTTCTGAGTACACCATTACCCCATATGAGATGGAAAACTGCTGTTTGGGTGCACAGCAGGGCTCAGAAGGGAAGGAGTACCATTCGACTTTTGGAGCACAAAATTGGCTGGGATGGATAGCAAGTGCCATGTTGCTTTTGCAGAACCCCTGCCTAAACAGCGTAAGCCCCCACAAATTATCCCATTTTGGAAACTACACCCCTTAAAGAACTTATATAAAGATGTCGTAAGCTCCTTGAACCCACAGGTGCTTCACATCATTTTATAATGTTGAGCCATGAAAATGAAAAATATATATTTTTGCGGCAAAAATGTTGCTTTAGCTCCAGATTTTTCATTTTCACAAGGGTAACAGGAGAAAATCGATCATATAATTTGTTTTTCAATTTCTTCTGAGTAGCACAATACTCCATGGTGGTGGAAAACTACTGTTTGGGTGCACAGCAGAGCTTGGAAGGGAAGAAACACCATTTGACTTTTGGAGAGCAAAATTGGCTGGAATAGATAGACACCATATTGCGTTTGAAGAGCCCCTGATGTGCCTAAGCAATGGAAACCCCCAAAAGTGACCCCAGCTTGGAAACTACACTACTCAAGGAAGGAACTTATCTAGAGGTATAATGAACACCATGAACACACAGGTGCTTTACAGAATTTTATAACATTGAGGCTATGTGCCCACGTTGCAAAATGTCTGCAGAATTTTCCTGAGCAAAACCGGAGTCCCTGCGCGGGAAATCGGCTCGTGCTCTTTGCGCGGTTTTTGGCATTTTTTTCGCGTGTTTTTCCGGAGCTTCCCAATGCAATAATATAGTGACAAACCCGTGAAAAACCTGCAAAATTAATGAACATTCTGTGTTTTTTTCCACGATGCGTTTTTTTCACGGAAAAAAACGCAGCATGGTCACAAAAATTGCGGAATGCATTAAAATGATGGGATGCTTAATGTAAGCATTTTTTAAGCATCTTTGCCATGAAAAAACGCTGGAAAAAAGTGAAAAAAAAACGCGAAAAATCCTGAATGTGGGCACATAGCCTGAGCCATGAAAATGAAAAAATACATTTTTCCTGGAAAAATGTTGCTTTAGCCCCATTTTTAATTTTCACAAGGGTAACAGGAAAAAATGGACCACAAGATATGTTGTATGATTTCACCTGAGTGCGATGATACACTATATGTGTTGAAAAACTACTGTTTGGGCACACGGCAGGGCTAGGTAGGGAAGGAGCGCCAACTGAATTCTGGAGTTCAATTTTGTCTGGAATAGATTTCAGATGCTATGTCATATTTCAAGAGCCTCTGCTGTGCCAAAACAGCAGAAACCACCACAAGTGACCTCATATTGAGGAATTCATCTAGGAATGTAGTGAGCATTTTTAACACTCAGGCGATTCACAGAATTGAAAAACATTGGGCTGAGTCAATGGAAAATTACATTTTTTTCCACTAAAATGTTGCTTTGGCTCCAAGTTTTCAATTTTCAAAAATGATTATAGGAGAAAATGGAATATAACATTTGTTACGTAATTTCTCCTGAGTAAGCCAATACCCCATATGTAGTCAAAAACTACTTTTGAGGCATAGTGCAAAACTCAGAAGGGAAGGAGTGCCATATTGGAGTTCAGATTTTACTGGAATGTTTGAGGGTACCGTGTCACATTAGCAGAGCCTCTGAGGTGCCGGAAGAACAGATCCTCTCCATAAGTGACACTATTTTACAAGCTACACTTCTCAATGAATTAATCTACGGGTGCAGTGAGCATATTGATACTATATGTCCCTCACAGAAGTTTATGCCATTGAGTGGTGAAGAATGAATAAATTAATTTTTACCACTTAAATGTTGTTTTAGCCCCAAGTTTTTAATTTTTTATAAGGGTTAATGGAAAAAAAGAATGACAAAGTTTGTTGTGCAATCTCTCCTGAGTGAGTCAATAAACTACATGTAATCGGGAATATAATAATTTCTCCTGAGTAAGCCAATACCCCATATGTAGTCAAAAACTACTTTTCAGGCACAGTGTAAAACTCACAAAGGAAGGCGTGCCATATTATAGTGCCGATTTTGATGATACATTTTGTGGGTACCATGACCTAGTGGAAGAGCCCCTGAGATGCCAGAACAGAAGATCCCCCCCCATTAAATGACTCCATTGTACAAACTACACCTCTCAATGAATTAATCTAAGGGTGCAGTGATCATATTGACACCACAGGTGTCACATTATTTTATACAATTAGGCAGTTAAAAATAATTACATTTTGTTTTAGCTGCAGACTTTACATTTTCACAGAGGCGAAATGAGTAAAATGGCACAAAAATATGTTACATAATTTCTGCTGAATGTGGCAATACGCCATACGTGGCTGTACAGCACTGCTTAGCCACTTGCCCAGAATTGGAAGGGACAGAGGGCTAGTTGACTCTCGAAGAACAAATTATTGTAGAATAGTTTGTGGACTCCAGATACAGAGTCCCTACGTGCCAGAAGAGCAGAGTAATCCCTCAAGTGACTCTATTTTGGAAATTACCCACCTCTGGGAATTTATCTACAGGTGTCTGCATGCAGACTTGTGAGCCTTCACATCCTGATTTTCACATGCTGGTGTCAAGACTGGTGGTCATGTGACTGCAAGTATGCAATATGCTTATTCCTGGCCACATACCGACTAGATGTGTGAAAGCTTGCATTGAGCGAGGCTGCACACGTCTAGACAGAATGTGGACAGAAGTATGCATATCACATTCTTGCAGTCACATGACCATCTGGTCTCGCCGCCGGCATTGGAGGATTCACAAATCTGCAGTCTGGTGGTTGGCACTCATAGCAAGTAAGCAATTCTGCTACATACAGGCAATCTGATCATTGTCTGTATGTAGCAGAGCCTATCGGGTTATGGCAGCTCCTAGTCTCCCATGGAAACCATTGAATCATACTAAAAATAAAAAAAATGTTTTTAGAAATATAAAAAAATAAAAAAAATATAAAAGTTCAAATGACCCCCCTTTTGCCCCATTCAAAATAAAACAATGAAAAAAAAATCAAACCTTACACATATTTGGTATCGCCGCTTTCAGAAATGCCCGATCTATCAATATAAAAAAAATTTAACACGATCTCTAAACGGCATGACGAGAAAAAAGATCGTATCTGCACCAAAATGGTATCATTAAAAATGTCAGCTCGACGCACAAAAAACAAGCCCTCACCCAACCCGAGATGACAAAAAATGGAGACGCTATGGGTATCGTAAAATGGCCCAAATTTTTTTTAAACAAACTTTGGAATTTGTTTCACCACTTAGATAAAAAAGAACCTAGACATGTTTGGTGTCTATGAGCTTGTAATAACCTAGATAATCATAATGGCAGGTCAATTTTAGCATTTAATGAGCATAGTTAAAAAGCAGAACAAAAAGCAATTGTGGAAGTGCACATTTTTTTGCAATTTCACTGCACTTGGAATTTTTTTCCCATTTTCCAGTACATGATATGTTAAAACCAATAGTGTCGTTCAAAAGTACAACTCGTCTCACAAAAATCAAGCCCTCACATGGCTCCGGGAAGAAGGGGAGCAAAAAACGATAACGAAAAAACAAAAATACCTGCGGTCATGAAGGGGTTAATTACTTACTAGTATGTTTAAATTAAATCTTGAACTGGGTGAGTTTTTAGTGATTGTGCATAAGGTTCTGTTGGTTGATGGCAACATTTTTATTAATTAGACTTTTGCTATTTTTTAATGTGTTCCCCCCCAAAATAAGAAAAGTTATGATAAAAGTGAAGCTACAGCAATTTTTTTAGAAGTAGGTCACACAAATGATGTCGGCTGGTGCACTACAACATTTTGGACAACCGATGACCAGTAAGAAAAGAGAATAGTACTTGTAGATTACATTTTATTGCCAAATTTATAGGCTTACGATTCTATATCTTACTCACCTCATTTCACATCACAGGGTAAATCATTAACTCTCGCCAAGCAAGTAACAAAGAAGTTTTTAACTTCTGTAGCCACACTGGGTTATAGGATGTGACCTGAAATGTCAATATTCAGAAATGCATAATAAGGGTATTACTGAACCTCAGTATAGTATGAACCTTAGGTTACATGTAAAGTGGTGATAGAAAATTACAGCACAGATTTCAGAACTTTTTGTACATCCTCCTCATGTAACTTCCTTTTAGAAGTTCTTTATTTCTAGAACTACATTTATCATTGTAGTACTAGGTTTCCTGATAGTTAGAGTTCAAGTGAAGGAATAGGGGCCAGGAAAATGTTACTGTAATCGATAGAAGACTCACATTCATCTAAGCTCCACTGATCTAATAGAGCAGGTTTTCATCAATTTTATGAACTGGATGTGAAGTGACATCAATCTCTTTTGCTCAACATCAGATGTGTGAACCTCAAATAAAAAGTAACATATAGAACAGGGAACAAACTCTCATGGCTGACTGTTATGTGTTGGGAAATATGATAGAAAACAAAAAAACTCACAAAGCTTACGTTTTTATCTAAGAAGAAGTTTATATTGATTTTGCTTCAGTTACAATTTTTTATTATTTGTTTTAAAGGGGTTGTCCACTGCTAGGACAACCCCTTCTCCATTTGAATATTTGGCGCCGATAAAACAAAAACACCTATACTCACCTCCTGTCCTGGTGCCGTTCCAATGGTGTTGGCACTCACGTTCCCAGGGTTCCCGTGCGGTTGTTATGACCCGTGAGCCCTGTGCCCAATCAGCACTGGCATCACTGTCCCCTCTTTCGGTCAAATCAAACATCAAGAGGTAGTCAAAGAGTAGCTGCAGCACTGACTTTCTGTTGATGTTCAATAAGTCCGAAGGCAGAGATAGTGAGGCTGGCGCTGATTGGGTGCAGGACTCATCATGGGTCATAACAACCGGACGAAAGCCCTGCGAGTGCCAACACTGCTGGAACTGCACCAGCACATGAGTTGAGTATAGGTGTTTTCATTTTATCGGAGCCAAAGATTCAGATTGAGAAGGGGTTGTCCTAGTAGTGGACAGCCACTTTAATGAAGATTTGTCATCACTGATTTCACAATACAAGCCGTATACATTGTTAATAGATGGGGTGGGGTACTTACTTTGAAAACCTAAATCAGACTTGCCGTACACTCTTTTTTTGAAAATTTCCATGCCTGATATTAAAGGAAGCATTTTTTGAGTCAAGTTAAAGAACCCCAACGTCCAACGTATTCACAAGCTAAGCTCAATCTCTACCCACTTGACCTAATTGTCAAGCTTCTTTCAGTGTACTTCCTCTTCTGCTGCTACTGAGTTTCCTACTGCTCAGTACATGTTGTATGTAAGGAGTCTTGTGGGTGGTAATGAAAGGATAAAGAGTCACGGTGCCCTGGATGTTAGCATTCCAACTTGTTTGTCTTCCTGAGAGGAATCAACAATGAAAAGGTAAGAAAAGAAATATCAACTCAATGCTCTGATGGTCCCAAGTCCATATGTAACTTCAAGAGTAAAATAAGCAGTGTGTCAGCTGGAAAGGAACGTCATGCAACTCAAACCACGGTCAGGACAATTCAGAGGCTGGCTGCATAATTTAAACAACTTATATTTTTCCCTGAAACTTCAGAGAATATATATTGTTAGAAGAACCTAGACAAGTCTGGTGCCGCCCACCCAGCTTCACCCAGCACTGTCAGAAGTGATAGACAGGTCTGTCTCATAATGAGACCTGTCAGTCACCCGAATCAGCACTGGGAAAAGTCAGCTGGGGAAGTGCTGGACAATCCATGTCTCTGGCTGTTGTTCCTGGCCGGTTATTCTTCTACAGATATCTGTTTGTTAATTGATCATTCGGTTGATATCTATCTTTGTCAACTTCCCCATATACATGAATGTACAACTCTGGCAGCAGCTTATCCCCTGTTGGGGGGTGTCAAAGTACCTCTCCAGCATTTTTTTAATTGCAGCACTCACTAATCTAAGTTCCCTGAACTCATCATTACACTTCCCAGCTGCCATCTTCATCTTTTATCCACGCCACTCCGGTTGGTCTTCTGCAGGTTGTGACCTGCCAGATCGCTTGAAAAATTGCTGGGATATCCGGAAGTCACAACTCAATGGAGGTCTATGAGAGACAGAGCAAAGCCAGAACTGACATTGAGAGTTTGAAACTGTTGCCTCTGACCTCCGCTCATTCAAAAGTTGTGGTCACTTGATGGCGGCGCAGACTGGAGCACCGCCGGGAATAGCTGAAGATGGGGGCTGGTAAGTATATAGAAAACATAGATTAGTGGCATCACTCCAATGCTGAAATAAAAGAAAACTCATTGGTTTGGTGCTTTAAAACTCAAACAGCCCTATCCTTATCTTCTCCAATATCAGTTGGGGGAGAGTTATGAGGCTCCAATACAGATTAGACTGTTGACCAATCCTACCTATATTGGCAGATTTGGCCGACTTTCATCTAATGTGTATGAAGGCCTTACCAGTAAGGCCAGCTTGACTCTTCATCCTTTCAGACACCTAGATGACTCTTTACTTACAAAGTGCACCGATTTATAAGTAGTGTTGAGCATTCCGATACTGCAAATATCGGGTATCGATACCAAGTTCCAATATTTTTGCGTTATCGGAAATCGGAATCGGGATCCATATTCATGTAAAAAATAAAGAATAAAAATAAAAAATATGGATATAATCACCCACCGACGGCCCCTGGCTCTCAGCAGTGCAACCGGCAGCCTCCGTTCCTAAGAATGCAGTGAGTGTAGGACCTGCGATGACGTCGCGGTCTTGTGATTGGTCGCGTGACCGCTCATGTGACCGCTCACGTGACCGCGACGTCATCGAATGTCCTTCACTCTGCATTCTTAGGAACGGAGGCAGACGCTTGCAGCGGTGACAGCCAGGGGCTGTCCGAGGGTGAGTATATCCATATTTTTTATTTTTATTCTTTATTTTTTACATGAATATGGATCCCAGGGCCTGAAGGAAAGTTTCCTCTCCTTCAGACCCTGGGAACCATCCAGGATCGCTCCCTATTACGTTCCGATATTTGTGTCCCATTGACTTGTATCGCCGATACCGATACCCGATATTTTGTGGATATCGGCCGATCCAATCCGTTACCGATACTTTCAAATATCGGACGGTATCGCTCAACACTATTTATAAGTCATTTTTCCCCACATGGTAAAATTGACGATTTCAGGATGGGCATGTGCTATTTCCAAATTTACTACAGTGTCATGATACAGGTTTATTGTGTCCAAATTTGGTAACAGGTTCCATTAAAAATTTTAGAAACATTTTGATCAGTAGTGCCATTTTTAGACCATTTTTATTCTTTTCATATAATATCATATAATCATGAAAATAATAATATTTATGCCTCAATACTTAGTGTACATCATAGAGGAAGATCATATACTGACAATTGTGCTGGCGGGTAGAAAGAGATATTTAGAAATCTTTTTTTTTATAATGAACATCAGAAATTAAATGCTTTCAATAGCAAAAAAATAATGCATATTACTCGCTATATTCCTGGTGTGTATTTGCTGACAATTAAGTGTTAATGAAGCGTTACTCTGCCTTCCGCCTCAGCCACAACAAAAATATTTTATGGAGTTAACTATTTATACTACTTTAGTGAGTATATAAGAGACATGAGATACTGTCACAGTAAAACATGTAAATTTTCAATTGCAGACATGCAGCATCACATTGGCTTTTAGAACCAGTGTAAAGCAATGCAAGTGTATGTGCACATTCAGTTTTTGGAGCAGAAACTGATCAGAAACTCTACAAAATTCCTCAAAAACTTGGAGCTCAGTTTCTGCTCAAAAAACTGCAAAAAGACTTAGTGTACACTTACCCTTAGAGGGACAGCCCATTGAATACTAGTGCCCAATGTATATGCTCAACTGTAATCAGAATTTATGTGCGCCACAGTAAGTGGCAACACACATGGAAGAGAAAAACTACAAGTCCATGGCAAAAAAACTTAAAGGGTAAATGTCAGTGTTTTTTGTTAATTAGTCTAATTTAATGAGATAATGACTTTGGGTTTTCATTGGCTGTAAGCCATAATCATCAACATTAACAGAAATAAACACTTGAAATAGATCACTCTGTTTGTAATGACTCTATATAATATAGGAGTTTCACTTTTTGTATTGAAGAACTGAAATAAATGAACTGTTTGATGACATTCTAATTTTGTGAGAAGCACCTGTATATCACAAAGATTTTTATTTTTACGTGTACTATTGCTTTATGGAATAGAATTTAAAATGACGATCTCTCTTTAAAAGGGAATTTTATACTGACGGTCTATCCAAGGGAGGCAAACTACTCTTAATAAATTTGGAGCATCTTACTTGAGAACACATTTCATTAAGGCTGTCTTGATATATACACAGTGCTCAGCATAAATTAGTACACCCCCTTTGGAAAGTAAGATTTTACTCAATATCTCAAGGAATACAAAACCAATTTCCAAAAAGAGACAATTTGTCATCACTCTCTATCCAGCACCCAGTATCTAAAAGAAATCGTTGAAGAATAGAAAAAGATAAATGTAATATGTCATCAACTCGTCCATTCCATGCCTAGAAGACTTGGTGCCGTTCTAAAAAATCATGGAGGTCACAGAAAATACTAGATGTAGTAATTTAGATGATTTTGCATCACCTAATTTGAGTTAGACTGAAGATTTTGTAATGAACTTTATATTATTAACCTTACTTTCATATTAGAAAAATATTTTAAAAAATGTTCCATGAAACTCTGTTGTGGCAAAATTTTTGAAAATTGTTCTTGTGTTTAGGGAGATATTGATTAAAATCTTACTTTTCAAAGGGGGTGTACTCATTTATGCTGAGCACTGTCTAGTAACTATCAGCACCCTCCAAAACATTTCTCTTTTAATCTATTATAATAAAAGTCTTACATAAGAATAATTGGGTTTTAACATTACAAAAGAACAGTTAACCAGATGTTCAGCGCTATTTGCCAGTCTTCTATTCATAAGAATCCACTGTGAAAATTCCACTCGGTGAGTAATAATTGGCCGAAGAAACAATACGACAAGTGTAAGGTTTACATCCTAGACATTGATGGAAGGCCAATACAGGGACACTTATTGTAATTTTTATTTTTTCGCACTAATTAGCCTACAGTGTGAAGTGGTTGGATACTTCAGGCTGATTCTGAAATCAATATAACAACAGTTGCTCAAAGTTAACCTGCCAAGAGCTTTCTAATGACTCTCTGCGGCAGATAATAAAAAGAATTTCCAGGGCTTGTTAGCTGGGGGAAGGTATTATCCTTTTAGGATTTACTGGCATACAATTCTCTATTTACACTCATGATGTTGGTAATTTGCGCAAAGAATCCGCGATTGGCAGTGAATGCATTAGAAAGGTCACAGAAAACATCACAAATTATCATTATTATACGGAATATAAAACATCGTAATAATAGACAGAATGTTCTGCTAGAGCTACTGCTATGTAGCACTTACATGATATAACATAGTATTTCATTCTTGCCTGCTACACTAGTATATCTAAGATGTCATTTGTGTCAAAGTGTCACCTAACGTTTGGAGAAACCGTGTATTTTCTGCATTTTGACACCTTAAGGAAATGCATTATAATTTATAGTTTTAAGGCATGAAAATATCTCTTACTGTACAAAATATATATATCCACTTTTTCGGCGTATTTCCTAGAAAACCTCACTCTATTTGTGGACGTTTCCTCTTCAATGGGTTTCTCATTACCACAATTGGTGTTCAATGGAATGTGCCATCAGAAAATGACCAATTGTTTTGTGTTACAAGTTGCCAATGTTTTTTTTCATATGTATTGAAAGCAATAGTAATCTTGCAATTTTCATAGTGGTCACTGGGTCTTATTTAGACTTATAAAGAGCGATTCATTAAGACATCCAATAATCTGGGGTAAACACCTTAATGAGTTGCAATATATTTCTATGACTTTTGCAAAAATATTGCAACTTTTGGTGTTTACGCATCAATCCCGGCCAATGCCGCCAATATAGGATTGGCATGGGTGGGATATGGGCACATAAGGGGTGTGGTCATGTGCGCTATGCCAGTCTTAATGAACTTCCCCAATACTTCCTGTCCTTTCAGGAAGATTTTTCAGCAGCCTCATTATCATCACAATCAAGGATTTTAATGTCTGGTGACACCTCTATACACAGCTGCCAACACAGAATCATAGTTGGTGATGTCACAGTTCCTCCTCCCTTCACAATGACTTTTGCACATGCTCATTCCATGCTTCAATACAATATATAGCATCAGGGTAAGTCTATTGTTAATAATGTACATGTGAGTTTCCTAAAACAATATGAAGTTGGAGTCTACAATAGCGACCCAGGGACCATTCTGAAAATTGCAAGATTTTCTGTTTTATTAATACAGATTGTGAAAAAGAAATAATAAAAATGCTGCATAATGTAAAAATAAAACACATTAACACAAACCTGACTTACACATTCCCTTTAAAAAAAAAAGTCCATATATCAAAAATAAATCCCCTTTGGATACTATCCTGGTTGAGTCTGCACAGTGTGAATTTGCCTTTTCATTGTCACGATCAGTGCTCTACTGCAATTTGTTAATGCTCAGATTCTCCCCAAATTTCTATGGGTTCAATGGAGCCATTAAACTATATAGTAACTACTGTTAGGTCACCCGCTTGGTTTCTTATAGGCTTCCATTGGTGATGAGCGAGTGTGCTGGGATAAGGTGTTACTCGAGCATGCTCAAGTGCTAATAGAGCATCTTTGGCGGGCTCGAATACTATGTTCGAGTCCCCATGGCTGCATGTCTCGCGGCTGTTTGACAGATGCAACACATGCAGGGATTGCTTGTTTGTTAGGCTATCCCTGCCTGTTTTGCCCCTGTCAAACAGTTGTGGCAACTCGAACATAGTATTCGAGGACTCCGAAGATGCTTTATTAGCACTTAAGCCTTATCCAAGCAGGTTTGCTCATCACTAGATTCCATGTGTATTTAATGAACCCTTAGACTTCTTTGAAAAGTGAAGCATGCACATTAACAAGTAGCACCTGTCTAGGCTCAGTTACGTCCATTGATATCTGTATGCTCCATTGAATCCACTTGAACTTAAAAGTCCCTTAGAAGTTAGGAATGTGAAGAAACAAGGAGTTACTGCACTTACATGAGGCTTAAAGATGCGACGTCAATGGAATCCATAAAAGCCTACAAGAAACCGAGGCCGTGCAGTGGACACACTACGCTGATCAGGAAAGAAAAGAAGAATCTAAAGTATGAAATAAATGGCGCTATAATAATAATAAATAATAATAATAATAATAATACTGAACCTAGAAATAACTAATACAAGTAACCAGGGAATAAATATACCCACACTGCCAGTCTGTGGGATTTTTTGCATTTTTTTTTTCTTGTATATTTTTCATGATTACTGTTTTTTTTTAAACTATTTTAGTATTAAAAAGTTAAAGATCCACCCTGGGTAAAACTAAGCAAGAGAGCAGCAAGTAGAGAACCTTGCATCACTTACCAATGCCTTCATGGCTCCTTTATTTAGGTTCTTAAAATAAAACTTGTCTGTGTCCCATTGAAAGTTAAATTCAACTCTCGAGCCTTCATTTTTGTGACACAAATAAAGAACTGAAGTAGATCAGATTAACTTCTGTGAGCTTCTAGCGCAATATGGACAAAAAAGCTTCAAAGAGCGGAGTCACTTGCTCAGGACCTTAATCGGGCATAGAGCTACACATCTGGAAGACCCGTGAACGGGGGCTCAGCATGTTGCTTGTGTCTTTGTAAAAAATAAAATAGTTATGAGTCAATAACTTACCCTCAGCACTAAGTGCGGACACCCCACTATCTTTTAAGGATGCGTCACAGTGTACAATGCTACAGAATATCAATAAATTTAATCAACACTTCATACCAGTATATTCTAGTATTGGAAAGTGAGTGAGAAGTAGCATTAAGGCTAATCCACAGTTGAGGCTTTACATAAAAAAGAAAAGTTAGTTATAAACAGTCTGTGCTGAAATATTAATGGTAAGTGTAGAGGGCTAAAAGTACGATTGTGCTGTAGATTACGCCTCACTTTAACCCCTTCCCGACATGTGACGGAATAGTACGTCACATGTCGGGACCCCCGCTTTGATGTGCGCTCCGGCGGTGAGCGCACATCAAAGTCGCGACATGTCAGCTGTTTTTTACAGCTGACATGTGCGCGCAATAGCGGCGGGTGAAATCGCGATCACCCGCCGCTATTAACTAGTTAAATGCCGCTGTCAAACGCAGACAGCGGCATTTAACTACCGCATCCGGCCGTGTGGCCGGATATGAGCGCATCGCCGACCCCCGTCACATGATCGGGGGTCGGCGATGCTCCTCCATTGTAACCATAGAGGTCCTTGAGACCTCTATGGTTACTGATTGCCTGTGGCTGTGAGCGCCCCCCTGTGGTCGGCGCTCACAGCACACCTGCATTTCAGCTACATAACAGCGATCTGATGATCGCTGTTATGTAGCAGAGCCGATCGGGCTGTGCCTGCTTCTAGCCTCCCATGGAGGCTATAGAAGCATGGCAAAAGTAAAAAAAAAAAGTTTTTAAAAATGTGAAAAAAATAAAAAAAATATAAAAGTTTAAATCACCCCCCTTTCGCCCCAATCAAAATAAATCAATAAAAAAAAACCCAACCTACACATATTTGGTATCGCCGCGTTCAGAATCGCCCGATCTATCAATAAAAAAAAGCATTAACCTGATCGCTAAATGGCGTAATGAGAAAAAAATTCGAAATGCCAGATTTACGTTTTTTTGGTCGCCACGACATTGCATTAAAATGCAATAACGGGCGATCAAAATAACGTATCTACACCAAAATGCTATCATTAAAAACGCCCGCTCGGCATGCAAAAAATAAGCCCTCACCTGACCCCAGATCACGAAACATGGAGACGCTACGAGTATCGTAAAATGGCGCAATTTTGTTTTGTTTTGTTTTTTGCAAAGTTTGGAATTTTTTTTCACCACTTAGGTGAAAAATAACCTAGTCATGTTAGGTGTCTATGAACTCGTAGTGACCTGGAGAATCATAATGGCAGGTCAGTTTTAGCATTTAGTGAACCTAGCAAAATAGGCAAGCAAAAAACAAGTGTGGGATTGCACTTTTTTTGCAATTTCACTGCACTTGGAATTTTTTTCCCGTTTTCTAGTACACGACATGCTAAAACCAATGATGTCGTTCAAAAGTACAACTCGTCCCGCAAAAAATAAGCCCTCACATGGCCAAATTGACGGAAAAATAAAAAAGTTATGGCTCTGGGAAGGAGGGGAGCGAAAAACGAAAATGGAAAAACGGAAAAAGCTCCGGGGGTGAAGGGGTTAAGAAAACATGCACTCACCGATAATGACTTTAATGACTTGTTATCAATAGATAATTACACTTTTCAATTATATAATGTGTTTAATGCATCACATTATCCATCAACTTTAAAGATGCATTAAAGAGGTTCTCTGTTGAAATCAAATTATCAACTATCTAGGAGATAGATGATAGATTATCGATCATTGGGGTCCGTCCGCTATCAGCAAAACTGGGAATTTTATCCCTGTTAGAATAAAGCTGTAGTTCACATGCTTGACGGCCATTCATTCTCTACAGGGCTTTTAAAAGAAGAGAAGTACAGAGATCAGCAGCTACATAGGGAATGAATGGAGATATAAGTACCTCCTTCTAACAATCACAGGTCAGAGTCCCATAATCAATAAATGTTCACTTATCCTGTAGAAATGTGATAACTTGTTTTCACCAGAGAATGCCTTTAAATGTAATCTGACAGCAGGTTTTGCTATGTAATCTGACAGCTGCATGATGTAGGGACAATGACCCTGATTCCAGCGATGTGTCACTTAGTTTATTCTACAAACCTGTTCCTGGTCTGGGCTCTGCCCCAGTCCGTTGAACTTTTTTGTGCTCCATGTCAGGCTTTGCAGGTGGCCTTGCGAACTTCCAAGTGATGAATTGCCTGGGCCTATTTAAGGGCTTCTAAGACAAACACCCAGGTCTTGGTGCTGAATCAGAGGACATGTGTGCACAGAAACCTGTCTGCTATCTGCAGGCCATTGCCTGTAGACCAGCAGCGTCTAGTGCCTCTACTCACTTGTCTGCGGCTTTTGGAGACTCAGTCTAAAGATTCATGATGCCCTCTGCATGCCTATGGATTCCAGCTCTCCACCTGCCCGCCTGCAGCTTCCTGACATCCTTCGCCTGCCTGTGGTTTCTTGCACTTTGCCTGCGGTTTCTTGCACTTTGCCTGCCGTTTTCAGCATTCCACCTGACTGCCTACAGTTTCCAGTCCCTCTACTCACCAACCTGCTGCACTGACGCCCATGGCTCATGTGCCCACCTTGACCTTGTGCTTAGAGGATCCACCTTACATAATGAGCCCCTTGAACTTCTCATAACAGTTTACTGAGTGCAACAGTAATAAAAGAGTCACAGTTGTCTCTGATGCAGATGTAGCAGAGCTCAGCTGTATCGTATAGTGACAGAAAGCTGATAATCAGTGCTGGTGGTGTGGATGGACTAGGAGGTGTGAGGCTAGTTGTCCTGTAGTGATAATCTCCTGCAGCTAAAACACTGTATTGAGACAACAAAACAGCCTACTAAGTGACATATCACTGTAATCAGGGTCGCTTCTACTCTATGGCCCTCTCAGGTCATATCTAAACCCTGGTTACAGATTTCCTTTAAGTTACAAGCTTAAAATATGTGTTCAGCACCAGGAGCTGTCCACTCTATAGACGTACCAGTGCACATGTTCGTTCTTTACTTTAAAGAGATCCTGTCATCAGGATCAGGCATGATAAACTAAAATTATGGGCATAAAGGTGCTGGTCTACTGATTTAATAGGTACTTTACAAATACGCAGCCTGGTTATTCTTTAACCATTGTTAGACCTTTTAGTGGAATAAGGTGTTCGTGTATTGGGGCGGGACTGTGGGTATGGTCTCTGACTATGCCATGGCCCTTGAGCTGCTTCTGGTGTTCATATCTTCATACTTTTTAAAATTTTGCACCCGTCGCCGCACTAGCCGCAGATTGTTATTAGGGATGATGAGCAAATATACTCGTTACTCGAGATTTCCCGAGCATGCTCGGGTGTCCTCCGAGGATTTTTTTAGTGCTCGGAGATTTAGTTTTCTTCACCGCAGCTGAATGATTTACATCTATTAGCCAGCATAAGTACATGTGGGGGTTGCCTGGCTGCTAGGGAATCCCCACATGTACTTATGCTGGCTAACAGATGTAAATCATTCAGCTGCGACAATAAAAACTAAATCTCCGAGCACTAAAAAGTACTCAGAGGACACCCGAGCATGCTCAGGAAATCTCGAGTAACGAGTATATTCGCTCATCACTAGTGTTGAGCATTCCGATATTGCAAGTATCGGGTATCGGCCGATACTTGCGGGTATCGGAATTCCGATACCGAGATCCGATACTTTTGTGGTATCGGGAATCGGTATCGGGATTAATATCAATGTGTAAAATACAGAATTAAAATAAAAAATAGGGATATACTCACCTCTCCGGCGGCTCCTGGACTTTACCTCCGTAACCGGGAGCCGTTGTACCTAAGAATGCGCGCTTGAAGGGCCTTAGATGAGGTCACTGCGCTCTGATTGGTCCGTAGCGGTCGCGTGACCGCTATGCGACCAATCACAAAGCAGTGACGTCACCTAAGGTCTTTCAAGCGCTTGAAATACCTTAGAAGACGTCACTGCTTTGTGATTGGTCGCGTAGCGGTGACGCGACCGCTACGCGACCAATCAGAAGCTGCGGACGTCTTCTAAGGTATTTCAAGTCCTCTCCTTCAGACCCTTGGAACCATACAGGATACCGTCCGATACTTGGTGTCCCATTGACTTGTAAGGGTATCGGTATCGGATTAGATCCGATACTTTGCCGGTATCGGCCGATACTTTCCGATACCGATACTTTCAAGTATCGGACGGTATCGCTCAACACTACTCATCACTAATTGTTATGGTTACAGGCTTCAGTAAACTGGCGATCTTTGTTGGTACATGCCAAAAATGATGAGCCGTAATCTTAATCTGCTCTAACTCTGAGAACATGTGATATACTCGCCACCATTTTTTGCAGTGCGTTGGGACAAATGCATCATGATTGCTTTCTATGGGAACAATTTATTTCTACATCATGGTTTTAGAACCAAAACTTTTTTTTAAATGAAATTGAATTTGCTGCTTCACCAATATTACCGGGATATTAAACATTTGGTGTAGGGTTTATAAAGTTTTTAAGCAGAGATGTGCTCTGATTAGCAAATCAGGTGACTATACTAACGAAACTGGACAATATTACTCCCATTATGCATCTCCTTTGGGATTGACAGGAGTTGCCACATACAGATGGGTCTTTCCTTACTTTTCTGTTTTACACAAGATAACCTGGAAAATGTGAAGCAAGATTCTCCCCGCCAGCATTCGGTACTCAGTGATAGGGGTGGCGCTGGTTCAGTCTCCGCTCTGAGTATACGGAGCAGCTGCTGTAACCGTGCCCAGGCCCTGACTGACAGCCAGAAACTATGTAGAGCCAGTGTCAGTCAGGGCTGGAAGCGTGGTTACAGCGGCCGCTCTGTATACTCTGAACCTCTGCATACGCTGACTGAACAGGCACTGCCCCTGTCCCTATGACTGAATACCGAATGCTGGTGGGGGGAATAAAATAATTTTCTCCCAGCTACATTCAGAATGCTGTTAACCTGTAGATTTACCTGCATATCTGCAGGCTAACAGCGTTATTCCTGGTGGCAGGTTCCCTTGCAGATCTATGGACCGGACATAGATCATCCTGAGAATCTTCCCCAAAGTTTATTTTAAATGAAAGGAGATGTTACCAGTGTGAGACATGTAATAACTGACAGTCCGCTCTCCTAATTCCCATATCCCACACTGGTAATGCCCCATTTCTTTTATAACAAGCTCTGGTGGCAGATTCTCAGGGAGATCTATGTTCGGCCCATGGATCTTAACAGTTCATTTGCATATTAAGAAAAATGAGGATTTCTGTGGAATAAGACATCACATTAAAAATATCAAGGTATCACATTATTCAGTTTTCTATGACCTGGATGCCCATATACAGTAGATGGCTTAGGAGAGTTGATCCTACTGACAAATCCCCTTTAAGGGTGGACACGTCTGTAGGAACACATACCTGTACTAAACAGCCTGGAAGGTTTGGGGAATACAAGAACATGAAAAATGTAATATAAATACTTTGGATTATTCCAATAGAAATACTTTGCTAAACTACTTGTCTATCTACTAAACTATCCACGTTTTGAGGATTTTTGATTTTCTTTATAGTTACGGATCTATGGCCCTTTTCATTGAGCACCATCAGACAGAGTGCTGACCATATCCTTGTCTATAAGTGCCAGTTTATTCTTCTTGAGACTATTACAGTCTCCTGCATGTTTCCTTGTATTGATCACATCATCTATTAGAAGGTTTTTGCAGGGAAGGGTCACTGACAGTTCACTGTGGTTGATAAATATTCCATCTCAGGAGCTTCCTCAATATGATTGATGCAATCGTAATTATATTTTTAGCTGGAGTACAGGAAGACATAATGCGAGGAATAACTTACAATGTCCATATTGTCACATGCAGAATTCATTATTACTACCAAAGACCTTGACAAGCTGCTGCATTTTATAACCTATACAAATCAATAGGAATTTGTCCACACGTTGAGTGGCTTGTGCGTACAATTCATGGTGAATGTTTAGTACAATAGCAGAATGAGTCCAATTAACAGAAAGTGAAAAAAAGCTGATACTCATCAGTAACAGATACTTCTCCTTCTCTTTGTGGCTTGTGTAACATTGCTGGTGACAGCTAACTTATATATTACCACTTCAGCAAAACAAAAAGTTAAAGGGAACCTGTCACCCCCAAAACTGAGGGTGAGCTAAGCCCACCAGCATCAGGGGCTTATCTACAGCATTCTGTAATGCTGCAGATAAGCCCCCGATGTAACCTGAAAGATGAGAAAAAGAGGTTAGATTATACTCACCTGGGCGGTCCCGGTCCGGTCCAATGGGTGTCGCAGTCTGGTCCGGCGCATCCCATCTTCATCAGATGATGTCCTCTTCTGGTCTTCACGCTGCGGCTCCGGCCAGCCTCTCTCACCTTTCCCGACGCCTGCGCACTGCAGTACTTTGCTCTGCCCTCAACAGGGCAGACAAAGTATGCCTGCACCGGAGCCACAGTGTGAAGACCAGAAGAAGACATCATCCTATGAAGATGGGAGGCCCCGGACCGGACCGAGATGCCCACTGGATCAGACCGCCCACCCAGGTGAGTATAATCTAACCTTTTTTTCTCATCGGGGGCTTATTTACAGCATTGCAGAATGCTGTAGATAAGCCCCTGATGCCTGTGGGCTTAGCTCACCCTCGATTTTGGGGGTGACAGGTTCCCTTTAAAGAAAATCATTTAAGCCAATAGAAATGGGAAATGTCATCATTCTACGCTGTACTGTTATTCGTTATTTAAAGTGGTATTCTCCAACAAAAATCTAATTATCCCTTATCCCCTGAACCGTTGAGTCCACCAGAAATCCCAAGATCGAGGCTTTGAAACCCTTAGAGCCCCATCCTGAATGGAGTGGGGATGTGCATGCTAGGCTAACTCTCCATCCATTGTCCATGAGACTGCTGGAAATAGCCGAGCGCTGTACTCAGGATACCCACAGACAATGAATGGTGTGGTGGTTGAGCATGCGCACCTCTCCCACATTCATGTCAGGGCTACTGTGTCTGTTCTTGTGGTTCCTAAACCACAGTGATCAGCAACTTATTCCCCATCTAAAAGATATCAAGTTATTTGCCATTTTGGGGAATAAAACTGTAAAAGGTGCTTGAAATTAATTTTATAGCAAATTCATCAAAGCTTTGATGCCAGAATTCTGGGGTAAAAGCTTTGAAAATTTGCAAAATGTTGCGACTTTTGGCATTTTCACTTCACTTTTTTCCAGTACCACCCATTCTGGGGGATGAAGGAACAGCGAGGGCATGACACTACAGCTCATCTAATTCATGATGAGCTATGGCCGGTCCATATGCCAGAAATTTCATTCCAGTACCTGACTAGAGTGAGATTTAAATCAGGTGTAGCGCACGGTGGCGTGGGCCATTCGTCAGATGCTCCAGATTCATGAAGAGGTTGTCCACCATGTCTGACTTTAGCACGACCCTTCATTACGTCAGTGCTGATGAATTGGCCTCTTTGTCTTGAATGAGCTAAAGCTTTGAAATAAACTATTTTGCTAAATTACTTATACTAATAATAATAAAAATAATAATTTTATTTTTATAACGCCAACAAATTCCGCAGCACTTTACATTTACATTTTAGAGGGGACTTTGTACAGACAACAGATATGAAAAGGAGTGAGGGCCCTGCTTGCAAGCTTACAATCTATGAGGAAATAGGGGAGACACGAAAGGTGGATGGTAACATTTGCTTTCATTGTTCGGACCAGCCATAGTGTAAGGATCGAGTGTTCATGTAATCTTGCATGAACCAGTTATCAGCCAGAATATGTAACAGTACAGACACAGAGAGCTATTAAATGCATAAAGTATGTGAGAACATGATGTGAGGAACCTGGTTATGGTAAAAACTTCTACATGGGCCACCCAGGGATAGTTAGATTAATGCATTGAGGCGGTAGGCCAGTCTGAACAAATGCGTTTTTAGGGCACGTTTAAAACTGGGGTAATTGGGGATTAATCAAATTATCCTGGGTAGTGCATTCCAAAGAATTGGCGCAGCATGTGAGAAGTCTTGGAGACAGGAGTGGGAGGTTCTGATTATTGAGGATGCTAACCCCAGGTCATTAGCAGAATGGAGACCGGAGGGTGGTTACAGGCTTGGCTACATTTATCTTGTAGCTAAGTGGATATTTACATTAATTTATACTTTTCTGTAATTTAATTCATATTTAGTATATTCTTTATAGACAGTAATAACTAAGGTAAGATAAAAACTATGTAAAACTATAAATGACATATGACATATTGTAAAGTCATAATGTGCAGCCCCAAACAAGCTCAGGTCATCGTACATCTCCGTAACGATATGTATCAATAATCATAATCTTTATATACTGTATATATAATGCAATAAAGGTTATTTGTTTATTATTCTGTTTGTGTCATTTTTGTCTTCCTCACTTGCTATACCATTTAATGATATTACTTTAGGAATTAATTTCCTAAAGTTTTCACACTTACTGATGTCTGCAGGGGCACTATGTGACCCTATGACCGTTTTAGCACATAGGAGCAAGTAGTCACTACTATCAATTACATGTGGTGGATAAGGATACAGAAGATCCTGCTAAACTGTAATTGTCGCTTCATTGTTTTTCAAGAGCAATCAATAGAACAAGGAATTATAGTTTTGAAACTCTCTAACATTTTTTCAAATATATGCGATGCATTGAAAATGTATTCATACCCCGTGAATTTTTCCATAATTTTTCACTTTACACCCATGAACGTAAATGTATTTTATCTGATATACCAACACAAAGTAACAAGTATTTCTGAATTGTAAAGGAAATGATGCATAGTTTTCTAATGTTTTTAAAAATATAAATCTGAAAATTGTGACATGCATTTGTATATAGTCCTCCGAGTCCTGATTAAATACTTTGTAGGACCACCATTCACTGCAATTACTGCTGCAACTCTTTTGGAGTACGTCTTTTCCAGCTTTGCACATGTAGAGGTGGAAATTTTGGGCCATTCTTATTTGCAATCAAGATATAGCTCAATGAGATTGGATGGAGGCGTCTGTGAACAGCAATTTTTAAAGTCTTGCCACAGATTCTCAAAAGGGATTTAGGTTTGGACTGTGACTGGGCCATTCAAACACATGAACATTCTTGAAATAAAGAATTCAACCGTAGCTCTGGCAGTATGTTTAGAGTAGTTGTTCTGCTGTAAATGTGAATCTACGCCCAAGTCTCTAACAGGTCTTTCTCCAAGATTTAGCTCTATCCATCTTCCCATCAACTGTGACCAGCTTCATTGTCTCTGCTGAAGAAAAGCAACCCGAATGCATGATGCTACCACCATCATGTTTGACGTTGTGCATGGTGTTTTCAGGATTATGTGCAGTGTTAGCTTTTCAGCACACATTGTTTTGCATTTAGCCCCAAAAGTTCTACTTTGGTCTAATCTGACCAGAGCACCTTTTTCCAAATGCTAGCCGAGTCCCCAACATTGCTTTTTCAAACAGGACTTCTTATGGCCTACTTCTTCTTGCCACTCTTCCATACAGGCCAGATTTGTGATGTTTATGACTAATAGTTATCCTGTGGACATATTCTCCCACCTGAGCTGTGGATCTCTACAACTCCTCCAGAGAGACCATGGGTCTCTTGGCTACTTCTCTAATTAGTGCTTTCCTTGCTTGGGATGTCAGTTTTGGTGGCCGGCCATGTCCTGGTAGGGCTGCAGTTGCACAATAATCCTTCCATTTTCGGATGATGGATTGAACAGTGCTTCAAGACATATTCAGAGCTTAGGCTAATTTTATTACCTAACCCTGCTTTAATCTTCATCACAATGTTATCCCTTACTGGTTTGATGCGTTCCTTGATTTTCATGATGCTGTTTCATCCCTAATGTTCTCATGCAAACCTCTGAAGCCTCACAGAACAGCTGTAGTTATACAGAGAATAAATTGCACACAGGTGGACTCAATTTACTAATTATATGACTTCTGGAGGGAATTGGTCATTCAGGATTTTATTTTGCGGTATCATATTACAAGAAGCCAAATACAAGTGAACATCACAATTTTTAGTTTTATATTTTGACAATAATTAGAAAAACCATGTATCATTTCCTTTACACTTCAGAAATACTTGCTACTTAGTGTCGGTATACCACATAAAATCCCAATAAAATACATTTAAGTTAGTGAGTGTAATATGAAAAAAATTGTAACAATTCATGAGGTAAGAATACTTTTCCAAGACATATGTCTTTTTTCTTCACTTATTAGACAGGTCTTCCTGCTCTCCTGCCTAACACACTGATCATTCACTCTCAATATACTGATAAAATCTGCCTTCAAAGGCAAACAAGTAAAATATTTTTTCCACAGTAAAGATGAAGACAGGTTATCAGGTCGCTAAGACGTTAGGTTCCATTTGCTGCTCATGGAAGTCAATGGAAAAGCTTGATGATGGAGAATGGAACAGCTGAACATATAAGAGAAAGATAAAGGAAATACAACACAGACATACAGAGATACAGAGAAGGAGAGACACATGGAGATGCAACTTCTGCTTCTACTAAGTATTTTATCTCACCTTGTTGCTGGATTCACAGAAACACTGCTTAGTACTACTTTGTAATTTACTACAAGAGTATAGTATGAAAGAGAACTAGGAGAATAGGATCTGCACATCTCTGTATGTACACATAGATGACGACTTATTCTGAAAAGTTGTCTAAAATGGCTGTTACACTAAACATTTGCATTAGGGACTGTCATCGTCACGTCACATCTTTTGAACGTCAGGCCAGTGGTGGACACAGACTAAAATAGGCCTCTGTTTAAGAATAATCTATGAGCCCTATATGTGTCTGTTTATGCAGCTTTGGAGGTGGTAATGGGCCCCTTTATCTCTTGGGCCCCTGGTTGCACCAATAGTATGTACACCCCTATGACAGGTTGTAAGGTATAAAAATAATCAGATTTGTACAGAATTGTGTTCCTATTTACAGTATAAACTGTATAAATAATGCACTTAAATATGATAATAAAAATGTAATTTAGATGGAATTGAATGAAGCTGAAGAAAGCATTAAATTCTTTCTGAGCAATGAAGGTTTTATGCCTGTCGAGTAAAGAGCTACGGTATATTCTAGTTTATCTCAATGCCAAGAGTTACAGTAACTGAACCTTGAATAAAGCTCTATTGTTTCGTTCTTGTGAAGTTGTTCGGATACAAGGCCTCCTGTCACCGGTGTACATCAGAAATAAATGACGGGTGGTTGTCAATCCTATGATGGTAACAATGTACCACTGTCTTGTATGACCCCGCTTCCCATGGGGTATTTACTACGGTGTATCATAAGAGAGGCCAATTTAGAAGCACTGTCTCACCATCAGATGGAAACATCGCTGCGTCGTCGAGGTATTTTTTATGTCCCTGATACGTGTGAACTTATCATTACATTACGTTCGCATAACTGGTCGTCTTTGTAAACATGAAATACTGAGATGATATTGTGCCATTTCTTCAGATTAAATATATCTCATCCTTCGATTTATACAAGCACTTTATAGCTTCTGAAAATGACTCGTCTCAGCTCTGAAAAGTAATTCCACCCTGTCATATTTGTCTTTGGAAATTGTAACAAATTACGGTGATTTACCACATCAAACTTGAGACTTCCATTTTTTTTCCCCCAGAAGGGAATGTCGCTGATGGCAAGATTCTAGGCCATCCATTTATTCTATGTGGAAGGTGACAGTGAAAAACACGCTTCATCTCTACAGCATGCTGAATGACACCCTCTTTTCCTTTGAGGACAGGCTGTCAACATAACTCAAGCTGTCAAGGAACCTTAACAAAGGGCTTGGAACAAATCTAAAATGCCACTACCTGCGAGCCTGTTAATGAGCTGTGACTACCTCTTTAATGGCTGGTTTCACCAGGAGTACTTGCCTCTGACCCTTTATGGCCTCGTTCTAGTCAATATATGCTACAGTATCATCTGTCAGTCCATAAGGATGGATCAAAACATGTCACATACGTTAAAATAACAGCTTGGCTTAGTTGAGCAATTTTACCCTTAGGCTGGAGTAACACACAACATATAAAAATACGGTCATTTTTTTACAGACTAAATAAGCAGAAATGTTCCCTGAACAGTGATCCATATGTCATCCATAGGCAAGGTGTGGCTGCATATTTTGCGCATGTAAACCTCTGTATGGCATCCGTACGACATCCGTACGACGAGATTCTCTCGCCGGCTTTCAAAATGGACATAGAATGGATCCATGGGCTCAAATATTCGTGAAAACATATATACAGTCTATATATATATATATATATATATATATATATATATATATATATATATGTCAGTGAGACACATATATATGTATGTTTATATTTAATACAGAGCTAGATAGCAGAAAAGCCGGTAATTCAATTGCCGGCTTTTCCTCTCTCCTTCCCAAACCCGACAGGATATGAGACATGGTTTACATACAGTAAACCATCTCATATCCCTTTTTTTTTTCATATTCCACACTACTAATGTTAGTAGTGTGTATGTGCAAAATTTGGGCACTGTAGCTTGTAAAATAAAGGGTTAAATCGCGGAAAAAATTGGCGTGGGCTCCCGCGCAATTTTCTCCGCCAGAGTGGGAAAGCCAGTGACTGAGGGCAGATATTAATAGCCTAGAGAGGGACCATGTTAATTGCCCCCCCAGGCTAAAAACATCTGCCCCCAGCCACCCCAGAAAAGGCACATCTGTAAGATGCGCCTATTCTGGCACTTAGCCACTCTCTTCCCACTCCCTGTAGCGGTGGCATATGGGGTAATAAAGGGTTAAAGTCACCTTGCTAATGTAAGTTGACATTAAGCCTGGTTAATAATAAAGAGATGTCAATAAGACACCTATCCATTATTAATTCAATAGTAATAAAGGGTTAAAAAACCACACACATTATGAATAAAGTATTTTAATGAAATAAATACACATGGGTTTTCAGATCTTTATTGTACGCACAATCCAACTGACGACCCTTCTCATCTGAAAAAAGGGAAAATAAAAAAGCAACAATATCCCATACCTGTGCGTCGTACAGTCATGTCCCATGATGTAAATCCATCTGAAGGGGTTAAGTAATTTTACAACCAGGAGCCTTTTATTGAAGCTGCCACTGCCTGTAAAAACTGGGGAATGAATGGAATGAGGGGAACGTAGCTTCGTAGACTTGCGGTGAAGTGCCCCCTGGTGGCATAAACTCATATAAACTCTAGCGTGAGAAAATATTCAGAAAAATTCCCACGCTAGAATATTTGTTTTATTTTTAATGGGGCAAAAAAGGGGTGATTTGAACTTTTTTTTTTTTTTTTTTCAGATTTTAAAAAACCTTTTTATTTTTTACTGTATTCAATGGTCCTTTTAGGGGACTTGAAGCTGTGATTGTCTGATCTTTGCACTACACATATAATCACATCAGCCCTGCTATGTACAGAGAAAATCACAATGTCCTATGAACATCAGCTAAAGGCCGGGGTCACACTTGCGAGTGTGATGCGAGAAACTCGTGTGAGTCTCTGGCATCAATACCCGACACTGCCGCCGGCACTCAGGACCGGAGTGCGCGGCTGCATAGAAATACATACAGCCGCACGCTCTGGTCCCGAGTGCCGGTGGCAGTGTCGGGAATTGATGCAAGAGACTCGCATCACAGTCGCAAGTGTGACCCCAGCCAAATATTGGCTTTCACAGGAGAATAATAACAACAAGCACTTTTTTCAGCAGATCCTCAGCTGTCATGACAATCCATTGGCGCCCCACGATCAAGTCACGAGTGCACCGATGGGCGAGTGGAATGACACACCCACCCCCAACGCATGTTAAATGCCGCTGTCAGAGATGGAAAGCAGGACTTAACAGGTTTATAGAGGCACATGAATGCTGATTAACTCAGCCATCATCTTCTGGCAGAGATGCAGGCTCAGTGTGCGAGCCTGCACCAAAGTCATGGAGACGGCATATGACGTACTAGTAAGTCATATGTCAGTAAGGGGTTAAGTTATCTTATTTTTCTGTACATTATTTTATTTGTATGTATTTTATTTAATTCGTTATGTGGTCTTATACACATGCATTAAAATTACAAAATAGAAAATAGGTAACAATCCAGAGATTTTAACAAAATTGCACTATACAAATAACTGCATTAAATACGGTTTGCATTCTCTGTAGCATTATGCAGTTCTGTCACTCGACAGAAAGGTATTAGGTCTACGGTTACTGCATTTAGAAAGCAATTTGTGGGATTGTGGTTCCTTTTGCCGGTTTGAAAAGCAGTGATAATTAATATGTTTTTTTGCAGCTGACAGGCGAACAAAAAACAATAATTGAACGGTACCATTTTACCCACAAGGCAAGATGATAATTAGAGGTTTAACAGACAGTTCGGATTTAATCTGAACAGTAGAAGCTTCTGTGCTTTTCAATGCTTGGGAACCTACAGCAAGAAATATGAAGGCGGAAAATGAACCGTGAGCGTCCATGTTTACATTGACTACATCCATTTATGTTCTGTAATAAAAACTGACAAACTTTTAACACTTTTAATTCTTTCTTGAAGATGTCTGTCTGTATCAAAGGAAACCCTGCGACTTTCCCATCTATGACGTTATATTTTCCATTGTAATATTATGTGAATGAAGCATTTCATGTATATGAAGGTAATCGCTACTCTTTTTTTGCATTTTTATTTTTTCCTTCTCTTTATACAAAAATCATAGATTTTTATTTTTCCATCTATGTAGATGTGTGAATATTTGTAGATTTGAATAGCACCATTTGTTTTGCCACTTAATGTACTGTAAAATGTAAAAAATGTTTGGCTTTTCTTTTCGTCTTTCTACAGCAAAAAAACGTGAGGCAGGAGCCGGCTGCTGCGGCAAAGCCCTGTGCCCGCTGATAAAGAGAAAGGAATATTCACTGCTCCCCATGCCCATAATCCCTCCCTCCTCTATGCACAGAAACCGTTGCCAAGAGGTGGGAGGGACTATGAGCGTGGGGAGCAGTGAATATTAATTTCTCTTTAATAATGGGCACACATGATTGCCCAGCCATCGCAGGAAGCTGGCGGCTGAGGCTAACAGTGTGCGTGCTGTTAAAGAAGATGAATATTCACTGCTCCGCATACCCATAGTTATAGTCATAGACATGTGCTGCTTACAAGCATAAATCAACTGCTGTCATCTGAACAAAATGCTGCGAGGAAGCGCTGGGAAGGTAAGTAGAATGGTTTATGTGGTTTTGTTTTAAGTTTTTCTGATGGAGGGCCATGGATACCAGGATGGGGATGGGAGCCAATCATACCAGGATAGGGATGAGGAGCCATGCATACCAGGATAGGGATGAGGAGGCCATGTATACCAGGATAGGGATGAGAGTGCAATACCTACCAAGATGGGGATGAGTGAGCAATGCATACCAGGATGGGGATGAGTGAGCAATGCATACCAGGATATGGGTGAGGGGACCATGCATACCAGGATAGGGATGAGGAGCCATGCATACCAGGATGGGGATGAGGAGACCATGCACACCAGGATAGGGATGAGGAGCCATGCATACCAGGATGGGGATGAGGAGCCATGCATACCAGGATATGGGTGAGGGGACCATGCATATTGGGATGGCGATGAAGAGGCAATGCATACCAGGATGGGGATGAGGGGACCATGTATACTAGGAGAGGGATGAGGGGGCCATGTATACCAGGATGGGGATGAGGGTACCACGTATACCAGGATGGGGATGAGGGTACCATGTATACCAGGATGGGGATGAGGTGATGATGTATAATAGGAAGGTGATGAGGGGGCCATGTATACCTGGATTGGGGACATACAGCTCTGGAAAAAATTAAGAGACCACCACATCAAAACCCTGTCATGGGCAGCCCAATCTCCAAACCTGTACCCCATTGAATACCTCTGGAATGTAATCAAGAGGATGATGGATAGTCACAAGCCATCAAACAAAGAAGAACTGCTTACATTTTTGCGCCAGGAGGAGTGTGAAAAACTGGTGGAAAGCATGCCAAGACACATGAAAGCTGTGATTAAAAATCCTGGTTATTCCACAAAATATTGATTTCTGAACTCTTCCTGAGTTAAAACATTAGTATTGCTGTATCTGAATGATTATGAACTTGTTTTCTTTGCATTATTTGAGGTCTGAAAGCACTGTTTTTCTTTTTCTTTTGACCATTTCTCCTTTCCAGAAAAATAATACAAAATTTATTGCTTGGAAATTTGGAGACATGTTGTCAGAAGGTTATAGAATAAAAGAACAATTTACATTTTACTTAAAAATATACCTATAAAGAGAAAAATCAGACAAACTGAACATTTTGCAGTGGTCTCTTAATTTTTGCCAGAACCGTATATAGGGCCAGGATGGGGAATATTAGTACAGAATTGACCATATTTTTGGCTTCCATTTATATTTCTATTTTCCTCCTCTAAAACATAGCTGCATCTTATGGTCTGAAAAATCTGGTATATTAAACTTTAATGAGAATTGGACCAATATTGCAAGAACTGAAATATAAAATATCTTTACCTGCAATTTTCTCATATCAGTTTCCCATTCATTGTTTATCTACCTATAAAGAACCAGACCTTATGTTTGGTATAGGAGGTAATTTCTACAAAATAAGTGGTCAGAGTTTCTTGAAAATATTTTTCCAGATACGATTTTTTGCTTTGAATCATTCTGGCACATTTGAAACAAAACAAATCATTTGAAAAAGACGACGGGTTCAGTCAGACTTTTCCACTTTCTTTTTTTAAATTCTTAAAGGTTAAAGTTGGATTTTATTAGCAGGTTATTATCAATTTACCCTGCAGTGATATTAAAACAGCAACACATCACAACATGGTTGCTGAAGCAACAGCTTTTCACTCTCCACATGAATTAGTTAACACTTCGGTAAACCAAATTCTCAGGTAGAAATGAAAAAAAAAAAGAAAATATAGTAAAACATTTCCACTGTAACATTTAGTCAAACTAAAGTATACAACTGGAAATTACATTATACTGATAATTATTTTCAACTTTTGCCTTAGATTTTCCACATGTAAACACTTCAAGAACCTCGTCATAGTCATTACAGATGAGAGAACTTGTTCGGAAAATGTTCGCCAATCTCAAAGTCAGCACGAACCTTGCACATTCGGATTTGTGTTTGGATTCCCAAGCATTTTCCTCAAAATCATCAAAACTCAGCCAAAGTTTGGCAAATGATTGTGTTTGCACTAATGCTTTTGTTAGGCCTTTGGCTAGGATAGTGGTGCTGTATGATGAGTCGGGGGACGTGTTTGATGAGGGGAGGGGTTTGAGAGAGGTCAGTGGAGTGGGGGACTCTTTTTTTTTTAATTAACTTAATCTGTAGAGATTCTGGCAGTCAATTAAGGTACAGAAACCATCCACAACATCCAGACACAATGGCTTGTGTTATCTGCTCCCACCTGTCCACTTTCCCTCTGCTGGGTAATAAAATTTCAGGGGATCCAACGTCATTTTTTTCAGAAAATCATTTATTTAGTAATAAAATACATGTACAGTAAGCTGCACACACACTATACTAGTTATATAGGTCACTGACATCTTTATATCTACCTATTCTATGTGTATATATGTATTCTATCTATCCTGTTCTGTTGGATCATGCTGTGCTTTTACTGTGCGCAGCAGATGATATGTTGGGTTTTCAAGGACATGGGTCTGTAAAAATCAGATAGCACCAGCATGGTCTGTACTTTTCCTGGTGTCTGCCCCTAATTTGAGCTGTTTTGGCAGCTTTTGGGACCCCCTGAAGGAGTTGTCTATGCGTTTGGTTTTACCTCCCATCGAATTCAATTCAAATTCGAAATTTGGCGTACGGTTCGACAAACATCGGGAAGTTTGTCGATCCCAGCCAAACCAAACCTTAAAAGGTTTTCTCATCTCTAATACTCATAACTAACTAGTCAACAGGTTACTACTGAACAGAGCAAATCTCATATTAGTCTCATATTGCTTGTATTACTCTGTAAATCAATTTTACCATCTCTACATTTGGTTTCCATTTTTCACACAAATCAGGTAAGAAGTTTTATAAACATACGCAAAAGCACTAAATAATGCATATGAAAACTTAGTGGGTTTTTAAAAACGGTGGGACTAAAAAATGATTTGGGATCCCCCCATTTTTAATAACCAGCCAATGCAAAGTATTCAGCTGTGGGCTGATATGGATATTGGCCACTTCCCAGTTTAATAAGACCAGCCTTCCGCCGCCCCAGAAATAACACATCCATTAGCCTCAGCTCTTCCCGACTGCCCTGATGCAGTGGCAATCAGGGTAATGGGTTTGTGAAGTTGATGTCAGCAGCTGGCGCTAACATCAAACCCTGGGGTTAGTAACGGAGATGTGCCTGTCAGACACCTCCATTACTAATCCAGAAGTCAAAAGAAATAAGCACACACAGAAAAGGCCTTTATTTGTAAACAGCACTCCCTGACAATTTCCCTATTTCAGTCATTTATTAAAAAAAAACAAAAATCCATGCCAATCCATCGTAGTCCCGAAGGAGGTCTCACAACAATCCCTGTCTTCTTCGTCCAGTGTATGGAGCAGGGTTCACAGAACGAAGCTCCATAGACTGGAGCAGCAACCCCTGCCAGTTCTCAGGTTGGACTCCACAAGAACTCAGATGCTGTGAAAAGCGGCGAAGTCATTAAGCTTACCACAGTTCACAGCCACCATGTTCATATTCATGGACCTTCCCAGCTTATTGATATCAGTCTGTGCTTTCTGCTTTGATTTGCTGGTTTTTAAAAAGGGGGGGCACCATGCAATTTTTTTAGAGTCCCACCATTTTTAACAATCACCAAAGGCAAAGCAGACAGCTGTGAGCTGATATTAATAGGCTGGAAAGCTCCATGTTTATTTGGCCCTACCCAGGATAATAATTCCAGCTGTCTGCTTTGTCTTAGCTGGCTAGTAAAAATAGGGGGGACTCCATGCCATTTTTTTCATTTATCTAATTTTTTGCTAAATACATCTGTCACTTCTATTCTGCATTCTATTCCGGTACAGGTCACACTGACGGCACATAGATGACACACTGTATGTCATCCAAGTGCACATGTGCAGGACGTATTGATGTCTGTGTTGCTGAAAAAAAAGGATGTGTCCATGTGTAGATCACACAGACATGGTAGGGTACACAGACATGGTAGGGCACACAGACATGGTAGGGCACACAGACATGTGCCCAGACTCATAGATTATAATCGGCATGTGTGTGTAAGTTTCTCCAGTACCTGTAAAAACTGTCACCACTGGAGACATGGACATGTGAGGGGGGCCTTAAAGAGATTTTGAGCCTCCAGTTCTTGAAGTTAGGGAAGTCTCAGCAGTTGGACCCTCAATGATTAAATATTTCTCATCTCCATTGTGATTGGGGATAAATTATTTTGTTTTAGGTTATGTGCACACGTTCGGGATTTCTTGCAGAAATTTCCTGAGCAAAACAGGACATTTTCTGCAAGAAAACAGCATGCATTTTTATCACATTTTTACCGCGTTTTTGGTGCATTTTTGGTGCGGTTTTTTTTGCGGATTTTTCCGGAGGTTCCCAATACTATTAAATTGTGGGAAATCCACAAAAAATCCGCAAAGTTAATGAACATGTTGCGTTTTTTCCTTCGATGCGTTTTTTGTGTGGAAAACAACGCATCATGTGCACAAAAATTGCGGAATTCATTCTAAACGATGGGCTGCATAATGTATGCGTTTTTTGCATTTTTATAGCGAAAAAACGCGAAAAATCTGCAACGTGTGCACACAGCCTTAATGTTCAACCTCTTAAATGACAAATTTAACTGAGCTGCATTGAATGCTGTCGGCACTACTTAACTAGTTGACACCAAATAACTGTTTAATTTATCATTAATTCTCCATGAGGCTAGATTCATACTTTGTATATTTGTTGCATAATTTAGTGGATTTTCTGTACATACTGTATAATGGGTGGCATTTTACAGTACCAACAAAATGGATATGTTTTAACTTAATTTCATCCACATGCTTTATATTGTTTGTTGCTAAATCCACACGGACATTTGCTTTTGTTGTATTTTTTGGGTGTGTTTCTGTAATAAAACATACACATAAAATGCATGAAAAAAGCGTGAAAAATAATGGAAAAGTGTGGAAAAGATTTTAGACGCAGAAACACTGCATATTTCAAAATTTGTTTGTTAAATCCGCACCAAATGCACAATGTACAAATTTACCCTAAAAATCATATAAAGCAATAATATCCAACTATTTCCTCTAATAATAAAAGTAATCTCTGCAACTGGTATCCAATTAATTACACATCCTCATAATATCAATTTTTCTTCAGGGAGCTGACACTTCAACCTATTAAGGTCTCAGGTTGTACAGAAGGGACTATTTGTCAAAAACCTTCAGGTTGATCTAGATACAAAAAAATGATTTCAGCTGCATTTTTTATCTGATGATGAATTTGCTTCTATGTTAATGTGACTTTTGTCCCACTTCTACAGATAGTAAAATCTAAAATAAATAAAGTAGTAACATTTCCCTTATTAGTCTAAAAAATGTAGGAGAAGTTTATTATAGATATCATAAACAATTAGAATGACTTGAATATTAAGAAATAAGTCTCTTCTCTAAGATGATATTCTACCCAATGTGCTATAGATCTAATGGACAGAAGTTATACAGAGAAATTATACATAATGACAATTTAGCAGGGCTATCTGTTTATTAAGCAATATTTTATCTACCGGTACTCTCAATCTTACCTTTATTGTTTGCATTTTCACCAATATCAATAGTTTTTATAAGACCTTAGTCACATGCATGTGTATGTTTCGCATCCGCAAAAAAATGAATTTTTTTTTCATCCATGTGCTCAATTGTTTCATATTTGTTTGCGGTCTGTGGGCTCGATTCATCAAAGAATTCTGGTTTAGAAAGAAAGAAAGAAAAGTGGCAAAATTTTGCTTCACTACAAGGCTGCGCTAAAAATTTTGTGACTTATGGCGCCAGTCCCAGACTAGACTAAGATTTGTGGATTCATCAAGAGGCGTGTACCTGTTAATTAATCAGGAGCGTCTGACTCCAGCATGTCCCATCAAGACCTGCGAAACAACTCTGGTTTTGATGAATCGGGGCCCGTGTGTCTGTCTTTACCATGCTCGTAAAAAAGGAGGCCCAAGTGGAAATTAGATTCCCAAGCACATGGATGCTACTCGTTTCAAAATGTCATACTTTAAGGTTGAAAGTTCACACAAGTTCTTTGTGTTCAACTTCTAACCTAACAAGGCAAAAACCCTATGAAACTGATGCTAATTGCCCCATATTAAGGTAAAAAACCCTTTACTACTCTACATACTGAAAACGGAATACTGGATCAACATCTCATCATAGAATTTAGTACTCATAACCTGTCATATTATATTTGTCAAAAAAGGAATCATTGAACTACTTTGTTAGAGAATCAACCATTTCAACATCATGTGGCGCAGAATTCCACAATTTCACTGCTCGTACAATAAAGAATCCATAGTCTGACTGCTCTTACAGTAAAGAATCACCATCTGTGATGATGATTAAACTTTCTTTCCTCTAGATGTAGAGGAAGCCCCTGGTCACCGTTGAAGGCTTAAGTATAAAAATATCATTACAAAGATATTTCTACTGTCCTGCCTTATATTTGAACATTGTAATAAAAATCGCACTTAAGCCATAAGATCGCACCGAATCCATACTTGAATGTTCTCCATTTTTTCCTGCAAGTTCTGGATGTTACCTTTACCATTTATCTGCAGAAGTTAATGGTAATTTGCAGCTTGGAAAGTCTCCAACAGGGTTCCTAACTATTACAGGTAGTTTATCAGAATTATTTCATATGGGCCAAAGAGACCTTTTAGGTCCTCCAAAACTCCAGCTGCTGCGATCCCTGCACCTGCTATAGTTGCTCACCTAGACCTGGGCAACCAATTTTGGATTGTATCCAGTGCATGCAGTGTTTTTAAGGATTGTATTCTATCCAATCCATACGTCACTTGTCGATTTGTATCTTTCTATATCTCTTACAATTCCCTACCAGTTGTTATAGTAACTTTTCATATAGCAGAACATTAAATGGGTTGAACGGAGGACCAGAACAGGTGAATCTATAATTAGCAGAGGTGAAACAGTCACACTGACTCATCCATTACTTCACCCGACTGTAGGAGGCTGCACCTCTGAAAGGAGGAGGATTCTTCTTAAACAGTGAAAAGACAGAAAAAGAAAACAGATCAATGCACTAATACCTGACAGTATATAAATAAAAGGTTGTTCAGCACTATTATCCTTTTTTTACTATGGACCCAAAAATTAACAGGCAGATAATACGGTTGTTCCTACTTGCCTGGTCTTGCAGGTGCTGGCTCAGAGCAGTCATTGACTGCTCCTGCTGGCGATTCAGTTGCTCCACATCAACAGAGCATATCTTCGTCTTCTGGGCTGCTCTGTCAACGGGCGTGACTGTCGACATCATGCTGGTTGATAGCCAGCTCCCCGAACTTAGACAGCAGGGAAGCAGCTGTGAATCAGCATGATGACATTATTCACCCACCGTCAACAGAGCAGAGTGGAGAAGCCGCTTCTCTGCCACTCTGACATCAACAGAAGCCGCTGAATCGCTGACAGGAGCAGTTTGTGCCAGCAAACATTGGTGCTGGGTCCATCAGGCAGGTAGTTAGCAACTACCTGCCTGTTAGTGCTTAGGCATGTAGTAAAAAAAAATTATATAGTCCTGGATAACTTCTTTAATGCTACTCTTTGTAGATCTTTGTAGACATCTTAGTTTTTGAGAAACATCTGTCATGACCACTCGATGGATACACAAGTGTACAGCTTATTTGCTTTCTGATCTTACATGATTTTGGCACAGATTCTGCATCAAATTCCTTAGTCTGGTTCAGTAGGCGCCATAATCATGGGGAAGACTGCTGACTTGACAGATGACCAGAGAAGCACCTGTATCTGGGGATTCCAAGCCCCACTCACAATGACAACCAGAAAAACAGATGACTACATATTAAATAGTCTTCTAAAAGCACTCAAATGAAAAAAAAATTGGGAAAAAATATAAGCTAAAAACATCAAGAATGGATAAAAAGGACACAAATGCCATAATAAATTGGACCCACAGCCTGCAAAAAAATCAGACTTGTGGACAGTATTACAGTCTATAATTAGAAGGTGCTCTATCTGCCAAAAATATGGATAGAACCTTTACGTGAAAACCATACGTCTGCATAAGGCCTGGGGCTGGGTTCAGTTGAGAGTTTGAAAAATCTTTCATTTTTCATCCCGAAATGGGCACTTTTTCATCCATGCGGTGTTCTATATCTTGTCTGTACGTTTTTTGCATCCATATTATATCTGTATGGCATCTGTTTTCTATGTTAACAATTTAAAAAGCAGTTTTCTAACTTAACTATTGCGCTGGGTCAGTAAAAAACAAATGAAATACAGATGGTGTCCATATGACACATACCCAGGCAGTTTAATTGACAAGTCTGATCCAAAATATGGATTAGCGCTGTTCATGCTTTGATATTTTGCATAGAAACACATTGGTCTGTGTTTAAAAACCTCATGTGAATGATCCCATTGGCTTTCACTGGTCTGTATGTTGTAGATATACTATCCATTTGTAATAAAGACAGAACCTGGACGTAAAATACTCTTGTCTGATGGAGGCCAAACTGCAATCAGTACTGGAGCAATCTGACCACCACAGATTGTTATCCACTGGAAGTAAACACTGAACGTTCACACTTAATGGCGTATTACCAGAATTTTGTGGAAAGCAGTCAATATTATCTATTTTTAACTTAGGCAAAGTATATTGTCAAGCTAGTAGGTGGCATATATTACACTAATAAAGCCTTCCACAATTCCAACAATGAGGCTGGAAAATAGCTGACTGCAAATACCCTTCCCGTTTACGATTCCTCTACTGTATGATTATTACGGAAGCGCCAAGAGTGGTTATCCAGTATGATACACTTCCCTATAATCCTGACTAGATTTGATTGAATCAATTCGGCACAAATCTAATATAAGTCTAAGTTTCTGAACTCCGCAGATCGGGAAAACTCAATGTGCAATTCAATTTGGGCAAAAACGGCCATCTCCAATTTACACACATTGTATGATTGTATCAGTCAGGCAAGGACTTCATCATAATACCGTTCTCCTGCATGGGATCACTCTTTCTTTCTCTTTTCTTGTTCCCTGCTGTTGAACTCTCTCTCCTTGATTTTGTGTTCCCTCCTGTTGAACTCTCCTTAGTTTCCAGTTCCCTGCTGCTGAACTCTCCTCAGTTTCATGCTCCCTGCTGCTGAACTCTCTCTGTCTTCCTGGTTTCGTGTTCTTGCTGAATTCTCTCTTTCTGGTCTCATGTTCCCTCCTACTGATCTTTCTCTCCCAAGTGTCATCTTCCCTGCTGCTGAACTCTCTGTCCTCAGTTTCGTGTTCCCTGCTGCTGAATTATCTCTTCCCAGTCTCAAATTTCCTGCTGCTGAACTCTCTCTCCCAGATCTTGTATTCCCTGTATCTGAACTCTCTCTCACCAGCCTCGCGTTCCCTTCATCTGAACTCTTTCTCTCACCAGTCTCCTGTTCCCTGCTGCTGAACTCTCTCTCCAAGAGCTTGTATTCCCTGTATCTGAACTCTCTCTCTCACCAGTCTCATGTTCCCTGTATCTGAACTCTCTCTCTCACCAGTCTCGTGTTTTCTGCTGCTGAACTCTCTCCCAGGTCTTGTATTCCCTCCTGAACTCTCTCTCCCAGGTCTTGTATTCCCTGCTGATCTCTCACCAGTCTCATGTTCCCTGTATCTGAACTCTCTCTCTCCAGTCTCGTGTTCCCTGCTGCGGAACTCTCTCCCAGGTATTGTATTCCCTGGTGAATGCTCTCTCACCAGTCTTGTATTCCCTGCTGCTGAACTCTCTCTTCCCAGTCTCCTGGTCCCTGCTGCTGAACTCTCTCTCCCAGGTCTTGTATTCCCTGCTGAACTCTCTCTCACCGATCTCCTGTTCACTGCTGCTGAACTCTCTCTCCCCAGTCTCATGTTCACTGCTGCTGAACTCTCTCTCCCCAGTCTGGTGTTCCCTGCTGCTGAACTCTCTCCCAGGTCTTGTATTCCCTTCTGAACTCTCTCTCACCAGTCTTGTGTTCCCTGCTGCCAAACTCTCTCTCAGGTCTTGTATTCCCTGCTGAATGATCTCTCTCACCAGTCTCTTGTTCCCTGCTGCTGAACGCTCTCTTCCCAGTCTCGTGTTTCCTGCTGCTGAGCTCTCTTTCACCAGTCTCATGTTCACTGCTGCTGAACTCTCTCTCCTCAGTGTGGTGTTTTCTGCTGCTGAACTCTCTCCCAGGTCTTGTATTCCCTGCTGAACTCTCTCTCACCAGTCTTGTGTTCACTGTTGCTTAACTCTCTTTCACCAGTCTCATGTTCACTGCTGCTGAACTCTCTCTCCCCAGTCTCATGATCACTGCTGCTGAACTCTCTCTCCCCAGTCTCATGTTCTCTGCTGCTGAATGCTCTCTCCCCAGTCTCGTGTCCCCTGCTGCTGAACTCTCTCTCCCAGGTCTTGTATTCCCTCCTAAACTCTCTCTCCCCGTCTCCTGTTACCTGATGCTGAACTCTCTCTCCCAGGTCTTGTATTCTCTGCTGAACTCTCTCACCAGACTCGTGTTTCCTGCTGCTGAACTTTGTCCTCAGTTTTGGGTTTCTGCTGCTGAATTCTCCTACTGGTCTCATGTTACTCACTGCTGAACACCTGACAAGCATTATGCATTGCTGCTCAGATCACCCAGCGATGGCCAATTCCATGTAATAACTGCAGCACACAGACAAAGGGTGTCACATGTCGTTACAGAGCTACATAAATACCGCTGAACCATAAGTGTTCCTGTCTCTCTTACAACTCTCTTCCAAATTAGTCAGCCCTGTTAATCACATAAAAATGCAACATAGGGTACTAGGAAATTGCAGGACAAATGGACTATTTGCAATTCAAGGCAGATTTTTATTCACTACCAATTTTAATGTTGGGGAAAATTTTGTCGAATCTAAAAATTTCAAATTTGAAAAGATTCGATTATTCTGATGACTAGTAAGTAAACCCAAGAGATCCCCAGGAGAGGGATCACTTATTGCTGACCACTGACTGGAACATTAGGGCTTCAACAAGTTCTGCTTTGGCATCATACAGACAATTTCATCAGCTTATTCAGTAAAGGTTTGTGTATGTTAGCAAATTGGAATCTTTATGGTATAATAAATCAGTATTAATAATGTAAATGGGCAGAATAAATGGGGCAGCTGGTATTTACCTGGCATCAATATTGAATACGTGAATGTGAGGACTGTAGCCCAGCCTTATTATGTAATTTGCATTCACAGTGTGTTGGTCGTTAGTATACCCGTTACCAAGCTTCAGCAGGGTAACTACTAATTACCGTAAATATTGGCTTCAGGGCTTGAGTTATAGCAATAATATGGTCCAGATGATCTTAATTCCACTTTCAGTGTATTCTGCAGGTGTAAAGCACAAGGTCACCCTTCCAATAATTTGCCACATGCAAATAAGTGTAGACCATACAGCAGGGACATTTTTGTATGCAGAAAGCAATTTATTATGTGTTTTGTGGCTTTATGCTGAATTTTGCTGGTTGCTAAATGACCTGTCGTCCTGTCCAAATGTGCCTGCAGTTGCCTGCGCAGTGACAAATTACTTGTATTTATTGCTCTATATAATGAGCATTATTCTCCTCTGGGGGGGGAGGGATCTCTTTAAATGTTTGCAACAAGTCACAAAGGTTTGAAAGACATTGATGATATATGTCAAGTCAACAGCAAGAGAATTGCCTAAGGCACTATACAAAATTGCTACAAATACAAAATACACATGTTGCAACCTATAAAATGCTCATAATAAACACCATAAGCATATATCAAACACATGGACAGTAAGTACATGCCCATCAGGAGCACAGACCTTATTCCCAAACAGGTTTATATAGCATACATTCAGGACAGAAAGGGTTTATCATTTCATTCAATGGTTTTCGGGTATGTAATAAATAAATGTAGCATGTTAGAAAATACATCTCTCCACATACGCAACATAATTATTTTTCCTGCCCAAATTCCAGTTTTGAGTATAAAAAATGGTTTGAAAATCTCGTCCTATGTATAAAACTTGTCATGTAGATTTATGGAAATCACCTATGGTACAAACAACCATATGGTATGAACGTGTACCCCAAAATGATCAAACGATGTGATGGTTCCATGGCAAGATGTCGTATTTTGACCCCAATTCATTAGTTTGGAAGGAGAGGAAGTGAAAATGGTTTTAAAAAAAACCAAAGGCTAAGAAAAGAGTAACACAAGTCCTCAATAATAGTGCCATAATGGACCCAACTAATAGCTCTATACAGTGCCTAAATACTAAAACTATAGAGTACCAGATTCAAATAATTGTGTTTCAAGTATTACTGTCTAGGTACTCTAAACCACTCAGATTGCAGTACCGCATAATATACTAATGACGATACTATAGAGATGAATACCACAGACAGCACAATAAACACCACATTCCTCAATTTGTTGGCAGCACAGCCAGAGCTATGAGGAGCAGCATAGTAGCAATAAACTTGGCACACAGAACTGTGTAAACATATAACAGAGTTATTGGCAATCCACAAATTAACGTTTTGGTCTATTTGGACCTTCATCAGAACCGATTGCCGTATGAAAACTGCTGATCATCAGAGAGAAGCACTATGTAAGGGCATGATCCAAATCGCTGCAGAATGGCGCTTTTCAGCTATTTGGTTCGTGCCACTACATAGCGCTGTTCTCTCTAACGATCTGCAGTTCCCATATGGAAATCAGTTCTGATGAAGGTCTAAACGTTAGAAACGTTAATTTGTGGATTTCCAATAAATCTGTTACATATAGTGCCCAGTTTATTGCTACTATTGGATCATGAGTTGGAAGCCTACTTGGGCACCAGAGCCGCTCACGAGGAGTGCCCTATATCCCTTTTCTACCTATAGGGAGCGACATAGTCCACAGCTGCTGAAGGAATCCACTTGATGCAACACACAGAAAATTATGTAAAGACAGCGCTCTTCAAGGATATAGAAAAATACAAAAATACCTTCATTGTTTCATTCATCGAAATTCCAGCAACAACATTTCGAACTGTCCAGTCTTTATCAAGCATAAATAATGCTATTGAAGCACTGAATTTACTTTTCGCACCAACAAAGATCAAAATGTCTTGCTGAGTAAAGCGGTCCTCATCGCTAACTGGGATTTTATTAATTGTAGCAGGGATTTATTGTTTCCTGAAGAAAGCAGCTGGTCTTGTACTCAAACTCCATAAAATATCATTCTTAAAGCACCACTACGGCTTTTTTTTTTATATTTTGGTATCACTATTATCTGTTCTCCGTCCCTAGTAATATACTTGTCAGCTGCCATCTTCTGCTTTTCCTGGTACCGCTTCGGGCCCATTCCACCATTTTTGTCAGAGCTGAAAATCACTTTTCCTCATTCTCGCTCTCATAGACTTACATTGAGAAGCGACTTCTGGTCTACCAGCAGACACCGGAGAGATCTGGCAGGACAGAACCAGCAGAAGATGACCAGTGCGATGCCAAGAACAGATGAAGATAATCCATATTTAATCCATTCCACGTGATAAAAAAACTGGACATCCTGGAAAAAATGGAAATGCCTATGTGTTTTGAACCGATATATCATGAATGGTTCCTACTCATGGCAAGAACTACTTACTTCAATTGGCCTAGTGCTTATCCCTCTCAATCCAAGGACTTTTTAATGAAATCCAAGACTCACCTCATTATAGCCAGTGGCAGGAGGCATTTATTGTATGTTTTATTAAAAAATAAATCCAACTCTGCCATCACTTTTATTGTTCAGCTCCTATTAAGAAGCAGGAAAATGAAAATTTTGAGACTAGATGTGACTATTTATTCAATCACATGCTATATCCAATCAGTAAGGGACCTCTCTAGGCTACGCAAATGCCATTTTCATATACACTTTGTCTGATCCGAATCTGAGGAATTGACAAATATTGTCAAGACCAGATCCGTTGCATAACTGATGCAAACAGAAGACAGGGGACCCCACTTACTAATTTGGGGTCTTGTTTTGGTTTAGTTAAGTGTTCATTTTTAGAGCAGAAAAAAATGTTCTGCATGCCGCACTTTTCCTTCCATTCTAAAAATTCACACATAACTAAGCCAAAACAAGACCCCATAATAATAATAAGAACTCAGCCGGACGGCATAATAATTGAGTCCCTCTGCTTCCATTTGCATCAGTTATGTAAAAGATCTGTGGAAATAATTCTATTTGTCCGTTCCTCCAAACAGAAGAGACAAATGGTAAGTCAAAATGGACGTGTGAATGTCGCCTTAGTAAGGCTGCTGAGTGACATGGGAGAAAAAACCCATAAGGCCATGTGCACACGTTTCGGTTTTTGCTGCGGATCTGCAGCGTTTTTGACGCTGTGGATCCGCAGCAGTTTTCCATGCGGTGTACAGTACAATGTTAACCTATGGAAAACAAAAACCGCTGTGCACATGCTGCGGATAAAAACGCGCTGAAACGCTGCAGTTTATTTTCCGCAGCATGTCAATTCTTTGTGCGGAATCCGCAGCGATTTTACACCTGCTCCATATTAAAAAACCGCAGGTGTAAAACAGCAGAAGAATCCGCACAAAAACTGTGGAAAATCCGCAGAAAATCCACGATAAATCCGCAGCAAACGCAGTGTTTTTGCCCTGCGGATTTATCAAAATCAGTGCGGAAAAATCCACACACCAGTCCGCAGCATGTGCACATATCCTAAGTTTCTGGTGGAGCCTAATCCAAAAACATCAGGAGGATACAATGCCCTGCTAGCCTATTTTCCTAGTGCAACTTTGCATCTGGAAGTCCAATTTAGGAGTCATCAAGATCCCAAAAGCTAAAATAGAACCTGTCAGCACATTTTTGTAATGTAAAGAAAAGACATGGCTATAACGGCGCTATAATACTAAATAAATTGATTACTCGGGTGAAGAAATCTGCTTTGCTGTTCCTTTTTAACCATCATTTAAAGTTTTCTGATAATTGGATTTTGGTGCACAGGAGATGGATACACACCTTGATCTTTTAGAGGTGTTGTACAAACTTTTTTCACGTATTCTTTATATGTGGTCTATGGATTGGTATTTTTTACTGTATGGGAGTAATCACTACATGAGCACTGGCACTTTATATCGCTTGCTGCTATTCTTCGGTTTTCCCCATCCATTATACTTATTTTTGGACCATATGCTTTACACCTGTGTTTACCAACCATCAACTTTGTCTTTTTATGTTATTTGTTACATTTTGTCTTGTGGATTATGTTTCCTTTACAAACTTTTTGATATATTTTATATGGGATTATTGTTGCTCCTCTCTTTTTCTTCTGCGTGTTTCCAAAAATGACCAGTATATAGCCTCTGCTCATATCATATCTAACAACTAGAATTGCCTGATTGAGAAGCAATGTGTCAATGTACAGTATGACAATATGTTTTTTTTCTGAAACTGTAAATGTTATTTTACCTTCGTTTGTCATGGCTGGAATAAGATGAAAATTGGAAAATCAAAATTCTGCTCAAGAACAAGCCTTTGGTACATTAGTAGAAAATGAATTAATCATGATTAATGTTATTACAATGAGCACCAAATGAATCCGTAATGACTGGGCACCTGTTTTAAAATGTGTTCATTTTTCTAAGTCTTTCAAGTTGCTAATGACATTTATGTCTTGATTCCAAATGGAATAGACACACACCGAAGACGCCCACAATCCAAAGTCAATAAGAAACTCTATATATGGAAATCCCGAGATCAGAACTAGTGCAGCGTACCATGAAACCTATAGGGTCATGTTCGGAAAACACAAAGGAACTTTTGTGAAATAATCTTATTTATATTTATCAAAATACCACAATAATTAAGCAAATACGGTATACAAATTATTTGATAAATTTATCCATGACGTATAGATGAAGCAGCGGCCATCTAAGGAGGTACCATGGTGGACAATTTGCATAGCAGTCTATTCATTCAATATGAATGGAAACATCTGTGCTATTGATGCATTATGGCAGCCATCATGTTTGAGGCTTCTGCATCTGCATTACCACATGTTGACAATATAATAATAATTCTAAAATAAAATTGGACCTTGGCTAAATAATCACCATATCGTCACGACAGATGAGCAGAGATGAGCAAAGTTTATGTCTAATTAGACTGCAAAATCTGTGAATTTTGGAGGGGCATGATTAAGTGCCTCCCAAAGACAGACCCCAGATGCATGGCAACTGATGGCGCTGCAATCCGAGAAGTGCCCAGGGAGGCGTGACCAGGTGCTACACCAGGACTGACCTCGGTCACGCGGCAGCTGAACCCTCAATGAAATATGAAGGTGCTAGCAGACAAGACTGGTATACAGGCAGGCATAGGGCCCAGTTCATACATAACAGACAGGAATGGCTTCGAGGAAGAACTGGGTCTCTGGCAAGGGGGTATTGGACCGCAGATGAGGACAGACAGGGAAGCTAGGATGCAGACAGATAGGGAACCACAGATGCGGACAGACAGGGAACCTTAGGTGCGGACAGGGAACCGCAGATGCAGACAGACAGGGAACCTCAGATGCAGACAGGGAACATCAGATGCGGACAGGGAACCTCAGTGGCGGACAGACAGGGAACCTCAGATGCGGACAGACCGGGAACCGCAGATGCGGACAGACAGGAAACCTCGGATGCAGACAGACCGGGAACCGCAGATGCAGACAGACAGGGAACCTCAGGGGTAGACAGACAGGGAACCTCAGAGGCAGACAGACAGGGAACCTCAGAGGCAGACAGACAGGGAACCTCAGAGGCAGACAGACAGGGAACCTCAGAGGCAGACAGACAGGGAACCTCAGAGGCAGACAGACAGGGAACCTCAGATGCGGACAGACCGGGAACCGCAGATGCAGACAGACAGGGAACGGCAGACGCGGACAGTCAAGACAGTACTTTGTTCACCAAGAATAGACAGGGTCAGGTTCATACAGGACACATACAAGGATAGGTACAGACAAGACAGACTGGGATGAGTGGGATGAGTTCAAATAGAGTACTTACAATGAAGTAGCAAGTGTACTTACTAAGCACTAATGCTGCACAGTGACAACAGATTAGAGATAGGCACTCTTTAAGACACTACATATTTCAGAGATGGGAACAGGTTCAGATACTGCAGGTTTTAGGGATAGGTGCTGGTTCAGACACAGCAGGTTTTGGGGAAGATCCAGACTTGAATAAAAACAGGTTCAAGGAATGGTCCTAATTCAGACAAGGATAGACACAGGTACAGGTTCAGGATTCAGGCCTGGGTATTCAGCCCCCAGGGTGGCAGAAACAGTAAAGATTAGATACTGGTATAGATTCAGGACTCAGGTCTTGGTATTTAGCCCCCAAGATTTCAGGAACAGGAAAGCACCTGGCAACTTAGCAGCTGCACACACATACACTGAAAGAGAATGTTGCTCAGGTACCTTCCAACAGGAGAAGGTGCCTTAAGTACAAAGTGCCTCACAGCAGTAGGCTGGGGATATCAGGAGTGCACGCGCTGTATCTTTAAGAATCAGGAAGTGCAGGCATGGCAGCCCTCAGCATGCATTTAGGAAGTATGCTCACAGCAAGCAAACGACAGAACTCACTGCATGGCCTGGAGTGGTAAGTCAGTGTACCTGCATGGTGGGGGATGGGAAGCCATGCAGGAATGCCAGCAGTGATGTTACAGCTTATATTGCATATATAGAATCTTTCACAGACATTAAACACAAAAACGTTAGCTGAAAAAATTATCTGCACATATGTTATCATGAAAAATATTGTTTTACCTGTTGCCATTCGCTAATTGGTCAATAAAGCACTAAAAATATCAGTTTATCTATCTTTAATTTATTTTAATTTTTACGCCCACAATTCATATGAGAATATGTTCTGAATGTTAAGACTCTGATTTTCAGACAGCAATAAAATGGCAAAAATATTGTTGAAGAAATGTGGAGCAAAGGGAGGAATGGGGCACGATCAATTACTTAATCATAAAGAATGAACGATCCCCAAATTAAATGTTAGGCAACACATGCAAAATAAGAAAAGCTTACCCTTCTGCGTACAACTTCCATTTTCATTTCTGTATCCTGTAACAAAATAGAAAGTTCATTGTAAGAAACAAATAAATATTTATATAAGAAATCGCATTAATATGATGGATCTTAATCAAGAGATAAATAACATTCAGCAGATTACTGTATCAGTAAATACGTACTTGTAATAAATGGCTATCTATTCCACAATTCCCTATGGCTTGTTCTTACCACTATTTGTGCAGTAGAAAAGGCAAAAGGTATTGAGAGAGTTTACTCAGGTTCAGGAACATGTAGAAAAAAAACTCAGCCACCGACTCATTCTTTAAACATATACTGACATCAGTGCATTATTCCTGCTGATCCCCTGAATGTTCACGTTTTTTTTTTTTCTTTTAAATCCACCTTATGATTCCAGTATTATGTGCCTTTTTTTGCTATTTTTTATGGTTTTACCAAGTGGATGTTTTTCAAAGGGCAAGAATGCAAAGTATCCTTACAAGCCCCCCAAAAATCTGTGAGCAATAACCCATTGGTAAAGACCATAAAATAAATATTCTTATATATCTTAAACCGTATGTCAGATTAAAAAAAACAAACAAAAAGAACAAAAAAAAAGCAAAATTAAATAGCATGTTCAAGGGAGTAGAGGAAATAACGTGAAAGCAAAAACTAGTGATTTTTTGACCTGGTGATAGGTCTTTTTAAGGACACAGTCAGACGACCTTATAAATTGGTCCAAGATCAGAAAGCAGTGCGTGGACTGGCCGGCGACTCTCCAAATCCAAGCGTGACAGCTGCATAGAAATACATGAAGCTCTCACGCTCAGGTAGGGAGAGTCGTCCAGTACATGCACTATGTTCCAATCTTGGCCCAATTTATATGGCCGTCTGATTACGCCCTTAAAGAAAATCTGTCACTCTAAGTTTACTGCTCCAATTGAGAGCAGCATGACGTAGGAGCAGAGATCTTGATTCCAGTGATATGTCACTTACTGGGCTGCTTGCTGCACTTTCGATACAACATTCATATCTGCTGCAGCTCTACTAGTTCTCTCAGTTACTATCTCCTGTGATGTAGTCCTTAACATTCATGAGCTTTCACTATGCCTACCCTCACTACTGATTGGCAGCTTTCTGCCTAGGTGCAGTGTTGGCAAAAAGCGATAAATCAATGTTGAAAGAGGTGTTATACAGAGATCATTATTGAGAAGACTAGAAGAGATGCAGTAACTAAAACAGTGATTTTAGCAAAACTACAGCAGGGAACCCAGTAAGTGGGACAATGGAGGCTTCTGTCTCTACTGCTCTGGGAGGAAAAAGCCTGGTGATAGATTATTTTTAAATTGTGCAGGGAGCTCTATTTGGGACACAGAGAAATAGTTTTTTTCTCAACCTAGCTACTTTGAAACAATGCTTAAAGGGAATCGTTCAGCAGGATCAACCCTCCTAAGCCAACTATATGGGCATGATGGTCATAGAAAGTTGAATAAAATCATACTTTGATATCTGCAATCCAATGTTTTATTCCACAGAAATCAACATTTTTCTTAACATGTAAGTAAGCTGTTAAGATCTTTGGGCCGGACATAGATCTCTCTGAGAATCTGCCTCCAGAGCTTATTTTATATGGAAAGGGGGTGCTACTAGTGTGAGACATGTAATGACTGACAGTCTGCTCTCCAGATTTACAGGTCTTACACTGGTAGTGCCCCTTTCATATAAAATAAGCTCTGCAGGCAGATTCTCAGGGAGATCTATGTCCGGCCCATAGATCTTAACAGCTCATTTACATATAAGAAAAATGTGGATATCTCTGGAATGAGACATCGGATCTCTGATATCAAGGTATCATTTTATTCAACTTTCTGTGACCTACATGCAGACAGATTAGGAGGGATGATCTTACGCACAGATATCCTTTAAATAAAAAAAAACACAGAAATGAAATGAAGAGAGTACTATATGGATTTTCCTTGTTGTGTCAATATTAAATGTCAATCTTTTGGTAAAACTCAATATAAATTAATTCTTCATAGTGAGAATTTCTGAAAGTATCACTATTATTACAGTATAGTGTATCTTTCATTTTGTTTAGTGTTATTACAGGAGAAATAGACAGACGCATAGAGATGATTAGGTTTGCAGAACTATGGCGTCTTGTACTGTTTGCTTTGAAGGAGATAATTTCCTTTAATGTATAAGAATGATCTTGTCACTTTAACATTGCTCTTTGTAAAGTTAATGGAAGAAGCTGAGTGAAAATGATGTTTTGTCCAGTCCACGACAGACACTTTTTGGAATAAAATTCTTCACCAGACAGATTGAGGTTGGGTGTGAAACGGGGTGACATTCACAGCGCTCTGCGGAGTTTATGAAGGGCAAACGCCATCACTCTCCTGGATGGCAGCTTCACAATAGCCTCTGAGCCATGCAGCATCCCTGAGGATAATCTTGGCCCTCCTGTTACAAAGAAGCTTTGTAGAAATGCAGCGCAGCTGCTAATGTTCGCATCGACTCATTATAATATAGATTATCTGCTAATAAATGGGAAAACTGCAGTTGTGCAAAAATATGCAAAATGGATCATTTGTCCACAAGACAAAAATCTGCATTATAATTTTTAAGTCAATACCATTCAATATCAACAAGCAAATAGTCCTTTCCAGATCTTGCAGAGATTCAGTCCTGGTTTTAATGAACTCTATGAACTTATCATGTATTTAGTATCTTGTGTGACCCTGACTGTGTATCCGAGTCCTAGTATCAGTGACAGATGTCCTTGTGGCTTCCCAGGGGAGGACTTGCCAAAATGCCATTGACTGATGAACTGATTCCAGGCACCTGTCAAGCTACTGAGTTGTGAATTATGGACTGTGCAATTAAATAAGAGCTTCTTGTTTACACCCATAGCCCAGAAGATGAAAAGGAGCAGATTCAATTAGGAACAAGTTTGTCACACCTCGCCTTGTAAAGCTGTGATACTTACATAGAGTTATGGCCACCGGCCCCCTGAATCTTCAACCCCGGCTCACTACATATAAGCATATACTAATAAAAGTTTTAGAGTATTTTGTTGCCTTCTCGGCTGGGATAATGCATACTGGGCAAGGATAAGTTCCCACTAGTGATGAGCGAACGTGCTCGGATGACATCTTATCCGATCATGTTCAGGTGTCATCCTAGTATATTGGGCGTTCTCTTATATTATGTTCGAGTCCCTGCAGCTGCATGTGTTCAGGCAGTCTAACAGCCACAAATCATGCAGCCTCAGGGACTCGAACATAATATACGAGCACTCCCAAGATACAGGGAGAACACCCGCGCATGCTCAGATAAGACGTTATCCGAGCACATTCGCTCATCACTAGTTTTCAAGATGAGTTTTTGGTGAGCTTTTGTCGCTGCATATTGTTGCCATGCAAAAAAGCAGCATCATACAATTTCAGAAAAACAGATGGGATTTATTTTTTTTACTCAGTGTAAACAGACCTGTGGCGCGTGCTTGGAATCCGCAACATGTCAATTTGTCTTCCGGTTATGTTGAGTTTTATGTGCGCCAGAAAAGCAGCTTTATTTCAAACATGACCAAAGAGAGACAAAACCTGCAGCATCAAAAATGCAACGAAAAATTGCCAGTAATCTAACTGTTATAATAGAAATGCTGCGGTAATTATGGAGAAGATCCGCAGGATTAACTCCTAAACAACCAGGGGTATTTCAGTTTTTGTGGTTTTGTTTTTTGCTCCCCCTCTTCCTAGAGCCATAACTTTTTTATTTTTTGCTCAATATGGCCATGCTAAATGCTAAACCTGACCTGCCACTATGATTCTCCAGGTCATTACGAGTTCACAGACATTAAATATGTACAGGTTCTTTTTTATTTAAGTGGTGAAAAAAATTTTAAAGTTTGTTACAAAAAAAAAATGGTGCCATTTTCCGATACCAGTAGCGTCTCCATTTTTCGTATTCTCAGGTTGGATGAGTGATTATTTTTAATCGCCTGTTATTGCAATTTAATGCAAAAGTAGCGGCGACCAAAAATACGTAATTTTGGCGTTTTTAATTTTTTTCTCATTATGCCATTTAGCGATCAGGTTAATTCTTTTTTTATATTGATAGATCGGGCGATTCTGAATGTGACGATACCAAATATGTGATGCTGTATCCTCACCCATCCCTTGTAGATTGTGAGCCCTCGCGGGCAGGGTCCTCTCTCCTCCTGTTCCAGTTGTGACTTGTATTGTTCAAGATTATTGTACTTGTTTTTATTATGTATACCCCTCCTCACATGTAAAGCGCCATGGAATAAATGGCGCTATAATAATAAATAATAATAATAATAATAATAATAATGTTTGAACTCTTATATTTTTTAATATTTTTAAAAACATTTTTTTTTACTTTTTTGCATGCTTCAATAGCCTCCATTGGAGAATAGAAGTTGCAGTACTTTGATCGCCTCTGCTACACAATGGCGATGATCAGATCACCTGTGTGTAGCAGAAATGCTCACTTGCTATGACAACCATAGAGATCTGCTGAAGACCTCTGGTTGTCATGCCGACCCATCGGTGTCCCGTGATCATGTGATGGGGTCAAAGGGGATGAAGGACTCGCTTCCGGTAAGCACGAGTTAAATGCCGCTGTCAGAGATTGACAGCGGCATTTAACTAGTTAACAGCTGCGTGTGGATCGCGATTCCACCCGCGGCTGTTGCGGGCACATGTCAGCTGTATAGATCCGCTGACATGTGCCCGGAAAGGTGCAGGCTCCGCGCCAGAGCCTGCACCAAACAGCTGGAGTCTGAGGTGGGAGTACCAATGTCAGAAAGGGGTTAAAAACTCACCAAATACTCTTTGTGGGAATATTACCTGATTGTCATTACCTGCTTCACAAGTACAAAAAAGAAAACAAAACTATTACCTGTGTATTGGAATCTGTTTTTTATGACGTCATCTAAGTTTTTAATGTTACAAGCACTATTTAGTTCAGGGCATCTATTAGATGCTTTCTTTATAAGCTATGAATACTTACATTTGCTTCTTAAATGCAAAGTTAAGCAACTTTCTAGTCTTCATAAAAGTCCACTATTCTGCTTATTCAGACTATCTGTAAGGCCTCATTCACACTCCGTATTTTTGATCAATATTTGTGTGCCAAATCCAGGAGCGTCTCAAAAACACAGAACAGCGGTCAATCTTTCAATTATAGTTTTTTTCTGTAAGTTCCACTCTTGGTTTTGGCAAGCAAACACTGATGCAAAAATACTGACGTGTGAATGAAGCCTTAGGCCTCATTCATACGTCCAATTTTCCTGTGCGAGTACCTGTGATAGTCTATGGGGCCATTCACATGTCCGTGATTTTTTGCAGAAAATCACGGAGATAAGTCCAAGTGTCAGATCGAAATTGGCAATGCAAGTCAATAGGTGAGTGAAAAATGCATGGATGACATCCACGTGCACTCTGATTTTCACAAACTGTAAGAATGGAGAAGGCGGAAAAACATTTTTTTTTTTGTATTTCTCCACATATGAGAAAAATGGACACTCCGACCACAAACTCTGGCCAAAGTCTGATCAGAATAATCGATTTGTTTTTCTTGTACGTGGAAAAATGGAACGTGTGATTGAGCCTTTAGTTCCCTTTCACGCATACAGTTTTGTCGTATATGTTTTCCCTCTTTGTTTTTCATGGATAAAACATATACCAATAATAGCCTATGGCGCCACTCACTTTTCATGCATTATTTCAGGCACTCAAGGACACAGACAGAAGAGGGCCCCTTTCCAAGAACAATAGTCGGCCCGTTGGAGCAAAATAGCCCATCATAATGCCCAATTCCTCCGGCTTTGAAGGTGTAAGTGGTCCATTTACGTCTTGGGCCCCAGGTTGCACCAATGATTTGTCCATCCCTGGTTCTAGGCTCACCATTGACCTCTATGCTGGAGAAGAATAACACTGAATTGTCTGCCCCCAAAAATACAGATGATAAAAAGTAGAATTTATGCTACATGGAAACACGGAGTAAATAAGAACTATTATGTATCTGTTCAGCCTGTAGCACCGACATATTGTGCAGCAATGTACACAGAACACATTTGCGCATCATAGCGAGACTTAAACTTTCCCTGTTACTCATACACAGACTAGATCCAATTTCTTAAGAAGCCAATTAGCTTAAGTATAATTGGAGGCTTTATTTATCTAGCTGGAGAACCCCTTTAAGAAGTAATTACATTCCTCTACAAACCTGTAAGTGCTTCAACTTTACAGAGATTCTGAAAAAGCTGCGTCCAGGCCTTTGAAATGGTTCATAATTATACTGTCCAAAATGTAATTAAGTTTAATTAAAACATAATCATTGCCCTTGATTCAATGGTGGGAAGAGAATGGCAGAGTTTCTGTAAGTATGGAAAGCATTAAAGTATAATTTCACTGATTACTGACTTACACATAATATTGTATAGCGGTAATGGTCGGAGTGTGCTATAGTGCAAGAGGTATACTATAGAGGAGTTATTAAAAAGCAAACGCCCCACGGCTCTAAGTGTTGGGAAATGAAACATTAACATATAACACAGAATAGATCCACATGTATATATCTGAATGTTTTTATTATTGCACAGACTAAAATTCCCCCCAAAGGTTATGAACATATGAGCAGCAGTATATAATATGGATCAGAACTGAAATAACACAGCGGTTAATTACACTAAGTTCTGAAACTATTTGCCAACCTATGGAAATGGTGTCTGGCAGTATAGCAAATAAGTTTCTACTTTTGCCTACTAGAGCCATCTTTCCTGTAGTGACTAAACTAAGGGATGGTAAAATATTCATATTCCCCAGAAATAACAGTATAGGCCAACATCTGCTCTGATTATAGTTCTATACGATGGGCCATGAAATCACAACACTGTTACTTTCTTAAAGAGTAACCGTCGCTTTAATTTTCTATTTCATAAACTCAATAATGCACAAAAATATAAGAAACTTTTTAAAGAAGCTGTCCCGTCAAAGTTTGTATCCTCTTAATATATTTTAATCATCATATGACATAGAACCTTGTACAAACAATTGCTCATTTTGCCTTTCTACCCAGTTAATTCTTCTCTTTTCCATTAGGTCTATGACATCACGTGATTAAGAACTGACTCCTGAATCCTCCTAAGCTCTATGTAGAAACAGGAGGTCAATTTTCCCTTCATGAGTCATAACTCGCTGCAAAAGTCCCTAGCGGGACGGAAGAGAGGGCAGCTGGGTCAGGAGTTAAAGAGCGGAATGATAAACAAAAGACTTCCTGTTTCTACATAGAGCAGAGAAAAGAGAAGAATTAGATGGGTAGAAAGGAAAAATGAGCAATTGTAAGTACACAGCACTACATCATATTATGACTGCAATATATTAAAGAAGCAGTCCCATCCAAGTTTTTATCCTCTTAAAGAAGCACTCTTATCAAAGATTTTATTTTCCTTATATATTGCAGTCATAATATTATATAGCGCTGTGTACGTACAATTGCTCATTTGCCTCTCTACCCAGTAAATTCTTCTCTTTTCTCTGCTCTTTGTTGAAACAGGAAGCCTCTTTTCCCTGCGAAAATCTTTCCCCTTTTCAATGCCCTTGAGGGCAAACATTCAGATCGAGAAGGGGTTGTCCTAGATCCTCAGTGTTCAATCAAACCAATTTTCAAGCAATTTGTGGACCTATCGATTTTCTTTTGAGTCTATTCACCATTCTGCTCTTGCTTGAGAATAGGTTTGAGCGCAACAGTACTAGGCAAGGGCTAGAAATCTTGAGGCTTTGCGTTGATATTAATTTTGGAAACACGCAGAATAACACACAGGGCCATAGACCCATATCCAGTGAGATCCTTTATTTGTGTATCTTTAATTAATCTCACATTTGTAGGCTACGGCTCAGAGATGTATGCACGACTCATTATGATCGGGATGATTTACCATGTCTAATTCTAATAGCTCGTGTTATATCAAGAGATAAAACAGAGCGAAGGAACTAATTATAGCTTATTGCTCGGAGGTATTGTTTCCTATGCTAATATTTTGTTACATGTAATATATGGTGGAGATTAGTTACCATCCACTGTGCTTTCCTTTCGATTCAGCTACCATTAATTCTAGATCAAAAGTGGTGCAGCGTGATTTATGGAATCTGGTAACATGTTATTGGATTCAGCACAGCCATATGTCAAAACTAGTGCAGAAATGTACTCTGTTGTATGGCCTGGCTTCTTTTTTTTTATTTCTGCTACTAAAAATAATTACACATGTTGAAAAAGAGAAATATAGGCCAATACATGACAGTATGGAAATAATATATCAATGCTTGCTGGTTTCCCTGGGCACCACGCTCTGCTTAAAATACAACAGTTTGGGGAAGAATATTTACCACTGAATTAATAAAGAGTGTGATGCACATACATAGTCTAAAATGGGCCAAGGAGAGACTCTTAGGTGGGCGACTTGGTTTGGTAATCTACATTATGTTGAAATTCAATCAATCCTTATGTATGCGATGGAAAGTAAGTAGCAGGAACAATGAAAGGAATTAGATTAAAGTGACTTGTTAAAAAAAAAAAATGGCATAACTTGAAGGTCAAGGACCCCATTACAAAATTTCCAACAGGTCCCCCCACTACCACTGGTCTTCAAAAGTATTGCTATCCTCATATGACCAATGGGTTCTTTTGGACCCCTCAGGCACAAGGGTGCATGTGCAACTTCAACCTTTACATTTAAGGCTACTTCCACATTTCCGTCTTTTGCAGACCGTCACAATGCGTCGTTCTGTGGAAAAAACGCATCCTGCAAAGTTGCCCGCAGGATGCGTTTTTTCACATAGACTTGTATTACCGATGTATCGCGACGTATGGACACATGTTCCATACGTCGTGCACTGGATGCGTCGGTATTTGGCCGGCCGTCGTTGCGAAAAAACGTTCAAGGGAACGTTTTTTCGTACGTCCTCTCCTGCATTTTTTATTGCGCATGCCCGGCCGGAACTCCATTCCCTCCTCCCTGGGACTTTACAATGAGCAGTGGACGCGTTGAAACATTGTGTCCGCTGCTCACGTCACTCAAAATTTCATAAGCTTCCGTCGGTACTCGGCCATCACCAGGCGTTGGCGCGACGTACCGACGGAAGCTTATGAAATTTTGAGTGACGTGAGCAGCGGACACAGTGTTTCAAGCTTCCGTCGGTACGGCGCCCTGACGCCTGGTGACGGCCGAGTACCGACGGAAGTGTGAAAGAAGCCTAAGCCACATTCATTTGGTCAGTATTTGGTCAGTATTTTACCTCAGTATTTGTAAGCCAAAACCAGAAGTGGGTGATAAATGAAGAAGTGGTGACGTGTTTCTATTATACTTTTCCTCTGATTGTTCCACTCCTGGTTTTGGCTTACAAATACTGATGTAAAATGCTGACCAAATACTGAACATGTGAACATGACCTTATTCTCGTTACACTCCTACTTTCAAAAACCCTACTAGGTAATTCTGCATTCCCAAACACGAGTCATTTATTCATGGTCTTCATCAGTTAACTACAAAAAGCATCTCTCTCATTTTGAAACATCTGGCGTGTGCACACATTTCTTGGACAGTCTATTGATTTTGATGGACACCATGAGCTGTTTCTTTTCCCCATGAAGCCACTGGATGGAACACTAGCCGGGATGATCCCTTGGCTGACCACAGAGTGTCCCACTAGTGGAAAACAAAGTCAAGTGAATGTACACTACCAACCCTCCTCTTCTTGATCTTCAAGATACAACGCCTATCCACTGGACAGGGAACAATTGCTAGATTGGTAATGGTCCAATTGCTGTGAACTCAACGATTACTACCATGGAGGTCCCATGGTAGACTCCTCATTGCATGTTTGCAGTCAAGCGGTGGTCAATTATATCCCCTGACGTTCCATTCAAGGTCTGTGATACCTCATAATGTGGGCATTTAATCTGTCAGCAGATGTTAAACTATGTAATCTGAGGACAGTATGAGGTAGGGACTAGGACACAGATTTCAGAGATGTGTCACTTAGTAGGCTGTGTGCTGTTGTTTCCATATAATTAGTGTTTTATCACCAGGAGATTATCAGTGCCTGTACTACAGATCCTGTGAGCTCTGCTTCGATTATGTCCCCTCCTGTGCTATGCAGATCACTATCAATACACAATGTACACAGCTGTGATGTGGGCGGGGTTAGCTTTCTGATCTCTGCTATGTTACACCTAAAAACTCTGATTGTATCAAAACTGCTGCACGCAATAAACAAAGCGATACATCACTGGAATCAGCATCTCTTTTCCTACATTATGCTGCTCTCAGATCAGGTAGCAAAAACCTGCTGACAGATTCCCTTTAAGAATTGGACATTTGTCTATCAATAATTCATCACATTATTATTTATCTTCTTTCCAGAAGAGTAGCTCCAATCTTGTCCATACCACAGACATGGCTATGAATACTAAAACTTTAGGTTACGTTACCATGATGAGTTTTGAAAACTTTAGGTTATGTTCCCACGATGAGTTTTTGGTGAGTTTTTGACTCCACATATTTTCTTAGCCCAAAGCAGTCAGTGTCTTACAATTCCAACAAAGGGGATGGGATTTCTAGAAATCTCATGCCCATATATATTTTTTTATGCAGCATAAACTGACTTGCGTTGCGTGTTTGAAATCCTCAAAATGTCAATCTCTCTCGCGGATACTCTTGAGTTTTATGCACAGATTATCTCCATAGAATTCCATTAGATATGGAAAATCCGCAGATAAAAAAATTCATATGAGTTTTTAGTGTATTTCTATTGTGGAAAAGCACTAAAACTGTGCTTAACCCGTGCATGACAGCATCAATAAAGTTTTATTAAAACCAAACACCAAGAAGTATAAAAAACAAAGCAGCTTTATTTAAAACATGACATAACAAAAAGAGACAAAAACCGCAGTGTCAAAACCATGACGAAAAAAGTGCAATGAAAAATTGTAAGTAGCCTAATCTAGCAAATAGGTGCAAATGGGCAAAAAATTGGGGAAAAATGTTAAAACCTAACTATGAGGCAATGATCTGTAAGGGTCATCCATTACGGTTACATACAGTGGTTATATGTATAGGAATACTGGAAAATATGCAGTATTCTTTTCATCCACTGCAGTCTAACCAGAGTCATAAGTGATGTCTCGCAGTTAGAAGAGCAAAGTGTTTTTAGTAATTAATAGGATCAAGATGGGAATGTCACAAGCTGAAAATGATGAGAACCTCGGAGGATTTCCACTGTCTACACTGCACATTTGTTTCACAATTTGCAAAATTACATTTTTCTTTTTTTTTTTATTATATCAACACAAACACACAGAGCGAAGTGAGATAAATGTTATTATGTGACATTGCCGAAAACGTCTCCTGCAGGCAGTAAATGTAACACGGGAGATCAGGAAACTTTGTGCAGTATATGAGCTTCGTAAGAAAACACAAGATCCAGATTTAATGACTGCTTTACAATGACCCTAAAGAAAGTCAATATGAAATTAAACTGTTTTCATTGATGTTTCATTTTCTTTATTTCCACTCAAATACCAATTTATAAGATATTGACTGATAAGAAAAGAACAATAATGCTAATTAGTCATTTTGATTATTGGTCCCAATCCTGGTCACCCCTTCTATAGGGAATCTGTCACCAATTTTTGAGAACACCATTATGTAGGGGCAGAGATCCTGATTCCAGCAATGTGTTGCTTACAGTGCATAGGCAGAAAGCTGACAAACAGTTGGGACGAAGGGGGTTAAAAGGAAGTCATGAATATGGAGCAGGTTTTCTAGTCCTCAAAACTATAACAGGCAACCCAGTAAGTGACATATCGCTGGAATCAGGGTCTCTGTCCCTACATCATGCTGCTCTCGGATTAGGTGGCAAAAACCTGGTGACAGATTCTCTTTAAAATGATATACATGTAGGTTCATTATGGCGCAGTCAGGCAGCCCTATAAATTGGATCAACATTATAGTGCAGAGCAAGAACTGGCCGGTGGCTCTCCCAACCAAAGAATGACAGTTTCATATATTTCTATGAACGTGCCTCGCTCAAGATGGGACAGCCGCTGGCCAGTCTGTGCACTGTGTTACAATCTCGGTCCAATTTTTACGGCCGTCTCACTGCACACTTAGGCCGGGGTCACACTAGACGTAAGTAAGTACGGTCCATTTTTTACGGCCGTAATACGCAGTAATTGTCCCAAAACACTGTTCCATATTCAATGCGAGGATGCGATTTTTACGCACAAATTTATCTGTGTGTCATCCGTATGGCTTCCGTACGGCGATTTTTTCTCGCAGGCTTGCAAAATGGACATATCATGGATCCATCGGCTCAAATATTGTTAAAAACATATATACAGTCATCTGCTGGATGAACTCATATGAACTCGAGCGTGGGAAAATATTCTGAAAAGTTCCCACGCTTGAGTTCATATGAGTTCATCCAGCAGAGGGCGCATCACCGCGACTCGAGGTAACTACAGTACATTCCCCTGCATTCCATTCATTCACCAAGTTTTACAGACAGGAGCACAGCTGTTAACAGAGCTCCTGGGTGTAAAATAATTTAACCCCTTCAGATGGATTTACAGCGTGAGACAAGACTGTAACGACGGAAGGTATGGAATATTGTTGTTTTTTTTTTAACTTTATTTCAGGTGACAAGGGTCTTCAGGTGGATTAAGAGTATAATAAAATATTACAACACCCTGTGTCTTTATTTCATTAAATTACTTTTTAATAATGTGTGTGTGTTTTATTAACCATTTCGTACTATTGGATTAATAATGGATAGGTGTCATAATTGACGCCTCTCCATTATTAACCTGGCTTTTCTGCTATCTAGCGCTGAATTAAATATAAATATATATATATATATATGTGTCTCACTGACACATATATATATTTATATATAGACTGTATATATGTTTTTAACAATATTTGAGCTGATGGATCCATGATATGTCCATTTTGCAAGCCTGCGAGAAAAAAATCGCCGTACGGAAGCCATACGGATGCCATACGGATGACACACGGATAAATTTGTGCGTAAAATTCGCATCCTCGCATTGAATACGGAACAGTATTTGGGACAATTACTGCGTATTATGGCCGTAAAAAACGGACCGTATTTACTTACGCCTAGTGTGTCGCCGGCCTAAGGCTGATATTTCACACTGTTTTTGAATTGTTTCCACTCTATGATCAGTGTGAAATCTGCTTGAATTCTGCCCTTGTAATATGCATCATAGTTCACAGAAATCTGTGGTGAGGACAAAAAGTTCCAGTGCCAGTTTTCACAGGGAAAGCACATGGAAGCCTACAGTGGATAGCCGGACATGGATCATCTCAACTGAAGGAGGAATTTTACAGTGCAGATCAGCAGAAGGGCAAAATGCTAATCCTCAGCAGAAATCTTAGGTTCAGTCAGAATAATGATGATTGGCTGCTATTCGGAAGAGATTTGTATATTTATGTGGCATTAACATGAATATATCTTTGTATAAAACACCCACAGGCTTAGGCCTTCTTCACACATCCATTTTTTGTGTTTGTATTCGGTCCGTTTTTTCAGGATCAATGGTGGTGCGCACGTCAGATTTTTTACAGAGATCGTGTGTCCGTGTGATAAACCTGCAGACATGTTCCTTTTTAATGCACCAAGTGCTAAATGCGTGCTACAAGAAAGACATCTGTGTGTCATCAGTGTGACACGTACTGGCGCCTGGGAAAAGCAGTACAATTACCGCTGTTCCCAGGCGTCGGGTGCTGAATGCAGGTTTCATCATTGTCACCTGGGGGGAAAATGGGGGTGCATCTTATAATGTGGATATACCTTACCGATAACATTGCTGCAGGCTGCAAGCTGAGATGAGCGGGTGCCCGGCGGTGCTGCGGGTGTGTCCGGCGGTGCTGCAGGGGTCTCTGACACTGTGGGGGCTCTGCTGACATTTTGTGAAAGACCAGAACCCCCCGCAGTTCCATGGTTTCCTATGTGGTGGACTCCGGGAAAATGGCCTCCGGAGGCGGCGCATGCGCAGATGGAGCGCTGAGATCTCATCTCCTGAGATCTTGGTGCCGAGATCTCCATCTGCGCATGTGCCGCCCCTGGCAGCTATTTTCCCAAAGTACACCACAGAGCCCCCACAGCGCCAGAGACCCCCGCAGCAGCACCGAACACATCCTCAATAATGCCAGACACACCCACAGCAGCACCGGACACACCTGCAGCAGCACCGGACACACCCGCAGCAGTCCTGGACACCCGCAGTGGCACGCAGCACATCTGAACACCCCCTCATCCTAGCATGCGGCCTGCAGCATCATCCCAATCCTGCCTCCTCCAGCAGCAACCTTAGGACCCCGCTTCACCGCAGCCACCACCCCCGGTAAGCAATAAGACGCATGGATTACAAGAAGCACCACCATTTTATTAAAAAGAAAAAAATTCCTATTTTCTCCTCTGGGGTCTAAGGGGCAACGTTTCTCCTTATGGAGGGTGACATACCAGCTCTGGCTTGTCAAGGTAAGGAGGCTTATTCGCCATACAATGCTCCTCTGGGACTATAATATGCAATTTGCATATTTTCTCCTCCAAATTGAGGTGCGTCTTATAATCTGAAAAATTCGGTATCTATCTATCTATCTATCTATCTATTTATCTATCTATCTATCATGTTTCTAATCGCTATCTATCTCTATCTTTAAGCATCTTTAATACATAAAACTCTTTAATTTCTATGCTGCCTTTCATTCCATACATGTCACACTCACAGCAAACAGACGATGTCTCATATGTACACACGGATGGCACACGGATACAGACCATGGATCTCACCAGTACTGATTTTTTCAGGACAGGAATCACCAAGACATGGGAAGAAGACCTTACACTGTGAGGGACTTTTGGGCAGCCAGCAGACAGCACTGAGCTAACTGTTACAGCTTGTTTAAAGGGAACCTGTCAGCAGGATTGTGCCCAGTCTTGTGGTTGTTTTTGAATCTTTATGTTGTTTTCAGCTAATGATATGCTCGTGTCCTGGGGTGACCTGTGTGGGGGGTCTTCATGTGGTGCTCGGATTAGGTATTCATAATGCAGACTGTTGACAGGTCACTTACTAGAGAAGGAAAAAAAATGTCCTCCTCCAAGATGGCATCACAACAATTTCCCTGCTTCATGTCCCCTAACCCTCATAATATTATTCTTTCCTTATATTCCAATATATATTTAACCATTTACTTTAATAACATTCAAACCATAAAATGCCAAAGTGTTTCTCTGACAGAAGGCAACAAAAAGGATAACCCACAGGCAGGGCCGGACTGGCCATAGGGCACTTCTGGCAAATGCCAGAAGGGCCGGTGCCAGTGGTGGGCCGCTCAATCCGCCGCCCCCGCCGTCGCATTCAACTATACCGGCGTATAGACGCCGGTACAGTTGAATGCAATGATGGAGGAGAGAGCGTCTGCAGACGCTCCTCTCCCATCATTCCCCGCTCTGCCTCTGACACTGCGGGTGCGCGATGATGTCATATCATCGCGCACCTGCTGTGTCCCGGGCAGACTGCAGCTGCTGAGACAGGAGCAGGAACCAGGAAGCAACGCTGGGCACGAGGAGAGGTGAGGAGAGTTTTTTTTTTTTCTGGACTGTGGGGCCATTCTCGGAGGAGGTGAGGGGAGGAAGAGAAGAGATGTGGGCTGTATATAGTCCTCTGTGGGCTGTGCTCTGTGCTGTATACTGCTGTGGGCTGTATATAGCTCTCTGTGGGCTGTGCTCTGTGCTGTATACTACTGTGGGCTGTATATAGTTCTCTGTGGGCTGTGCTCTGTGCTGTATACTGCTGTGGGCTGTATATAGCTCTCTGTGGGCTGTGCTCTGTGCTGTATACTACTGTGGGCTGTATATAGTTCTCTGTGGGCTGTGCTCTGTGCTGTATACTACTGTGGGCTGTATATAGTTCTCTGTGGGCTGTGCTCTGTGCTGTATACTGCTGTGGGCTGTATATAGTTCTCTGTGGGCTGTGCTCTGTGCTGTATACTGCTGTGGGCTGTATATAGTTCTCTGTGGGCTGTGCTCTGTGCTGTATACTACTGTGGGCTGTATATAGTTCTCTGTGGGCTGTGCTCTGTGCTGTATACTACTGTGGGCTGTATATAGTTCTCTGTGGGCTGTGCTCTGTGCTGTATACTACTGTGGGCTGTATATAGTCCTCTGTGGGCTGTGCTCTGTGCTGTATACTGCTGTGGGCTGTATATAGTTCTCTGTGGGCTGTGCTCTGTGCTGTATACTACTGTGGGCTGTATATAGTTCTCTGTGGGCTGTGCTCTGTGCTGTATACTGCTGTGGGCTGTATATAGCTCTCTGTGGGCTGTGCTCTGTGCTGTATACTACTGTGGGCTGTATATAGTTCTCTGTGGGCTGTGCTCTGTGCTGTATACTACTGTGGGCTGTATATAGTTCTCTGTGGGCTGTGCTCTGTGCTGTATACTGCTGTGGGCTGTATATAGTTCTCTGTGGGCTGTGCTCTGTGCTGTATACTGCTGTGGGCTGTATATAGTTCTCTGTGGGCTGTGCTCTGTGCTGTATACTGCTGTGGGCTGTATATAGTTCTCTGTGGGCTGTGCTCTGTGCTGTATACTACTGTGGGCTGTATATAGTTCTCTGTGGGCTGTGCTCTGTGCTGTATACTACTGTGGGCTGTATATAGTTCTCTGTGGGCTGTGCTCTGTGCTGTATACTGCTGTGGGCTGTATATAGTCCTCTGTGGGCTGTGCTCTGTGCTGTATACTGCTGTGGGCTGTATATAGTTCTCTGTGGGCTGTGCTCTGTGCTGTATACTACTGTGGGCTGTATATAGTTCTCTGTGGGCTGTGCTCTGTGCTGTATACTGCTGTGGGCTGTATATAGCTCTCTGTGGGCTGTGCTCTGTGCTGTATACTACTGTGGGCTGTATATAGTTCTCTGTGGGCTGTGCTCTGTGCTGTATACTACTGTGGGCTGTATATAGTTCTCTGTGGGCTGTGCTCTGTGCTGTATACTGCTGTGGGCTGTATATAGTTCTCTGTGGGCTGTGCTCTGTGCTGTATACTGCTGTGGGCTGTATATAGTTCTCTGTGGGCTGTGCTCTGTGCTGTATACTACTGTGGGCTGTATATAGTTCTCTGTGGGCTGTGCTCTGTGCTGTATACTACTGTGGGCTGTATATAGTTCTCTGTGGGCTGTGCTCTGTGCTGTATACTACTGTGGGCTGTATATAGTCCTCTGTGGGCTGTGCTCTGTGCTGTATACTGCTGTGGGCTGTATATAGTTCTCTGTGGGCTGTGCTCTGTGCTGTATACTACTGTGGGCTGTATATAGTTCTCTGTGGGCTGTGCTCTGTGCTGTATACTGCTGTGGGCTGTATATAGCTCTCTGTGGGCTGTGCTCTGTGCTGTATACTACTGTGGGCTGTATATAGTTCTCTGTGGGCTGTGCTCTGTGCTGTATACTACTGTGGGCTGTATATAGTTCTCTGTGGGCTGTGCTCTGTGCTGTATACTGCTGTGGGCTGTATATAGTTCTCTGTGGGCTGTGCTCTGTGCTGTATACTGCTGTGGGCTGTATATAGTTCTCTGTGGGCTGTGCTCTGTGCTGTATACTGCTGTGGGCTGTATATAGCTCTCTGTGGGCTGTGCTCTGTGCTGTATACTACTGTGTGCTCTGTGCTATATATAGTTCTCTGTGGGCTGTGCTCTGTGCTGTATACTGCTGTGGGCTGTATATAGTTCTCTGTGGGCTGTGCTCTGTGCTGTATACTGCTGTGGGCTGTATATAGCTCTCTGTGGGCTGTGCTCTGTGCTGTATACTACTGTGGGCTGTATATAGCTCTCTGTGGGCTGTGCTCTGTGCTGTATACTGCTGTGGGCTGTATATAGTTCTCTGTGGGCTGTGCTCTGTGCTGTATACTGCTGTGGGCTGTATATAGCTCTCTGTGGGCTGTGCTCTGTGCTGTATACTACTGTGTGCTCTGTGCTATATATAGTTCTCTGTGGGCTGTGCTCTGTGCTGTATACTGCTGTGGGCTGTATATAGTTCTCTGTGGGCTGTGCTCTGTGCTGTATACTGCTGTGGACTGTATATAGTTCTCTGTGGGCTGTGCTCTGTGCTGTATACTACTGTGGGCTGTATATAGCTCTCTGTGGGCTGTGCTCTGTGCTGTATACTACTGTGGGCTGTATATAGTTATCTGTGGGCTGTGCTCTGCTGTATGCTACTGTGGGCTGTATATAGTTCTCTGGGCTGTGCTCTGTGCTGTATATAGTTCTCTGTGGGCTGTGCTCTGTGCTGTATACTACTGTGGGCTGTATATAGTTCTCTGTGGGCTGTGCTCTGTGCTGTATACTGCTGTGGGCTGTATATAGTTATCTGTGGGCTGTGCTCTGTGCTGTATGCTACTGTGGGCTGTATATAGTTCTCTGTGGGCTGTGCTCTGTGCTGTATATAGTTCTCAGTGGGCTGTGCTCTGTGCTGTATACTACTGTGGGCTGTATATAGTTATCTGTGGGCTGTGCTCTGTGCTGTATGCTACTGTGGGCTGTATATAGTTCTCTGTGGGCTGTGCTCTGTGCTGTATATAGTTCTCTGTGGGCTGTGCTCTGTGCTGTATACTACTGTGGGCTGTATATAGTTCTCTGTGGGCTGTGCTCTGTGCTGTATACTATTGTGTGCTGTATATAGTTCTCTGGGCTGTGCTGTATATAGTACTCTGTGGGCTGTGCTCTGTGCTGTATACTACTGTGTGCTGTATATAGTTCTCTGTGGGCTGTGCTCTGTGCTGTATACTACTGTGTGCTGTATATAGTTCTCTGTGGGCTGTGCTGTATATAGTACTCTGTGGGCTGTGCTGTATATAGTACTCTGTGGGCTGTGCTGTATATAGTACTCTGTGGGCTGTGCTGTATATAGTACTCTGTGGGCTGTGCTGTATATAGTACTCTGTGGGCTGTGCTGTATATAGTACACTCTGGGCTGTGCTGTATATAGTACTCTCTGTGCTGTGCTTTATATAGTACTCTGGGCTGTGCTGTATATAGTACTCTGGGCTGTGCTTTATATAGTTCTCTGTGGGCTGTGCTTTATATAGTTCTCTGTGGGCTGTGCTGTATATAGTTCTCTGTGGGCTGTGCTGTATATAGTTCTCTGTGGGCTGTGCTGTATATAGTACTCTGTGGGCTGTGCTGTATATAGTACTCTCTGGGCTGTGCTGTATATAGTACTCTCTGGGCTGTGCTTTATATAGTACTCTGGGCTGTGCTGTATATAGTACTCTGGGCTGTGCCTTATATAGTTCTCTGTGGGCTGTGCTGTATATAGTTCTCTGTGGGCTGTGCTGTATATAGTTCTCTGTGGGCTGTGCTGTATATATTACTTTGTGGGCTGTGCTGTATATATTACTTTGTGGGCTGTGCTGTATATATTACTCTGTGGGCTGTGCTGTATACTACTGTGTGGACTGTGCTGTATACTTCTACGTGGGCTGTGCTGTATACTACTGTGTGGTCTGTGCTGTATACTACTGTGTGGTCTGTGCTGAATACTGCTGTGTGGGCTGTGTTATCTACTACGCGAGCTGTGCTATAGTATGCAGGCTGTGCTGTATACTATGCGGTTTGTGCTATATAATATGCGGGCTTTGCTATATACTATGGGGAGTATATTATATTCTATGGGGGAGGCCATGTTATGTACTATGTGGCTGTGTTATATACTATTGTGGGGGTATATTATATTCTATGGGGGAGGCTGCGTTATATACTATGGGGGGCTGCATTATATTCTATGGGGGGCTACATTATATATTATGGGGAGGTGGGCTGTATTATATTCTATGGGGGTTACATACTCTGGGGTGGCTGCATTATACTCTGGGGTGGCTGCATTATACTCTGGGGTGGCTGCATTATACTCTGGGGTGGCTGCATTATACTCTGGGGTGGCTGCATTATACTATATGTGGGCTGCATTATACTGTATCGAGGACTATGGGGAATACGTTATACTATATGAAGAACTATGGGGTGCATTATACTATGGGAAGTGAATTGTACTACATGGATGACTGTGGCGGTGCATTATACTATATGGAGCACTATGAGGATTGTATTATGCTATATGGAGGACTATGAGGAGTGTATTATACTATGTGGAGGACTGAGCAGTGTATTTTAATATATGGAGGACTATAGGGAGTGTATTATACTATATGGAGGACTATGGAGCACATTATAATATATGGAGGACTATGGGGTGTATTTTACTAAACAAGTAAAATGCTGCATATTCGGATTGTTTTTGCTGGAACAAAAAGCCTTGTTGTCAGCAGCACATTGCCAGTGTAAACTGTAGATGTGCTGCTGAAAACATGATACTGTATGGTGATCTATTAGTGATCGTTCTGTCTCATCATTATTCCTCAGCTGGTGGAAAGAGGCCGGGAAACAAGCGTTGAACAACTTCAGTATTGTCGATCAAACTCGTTTAGCGGCCTAAACTCAGCGCACGTAAATACAACAGAAAGGCTTCTGTGTGATGTGCAATATGTTAGCATTTGGGGACCCATTTTAAACTTTACCTAGGGCCCCACTTTGCCTAAAACCGGCCCTGCCTACAAGTGTACAAAGATATTATACAGTCACCATGTGACAAGTGGGCCTGTGTAACTTCAAATGCCAGGGCTGAATTTTAGTCCCAGTCCGGCCCTGCCCACAGGAGACAAAAAGTATTGTGAAAATAGATAAGATGAAAAGATGAAAGTCTGCAGTCATCAAATACATGTATGTATGTATGTATGTAACCAGAGAACAAATTCTGGAATTCAGAAAAACGGACAACACAACACTGGCTTCAGACATCATGACTTCAGATGAAAATCTGGTTTTCATGGAAGCATCCTTTTATTTAAACACCCTCAAGAGAATATATTACACCCTGGCATTGACAATTACACCAATAAACAGTAACATCTGCTCCATCACCAACTTAATATATGATGTAACTCATTTTAAAGAGACTCTGTAAACTGTCCAGATATGTCAGCTCTAGTACATAACGCTATTCCCTCTAGGGCTTGTTCACACCACCGTATTTTCGATCTGAGTGCTGCCTGTGAAAAAAAGGATTGCAGCATGCACTCGCCAATTCAACTCTATGGATGCATGACAAAAATTGGAGCATCTAATTTTTATGTATACCTTGCAATTCTGCAACATAGGAAATTGTATACGGTCTTACAAATGATTAATAGCTGCTGCGGGAAAAAAAACAAAAACTAAAAAATCACCCAACTTTTCTGGAAAAAAAACAGAACAATTTTGTTATGCTCGTGTGCCTACACTTAGGCGCCATTCACACTAGCAGTATTTGGTCAGTATTTCACATCAGTATGTGAAAGCCAAAATCAGGAGAGGAACAATCAGAGGAAAAGTACAATAGAAACATGTCACCACTTCTGTATTTATCACCCACTCCTGATTTTGTTTTATGATGTGAAATACTGACCAAATACTGACCGTGTGTATGTGGCCTTACTGTAACAATTCTTCAGCCTCTTTTTCTATACCTGTCTGCGGTGCCCTTTCTGATATTCCTCCTTAAAAAGAATAAATAAATTGACAACTGAGTATTACCAGTTAGAGGCGTGTCTCCTCTAGTCCAATCAGGGCAGACAATACAGGCTTGTCAGAGACACGCCCTTCTGCAGGGCCCAATGGTAACACCAAGTTGTCAATTTATTCATATATTTCAAGGCGGAATAACAGAGGAACAGCAGAACACGACAGTCAATAAAGATACGATTCAGAATTATTTCAAGTATTTACAAAAACATTTTTGACAAGTCCTCTTGAATTAGGTTATACGCATAATATTTAACATTAATTGTGGCATAAAAATATATATTTTTCATTACCCTTCTTTCTCTCTCTCTCTCTCTCTCTATATATATATATATATATATATATATACTTAAACACACATCACTCTTTTCCCCTTTTAAAACAAAAGCACTACGACGAGTCCCATTGTATGACACAGAAGAGAACAGTAGCGCACTGATCACTGAGTGTTCTTGACACCTTCTCTGGAAAGGTCCTCGTAGGGACAAGCTGTAATTTTTCTTGTCATTTAGTCTTTAGCTGCCTTTTCTAAGTAATAATTCTATAGCAGCCATTCTACTTCCACTTTAGTCACTGACTGAATGAAGGCAGCACATGAGCAGCATTGTACGAGCACAGATACAGAACACCGATATATGGAATGTGCTGAATTTATGAACATTGCAGAAAGTGTCAGCTTACAACTCCATAAGTTGCATGCATGTTGTGATGGTGAAATAATATTACTTTAGCATTTCATGAAGTGTTATGTAAAACAAATGATATCTGATACACTTTTGCCAAGAATACCTGTGGTTCGATACAGGAAACAGTGTGTACATTAGAGCAATAGGTTATCATACACGTTCCAGAGCTTAGTTTTTCATTAAGGAATATTTATTAGAATTATTGCTCAATTTGTGCCAGGAAACTGATGTCCATGCCATGCACATTTATTACGGTGCATTACCTGAGTCAGTGTAAACTTGTATATTATTGATTTTATTTTTGGAGTTAGCAGAAGCAGATACACTCTTATTGCCTGCTGCCACCTGGGAGACCATAGATTCATATCTCATACAGTATTTCTATTTTTAGTTGAAGCACTGGCATGGTAGAGCGAAGAATGGATTCAATGAAATTTTAACAAATTCTTGATGCAAGCATAACACCATTTGTAAAAATGTTGAAGTTGAAAAGGGGATGGCTTCTAGAGATGAAAAAAACACAAGTCAAAATCCACAATAGACTACCTCAAAAGGAGCAAGCTGAAGGTTTTACAATGGCCCTCACAGTCCCCTGAGCTGAACATCATTGAAAATCTGCAGCTAGATCTCAAAATAGCAGTGCATGCAAGACGACCCGGGAATCTCACAGAACTGGAAGAATTTTCCATGGAAGAATGGATGAAAATCCTTCAAACAAGAATTGAAAGACTCTTGGCTGGCTACAAAAAGCATTTACAAGCTGTGATAATTGCAATACTGGGTGCTACTAGGTATTAACTATTCAGTGTTCTCAAACTTTTGCATGGGCTCATTTTCCTTTTTTTAAACTGTAAAAATGACAATATATATATTTTTTGCCTAAAATACAAAATAAATGTGTCATCTTGTGGGTTGTTGTGACATGTGATCCTGGTGCCTAATCAGCACTGGTGTCTCTGTCTCCGCCTTCAAGCAAATCGAACAAGATTTGGAAGTTACAGATCAGCTGCAGCCCGGAATTCCTCATCATGGTCAATTTGTTTTTTTTATTTTATTGGGGCTAAGCGTAGGGTATGACAAAGAGTTGCCCAAGTAGAGGACAACTTTTGTAACTTTTCACAATAGCAGTAATTTTGACCAGTGGGGCCCATACATTTACTTGTCACTGTATGACGTTTCGGTGTCAGTTCACTGTGGATTGCAAATAGATCATCTTTGTTCAAGTTCTTCATAGCCATCCAAGTGCAGTTCGATGATTTCCAAGCACCAATAGCCTTGAATTGTCCGATTTATGAGTAAAATTGCATTATGCTGTGATTTTTTTCTTATGTAAAATCAGTATGAGATAAAAAAATGTTGATCAGCGCTGCCCTATCACGTATCATTGATAAAAAATCGGATAACTTTAGTCCGGTTAATATGGTGGTGTGAATGAGCCTTAACGAGGATAAAAATCTCCCATTCTACTGATCACTGATCAGTGAAGACGAATGGTTGGATTCCCACAAATGAACAAGTTCTCATCTTTTCTGCAGGTAGGTGATCATTCTGTTTTGCCATGGAAATATACCCATTTCAGTTCCTTTCTTTTTCCTTTGTGGTTTCAATAAATTTAATATAAATTGTAATATATATTTTTTTAGTTTTAAATTTTAATTTTTGCAATTTAGGAGTTTATTTCTATAAAACATCGCCAGGCTTATAAAATATGTGACACCTAGGATTCTTCTCTAATTTCTTGGTTACCTACTTATGCGGAAAGGTAGTGTAAGCACATAAAATATTGCATACAGGGGAAATATTCTCTCTCCAGCCAATAAGTGTATTGGTTTAATTTAAAAAACCTTACAAAAATGTCAGGTAGACTTCACTGGTATTTGTTTTTCATCTGTTAGATTCCTTAGGAGATCAATATTGCTGGGAGTGTTCCCATGTGGGATGACTTGAGCTAGTAAGGGGACTCTATGAAAAAATCAGTAAAAGTAGTGTTCATTTAATTTTCAAGAGGAAACACAACATTAAAAGCCTGGCTGGCAGATTTATTGATTACACCTCGGCAATGACCAACAAGCACTCAGAAAATCCCTAAAGGGGGTCATTATTAGTACAGTGTAAGTGTGTCACTAAACATTAGCAGCCGCAGTAAAAATGGACGCAGCTTCCACCACACAACGCCCAGGCACGAATGATAGCGTTCTGTATGTTGTGCAGATCTACAGTGATATCATTAAAAATAAAATAATATAAAAAAAAAGTAATTAAATTGTGAAAAACACTGACATTTAACCCCGTCTTGCTTTCCTGTGGTGTCTCAATTTCAGGGGGTTTCATTATGAAATTTTAATAAAGCCTCCATCCATTATTTTATATTCCAGATTTCCAAAATATTCCATTGTACGGTCATTGTGTCCGTTTTTTTTTTAACTGTAGAGCAATGCATGTGCCAAATGCATTGTTTTGTATACAAAAAATAATATCTACGTTGTCTATGAGATGGTCAAACAATGTCAAGTGTTTTTTAAAGTTTAGCAAATGTGGCAAATTTGCACATATTGGAATCGTATAACTGTTGTGAATTTGTGCCAAAATGTCTCATTCTTGCATAGAATTGATATTTTTCCAGCACAGATACAGTAATCAACTATAATCAGTAGAAAAAGCAAGAAATTGTTTGATTTCAGTGCGACACCATCAAAGGTAAAATAAAAAGTGCCCCAAAACTGTTACAATTATTGAAACTTTGTTTTTAATCAACATTTATTATTTTTTTTCTTTGCTGACCACAGTGTCTACCACCTCTAAGACCCTTAGTGATCAGCGGTAATCATTGGATGAACTCAGCAAGTGTTTAGTTTTATTACAGCACCTCCACTGGTGAAGTGAAGCATTACACATAGCACATTAAATTCATTGATCCATTTATGTTATACACAAACATGGCAGGTTCTCGACTGTCAAGTATTACATGTTTCTCACTGGTAATGAAGCTTTGATTTAAATTAAGCTCTAGAGGCAGAGTTTTTAGGAAGATCTATGTCCGGCCCGTAGATCTTAAAAGCTCATTAAAAGATTAAGAAAAATAAGGATTACTCTGGATTAAGACACCGGATCATAAATATCAAGGTATCATTTTATTTAGCTTTCTGTAACCTCCATGCCCATGTAGATGGCTTAGGAGGGTTGATCGTACTAACAGATTCCCTTTAAGTATTTACAGTATACAGTGCCTACAAGTAGTATTCAACCCCCTGCAGATTTAGCAGGTTTACACATTTGGAATTAACTTGGCATTGTGACATTTGGACTGTAGATCAGCCTGGAAGTGTGAAATGCACTGCAGCAAAAAAGAATGTTATTTCTTTGTTTATTTTTTTTTTAAATTGGGAAAAGTCTTTTCAGAGGGTCATTTATTATTCAACCCCCCTCAACCCACCAGAATTCTGTTTGGTTCCCCTAAAGTATTAAGAAGTAGTTCAGGCACAAAGAACAATGAGCTTCACATGTTTGGATTAATTATCTCTTTTTCCAGCCTTTTCTGACTATTTAAGACCCTCCCCAAACTTGTGAACAGCACTCAAACATGGTCAACATGGGAAAGACAAAGGAGCATTCCAAGGCCATCAGAGACAAGATCGTGGAGGGTCACAGGGCTGGCAAGGGGTACAAAACCCTTTCCAAGGAGTTGGGCCTACCTGTCTCCACTGTTGGGAGCATCATCCGGAAGTGGAAGGCTTATGGAACTACTGTTAGCCTTCCACGGCCTGGACAACCTTTGAAAGTTTCCTCCCGTGCCGAGGCCAGGCTTGTCCGAGGAGTCAAGGCTAACCCAAGGACAACAAGGAAGGAGCTCCGGGAAGATCTCATGGCAGTGGGGACATTGGTTTCAGTCAATACCATAAGTAACGTACTCCACCGCAATGGTCTCCGTTCCAGACGAGCCCATAAGGTACCTTTACTTTCAAAGCGTCATGTCAAGGCTCGTCTACACTTTGCTCATGATCATTTGGAGGACTCTGAGACTGACTGGTTCAAGGTTCTCTGGTCTGATGAGACCAAGATCGAGATCTTTGGTGCCAACCGCACACGTGACGTTTGGAGACTGGATGGCACTGCATACGACCCCAAGAATACCATCCCTACAGTCAAGCATGGTGGTGGCAGCATCATGCTGTGGGGCTGTTTCTCAGCCAAGGGGCCTGGCCATCTGGTCCGCATCCATGGGAAGATGGATAGCACGGCCTACCTGGAGATTTTGGCCAAGAACCTCTGCTCCTCCATCAAGGATCTTAAGATGGGTCGTCATTTCATCTTCCAACAAGACAACGACCCAAAGCACACAGCCAAGAAAACCAAGGCCTGGTTCAAGAGGCAAAAAATCAATGTGTTGCAGTGGCCTAGTCAGTCTCCTGACCTTAACCCAATTGAAAACTTGTGGAAGGAGCTCAAGATTAAAGTCCACATGAGACACCCAAAGAACCTAGATAACTTGGAGAAGATCTGCATGGAGGAGTGGGCCAAGATAACTCCAGAGACCTGTGCCGGCCTGATCAGGTCTTATAAAAGGCGATTATTAGCTGTAATTGCAAACAAAGGTTATTCCACAAAATATTAAACCTAGGGGTTGAATAATAATTGACCCACACTTTTATGTTTAAAATTTATAAAAATATATATAAATAAAATAAAATATATAAAAATGTAACTGAGCAACAGAACTTTTTGGTTTGTAAGATTTATGCATCTGTTAATAAATCCTGCTCTTGTTTGAAGTTTGAAGGCTCTAACTTATTTGCATCTTATTAAACCTGCTAAATCTGCAGGGGGTCGAATACTACTTTTAGGCACTGTATGTGACATAACAATTTGGTAGTGTCCCATCTTAGAACTTGGCTGTGTTGTTCCTCTAGTATTCCTCCCACAAATTCCTCTTACAAATTTATGAATATATTGACTGGTACCCGTTAGGGTTGCAGCCTGAAACTCTTCAATTAATGTTGATTGGGTAGGAACGTCTCCACTATGATTGGGGAACAGTAATTCATGCATTTCTAGAAGCAATATCATAGGAATCACAGAGTCTTCAGGGAAAATGCTCCAGATTCGGCATTCCTTGGTTTTAAACAGACATGTCCAGGAAACTTGCAGGATCATATTAATGTGATAAATGAATAATAAACAATGCCTTTAAGTTGTATATAGGGATTCTTTTTTTACTTTAAAATTTGGAGGTAGATTAATCAGCGAGCACACACGATGTCATTGAAATGCAAAGAGTTGAAAAAGAAGGAGATTTGCATAACTAAAGCATATAAAGATTATGCATATTTGCCTGTGGGCTCTTTGTAATGATGACTTAATTGCACCTTTATACAGTAATTTATCACTGCTAAGCTGCTTTCACAATGGCAAATAAAAATGATTGCATTGACTTCAGAAAGAAAAATTGTTGATTTTCCATACGGATATGATGCACTGCGTACGTCAAGGCGAAATTGCACATGGCAGTGAATGTCAAGTCCTGGAAGCCACAGCAAGAACACAGCATTCAATGGTATAGAGCTAATATGGAGGGCTTGGGTCAAAGAAACAACTACATGGCTGAGTATCAGTGCTGCCGTCTGTTCGCTTTTTAGAGCGAATGTATCACCTATGCATTTTTTTTAATTAAAACCAGTTAGTGAAACATAAACTCTTTTTTTAAATTTCTAAATTATAATATTTTTTTTCTACATTATTATGGAAGGGCTTGCCTGAGCGGCAAAAATGCTGCAAAGTAATAATGATATAATAATAATAATTTTTATTTCTATAGTGCCAACATATTCTGTAGCCCTTTAGAATTCAGAGGGAACTTGTACAGGCAATATCAGACATTACAGAGCAACACGTAAATCAATAGCTACCAGGAGGAGTGAGGGCCCTGCTCTCAAGCTTACAATCAATGAGGAGTGCACAAATCAGAAGACGCAAAAAGAGTCAGTAAAACAAGGCGCGGTCAAAACAGGAAACAAATACTCTAAACAAGAGCTGAACACACTGGAATAAACCAGAAGAACATCAAGCTATATCAGGGAGTTTCCAGCAGTAAGCTGGAAGCTTAAGCAAGGTGTGGTGCTTCCAGCAGGGAGCTGATAACTCCAGCTGGACAGCACACACACCCATACTGTCAGACTGGATGGCACTTCAGGTCCCAGCTACCCTAACCTGGGTGGCTGAATATGGCCCACGCCATCCAAAGACTCTGGTACAGATGTCTCTTCTATCAGAATGAATACGGCGGTGCCTGGTGACAGGAGAAGACCTTGCAGGAGCAGGTTCTGGTGAAGATGTGACAATTAGTGATGAGCGAGTGTACTCGTTGCTCGGGTTTTACCGAGCACGCTCTGGTGATTTCCGAGTATTTATGACTGCCTGGAGATTTAGTTTTCGTCGCCTCAGCTGAATGATTTGCGGCTGCTAGACAGCCTGAGTACATGTGGGAATTCCCTAGCAAACAGGCAATCCCCACATGTATTCAGCCTTTCTAGCAGCCATAAATTATGCAGCTGCAGTGCCAAAAACTAAATCCCCGAGCACTAACAAATACTCGGAGACCACCCGAGCGTGCTCCGGAAAACCCGAGCAACGAGTACACTCGCTCATCACTAGTGACAATACCATGACTTTTAGAGTTCAGTAAAAAGTGGATCTGCACAAGGAAATTAAGTGGCTTTTTTGCGGCCTTTAAAAATGTATAAATCTTGGGTAACCTTTTTAATCAGCCCCCTTATTCTGGAAAGCTGTGGTAGTCTAAGAGCAATCACATTACTACGGTAATTAATTTATATCTGATCATTTTCACTTAATATTCCATTTAAAATTTCTAAAACATCTGTTTTTAGATGTATCATCCACAATGCTACAATAATAATCCTGCCACTAAATAAACTGAATGAGCTTAACGGATGAAAATGATTGGCTTGCAATGGACTTACTGCATTTTACTTTATTGTGCGTATATTTCCAAAAGAATCTAAAATGCATTGTGATTTATTTCCTCCCAGTCCCAGCATCTTTGCTTAGCATTCTGCATTTTCTGAATTTTGATCATCTCCACTAATCCTGTTTGATTTTTGACAATTGAAGCTGAAGCCCTGAGATAAATATTTTCCTATTGACTTTTAATAATTTTGTTTGTTCCTGTCACATTTCACAGTCCATTTCAGCTCTGAAATCCCTACACTGAGGATTCTTAATTTAAAATGCTTTCCCTGAATCTTTTGTATTTGCACGGTAAACCCAAAAACCAGTGTAAAAACTAGAATTGCAATATTTCAGCAAGTAAAATGAATCTCAATATCTCAAGTGATCGTATCCTGAGCATGTAACAAATGGTTTTATTCTCATAGATTTGATTATCTGTGGAAAATTTTGTGTTTTTTTCCCCATTTTCATTTCTTACATGAAGCTTTTCTCAGCTGCTATAAATGCTGAATTCTGTCACTTTGTAGACAGCTGTTCTATTGATCACTTGTTTCCATTATACTTTTTGGAAGTGGCAGTACAGTGGGAATGCTTGGTGGAATTTGATGCAAACGGCTAGAATACTTTCCCACTGAGAGACACGGACCGTAAAGGTTGTGGTCACGTTAAGTTGTATAAGCTTTGTAGTTACAATCTCTCATGAGAAGGAACATTTGGTGGTTATTACTCTTATATTCGGAAGGCACCATCTTTTGAACTATAAAAGTTGCAGCTAGTCTCATTGCGCTTTAGTTGGCATCCCTTGGTCAGCTCCGGGACAGCTGCCATTTGTTGCCCAAACTTACAAATTTACATACCGCTAATGGGTCTAAGAGAGGAGACTCCTTAGTACAGCATGACCCAACAAATACTTTAATTGTTCCTCTGCACCATCCACTTGTATAAGTAACCTGATGCCTACGGGGGTGTCCGCATTGTAGCCATTAGCATTGTAGCTTGCATGGAGATCACAATTGTAGAGGGTAACTCTACTTTTAAGCAACTTTTAAGATAAGTTGATCTGTGTGCACTGTCACGGGCAGCCATGCTAGATTGCCAGCCAGAAGGACAGGCAGATGAAGGGATGTTAGGAAAGCCGTATCACAAATCAGGAAATCCAGAAATGTGGGAAGAATCGTCAGGCAAGAGTGTAGTCAGAGGTACAGTCAGGGTCAATAACAGGAGATGCTCAAATACAGCAGAAGCTACAACACAACCAGTAGCAAAGCTACAACTCAACTGGCAGCCATGGACTGATTACTGAGGGTTTATATAGCAAGGAACAATACCTCTGGCTCAAGCAGAGGACTAATGGATGTTAACTTCCATTAACTTCCATTAAGAGGCAGAACAGAAGAGAAAAATGAAAAACCACAAGTGAGCAGGCCTCGGTTTTAGCTGAGCAACATTTGCTCTGTTCAGCGGCAACTGTGGCCTTAGAGTTGCACAGCCTGGTGGACGTGGCTGGTGTGGCAAGAATGTATTCACAATGGATTTTACATATACATGATGAATAACACTATTTCTGGGAATCATATGTCTTGTCTGCTGCATCTCCACCAGTTTTCCACTCTGCAGGCTCAATCTATAATTTGCATTTGACTCTGAGCTAGTGGGAGGACAATAACTGCTGAAATGTCTCCCTTACAAACCATAGCACACAGGAATGGATTTCTCATCTCATTTCTTTGTTAATGCAAACAGCTTCAGCATCAAGAAGGATATTATACAGCAGTACTGAGCAGTATAGATGTGAATACAGCTCTGAGATGAGGTAAAATACTATTTGGAAGAAGCACAATATTTCTGCATCTCTCTCTCTGCTTGTTTTCTCACTCTATTCCTCACTCTTCCATAGGGTATAATGGGCTATACAACCTGAGACCTCAGTGATGGCAGTCTGTTTTGTCTGAGCAAGACAGATAGAGCTGTTTTTTTTCAGCATGCATGGCGAGTTCATGAGGCAGGGGGAGGGGAAGAAGAGGTTGATAAGTGAAGAAAGATTCTACAACAAGATATTACAAATTGGTTTCTACTATTGATTTTTCCAAAGTTTGATTAAAGTACAGCTTTATGACAATGCAGGGGGTTTAGAACCCTGAGTTAGGAAAATAGAGTTCAGACAACTATATAGATATATTAAGAAATTGAACGTAAGTCTTTAAAGGGAACCTGTCACCAGATTTACGAGTTACGGCCACCCCCTTTTAGGGCTCATATACAGCATACTATATAAGCCCCCATCCATCCATCCACATGAAACAAGCAGGAGGACGGCATCGCCAGAAGATGGGAGGTGCCGGACCAAGAAGAGTGACACCCTTCGCACTGGACCGCCCCCCAGGTGAGTATAATGAAAGCTTTTATTCTTCTCTTACAGGTTGGATTGGGGACTTATGTACAGCATTATAGAATGCTGTATATAAGCCCTAAAAGGGGGTGGCCGTAATCCATATCGGCCAAACCTGGTGACAGGTTCACCTTAAAAAAAGGTGAATATTAATTTTAATGGTTAACTGTCAGGCAGATAAAACGCCAACTGAGATACCAAGAAAAAAATGCTTCGACACCAAATGCTCAGTTAAACTATTAGTCTAATGTTAGGTCTTTTGACACCTCATTTAATTATTTTTCTGTGATGTAGAAGATAATTGTACAGATTATAGGGTGATGTATTGATCTGTCAATATTTTTGCTGCGGTGCACAGTAAAACAGTCATAGAGGACGCATTTATCCTGTGTATGGTGCTAATCATGTTTATTTGCTGTCTGCTTATATTGATCAGAGTCACAACCTTTAATGCATCCCATTATAATATTGACCTGTGCAAATTCTAAGTGATCCGATAATGACTCGCGTAACAGTAACAAAAGGTTAAAAAGTTTATAAGACAAACTGCTTGCGGACAGCATCTTTATGTATAAAACTCACTTAATAAATGCTTCCTGCATGAATGAATGATACGAGGAGCCAAGAACTTTTTAATTGATGTCAATAGGTAGGAGTTTAAAACTCTTATAGAATGAAAAAACTTTTGAGAACCATCAATTTTATGAACAAAAATGTCCCGATTCTTTTTTTAAGTCACTTTCCTTTTTAGTCTAGTGGAATTAGTTGCTGCTTTGACACCATATTCATTAATTTGTTGCCTGCGATTCATGAATTTGGTTTAAACTAAAAAATGGTGTTTCTCCTGTTTTGAACTCTTTTTTATGACTTTTGGGGCCAAAAGTCGGAAAAATTGTGCTAAAATATTGGTGCACTCAAACATTCACCAGGGTGGGAAGGAAGTGGAGTAGAGCAAAATTTAAGTCGCAATTGTTGAATCAGGCAAAAATATCTGGAATTACTAAACTTCACCCAACAAAGAAAAAAAAAACAAGTGAGCACATGTTAAATAGACTAATAAAAAGGCTCAAATAGAATGAAGAAGATTGGGTGCAGACAAAAAAAGAGAAGCATAATACAAAACTACACAAAAAACAGGTGCAGCAGAAATGATGAATCAGGGCCAAAGAAAATTGAAGGGTCGTTCATCAAGGTTGGTGTAATGCACTATCGCACTATGCCAGTTTTGGAGAAATAGCAGGTGCCAAGTCCATTAAGATGCCCATGAAACTTAATGAATTTGGTGTCTCTCCTAAATGGCTATGGACTCTATGCACTGCTCCAGAAATGCCACTCTAGTCGGGAACTGGAATAGCATTTCTGGTGTACAAAAGCAGTCACTTTTGGTGAATATGACAGGAAGAAAGACCAAGCCCCATCACATCTCAGGTCCACCCATTTTGTCAGAGCTGATGCCAACTGGGGTGAAAATGCCAAAAGTCGCAGACATTTTTCAATTTTTCAAATGCTTTGATGAATCAGCTCCTAAGTTCCTCTGCTATTTCTTCACCTAGAACTTTTACAACCTTTTGTCTAATCTAGCCCTAGTGTTAATTAGCTGGAATAACTAGCTTAAAAATAACTTAACACTGAAAATGTGCGCACAAAAAAATCTCCCAGCACTTCTCCTAATTTTCTCCTTTTCTTCAATCTCATTTTATCTAATATCCGACAAAATTAAAAAATAAAGAAATCTTTATTTCAGGAAATCATCAAACCCCTCCTCCTCCTAATTAGAGATGGGTGAACCCAAACAGTAAAGTTTGGGGTCCGAATCAGACAGCTAATGCCCATGCACGGATCCCGAACACGGACTTCTGCCAGAAGTCCGTGTTACTGTTTAGGTTCGGCAGCCTGTAAAAAGCTTGTTGAAAGGCTGCAGCGCAGTCAATCAAGTGTTTCCTGTGTGCAAAAAAAAGTATGTGTAAAAAAATGTAAATTATATAGAGCATGAGAAAGTGGATGCATGTTACCAGTGGTGAGTGACGTCATTAAGGTTACCGCTGGTCACATACAGTCGCGTTCTCACGCTATGCTCAGTGTGATCTGGTTGTGGTCACATTACTGATGTCACCGCTCAGCAATGCAACCAGATGTAGCAGAGATTGAGATTGTCGCGGGACATCGTCTTTGTAGATTAACAGCAAACAGGTGAGGATTTTGTATTTTTATTTTTATGTTAATAAATAAAAAAAAGAGGGTAATGGTTGGGGAGTGTTTTGTTCAATTAAACTACTTTTTTGTGTGTCTCTTTTATACTTTTGTCTACAGGGTAAGTAATGGGGGTGTCTTATAGACGCCAGTGATTGTACACAGATGACAGTGTGGGAACTGCCGAAGGTTCAAGAGCCCCATTCTTTTGACTAAGGGCCCGGGTTTGGGATCAAGTTTGGGTAACAATCTGGTGCCCGAACCAAACTTTTTTATAAAGTTCAGTTGAACCCGACAGACCCAAATATTCACAGGTTCGCCCATCCTTACTCCTAATCATTGTCCTGGGTGTGGCTGTTAGACAATTGGCTGAAGCAAAAATATTTCTGATATTCCCCATCTGTAAATTAGACAAAAGCACCACGCGCTTTGCTTATGGTGTGGGGCTTCAGCCAGCCGCCAGCAGAAGATGCAACTGTTGTGTAGAATTTACTGGCGAATCGTGCAGGAAATTCTGCAAACTTAAAAACAATGAGGGAAGCTACATTTCTTGTTTAATGAAAAAACTCATTTCTAGATTTAGTGAACTTTTATTATTTTCTTCACTCAGTTCCAAGACCTATTCAGAATTGCTCCAAATCACGTGGCTTACAATTTTTTTAAGCTACAAAGTGGTTCTGCCATGCAGGTATTTTCTACTGTAGTGCCTCCAATGTCCGATGTAATTTAGGCAAACTAATAGTACTGACACAGTAAAAATATCTTCATGGAATTGCCCACATCATTGTGTGAGAATTACATATATAGAGAATTACGCATAATGGTGGCAGCCATATAGCAGTGGCCATAAGGTAATCATATAGCAAATTAGTTACATTTACCTTTGACAATCATTCTATATTACACATAGGACACATTGGACTTCATGGATTTACACCACATGCCGCACTAATGTATTCGAGCCTCTTTCATTCAGCTGTCTCTTTTTCTCCCATTCTCTACGAAGAATTATGTAATGAAGTGGTTGGTGACTGTTAGACATCTTCCATTAGCTGCAGAAGAATTAAATTGTGGTGTCAGAAATAATAATCCTAAAAATCTTAGTTTTTATGGGGTTAAGGAGTCCAAAGCCACAAGGAAAAACCTCATAAACTGGGTTAAATTTTCGAGCCAGATTGTGTCTGCCATTGTGTAGAACAGAGGTGTCAAACTGCATTCCTCGAGGGCCGCCACAGGTCATGTTTTCAGGATTTCCTTGTATTGCACAGGTGATAATTTAATCACCTGCACAGAATGATTCCAGCACCTTGTGGAATGCTAAGGAAATCCTGAAAATATGACCTGTTGGCGGCCCTCGAGGAATGCAGTTTGACACCTCTGGTGTAGAACATTGGCATGATGTAGTATCACACAAGTTCCTGACCTCATAAAAAACAACAACTTAATAGTATGATGCAGTATAAATTTGATCCCATACACAGAGAGAATTAGGGAGGAACACACTATACTTACCCTTACTATATATACAGCTACCTTTACTATGGAGTAGTAGGAGCAATCCACCATTTGCACCATTTGGTAGCATATAATAGCATACAAATGTATGGGCATTATGGGCACATGTCATTTGTGTAATGATAAATAAACCTAACCCTGTGAATGCCAGCCTATTCTGTACCTTAAGCAGAGTCTGTAAGCACTAAGCACAAAACGACTGTTCAAACAAAGCACAGACACTTGCAGTACCTTCCGTTAAGTCCACACATTATTTTCTCTGAGGCTATGTTCACACGATCCTTTTTTCACTGCGGATTTTTCAGGTCCTTTTTTTGACAAATCCGCAGTGAAAACCGCAGTGCTTTTCACTGCGGGTTTTGATCCTTTTTCTACTGCAGATTCCACTGCGGGTTTCCAACTGCAGTTTCCTATTGGTGCTGTTGGAAACCCGCAGCAGAATCCGCAGAAAGAATTGACATGGTACTTCTTTTTTCCGCAGGCAAATCCGCGCTGATTTTCCTGGGGAAAAAAGGATCGTCGGCACAGCGGGTTTTGTTTTCCATTGGGTTACATTGTACTGTAACCTGCATGGAAAAAGGATGCGGATCCGCAGCTGCAATTCCGCTGCGGATCCGCACCAAAAACCGCACTGTGTGAACGTAGCCTTACTTATCACTACCTTTTAATGTTTTATGTTTGTCTCTTTTTGACTTACTTTTTTTGTCAATAGTAGTAGCTTTATAAGGCTTTGTTCTTTTGCTAGACGAGTAGTATTTTTTGATTGGTCTATTTTAGGAAGTACATATAACTTATTAACTTGCATTAACTTTTTCTTACAGGGAAGTGAAGCAATACTGTGAGAATGATTTTATTGCATGAGTCTGAATGATTATGACAAATCAGGGATGGACATACCATTGACCTGTGGAGCTGCACATGGGCCTGAGAGGTAAGTGGGCCCACTTTCACCTACAAAGCAGCAAGTAGCTTCTACCACATACACATGAAGGGTGGCATTAATATGCAATTTTGGCACATAGAGGGTCTATATACTGTTCTTCCACAGGGGCCGCTTTCTTCCTGTCGTCTAACTATGTCTGTCTCACGATACCCTGGTGTAAATGAGGTCCTCGCTTCATCATCATCGGTCCCTTCGAGGTTCTAAAACAGATTAATCCAGTAGCCTACAAGCTCAAACTCCCGGCCTCTTGAGGCCTTGTTCACACGATCCTTTTTTCGCTGCGGATTTTTCAGGTCCTGATTTGTGAAACCCGCAGTGCAAAACCTGCATTGGTTTTCACTGCATGTTTCAGTCCTTTTTCTCCTGCGGATTCCACTGCGGGTTTCCAGCTGCATTTTCCTATTGGTGCAGGTGGAAACCCGCTGCGGAATCCGCAGACAGAATTGACATGGTACTTCTTTTTTTCCGCTGAAAATCCACTCTGATTTTCAAGCCGAAAAAAAGGATAGTGGGCACAGCGGATTTCGTTTTCCATAGGGTAACATTGTACTGTACCCTGCATGGAAAACGTCTGCGGATCCGCAGCTGCAAATCCGCTGCGGATCCGCAGCGAAAAAAGGATCGTGTGAACATAGCCTTACAGATTCCCAATTTCATTTCATGTGTCTCTCCTCAAGCCTGTAATCCTCAGTTTTTTCTTCAAAGATCCTGGTACCACTTCTGCTACAGTCAGCTCTGAGGACGTTTTTGAGGTAGAGAACATTCTGGCCACCAAGAAGGTAAAAGTAAAAATCTTTTTTCTTGTGGATTGGAGGGTGTTCGATCCTGAGGAGAGGTCCTGGGAGCCCAAGGAGAACATCCATGGCCCTCTCCTCCTAGAGATTTCATGTGGACTTGAAAAAGAGGGGCGTAAAGGTGGGGGGGGCTGTAGCACCGGCGTCCCTGCACCCTTCTCCTCTCCCCCGACAGGGACACTGACTCACTCACCTTCTAGAATTCTGTATATGGGGACTTACAGGTGCTGGCCCTATTTTATACCTCGTGACAGGTTCTTTTAAATGTGCATACTGTGGTGCTTAGACAGCTTGAGTTGGGGTATGCTATGAATACATTTTTGCTTTGGTTTACTACCGCGGTGTATTTTACTTCTGTATCTCACATAAAGTATAGAACCAGCATTTTTCCCGGCAATGACTCATATCCTGAGTATATACAGTACGCCTCAATACTGATGTGCCGCAATTATCCTCACTGTGATGCTCACACAGCAGAGACTTCTGCGAAACTCAATCTCGGATTGTCCTGGCTGCTCGTCGTGACACAATTACATCCACACACACTCCTGGGAATACCATCAATGACCCAATCCATTATTTATAGGAGCAGCGCACACTTACTCTTTAACACGTGGCGCACAAGCCCGGGTCACTCTATTAATACTTCCCTAAGGCACACGCAACATGACTCTAGGGCCGTTAGGCAGTAAATAAAGGGGACGACGCAATGTTGGATCTTTCTCGTCCTTCTTCACGACTCCTCCATTCGCTCCGTCCATCTCTGTTTTTCCGCAGCAATCAAATAAGCAGAAAAGCTGGAGCTCGATACAAGAGTCACACAAGCGATTAGCAGCTAGTTTATGCTCTGATAGAAAAATGCTTTAATTACGATAGGTCGCTGACATTGGGCAAAGTAAGAACATATCCACTGTTTTTATATCTAAAAATTACCAGTTGCTAGGGGCAACGGGCAGTTCAAGGTCATTAGTGCCTGTTGCCATAGGAACCAATTGCAGGTGTCGCCTATCAAAAATCCTATTTCATGCACATACTAACACAGATTCTTAGCATAGCAGATAAAAACGTGATTACCTGCAATTCACATACAGTATAATAAAATACTGATAATAAACATATAACTATAGATGATAAAACAAATATGTTCTGTCAGTTAATATAACGGCTGCATATACTGTAGATCAGTGTGATCAATGAGGATTCCATGCCCAGGATCTCCATAAAGCCGGGGTCACACTTGCGAGTGTGCTGCAAGAAACTCGCACAAGACTCTCGCATCAATACCCGGCACTGCCGTCAGCACTCGGGGCTGGAGTGTGCGGCTGCATGGATATCAATGCAGCTGAACACACCGGTCCCGAAAGCTGGTGGCAGTGCCGGGTATTGATGCGAGAGACTCGTGCGAGTTTCTCCCATCACACTCGCAAGTGTGTCACCGGCCTAATTGGCAGAATCATAGGGTATCAGGCAACACCTGCTGGAGCTTGGCAGTTTTTCTGCTACAATACCAATACATGTCTGTGCCGATATGTCTGGTATTACAAAGTGCTGCAGAAAATAAAAAAATATGTATATATACCTTACTGAACCTACCGGACCTCTGCTGCTCTTCCACTCTGAGCCTTGTGAGACCGCTGATTGGTTGCAGCCTTCACAATTCTGTCACAATTGCTGCTCATTGGCTGAAATGGTAACATGATATTATTTATGTCACAAGACTGGCTGGGGAAAAATGCTCAGAGCGAAGGTGCGGAGATGGTTTCAAAAGGCAAGATTTTTTTTATTGTATACAGGCATAATGGACAACCCCTTTAAATGGACATAGTCACATAGTCACCCACATGTTGATGCTGCCAGGTAGATTTAATAGGACACTTCCCCCCCATAATCTGCCAATTATTGGAGAGAGATTCACAAACTGATAGCTTATACTAGGAATCCTAGTTTAATATATTCAATATACAGTTAGGTCCATATATATTTGGACAGAGACAACATTTTTCTAATTTTGGTTATAGACATTACCACAATGAATTTTAAACAAAACAATTCAGATGCAGTTGAAGTTCAGACTTTCAGATTTCATCTGAGGGTATCCACATTAAAATTGGATGAAGGGTTTCGGAGTTTCAGCTCCTTAACATGTGCCACCCTGTTTTTAAAGGGACCAAAAGTAATTGGACAGATTCGATAATTTTCAATAAAATGTTCATGTTTAGTACTTGGTTGAAAACCCTTTGTTGGCAATGACTGCCTGAAGTATTGAACTCATGGACATCACCAGACGCTGTGTTTCCTCCTTTTTGATGCTCTGCTAGGCCTTCGCTGCAGTGGTTTTCAGTTGCTGTTTGTTTGTGGGCCTTTCTGTCTGAAGTTTAGTCTTTAACATGTGAAATGCATGCTCAATTGGGTTGAGATCAGGTGACTGACTTGGCCATTCAAGAATATTCCACTTCTTTGCTTTAATAAACTCCTGGGTTGCATTGGTTTTATGTTTTGGGTCATTGTCCATCTGTAGTATGAAACGACGACCACTCATTTTAGCCTCATGTCTCTGAATACCTCAGAATTCATTCGGCTGCTTCTGTCCTGTGTCACATCATCAATACACACTAGTGACCCAGTGCCACTGTCAGCCATGCATGCCCAAGCCATCACACTGTCTCCGCCATGTTTTACAGATGATGTGGTATGCTTTGGATCATGAGCTGTACCACGCCTTCGCCATACTTTTCTCTTTCCATCATTCTGGTAGAGGTTGATCTTGGTTTCATCTGTCCAAATAATGTTATTCCAGAACTGTGCTGGCTTTTTTTAGATTTTTTTTAGCAAAGTCCAGTCTCGCCTTTTTATTCTTGATGCTTATGAGTGGCTTGCACCGTGCAGTGAACCCTCTGTATTTACTTTCATGCAATCTTCTCTTTATGGTAGATTTGGATATTGATACGCCGACCTCCTGGAGAGTGCTGTTCACTTGGTTGGCTGTTGTGAAGGGATTTCTCTTCACCATGGAGATTATTCTGCGATCATCCACCACTGTTGTCTTCCGTGGGTGCCCAGGTCTTTTTACATTGATGAGTTCACCAGTGCTTTTGCAGCGCCCCAGAGTCCTGGTCGTTGCAGTACTGTGGCTCCGCCACTATGGGGAGCTACGGTGCGTCCGATGGCACTGAAGGAGTTCATCTGATCAGGTATCACAGACACCAATACATTTCACAGCCGGGCCTCCGGGGGGAGCTAAGGGTGCTATTCATTAGGCCACTCCCCACCATAGTGGGTAAACTGGGGGTCAGGCAGGAAGTTAGATTAGAAAGCTGACTGGATTGGACGAAGCAACACCTAGTGGCAGAGGGTGTTGTGGAGGAAGAGACAGTAGGGTCTCTGTCAGGGGTGGGATCCTGACAGAGGCTTGGCATTGAAAAGAACGTAACGGGTCCGCACCAGCTCCGGGAAGCGGCGGGACCCAAGAAAGGACTAGAAGCGAGATAGATTGTGCTGAGTGAGAAACGAGATCAAGCAATAGGAGAATACCAGTAGGGGTCGTGCTGTAAGACCGGAGCAACATCCTACTGAGGCGCACTACCGGTGGCCGGAACGCCGAGGGAGTATTACAATAACCAGCTTCAAGCAATACTCTAAACAGCGGCAGGACAGTCAGTTTAAGGCGGGCTGTTTAACACATATCACCTATGAAGTCTTGGGAGGCAATTGCGGGAGAGGGGCGTCTCTAGGGTCCCGGAAGAACTCCAGGCCTATCCGACAAATGGGTGCCGTTCTAACTGTAACACAGAACAATTAGAATCTGCACAAAAACCACAAAGTCTATAATGGGTTAGTGGCTGAGAGCACAGCAGTACCGCTCTCCCACTAATATTAACCACACCTAAAAGGCTGGTTGGGAAACTCCAAAGAGCATATGAAACAAACAACCGGAGTATAAGAATCCCAAAACACATGTTCATAAAGCATATAAATCTCTTTATTTTTAACAATGAGTAACAGAACAACCCTCTTTGAGAAAGCTGAACGCGAAACGCGCGTCAGAGGGCTTGTCGGTGACACGGGGGGAGTCCAGTATACCTCCTAAATGGGTGAGTCATGATACTGTGTACTATCCTAACAGAGCATATTATGGAGTTGCACTATTGATACAACTGTATACTTTACAGCCTGGTTTGGCTTTCTCCTATGTGCTCTTGGGTCAAAATCTGTTATATTGATGTACATTCTCTTGGACCTTTTGGACCCCCTCTGTGTCATTGACATACCTATGGGTTCTTATTTGTATTCTCCTGATCTATATATGCCATTGCAGCATTTTTATGTCTAGGATTTCTGTTACTCATTGTTAAAAATAAAGAGATTTATATGCTTTATGAACATGTGTTTTGGGATTCTTATACTCCGGTTGTTTGTTTCATATAACTGTAACATCAGGAAGGGACGGAAGATTAGAAGAACATCATTTAATCGAGTTGTGAGGGAACTTAAGAAACAGACACAACGGTTGTGGGGTACTTTCCGTAAGCATAGCAGGGAAGGACTACAACACATAGCGCTAAGAAGGAAGGCACCGATTTCCACCTGTGAAGTGAACTCTGAAGGTGCCATTGGACCGGCCGGACTTGCGCAGCCTGGTGAACCATATTCTGGACTGAGGACTCAGAGATCTCCAGTAAAGAGGTAAAGAGACTGCAACCTGGTGTCCTCGTTATTTACCGCGACCTGCACCCCACAACTGCACCACCAACATCCACACCTATTATTTACTGTGCGCCCCACGGCAGGGTCACGGACCGGGGCCTAGCCGCCGTGACAACCCCCAGAAGCAGAGACTCGTAGGCCCGGTATCGGGTACCCCTCGGCCCTGCGGCGGTGTGGGGGCGCTCCAACTTGGCGTCACGAACAGGATCTACTTAAGCCTGAAGAATCAGGTCATGTGTGCCTTGGAACTGTGATTTACTGTGTTTGGACTGTACTTTATTGCAAAGACTGTGGATTGTCACTTGCCGCCAAAAGTTCGCGCCAAAACCGCCGCCATTACGGCGCTAAGGAGAGCGCAGGAGAAGAAGAAGGGCGTGGAAGTGGGCGTGAACAAGCTGAAGAGCGCGAAAGACAATGGCCGCCCAGTCTAAATATCTCGGCCCCTTGAGGACGTGTCCGTCAGCAGCCGAGATCCGCCTCCTGATCCTCAATGGTGGGCAGAGACAGAGAAAACGAAACCGCCCACGAAGGAGAGAGCGGGAAAAGGACCAGGAAGAAGAAGTCAGAGACATGGAGGACGCCATGGCGAGCCACCCGGAGCCGGAGCGTGGGGTCGGAGCCGAGGACTCCCCCAGCTACCCGGAGGGGCACCGCAACCAGGCCTCCACTGCTGATATTGAATTCCTGCAGGCCAGAGCGGACGAGCTCGGCGACCAACTCCGGCGGACGCAGTGGAGCACTGAGGCCGAGTGGAAGAAGACCTTCATCGGGAGCCTCACCAGATGTCTGTCGGTAGCCTCGTCTGGTCCGGAGCAAGAAAAAAGTTCCAGCGCTCCGAAGCCAGAAGGCAAGGCCCTGCCGGAAAGCGAGATGCTGCAAGCGGAGATGACAATGCCGCAGCGCAAGGCCCTGCAACCAGCGTTCCAGACCCCAGCGGAGACGGAGCAGACCGGCACCGGAGGGACCGCATCTGAAGCAGGTATGAAGGACGACCCTGCCCTGATGACTGACACCACTCCCGTGACTGCTGGTGCCACAGCTGCTGACTCCGTTCCAGTGACTGATCTTGCAGCAGCCGCTGCCTCTGCTGCCGCAAATGCCCCTACTCAAGCTGCGCAGACCTCCATCGCTGTGCATGACCTAACCGTACATGAGAGACGGATTAACGGCGTTTGTCCAGCACTGGGTGCAACCCTGGACTTCACCCTTCCCTGGCCAAGAGGGGTTAAGTGCCAGGTGCAGCCCTGGAAGCCGTCCAACTAAACCTCGGAAACCTGAAACTGTACATAGTTAACTGTTTATTTCCTTGCTGTTTTGCTGCTAAAACCCGTCCTGGGTTAACTCTTAAAGGGATCCCTTTGTTTACCCGGGATCCCTATTGCTTTTTATTTTTGCTTTCACTTTCATTTTTGCTTTTTTTTGTTCCACAATGTTATAAAAACTGCTGAATCATGAACAATGCATGATACCAAACTTCTTGTGAATAGTTTGCACCTTCTTAAAGGTGCTATCTACTGGTTCTATATGAAGAAAGGACACTTTGCGAAGATATTGTTTTTTTTAAAACATCACTGGAGTCCTTATTGCAAACAGACTTGCAGCTTGAGGAGTTGCACTACCTCATAGAGACTTGGTCCCCTCTTAAAGGGGATGTTCATTTGTTACGCTTAAACTGTGATATTGCTTTAAGACAGGAAGCAATAATGTCTTGATCAAAGGAAATGATGATAATGTTTATATGAGAAAAGTTATATGTGTTTAATTAGTTAAATGTGAAGAAATACTGATGATGTGCTCTGAGAAGTAAAAGGTGAAAGATAGAAGAAGGATGCAGTGGACCCGTAGGGATAGATGTGGTGTCCAGCATGCAAGAAAGAAAGATAATGAGAAGGCTTAATGTTCAGAAGAAAATGCTTGATAATGTTGATAGATAGTTAGGATAGAAGGTAAACCCTGAGTCCTCGTAGGAGTCATGTAGAGATGGCTCAGTGCTCTTGAACTGAAAGTAATGTTATGTTCTATACTGTGTATAGTAGTTGAAAAGGCAGTAGGCCCTGGCTGAACGGGGCGGTCCTGTAACAGAAAGGAGAGGCAGTAGGTCTGGTGCCGATAGGACAGGCGGTCCTGCAGATTCAAAGAAGGAGAATGAGAAAGTTAAAGTGCCTTATAATGTGATTATAGGAAGGTCTTTAGTGGGCTTAGAGTGTGAGTCCTTAAAGGCAATGTTAAATTATTGTTCAACAATTTTGCACTTAGTAGAATACCCGGTTGGGTAACAGGAGTTATTTATAGCCTGTAATTTATAATGTTAACCATGTTTGTAACGTTCAAGTGTCCTCACCTCCCATAAAGGGAAGCTCTGTTCAAATATGCTTATTGCACTCAACAAAACTGTATGTCTTTTTGCTAACTTGTATTGTTGTTTTCTTCCCAGTCCCGGAGTACTGTGTTTAACCAGGGGGGAGTGCAGCGCCCCAGAGTCCTGGTCGTTGCAGTACTGTGGCTCCGCCACTATGGGGAGCTACGGTGCGTCCGATGGCACTGAAGGAGTTCATCTGATCAGGTATCACAGACACCAATACATTTCACAGCCGGGCCTCCGGGGGGAGCTAAGGGTGCTATTCATTAGGCCACTCCCCACCATAGTGGGTAAACTGGGGGTCAGGCAGGAAGTTAGATTAGAAAGCTGACTGGATTGGACGAAGCAACACCTAGTGGCAGAGGGTGTTGTGGAGGAAGAGACAGTAGGGTCTCTGTCAGGGGTGGGATCCTGACAGAGGCTTGGCATTGAAAAGAACGTAACGGGTCCGCACCAGCTCCGGGAAGCGGCGGGACCCAAGAAAGGACTAGAAGCGAGATAGATTGTGCTGAGTGAGAAACGAGATCAAGCAATAGGAGAATACCAGTAGGGGTCGTGCTGTAAGACCGGAGCAACATCCTACTGAGGCGCACTACCGGTGGCCGGAACGCCGAGGGAGTATTACAATAACCAGCTTCAAGCAATACTCTAAACAGCGGCAGGACAGTCAGTTTAAGGCGGGCTGTCTAACACATATCACCTATGAAGTCTTGGGAGGCAATTGCGGGAGAGGGGCGTCTCTAGGGTCCCGGAAGAACTCCAGGCCTATCCGACAAACGGGTGCCGTTCTAACTGTAACATCAGGAAGGGACGGAAGATTAGAAGAACATCATTTAATCGAGTTGTGAGGGAACTTAAGAAACAGACACAATGGTTGTGGGGTACTTTCCGTAAGCATAGCAGGGAAGGACTACAACACATAGCGCTAAGAAGGAAGGCACCGATTTCCACCTGTGAAGTGAACTCTGAAGGTGCCATTGGACCGGCCGGACTTGCGCAGCCTGGTGAACCATATTCTGGACTGAGGACTCAGAGATCTCCAGTAAAGAGGTAAAGAGACCCCCCCTTGAGGAGGGGTCACCGAACCCTCACCAGAGCCCCCAGGCCGATCAGGATGAGCCAAGTGAAAAGCACGAACCAAATCGGCGGCATGGACATCGGAGGCAACAACCCAAGAATTATCCTCCTGGCCATAACCCTTCCACTTGACAAGATACTGAAGCCTCCGCCTCAAAAAATGAGAATCCAAAATTTTCTCCACCACATATTCCAACTCCCCATCAACCAACACCGGGGCAGGAGGATCAACAGAGGGAACAACGGGCACCACATATCTCCACAACAAAGATCTATGGAAAACATTATGGATGGCAAAAGAGGCTGGAAGGGCCAAACGAAAAGATACCGGATTGATAATCTCAGAAATCTTATAAGGACCAATAAACCGAGGCTTGAACTTAGGGGAAGAAACCTTCATAGGAACATGACAAGAAGATAACCAGACTAAATCCCCCACCCGAAGCCGGGGACCAACACACCGACGGCGGTTAGCAAAACGTTGAGCCTTTTCCTGAGACAACGTCAAATTGTCTACCACATGAGTCCAAATCTGCTGTAACCTGTCCATTACAGAATCCACACCAGGACAAACAGACGGCTCAACTTGCCCCGAAGAAAAACGAGGATGAAAACCAAAATTACAAAAGAAAGGCGAAACCAAAGTAGCCGACCTAGCCCGATTATTAAGGGCAAACTCGGCCAACGGCAAGAAAGCCACCCAATCATCCTGGTCAGCAGACACAAAGCATCTCAAATAGGTTTCCAAGGTCTGATTAGTTCGCTCAGTTTGGCCATTTGTCTGAGGATGAAATGCCGAAGAAAAAGACAAATCAATGCCCATCCTAGCACATAAGGCCCGCCAAAACCTAGAAACAAACTGGGAACCTCTGTCAGACACAATATTCTCCGGAATGCCATGCAAACGAACCACATGCTGAAAAAACAATGGAACCAAGTCAGAGGAGGAAGGCAATTTAGGCAAAGGTACCAAATGGACCATTTTAGAGAACCGGTCACAAACCACCAAGATAACAGACGTCTTCTGGGAAACAGTAAGATCCGAAATAAAATCCATGGAAATATGCGTCCAGGGCCTCTCAGGGACCAGCAAAGGCAAAAGCAACCCACTAGCGCGGGAACAGCAAGGCTTGGCCCGGGCACAAGTCCCACAGGACTGCACAAAAGAACGCACATCCCGCGACAAGGAAGGCCACCAAAAGGACCTAGCAACCAAATCTCTGGTACCAAAAATCCCAGGATGACCAGCCAACACAGAACAATGAACCTCAAAAATTACCTTACTTGTCCATCTATCAGGAACAAACAGCTTCCCCACAGGACAGCGGTCAGGTTTATCAGCCTGAAATTCCTGAAGCATCCGCCGTAAATCAGGGGAGATGGCAGAAAGAATCACCCCTTCCTTAAGAATGCCAACCGGCTCAAGGACTCCAGGAGAATCAGGCAAAAAACTTCTAGAGAGGGCATCAGCCTTAACATTCTTAGATCCCGGAAGATACGAGACCACAAAATCAAAACGGGAGAAAAACAGGGACCATCGAGCCTGTCTAGGGTTCAGCCGCTTGGCCGACTCGAGGTAAATCAGATTCTTATGATCGGTCAAGACCACAACGCGGTGCTTGGCACCCTCAAGCCAATGTCGCCACTCCTCAAATGACCACTTCATGGCCAACAACTCCCGATTGCCGACATCATAATTGCGCTCCGCAGGCGAAAACTTTCTGGAAAAAAAGGCACACGGTTTCATCAAAGAACCATCAGAACTCCTCTGAGACAAAACGGCTCCTGCCACAATCTCAGAAGCGTCAACCTCAACCTGAAAAGGAAGAGAAACATCCGGCTGATGCAACACAGGGGCAGAAGTAAATCGGCGTTTAAGCTCCTGAAAGGCCTCAACAGCCGCAGAGGACCAATTCGTCACATCAGCGCCTTTCTTCGTCAAATCGGTCAGGGGCTTAACCACACTGGAAAAGTTGGCAATGAAACGGCGATAAAAATTAGCAAAGCCCAAAAATTTCTGAAGACTCTTCACAGATGTGGGTTGAATCCAGTCATGAATGGCTTGGACCTTAACAGGATCCATTTCTATAGACGAGGGAGAAAAAATAAAACCCAAAAAAGAGACCTTCTGAACTCCAAATAGGCACTTAGACCCCTTTACAAATAAAGCATTATCACGAAGGATCTGGAATACCATCCTGACCTGCTTCACATGAGACTCCCAATCATCGGAAAAAATCAAAATATCATCCAAATACACAATCATGAATTTATCAAGATAATTGCGGAAAATATCATGCATGAAGGACTGAAATACAGAAGGAGCATTAGAGAGCCCGAAAGGCATCACAAGGTATTCAAAATGGCCTTCGGGCGTATTAAATGCAGTTTTCCATTCGTCACCCTGTTTAATACGAACAAGATTATATGCCCCTCGAAGGTCAATCTTAGTAAACCAACTAGCCCCCTTGATACGAGCAAACAAATCAGAAAGCAAAGGTAAAGGGTATTGGAATTTGACCGTGATCTTATTAAGAAGGCGATAATCAATACAGGGTCTCAAGGAGCCATCCTTCTTGGCAACAAAAAAGAATCCCGCTCCCAATGGTGACGAAGATGGCCGAATATGCCCCTTCTCTAAAGACTCCTTAACATAACTCTGCATAGCGGCATGCTCTGGCACAGACAGATTGAAAAGTCGGCCCTTAGGGAACTTACAGCCAGGAATAAAGTTAATAGCACAATCACAGTCCCTATGTGGAGGAAGGGAACTGGACTTGGGCTCATCAAATACATCCTGGAAATCCGACAAAAACTCAGGAACTTCAGAAGAGGGGGAAGAGGAAATTGACATCAAAGGAACGTCACTATGTACCCCTTGACAACCCCAACTAGTCACAGACATAGATTTCCAATCCAGCACAGGATTATGTCCCTGTAACCATGGAAAACCCAGTACAACAACATCATGCAAATTATGCAACACCAGAAAACGGCAATCTTCCTGATGTGCTGGAGCCATGCACATGGTCAGCTGAGTCCAATACTGAGATTTATCCTTGGCCAACGGCGTAGCATCAATGCCCCTCAAAGGAATAGGGCTCTGCAAAGGCTGCAAGGAAAAACCACAGCGCCTGGCGAATTCCAAGTCCATCAAGTTCAGGGCAGCGCCTGAATCCACAAATGCCATGACAGAAAAGGACGATAATGAGCAAATCAAGGTCACAGATAAGAGAAATTTAGACTGTACAGTACTGATGGTAACAGACCTAGCGACCCTCTTAGTACGCTTAGGGCAATCAGAAAAAACATGAGCAGAATCACCACAGTAAAAACACAACCTATTCTGGCGTCTGAATCCCTTCCGTTCTGCTCTAGTCAAAATCCGATCACATTGCATAGGCTCAGGACTCTGCTCAGAGGACACTGCCATATGGTGCACAACTTTGCGCTCGCGCAGGCGCTGATCAATCTGAATGGCTAGAGACATAGATTCGCTCAAACCAGCAGGCGTGGGGAACCCCACCATAACATCTTTAAGGGCTTCAGAAAGACCCTTTCTGAAAATTGCTGCCAGAGCCTCCTCATTCCATTTAGTGAGCACAGACCATTTTCTAAATTTCTGGCAGTATACTTCTGCCGCTTCCTGACCCTGACACAGGGCCAACAAGGTCTTTTCTGCATGATCCACAGAATTAGGTTCATCATACAATAATCCGAGCGCTTGAAAAAATGCGTCTACATTAAGCAATTCCGGATCCCCTGATTCAAGGGAGAATGCCCAGTCCTGAGGATCGCCACGCAGCAGAGAGATGACAATTTTAACCTGCTGAATGGAATCACCAGAGGAACGGGGTTTCAAGGCAAAAAACAATTTGCAGTTATTTTTAAAGTTCCAAAACTTGGATCTGTCCCCAAAAAACAAATCAGGGGTTGGAATTCTAGGCTCTAAAGCCGGAGTCTGGACAACATAATCTTGGATACTCTGTACTCTTGCAGCAAGTTGATCCACACGAGAAAACAAACCCTGAACATCCATGCCAGCGCCAAAATCCTGAACCACCCAGAGATTAAGAGGAAAAAAAAGACAAAACAGACTGCAGAAAAAAAAATGGCTCAGAACTTCCTTTTCCTTCTTTTGAGATGCATTTAATTCATTTTTGGCCAGTTGTACTGTTATGAGCAGGTGGTTTAGGAGCAACATGGGACGTGCTCTGGAGGAGGTGGTACCTGTACTGACCGCAGTTCCTGAGCTTAACACAACACTAGAAGTAGCCGTGGGATGTTCCTGTCACTTCCTAGACACCTTGTCACAGCCGGAGGACTAACTACCCCTAAAGATAGAAACAGGAAAGCTATCTTGCCTCAGAGAAAATCCCCAAAGGATAGGACAGCCCCCCACAAATATTGACTGTGAGTGGAGAGGGAAATGACATACGCAGAATGAAACCAGGATGTAGCAAAGGAGGCCAGTCTAACTAGATAAATAGAACAGGAAAGAATACTGTGCGGTCAGTATTAAAAACTAGAAAAATCCACCACAGAGTTTACAAAAATCTCCACACCTGACTAAAGGTGTGGAGAGTAAATCTGCTTCCCAGAGCTTCCAGCTTAACTGAATAAATCCATTCTGACAAGCTGGACTAGAAAAAACATAGAAAGTGCAGAAAGATTAAGTCCACAACAAGTGGACTGCAAAAGAACAAAGCAAGGACTTATCTTTGCTGAACTGGTCAGAATATCAGGGAAATCCAAGCAGAGATGTGAATCCAACCAGGAACCATTGTCAACTGGCACAGGCTGAAGGATAGAACCAGGCTAAATAGTCGAGCCAGAAAGACAATCAGTGGAAGCAGCTGCTGACTACTAAATCCAAGGAGCAGCAGTACCACTTAAAACCACCGGAGGGAGCCCAAGAGCAGAACTCGCAAAAATGCCACTTACAACCACCGGAGGGAGCCCAAGAGCGGAATTCACAACAAGGGGGGCTCCGGTGCTGCAGGGAGGCTCCAGTGCTGCAGGGGTGTGTCCAGTGCTGCGGGGGTGTCTCCGGTGCTGCGGGGGGCTCTGCCAACATTTTGTGAAAGGCCAGAGCCCCCGGCAGTTCATCCATGCTTTCCTGTGTGGTGGACTTCTGGAAAATGGCCGCCGGGAGGCAGTGCATGCGCAGATGGAGATCTTGGGACCAAGATCTCAAGAGATGAGATCTCAGCGCTGAAATCTCATCTCCCGAGATTCCGGCGGCCATTTTCCCGGAGTCCGTCACACAGGAAAGCATGGACGAACTGCCGGGCCCCCAGAGCCCCCCGCAGCACTGGAGCCTCCAGCATCACCCTGGGCAGCAGCGAACAACCTTGGCAGTGGTGGCGGGTGGCAGCGGTGGCGGACAACTGCGGCGGCGGACACCCCCTCATCCCAGTCTGTAACAGTAAGCGGTATATCCGCTTTGTATGACGCACCCCCATTTCCCCCCCCAAATTTGGGGGAAATAAAGTGCGTCTTACAAAGCAAAAAATACGGTATATATATGCGATATATATATATATATATATATATATATATATATATATATACACAGTGGGTACGGAAAGTATTCAGACCCCTTTAAATTTTTTACTCTTTGTTTCATTGCAGCCATTTGGTAAATTCAAATTCACCTCATCTTGACTGAAAAAAACCCAGAAATGTAGTACTTTTTGCAAATTTATTAATAAAGAAAAACTGAAATATCACATGGTCATAAGTAGGAAGTTATTTATGTTTCACATGTTTGCTAAGATTTTTTGGTAATTTTTTTTAAAATTTCCCTTATTGTTAACTCTATTGAAAAAATCCGGAAAAAATGCTTTTTCTCTGGATGCAAAACCTCACACCAAATTGATGCTTACTGTTCCTTAGAGATAATTTTTCAGCAGTCTTCTTCATAACAGTCAGAATAACAATGACAGATAACACATTTAGATACGGTAGATAACACAGGATCCAACATTCACAATAACTGATGGTCACAGCTCACCTCCTCCCCCAGCCTTCAGAATGACCTCTTAGCAGGTCACATGTCTACAACACTTTCCAACAAAGTTAATCAAAAGACCCATAATATTACATATAATAACCAGAATATTACATATAATAACACACACATGCACATACATATACAGTTGTGCTCAAAAGTTTACATACCCAGTCAGAATTTTTGCTTTGTTGGCCTTTTTTCAGAAAATATGAATGATCACACCAAAATCTTTCTCCACTCATGGCCAAGTCGACCTTTCATTGGTTATAGCAGAACAAAGTGAAGGTTCTGGAGTGGCCATCTCAGTCTCCTGACCTCAATATCATTGAGCCACTCTGGGGAGATCTCAAGCGCGCAGTTCATGCTAGACAGCCCAGGAATTTACAGGAACTGGAGGCTTTGTGCCAAGAAGAGTGGGCAGTTTTACCATCTTAGAAAATAAAGAACCTCATCCACAACTACCACAAAAGACTTCAAGCTGTCATTGGTGTTAGAGTGGGGCAATACACGGTATTAAGAAATGGGGTATGTGAACTTTTGATCAGGGTCATTTGGATGTTTTGGGTTGTCATTATGATTTAAAAAGAGAAAACTCAGTAGTTTGACAATAAATGGCTTCACCCAACCACTAACCATGTGTGGAAAAAAAGTTTTGGTGTTATCATTCATACTCTCTGAAAAAAGGCCAAGAAAGCAAAAATTATGCAGCGGTATGTAAACTTTTGAGCACAACTGCATATATATATATATATATATATATATATAAAATACATTATATATATATATATATCTATAAAAATACTCTCACAGTATACAGGTTTTATATACATATATATATATTTTTAGATACACTATGTAAAAAATACATATGCATGTTTTTCTAAATATCTGACATGAAATCAGAGTAAACCTTTCTCGTTTTAGGCCAATTAGAATTACCATAATTATTAATATTTGCCAAATGTCAGAATAATGAGTGAAGTAGACAAAAAGATCATCAAAAGCTAGACATCATGCCGCAATCCAATGAAATTCCGAAGCAAATGAGAAATAAGGTAATTGAGATTTATAAGTCTGGAAAAGGTTATAAAGCCATTTCTAAAGCTATGGGACTCAAGCGAACCCCAGTGAGAGCAATTATCCACAAATGGCGAAAACATGAAACCATGGTGAACCTCCCAGGATTGGCCGGACGACCAAACGTACCCCATAAGCACAGAGATGACTCAACCAAAATGTCACAAAAGACCCCTCAACAGCACCCAAAGAACTGCAGGCCTCATTTGCCTCAGTTAAGGTTGGTGTTCCAAGACAAAAACCATTGTTGAGCAATAAGATCATAAAGGTTTGTCTCACTTTTGCCAGAAAACATCTTGATGATCCCCAAGACCTTTGGGAAAATACTCTCTGGACTGATGAGACAAAAATTGAACTTTTTGCAAGATATATGTCCCATTACATCTGGCAGAGAAGTAGCACAGCATTTCAGAAAAAGAACATCACACCAACAGTAAAATATAGTGGTGGTAGTGTGATGGTCTGGGGCTATCTTGCTGCTTCAGGACCTGGAAGACTTGCCGTGGTAAATGGAACCATAAATTCTGCTATCTACCAAAAAATCCTGAAGGAGAATGTCTGGCCATCTGTGACCTCAAGCTGAAGCACACTTGGATTATGCAGCAGGACAATGATCTAAAACACACCAGCAAGTCCACCTTTGAATAGCTTAAGAAAAACAAAATTAAGACTTTGGAGTGGCCTAGATAAAGTCCTGAGCTTAATCGATTGAGATGCTGTGGCAAGACTTTAAAAACGTGGTTCATGCTCGGAAACTCTCCGATATGACTGAATCAGAACGATTCTGCAAATATGAGGGGGCCAAAATTCCTCTGGAACATTGCAAAAGACTCATTGCCAGTTATCGCAAAAGCTTGATTACAGTTGTTGCTGCTAAGGGTGGCCCAACCAGTTATTAGATTTAGGGGGCAATCACTTTTTCACACAGGACCCTATAGGTTTGGATTTCTTTTTTACCTTAATAATAAAGACCTTAATTTTAAACTGCATTTTGTGTTTACTTGTGTTATGTTTGTTCAATATTTAAATTTGTTTGATGATCTGAAACATCAGGAAGGGGGTAAACACTTTTTCACACAACTGTATCTATATCTATCTATATATACCATCACTGATTGTGGAGACTTCACAAAGTATGGAGGAAGAGTGGAGAGGCACACAATTCAAGCTGCTTGAGGTCTAGTGTGACTTTTCCACAATCAGTGATGGTTTGGGGACCATGTCATCTGCTGGTGTGGGTCAACTGCGTTTTATCAAGACCAAAGTCAGCACAGCCGTCTACCAGGAAATTTTATAGCACTTCATGCTTCCCTCTGCCGACAAGCTTTTTGGAGATGGAAATTTCATTCTCCAGCAGGACTTGGCACCTGTCTACAATGCCAAAAGTACCAATACCTGGTTTACAAACAACAGTATCACTGTGCTTGATTGGCTAGCAAACTAACCTGACCTTAACCCCATAGAGAATATATTTGGTATTGTCAAGAGGAAGATGAGAGACACCAGACCCAACAATGTAGACGAGCTGAAGGCTGCTATCAAAGCAACCTGAGCATCCATAACACCTCAGCAAAGTCACAGGCTGATCGCCTCCATGCCACGCCGCATTGATGCAGTAATTGCTGCAAAAGGAGCCCGACCAAGTATTGAGTGCATTTACTGAACATACATTTCAGTAGGCCAACATTTCAGATTTTAAAATAATTTTTCAAGCTGGTGTTATAAAGTATTCTAAATTACTGAGATAATGATTTTTGGGTTTTCATCGGCTGAAAGCCATAATCATCAATATTAACAGAAATAAACACGTGAAATAGATCACTCTGTTTCTAATGACACTATATAATATATATGAGTTTCACTTTATGTATTGAAGAACTGAAATAAATTAACTTTTTGATGATATTCTAATTTTGTGAGAAGCAACTGTATGTATACAAATGTATGCACAGATATTTATGGATATAGATATGAATCTATACCTATATATATTTACATATATATATATATAGATATATATATATACAGGGGTTGGACAAAATAATGGAAACACCTGGAAACATCAACAAAAGTTAGTTTAATATGGTGTAAGTCCACCTTTTGCAGTGATTACAGCCTCAATTCTCCGAGGTATGGATTCATACAAGGTATGAATTGTTTCCAAAGGAATTTTAGCCCATTTTGCAGTTAAAACACCAGCAAGTTCTTTGAGCAATGATGGCAGCGGAAATCGACGTCTAACTTGAATCTCTAAAATCGACCATAAATGCTCAATAATGTTAAGGTCTGGGGATTGTGGGAGCCAGATGAGATGCTCAACTTCATTAGAATGTTCCTCGTGCCATGCTTTAACGATTCTAGCTGTATGAATTGGTGCATTATCATCCTGAAAGATGGCGTTCCCCTCCGGGAACAGTGCTTGAACCATTGAATGCACTTGGTCGCCCACAATGCCTAAATAATCTCGGCTGTTAATTCTTCCATGAAGGGATATCATTGGCCTGGCGGATCTCCAAGAAATAGCACCCCAGATCATCACAGAACCTCCAACATGTTTTACAGTTGGGAGAAGGCAGTCTGGATGGAATGCTTCTTTCGGCTGTCTCCAAACGTACACTCGGCTGGAGGTCAGAAATAGGGTAAACGATGATTCCTCTGAGAATATCACATGTTTCCACTGCTCGAGGGACCAATTCTGGAGGTTTCTACACCACTCTAAACGCTTGGAAACATTTGTCATTGAGAGCAGCGGTTTTCTAATTGCAGCTCTTCCATGGAATCCAGATTTGTGCAGCTCCCGATGAACAGTTTTCGTGGAAACTGGGTTCTGTAGGTGTTCATTGAGCTCAGCAGTGATTTTCGGAGCCGTGGTCTTGCGATCCTCTCTCACAATTCGCTTTAGAGTCTGACGGTCTCTCTCAGTCAACTTTGACTTTCAGCTAGACCTATGCTTTGCTGTGGACATTTTTCCTTCTCTTTCAAATGCAGTCATTACTTTGGAGACAGTACCTCTTGACACGCCAAGCATTTGAGCACTTTCTGTTACATTAGCCCCTGCCATACGAGCACCAACAATTTGGCCTTTTTGAAAATTTGAGAGGTCTGCCATTGGTATCAGGTTCTCATCAATGTTCTTACAATTATGCAAAACAAACAGTTAATTTACATACACATATCACATAACACAAATAATCAACTACAAAACATTCCCATATGTCACGGTTTGCATGTTTATAACATGTTCGAAGATTATGATGCCAAAACGTTAGGTGTTTCCATTATTTTGTCCAACCCCTGAATATATACATATATATATATATATATATATATATATATATATATATATATAAATATATATATATATATATATATATATATATATATACAATACAGACCAAAAGTTTGGACACACCTTCTCATTTAAAGATTTTTCTGTATTTTCATGACTGTGAAAATTGAACATTCACACTGAAGGCATCAAAACTATGAATTAACACATGTGAAATTATTTACTTAACAGAAAAGTGTGAAACAGCTGAAATTATGTCTTATATTCTAGGTTCTTCAAAGTAGCCACCTTTTGCTTTGATGACTGCTTTGCACACTCTTGGCATTCTCTTGATGAGGTTCAAGAGGTAGTCACCGGGAATGGTCTTCCAACAATCTTGAAGGAGTTCCCAGAGATGCTTAGCACTTGTTGATCCTTTTGCCTGCACTCTGTGGTCCAGCTCACCCCAAACCATCTTGATTGAGTTCAGGTCTGGTGACTGTGGAGGCCAGGTCATCTGGCGTAGCACTCCATCACTCTCCTTCTTATAGCCCTTACACAGCCTGGAGGTGTGTTTGGGTTCATTGTCCTGTTGAAAAATAAATGATGGTCCAACTAAACGCAAACCGGATGGAATAGCATGCCGCTGCAAGATGCTGTGGGAGTCATGTTGATCAGTATGCCTTCAATTATGAATAAATCCCCAACAGTGTCACCAGCAAAGCACCCCCACACCATCACACCTCCTCCTCCATGCTTCATGGTGGGAACCAGGCATGTAAAGTCCATCCGTTCACCTTTTCTGAGTCGCACAAAGACACGGTGGTTGGAACCAAAGAGCTCAAATTTGGACTCATCAGACCAAAGCACAGATTTCCACTGGTCTAATGTACATTCCTTGTGTTCTTTAGCCCAAACAAGTCTCTTCTGCTTGTTGCCTGTCCTTAGCAGTGGTTTCCTAGCAGCTATTTTACCATGAAGGCCGGCTGCACAAAGTCTCCTCTTAACAGTTGTAGAGATATGTCTGCTGCTAGAACTCTGTGTGGCATTGACCTGGTCTCTAATCTGAGCTGCTGTTAACCTGCGATTTCTGAGGCTGGTGACTCGGATAAACTTATCCTCAGAAGCAGAGGTGACTCTTGGTCTTCCTTTCCTGGGGCGGTCCTCATGTGAGCCAGTTTCTTTGTAGCGCTTGATGGTTTTTGCCACTGCACTTGGGGACACTTTCAAAGTTTTCCCAATTTTTCCGACGGACTGACCTTCATTTCTTAAAGTAATGATGGCCACTCATTTTTCTTTACTTAGCTGCTTTTTTCTTGCCATAATACAAATTCTAACAGTCTATTCAGAAGGACTATCGGCTGTGTATCCACCAGGCTTCTGCTCAACACAGCTGATAGTCCCAACCCCATTTATAAGGCAAGAAATCCCACTTATTAAACCTGACAGGGCACACCTGTGAAGTGAAAACCATTCCCGGTGACTACCTCTTGAAGCTCATCAAGAGAATGCCAAGAGTGTGCAAAGCAGTCATCAAAGCAAAAGGTGGCTACTTTGAAGAACCTAGAATATAAGACATATTTTCAGTTGTTTCACACTTATTTGATAGGTATATAATTTCACACGTGTTAATTCATAGTTTTGACGCCTTCAGTGTGAATGTACAATTTTCATAGTCATCAAAATACAGATAAATCTTTAAATGAGAAGGTGTGTCCTTGTTGGTCTGTACTTTTATGTATATATATATATATATATATATATATATATATATATATATATATATATATATATATATATATATATATATACGCAGTATATATAAATAATACTTTTTCCCATCTTTTTAAAAGGACCTAACTTAATACACTGACCTATCTCTGGAAAGGGTAAAATAAGAGTCTTGAGATAAACGGATGTAGCTGCATAGCTGTAATAAAAGGAATAAAAGCCATATTATTTTAGTCGCTGAAAGCCTCAAACCAAAGGGACTTCCCTTTCCTATTGCAAAAGAAATGAGAAAAACGCCCTATCAGTAAAACTGCAAACTTGCTGGCTTCAGACAGAAGATATGTCTCCTGAAAGTTCTTTGTTACCAAGCAAATTAAATACAACCGTTGCTTAAAGTACATGACACTTCTGATTTGGATGTAGGAGACTGTGAGACAGGGATATGTTAAAGGTCGGGACCACAGGGAATAAAAAATCCTGTTCTCTGGTTTACTGGAGTCAATGTCTCACTGTGCATTATCCATTACAGGGAGCAGCCTCCCAGAAGAGTTAGGAGCAGGTTTCACACCTCGCTGACTCGTTCTGCTAGATTTCACATTGTTGGCTCGTTGGATTGGATTAAAATTACCCATTTAGAACATTAATCAATAACAGATCATATAACCATTACCAGTAAAATTACATTTTGTGGGTTCATTGCGGCTCTTTAATGTATACCAATCATTGTAAAGGCTTTGTAAGCAAACTCGCGTGGTTCTTTACATCCTCTGCTCTATAGGTACATGGTAGGTTTCCGTCAGGCGTAGATCATTTGGTAATTCTGCTTGTTTAGTCGAGAACAATTAAGAAGCCATTTTAGCTGCAGGCAAAACAAATTGCTGCTTTGGCAGTTCCATTAAAATGCACAGGAGAGTATGTCTACAGTCCATAACATGTTTCATGGAAAGCATACCCTTTTCAAGTGATGAAAAAAAAATTGATGTAGCCAGTGGCAATACATTACTGGATTTCTGGTGAAAAGTAAGATTAAAGAAGGCACGGGATGGAAGACATGTATGATTGCAGATAAGCAAATGTGTGTAGTAATGATCACTAGAAGCCTTATTACACTGTGTAACCTAGTAATACTATGGGTGGTGTGTATACTGCTATTTTATGTATATTGTATACAGGAAGGTTTTAATAATGTTTTAATAATAGTGTCTATAGATCTAATTCATGTCTCGCGTTATAATATCATTATATAATATCCCATCATCTTACATGAAGGCTTCGGAAAAGTCAAATTAGATAACTGATCAGAAAATACAGCTAATTCTAGAATATGACTAGATTTACCCTATCAGCCTATTGTAAGAGGGTGACTCCGACTGTCATGTATTTCTCCCTTGATTAGTAAAACGGTTAAAACTTGTGTATACGAAAAAGTGTTTTGTATTGCATAGACCCTTATAGACACCCAGGTGCACGGCTAATTTGTTGCTATAATATGTGGATGACTCAATGTGTTCTGATAAATGTATTAGATATATGGAAAGGATAAGATTAGTACATAGGACATAGGTTAAGATTTAGCTATAAGGGCATGTTCCCATGGCCAGGAAACGCTGCGGGTTGGATGTTCCTACGGTCAGGAAACGCTGCGGGTTGGATGTTCCTACGGTCAGGAAACGCTGCAGGTTGGATGCTATTTACATTCACAGCATCCAACCAGCAGTGGCCAGATGTTACAGCATAGTGGATGGGAATTGAAGAAATCCCATCTCTGCTATGCATGCAGGGACGCCTCCGGCTTCTGTGCGGAGACGGATATGCGGTGGGTCTTTCAAGACCGCAGCATGTCAATTTATCTTGGGAAGACGCTCAGTCTCCGCAAGATAAATTTCCCATCCATTGTATTGGATGAGGTGATTCCGCACGGTTCAATGAACACATGTGGGAAAACCTGTGTTCAAAAGCCGGCAGCGCTTTGGACGGAGCAAACAAGTGCTGTGTCAAAAGCGCTGCTGGTTCCTTACCATGGGAACATACCCTCAGATAAAATTGAGTATAGTACAGTGGTGGGCACAATAAGTTCAGGAAGTAGACAGGTTTAGGATAGAAACAGGTACTGTGCTCAGGAACAGCTCCAGTATTTGCAGGGCAGAGACAGTTAACAAGAGGAACATATCCTGGTTAGTGCAGGAAGAGTAAGGGATTAGAGAGAGCAGTAGGTGGAGGTCTGAGGTCAGGAGTAACATAAGAATGTCAGCCATAACTCAGAGCGGACACTCCTGGAACATCAGGGCCTACAGTCCAACTGAGGCGCTGAGAAACGCACCTCAATATCTTCCTAGGAGAGGAAATTGGATAGGGAATTGCATAAGTGAGTTGGGACGGGACTCATGGAAGCTGCAGAGCCAGACGGAGTATCCCAGGGGTCAGAGGTGCCAAAGGGGAAAGAGAGTTATCATGATTTTGCATGATGCCAAGTCACTAGGATTCACCAACATCATGATTTCGGAGGGCCTAGTAAACACAATATCTCCAGCAGACTGGAGAATGCACTGGTCTGGTTTAGCTGCCACGGGGAATTGAACTGGATGCAAATCTTTTTGGTCATCTTGAATACTCAATAATGATATGGTTGCTATTTTATTAGAATTACTCCTCTAATTGAATTCTAGTGCCACCTATCGGAAGTAGTAATCCTAAAAGTCAACCCTTTAAAGAGCTTTGCCACATGTCTTAGGATAAAATCCAAAAGCAGAACCTTAATTTGCAGACACATGTTTCAGAGTGTTACCCTCTTCAGTGCAGAGCATGATATCTGATTGGGTTGCATGCAAATTGAGATTCTGAAAAATTGAGATTCTAGTTTGGCTTTTATCCTAAGTCATGTAAAAAGGCTTGTTAAAGGGCTGATATTGACTTTTAGGATTTCTACATCCAATAGTTGGCACTAGAGTTCAAGTCCTTTTCCTCTCTGAAGAAACAATCTGCAAGTTTAATTTCTGAGAGGAGCATTGCATGGCATTTGCATCTCCTTATCCTGGCACATCAGGCATATCACTCTCCATAAGGAGAAATGTTACCCCTTAGATCCCAGTCAGAAGCCACTTATACAACCAAATCAGATCCCATGCTTTGCACTGAGGAGGGGCGACACCCCAAAACATGTGTCTGCAAATTTAGATTCTGGTTTGGCTTTCATCCAAAGTCATGTGGCAAGGCTCTTCAAAGTGTCTATATTGACTTATAGGATTGCTGTTTCCAATAGGTGCCACTAGAGTTCAAGTCCTCTTCCTCTCTGAAGACAGAACTTGCATATTTGATTTCCCAGAGGCCTATAAGCCTCCTTACCCTGGCATAAGGAGAATTGTTACTCCTTAGACCATCTTCAGCTGATAAAGCACTGATTTTATTATAACTGCAAGAAACAGTCTAGTAAGTGACACATCATTGAAATTAGGATCTCTGCATCATGATGTCCTCAGACTTAGTAGCAAAAACCTGCTGACAGATTTCCTTTAAAATAACTTAATTTAAAGAAATTACAGGAATAGCCTTTCTGGGTTTTATTTTTTATCAATGGTTTATTTTTTTTGTCCTCTATTTCCATTCCTGAGGTGCCCCAGAGCCTCTTTAGTTTTAACATCCTGGTCCTGATATACAGGAAGTGCTGGGAAATGTGGTTCAGTCATTGACTTGCTGCGACCAGTGATTGACGACGCAGGGATTTCTTGAGTTTTGAGAAAGAACCAGGAATTAAAAACTGCAGGAGACCAACAGGAACAGCCGTGAATCACTGAGATTGCTATTGATTTTATACTTTTTTCAACCCAATCTGAGTGGCTTGAAAATATTTTTACCCAGCACACAACACCTTTAACCATTTAAGAAGCTAATTATTGTTTTAATGGATCGGGAAGATATTCTTCTCATGGTCCAAATAGCATGAAAACTTTGCGCTTCAATACATGGGCATATAGTGGTTTTTCTGTAATTTATTTCACAAAAACAATTTAAATTTTATTTAAAAGGATATTCCCATCTACAAGATCATATCCCAATATGTAGTAGATGTAATAATAATAATATTAGCAAATACTTCCAATTAGAAATGTGGTATAGTTCTTCTTATAAGCTATGTTGCTTACCCCATGTGCAGGGCATTACATTAGTTTAGGTATCCACAGTTACGACCAGTAACAGCTCACTAATTGTCACTATATGAGTGGTCATAACCATGGATCTAAACTACCCCAAAGAACTCCTCATGGGGTAAGCGTTATAGCGAATCAGAAGAACTATGCTACATTTCTAATTGGAGCTATTTGCTTGTATTATTTTTATTACACCTACTACATATTGGGATAGGATCTTGGAGACTTGGAATACCCAATAAAGGGTTTATTTACACGGACCAACCGGAGGCACAATACAACTACCGCTTGGTAAACTGTTACTGATCGGTGGTTGATTAAATGCCTGTTTACAGGCAGACCAAAACAATAGATCACTCAGACCATAGAGGCTGCTATGGTTCTCGGCAGTGCGAGTCTTGTTTACACAGGGCGATGCACAGCCGAGAATGGTGATTTTTTGGGGGGCTGAGCAAAAGATAATTTTACCCAATGAACAAGCATTTTCCTAGTTCATCAGGTGAACATCACTAAAAGGTGATGGCGTATCTCTTATCGGCCAAACCTGGTGACAGGTTCACTTTAATACAAAAGGTGTGCGGGCCCTATATATATTATTTTTATAGAATATAAGGTCCATACACACTATGCACGTACATACATGTTATACATGTAACTGTTACTATGGCACTTCTGAACAGTAGGCAATTATTGCATGCCATCTGGTGTATACACCCATAACATCTTTGTCCTCCACCTAAACCTTACCCCTTCTAACTATATCTGTGCAATATATAGTATAATAATAGTGAAAGGATACACAGGTTTAATGTCTAAACCTGTGCGCCGTATACGAAGAAAACATAATATTTTCTTATCACTTTAATAACAAGCGAATCAACATTACGGCACCTTGCCCATCTCTCTATTGCTTTTCAATACTTCTAATGTTATTATTGTGTAGCGTCTTCGCATCCTTCTTGCCTCTTCCTGAAACTCCACGTTCTCTATTTATAATCCATAGCCAGCAGCAAGCAATATGAACGCTGGATCTCTAACTCGAGGAAGCAGAAGCTTCTTGTATCCCACAATCCTACAGCTCCTGCAGATTTACGCTACAGCGTTCAATTGTACAATTCATTTCCGACAAATAATGTAAATATGCCCTGGATGGGACAACAGTGGGATGACACGAGCCTTAATATTTCTTTACACTTGGACCTTATTAAATCTGATATATATGAGAAATATCTACATTTTCTGGCAGGTTTTGTGAACTTTATTAAACATTTACAGCTCTGGATGCAATCCCAGCTATACAAATGAGCGAATGCAACTGGCATATACGACAGCTAGGCATCGTTTAGTACTTCAGTGGTAGGCAAACACGCTATTCATCAGTGTCTGAACTGTTCCTCCCAGCAGGGCACATGTGGCTTTTGGGCTCCGAGCGTCAGGCACAAGATTTGCCCTACTTTCGATAATTTAGCACCAGCTGCTAAGAAATGATCACGATTAGAAAGAAATAAAATAATAGAGATAAGAGCAGATCATTAAAGTTCTAAGCACATAATATATTCTAACTTGGATGGACTTTTACTTTTTTTTTACGCGTGGTATCATTTACTCTAGGGAATTTAATCTAGACTAAAAATGAAAAAAGATATAAAAAAGCTAACAAAAAATAAAGGATTATATACAATAAAAGCAATGAATATGCTGAAGGAAACATTTAAAGGGTCTGTTGACTTTACTTGTGGGTGTTGGGGGTGTGACTTTGTGGCACTTACTAAGGTACTGTAAGGTTCCTCATCTCAGGAACTCCACAGCTCTCCTGTTCTCAAAATGGCTACTCATGGAGGAGCATGTGACCAGACATATCCATCAGCCTCCTCCAATTGAAAAACACTGAACAAGGGAAAGCTGTTATTCAAGCAGAAGAAGATGATTGGCAAATCGGGTCACATGCTCCTCCACCATTAGTTGTCCCATAGACTAATGTCTTATGGATACCATTGGAGAAAAGTCCTTTTCTCAGGACTCACCTCTATGCGCTAGAGTGGAGAACCGCTGTGTACCCGCAGTATACTTACACCATCTATGTTAATGGTGACTTGCAGGGCTGCATTTTTCTATTATGGCTATGCCTGTTTGTATGGTTGATACCACCATTCCCTTGTGAAATCCTCTGTTTGTTGGGGGTTCACTCTCTGCAAAGTCCAGACAGCATCATTCCACAATTGATCTAGTCCCAATATTGATGATGTTGAAGAACGCACATCTTATATTGGTATTTATTTATTTTTTTGTGGGCACCAATATCTCACAGTGACAAAACCGCTATATCTGATGGTTTCCTTGCTTGGTGGAAAGTCTACATATCCTTCTGTAAAATATGGGTGACTACCTGGATATCAATGTAACACAACTTTCTCAGATGTGAATCGCAAATCAGTGTTTTTGTACATTAATGGACTTATAGTTATATATTTATTTTATATCTGCCTGTACAGTGAATATTGACTTAGTACATCTGATGGCTGTATCCCCCGCTTTGATGTGAGCTCCGGCGGTGAGCCCGCATCAAAACAGCTGACATGAAAAAATATATGAAAAAAATAAAAAATATATAAAAGTTCAAATCGCTCCCCTTTTGCCCCATTAAAAATTAAACAATTAAAAAAAATCAAACCTACACATATTTGGTATCGCCGCGTTCAGAATCGCCCGATCTATCAATAAAAAAAGTATTAAACTGATCGCTAAATGGCATAGCGATAAAAAAGTCAAATGCCAGAATTATGTTTTTTTGGTTGCTGCCACATTGCATTAAAATGCAATAATGGGCGATCAAAAGAACATATCTGCGCCAACCCCAGATCACGAAAAATGGAGACGCTACGGGTATTGGAAAATTGTGCAATTTTTTAAAATAATTTTAGCAAAGTTTGGAATTTTTTTTCACCACTTAGATGAAAAAGAACCTAGACATGTTTAGTGTCTATGAGCTCATAATTACCTGGAGAATCATAATAGCCAGTCATTTTTAGGATTTAGTTTACCTAGCAAAAAAGCCAAACAAAAAACAAGTGGGGGATTGCACTTTATTTGAAATTTCTCCGCACTTGGAATATTTTTCCCGTTTTCTAGTTCACAACATGGTAAAACCAATGGTGTCGTTCAAAAGTACAACTTGTCCCACAAAAAATAAGCCCTCACTTGGCCATATTGACAGAAAAATTAAAAAGTTATGGCTCTGGGAAGGAGGGGAGCAAAATACAAAAAAGCCAAAACCGAAAAAAGCTCTGGGGGTGAAGGGGTTAAACAACAACCATAATACGGATTTCATCAACCAAGGTATCACTGTAATCAGTATAACGGCGCCGACCTGACACTCCCTGTAGGTTACTGTGAACTATCCTGCTGACAGGTTCACTTTAAACTCCAATAAGTGTCGGAGCAACGATAGCAATTGTTACCATCCACCTCTCGTGTCTCCCCTTTTCCTCATAGAGTGTAAGCTTGCGAGCAGCAGGGCCCTCATTCCTCTCGGTGTCTGTTTTGATCTGTGTTTATTGTTATGCTGTAATGTCTTTTACTGTCTGTACAAGTCCCCTCTATAATGTAAAGTGCTGCGGAATATGTTGGCGCTATATAAATAAAAAATGATTACTAAAAATTACGGTATTATTATTAAGTGTTCGCTGCAGGTGGCCAGACATTTATCATTCAACTCAATGACTGTGCACAGGATTTGGAGATGTCTATAAGAAAAAAAATGTGTCCCAACAGCTACAAAATATGTTGTATAAGTAAATAATGAGAAAGAACTGTGAATTTAAAAATGTTCTAATGATAAAATATGGGTGTTCATTTTATGGTATATATGATTTAAATAATTCTTAGAATCTTTCTTGTATCGGCTGAAAATACAATAGACCATACCAACACTGCACTGGTAATACCGTAATACCATACAAGCACTGCATGGTGAAAATCTGTATGTAAAACAGCCTAAAAGAGGCTGACCGAGATTAAAAACAAACAGGACAAATACTGTCAGCTGGCACCATCGCTGAATGAGCAGTCACATGTTTTGTATTTGCCATCTCTCTGATGCATCTTGCTCAGTGCATTGGCATCCTTACAGAAACTTCAAAGCCTGCTGTGTAGGACACCACTAGTCATACTATTGGCATATGCTGCCATCTGTCACCATTACTAGTCATACTACGGGCATATGCTGCTATGTCAACTGATTTGACATTTAGCTTTCACTAATGCTGATTTTAGAAACGTGTAATGCTGCCTTTCTAAAATTGGCTGTTTTTCTTTAAAAAAAAAAAAAAACTACTTACAAATCCATAAATAACATTGTGGTCATTCATTAAAGTGAGAAGAGATAAAGTCAGTGTTAGGATCTCTCCTACTACTTTTACATTGATATTTGTCATTGTATTTAAAAGGTATAACAGAAAAGGGAACACAGTTTGTTCCAAATTCACATTTATCAATGTGGCGCCTCCCGACCAATCTACAGTCCATTCACTTGTAATCTCTGGTTTAGACTCACCAGCCATACTGGCCTTTTCACTCTCCCACACATACAGCCTGGCTTGGAGCCATGTGAGCGACCAGTCCCACCCATCTCTTCTGGTAGTTCCTAACACAAGGACCCAAAAATCTGAGTCCATTAAGAAAAACACTAAAAGTGGAGCCATGTCATAATCATAACATGAAAATGATTTCTTTATTGTACAACATTAAAACAGCATCAAAATCCATACAGTACTATAGAGATGTCTAAGGGAAATTCTGAACAATTTGCGGAGAATTGATATGAGTAAAACAATGCAACTGGTAAATATGGTTCAAATATTGCCGTTAGTATGAACTGGTAATATACCGAAATATATACTGCAAGTGGAAATAAGAGGGCTAGTGGCCCAGTGCAAATATTACATGATTCAGTACAATATATAAAACCAAAGTGCCTGTGCATAATCAAAGTATAATGAATAATGTACATGTGCAACCATGAATCTTACCAATGATTCGCAAGATTACAGTACATCAAATGATTTCTCATTATCTTGACACACGTTTCGCATTTCCGCTAAATCAAAAGGGCTAAGATATTACTTCCCATGTGTTCATTACTGTATATGTACCTATGCTAATTACTGGATGTGTATGAAAATAAAAACATAAATAAATGAACAAGACATTTTATATATTATTTATTTTAATTTTCATATATTATCATGTTTCCTTAACTTTAGAATCATGGTATAATTGTCGAGTTAGTAATATATAACTAGATTGCTTTCCTCTTTTTCTGCACTTGCACTTTGAGCTATATGAAATGTATCTATGGTTCCAGTTTCCATCTCTAATGCGTGATGTTCACTGTGTCACATCTCACCCAATGATGGCTCAGTTCCATCACTGCATGACTACAATGTAGTGATGTATTGCGTTGTAAGTGCCACAGATGCACGCATTGGATTGCTGCCCAAAAGTGGGGCAGAGTCTCGTGTTTGACGCCACCAGACATACACCAGGTACACAGCGGATACTTATCCGGTGAGTACCATAGGTACATACAATGGACTTTTGAGCAGTAATAACACCTTGAAAATACAGATCTATGATGACAGTGATTCTACCAAATCCCCTATATTAGGTTTTCTGATCAAAGACTAACTTGACTTCATCCACCATATTCCCTCACACCTTTGCTTAATCATATTCTATTAGGTTTTTTTCCAAGCATTGGTTATCCTAAACTGCCAGGAAATCTGTAGAAGAAATTACTATCTCTACCAATAAAGAGATTTGTATCTGGTGGAGATTATTTGGTGACCTATTAAATGTTCTTTATTGATTAACTGAGTGAAACAGTCTACTGTTGAAAACTGTAATAATCATAAAGCAGAAAAGTCATCAGATCCCATGATACAGACTGCATATGTATAAAGGATCCCTTGGAGCTCATGAGGCTGGTGTATTTACTTGGAAAGTGCATTACAAATGGCTGTATAATCCAGATTGAGTCAACAGAGGTAAAGAGCTCATGAGTTTAAATGTATTCATAAGCAGCCATTTACACATATGTATCTTGTACTAAGCAGCCTGAGATATCTGAAGCAGGGAGGACAAAGAGGAGGTGTCAATTAAGCTATATGGGCAGAAATTAAATTTAGCTCATGATTTCTTCAATTGTCCCGCTGAATCCAAACCTTCATAAAGGGTTATAACTGGCTTATTATCAGGTCTAAGAGATCTATTTAATAAAACGTTGCAAGAAGAGATGGGTATGAAACGGCACCGAATGCTGTGCTTCGCGTTGAGATATATAGGGATAATCGATCCTTAGATGATCAGGGCGTTCCGAGGCTAGCTACTGACATGGGTGGTGCACAACTTTAGAGAAGGAACAGTCCATGAAGCAAGTTAAAGATGAAAAAAGTGGCACTCACCCTTCTGAACAGTATGAAGAGTTGTCCTTTATTTGCGATTAGCAGGTTACAGACATTTTTCTGCGGCAGCAGGTATGAAGAGGAGAGGGGTGCGGGGAGTGAACAAATGAACGATGGCTGTTTCGCGCACTTGCGCTTCTACACATGGACCCGTAGAAGCGCAAGTACGCGAAATGGCCGTCGTTCGTTTGTTCACTCCCCGCACCCCTCTCCTCTTCATACCTGCTGCCGCAGAAAAATGTCTGTAACCTGCTAATCGCAAATAAAGGACAACACTTCATACTCAGAAGGGTGAGTGCCACTTTTTTCATCTTTAACTTGCTTCAAAGATCTATTTAATATTCCACGCAACTTGTATGATAAAGTATGGCGATAATTTACATTTAGGTCTGGACTGATCAAATTATTTAACTTCGATGTTGGTAGAACACATACACTCCATTACTTTGAAGCTTCTACTAGAGATGATCAAATCTGCCAAGCTTCAAATTAGACAAATCAGGTGGATTTAATAGTGAAATCTGATTTGTATCAAAGCTATTTGATGCAAGTTGAATGTCCCTTATCATGGTTGCTGTCTGGTCATCGATGCCTCTTTTTGGTGCATCTTTCTGGTTATTGCATCCTCTTCAGACTGCTTCACTCTATGCATGATGTCACGATGTTATGATGTGTGTAGCCCGAGGGTTAGTCCGCGTCTTGGGGAACGCATGTCATGACACTGCGATAAGTTCCGCGATGGTATGGCATGTAGTGATGTCAGAGCCGTACTCAAGCATGGGAAGTCCTAACCTAGAAGAAGATTCACGAGATGGGTGAAAACAAGAGATGTGGAGGAAAAGATAACAGGTTGTGGGGTCGGTGGGACAGGTGAGCAGTAAGATGGATAATAATTTAACCTTTTGCCAGCCCTCTATGGCTCTGCAAAATGGCAGCCACTGCTGGCCCAGTATTGCTGAATTTGCTCTGAACGAATTGCAAAGAATCAAGAGAATACGATTTTTTGTAAAATTTGAGTAAAATTCAGTTCCTCTGGAAAAATGTGCTCATCTTTAGCTTATACCAATCATTTTGTAGTATCTCCATCATCATTATATGCAATTCCTTACAATATAATTATAAGTAATAAGAAAACCAAAAATATTCTATTGAATTCTTACTCCCATCAAAGGCCTCTCATCCAACCAAATCAGACATGTTTCTTACACTGATGAGGAGCAAACACTGCAAAACAAGTGTCTGATTTGGCATTTACCCTAAGTCAAGTCACCCAATTTTTAGAGGGCCTGCTTTCACCTGCTGTTTTGCTTTATGGCACAGTAGCAATTCAGTCCCGTTTCTTTACATATATGGCTTTTCCTTTGAGTTCATAAAATATGTAACTACATTTGTGTATTTTTATTTCCAGACAGAACGCGCCAGGCTGCCCTTAATGAGAATATGTTTCATAGAGGGATAAGGGAGATTTCTTTCAAGACGTGTTGGGCATACTGAGCAGATTTTGTTTTGTGAAATAGGCATAATAAAGTTATGGCTGTTTTGTTTTTCATTAACATTTTAATCAGTGATGAAATGAAATAAAAAAAAATCCCGAGCAGCCAGTTGAGTGTTGACTCCTAGACTTTAATTAGTATAGTTAAATCAAATTAATATATTCACTTGGCAATGAATAGGATTGTTAATAAAATGAATCAGAGGAGCGTATTTTACAGATGATTATGTCCTATATGTAGTAGTGATCATTATTTAATGCTAGAATGAAACATAGCAGCTAACGAGTCTGCGTCCTTAGAGAATTGAAGAAATGTGTTTCCACTATACTTACAAGTCCCTATTCTCCCAGTAAACATCTCGTAACAACCTAATACACAGAAATGGTTTTCTACATCCGTAGAGCACCTGTAATATATTATAGACTGAATCATGTGCAATGCTGCACACAGGACAAATGGCGAACGTTGTGTAGTGCTGTATATCTTTTGTACTGTAAGGGATATTCTGCTATCAGTATATAGGGGTACAATGAGCAAGTATATTAAGTATATGTTCCAGTAAACTGCGAGTAGGAACTCATGCACACTGGAACAGTTGCATACGGTCCGTGCAAAGTCATTCATGCGATATTGGACTCCATTGGAATAAAGATATTCTCCTCTAGACAGTATCGGATTGAACAATGTGGAGGCCCCTAGGATAAAATCTTGGAGCCCCTCCAGCAAATTATTTCCTAATACATTTTTAAGTTTACTAACAAAAATTTAATACACCAATTAATTTGATTAAACAGTACAAAAATAAAGTTAATCAAACTTTATTATAACTCAGAAAAGTTAATTAACTAGCGTCATCCTTGAGTGTAGGCCCATATATAATTGTCTGTGTTCACAAAGCTTCTACTTGTGAATGTTCTATGATGATCTAGAGTCAGCGAAAACGCAAGGGAACTTACTTTTCCTCCACTCCCACTCCCCATTCTGGCCAATCAAACAGTTGCTACACCCGATAAAATAGATGCCCATCCTATTCTATGAATTTTCAAATATACCCAGGAAGAGCCAAAATATAATTTCACTGCCGTTTACTGTAATGTTCACAAAGCAGCTCCATTGCTCTAGCTGGCTTCCACTGTCAGCCGGCAGGTCAACATGCTGATTGCATGAAATCCAGTTTTTTTTTCATGCATTGAGCGTGGCCTCAAAAAGACGTTGGGCCCATAGGATAGTGATTACTGCAATAATCCATTACTGCCTTTCCAAGCTATGAGAATTTGAGATGAGTAATTTGATTCCCACTGTCATGATGTAGAGGAGCCTAGTTAGTGCTGGTTTTGTCCAGGATGCAAGTCTGAGGATGCCCAAAGAAGAAGAGAAGAACAGAGAACGGAGCACGGAGAACTGGATGTTAAACGAGTGCTCATCTATAATGAGAATTGCTCCATATATATGTAGAGCCAAATTTTAATGGGCTTCATACAAATATGTACCCAAACTGCATTTTCATGCATTGTCAATATTAGGTTTAAATGGTGTCTTAAAGAAGTTTTTTTGGCAATTATTTGTATGCATAACGTGTCGGACAGATATTTAATAGTAGTTAGGAGAGGAATATGAAGTTCTTCCCATTGTGGTAGATTGGCTCACTCGGTTGTACACGGAGGTAGACATGAGAACACTGTGCCTTTAAGAACTTCATTTGGTCTAAGTTCACACGTTGCAGAATTGCCGTGGAAATTTCCGCGGCAATTCTGCGCCTCCTGCCGCAGGTATATCGCATGCAGAATTAGCATGCATATACCCGCAGAAAACTAGCGTTTTGCAAGCATAATTAGCTTGCAGAATGCTAGAGTTTTCCAAGTGATCTGTAGCATCGCTTGGAAAACTGACTGACAGGTTGGTCACACTTGTCAAACATAGTGTTTGACAAGTGTGACCAACTTTTTACTATAGATGCAGCCTATGCAGCATCTATAGTAAAAGATCGAATGTTTAAAAATAATAAAAAAAAACCAAAACATGGTTATACTCACCTGCAGACCTCAGCGGCGTCCGCTCCTATAGCTGGAGTGCAGTGAAGGGCCTGCGATGACGTCACTGTCTTGTGATTGGTCACGTGAGTCACATGAGCGGTCACGCGACCAATCACAAGACAGTGACGTCATCACAGGTCCTGAACCACATCATCTATAGGAACGGAAGAGAGATCATGCACCGGAGAGGCGGGAACACTTCGGGGGCCATCAGAGGGTGAGTATAGGACTATTTTTTATTTTAATTCTTTATTTTTTACCAATTATATGGTGCCCAGTCCGTGGAGGAGAGTCTCCTCTCCTCCACCCTGGGTACCAACCGCACATAATCTGCTTTCTTCCCGCATGGTGTGCACAGCCCCGTGCGGGAAGTAAGCAGATCAATGCACTCCTATGGGTGCAGAATCGCCGCGATTCCGCAATTTTAATGAACATGCTGCGTTTTTTTCTGGAATGCGATTCCGCTCAGGAAAAAAATGCAGCATGTGCACAAAAAATGTGGAATGCATTCTATTACATAGGATGCTTAATGTAAGCATTTTTTTCGCGGTTTTATAGCGTTTTTATAGCGAAAAACCGCGAAAAAACCGCGAAAAATATGCTACGTGTGCACACAGCCTTACTGTGGACAGCATAAACCAAGGTAAACAAATACAGCCCTCACTTCTCTGGAGTTTTTATCTCCAGACACTGAACACTGCTGCCTTTGTAAGCCAGCTACTTAAGCCCCAGACCACACCCTGGGGTGGAGATTAGGTGGACATCCTCCAACCCCCTCTCTGAATGTCCGCATTAAAAGCCAGCCCATTATGCAAATAACTTAACCCCTCACAACACTTAGTGTGCTGGAGGAAAAACTTTGGGTTTTATATCACTGACGCCACTAGGCGTAGTGAAACATATCTGTCCTCCAGCACTTTATCAGTGACTTTGTCACACCATATATTGACTATTTGTTTGTAGCAATATTTTGGTGGTTGACTTTTTTCTTTCTTAAGGCCACGTTCACACTTTGCGGCGTCCCTCTGCGGGTTCTCCCGCAGCGGAATTGATAAATCTGCAGGGCAAAACCGCTGTGGTTATCCCTGCAGATTTATCTCGGTTTGTTCCGCGGTTTCCGCTGTGGGATTACTCCTATACTATTGATGCTGCATATGCAGCAATATGCAGCATCAATAGTAATGTTAAAAATAATAAAAATTGGTTATACTCACCCTCTGACGTCTCGATCTCCTCGGCGCTGCACCCGGCGCTCCGGTTCCAAAGATGCTGTGCCGAGAAGGACCTTCGTGACGTCACGGTCATGTGACCTGGGCGTCATCACGGTCATGTGATCGCGACGTCACCGCAGGTCTTGTTCGCACAGCAACTCTGACCGGCCGGCCGCGTGCAGCGCTGAGAGGTGAGTATAACATGATTTTTTATTTTTATTCTTTTTTTACCCCAAATATGGTTCCCAGGGCCTGGAGGAGAGTCTCCTCTCCTCCACCCCGGGTACCACCCGCACATTAACCGCTTACTTCCCGCAACGTGGGCATAGCCCCATGCGGGAAGTAAGCGGTTCAATGCATTCCTATGGGTGCAGAATCGGAGCGATTCTGCACAAAGAAGTGACATGCAGCGGGTTTTAAACCGCTGCATTTCTGCGCATGTGCACAGCAGTTTGCGGTTTCCATAGGGTTTACATGTAAATGGAAACGCTATGGAAACTGCTGCAGACCCGCAGCATCAAAATCGCCGCGATTCCGCGGTAAAAACCGCAAAGTGTGAACATGGCCTTATACAGCATGTTCTAGATTTGACATTTTATAAAGAGCTGCAGAATATATTGGCAACATATAAATGAAAATTATTATTTTGAAGGTGTTTTCCCTATAGGTATTAATCTGTACAAAAACTTCTCTCCAAATAAACAAAATTCTAATATCATATACATAAGTATGTGTCAGTTTTCCGGGAAGCAACTCTGAATTATCATCTTCTCTCAACGAGTCCCATTTCAAGGTCAGGATGGGAGTGATGCCAGCACTTAATTAATGTCATATTGTTATTTATTTGTTTGTAGGAATGTAGTGTTATGGTAATGTAAAGTGACGTTAGCCTTATGCTCAATTAGAGTCGTTGTTTTTGAGAAGTAATTTATTCAATAATGGGTTCCACTGGGAAAATAATAGTTGTTCCTAATATAGATAATGTTTGGCTACTTGCCCTAGGTTGGATAGCAAATGTGCAATAACTACAGAAAAACAGGATCCAGACTCGGTGTATGTGTGCAATCATGTTTCCGTTGGGGACATCTCCTGGTTATGCTCTGCTACGCTTTGCACAGTGCTGGTCCACTTTGAGCCCACGATAAGGAAACCACACTAACTCGTAAAAACAAAGTCCTTTTCACTAACAACAAAACTGATATATAGAAAGTAACAGTATATGAAATCGCCATGTTTTTCTGTACAATACAGAGGTACGTTCCCCTTAATTATGGACAGCGTCACAGTTGATGAAATACAGATTATGGTAGAATTGAAGGATAAATGGAGGACTTCCATTCTTTCCTAGTGTAGCGCCACTTTAAGCTGTGCTTGTTCCTATGACCACTATCCTCCAGCCCAGTTCTTAGGAACCGAGTAAAGAGGCACCACATGCTGTCACCTCACTCAGTGTGCCCCAGCCTTGCTGACTCTGTCTTACTGACTGCAGCTTACAAGACCTGACTGACACTAGTTTGTTCCCCAGAATCTCTTTGGAATATTTCAAAGGTTCCTGGCTGAATATTTCCAGACTCCTCTGCTTCCAGAACACCTCTACCACCGTTTGGTTCTCCTCTTGTGCTTCCTTCTCTCTTTGCCCATACACCCAAATGTTTTCTGAGAGTGTCCTTTCCTTTTCCTTTCTTTCTTCAAACTTACTACTAAACTGAAACTGAACTAATCCACAGGTCCCTGTTACTCCTCTCCAACCCCGGGCTGGCCCTACAGTTAACCCTAACATGCCTGACTAGCAAGAACTACAGCCTCTAGGAGGATAACACATACAAACAGTACATTTAAAAAAACAGGTGTTTTACACAGAGGTGGAACATCATCTTGTCCACCCTCACACAGTACCGAGAGGCATCTGCAGACATGAGCCTGAAATGAGTGCACACACTGACACTGCAGGAACCCAGCCATGCTCAGAGTCATTGTGAATAGGGTTGAGCGACTTTCATTTTTTTAAGATCGAGTAGGGTTTTGGGAAACCCGATTTTGTCCAGAGTCGAGTCGAGTGCAGTCGGCCGATTATCGCTAAAAGTCGGGGATCGACCGAAACACGAAACCCAATGCAAGTCAATGGGGAAGCATAGTCGGCAGTGAGTGGAGGCCAGGAAAACACCTACAGTGCCCATTTTAATGCCAAAAACATCCATTCTTGTTTCTGAAGCTTGCCAATCTTAATTAACTGTATAATAATAGTTGGGCATAGGGAATTGGGTGAAAGTTGTGGGGGGAGTAGGGCTGGCTCAAGTTTTTCGTGGGCCCAGGAAATGCGGACTACGTCACGGCGGTGTTGCAGGGAAAGGTAAGTATTTAAAAGTTGCAAGTGCTGTGATCCTGAGCAAGCAGGGGGGGGGCCCACTCGTTCGCATTGCCACTGGCACAGGGCCCCTCAAAGTACGGCGGTGTGTTTGCATGGCGGGGGCGCCTCCCACCAGCAGCGACACTTTTGCGTACTCTGAGGGGCCCTGTGCCAGTGACGTCGCCAACGAGTATGCCCCCCCACCTGATGAAGGAACCTGCACTTTCATCTGCACCTTCCTCTTTGTCCCTGTGTAAGGTGGTATAACATGCGGGAAGGGGAACCTTACTTTCAGCAGGGACAGATTCTGGCTGTGTAGAGTACAAGGGGAATGTAGTGGTCTAGGTCAATGTACCAGCAGACTCATTTAGCAGTGGCTGGGCAATGGGCAGGATGAGGAGGAAACAGATATAGGGCCAAAGAATAAAGTAGGCTACATGCAGTTCAAAATTGGTAACAGGACTAAACAGGCGGCATTGCTTTGTTCAGTGGAGTAGCAAACCCAAGAGCAGCAGACACTGTTTCAAGGGCCTAACCACACTAGTAGGCCAAATGCAGTTTAATATCTGATAGTATAGGGCGAAAGCCAGAATGTGGAAGCTCAGCTTTGTTCAGTTGAGGACAACACCAGGGAGGGGCAGACACCTTTAGTAGGCCGGAAAAGCCTATTGCATTTTTTAAAATGGTAATTTGGAGCAGAAGGTTGAAGCTCAGCTTTATTTACTTGAGGGCAACACCAGGGAGGGGCAGAAGCCGTTAGTAGGCCCTAACCACCATTTTTTTTTTTTAAACCACATAATGAGAGCCGGAAGGTTGAAGCTCAGCTTTATTTAGTTGAGGACAACACCAGGGAGGGGCACACAGACAGACACCTTTAGTAGGCCTGAAAAGCCTATTGCATTTTTCAAAATGGTAATTTGGAGCAGAAGGTTGAAGCTCAGCTTTATTTAGTTGAGGGCAACACCAGGGAGGGGCAGAAGCCGTTAGTAGGCCCTAACCACCATTTTTTTTTTAAAACCACATAATGAGAGCCGGAAGGTTGAAGCTCAGCTTTATTTAGTTGAGGACAACACCAGGGAGGGGCAGAAGCCGTTAGTAGGCCCTAACCACCATTTTTTTTTTTAAAACCACATAATGAGAGCCGGAAGGTTGAAGCTCAGCTTTATTTAGTTGAGGACAACACCAGGGAGGGGCACACAGACAGACACCTTTAGTAGGCCTGAAAAGCCTATTGCATTTTTCAAAATGGTAATTTGGAGCAGAAGGTTGAAGCTCAGCTTTATTTAGTTGAGGGCAACACCAGGGAGGGGCAGAAGCCGTTAGTAGGCCCTAACCACCATTTTTTTTTTAAAACCACATAATGAGAGCCGGAAGGTTGAAGCTCAGCTTTATTTAGTTGAGGACAACACCAGGGAGGGGCAGAAGCCGTTAGTAGGCCCTAACCACCATTTTTTTTTTTAAAACCACATAATGAGAGCCGGAAGGTTGAAGCTCAGCTTTATTTAGTTGAGGACAACACCAGGGAGGGGCAGAAGCCGTTAGTAGGCCCTAACCACCATTTTTTTTTTAAAACCACATAATGAGAGCCGGAAGGTTGAAGCTCAGCTTTGTTCAGTTGAGGACAACACCAGGGAGGGGCAGACACCTTTAGTAGGCCGGAAAAGCCTATTGCATTTTTTAAAATGGTAATTTGGAGCAGAAGGTTGAAGCTCAGCTTTATTTACTTGAGGGCAACACCAGGGAGGGGCAGAAGCCGTTAGTAGGCCCTAACCACCATTTTTTTTTTTAAAACCACATAATGAGAGCCGGAAGGTTGAAGCTCAGCTTTATTTAGTTGAGGACAACACCAGGGAGGGGCAGAAGCCGTTAGTAGGCCCTAACCACCATTTTTTTTTTTAAAACCACATAATGAGAGCCGGAAGGTTGAAGCTCAGCTTTATTTAGTTGAGGACAACACCAGGGAGGGGCACACAGACAGACACCTTTAGTAGGCCTGAAAAGCCTATTGCATTTTTCAAAATGGTAATTTGGAGCAGAAGGTTGAAGCTCAGCTTTATTTAGTTGAGGGCAACACCAGGGAGGGGCAGAAGCCGTTAGTAGGCCCTAACCACCATTTTTTTTTTAAAACCACATAATGAGAGCCGGAAGGTTGAAGCTCAGCTTTATTTAGTTGAGGACAACACCAGGGAGGGGCAGAAGCCGTTAGTAGGCCCTAACCACCATTTTTTTTTTTTAAACCACATAATGAGAGCCGGAAGGTTGAAGCTCAGCTTTATTTAGTTGAGGACAACACCAGGGAGGGGCAGAAGCCGTTAGTAGGCCCTAACCACCATTTTTTTTTTAAAACCACATAATGAGAGCCGGAAGGTTGAAGCTCAGCTTTGTTCAGTTGAGGACAACACCAGGGAGGGGCAGACACCTTTAGTAGGCCGGAAAAGCCTATTGCATTTTTTAAAATGGTAATTTGGAGCAGAAGGTTGAAGCTCAGCTTTATTTACTTGAGGGCAACACCAGGGAGGGGCAGAAGCCGTTAGTAGGCCCTAACCACCATTTTTTTTTTTAAAACCACATAATGAGAGCCGGAAGGTTGAAGCTCAGCTTTATTTAGTTGAGGACAACACCAGGGAGGGGCAGAAGCCGTTAGTAGGCCCTAACCACCATTTTTTTTTTTAAAACCACATAATGAGAGCCGGAAGGTTGAAGCTCAGCTTTATTTAGTTGAGGACAACACCAGGGAGGGGCACACAGACAGACACCTTTAGTAGGCCTGAAAAGCCTATTGCATTTTTCAAAATGGTAATTTGGAGCAGAAGGTTGAAGCTCAGCTTTATTTAGTTGAGGGCAACACCAGGGAGGGGCAGAAGCCGTTAGTAGGCCCTAACCACCATTTTTTTTTTAAAACCACATAATGAGAGCCGGAAGGTTGAAGCTCAGCTTTATTTAGTTGAGGACAACACCAGGGAGGGGCAGAAGCCGTTAGTAGGCCCTAACCACCATTTTTTTTTTTAAAACCACATAATGAGAGCCGGAAGGTTGAAGCTCAGCTTTATTTAGTTGAGGACAACACCAGGGAGGGGCAGAAGCCGTTAGTAGGCCCTAACCACCATTTTTTTTTTAAAACCACATAATGAGAGCCGGAAGGTTGAAGCTCAGCTTTGTTCAGTTGAGGACAACACCAGGGAGGGGCAGACACCTTTAGTAGGCCGGAAAAGCCTATTGCATTTTTTAAAATGGTAATTTGGAGCAGAAGGTTGAAGCTCAGCTTTATTTACTTGAGGGCAACACCAGGGAGGGGCAGAAGCCGTTAGTAGGCCCTAACCACCATTTTTTTTTTTAAAACCACATAATGAGAGCCGGAAGGTTGAAGCTCAGCTTTATTTAGTTGAGGACAACACCAGGGAGGGGCAGAAGCCGTTAGTAGGCCCTAACCACCATTTTTTTTTTTAAAACCACATAATGAGAGCCGGAAGGTTGAAGCTCAGCTTTATTTAGTTGAGGACAACACCAGGGAGGGGCACACAGACAGACACCTTTAGTAGGCCTGAAAAGCCTATTGCATTTTTTAAAATGGTAATTTGGAGCAGAAGGTTGAAGCTCAGCTTTATTTAGTTGAGGGCAACACCAGGGAGGGGCAGAAGCCGTTAGTAGGCCCTAACCACCATTTTTTTTTTTTAAACCACATAATGAGAGCCGGAAGGTTGAAGCTCAGCTTTATTTAGTTGAGGACAACACCAGGGAGGGGCACACAGACAGACACCTTTAGTAGGCCTGAAAAGCCTATTGCATTTTTTAAAATGGTAATTTGGAGCAGAAGGTTGAAGCTCAGCTTTATTTAGTTGAGGGCAACACCAGGGAGGGGCAGAAGCCGTTAGTAGGCCCTAACCACCATTTTTTTTTTTAAAACCACATAATGAGAGCCGGAAGGTTGAAGCTCAGCTTTATTTAGTTGAGGACAACACCAGGGAGGGGCACACAGACAGACACCTTTAGTAGGCCTGAAAAGCCTATTGCATTTTTTAAAATGGTAATTTGGAGCAGAAGGTTGAAGCTCAGCTTTATTTACTTGAGGGCAACACCAGGGAGGGGCAGAAGCCGTTAGTAGGCCCTAACCAAAGTTGAAGGCCAAATGCAGTTTAATTTCTGATACTATAGGCCGAAAGCCAGAAGGTGGAAGTTCCGATTTAGACAGTGGAGGACAATTTGAATTAGGGACTGCAGACAGACTTAGTAGGCTGTCCCCTGTGGACCATGCATCCACCACATTAACCCATTGCGCCGTAATGGACACGTAATCTTCCGTGGCCATGCCTACAGGTCCATGCGTCTGTTGTCAGGTGCACCTTTGTACTCACAGATTGCCAGAGTGCATGGACAATGCGGTCTTCTACATGCTGGTGGAGGGTTGGGATGGCTTTTCTCGCAAAAGAAGTGTCGACTGGTTAGCTTGTAGCGTGGTACAGCGTAGTCCATCATGGCCTTATTAATAGTAAATAAAATATATAACTAGGCTCTATGAACTTTTAAATAGGTTCCAGGGGTACACGGGCAGCATTGGTGTGGTCAGTGGAGGAGTATTGCAAGTAGGGGCTGCAGACAGGCTATCAAAGGCCTAAAATAACAAACAGTAGGCAGTCATGGCAGTTTTACATCGGTTACATGGATACACAGGCAGGCACTCCAGGCAGCATTGTGGTCAGTGGAGGAGTATTGCAAGTAGGGGCCGCAGACAGGCTATCAAAGGCCTAAAATAACAAACAATAGGCTCATGGCAGTTTTACAGCGGTTACATGGATACACGGGCAGGCAGCTTGGTGGTCAGTGGAGGAGTATTTAAAGTAGGGACCGCAGACAGGCTTCAAAGGCCTAACATAAGAAAATGGGCTGGCTGTAGGCACTTTATAATTGGTTCCAGGGGTACACGGGCAGCAGTGGTCTGGTCAGTGGAGGAGTATTTAAAGTAGGGACCGCAGACAGGCTATCAAAGGCCTAACATAACAAACAATAGGCTCATGGCAGTTTCACAGCGGTTACATGGATACACGGGCAGGCAGCTTGGTGGTCAGTGGAGGAGTATTGCAAGTAGGGGCTGCAGACAGGCTATCAAAGGCCTAAAATAACAAACAGTAGGCAGTCATGGCAGTTTTACATCGGTTACATGGATACACAGGCAGGCACTCCAGGCAGCATTGTGGTCAGTGGAGGAGTATTGCAAGTAGGGGCCGCAGACAGGCTATCAAAGGCCTAAAATAACAAACAATAGGCTCATGGCAGTTTTACAGCGGTTACATGGATACACGGGCAGGCAGCTTGGTGGTCAGTGGAGGAGTATTTAAAGTAGGGACCGCAGACAGGCTTCAAAGGCCTAACATAAGAAAATGGGCTGGCTGTAGGCACTTTATAATTGGTTCCAGGGGTACACGGGCAGCAGTGGTCTGGTCAGTGGAGGAGTATTTAAAGTAGGGACCGCAGACAGGCTATCAAAGGCCTAACATAACAAACAATAGGCTCATGGCAGTTTCACAGCGGTTACATGGATACACGGGCAGGCAGCTTGGTGGTCAGTGGAGGAGTATTGCAAGTAGGGGCTGCAGACAGGCTATCAAAGGCCTAAAATAACAAACAGTAGGCAGTCATGGCAGTTTTACATCGGTTACATGGATACACAGGCAGGCACTCCAGGCAGCATTGTGGTCAGTGGAGGAGTATTGCAAGTAGGGGCCGCAGACAGGCTATCAAAGGCCTAAAATAACAAACAATAGGCTCATGGCAGTTTTACAGCGGTTACATGGATACACGGGCAGGCAGCTTGGTGGTCAGTGGAGGAGTATTTAAAGTAGGGACCGCAGACAGGCTTCAAAGGCCTAACATAAGAAAATGGGCTGGCTGTAGGCACTTTATAATTGGTTCCAGGGGTACACGGGCAGCAGTGGTCTGGTCAGTGGAGGAGTATTTAAAGTAGGGACCGCAGACAGGCTATCAAAGGCCTAAAATAACAAACAATAGGCTCATGGCAGTTTCACAGCGGTTACATGGATACACGGGCAGGCAGCTTGGTGGTCAGTGGAGGAGTATTGCAAGTAGGGGCCGCAGACAGGCTATCAAAGGCCTAAAATAACAAACAATAGGCTCATGGCAGTTTTACAGCGGTTACATGGATACACAGGCAGCTTGGTGGTGAGTGGAGGAGTAGTGCAAGGAGTGTCTGTCCCAGTACTCCCAAAATATAAATAGATGTTAATGTCTCGCAAAACAACCAAAACAAAAAAAAAAGGTGGCATACTTAGGTACAGGGGTGGGCTCATCTACTGAGTTTCTGACATAGTAATTTGGCAGTAACTATTTAATGGTGCCAATATAGGACACAGACACAGACTACTTTAAGTTGCATCATAGATGTCTACAAATTTGTATTGTCAGTGCCAGACATTGAATGATGTCAGCGAATAGACTAAAGATTGGTGGAGCTGTGCGACATAATTTTGCACGTGGTAGAGCACATTTTGAGCTGGGGTAGGGGGGAACTCTCTTGAGGCCGGCGGGACCGCCCCAGGGCCCCTCATGTTACAACGGTGTGTCTGACGTTGGGTGCGCACCACCACCGCCAGAGACACTACATTGTACTATGAGGGACCCAGTAGCAATGCCGTCAACCAAAAGCGAGCACACCCACCTCTTCAGACAAACAGCAGTCTCACGGGTGCTTGCGCCAAGTCGCGATACCACGGCCCCGTGTGGGGAGTTTTGCCATTTAGGGAGGTGTAAACATGTCGTATGCTGTACAATCAGCTGCAGCAAATTAGACATTAGAAAAGTAATTCACAGGCAAGAGCTTTTCATAGGAAAGCTAGGTGTCGGCCGGGCAAGGTGGGGCAAAAGATTTCGAAATCCAGTTGTGGTTCATTTTAATGAATGTTAGATCGTCAACATTTTGGGTAGCCAGACGAGTCCTTTTTTCGGTTAATATTGAACCTGCAGCACTGAATACTCTTTCTGATAGGACACTTGCTGCCGGGCAAGCAAGCTCCTGCAATGCATATTCTGCCAATTCTGGCCAGGTGTCTAATTTGGAGGCCCAGTAATCAAATGGGAATGACGGTTGAGGGAGAACATCGATAAGGGATGAAAAATAGTTAGTAACCATACTGGACAAATGTTGTCTCCTGTCACTTTCAATTGATGCAGCAGTACCTGTCCTGTCTGCGGTCATAGCAAAATCACTCCACAACCTGGTCAGAAAACCCCTCTGTCCAATGCCACTTCTGATGTGTGCACCCCTAACACTCCTAGTCTGCTGCCCCCTGGAGCTCGTGTGAGAACGATCACGTGCGCTGTGTGCTGGGAATGCCTGAAGCAAACGGTCAACAAGAGTTGATTGTTTGGTTGCTAATATTAGTTCCAAGTTCTCATGTGGCATAATATTTTGCAATTTGCCTTTATAGCGTGGATCAAGGAGGCAGGCCAACCAGTAATCGTCATCGTTCATCATTTTCGTAATGCGTGTGTCCCTTTTTAGGATACGTAAGGCATAATCCGCCATGTGGGCCAAAGTTCCAGTTGTCAAATCTCCGGTTGTGATTGGTTGAGGGGCAGTTGCAGGCAAATCTACGTCACTTGTGTCCCTCAAAAAACCAGAACCCGGCCGTGACACGCAACCAAATTCCTGTGCCCCCGGGAAAGGTTCGGCATTAAAAATATACTCATCCCCATCATCCTCCTCGTCCTCCACCTCCTCTTCGCCCGCTACCTCGTCCTGTACACTGCCCTGACCAGACAATGGCTGACTGTCATCAAGGCTTTCCTCTTCCTCTGGTGCAGACGCCTGCTCCTTTATGTGCGTCAAACTTTGCATCAGCAGACGCATTAGGGGGATGCTCATGCTTATTACGGCGTTGTCTGCACTAACCAGCCGTGTGCATTCCTCAAAGCACTGAAGGACTTGACACATGTCTTGTATCTTAGACCACTGCACACCTGACAACTCCATGTCTGCCATCCTACTGCCTGCCCGTGTATCCTCCCACAAATAAATAACAGCACGCCTCTGTTCGCACAGTCTCTGAAGCATGTGCAGTGTTGAGTTCCACCTTGTTGCAACGTCTATGATTAGGCGATGCTGGGGAAGGTTCAAAGACCGCTGATAGGTCTGCATACGGCTGGCGTGTACAGGCGAACGTCGGATATGTGAGCAAAGTGCACGCACTTTGAGGAGCAGGTCGGAGAACCCAGGATAAGTTTTCAATAAGCACTGCACCACCAGGTTTAAGGTGTGAGCCAGGCAAGGAATGTGTTTCAGTTGGGAAAGGGAGATGGCAGCCATGAAATTCCTTCCGTTATCACTCACTACCTTGCCTGCCTCAAGATCTACTGTGCCCAGCCACGACTGCGTTTCTTGTTGCAAGAACTCGGACAGAACTTCCGCGGTGTGTCTATTGTCGCCCAAGCACTTCATAGCCAATACAGCCTGCTGACGCTTGGCAGTAGCTGGCCCATAATGGGACAACTGGTGTGCAACAGTGTCATCTGCCGATGGAGTGGTTGGCAGACTGCGTTCTGTGGAAGAGCTGTAGCTTCTGCAGGAGGACGAGGAGGAGGAGGAGGAGGGGGTGCGAACGCCTACAGCCAACTGTTTCCTAGACCGTGGGCTAGGCACAACTGTCCCTAAATTGATGTCGCCTGTGGACCCTGCATCCACCACATTCACCCAGTGTGCCGTGATGGACACATAACGTCCCTGGCCATGCCTACTGGTCCATGCATCTGTAGTCAGGTGCACCTTTGTACTCACAGATTGCCTGAGTGCATGGACGATGCGCTGTTTAACATGCTGGTGCAGGGCTGGGATGGCTTTTCTGGAAAAAAAGTGTCGACTGGGTAGCTCGTATCGTGGTTCAGCGTACTCCATCAGGGCTTTGAAAGCTTCGCTTTCAACTAACCGGTAGGGCATCATCTCTAACGAGATTAGTCTAGCTATGTGGGCGTTAAAACCCTGTGTACGCGGATGCGAGGATAAGTACTTCCTTTTTCTAACCAGAGTCTCATGTAGGGTGAGCTGGACTGGAGAGCTGGAGATCGTGGAACTTTCGGGTGTGCCGGTGTACATGGCAGACTGAGAGACGGTTGGAGACGGTATTGTTTCCGCCGGTGCCCTAGATGCAATATTTCCTCCTACAAAACTGGTGATTCCCTGACCCTGACTGCTTTTGGCTGGCAAAGAAACCTGCACAGATACTGCCTGTGGTGCGGAAAATGGTGGCCTTACAGTGACGGAAGGGATGTTGCGTTGCTGACTAGCTTCATTGGCCGAGGGTGCTACAACCTTGAGGGACGTTTGGTAGTTAGTCCAGGCTTGAAAATGCATGGTGGTTAAGTGTCTATGCATGCAACTAGTATTTAGACTTTTCAGATTCTGACCTCTGCTTAAGCTAGTTGAACATTTTTGACAGATGACTTTGCGCTGATCAGTTGGATGTTGTTTAAAAAAATGCCAGACTGCACTCTTCCTAGACTCGGATCCCTTTTCAGGGATTGCAGACTGAGCTTTAACCGGATGGCAACGCTGTGCTCCAACAGGTTTTGGCTTTGACACGCGTTTTGGGCCAGATACGGGCCCGGCAGATGTAACCTGTTGCGATGTTGATGCCTGCTGCGGCCCCTCCTCCACCTCCGCTTCTGAACTACTGCCGCCTGCACCCTGTTCCCCCAATGGCTGCCAATCGGGGTCAATAACTGGGTCATCTATTACCTCCTCTTCGAGCTCGTGTGCAACTTCGTCTGTGTCACTGTGTCGGTCGGTGGTATAGCGTTCGTGGCGGGGCAACATAGTCTCATCAGGGTCTGATTGTGGATCTGTACCCTGAGAGGGCAATGTGGTGGTCTGAGTCAAAGGAGCAGCATAGTACTCTGGCTGTGGCTGTGCATCAGTGCACTCCATGTCAGAATATACTTGTAATGGGCATGGCCTGTTAAATGTTTCACTTTCTAAGCCAGGGACGGTATGTGTAAAGAGCTCCATGGAGTGACCCGTTGTGTCGCCTGCTGCATCCTTCTCTCTTGTTGTAGTTTTTGCTGAGGAGGACAAGGAAGCGACTTGTCCCTGACCGTGAACATCCACAAGCGACGCGCTGCTTTTACATTTACCAGTTTCGGAAGAGGAGGCAAAAGAGCTAGAGGCTGAGTCTGCAATGTAAGCCAAAACTTGCTGTTGCTGCTCCGCCTTTAAAAGCGGTTTTCCTACTCCCAGAAAAGAGAGCGTTCGAGGCCTTGTGTAGCCTGACGACGAAACTGGCTCCACAGCTCCAGACTTAGGTGGAATATTTTTATCCCCACGACCACCTGATGCTCCTCTACCACTACCATCATTACCAGCTGACAATGAACGCCCACGACGACCTCTTGCACCAGACTTCCTCATTGTTTTAAAATCTTAACCAAAGTAACTTTATTTGTTGCTGTCAAACAACTTACACGGTGAGCTATAACTTCAGTATGATTTCAATATCCCTTAACAGGTTGGTGAGACCACAAGGAAAATCAGGCACAATGTTACACACTCTGTTTTCTGTGGCACAAAATCACAGAGATGACACACACGCAGGACTGTCACTCAAGCACTAATGTCAATATTAATCTCCCACCTAATTTATTTTTTTTTTTTTCTCAGGGAGACTTTAGAAACCAAATAATATTAAAAAAAAAAAAAAAAAAGGCTTTCTATGGCCCACAATTAGAGAGAGAGAGGTGGCACACCCAGGAGTCAAGACTGGCACACAAGCTGAGAGGGCAATATTACTCTCCCACTGTTTTTTTATGTATTTTTTGTTTTTTCAGGGAGACTTTAGAAACCCAATAATATTTTAAAAAAAAAATAAATAGGCTTTCTATGGCCCACTGAATGAGAGGGAGAGAGGTGGCACACCCAGGAGTCAAGACTGGCACACAAGCTGAAAGGGCAATATTACTCTCCCACTGTTTTTTTAGGTTTTTTTTTTTTTTTCAGGGAGACTTTAGAAACCCAATAATATTTTAAAAAAAAAATAAATAGGCTTTCTATGGCCCACTGAATGAAAGGGAGAGAGGTGGCACACCCAGGAGTCAAGACTGGCACACAAGCTGAAAGGGCAATATTACTCTCCCACTGTTTTTTTATGTATTTTTTGTTTTTTCAGGGAGACTTTAGAAACCCAATAATATTTAAAAAAAAAAATAAATAGGCTTTCTATGGCCCACTGAATGAGAGGGAGAGAGGTGGCACACCCAGGAGTCAAGACTGGCACACAAGCTGAAAGGGCAATATTACTCTCCCACTGTTTTTTTAGGTTTTTTTTTTTTTTTCAGGGAGACTTTAGAAACCAAATAATATAAAAAAAAAAAAAAAAAATAGGCTTGCTATAGCCCACTTAATGAGAGATAGCACACACAGCAGTGGCACACAAGCCCTGACTGAGGCCAATATTTTTCTCCCACTGATTGATGTAGTGTTTTTGTGTTGAGGTAGAATTTAGAACACAAATCACGGAAAAAATAAATAGGCTTTCTATGGCCCACTGAATGAAAGGGAGAGAGGTGGCACACCCAGGAGTCAAGACTGGCACACAAGCTGAAAGGGCAATATTACTCTCCCACTGTTTTTTTATGTATTTTTTGTTTTTTCAGGGAGACTTTAGAAACCCAATAATATTTAAAAAAAAAAATAAATAGGCTTTCTATGGCCCACTGAATGAGAGGGAGAGAGGTGGCACACCCAGGAGTCAAGACTGGCACACAAGCTGAAAGGGCAATATTACTCTCCCACTGTTTTTTTAGGTTTTTTTTTTTTTTCAGGGAGACTTTAGAAACCAAATAATATTAAAAAAAAAAAAAAAAAATAGGCTTGCTATAGCCCACTGAATGAGAGATAGCACACACAGCAGTGGCACACAAGCCCTGACTGAGGCCAATATTTTTCTCCCACTGATTGATGTAGTGTTTTTGTGTTGAGGTAGATTTTAGAACACAAATCACGGAAAAAATAAATAGGCTTTCTATGGCCCACTCAGTGAGAGATGGCACACACAGGGATGGCACTGTAGCAGAAATGCCAATCTTAATCTCCCACAAAAAAAAAAAAAAAAAAAAAAAAAAACTGTCCTACAATTACTATCTCCCTGCAGTAATGTAAGCCAGGTATGGCAGGCAGCAATAGGAGTGGACTGATGCACAAATTAAATAAAAAGTGTGGACAAACAAAAAAGATAGCTGTGCAGAAAGGAAGGAACAAGAGGATATGTGCTTTGAAAAAAGCAGTTGGTTTCCACAGTGGCGTACACACAGCAATACAGCTATCACGGAGCCTTCTAGGGCAGCCCAATGAGCTACAGCGCTGAGGGGAAAAAAAAAAAAAAATAGCTTCCACAGTCCCTGCACACCGAAGGTGGTGTTGGACAGTGGAAATCGCTGCAGCACAAGCGGTTTGGTGGTTAGTGGACCCTGCCTAACGCTCTCCCTGCTTCTGACGAAGCGGCAGCAACCTCTCCCTAAGCTCAGATCAGCAGCAGTAAGATGGCGGTCGGCGGGAACGCCCCTTTATAGCCCCTGTGACGCCGCAGACAGCAAGCCAATCACTGCAATGCCCTTCTCTAAGATGGTGGGGACCAGGATCTATGTCATCACGCTGCCCACACTCTGCGTTCACCTTCATTGGCTGAGAAATGGCGCTTTTCGCGTCATTGAAACGCGACTTTGGCGCGAAAGTCGCGTACCGCATGGCCGACAAGCACAGGGGTCGGATCGGGTTTCATGAGACGCCGACTTAGCCAAAAGTCGGCGACTTTTGAAAATGATCGACCCGTTTCGCTCAACCCTAATTGTGAACTCTCATGTCTGGATCCTGTATGTGGTACTGAAGTATACATCACTTATCAGGTGCAGATGTGTATAGTAGGAAGAAAACTTCATCTCAAGCAATACTACTCCCCTTAAAAACCAAATCTGGACAAAAAGAACCATAATGATATTTTCCAAAATATGGAAAATATTTGAAGGCTATCAAACATTACTTCTTAAACTTAAAGAAATACTAAACAATACAATTATGATTTTTTTTTACATTTTATTAAGTATTAAAAAGGAAAATAATTAAAATACTCATTAAAACCCAAAAAGGAACAGTGTGAATGGTAAATCCCACTATGGCCTAATGTAATGAATCAAGTTTATAACATGCCAATCAGGCAGTAAAGAATAGATACAATACAGAAAAATTCATACTGATGAAAAACATGACATAGGATCTCAAAACATGATTTAGAAACTAAACAGCATAATAAACATGAAGTAAAAGTACCCACCATATGCCATAATTTGTCGACCAAGAAAAAAGCACACTTTCCAGTACCCCGACTCGCGTTTTGCATATAGCTTTGTCAGGCCGTACTGGGGTAGTGCCCTCAGTCATCTTTTATACTAACCAATCACCAATGGAATTCTGATGTAAAGCAGACATAAATTTTACTTCTCTGATTGAAGGGAGCATGAATTTAAAATACTTCATGTGTCCATTTCATAATTTAGAAAAGGAGCAGGTATCATATAACAACTTGCTTTTTCCTGAACATTGGCTAGTAGCACTCCTGAGTGAAGATACAGTAGGGAGCATCTGGTCGTGGCCAGTTTATGGTGAAATTATATTCTTTCTACTTCCAGATTAGGGCCCCAACATTCCTCACTGATACCTGCAGTAGTTTGGAAATTCTTCTGTAACCAATGCAGTCAGTATGCTTTGCATCAATAAGGTTGCAATGGTTTTGAGACTGCTCACTGGTTTTACCCATTATGAGATGTTTCTTGTGTGGCACCTTGATGATGAGATACTTTTTTATAGGCCATCAGTTGAACCAGTTGATATTATTTTTCTCCAATTGGCAGGATTGCTTTGTAATTACTGACAGATTCCATCTGGTGTCATGGCTTTTGGCACCTCTATTTCTTCTTGGTTTAAAACTTTTTCCCTATGTCATTTCTCATTGTTACACATAGCTTAATTTATGGACATCTATGGTTTGATTTATTTGCCTGTGTGGATTGGATGGGTTGTTACTAGTGTTGAGCATTCCGATACCGCAAGTATCGGGTATCGGCCGATACTTGCGGGTATCGGAATTCCGATACCGAGATCCGATACTTTTGTGGTATCGGGTATCGGTATCGAAACAACATTAATGTGTAAAAGAAAGAATTAAAATAAAAAATATTGCTATACTCACCTCTCCGACACAGCCTGCACCTTACCGAGGGAACCGGCAGCGTTCTTTGCTTAAAATGCGCGCTTTTCCTTCCTTCCGTGACGTCACGGCTTCTGATTGGTCGCGTGCCGCCCATGTGGCCGCGATGCAACCAATCACAGCAAGCCGTGACGTAATTTTAGGTCCTTCAGTATTTTAAAATTACGTTCCGGCTTTGTGATTGGTCGCGTCGCGGTCACATGGGCGACGCGACAAATCACAAGCCGTGACGTCACGGGAGGCAGGAGACGCGCGCATTTTAAAATGCGCGCGTGTCCAGCCTCCCGTGACGTCACGACTTGTGATTGGTCGCCTCGCCCATGTGACCGCGACGCGACCAATCACAACGCCGGAACGTAATTTTAAAATCCTGAAGGACCTGAAATTACGTCACGGCTTGCTGTGATTGGTTGCGTCGCGGCCACATGGGCGACGCGACCAATCACAAGCCGTGACGTCACGGGAGGCTGGACACGGCGCATTTTAAAATGCGCGCGTCTCCTGCCTCCCGTGACATCACGGCTTGTGATTGGTCGCGTCGCCCATGTGACCGCGACGCGACCAATCACAACGCCGTAATTTTAAAATACTGAAGGACCTAAAATTACATCACGGCTTGCTGTGATTGGTCGTGTCGCGGCCACATGGGCGGCGCGCGACCAATCACAAGCCGGGACTTCACGTAAGGAAGTTAAAGCGCAAATTTTAAGCAAACAACGCTGCCGGTTCCCTCGGTAAGGTGCAGGCTGCGTCGGAGAGGTGAGTATAGCAATATTTTTTATTTTAATTCTTTATTTTACACATTAATATGGTTCCCAGGGCCTGAAGGAGAGTTTCCTCTCCTTCAGACCCTGGGAACCATCAGGAATACCGTCCGATACATGAGTCCCATTGACTTGTATTGGTATCGGGTATCGGTATCGGATTAGATCCGATACTTTGCCGGTATCGGCCGATACTTTCCGATACCGATACTTTCAAGTATTGGACGGTATCGCTCAACACTAGTTGTTACCGACCTCTGACTTTCAGACTTTCATGTCAATAGCACCTTTAGAAATATATTTACTAAGAAAATTGGTGACGTGTTCAATACTTATTTCACCAATTGTATGAATGTCTAAAGATATGTGATGGAGCTACTTAAAATGATCTGGTGTAGGGTTTTGATTGAAATCAGTGGAGGTCTCATCAAGTGGGTAGGTCAGTGTCACCTAACATGTAGGTCCAGCAAAGCGTTCAGCAGACTACAGAACTGCAGACAGTGAATGGAGCACAAACTAAAAACCGAGAACTCCCCCATTAATCATGAAATGAGTAAAATATTGGCAGATACATCTCTTCCTTCAAGAAAAAAAATATTTGCATATGCAAATCGAGAAAGTCTAAAATTACAGCAGAAGAATATTTTGCTGAAATTCTTTAAAAACATAATTTAAAACAAAGGTAGTAAAGCCAGACTTGATTATACTCTGTAATCAGCATGTTAGCGTTCCTCATGATAAGCTACTTGCAAGTCAAATCGCCTTATTTATACGAACGGGAAACATAACCGTAGCTTTGTATTTCATTTTCATTATGCAGTAACCAAGTGCATAAAAAAGTGATAAACTGAATAGATTATATGACCCAGAAGTCATAGAGCAGTCACACAAATGCCGGGCGCAGTAGTCATTTCCTTTACAAAGTGCCTTTTATCACAACAGGGTGGCTTTACTATAATCATAAAATGTAATCGTAAAATGTCTCATTGTGAAATAAAAAAAACACTTACGAAAAAGCATATCCCATTCTACCATTCACATGTATTAAGAAAGAAGAAAAATAAACAAGTGGTCAAGAACCAAATCAATAGATTTGCAGAAATTCTACAGAAATCTAATTCTAAATTCAGGATGGTTATTAGGGTATAGAAAAAACTTATTACATGGGGCCTGACGGCATGTGAGGCCAAATATAGTAAGACCCCATGACATGTATTTCATCTGAGAGTCATAGTCTTTAGCAACTGTCCCAAGAGTTTCCCATTTGATAACAAATAACGTAACTTATTATTTTCTGTTGTTTATATAGCACCAGCATATTCCAAAGTGCTGTAATTTCCATATTTCAGACAGTGTTTTCTAGGTATAGTTGTGTTCTTATATAATCGCTTTGAACATCCAAGTTAATAAGATATTCCATAATGAATATAGAAGCACATTGGTTCAGCAGTTTACACTATTACCTTGTTGTACTTTATTTCCTTGGTTTGAATCCCAAGGGTAACATTGGTTTTCTTGTTTCTTCCAACACTCCAAAAACTTAGTTATTAGAATTGGGCAAATTTAGTCAAATAAAATTGAATTCTACTCAAATTTTACAAAAACATATTCTCCAATTCTCTGATGAGGCCCAGGTTGGCTCTGCGAAATTGCACATAAGGTCACAATCACAACGGGCACTTTTGCCTTGGGCTCGTATGCGTGTCAATGTCCCAGAGGTCCAGGCCCAGCGTGAAGAAGCCCAGGTTTCATCACTCACTTCGGTGATAAGATGTGACCATGACCATCCATTTTTATGGTAATGAGATGCTAGTCACTCTTCACGCACGGCACAGCCGCGAGTGAGAGTGGTCATGGAGTCCAAGGTCAGAAGCCAGGAGGGTACGTCATAAACAGAAGGAAGAGACAAAAGCGTAGTCAGGTGACATTCCGAGGTCAGAGTACCGGGAGGATAACAGATCAGAGCTGAAGGAGTTAAACAGGCAGATGGTCAGAACGAAGTCCAAGGTCAGGCAGCAGATCAAGCATACAGAACTCAAGGCACAGGAAAGCACAAACCTCACAAGCTGAATCTACATCTGGCAGTGGTCTGGGAGAAGCTGCTCAGTTAAATAGGCATGGCAATCACATGGAATAGTGAACACTTGGAGACAGCCAATGCCTCACAGTCACAGATTGGATAGCCGAGCTGTCAATCAACACACTGACAGCTCAGCACGCCCCTGTACCGGATTGGATGACTGAGCCGTCAGTAACTGCATTCCAGACACCCCCTGGGGTTGAACCATGCTAGGTGAGGTCACTTTGACATTACTACGGTAATACAGGATTGGATGCAGTTGTAGGTGACGTCAGAGAGTTACACACATCTTTTCAAGGCAAAATGAGGCTTCGCAGTATTACAATTCATGGTGAATCAATTAACTGCATATAGAAGTTTGGGAAAAATGAATGGATGCAGGTTAATATGAGTTTGAAAAGATGTGATAATTTCTAGAACAAATTCTTGGAGCTTTGGGCTTTAGGGGTTTTACGCTCTATAGCTGTTCATCCTTTGTTTCTTATACGCTATCAAAGCAAATAAGTCAGTAAACGATAAGTCAGTAAGTCAAAACAATCACAAGAACAGATGCTGCAGGGGGCATTTTTCAAAGTTGATGTTTGCAAATTTCTGTAGCGGATGCTTATTTGTGAATTGCGTAATTGTTCAGTGAAATCACAACATAATTTATTGCCTTTAGAATTCATTAAGTGCTTGTTTAAGTGGAGGAATACCATTAAGAAAAAGTATGCAAGTACTGATCCTTGTGCAGAATGGTGTAGAACAATGACGCGTCTGTAACAGGGAGTAACACATCGTTCTCAGTAGCGTGAAATCCTAACATATGTTTCCAGACAATGTGCTTATTATTTATTTAGGACTGATCCAATAGACTCAGAATTCCAGTCTGCGGCCAACAAAATTGTTGATGACAGTTACGGGGAATGGTAATTAGATTTTTGTGTGGGAATTTCCGCCATGATTATGCAGCTGTCAAGTGATACACATACAAGTTTAGATGTGACAAAAATAATCATGTCTTAAAGGAACAGGTTATTTGCTATCTTCTTGTGATGGCCTTCCATTGTTACGAGCATTGTGATTGACATTTCCACAATTAGATTTTTTTTTTCACACTATGGAAACACAGGCAATGCATCTGTAGAGAAAGGATTCAAGGCATGTTTGCCAAATCTTCTAACTGTTGTACTATCCTTTTGGTTGAAAATAACTGTTTCTGTATGGATATGAGGACTCTACTCAGTTTATTGGACTTTTTTCCCTAAATTTATCAGTGTAAGTTTTAACTGTTGGTGTGAATTATTTTTGGACATGGATTACCCGGCCCTTCACGTAGATATTGACTTTACGTGCTTGATGCATGCCCTGACTTTTACAACCTCAACCTGAAGATATCTTTCTGTACATCAACTGTTGTGAATTAGACTTTTTTGGCTCCCTCTTGTGGTCACTGGTGATATGACTCTGGGATTGTCTTTCCTCAGTTTGGCACCCACCTGGGTCGTTAGTCCAGGGGTGTTGCTATATAAGCTTCCTGGATTCTCAGTCCAGTGCCTGGCATCGTTGTAATCAGATCCTTTCTGTTTGCTCCTGTCTGCTGGTCCTGTTTCTTGCAAAATTAAGCTAAGTCCTGCTTCCTTGTTTTTTGGTTATTTGTATTGCTTTTATTTTCTGTCCAGCTTGTACTAAATGTGATTCCTGATTTTGCTGGAAGCTCTAGGGGGCTGGTATTCTCCCCCCGGGCTGTTAGACGGTTCGGGGGTTCTTGAATATCCAGCGTGGAAATTTTGATAGGGTTTTTGCTGACCGTATAAGTCATCTTACTATATTCTGCTATTAGTCAGTGGGCCTCTCTTTGCTAAATATCTAGTTCATTCTTACGTTTGTCTTTTATCCTTACCTCACCGTTATTATTTGTGGGGGGCTTGTATCCAACTTTTGGGGTCTTTTCTCTGGAGGCAAGAAAGGTCTATCTTTTCCCTTCTAGGGTTAGTTAGTTCTCCGGCTGGCGCGAGACGTCTAGAACCAACGTAGGCACGTTCCCCGGCTGCTGCTATTTGTGGTGCTAGGATTAGATATACGGTTAGCCCAGTTACCATTGCCCTATGAGCTGGTTTTTTATGTTTGCAGACTTGGTATGTACTTTTGAGACCCTCTGCCATTGGGGTCATAACAGTATGCCAGGCCTAAGTTGAATGTTTAATGCATTGCAGAAGTGGGATAATAAGAAAGGAAATTCTGAGTTGTTTTTTTTTCCTCTCTTTGTTCCTCCCCTTTACCTCTGAGTGGCTTGTGCTTGCTGCAGACATGAATGTCCAGACCTTGATTACAAGTGTGGATCAGCTTGCTGCTCGTGTGCAGGGCATACAAGATTTTGTTACCAGTAGTCCAATGTCTGAACCTAAAATACCTATTCCTGAACTGTTCTCTGGAGACCGATTCAAATTTAGGAATTTCAGGAATAATTGTAAATTAAGTTTCTATCTCTGAGACCCCGTTCATCTGGAGACTCAGCTCAGCAAGTTAAAATTGTTATCTCTTTCTTACGGGGCGACCCTCAGGATTGGGCCTTCTCGCTAGCGCCAGGAGATCTGGCATTGGCAAATATTGATGCGTTTTTTCTGGCGCTCGGATTGCTTTACGAGGAACCCAATCTTGAAATTCAGGCAGAAAAAGCCTTGCTGGCTATTTCTCAGGGCCAGGATGAAGCTGAAGTGTATTGCCAAAAATTTCGGAAATGGTCCGTGCTTACTCAGTGGAATGTGTGTGCTCTGGCCGCAAATTTCAGAAATGGCCTTTCTGAAGCCATTAAGAATGTGATGGTGGGTTTCTCCATTCCTACAAGTCTGAATGATTCCATGGCGCTGGCTCTTCAAATTGACCGGCGTTTGCGGGAGCGCAAAACTGCTAATCCTCTGGTGGTGTTGTCTGAACAAACACCTGATTTAATGCAATGTGATAGAATTCAGACTAGAAATGAACGGAAAAATCAAAGACGTCAGAATGGGTTGTGTTTTTACTGTGGTGATTCTACACATGTTATATCAGCATGCTCTAAATGCCTAACAAGGGTTGTTAGCCCTGTCGCCATTGGTAATTTGCAACCTAAATTTATTTTGTCTGTGACTTTAATTTGCTCATTGTCTTCCTACCCTGTTATGGCGTTTGTGGATTCAGGTGCTGCCCTGAGTCTTATGGATCTGTCATTTGCCAAGCGCTGCGGTTTTGTTCTTGAGCCTTTGGTAAATCCTATCCCTCTTAGAGGTATTGATGCTACGCCATTGGCGGAAAATAAACCGCAGTTTTGGACACAGGTAACCATGTGCATGACTCCTGAACATCGGGAGGTGATTCGTTTTCTTGTTCTGCATAAAATGCATGATTTGGTCGTTTTGGGTCTGCCATGGTTACAGACCCATAATCCAGTCTTGGATTGGAAGGCAATGTCTGTGTCAAGTTGGGGCTGTCAGGGAATTCATGCTGATTCCCCGCCGGTGTCTATTGCTTCCTCTACTCCTTCGGAAGTTCCTGAGTATTTGTCTGATTATCAGGATGTATTCAGCGAGTCCAGGTCCAGTGCTCTGCCTCCTCATAGGGACTGTGACTGCGCCATAGATTTGATTCCAGGTAGTAAATTTCCTAAGGGAAGACTATTTAATCTGCCTGTACCTGAGCATACCGCAATGCGTTCGTATATCAAGGAGTCTCTGGAGAAGGGGCATATCCGTCCATCCTCTTCCCCTCTTGGTGCGGGATTCTTTTTTGTGGCCAAGAAGGACGGATCTTTGAGACCTTGTATTGACTATCGGCTTCTGAATAAAATCACTGTTAAATTTCAGTATCCTTTGCCTCTGTTGTCGGACTTGTTTGCCCGGATTAAAGGTGCCAAGTGGTTCACCAAGATAGATCTTCGTGGTGCGTACAACCTTGTGCGCATTAAGCAGGGAGATGAATGGAAAACTGCATTTAATACGCCCGAAAGTCATTTTGAGTATTTGGTGATGCCTTTTGGGCTCTCTAATGCTCCTTCAGTGTTTCAGTCCTTTATGCATGATATTTTCCGGAAGTATCTGGATAAATTTATGATTGTTTATCTGGATGATATTCTGTTTTTTTCTGATGATTGGGACTCGCATGTAGAGCAGGTCAGGATGGTGTTTCAGGTTTTGCGTGAGCATGCTTTGTTTGTTAAGTGCTCAAAGTGTCTCTTTGGAGTACAGAAGGATCCCTTTTTGGGGTTTATTTTTTCCCCTTCTGCGGTGGAGATGGACCCAGTCAAGGTCCGAGCTATTCATGATTGGACTCAGCCCACGTCAGTTAAAAGTCTTCAGAAGTTCTTGGGTTTTGCTAACTTCTACCGTCGTTTTATCGCTAATTTTTCTAGCGTTGTTAAACCTTTGACGGATATGACCAAGAAAGGTTCTGATGTTGCTAACTGGGCTCCTGCAGCCGTGGAAGCTTTCCAAGAGTTGAAGCGCCGGTTTACTTCGGCGCCTGTTTTATGCCAGCCTGATGTCTCACTGCCCTTTCAGGTTGAAGTGGATGCTTCTGAGATTTGGGCAGGGGCCGTTTTGTCGCAGAGAGGCCCTGGTTGCTCTGTAATGAGACCATGTGCCTTTTTCTCTAGGAAGTTTTCGCCTGCTGAGCGGAATTATGATGTTGGCAATCGGGAGTTGTTGGCCATGAAGTGGGCATTTGAGGAGTGGCGTCATTGGCTCGAGGGTGCTAAGCATCGTGTGGTGGTCTTGACTGATCACAAAAATCTGATGTATCTCGAGTGCTAAACGCCTGAATCCTAGACAGGCCCGCTGGTCATTGTTTTTCTCCCGTTTTGACTTTGTGGTCTCGTATTTACCAGGTTCAAACAATGTGAAGGCTGATGCTCTTTCAAGGAGCTTTGTGCCTGACTCTCCTGGAGTCGTAGAACCAGTTGGTATTCTTAAAGAGGGAGTTATCTTGTCTGCCATTTCTCCGGATTTGCGACATGTGTTGCAGAGATTTCAGGCTGGTAGACCTGACTCTTGTCCACCTGACAGACTGTTTGTTCCTGATAAGTGGACCAGCAGAGTCATTTCCGAGGTTCATTCCTCGGTGTTGGCAGGGCATCCGGGAATTTTTGGCACCAGAGATCTGGTGGCTAGGTCCTTTTGGTGGCCTTCCTTGTCACGGGATGTGCGGTCATTTGTGCAGTCCTGTGGGACTTGTGCTCGAGCTAAGCCTTGCTGTTCTCGTGCCAGCAGGTTGCTCTTGCCCTTGCCTGTCCCGAAGAGGCCTTGGACACACATTTCCATGGATTTCATTTCAGATCTTCCGGTGTCTCAGGGCATGTCTGTCATCTGGGTGGTATGTGATCGCTTTTCCAAGATGGTCCATTTGGTATCTTTGCCTAAGCTGCCTTCCTCTTCTGATCTGGTCCCTTTGTTCTTTCAGAATGTGGTTCGTTTACATGGCATTCCTGAGAATATTGTGTCTGACAGAGGATCCCAGTTTGTTTCCAGGTTCTGGCGATCCTTTTGTGCTAAGATGGGCATTGATTTGTCGTTTTCGTCTGCCTTTCATCCTCAGACTAATGGACAAACGGAGCGAACTAATCAGACTCTGGAGGCTTATTTGAGGTGTTTTGTTTCTGCAGATCAGGATGATTGGGTGACCTTCTTGCCGTTGGCTGAGTTTGCCCTTAATAATCGGGCTAGTTCCGCTACTTTGGTTTCGCCTTTTTTTTGCAACTCTGGTTTCCATCCCCGTTTTTCCTCGGGACATGTGGAGCCTTCTGACTGTCCTGGGGTAGATTCCGTGGTGGATAGGTTGCAGCAGATCTGGAATCATGTGGTGGACAACTTGAAGTTGTCACAGGAGAAGGCTCAGCGTTTTGCCAACCGCCGCCGCGGTGTGGTTCCCCGACTTCGTGTTGGGGATTTGGTATGGCTGTCTTCTCGATTTGTTCCTATGAAGGTCTCCTCTCCTAAATTTAAGCCTCGCTTCATCGGTCCTTACAAGATATTGGAAATCCTTAATCCTGTGTCCTTTCGCTTGGATCTTCCGGTGTCATTTGCCATTCACAACGTGTTCCATAGGTCTTTGTTGCGGCGGGTACGTTGTACCTGTGGTTCCTTCTGTTGAGCCTCCTGCTCCGGTGTTGGTTGAGGGCGAGTTGGAGTACGTGGTGGAGAAGATCTTGGATTCTCGTCTCTCCAGGCGGAGGCTTCAGTATCTGATCAAGTGGAAGGGCTATGGTCAGGAGGATAATTCCTGGGTGGTTGCCTCTGATGTGCATGCGGCCGACTTAGTTCGTGCCTTTCACGCTGCTCATCCTGATCGCCCTGGTGGTCTTGGTGAGGGTTCGGTGACCCCTCCTTAAAGGGGGGGTACTGTTGTGAATTAGACTTTTTTGGCTCCCTCTTGTGGTCACTGGTGATATGACTCTGGGATTGTCTTTCCTCAGTTTGGCACCCACCTGGGTCGTTAGTCCAGGGGTGTTGCTATATAAGCTTCCTGGATTCTCAGTCCAGTGCCTGGCATCGTTGTAATCAGATCCTTTCTGTTTGCTCCTGTCTGCTGGTCCTGTTTCTTGCAAAATTAAGCTAAGTCCTGCTTCCTTGTTTTTTGGTTATTTGTATTGCTTTTATTTTCTGTCCAGCTTGTACTAAATGTGATTCCTGATTTTGCTGGAAGCTCTAGGGGGCTGGTATTCTCCCCCCGGGCCGTTAGACGGTTCGGGGGTTCTTGAATATCCAGCGTGGAAATTTTGATAGGGTTTTTGCTGACCGTATAAGTCATCTTACTATATTCTGCTATTAGTCAGTGGGCCTCTCTTTGCTAAATATCTAGTTCATTCTTACGTTTGTCTTTTCTCCTTACCTCACCGTTATTATTTGTGGCGGGCTTGTATCCAACTTTTGGGGTCTTTTCTCTGGAGGCAAGAAAGGTCTATCTTTTCCCTTCTAGGGTTAGTTAGTTCTCCGGCTGGCGTGAGACGTCTAGAACCAACGTAGGCACGTTCCCCGGCTGCTGCTATTTGTGGTGCTAGGATTAGATATACGGTTAGCCCAGTTACCACTGCCCTATGAGCTGGTTTTTTATGTTTGCAGACTTGGTATGTACTTTTGAGACCCTCTGCCATTGGGGTCATAACAATCAACCACTACATATGCTGTACTGCTCCTAGGACCTCACTTGGAGTATTGACTAGGGATGACCAAAATCCTTTTTAGGATGTTTAAGGAAAGCCTTAATGTAGCCACAAACCTTTGATATCTGTCAGATGAGCAGTTTTTAATCTTTTGGCCAACAGCTATCTCTCTCAACAATCTCACACATATGAATGCTTGGCTTGGCCAAGCATTGGGAATATTAGCTGCCAGACACCTCTCGTGGTGATTTATCTCTTGGGAATTAAAAAGAATTGGACGTTGAAAAGCAAGTCTGATTCTTCTCCCCCTCAACATTTTCTATGAAAGGTCGGGAGACCCCTATACATGTTACACATGTCTAGTAATCATCAGATAGAATAGATTCAGCAGTAATCCGCTAAGAAAAACTTTGTGCAGCCTAAACTTTTTTCTTTGATCAGTTGTCTGATTTCAACTGGATCCATTTTTTAACATTAAAGTCTATAGAAAACGGATCCATTAAAGGGAATCTGTCACCCCAAAATTCGCCTATAAGCTAAGGCCATCGGCATCAGGGGCTTATCTACAGCATTCTGGAATGCTGTAGATAAGCCCCCGATGTGCCCTGAAAGATAAGAAAAGCAGGTTATATTATAATCACCCAGGGGCGGTCCCAGTGCGATCCCGTCCGATGGGCGTCGCGGTCTGGGTCCAGCACCTTCCATCTTCATACGATGACGTCCTCTTCTTTGCTTCCTGTCACGGCTCCTACACAGGCATTATTCTCTGCCCTGTTGAGGGGAGAGCAAAGTACTGCAGTGCGCAGGTGCTGGACCTCTCTGACCTTTCCCGGCGTCTGCACACTGCAGTACTTTGCTCTGCCCTCAACAGGGCAGATAAAGTATGGCTGAGCAGGAGCCGTGGCAAGAAACAAAGAAGAGGATGTCATCTTATGAAGATGGAAGGTGCCGGACCAGGACCGCGACACCCATCGGACCGGACCGCACCGGGACCGCCCCTGGGTGAGTATAATCTTACTTGTTTTTTTCTTATCTTTCAGGATACATCGGGGGCTTATCTACAGCCAGAATGCTGTAGATATGCCCCTGATGCCAGTGACCATAGCTTGTAGGCGAATTTTGGGGTGACAGATTCCCTTTAAAGAGCTGTCTGTTGTTTCCCTATTTGAAAAGGATCTGTTTTTGCATACTGGATCAGTAACAAACTGATGATTACTGGAAAGTTCACATGTCCAGTAGTATATGTTAAATATCTATTTTCCACCTCCAGTAAGCAAAAAACGGATCCTTTTAAAACTTGGAGAAAAAAACGGATGGCTAATTAATGGATCCGTTTTCCATAGACTTCTATGTTGAAAACTTTTTTTTTCAGGCATCTGCACAACTTTTTTGGCAACAGATTGCTGCTGGATCTGTTCTAAAGGATGATTACTGGATATGTGAACTTAGCCTTAGATGGTTGGTCAGTGCCAGCAACTTTGGCCAATCTTAATCTATAAAGTATAGGGAGTTTTTGGATTCTGAACCCAGATGCCAACTTCATAGCGACATGTGAAGTCCACTTCTACATGTGTTGTAACATTGAAATCTGACCAAAAAAAAAGTTAGGAAAAACATGTTAATTAATATTGTACTTTGGCATATACTATAGATTTTACCTACATTTATCTCATCATCCCTTCTTGATATGCTACAATTTAATAGTGAACATGAAAAGCTTTTTCCAGTTTAAAGGCTAAATAACCCCATTTCACAAACATTGACTCATAATGTTACAGTCAGATATTTGGTGTACCATTGAGGAAGGGATAAAGGTACCGTTACACTAAACGATTTACCAACGATCATGACCAGCGATACGACCTGGCCGTGATTGTTGGTAAGTCATTGTGTGGTCGCTGGAGAGCTGTCACACAGACAGCTCTCCAGCGACCAACGATGCCGAAGTCCCCGGGTAACCAGGGTAAACATCGGGTTACTAAGCGCAGGGCCGTAAGGCACAGCACAGCGGTGACGTCACCGCTGTGCTCTGCTTTTACTTTACGGCCGGCGCTCACAGTCAGTGCGGGAAGCTGACGGCGAGGGACGTGACAGACACCGGAATGTAAGTATGTACTGTTTTTTTTTTTTACATTTACAATGGTAACCAGGGTAAACATCGGGTTACTAAGCGCGGCCCTGCGCTTAGTAACCCAATGTTTACCCTGGTTACAAGTGAACACATCGCTGGATCGATGTCACACACACCGATCCAGCGATGACAGCGGGTGATCCAGCGACGAAATAAAGTTCTGGACTTCTAGCTCCGACCAACGATATCACAGCAGGATCCTGATCGCTGCTGCGTGTCAAACACAACGAGATCGCTATCCAGGACGCTGCAACGTCACGGATCGCTGTAGTTCTCGTTCAAAAGTTGCTCAGTGTGACGGTACCCTAAGAGTAGACTAATTGGGGCTTGGAGAGTTAATTACATTAAATAAATTGCTTTATTTCTTTACATTGCAGTCTGTTAAATAGGGTCTCTATATTCAATGTAGAGGTATAATGTAGGTTCTGTTGGCTGACTGCTACTGTAGGTAGAAGGTTGGGACCCTTTTCTTTATGACTCCTTATAGTATTAGTTCTGTCCTAATGGTGGACTTGGCTGGAATTCTTACTGATCAGTTGTAAACTGTGGTTCAGCTGGGCTGGAAGTGTTAAATTCTCCTATAGTGCCTCCTCTGTGAAAATGAAGAATTACATCTCTTTGTAAGGCCCCGACAGTCCGTAACTTTAAGGTTATCTGCCACAATATTAAAGAAATACAAAGCAAACTACTGAGATATTATAAAGCGTGTACAAATGGAAACTGAGCAGGGGTAGATGGAGAAATTCCTAGTGTTTTGGAAAGAGAAAATTAACAGTGATTAGATTAATCTCATTAAAATTCCCTTTATGAATAATCAATTCCAGAAGAGCATATGGTACAGAACTCAGCACAAACAATCTTTGATATAAAAACAGGCTTTTCAAGAAACACAGAAAAGACTAACTGATGGGTACTGAGCACTCCACATATATTATTTGATGTGGGAATCAAAAGCCTACTGCCATCAACACATTGACTTTTTGGATCCTGTGTCTTCATTCCCACATGGATTGTAATAATTTACAACATCTTTAACTTATAAGTTTCATTACGGAAATCGGAAGTATATGTAAAATGTTAAAAATTTTGTTTTCTCACCATTTTTTCTCTTGCTGCCGTTTTTTATGCATTGTTTGTGATAACTTGCTGAGGCCAGATGTTGGCTATGAAAAAGAAGATGGCGTGCACGCAGCTGTAGGTTGAGGAGCCGGTGGAAGGCAATGGCAAACTACTGCATCATCAAGAGAAATTTGCACAGCACACTCGAAAGTTTCAATGCAAATTTTCTTTAATTATTTCTCAACACAATTGCAAGTGGTGGACAAAGTAGAAGTATATACACTAACAGTGACTTTAACGTTTCGACCTGCTCCCGAACCTTGGTCACATAGTCGCTCTGTATAAGTCTAAATGACATATGGAGATCCTGAGACTGACGAGTATATGGCAGATTCCTTAATAGAAATGGCTGTTAGGGCTCTCCCACTTCTTACGTGTGCATGTCTTGGAGATGTTGGCTATCAATAGGAAAATATTATATTATATTTTTTGTGGTGTTTCGTTAATAATTGGGTGCCTTTTTTTGTTCCGGGTCATTTTTTCAAACTTTAGGCATTGTATTTTATTCATGTTTGTTCCTCTGTAGGAAAAAAATGCATGAAAATACAGTGCCGACTGCTGGCACTGGAGGTGAGTAAAAGTGTTGCTATTTTGATGTGGGGAATATAAATATATTATCTTTAGTTTTTAGAAATTTCTATATTATCTATTAGAAAGGTATGTATTTTTGTATTAATGTAGTAATTTTGGAGATTCATAGAGTAAGAAGAATTCTGGAAACAATTCGACTTAAGAATGTGATAGGGAAGCTCTTGGGTACAGATGGATGGTTACAGTCAATATTTATAAGTCAAGTACAATTAACACAATGAGAAATAAGGCTCCTAGAAGCAAAACTGTGGCTGTAAACTCAATTATCATTTGTGCAGAAGGATAAACAGTCTATAGGCTTAAAATAAAATGTAGTAGTATGGAAACAATATGGTATAATTATATCGTCGCACAATAGGTTTTCTAGTGTATGAAAATATTTACTCCAGTTAACAAAACAGAAAATGGTCTGGTACGAGCCGATATACTGTACATTCTGGAGTGTGAGAAGAAATCACATAACTTTCCTCTAGTGTTAGCTTTCTGTTACTCTTTCTTATGTTAACGGGTCGGTTTTGACCTGTGTCTTAAATCACCCCTAGGATACCCTAAAAACAGTTATTTATGATCCAATTTGTTTCTTACCTCTTAGTTACCTTGTTAGGGTTTCTCATCCATGGAAGGATTGATTTTAATATTTTTGTTGTGGCCCCCTGGGCCTTTCATTTGAGGACATACCCTTCATTTTCAATATAAAAATATTGTCAAATGAACCTCAAGAGAATAATATAAACTTTAAAAAGTTTGTTATATTACCTGACTATTACTGAAGGGTTTTAGAACACATTTCTTAAATGTAAAAAAAATAAACATATATATATTTTATATTATTAACTCTAGTAACATCTATGGTGTTACGGGTCAATTTTGACCCATATCTAACTACTTTATGAAAAAGGCAAAAAACAGATTTTTTTTTATAGAACTTAAATACAAATAAAAGATGAAAATTATATTAACATTAATAGCAATAATAATAAAAAGTAGCTTTTCTAGGTCAAACAAACTAACAACAATCAATCAAGCCAATCAAATCAACAGAAATCAAGTACTAGTTTTTAGATGCATTAGTATTTAGATGCATGTGTGGCAAAAAGTGACACTTTTTGTGTGTTCTTTGAAGAGGTATTTTTTGCAGGCCAAGCACTATGTGTTTGTCTTTCTGTCCTTATTGCTAGGGCAGACCTGACACCTCTTTCTTTTAGAATCAGGTGGTCTCACTGGGGTTGTGGCTGTTGTGGTTGATGTTGAGGCAGGCCTGGTTGAGGAGGATGCTGGTGATGAGGCTCTTTGTGTTGCTGTGGGTGTGGATGAAGCACTTGTTGAGCTCTGGAGTTGTCGGACCAAGGCTGCAGCGGCTGGGTCTCGGGGCACTCGTTCCCTTTGGTCAATGTGCGCCTTGACAAGGGATCTTCCTAGTTCCTCAAGAAACATCCTCCGCTTGTTTTTTTTCTTTGAATTCCATCCTTGGTGAATGTGGGTCCACAACACAAATGAATTGCATGCTGACACATCAAGGATGTTGTAAAATACAACCATTGGCCATCTCCTAGTCATTCGCTGGCAAGTGTAGGTGGCAGTCAGCTTGTCCAGGTTATCCACTCCTCCTTTATTTTTGTTATAGTCCAGGATGATTCTGGGCTTTTTGTCACTTCCTGGTGACACAGCTGCATCTTTGTGAAGTGTGGACATCAGTACCACATTCCGTCGTTTTTTGGGGCAGTATGAAACAGCAGTGGTGGTGTCTGTAAAAACAAACTTTGAGGAAAGTGGAGCCCTGTCCTTCATCTGCAACAATTCAGTGGGCAGCTCAGGTTTGTTTTTTTTCACTGTGCCCACCATGGTGATTTTCCTCCTGAGAAGTTCTTGTCCAAGGTCATAGCTGGTAAAACAATTGTCACAAGTAATGTTGTGACCCTGCAGTCCAGTAGTCATATCGAAAACTACACATTTTCCTTGTTTTTTTTCAGGGATGCCGCTAGCAGACTTACCTGTGTAAATCTGTAGATTCCATGCATAGCTAGTTTTTGCATCACAGGCTGCCCAGATTTGTATGCCGTATTTGCCTGGCTTACTTGGCATGTATTGCCGGAAGGGGCATTTTCCACGGAAAGGGAGAAAACGTTCGTCTACTGTCACCTCTGGCCCTGGGTTGAACATCAGTGGAAGGAGCTGCACCCATTTCTCCCAAACATCCCTGATGGGAGCAAGTTTGTCAGATTTTGTTCTGGTGTCTCTGTTGTCAAATCTGAGGACTCTTGATATCATTTGAAACTTTTGAAGTGACATTGTTGCCCGGAAAATATTCCTGCCTGTCGATGCATCCCAGAGACTATCAGTGGCCTCATTGCAGGATTTGTACACTCCAGCAAGGAGAAGAACACCAATGTAAGCATCCAGAACATCATCATGAAGGTCATTCCACATGTTGCCGTGGACTTTTTTTTCTTCAAGGTTTCTTATAGCAATAATGACTTTTTTTTATTGACAATGGCATAAACAGATCAAAACATTTCTTGATGTCACTTGCTCTTGTCACAGCAAACCTTGTGATCCCAGGGGTCATTTTTATGACATTTGCAGCATCTGCCCTGCCATGTACATCTGGAGGTACTGAGCTCCAACTGATCTTGCCACTTTTGGATTTGAATCTTTCAGCGGGAGCAGCTTCAGCACCAGTGACCTCCTCATCAGACTGATCAGAACTGTCTGTGTCTTCCGGTTGATACTCCACATCATCTTCTTCCTCAGAAACCTGTTCATCTGTATCAGTTTGCTGCTGTGTGTCCTCTGACTCATTATCATCTAAGATATAATCCAGAATTTGGCTTACATCAAATCTTCTCCTCATTGTTGCATGTGTAAACTGGAGATGTATACTCTGCAAAGTACCAACTCTAAGCTGATTTGGCCATACATGCCTGGACATGTCCCTAACTCAAGTTGTTGGAGGTAGAGCTGGCTGTGGGCTGTTGGTTTATATTGTGTTTATGAGTTCAGTTTTGGGACTTATTATTGTTTTTTTACTCTTATATTAGACCTGGGTCGAAATTGACCCCAACAACACAAATGTTATAATTTTAATAAGAGCATTTTACAATTTAGTAAAATAGTTTTATTTTATTGTATTTTGTTTTAAAATAAGTTCCTGAAAAAGTCAAAAAGTCTTGATGCAATAAACAAATGTATGTAGAATTTGTATGCATTTAAAACCTAAAACGGGTCGGTCACAACATAAACATACTGCAAAGTTCTGTTCCTAAATTTTGCACCTCCAATGTCAATGTTTCAGGATAATATCTGCCCAATTCTTGGCACAAAAATTACAGCAACCCTGGTGGAGTTCTTAAAATCATTAGTGGTTTAAAACATTTATGACTACTAAGAACTAAGTTTTCTATTTTCTTCACCTGAGTCAAATATTCAGCTTATTTCCCTAAATCTTTATCTTAATTCTCCTGCCAGAGTGGCCCTTGGCACCAGGCACCAATGACTCATGCCTACGTCTTACCCTAGTAACTACTCTAAGATGGAAGACATTAGGTTAGTGTGAGCAAAGCCAAGATGAAGAAGTGTTTTGGATAACATTTCTACTGACGTTGGATATTTTCACCTAAAATAAAAGATTTTAAACATTTTGTAGGAAATCGAGTTTTATTTTCAACAAAAGTCTTCTATGGTAAAGCTTAGTTCACTTAGTGTTTGTGACCTCTTTTTGGCACATGAAGTTATCTCGGACAATAACTGTGATATTTGGCTAGCAACGGGACCCGTTAAAAACACATATACCACACAGTATAAATATATATACCGTATATACTCGAGTATAAGCCGAGATTTTCAGCCCAAATTTTTGGGCTGAAAGTGCCCCTCTCGGCTTATACTCTAGTCATGATCGGTGGTGGGGTCAGCGGGTGAGGACTGTCATATACTCACCTAGTTCCGGCGTTCCTGTCGCTCCCCCTGCCGTCCCACGGTCTCCGGGTGCCGCAGCTCTTCCCCTGAGCGGTCACGTGGGACCGCTCATTAGAGAAATGAATAGGCTGCTCCACCTCCCATAGGGGCGGAGCCGCCTATTCATTTCTCTAATGAAGTGGTGCCGGTGACCGCTGATGGAGGAAGAGGCTGTGGCACCGAAGACCAGCTGTCCGGGGGAAGGAGCGGGACGCCGGGAGCAGGTAAGTATGTCATATTCACCTGTCCTCGTTCCACACGCCGGGCGTCGCGCCATCTTCCTGGCGTCTCTCCGCACTGACTGTGCAGGTCAGAGGGCGCGATGACACATATAGTGTGCGCGCCGCCCTCGGCCTGATCAGTCAGTGCGGAGAGACGCCGGGACGGGACGCTGAGGAGCTGCAAGCAAGAGAGGTGAGTATGTTGTTTTTTTTTTTATTGCAGCAGCAGCAATGGCACAGATTTATGTGGTACATCTATGGGGCAATAATGAACGGTGCAGAGCACTATATGGCACAGCTATGGGGCAATAATGAAGGGTGCAGAGCACTATATGGCACAGCTATGGGGCAATAAGGAACAGTGCAGAGCACTATATGGCACAGCTATGGGGCAACGGTGCAGAGCACTATATGGCACAGCTATGGGGCAACGGTGCAGAGCACTATATATATGGCACAGCTATGGGGCAACGGTGCAGAGCACTATATATATGGCTCAGCTATGGGGCAACGGTGCAGAGCACTATATGGCACAGCTATGGGGCAACGGTGCAGAGCACTATATATATGGCACAGCTATGGGGCAACGGTGCAGAGCACTATATGGCACAGCTATGGGGCAACGGTGCAGAGCATTATATATATGGCACAGCTATCTATGGGGCAACGGTGCAGAGCATTGTATATATGGCACAGCTTTATGTGGAGCATCTATGGGGCCATAATGAACGGTGCAGAGCATTATATGTGGCACAGCTTTATGTGGAGCATCTATGGGGCCATAATGAACGGTATGGAGTATCTATTTTTAATTTTGAAATTCACCGGTACCTGCTGCATTTTCCACCCTAGGCTTATACTCGAGTCAATAAGTTTTCACAGTTTTTTGTAGCAAAATTAGGGGGGTCGGCTTATACTCGGGTCGGCTTATACTCGAGTATATACGGTATTTTGAAATTGTTCTTTGTATACAAAAGCCATGTCCGATGCAGTTTCCTATACAGTTAAATAAAAGATATACAGGTGCATACCGGCCATCATGTCTAGAAAAGTAAAGTATCTCTCATCATTTTTTGACTAATTATGGGCTATCCATGTGTCACAATCTTAAATCAATCTATGCCAGCTAAGAGCTGGTGTTGATTTCCACTTTAAATTTACACCAGTTTGTAAAAAAAAGTCATGAAAATCCTGAAATATTGCACAGATATAGAAAAAAAATTACACAAAGGAGTGGGGAACAATTTGTCACAAAACTCATAGACAGTTAAGGTCTCTTTATATGGGTCATTGATAGTTTGATCAAACGTTCACAGTTTGTTTCTGATTATTAAGAATTTATTTGATGAACGAATAAACTTTTTGAAAATCGTCATCCAAATTACCTATTCAATCAAAAAGAAAGCTGGCTTTTTAGTGCCACCGATTGGAGGCAGCAGAAAAAAGACATTCATCTCCCGATATCTGTTTATGCTCCTCATCAGTGAAGAGTAAGATATTACTTAGCTGGGTGAGCAGGCTATGGTGATGGTCTAAGAGGTCCAGTTTCTCATAAAGGAGAACATTAAAGGGGTTGTCCGGTCAACACTGACAAGTTTGCAGAATTATGAATTCCCCCAGACTTTTCAGTTTTGACCAGACAACCACTTTACGTTGATGTAGGAAGACTTATAGGCCAGGCAGTGTTAAATGGGAAAAAGGTGGCTATGAATCTTGATTAATGGTGGCCATCTATTGGAGTTAGGCTACCTTTAGTAGCTGATACTATATAGTCAGCTTTCTTTCTCTTGGAGGAAGCTTATTTTCATACCCTTTCACACTCCCTAAGGAGCATTGATTGCTCAAAAAGGGCCAGCTTGGTGATCTCCTCTCATAAACCTAAAAATAATTGACAGGAAACTAGAGATGAGAGGATCCATGGAGGATCGAGTTTAAGTCAAATGTCCTGAAATTCACAATTTTGCAAAAACACTTGAACATTCTGAGATTTGATTCATGATTCAAAAAAACACAAAACTTGTCCAGCCCCATTTTTCGCACTCTGAATCATTAGAGAGTAGGCTTATGTCATTTTGCATTGCCACGCCAGCCTCCAAATAATGCCCTGCACCTATGGCATCTTATGGACCATCCATCATACCTTGTACATACAGTAGAGGACAGTACTTGGGTCATTAAAGACTGGCAGCTTCCAACCGAGCACTGTCGTACAGCACAGTCATTTTCCATCTCCAAAGTCACTGGGTTACTCTCTCCAGTAGAGTGTAAGCTCTTATGATTAGCGGTGTCCTCTCTCTCTCACTCATCTGTAGTGTGTAAGGTGTTATGTCAGTTGGGTCCCGTCTCCTATAGAGTGTAAGCACTTATGGTCATTGGGGTCCTCTCTCTCGACTGTAGAGTGTAAGCTCTCATGGTCAGGGGGATTCTCTCTCTCTCTCAACTGTAGTGTGTAAGCTCATATGGTCAGCAGAGTTCTCTCTTCTCTCCCACGTATATTTTTTGAGCAATTACAAGCTTTCCAGTATTGAGATTTGTGCAAATTTATTCTCCGCAAATCAAATTTTTTAGGAAAAATTTGGTGAAGTCAGCAAATTTAAAAGCTGCACTCGTATAACCCTATTTAAACAGGGAATGTGCTGCCGGGAACATGCAAAATATACTGTGCTATCGATATTTTAATTCCAATTGAGAGCTAAGTAGCAGTAACGATACAAAGCTGATTTATATTTTGTACGCACTGCAATCAGAAGTAATTTTTGAAATGCGGGACATGAACATAGAACCAAACCAGGCACTGAAGCAAGGAGGGAAGGTCTTAAGACCTGAATATGTATAAATATAAGGAGAGCTCTAGGTATTGTGCTGTGAACATCAAGATTGTAGATCAAGAGACTCCAAGTAGATTGCGCTTGGCTAAATTATGTAGGTAATGCCTTTAGTGTCTATTGTAGGGGCTCAGAGCAATCTGTCAGCTGTATCGCAGTGTAAAATATCATCCAATCCATAAAGCAGAACTCGGAAAAAGCTCCGAAGGGATCAGTGTGCCAGCCTTTCCAGCTGCAAGAGATATATTAAAAAGCAGCTCCATAAAGAGAGGGAGATGGAACAAGATGAGACTGAAACAAAATTATTATGAGCCAAATGGCCAATGAAACTGTTCACGTTTATCAATCTGTATTCTGTCACCTCTGATTTATGCTGCTGTGGCTGTAAATCAGAAGAAAAGTTTAACATAAACGACATTGTGTAAAAAATGGAAAGTAAAGAATGACTAAAGGAAATATATACAGTACTCACCTTATCCACATGTTGTAACTCATATGCATAAAAAGAAAATAAACTTTAAAAAGTCTAATAATTTACCACACTAGAATTTCTGTTAATCTGGTTTTGGGGAAAAAACAAACTTGACCCTATGTTAAATTGCAAGAAATGGCCTGAATGTGCAACAATAAAATGGATGGGAACAGTTAGGCTGTGGCTATATTCAAGCGCGACCGATTTGCTGCAGACATTTCTGTAATTATCTCATTAATCTGAATAGGACTTGAAGAAATTCACGCACATGCTGCAGAAATAAACTCCGTTCACAAGGAAAGCAAAGGCAAAACTCCGTTCAAAGGCAACAAATATGCAGTATGTGAATATCCTAAAAAGCATAAGGCTAAAGAATAAGCCATAGAGCACCTTATTGCTATAGGTTTGCTCATCAGAAAGGTAAATAAATTTGCCTCTGGCTAAAACAGGCAGTAGGTCAAGGAATCTTTGAAATTCACCCTTTGAAGAGTTATTCCTAAGATAGTAAGTAATCCCCTATTCGACAGGTTGGGGATAAATTACAGATCACTGAGGGTTCAACTACTGGAACGCTAGCATTCCCGAGAAGGGGCTTCTGGAACCTAGAAATCACCTTTGTATGGGACTGCTGGAGAAAGACAAGAACATCAAGCTATTTTGGGAAGCCCCATGGAGTAGACTTCCACTCTATTCCAGATGGGGCTCCTCATAGCCTGTTTAACAAGTTTCAGAGCCAATTCTCATGATCACTAGAGGTCATAACTGTTGGAATACCACCTTCACAAAATGACAGGAACAATGGAAACTTACTGCTCAGTTAAGGTGAGAACGTCAGAGGTAAGATCAAAACTGTCATATACTGGCTCAGTAAGAAAGTGGGTGCAGCTAATGTAAATCACAATGACAGAGCTGACCATTATGGGGGCTCAAAGGGTTGCCCAAAGCTGAGATAGCCCATGTTTGATTTATCTTGTCCTGTATTGTCCATGTCAGAAGCGTATGATATTTATATATTTTTACTAATTAAATTATAGGATATACATTTATAACCCAATAGTTTTAAATGTAAGTGTACTGTATATAGAGATGATTTGATCATCTATTATAATTGGAATTATTGTTACAATTTGTACTTTGAATCCTTGTTTGGGAACAGAATTTGATGTAACTTATCTCATTCTGTAAACTCTATGTTATATCGGCAGATGAATATTTTGCTCCAGTTCTTAAACGTGATGACATATAGGATTTGGCATGTGACAACAAACCTGTCAAAGTCAACTCCTGCCAGGCTCCTTATTCAGAATCAGTACCTCCTAGGGCCACAGAACGACTACATCAGCAACCAGGAGTCAAAATAATAAGGGCTCTAAAATTAGAAACACTGAAGCATAGAAGTCTGCAAAAAAAATTTATGTAGAACATGACAATTGTGAGGATGTTATGGGAATAGTCACTGTAAATTAGGGAAAAATAAGGACATTTTTTATTACTGTATGTCACCCAATATACAGTATATAACATGGATAATTATATTGGGCCACCTACACATTACATCTACAGAAGCCTTTATGATATCCCATTCTAAATCCAAAGGCATTAGAATAGAGTTGTCCCAACTTTGAAGCTATAGCAGGTTCCATTATTCTTTGAAGGGTTTCTACAAGATTTTGAAGGTATTTGCGGGAATCCTTACCCATTCCTCCAGAAGATTATGGTATTTGTGAGATCAGAAATTGATGTTGGATGGGAGAGCCAGGCTCACAATCTCCTAGCTCACAACTACATCACATTATCTTTCCTCCACAATACTTTACAGATACAACAATAGTCAGGCAGGTAATGGTCTCATGGCATTTACCTAACCCAGACAAGCCCATTAGACACCAGAAAGAAAGTCGTGAATCATCACTCTATGGAATGTTTTACACCACTCAACTCACTTTTGTACAAATGTTAATACTAGAGGAGGTTTGAATTCTGTAGTTATGAAGTCAGCAGATTGTTGTTGACTTTTATGCACTATGTACTTCAACACTTGGCGAACTCACGCTCAAATTTTATGTGCTCTCCACTTTGTGGATGAGTTGCTGTGTTTCATAAAAGCTTCCACAGTGCACAAAATTTAGCATTGGCCCATTTTCCTTTTTGTAATTTTTAAAATACAAAAGATGAATATATATAAAAGTTTGGGCACCCTTGGAGGTTTGTGTGCTCAGATAACTTGGACCAAGCTTTCAGACCTTAATTAGCCTATTAAGGTTATGGCTTGCTCACTATCATCATTAGGAAAGGCCTGGTGATGCAAATTTCCCAGCTTTATTAAAACCCAGCCACCACTAACCTTGTGTGAAAAAACGGCAGCCATGGGTTCTTCTAAGCATCTGCATATCAGTTTGAAAATGGTCTAGGCCCACAAAGCAGGAGAAGGCTATAAGCAGATAGCAAAGCATTTTCAAGTTGCTCTTTCCTCAGATTGTAATTTAATTAAGAAGTGGCAGTAAACAGGAACAGTTGAGGTCAAGATAAGGTCTGGAAGACCAAGCAAAATTTCAGTGAGAGCTGCTTTTGGGATTGCTAGAGAGGAAATCAGAACCTCCGCTTGACTGCAAAGGACATTTGGAAAGAACAGACTGTGGAGTTGTGGTATATTTTTCTACTCTCACAGACACCTAGGCAAATATGAGTAATCAGAAGAACCTCACAGAACTGGAAGAATTTTCCAAGAAAGAATGGATGAAAATCCCTCAAACAAGAATTGAAAGCCTCTTGTCTAGCTACAAAAAGCATTTGCAAGCTGTGATACTTTCAAAAAGGGGTGCTACTAGGTACTAACTAGTGTTGAGCGATACCGTCCGATACTTGAAAGTATCGGTATCGGAAAGTATCGGCCGATACCGGCAAAGTATCGGATCTAATCCGATACCGATACCCGATACCAATACAAGTCAATGGGACACCAAGTATCGGACGGTATCCTGTATGGTTCCCAGGGTCTGAAGGAGAGGAAACTCTCCTTCAGGCCCTGGGATCCATATCAATGTGTAAAAGAAAGAATTAAAATAAAAAATAGGGATATACTCACCTCTCCGATGCAGCCTGGACTTTACCGCCGTAACCGGGAGCCGTTGTACCTAAGAATGCGCGCTTGAAGGACCTTAGATGATGTCACGGCGCTCTGATTGGTCCGTAGCGGTCGCGTGACCGCTACGCGACCAATCACAAAGCAGTGACGTCACCTAAGGTCTTTCAAGCGCTTGAAATACCTTAGAAGACGTCCGCAGCTTCTGATTGGTCGCGTAGCGGTCGCGTCACCGCTACGCGACCAATCACAAAGCAGTGACGTCACCTAAGGTCTTTCAAGCGCTTGAAAGACCTTAGGTGACGTCACTGCTTTGTGATTGGTTGCGTAGCGGTCACACGACCGCTACGGACTAATCATAGCGCCGTGACGTCATCTAAGGCCCTTCAAGCGCGCATTTTTAGGTACAACAGCTCCCGGTTACGGCGGTAAAGTCCAGGCTGCGTCGGAGAGGTGAGTATTTCCCTATTTTTAATTTTAATTCTTTCTTTTACACATTGATATTAATCCCGATACTGATTCCCGATACCACAAAAGTATCGGATCTCGGTATCGGAATTCCGATACCCGCAAGTATCGGCCGATACCCGATTTTGCGGTATCGGAATGCTCAACACTAGTACTAACCATTCTGAGTGTCCAAACTTTTGCATCGGCCCATTTTCATTTTGTAATTTTTAAAATGTAAAAGATGAAACTGTATATATATTTTGTTTAAAATACAAAGGAAATGCGTCATCTTTAACTGTATGCATTTTAGAGGTCATTTCAACTTCAGCTTGCTTAACTGTTCAACAGTAACAGTAATTTTTACCAGGGGTGCCCAAATGTTTACATGCCTTCTCTGGTATACAGCACTGTTTGGGTCCTCTTCTCAGTGACATCACCACTCTACAGATTCCCCCTGGTCACACTGTGTTAGGACTGGTGGAACGCACCAAATAATAATTGGAGACGATATAAGGAGTCCACCGTGCAGCTAAGACACCTGCTGCTTGGTAATGACAGACTATATGGCGGTATAATGTGAGTACACACACGGATTAGCTTCACCCGGTATGAAGGAAGCGAACTCTGTTGCGTCACAGGGCTGTGATACCGCAAAGAGAGCACAAGCAAGGCGACACGGAACTCTGCCCCAAGACTCAGGGTAAGAGTCCCTTCTGATCTGTTGCATTCGACACCGCTACTGCGGTGCCAGGGAAACTAAAGTAAATATTTTCCGCACAGGAGTGCATGCAGCGCCACTCTGGCAGACGCCACTAACCACCCTAATTAGGGCTAGGAAAGCGCACTATCTGCGCACGGTGCCGCTCTGGCGGTCACTGCTAACTGGATTAGCAACTTGTGCAATTGTGTAGGATAGCACTGTCAGGCGCTAGGTAGCTATATCATTTGCGAGCAGGCAACAACACTAGGGATGGGAATGATTTGGAGCTTTCATCCATCGACAGGCATTCATCCACACACACACACAAGTTAAGTTTACACTAGCGCATGGCCGAGTGGCCATGCAAACCTTTAATAGCAGTAGCACTCCGCGACCTTCCTGATGGTCCAATAGGAGCTGCAACAGGACCTGAGCATGTGACCCCTGACCTCCAATGGGAGGTCGTCCCGTGGTCATGCCCAGTATGGGAAAAGCTGGACTTAGTCCCTGAAATGCCTGCTCGCTGCTGAACAGTGCTGGCTACAAAGGCAGAGTCTGGAAAGGCAGCAGTACCCAAGTGCACAGTATCAGCTTGAGCCAGACGCTGGGATCGACATCTCCGCTGAGCAGGTTCCCCTGCGGCTGGAGGAGAATGGGAGACAGCAGTGGACATGGTTTGATATTCCCCTGTGCAGCAGCGGGAACTCGACACCTAACACACTGTGCTCTGTGTGACCTGGAAGTGGTTTTTACAATGTAAGTCTACGGCATTTGAGGATGAGGCCCCATAAGTAGTGTTGAGCGATACCGTCCGATACTTGAAAGTATCGGTATCGGAAAGTATCGGCCGATACCAATACAAGTCAATGGGACACCAAGTATCGGATGGTATCCTGTATGGTTCCCAGGGTCTGAAGGAGAGGAAACTCTCCTTCAGGCCCTGGGATCCATATCAATGTGTAAAAGAAAGAATTAAAATAAAAAATAGGGATATACTCACCCTCCGACGCAGCCTGGACTTTACCGCCGTAACCGGGAGCCGTTGTACCTAAGAATGCGCGCTTGAAGGGCCTTAGATGAGGTCACTGCGCTCTGATTGGTCCGTAGCGGTCGTGTGACCGCTACGCGACCAATCACAAAGTAGTGACGTCACCTAAGGTCTTTCAAGCGCTTGAAATACCTTAGAAGACATCCGCAGCTTCTGATTGGGCACGTAGCGGTCGCGTGACCGCTACGCGACCAATCACAAAGCAGTGACGTCACCTAAGGTCTTTCAAGCGCGCATTTTTAGGTACAACGGCTCCCGGTTACGGCGGTAAAGTCCAAGAGCCGCCGGAGAGGTGAGTATATCCCTATTTTTTATTTTAATTCTTTCTTTTACACATTGATATTAATCCCGATACCGATTCCCGATACCACAAAAGTATCGGATCTCGGTATCGGAATTCCGATACCCGCAAGTATCGGCCGATACCTGATACTTGCGGTATCAGAATGCTCAACACTACCCATAAGCGTACATTCTAGAAGAGACTTCTGACTCACGCATAGAGTGATCCAGAGAGTCTGAGGAGCGGTGACCTCAATGAGAGGAGGACCTGAACGGTGCTGGATCCCAGAGAAGGTGTTGGTAGGTGAGAATGTTAACACACTGATAGTACACTACATACAGATAGGGTTGAGTGAAATGGGTCGGCCATTTTCAGAAGTCGCCGACTTTGGCAAAGTCGGGTTTCATGAAACCCGACCCCTGTTTGGGGTCGGCCATGAGGTCGGCGATCTTCTGAATCTGGTATCGGAATTCCGATATGTTTGCAATATCGGGAATCGGTATCAGAATCCATTTTATTTTACACTTAAATATGGATCCCAGGGCCTGAAGGAGAGTTTCCATAGTATCCTATTGCACTGCATTGGGCTTCGTGTTTCGGCCGACCCCGACTTTTTTATAGGATCGGCCGATTTCACTCGACCCGACTTTTGAGAAAGTCGGGTTTCGTGAAACCCGACCCGATCCTATAAAAATAAAAGTCGCTCAACCCTACATACAGATATACACGTTTATAAAAAAAAAGTTAATGGGAGGATTCCTTTAATGTTAATACCCTCAGAATAAGTCATAAATGTCCAGTAGGAGAAGATCCCACCACTAGAACCAGAATCTACTTCAAGAACAGAGTTAGGTGGTGCAAATGAGAGTCTCTCCATTCTTTTATGTCATAGGTGAACAATCTGTGCCCCGGGAGCCACATGTGTGTGTCTCCCAGCCATCTCTGACCCCTCTGCGCTCAGTAACTCTCATAAACTGTTGAGTTAGCTGAGCTCATTATATGTTCACCTTGGCTCCTTTTCTCTAGAATGCTCAATACGTGGGCAGAGCACCCTCTCTGTCTACAATAGTGGAAGTTACAGAAATTGTACCCCACTAATTAGATTGTGGCATTCCGTATATACAACTATTGCTATATAACTCAGATATACTGTATATCTCAGATAACAATACCACTTCAAATTTTATGCAACCCTTGAGATTTGTACAATCACAAAATTCTTCACAAAAAAAAGGTTGTGCATCTTTAAATTATATAGTTATTTTTTTTTTCTTTTCGAAAAACCTAAATCTTCAGACCTGATATAAATAAATGAATAGAGACAGATTGTGTTGTGCAATGGGGACCCAGTGGTTGGATTTGGTGGACATGGTAAGGCATATTGTAGACTATTTTAGACTGAATGCATTGAGAGCAGAACAGTTAATAATATTCACACGTGACTTATTTTAAAAAAGCTCTAATAAAATAAAAGTATTAATAATGTATGTGATAGCAGTTTTATTTGCGGGGAAAAAATGGTGGCTTTGGGTTGTATTGAATGTAAGGAATCAATAGAGATTGTGATTCTGTGACTGTGAGAAGAACTGCAAAAATATCTTCACCTCACAAAGACTTGACAGTCCCGCACCTTTGTATTTCCATTGTTTGATATGCATAATCCATATTGATTCAGAATGAGTGGGGAGGACCTGTGTGTCAGGTAGTTATTATAGTCTAACAGTACTGACACAGCGGTCTACTCTAGCCGTGGCGTTCTGATGATCGCTTTACTCTCTAACGTCAAATGGGCATCAAAATTCTTTTTAAATGTGCAGCATATTTTTTTATCTGCAAATAATTGAATTGAAGCCAATAAAATATGGTCTGTTACCTCCAGTATAGGTTGGATTTAGAGACCACGGATAAACAGGACTTCTCACCCACCTGATACAAATTTCCATAAAAATAATTAAAAAAAACACAAAAAAATAATTTGGCTATTTTATTGTGGCGTTTTTAAGCTTGTATCAATCCAAGGGACTGCCCGGTTTTTGATTTTGCTCCAAAGTGCCCACAGTTGCTTTCATTTCACAGTCATTTATTTGTTAAGCAGCACATTGATCCTACATATTTGGAAGACCAAGACCATGAGCGACTGGTACCCCAAGTTACTGCCAATTCCACTTACTTTTCAAAACCACATTAGTCATCTCAGAGCTAGCACAATAAACTAATTTCAGCTTCTGTCATTACCACTGATATACATTTTCAGAAATATATCTGAGAAAGTTTTAATAATTGGTATTTTTTTACAGGATCTATTTTAACTTTTTGAGTTGCTACATTCACAGGTTGAAGCTTATGATATTATTGTTTGCTTTTCGCAGGAAAATATGTATTTTTATTAATTTCATCATTTTCAAGTACATGTAACTCTAATTAAGTCTTTCTAAGAGGGAATAGACAAAACAACAATTCTGCCTTACGTTTTGTGGCATTCACTTTATAGACAGAACCGTATTTTCACTAGGCACTGGTGATCTGATGCCTAGCAAGGGCTGATTGTGGGGAACGGTGTGGGGAACAAGGACTTTCATTTTAATTTTCTGTAGTTTTTTTTTTTATATTCTCCTTCCCACCATTCCCTAAGATGCATCAGGCTAGTTTAAATGTTCCTTTGCATACTTCTGAAGCTGTATTTTATGGTGAGGACGCAGGAGAGATTTTCTTCTGATTACACTTGCATGGAGACCATATTTGTGCAAGTGCCTCTGAACAGTAGAACAATGTACCACAACTCCAGAGTCTGCTAAATCTTTCTGAAGTTATTTTGCAGTCAAGCGGGGATTCGGATTTTCCTCTCTAGCAATCCTACAAGCAGCTCTCTTTGAAATTATGCTTGGTCTTCCAGACCTTATCTTCACCTCTACTGTTCCTGTTAACTGCCATTTCCTAATTACATTTCGAAATGAGGAAAGGGCAACTTGAAAACACTTTGCAATCTTCCTATAGTCTTCTCCTGCTTTGTGAGCCTCCACCATTTTCATTTTCAAAGTGCTAGGCAGCTTCTTAGAAGAACCCATGGCTGCTTTTTTGGGGACAAAGTTAGGCTGGGTTTTTAGAAAGCTGGGAATTTTTCATCACCTGGCCTTTCCTATAGTGAACAAGCCAAAACCCTAACTGTCAGGACTCTGAACATTTTGATTACCTTTTGTGCATTACTGCCCTTTTCCAAGATGGTGTCTTTGGTCTCATGTGCACTGTGTCTTCCTGCTATATAACTCCACCCCAGCCTTTAGTCTGTGCTAGAGTATTCTGCCTTGCATCCAGCTCCTGATGACTCCCTGGCTTTGCACCTGCACCTGCTCCTGTGAACCTGTGTGGAGATCCTGCTACTCAGCTCTGAGTTTCTGCTGCATACATCAGTTTCCAGTAATCCTCCATCTGGCTGCTTGTGTTTGTTTCCATCTGCATTTGCTGGACATGTAAGCTGTTGCTGCTCTGCTTAAACCTGAGACTTTTACCCAGGCCTCCCTGGTTGTGCTAAGATATTATTTGAACTGCCTTATAAGCATATCTATCTGTGTTTGGACTACCAAGGACTTATTTGTGTCAAGTATCCTCAAGAATAATTGTGCTTCATAGACTTTCTGTGTGATTGCATTTTCCTCTGAAGTTTCCTATAGACTGTTAAGCTGCGTTTAATATTTACACCAAGTGTTGTGGACTTGAGTTTCTCTCTGCACCTGTTTGAATCACCGTGTGATAATATAGACTTTACCACTTATAAAACTGTGTCCTGTAGTTGTCTTGTTCCATGCAAAGAGTCTCCTGAGTTATCCCTTATAATCCTTACAATAACAGTCTAACTAAGGTCAGAAACCTTACTCAAAGTAATGTGAGCACACTAATCTCCAATGGGGCATGACATTTTGCATTGGCCCATTTTCCTTTTTGTAAAACTTTCTCACTGTGTTAGCGGGAATCTCACCGAGGTCACCGCAGTTCAGCTCGGCTGTTAAAGCAGCCTCAATGATGTCACCGCTTGTCACTGATGTTGTGCTCGCAGCAGCATTATTCATCAGTGGTTCTCAGCCTGGATGGTCGCATCTTGGTACTGTCTAGGTTGAAAACTGTTTATCCCCCAGACATGCATTACGGCATGGGACAGAGCAACGGACAGGTGAGGGAAATTTTTATTTTTTTATTTTTGTTTTATTACAGGAGATGAGAAATTCAATGGAAAAGGCGTTAGGTGAATACAACTGTGTTTGTTATTTTTAAATAAATAAGTAAAAGTGTGTTTTGTTTCATTTCAAATAAAATACTTTATTTTGCCTGTGTCTTTATTTACCATTCTACAATAGGATTAGTAATAGAGAGATGTCTTATAGACTCCTCTGCATTACTAAGCCGTGGGCTTGATCTCACCTGACAATACAAAGGTGACATCAACCATAAAAATATGAATCCATCTGCCACCTCTACAGGGCTAGTGGGAAGAGTCAAAATTGTCGCCTCTAATAGGTGCGCCTTTTCTGTGCAGATGCAGGCTGCTATTTTTAGGCTGGGGCAATGTCCATGGCCCTTTATCAGCCTTTGAATACCAGGCCCCAGCTGTGTGCTTTAGCTTGACTGGTTGTCAAAAATAAGGGGGACCCCACGCCATTTTAAAATTATTTATTTAAATAACTAAAAAATTGGAGTGTGTTCTTCTCTATTCTTGATAATTAGCCTTGCTGAAGATGACAGCTGATGGTTGCAGCCCCCAGTTGTGAGTTTTGCCTGACTGGTTATCAAAATTACAGGGGGACCCTGGCAGTATTTTTTTTAAATTATTTATTTACACAGCAGGCGCTGCCTGATGAATACTCCCATCAGCCGCTCCTGTTATTAGCAGCAGCAGGTGTCGGCTGATGGGAGCAGTAGTCCCATCAGCCGACACCAATGACCAGAGGTAAACTTTATACCTCTGATCATAGATGTGGGCTCACGCCACCATTTGACAATGTGGGAACCGTGGCTGTCTGACCGGAGTTGATGATTTTACCACCGATCAGAAGTGGTGTTTGCCGCGCTGTCATGTACTTGACAGCGCGACAAACACCCGGTGTTCAGGGGGCCGAACCCGAACAGTAATATGGACTTCCTGGTGAAGTCTGTGTTCGGTGTCCATGCATGAATAGTAGGTGTTCAGTACGGACGCCAAACTTTACTGTTCGGGTTCGCCCATCTCTAGAAACAACCACACACAGCCTAATAAGTGACACATCCCTAAAATCTGTTTCTCAGATGCTATCTCATGCCCCTATATCACATAGCAAAAGCCTGGCGACATTATCTCTTTAATAAACTAATTTATTTTGTCTCACTAGAAGAAATCACAGTTTTAATTCCTTGGTTACTGATATAATGCTTTAGTAAGTTTGTAAAGGCTAGGCAGAAACCATAAGGTCACCTTCACTCGTCTGCACTTCATTATCCATGTATGGACATATTTTCCGGACTGGCCACGGGTCTCCTGAACTGACCAGCACTCAACAGCCTCCTAGTCCTAGGCATATTGTATAAGAGGCTGCTCAGTTATAGTCAGGACACCCATGAGTCGGTTTGGAAATCGCAAGTATAGAGGAAGTCTAGCATGAAGCTCCTGAGCCCCAATTAAAATCTGTGTTATGGTCTTTAACTATCAGATGTAAGTGATAGCACCGATTCCCTGATGTGGGACAGAGGACCTTTCTGGGCTTCCAGCAGTTAGGGATCAGTTATAACAACCTTTGCACCTCCTTAAGTTTTCTTAGTTTGACCCAAAAAATTTTAATTAAAAGATCCATCCTACAAAAATAAATGAAATAATAATTATATTGTTATATTCTTATATATTTTTTAAATAAAATGAATTATTTTTTCTCCCTTACATAGAATTATGAACGTGGAAGAAAAATTTTGCAGCAAAAAAACCTCAATATATATTATTTCTACAATTGTGTGCGATACATAACCTCATATTGACAGCCCTGTAGTTCAATTTCATGATATGGCAGAAACCAGCAAATTTCTTTGATATCTTGTTGCCTTATCAAACAAGCCATATATCTAAATAAAGAGTCTGTGACAACCGTAGATCACCGGAATGAAAGTCATTATCACGGCCTGATAGAAAATGGGAGTTTCTCAAGTCATGTATTTATTATTTCGATCTGGGAGATATTAATATTTGGCTGGCAGTTTATTACTGAGTGATGTATGAGTTTCTTTCAGGCCTGGCATGAGGTGGATTATTGCACATGCCAGATACAGTCTCGGTGACTTCCTGTAAGTATATGTGTGAATGTAATGATACAAGATTTACATTTCCATGGGGCTGACTTTCTATGTCAGACACTGATTCTAACAGCTGGAGATGGAACTGATCCTACCGGCATAAAACCTGTTCTGATAAATCTCAGTCAGGATGCAAAGTCTAGCCAAGAAGAAATTAAATATCTCAAGTGTAATAACAGTAAAATAAATAATTGATATAAGCAAAGATACTAAAATACAGTAACTATAATAATATAATAAGTACATTTATCAATAAATCTTACTCTGCAGAAATGATGGGGGGCATTTATCATCTGCAATATTTTTTTAAGTCAGATTTGGTTGGAGGCGATTTTTGCTGTTATTTACGTCAAAGTGTCGCATTGTGGAGGATGAGTTAATACATTTATTGCATTTTCTTGCATGACGCATTAAAATACATCTAGATGTGTTGTTTTTATTCTTATTTTTTGGCAATTCTTATGCCACCCATCTACACTAGCAAGACTGCTCCAAAATGTTGTGCCTTTAAAAAAAATATTTTAAAAAATTGTATTTATAGATATATCCACCCTACTAATTGCTCAAGTTTTACAAATTGAAGTGTTTGGTGAAAATTCTTCAAGATATGGTAGAAATTGAATTGTTAATGAATGTGACCCACAGTAGACTAGAGATTAGCACCAAAAAAAATAGGCAGAAACACATAGGTCAATGAGAGCCTAGACAAATACAGGTTTGCCGAATCTGAATGAGTGTTCTCTTTCACTGAGAGCATGGCATCTCCTGTGCGCTTTACTTATTAACAATATTCCATATACCGTATACATTCATGTATAAGCCGAGTTTTTCAGCATTTTTTTGTGCTGAAAACGCCCCCCTCGTGTGGCGGGTCACAGAGGCAGGAGCCAACAGCTGCGGCTGTAACTCTCCCCGCTGTTAAAGAGAAATGAATGTGCTGGCAGTGAATATTCATTTCTCTTACAGCGCGCACAGTTACAGCCACAGCTGCCGGCTTCCAGCACACATCTTACTTACCTTCCTTGCGAGCCCTCGCTGCATCTCGTTCCGTGCCAGCAGCTATTACGACCGATCACATGCCCCCCACTCATTAAGGTAATGAATATTCACCCCCACCACTCCCATAGGCGTGGAGTGTATATTCATTACCTTAATGAGCGGGGGACATGTGATCGCTCGGCCGGAAGAGCTGCTGGCACAGAATGAGATACAGCGAGAGTGCGCAGGGAAGGTAAGTAGGATGTATTTGCTTGTTTTTTTATAGGAGCCAGGCATACAAGGACAGTTATGGGGAGCCATGCATACAAGGTTAGGAGATAAGGAGCCATTCATACAAGGATGGGGATAAGGAGCCATGCATACAATGACGGGGATGGGGAGAAATGCATACAAGGATAGGGATGGGGAGCCATGCTTACAAGGTCAGGGATGGGGAGCCATGCATACTAGGACAGGGATGAGGGGACAATGCATACCCGGCTTATACTCTGAGACAATAAGTTTTCCCATTTTTTTTAGGTAAAATTAGGTGCCTCGGCATACACTCGGGTCGGCTTATACTTGAGTATATATGTATATGGAAAGTGTGAGGAAAAAAGTGGTGCTATGTTCCACGGAATCCATATTGTGGAGATATTTTACCTAGAAGATCTGTATATATATGCATATGTATGTAAAACATATCTGTGTAGTTGTTTCCTATCTTTATCATGTTTCCATTAAACGTGCAGGTTGTAGCAACCACTATACCTACGCATGCTGCCATAATCTATGGTAGGCCCAGGTTGATTTACAGAAAACTAAAAGAAGCCCTCTAATGATTTTTTCCACCTAAACCTGTGTATATGTGAATGTACTGTAGTGTGAATATGATAATATATGTGACTACCGCCGTCTTCTCCGGGATCCAGCTTTACTCTGCTTACTTCTCAGTGACGACACGGCTCATCTTGTTCTCCAGCTTACTCTATGCTCTAGGCGTGAGCCGGAAGTCTCTTTTACAATGACAGCATATGGGGCCTGATTCTGATACTCCATACGATTGCATTGTAAAAGCCACTTCAGGGTCATACAGAGTGTATTGTGACGCAGAGAGTCTGCAGAGCGGTGGCATCACTGAGAAGAGGAGCAGAACGGCGCTGGATCCCAGAGAAGACACTACTGGGTGATTATATTAATACACTCACACATATACACAGATTTAATGAAAACAAGGTAATGGGAGGGCTTCTTTAAAGTGGATTAGGATTTATAATGATAGGTGGGGTGCAATTATAAGTTATGATGTCAAGAGAGGGTCTTTTTGGCAACTGTTGGGGTGGTATGTGTTGACATATTTTTTTACAGTAAGGAATAACCTAGTTAACCATGGTAGACTGCGCAGAGGCAGCCAATAAAACATATATACCATGCTATATACTTTTTTTTTGTTACTTGCAATGGGATCTTGACATTGAGTCATGCCTATGCAGTGGCATACAGGAGAGAAGTCCATCAGACAGAAATGTGAAATACTCTATATAAAAAGGCTCAAATGAAATGCCATGTAACCAGAGCCCACGCTTATTTTTAATAAGTAAAATGTACGGTAGAACAAAAAAAATTTGCATACATTTTCCAAGAAAAATAAAATCAATATTTCAAAAAAATGTTTCCTATATATCCACAGAGCCTGACTAGGGCAACCTAGCTATGAATTATGTTGAATTTCTTTATATAATAATGGTTGACATTTCAAAATAGACTGGTTTGCTTTAATCTAGCTGGACTGGCTTAGCTACAAGGCTAGTCTGTTTTGCTACTGGCGTCTCCAGTACACTGCATACGTGAATTCAGAATGACAGCTTCCTACCGAAAGCGCTAGGTGACCACATTCCCTTCCTATAAAATGCATATGTGAACTAAATTTTAGAAGGCAGTGCTACCAGCACGGAAGTATTTCTCTGTTGTGTGTACTGAATATGAGGGTTATTTTACAGAAAATGTTCCCATTATACTCTGGAGTGTAATCACATAATAATCCCCAGGATCAGAGTCCTGGTGAAAGTTGGTTCAATGGCTCTGACACTTTTCATTAGTATTTTTAGTATTTATTCTTCAACTAATTTATTGATAATTTTTTGAGACTCAGTTCGGGGCTATAAAAGGGTTAAAAAAGGATTTGTGACCTCTCTTGACCTATCTGTTTTAGTTAATAATTGTATCTCCAATTAATCTGGAACAACGTTTCTTAGAGTTCTGCGTTGTCCCGTTTCTGCTTTTTTTCCCTAGAAGTGTATGAATGAACTCACAGCTGGGTGTTACTATTCTTTTTATCAATGGTGTATCTACACAGTGAGATATTGTCAGCAGTCAGTGGTCAGAGTAAGGATAGGGTCACACAAAACCGGTCTATTTATGCCGATCAAGCGCTGAATAGAGTTTGATTAGAGTGTGATCAAAGTAAGATCCGATTTTCTTGGATCTGTAGAACATGGGAAAAAATGTTCTCCATCTTCTCCATTCTGTCAGTCCGTCAAAATCAGATGTCATCCGCGTGCAGTCTGATTATTCCTCATTGACTTGCATAGCTGAGTGCGACATAAAAGCTGGACATGAATTGTGCATGCTGCAATTTTTTTCCTCGGACACACTCTGGTCAAAAATCGAACATGTGCCTATCCCCATAGCATAACATTGGTCCTAGTGCGATTACAATATGGTCATTTGCAGGAGACCTCAGAGTATGTAGGAACACACAACCAACTTGTAACACTCAGTTGTCAATGAAAGTCTGGGGGAAAAACAGAGGAACAGCACAACACAAAGAAAATACTAAGAGCCTGATTTATCATGTTGTTTTTGCCAAATTTCTGGCATAAAACTCCGCAATGTCATCAAATTTAGCATTTTGCAACTTGAGACATTTTTATAGCCCTCCTGGCCAGCTCTGTCTACTTTTGGAAAAGTGGTCATGGCTGGAGTTTAACATAAGTCCGGTCCACTTATGACTAAGAACACTGGACTAACTGAGACCCTGACTGGAGTAACATTTCTGGTGGTGTCACGCCGCTGTTGAAAGATTAAGAGGAGCATAGTGTAAAAAATATCAGTCTTGATGAATTGGGCCCAAAATTCTAAAAAAAAGATGCTACAGAAAAATTATATTAAGGAGGATACAGAAATTTTCTAAAACAGAAATATCATGAGAGGTGGCAGATAGTGATGAGCGAGTATACACGTTACTCGAGATTTCCTGAGCATGCTCAGGTGTTCTCCGAGTATTTGTGACTGCTCGGAGATTTAGTTTTTGTTGACGCAGCTGCATGATTTGCGGCTGCTAGACAGCTTGAATACATGTGGAGGTTGCCTGTTGGGGAATCCCCACATGTATTCAGGCTGTCTAGGAGCCGCAAATCATGCAGCTGCGTCGTCATAAACTAAATCTCCGAGCATGCCGAAATAATCGGAGACCACCCGAGCATGCTCGGGAAATCTCGAGTAACGAGCATACTCGCTTATCACTAGTGGCAGATTTTCTCTAAATAGATTGCTGTGAGCAGCCACATTTTCCATTTATAATTATAAAGAAGTATAAAGGATCATGCAAGCTGTCTGGATGAGGATCCAAGTACAACCAATACACAGGGGTCACCATTAACCCTAAGGTCTTTGTGAACTCCATTGACTTGTAAATGGTTATCATCTGTGTACAGCACCATGGATTAGGTGATTTCTATATAATATACATAATTTATATAGCACTCACATATTCCATAGTGCAGTACATAGATGAAAACCATTTAAAAGTCCCTGGAGTTCGCAAAGAAATTTGGGTTAATAGTGTCCCATATGTATTGGTTACCCTTGCATTCTCCTCCAGACAGCTCACATGGACTTTTACTCTTGACTAGGGTTGAGCGACTTTCATTTTTTTAAGATCGAGTAGGGTTTTGGGAAACCCGATTTTGTCCAGAGTCGAGTCGAGTGCAGTCGGCCGATTATCGCTAAAAGTCGGGGATCGACCGAAACACGAAACCCAATGCAAGTCAATGGGGAAACATAGTCGGCAGTGAGTGGAGGCCAGGAAAACACCTACAGTGCCCATTTTAATGCCAAAAACATCCATTCTTGTTTCTGAAGCTTGCCAATCTTAATTAACTGTATAATAATAGTTGGGCATAGGGAATTGGGGGAAAGTTGTGGGGGGAGTAGGGCTGGCTCAAGTTTTTCGTGGGCCCAGGAAATGCGGACTACGTCACGGCGGTGTTGCAGGGAAAGGTAAGTATTTAAACGTTGCAAGTGCTGTGATCCTGAGCAAGCAGGGGGGGGCCCACTCGTTCGCATTGGCACTGGCACAGGGCCCCTCAAAGTACGGCGGTGTGTTTGCATGGCGGGGGCGCCTCCCACCAGCAGCGACACTTTTGCGTACTCTGAGGGGCCCTGTGCCAGTGACGTCGCCAACGAGTATGCCCCCCCACCTGATGAAGGAACCTGCACTTTCATCTGCACCTTCCTCTTTGTCCCTGTGTAAGGTGGTATAACATGCGGGAAGGGGAACCTTACTTTCAGCAGGGTCAGATTCTGGCTGTGTAGAGTACAAGGGGAATGTAGTGGTCTAGGTCAATGTACCAGCAGACTCATTTAGCAGTGGCTGGGCAATGGGCAGGATGAGGAGGAAACAGATATAGGGCCAAAGAATAAAGTAGGCTAAATGCAGTTCAAAATTGGTAACAGGACTAAACAGGCGGCATTGCTTTGTTCAGTGGAGTAGCAAACCCAAGAGCAGCAGACACTGTTTCAAGGGCCTAACCACACTAGTAGGCCAAATGCAGTTTAATATCTGATAGTATAGGGCGAAAGCCAGAATGTGGAAGCTCAGCTTTGTTCAGTTGAGGACAACACCAGGGAGGGGCAGACACCTTTAGTAGGCCGGAAAAGCCTATTGCATTTTTTAAAATGGTAATTTGGAGCAGAAGGTTGAAGCTCAGCTTTATTTAGTTGAGGACAACACCAGGCAGGGGCACACAGACAGACACCTTTAGTAGGCCGGAAAAGCCTATTGCATTTTTTAAAATGGTAATTTGGAGCAGAAGGTTGCAGCTCAGCTTTATTTAGTTGAGGGCAACACCAGGGAGGGGCAGAAGCCGTTAGTAGGCCCTAACCACCATTTTGTTTTTTAAAAACCACTTAATGAGAGCCGGAAGGTTGAAGCTCAGCTTTATTCAGTTGAGGACAACACCAGGCAGGGGCACACAGACAGACACCTTTAGTAGGCCGGAAAAGCCTATTGCATTTTTTAAAATGGTAATTTGGAGCAGAAGGTTGAAGCTCAGCTTTATTTAGTTGAGGGCAACACCAGGGAGGGGCAGAAGCCGTTAGTAGGCCCTAACCACCATTTTGTTTTTTAAAAACCACTTAATGAGAGCCGGAAGGTTGAAGCTCAGCTTTATTCAGTTGAGGACAACACCAGGCAGGGGCACACAGACAGACACCTTTAGTAGGCCGGAAAAGCCTATTGCATTTTTTAAAATGGTAATTTGGAGCAGAAGGTTGAAGCTCAGCTTTATTTAGTTGAGGACAACACCAGGCAGGGGCACACAGACAGACACCTTTAGTAGGCCGGAAAAGCCTATTGCATTTTTTAAAATGGTAATTTGGAGCAGAAGGTTGAAGCTCAGCTTTATTTAGTTGAGGACAACACCAGGCAGGGGCACACAGACAGACACCTTTAGTAGGCCGGAAAAGCCTATTGCATTTTTTAAAATGGTAATTTGGAGCAGAAGGTTGAAGCTCAGCTTTATTTAGTTGAGGGCAACACCAGGGAGGGGCAGAAGCCGTTAGTAGGCCCTAACCAAAGTTGAAGGCCAAATGCAGTTTAATTTCTGATACTATAGGCCGAAAGCCAGAAGGTGGAAGCTCCGATTTAGACAGTGGAGGACAATTTGAATTAGGGACTGCAGACAGACTTAGTAGGCTGTCCCCTGTGGACCATGCATCCAACACATTAACCCATTGCGCCGTAATGGACACGTAATCTTCCGTGGCCATGCCTACAGGTCCATGCGTCTGTTGTCAGGTGCACCTTTGTACTCACAGATTGCCAGAGTGCATGGACAATGCGGTCTTCTACATGCTGGTGGAGGGTTGGGATGGCTTTTCTCGCAAAAGAAGTGTCGACTGGTTAGCTTGTAGCGTGGTACAGCGTAGTCCATCATGGCCTTATTAATAGTAAATAAAATATATAACTAGGCTCTATGAACTTTTAAATAGGTTCCAGGGGTACACGGGCAGCATTGGTGTGGTCAGTGGAGGAGTATTGCAAGTAGGGGCTGCAGACAGGCTATCAAAGGCCTAAAATACCAAACAGTAGGCACTCATGGCAGTTTTACATCGGTTACATGGATACACAGGCAGGCACTCCAGGCAGCATTGTGGTCAGTGGAGGAGTATTGCAAGTAGGGGCCGCAGACAGGCTATCAAAGGCCTAAAATAACAAACAGTAGGCAGTCATGGCAGTTTTACATCGGTTACATGGATACACAGGCAGGCAATCCAGGCAGCATTGTGGTCAGTGGAGGAGTATTGCAAGTAGGGGCCGCAGACAGGCTATCAAAGGCCTAAAATAACAAACAGTAGGCAGTCATGGCAGTTTTACATCGGTTACATGGATACACAGGCAGGCACTCCAGGCAGCATTGTGGTCAGTGGAGGAGTATTGCAAGTAGGGGCCGCAGACAGGCTATCAAAGGCCTAAAATAACAAACAGTAGGCAGTCATGGCAGTTTTACATCGGTTACATGGATACACAGGCAGGCACTCCAGGCAGCATTGTGGTCAGTGGAGGAGTATTGCAAGTAGGGGCCGCAGACAGGCTATCAAAGGCCTAAAATAACAAACAATAGGCTCATTGCAGTTTTACTGCGGTTACATGGATAGACGGGCAGGCAGCTTGGTGGTGAGTGGAGGAGTATTTAAAGTAAGGACCGCAGACAGGCTTCAAAGGCCTAACATAAGAAAATGGGCTGGCTGTAGGCACTTTATAATTGGTTCCAGGGGTACACGGGCAGCAGTGGTCTGGCCAGTGGAGGACTAGTGGAAGGAGGGACCGCAGACAGGCTTCAAAGGCCTAACATAAAAAAATGGGCTGGCTGTAGGCACTTTATAATTGGTTCCAGGGGTACACGGGCAGCAGTGGTCTGGTCAGTGGAGGACTAGTGGAAGGAGGGACCGCAGACAGGCTTCAAAGGCCTAAAATAACAAACAATAGGCTCATGGCAGTTTTACAGCGGTTACATGGATACACGGGCAGCTTGGTGGTGAGTGGAGGAGTAGTGCAAGGAGTGTCTGTCCCAGTACTCCCAAAATATAAATAGATGTTAATGTCTCGCAAAACAACCAAAACAAAAAAAAAGGTGGCATACTTAGGTACAGGGGTGGGCTCATCTGCTGAGTTTCTGACATAGTAATTTGGCAGTAACTATTTAATGGTGCCAATATAGGACACAGACACAGACTACTTTAAGTTGCATCATAGATGTCTACAAATGTGTATTGTCAGTGCCAGACATTGAATGATGTCAGCGAATAGACTAAAGATTGGTGGAGCTGTGCGACATAATTTTGCATGTGGTAGAGCACATTTTGAGCTGGGGTAGGGGGGAACTCTCTAGAGGCCGGCGGGACCGCCCCAGGGCCCCTCATGTTACAACGGTGTGTCTGACGTTGGGTGCGCACCACCACCGCCAGAGACACTACATTGTACTATGAGGGACCCAGTAGCAATGCCGTCAACCAAAAGCGAGCACACCCACCTCTTCAGACAAACAGCAGTCTCACGGGTGCTTGCGCCAAGTCGCGATACCACGGCCCCGTGTGGGGAGTTTTGCCATTTAGGGAGGTGTAAACATGTCGTATGCTGTACAATCAGCTGCAGCAAATTAGACATTAGAAAAGTAATTCACAGGCAAGAGCCTTTCATAGGAAAGCTAGGTGTCGGCCGGGCAAGGTGGGGCAAAAGATTTCGAAATCCAGTTGTGGTTCATTTTAATGAATGTTAGATCGTCAACATTTTGGGTAGCCAGACGAGTCCTTTTTTCGGTTAATATTGAACCTGCAGCACTGAATACTCTTTCTGATAGGACACTTGCTGCCGGGCAAGCAAGCTCCTGCAATGCATATTCTGCCAATTCTGGCCAGGTGTCTAATTTGGAGGCCCAGTAATCAAATGGGAATGACGGTTGAGGGAGAACATCGATAAGGGATGAAAAATAGTTAGTAACCATACTGGACAAATGTTGTCTCCTGTCACTTTCAATTGATGCAGCAGTACCTGTCCTGTCTGCGGTCATAGCAAAATCACTCCACAACCTGGTCAGAAAACCCCTCTGTCCAACGCCACTTCTGATGTGTGCACCCCTAACACTCCTAGTCTGCTGCCCCCTGGAGCTCGTGTGAGAACGATCACGTGCGCTGTGTGCTGGGAATGCCTGAAGCAAACGGTCAACAAGAGTTGATTGTTTGGTTGCTAATATTAGTTCCAAGTTCTCATGTGGCATAATATTTTGCAATTTGCCTTTATAGCGTGGATCAAGGAGGCAGGCCAACCAGTAATCGTCATCGTTCATCATTTTCGTAATGCGTGTGTCCCTTTTTAGGATACGTAAGGCATAATCCGCCATGTGGGCCAAAGTTCCAGTTGTCAAATCTCCGGTTGTGATTGGTTGAGGGGCAGTTGCAGGCAAATCTACGTCACTTGTGTCCCTCAAAAAACCAGAACCCGGCCGTGACACGCAACCAATTTCCTGTGCCCCCGGGAAAGGTTCGGCATTAAAAATATACTCATCCCCATCATCCTCCTCGTCCTCCACCTCCTCTTCGCCCGCTACCTCGTCCTGTACACTGCCCTGACCAGACAATGGCTGACTGTCATCAAGGCTTTCCTCTTCCTCTGGTGCAGACGCCTGCTCCTTTATGTGCGTCAAACTTTGCATCAGCAGACGCATTAGGGGGATGCTCATGCTTATTACGGCGTTGTCTGCACTAACCAGCCGTGTGCATTCCTCAAAACACTGAAGGACTTGACACATGTCTTGTATCTTAGACCACTGCACACCTGACAACTCCATGTCTGCCATCCTACTGCCTGCCCGTGTATCCTCCCACAAATAAATAACAGCACGCCTCTGTTCGCACAGTCTCTGAAGCATGTGCAGTGTTGAGTTCCACCTTGTTGCAACGTCTATGATTAGGCGATGCTGGGGAAGGTTCAAAGACCGCTGATAGGTCTGCATACGGCTGGCGTGTACAGGCGAACGTCGGATATGTGAGCAAAGTGCACGCACTTTGAGGAGCAGGTCGGAGAACCCAGGATAAGTTTTCAATAAGCACTGCACCACCAGGTTTAAGGTGTGAGCCAGGCAAGGAATGTGTTTCAGTTGGGAAAGGGAGATGGCAGCCATGAAATTCCTTCCGTTATCACTCACTACCTTGCCTGCCTCAAGATCTACTGTGCCCAGCCACGACTGCGTTTCTTGTTGCAAGAACTCGGACAGAACTTCCGCGGTGTGTCTGTTGTCGCCCAAGCACTTCATAGCCAATACAGCCTGCTGACGCTTGGCAGTAGCTGGCCCATAATGGGACAACTGGTGTGCAACAGTGTCATCTGCCGATGGAGTGGTTGGCAGACTGCGTTCTGTGGAAGAGCTGTAGCTTCTGCAGGAGGACGAGGAGGAGGAGGAGGAGGGGGTGCGAACGCCTACAGCCAACTGTTTCCTAGACCGTGGGCTAGGCACAACTGTCCCTAAATTGATGTCGCCTGTGGACCCTGCATCCACCACATTCACCCAGTGTGCCGTGATGGACACATAACGTCCCTGGCCATGCCTACTGGTCCATGCATCTGTAGTCAGGTGCACCTTTGTACTCACAGATTGCCTGAGTGCATGGACGATGCGCTGTTTAACATGCTGGTGCAGGGCTGGGATGGCTTTTCTGGAAAAAAAGTGTCGACTGGGTAGCTCGTATCGTGGTTCAGCGTACTCCATCAGGGCTTTGAAAGCTTCGCTTTCAACTAACCGGTAGGGCATCATCTCTAACGAGATTAGTCTAGCTATGTGGGCGTTAAAACCCTGTGTACGCGGATGCGAGGATAAGTACTTCCTTTTTCTAACCAGAGTCTCATGTAGGGTGAGCTGGACTGGAGAGCTGGAGATCGTGGAACTTTCGGGTGTGCCGGTGTACATGGCAGACTGAGAGACGGTTGGAGACGGTATTGTTTCCGCCGGTGCCCTAGATGCAATATTTCCTCCTACAAAACTGGTGGTTCCCTGACCCTGACTGCTTTTGGCTGGCAAAGAAACCTGCACAGATACTGCCGGTGGTGCAGAAAATGGTGGCCTTACAGTGACGGAAGGGATGTTGCGTTGCTGACTAGCTTCATTGGCCGAGGGTGCTACAACCTTGAGGGACGTTTGGTAGTTAGTCCAGGCTTGAAAATGCATGGTGGTTAAGTGTCTATGCATGCAACTAGTATTTAGACTTTTCAGATTCTGACCTCTGCTTAAGCTAGTTGAACATTTTTGACAGATGACTTTGCGCTGATCAGTTGGATGTTGTTTAAAAAAATGCCAGACTGCACTCTTCCTAGACTCGGATCCCTTTTCAGGGATTGCAGACTGAGCTTTAACCGGATGGCAACGCTGTGCTCCAACAGGTTTTGGCTTTGACACGCGTTTTGAGCCAGATACGGGCCCGGCAGATGGAACCTGTTGCGATGTTGATGCCTGCTGCGGCCCCTCCTCCACCTCCGCTTCTGAACTACTGCCGCCTGCACCCTGTTCCCCCAATGGCTGCCAATCGGGGTCAATAACTGGGTCATCTATTACCTCCTCTTCGAGCTCGTGTGCAACTTCGTCTGTGTCACTGTGTCGGTCGGTGGTATAGCGTTCGTGGCGGGGCAACATAGTCTCATCAGGGTCTGATTGTGGATCTGTACCCTGAGAGGGCAATGTGGTGGTCTGAGTCAAAGGAGCAGCATAGTACTCTGGCTGTGGCTGTGCATCAGTGCACTCCATGTCAGAATATACTTGTAATGGGCATGGCCTGTTAAATGTTTCACTTTCTAAGCCAGGGACGGTATGTGTAAAGAGCTCCATGGAGTGACCCGTTGTGTCGCCTGCTGCATCCTTCTCTCTTGTTGTAGTTTTTGCTGAGGAGGACAAGGAAGCGACTTGTCCCTGACCGTGAACATCCACAAGCGACGCGCTGCTTTTACATTTACCAGTTTCGGAAGAGGAGGCAAAAGAGCTAGAGGCTGAGTCTGCAATGTAAGCCAAAACTTGCTGTTGCTGCTCCGCCTTTAAAAGCGGTTTTCCTACTCCCAGAAAAGAATAGCGTTCGAGGCCTTGTGTAGCCTGACGACGAAACTGGCTCCACAGCTCCAGACTTAGGTGGAATATTTTTATCCCCACGACCACCTGATGCTCCACTACCACTACCATCATTACCAGCTGACAATGAACGCCCACGACGACCTCTTGCACCAGACTTCCTCATTGTTTTAAAATCTTAACCAAAGTAACTTTATTTGTTGCTGTCAAACAACTTACACGGTGAGCTATAACTTCAGTATGATTTCAATATCCCTTAACAGGTTGGTGAGACCACAAGGAAAATCAGGCACAATGTTACACACTCTGTTTTCTGTGGCACAAAATCACAGAGATGACACACACGCAGGACTGTCACTCAAGCACTAATGTCAATATTAATCTCCCACCTAATTTATTTATTTTTTTTTCTCAGGGAGACTTTAGAAACCAAATAATATTAAAAAAAAAAAAAAAAAAAAGGCTTTCTATGGCCCACAATTAGAGAGAGAGAGGTGGCACACCCAGGAGTCAAGACTGGCGCACAAGCTGAAAGGGCAATATTACTCTCCCACTGTTTTTTTATGTTTTTTTTGTTTTTTTCAGGGAGACTTTAGAAACCAAATAATATTAAAAAAACCAAAAAAAAAAATAGCCTTTCTATGGCCCACTGAATGAGAGAGAGAGGTGGCACACCCAGGAGTCAAGACTGGC